>NC_092712.1:216673327-218007932 GCF_047496885.1 Scyliorhinus torazame
GATACGAGTATGGGGAAAAGGCGAGTCGGCTGCTGGCCCACCAGCTTCGTAAGAGGATAGCGGCGAGGGAAATAGGGGGAGTTAGGGATGAAACGGGAACTACGGTGCGGCGTGTAGGGAAGGCAAATGAGGTGTTTAAGACCTTTTATGAGAGGTTATATAGGTCCCAACACCCGGAGGGAAAAGTGGGGATGCAGCAGTTTCTGGACCAACTAAGGTTCCCGAAGGTGGAGGAGCAGGAGGTGGCAGGCCTGGGGGCGCCAATTGGGGTGGACGAGGTGACTAAAGGGTTGGGGAACATGCAGGCAGGGAAGGCCCCGGGACCAGACGGGTTCCCGGTGGAATTTTATAGGAAATATGTGGACTTGCTTGCTCAGCTGCTGGCAAGAACCTTTAACGAGGCCAGAGAAGGGGGGACTCTACCCCCGACAATGTCGGAGGCGACGATATCACTAATCCTGAAGCGAGATAAAGATCCGCTGCAATGCGGGTCTTATAGGCCTATCTCGCTCCTGAATGTGGACGCCAAGTTGCTGGCAAAAGTGCTGACAATGAGGATTGAGGATTGTGTCCCGGGGTGGTGCACGAAGACCAGACAGGGTTTGTAAAGGGGAGACAATTGAATGTCAACGTGCGACGGCTATTGGGGGTGATAATGATGCCCCCAGCAGAGGGGGAGGCAGAGATAGTGGTGGCAATGGATGCAGAGAAGGCATTTGATAGGGTAGAGTGGGAGTACTTATGGGAGGTGCTGAGGAGGTTTGGGTTCGGAGAGGGGTTTGTCAGCTGGGTTAAACTCCTCTATGGGGCCCCAGTGGCAAGTGTAGTCACAAATCGGCAAAGATCGGAGTATTTTCGGTTACATAGGGGCACAAGGCTGGGGTGCCCTCTGTCCCCATTGCTGTTCGCGTTGGCAATTGAACCACTGGCCATAGCGCTGAGAGACTCTAGGAAATGGAGGGGGGTGGTTAGAGGGGGAGAGGAACACCGAGTGTCACTCTACGCAGATGACCTACTGCTGTATGTGGCGGATCCAGTGGGGGGGATGTCAGAGGTTATGCCGATATTGAGGGAGTTTGGAGACTTTTCGGGATATAGGTTTAACATGGGAAAGAGTGAGCTTTTCGTAATACACCCTGGGAACCAGAGTAGCGGGATAGATGGCCTGCCGCTAAGGAGAGTGGAAAGAAACTTTCGATACCTGGGGATTCAGATAGCCAGGAGCTGGGGAACCTTACACAGACTCAATCTGACTCGGCTGGTGGAGCAGATGGAAGAGGCTTTCAAAAGGTGGGATATGCAGCCGCTGTCACCGGCGGGCAGAGTGCAGGCGATTAAGCTGATGGTCCTCCCGAGGTTTCTATTTGTGTTTCAATGTCTCCCCATCTTGATCACTAAGGCCTTTTTTAAGAAAATAGATAGGAGCATTATGAGCTTCGTGTGGGCAGGGAAGGCCCCGAGGGTAAGGAGGGGGTTCCTGCAACGTAGCAGGGACAGAGGGGGACTGGCGTTGCCGAATTTAGGCGACTATTACTGGGCCGCCAGTGTGGCGATGATCCGTAAGTGGATGATAGAGGGAGAGGGGGAGGCGTGGAAGAGGCTGGAGATGGCGTCCTGTAAAGGAACGAGCTTAAAAGCGCTGGTGACAGCGCTGCTACCGCTCTCCCCGAAAAGGTTTACCACAAACCCAGTGGTGGCGGCAACATTAAGTATCTGGGGGCAATGGAGGCGACAGAAGGGTGTGTTGGGAGCCTCGGTGTGGTCCCCGATCAGGAACAACCATAGGTTTGCCCCAGGAAGGTTGGACGGAGGGTTCCAGAGCTGGCACCGGGCAGGAATTAGGAGAGTGGGAGACTTATTTATAGATGGGACGTTTGTGAGCTTGGGAGTGCTATAGGAAAAGTATGAGCTGCCCCCGGGGAATATCTTTAGGTATATGCAGGTGAGGGCGTTCACGAGACAACAGGTGAGGGAATTTCCACTGCTCCCGACACAGGGGATCCAGGATAGAGTGCTTTCGGGGGTGTGGGCCGGGGAGGGCAAAGTGTCCGAAATATACCGGGAGATGAGAGAAGAGGGGGAGGAGCTGGTAGAAGAGCTGAAAGGAAAATGGGAAGAAGAGCCCGGGGAGGAGATTAAGGAGGGTTTGTGGGCTGATGCCCTAAGTAGGGAAAATTCCTCTTCCTCGTGTGCCAGGCTTAGCCTGATCCAATTTAAGGTGCTACATAGAGCACACATAATGGGACCGAGGTTGAGCAGGTTCTTCGGAGTGGAGGACAGGTGCGAGAGGTGCGGGGGAAGCCCGGCGAACCACACACATATGTTTTGGTCGTGTCCAGCACTGGAGGAGTATTGGAGGGGAGTGGCAAGAGTGATCTCGAAGGTGGTGAAGGTCCGGGTCAAGCCAGGCTGGGGGTTAGCTATATTTGGGGTAACAGATGAGCCGGGAGTGCAGGAGGCGAAAGAGGCCGATATTGTGGCCTTTGCGTCCCTGGTAGCCCGGCAAAGGATTTTACTCATGTGGAAGGAAGCAAACCCCCCCGGCGTGGAGGCCTGGATAAACGATATGGAAGGGTTCATAAAACTGGAACGGATGAAGTTTGCGCTGAGAGGATCGGCTCAGGGGTTCTCCAGGCGGTGGCAACCGTTCCTTGACTACCTAGCGGAACGTTAGGGGAAAATAGATAGCCAGCAGCAGCCCAGAAAGAGGGGGGGGGGGGAAGAGGGGGGGGGGGCAACTTGTTTTTGTTCTAGTTGGGGTGGAGGGGGGAGGGGGGCACCATTTCTTGTTACTTTGTTAGTTCACTACTTTATTTAAACAACGTTATCTATTAGTTATTGTGATACCGTTTTTGTTGATTTGTAAGGGGGAAAAATTGTGTTTGAAAACTTTAATAAAATATTTTTTAAAAAAAAACAACAGGGCAGCTTGGACCAACGGGGTGTACATCCTGTTTCATGTGGGAACTATAGGTTTCTCATGTCCTGCACAACCACATCTGCACCTGCAGCAGCTCAAGCTCTGGATTTCACAGCTTCAGCAGCAGATGGGTCAGATAGATGATATCAGGGTTACAATTAAGCTTAGGAATTCTATCTGAGTTCAAAATGTTGAAACAGTATACAGAGCTATGGAGTCCCTGCAGCATATCTACAAGGTTGCGCACTTCATGGACAATACATTTCTAGATGTTGGCATTCTGAAACTTAAGGGAATGAAGGCAGAGAGAGAATGAGTGACCACCAGGCATTCAAGGGGGACCTGTATGTGCATGAACTCCTGAGTGCATATCACTCTCCAACCAGAGTACAGTTCTAAATACTGATGAAAGTGACAGTTCATCTGGGGAGTACAGCTAGAGTTAAGTCCATGGCACCTAGAGAGGGGGAAAGGAGGGAGATTGGAAAACCAATTGTGGTAGGTGATTCAATAATTAGGGAAACAGATGGGTGTTTTTGTGGCTGCAGATATCAATCTAGAATGATATGCTGACACCCTGGTGCCAGGGTCAAGGATGTCAGTGAGTGACTGCAAATCACTCTGAAGGGAGAGCATGAACAGCCAACAGTTGTGGTCCATGTCGATACCAACCACATAGGCAGAATGAGAGATGTGCTCTTGCAGGCAGAAATAAGGGAGCTGGAAAGGAAACTAGCAGGTAGATACCACATGCAAGTGAGTATAGAGATGGGGAAATGGGACCTGAATGGCTGTTGTGGTATACCTATAAGGATATGAATATGTATCTTTATGTATCAGCAGAAGAGAAACGATGAAATGTATCATCTGATTGAGTCTTAGTCTCAGTCTTTGTATACAGACAACTGCTCAAAAGTGTTTCCAAGCTCTGCAACAATGTAAGACTGCTATCATCTATCTGACCCTTCGAAAATGAACCTACGAGTAATGTGTTAAACAATCTCTATTGATGGTAAATAAGCTGACGGATTTGTTTTATAAGAACACAACATGGTGACAGCATCAGAAAAGGTTTTTGAAATGCTCCACATGGGAGCAACATTGAGAATTTTCAAGACATAGTAACGGCGATTAGAGTCTCTTCTTCTTAAACGGCAACAAAATCGCAGCTTCAAGAAGTTTTCAACATGCAGCACGGTGACATCTGTGAAAGCACAGTGAGATTCCAGCACTGAGACAACAAGCTGGTGTGAGCAGACAGTCTTGAAGATTGTAGCAGCACTTGGTAAATGCTGAATATGTCATCTCCAAGGGTGGGCTTACAGTGCACAGTCTGTCAGTCCCACAAGTCAGAGGACTACTAGCTGTGGGCTTTGTTCAGTTGGCAAAGGTGGGTAGCCAGGTCATGCACCAGGTTAATCGCAGGCAAGGGAGAGCCAATAACCATTGTAGAAATTGGGCTGAATGCAATAATGGCAAGCAAAATCAAAAGCTGCTGAACAAAAAATAGCAACAGCAACATTATTTGCATTGCAGAGAATTGTGGTGCGTTCCTGCCATTACTCACCTTCCTGGGCAGAGCTTCAGAAAAGCAACACTCATCCCCTGGCATCCATGGAGAATGCTGTGGTGGGTAGAGAAATACAAATATTTCATTTAAAGCATTCACAGCACTCAGTTCATACAATTGCAACAGCAGCAATATTTGTTTAGACATTACAGCAGAAGAAAGGTCGAGGGAATATTGCGACAATATCTACTGAATTCCCAAGCTTAATTGCAGCTGACTGACTATCTGAGTTCAAAATGTTTAAAGTGCACAGAGCTATGGTTTCGTCACTTGGTAGTGTCTGAACCAGACAAACAAACCCAAAAGATTCATCTATAGCCGCTTGGAGTGAAGATTTATATAGTCTAAACACATCCTGGCTAACAGAACAAAAACAAAAAGATCCCAAAAAGATTCGGACCACGGCGTCAAGGTCCCAGGTTCGATCCCGGCTCTGGGTCACTGTCCATGTGGAGTTTGCACATTCTCCCTGTGTTTGCGTGGGTTTCGCCCCCACAACCCAAATATGTGCAAGGTTCATAGATTATTATAGAATTTACAGTGCAGAAGGATGCCACCCGGCCCATAGAGTCTGCACCGGCTCTTGGAAAGAGCACCCTACCCAAGGTCAACACCTCCACCCTATCCCCACAACCCAGCAACCCCACCCAACACTAAGGGCAATTTTGGACACTAAGGGCAAATTATCACGGCCAATCCACCTAACCCGCACATCTTTGGACTGTGGGAGGAAACCGGAGCACCCGGAGGAAACCCACGCACACACGGGGAGGATGTGCAGACTCCGCACAGACAGTGACTCAAACCAGAATTGAACCAGGGACCCTGGAGCTGTGAAGCAATTGTGCTATCCACAATGCTACCGTGCTGCCCTTAGGCAGGTAGGTAGGTAGATAGGTTGAAGGTAGGTAGATTGAACACACTAAATTGCCCCCTTAATTGGAAAAAATGAATTGGGTACTCTAAATTTATTTTAAAAAACAAACAAACAGATTCGGACAACTTTGGAAGACCTATTCAGTCAGGTTAAATTCTATATCTATCACCTGGAATTCATGTCATACCATCAACAGCCAATTTGCAGATGACACAAAGTTGGGTGGGAGGTCAGGAGGATACAATGATGCTTCAGTGGGATTTGGACAGGTTGAGTGAGTGGGCACATGCATGGCAGATGTCGTATATGTGGATAAATGCGAGGTTATCCGCTTCGGTAGCAAAAATAGGAAGGCAGATTATTATTTGAATGGGTGTAAATTGAGAGAGGTGGATATTCAGAGAGACCTTGCTGTCCTCGTGCATCAGTCGCTGAAAGTAAGCGCGTAGGTATGGCGGACAGTAAAGAAGACAAATGGTATGTTGGCTTTCATAACAAGAGGATTTGAGTATAGGAATAGGGTTGTTTTACTGCAATTATACAGGGCATTGGTGAGGCCACATCTGGAGTATTGTGCGCAGTTTTGGTATCCTTATCTGAGGAAGGATGTTCTTGCTTTTGAGGAAGTGCAGCAAAGGTTTACCAGGTTGATTCCTGGGATGGCGGGACTGTCGTATGAGGAAATACTAAATTGGTTAGGATTATATTCATCGGTGTTTAGAAGAGTGAGGGGGATCTCATCGAAACTTATAAAATTCAACAGGATTAGACAGGGTAGATACAGAAAGAATGTTCCCGATGGTGGGGGGAGTCCAGAACTAGGGGTCATTGTTCGGGGATAACCTTTTAGGACAGAGGTGAGGAGAAATTTCTTCACCCAGAGAGTGGTGAATGTGTGGAATTCCTACCACAAAAAGTAGTTGAGGCAAAAACATTGTGTAATTTCAAGAAGGAATTAGATCTAGCTCTTGGGGCTAAAGGGATCAAAGGATATGGGTGGAAGGCGGACTCAGTGTACTGAACTTGATGATCAGCCATGATCATAATGAATGATGGAGCAGGCTCAAAGGCCAAACGGCCTCCTCCTTGTCATGATATGCAGACACTGTGATATTAGTTCAATAAACCTGATTGAACTAACTTCAAGGTCTGGAGTATCTTTCTGATCTAAGCTGCATCCAGTTGCAGCCAGTTTTAGACCAGTGTACCTAACACGACGTGATACCAGGAGACTACAAATTTAAGGTGGCTTACCTCAGTCTGTTCCGTGACGACCAGGGAATGTATCCCGGCACAATGGAGAAGATTCAGGCTCCTCACCAGCTCAGGACCTCCAGCAATCTCAGTGTCAACTGGCGGACATTCAAGCAAAGGTTTCTGCTGTACATTCGAAGTCTCAGACCTCGAGGGTGCGTCTGATGCAAGCAAGATCGCGCTTCTCCTCTCAACAGCGGGTGATCAAGCCATCGAACTCTTCAACTCATTTAACTTCACTGAAGGCCAGGACAAGACAAAGTTTCAGACCATCCTGGACAAGTTCGATAGTCACTGTGAAGTGGACACCAATGAAATATTCGAGCGCTACATATTCAAACAACGTCTTCAAGGTAAAGGTGAATCTTTCAATGCCTTCCTAACTAGCCTCCGCCTGCTAGCGCTGTCCTGCAACTTTGGTGATATTGCTGACTCCATGATCAGAGACCAAATCGTGGTTGGAGTTCACTCTGATACTCTGAGAGAGCAGCTCTTAAAAATCAAGCATATGACCCTGCCAGTCGCGATTGAAAGATGTACAGTGCATGAGCACGCATAAAATCGGTACTCCCATTTCAAGTCGGCTGAAAATGAGAAACTTGCCTCCCACAAGGTAGTGAGTGTGCAGGCCATCTCCTGGATGCAGTGCCTCAGCATTGAAGACAGAGGCCAGCTCGCGCACTTTTCCCGGAACCCCAGGCATGCGCGATGCGAACGGGATAACGAAGCAGCCGACATCCACACTGCACAGGTGCAGACGTCTGCCGACCGCACTGCGCATGTGCGACAACGTACACTGCGTCACAATGCCGACGTCATGACGTGCCCGAACTGTGGCAATGCCCACTTAAAGGGACACTGCCCTGCAAGAGGCAGGCGGGAAGCCTGGACACTATGCAGCCTTGTGCAGGTCTGCACCACCAGTCAGAGGCCAGCGCTCCCAATTCCGACGACGGTGCGTCCAGAATGTGCAACGACGATTACAGGATTCTGATCCTGGCAGTACAACGGATCCAGAGGACGAGTGCCTGGAGTCTGCCTACCGAGTGGGCATCATTACCACACGTGAACATGCCACACCTAACTCATCGCGCATTCAGTCCATCCTCGCTGTGGATTCGGAGGACTAATGGCGTGCGGTGATGCAGGTCAACAGCTGCTCCATCCAGTTCAAGCTGGACACAGGTGCTTCTGCCAACCTCCTCTCACAGGCAGATTTCAAACGCATTAGGAAGCCCCCCAAGGTCCTTCCAGCAGCCTGCCAGCTCCTGGACTATAACGGTAATGCCATCACGGCACTGGGCTCCTGCCATCTACTCGTCTCCAACCGGAGTACCCATGCACGGCTAAGGTTTGAAATTGTCAAGCCGGACAGGACATCCCTACTGGGCGCGCATGCCTGCAAAAAGCTAAACCTGGTGCAGTAGATTTATTCAACGACATCCTCCAACGTGGATCTTCAAGCTGGCATTGACAACATCCTCACTCAGTATCCAGATGTGTTTGACGGGATGGGCACTTTGCCATATCAGTACAAGATCCTACTGCGACCTGATGCCAAGCTAGTGGTCCATGCACCACGCTGGGTCCCGGCTCTGCTGAAGGAGCGCCTGAAGGAACAGCTCAAGGAGCTGCAGCAGCAGGGGATCATTTCCAGGGTAACCGAACCGACTGACTGGGTCAGCTCGATGGTGGTGGTTAAAAACCCCCCGGAAACCTGTGCATCTGCATTGATCCCAAGGATCTCAACCAGAATATAATACGTGAACACTACCCCATCCCGAAGCGGCTGGAACTCACCCGTGAGATCGCACATGCACGGTTTTTCACAAAGTTAGATGCGTCACATGGATTCTGACAAATCCAGCTGGATGAGTCCAGCAGAAGGCTCTGCACCTTCAACACACAGTTTGGCAGGTATTGCTATAACTGTATGCCGTTCGGCATCGTCTCGGCATCGGAGATATTTCATCGCATCATGGAGCAGATGATGGAGGGCATCGAAGGGGTTCGTGTGTACGTGGACGATGTCATCATATGGTCCACGACCCCTGAGGAGCATGTTTCCCATCTCCAGCAGGTATTCCGCCGTGTCCACGCCAATGGCCTGAAGCTGAACAGGGCCAAATGTTGCTTTGGCATGTCGACACTCAAGTTCCTAGGAGACCAGATCTCTCAGCAGGGCGGGTGCCCCGACACAGACAAGGTCAAGGCCATCGCAGCCATGAAGGTCCCTGAAGACAAGAAGGCGGTATTGAGCTTCCTGGGCATGGTCAATTTTCTGGGCACGTTCATCCCAAACATGGCCTCACACACCACGGTCCAAAGAAACCGAGTGAAGAAGTCCACTGCCTTCGAGTGGAAGGCAGCCCATCAGGCAGAGTGGTTGGAGCTGAAAGCCAAGCTCACCACTGCACCCGTATTGGCATTTTTCGACCCAGACAGGAAAATGAAAATCTCGACAGATGTGAGCTAGGATGGCATCGGTGCGGTCCTGCTACAAAGCGATGACACTTCATACTGGGCACCGGTTGCCATACGCATCAAGGGCAATGATGCCCACCGAACAAACGTATGCACAAATCGAGAAGGACTGCCTGGGCCTTCTCACTGGCATTCTCAAGTTTCACGACTATGTCTACGGCCTGCCGATATTCACAGTCGAGACGAATCACAGGCCCCTGGTCCACCTTATCCACAAGGACCTTAATGACGACGCCTCGGTTGCAACGTATCCTCCTCAAACTCAGAAGGTACGATTTTGACCTGGTCTACACGCCTGGCAAGGAGCTCATCATTGCTGATACACTGTCCCGCTCCATCTCCATCACCGTGCCTAGTGAACCACTGAACGTCATCCGGCAAATTGAGTCACAGGTTGAATCACAGGTGCAGCTGTGTGCTAGCACCCTCCCGGCATCTGATGAGAAGGTGATTCGTATCTGTGAGGAGACAGCCAAAGACCCCCTCTTGCAGCGTGTTATGCAACACCTAGCCAATGGCTGGCAAAAAGGGCAGTGCCCTCAATTTTTCAATGTAAAGACGACCTGACGGTGGTTGATGGTACCCTCCTCAAACTGGGCCGGATTGTAATTCCACACAGTCTCCAGAGCTTGGTGCTCCGTCAAATCCATGAGGGACACCTGGGTGTGGAAAAGTGCAGACGCAGAGCCAGGCAGGCTGTCTACTGGCCCGGGATCAGCCAGGACATCGCGAACATGGTCCTCAACTGTGCGACCTGTCAACGCTTCCAGCAAGCGCAGAGTAAGGAGACACTTCAGCAGCATGAAATCGAAATCTCTCCGTGGTCCAAGTTTGGCATCGACCTCTTTCGTGCAAATGGTTGTGATTACGTGTTAATCATTGATTACTTTTCCAATTACCCTTAAGTCGTGAAGCTCTCAGACCTCACATCTCGGACCATCATCAAGGCCTGTAAGGAGACGTTCTCCAGGCATGGTATCCCACTCACTGTCATGAGTGACAATGGCCCGTGCTTCAGCAGCCATGAATGGTCTCCGTTTGCCCAGTCGAATCAGTTCAAACACGTCACTTCCAGCCCACACTATCCGCAGTCAAACGGAAAAGTTGAGAAAGGGATGCACATAGTGAAGCAGCTCATCTGCAAGGCCGCGGATTCTGCGTCTGACATTCACCTCGCGCTGCTCGCGTACAGGGCGACCCCACTGTCCACTGGCATGTCGCCGGCTCAACTCCTGATGAACAGGGACCTACGAACGACACTTCCAGCCATACACGTGCCCAACTTGGATCACCTCCCGGCGCTGCAGAAGGTGCAGCAACCCCGCGACCAGCAAAAACAGGGCTATGGTGCTCATGCCACCAATTTGCCCATGTTATCCCCGTCAGACACTGTTCGGGTCAAGATCCCTGATGGAGGCTTGTCAGCTCCAGCTGTCATTGTTTGACAGGCTGCCCCCCGCTCGTATGTTGGATGTCTGGCTGATGGTTCTGTTGTGCGACGAAACAGACGGGCAGTGTGCAAAGTTGCCTGCCCGCAACCACATTCTTCTCCGTTTCCTTCTGTTGTTTTGCCATCTCCTGATACCTCGACTCACGAGGCCACCAGTCAGGCTTCAATCCCGCCCATCAAGGCGCTGTCGTCCCCACTACCACCTCTCCGGCGGTCGACCAGGATCAGACGCAATCCAAAGAGACTGGACTTCTGAACATTTGTTCTGTTTGCTATGTTCTGTATTCTCGCATTAGACAGCTGTTTTCAGATGTACATATGTTCACATCCACTGCATGTATATATGTTAATATTGACCTATTCTTGTAAATACGTTCACATATGTCATCCAAACATAAAAAAGGGGGAGATGTCATGATATGCAGACACACACATAATGATATACAGACAAGCAGCTCATGGACACAGAGAACAGGACATGACCAATAAGCAGGCAGGATACTCATGGGTGGGATCTGACTGTAAAAGACACAAGGCACTCACACTCCGCCTCTTTCCACTGATGAACATCTAGAGAGTCAGTCAAGGGTGTTGTTACAATCTCACACCTCCACCACGTGGCTAAGAGCTAGTCTGGTTCAGTCAGACAGTGTAACCACACTTAAGTTAGCAGAGAGTTGAACTCACAGAGAACTGTGCTATTAGTTCAATAAACCTGATTGAACTAACTTCAAGGTCTGGAGTATCTTTCTGATCTAAGCTGCATCCAGTTGCAGCCAATGTTAGACCAGTGTATCTAACACGATACTCCTGCTTCTATTTTCTGTGTATGTTTCTATGTAAAATGTGGAGGAGTTTGCACAGATGGGGCCCGTACGATGTTAGGCCAACACTGGGGTTATTAAGTGTGTAAGAGAAGTGGCTCCGCCTGCCACATCCATTCACTGCAGCATCCATAGGGCGACGTTAACTGCAATGAGAATGTCTGCTGATCTCATGGCCGTTTTGGAGGAAGCGGTTAAAGCAGTTAATTTTAACAAGACCATCCACTGAATTCGCAAAATTTGCAGCTCCCAGCGACGAGATGGGCAGTGATCACCATCAACTACGTCTGCACACCGAGGTCTGCTGGCTCTCCTGAGGAAAGGTGCTCACACGTCTTTGAGTTGCATGATGAAGTGAGAATGTTTTTGCTTCACTCAAAGTTTGAACTCTCACGCTTAAGTGATTTTCAGTGGCTTGCCAAATGGGCATATCTGGCAGATATTTTTAGTCGCTTAAATGAGCTCAATCTGAATCTTCGGGGAAAATCAGTAACAATTTTTCATGTACAGGACAAAACAGGAGTGATGATCAAGAAAATAGAGTTGTGGGCCAAACGACTTGAGGAGTCAAATTATGACTTGTTTGCGAATCTGTCAGATGCTTTGACCATAGCTGAATTTCTCTCAGAACTGTGGCAATATGGATATTGCATGGGAGATGAAGGGTTAACAAGTTCATGTGAATACATCTAACCACCAGATGGTGATCAAGAGCAGTCACGTAGATCATGTGACACCCTTGATTCTGGGAGTAGGTGGTTCGGCGGTATGGATGGTAGTCATGTGTTCTAGAGATCTGTAGATAGAATTGAGCAACCTTTGTACTTTAGTAAGACGTTCAAATCCAGCTAATTAGTAGTGTTAATAAATTAGCTTTGTTAATGAAATAGCTTGGTGTTCTTTGTTGAACACTACACATCAAAGGCAGAGAACATCACAAGGACTACCGACTGACCTTTGGCTTAAAGTTTCCTCGGAATACCCAGAATTGTCTCATAAGAACTAGGAGCAGGAGTAGGCCATCTGGCCCCTCGAGCCTGCTCCGACATTCAATGAGATCATGGCTGATCTTCTGTGGACTCAGCTCCACTTTCTGGCTCGAACACCATAACCCTTAATCCCTTTATTCTTCAAAAAACTATCTATCTTTATCTTAAAAACATTTAATGAAGGAGCCTCTACTGCTTCACTGGGCAAGGAATTCCATAGATTCACAATCCTTCAGCTCTGGGATTAACCTAGTGAATCTCCTCTGCACACCCTCCAGCGCCAGTATGTCCTTTCTCAGGTAAGGAGACCAAAACTGAACACAATATTCCAGGTGTGGCCTCACTAAAGCCTTATACAATTGCAGCATAACCTCCCTAGTCTTAAACTCTATCCCTCTAGCAATGAAGGACAAAACTCCATTTGCCTTCTCCATTTGCACCTGTCAACCAACTTTTAGCGACTCATGCACCAGCACACTCAGGCCTCTCTGCACAGCAGCATGTTTTAATATTTTATCATTTAAATAATAATCCCTTTTGCTGTTATTCCTACCAAAATGGATAACCTCACATTTGTCAACATTGTATTCCATCTGCCAGACCCTAGCCCATTCACTTAACCTATCCAAATCCCTCTGCAGACTTCCGGTATCCTCTGCACTTTTTGCTTTACCGCTCATCTTAGTGTCGTCTGCAAACTTGGACACATTGCACTTGGTCCCCAACTCCAAATCATCTACGTAAATTGTGAACAATTGTGGGCCCAACACTGATCCCTGAGGGACACCACTAGCTACTGATTGCCAAGCAGAGAAACACCCATTAATGCCCACCCTTTGCTTTCTATTAATTAACCAATCCTCTATCCATGCTACTACTTTCCCCTTAATGCCATGAATCTTTATCTTATACAGCAACCTTTTGTGTGGCACCTTGTCAAAAGCTTTCTGGAAATCCAGATATACCACATCCATTGGCTCCCCGTTATCTACCGCATTGGTAATGTCCTCAAAAAATTCCACTAAATTAGTTAGGCACAACCTGCCCTTTATGAACCCATGCTGCATCTGCACAATGGGACAATTTGCATCCAGATGCCTCGCTATTTTTTCCTTGATGATAGATTCCAGCATCTTCCCTACGACCGAAGTTAAGCTAACTGGCCTATAATTACCCGCTTTCTGCCTGCCTCCTTTTTTAAACAGTGGTGTCACGTTTGCTAATTTCCAATCCACCGGGATCACCCCAGAGTCTAGTGAATTTTGGTAAATTATCACTAGTGCATTTGCAATTTCCCTAGCCATCTCTTTTGGCACTCTGGGATGCATTCCATCGGGGCCAGGAGACTTGTCTACCTTTAGCCCCATTAGCTTGCCCATCACTACCTCCTTAGTGATAACAATCATCTCAAGGTCCTCACCTGTCATAGCCTCATTTCCATCAGTCACTGGCATGTTATTTGTGTCTTCCACTGTGAAGACCGACGCAAAAAACCTGTTCAGTTCCTCAACCATTTCCTCATCTCCCATTATTAAATCTCCCTTCTCATCCTCTAAAGGACCAATATTTACCTTAGCCACTGTTTTTTGTTTTATATATTTATAGAAACATATCAGAAGGCAGTAAAGTTTCTGATCCCTTTTCCTACATCCTGCCTTTGTGAAACCGGATTTTAAGGGCTTGTCGCATTGAAAACAATTTGGACAATTTCACAGAAGATAATTTGGACATTCTGAATTCTCCCTCTATACCCGAACAGGCGCCGGAATGTGGTGACTTGGGGCTTTTCACAGTAACTTCATTGCAATGTTAATGTAAGCCTACTTGTGATAATAAAAGATTGTATTAAAAAATATATATTGGAACAAACATACCTTTGAACCAGATCTCCAATTGAGACTGTCATCCCTGGAACCTGAAATTCAGCGTTTGAAGTGTGCAAAACAACATCAGTCTTCTCATTAAGGGGTAAACGCTATCTTTGTCTGCTGGTAGGTCTTTTTCAGGTAAATGTGCTGTTGCGAGTACAATGTATTTGTGAGTGTGCATCATAAACTAGCTGCGTTGTTAATACACCTCTTGATATATTATATAAGTTTGACTCCGTCAACCATACGCTACATAAAAATAATGTTTAAAACAGCTTGCATACGTGGTGGTCCCCACAAGCTTTTGATGACAATCAGTGGTCCCCATAAAGGAAAAGGTTGGGTACCACTGTCATGTCATCAATCGATGCAGAGAAAAGGGTGCTTACTGTGATTTCTCAGAAGCAGAGCTGACAGAGAGAATTGCTGAGATGGTGATTGCATCCACTCTAATGGAAGCATTTTGGTAAGATCTGCTGGACAGAACGAAAAGCTGCAGCATTGATGAATCATAAAATTTACAGTGCAGAAGGAGGCCATTCGGCCTATCAAGTCTGCACCGGCCCTTACAAAGAGCCCCCTATTCAAGCCCACGTATTTAACCTATCACCGTAACCCAGTAACCCCCATTTAACCTTTTTGGACACTAAGGGCAATTTAGCATGGCCAATCCACCTAACCCGCACATCTTTAGACATAGTCTTACCCACTCACAACTCTTAGAAACTAGAGAGAAGCTATTAAAAAATGGGAGGATGGCCAATGTGCACAACAGGAATGCAGGCTCAGAGTTGCGAAGCTTACAGCTGAGACAACAAAAGTTCAGATCCAAGATCTACAGATGGCACCAGCCGAAGTGACAAGGGTCTCTTTGGAACCAAGGTCCTATGAAGCAATCACACACAAAAGTGAGGCATAGCTGAGGGCAAATCAGAAAATACCAAACTCAAGCATTGTGCATTCCTATTGCCTCCAGAACAAGGTCTGGAGCACAACTAGGAACAACACCCAAGACTAACATTCCTTCAAACCTCTGTGAGAAAATAAGCAATCCTCCATACAATGTTACAATCACTCAGTCAGGGTGTACAAGAAGACCACCTTTACCCATCAGAAACTTAGAAGTATATGAAATTTTCAGATCACAAATCTGTAATGTGTAAATAAGCACACCCGTCCCGTGCATTGTAAATAGTTAGTTATTTGGAAGGGGGACAATTCTTGAAAAAAAACAAGGGCAGTGTGTGATATACATTTAAAGATATGAATATGCATCTGAATACAACACCAAAAGGGAATCTGTTTTAGCTATTCTTTCACAGGATGTAGGCATTGATGTCTAGGTCAACATTTGTAGCCCATTCTAATTGCCCTTGAGAAAGTGGTGATGAGCTGCCTTCCTGAACCTCTGTAGTTCATGTGCACGCACAACCCTGTTAGGAAGGATGTTGCAAGACTTTGAACCAGCAATGGTGCGATGTATATTGTGATTCAGTTTAGTCCCAATGACTGTGTGCAGTGCGCGGAGCAAGCTCAGCAGTGTTTCCAAGCTCTGCAACGGTGTAAGACTGCTATCACTGATCTCACCCTTAATAACGTGTTAATCAATCCTTTATGCATGGTTGGTGCCTTGATGTTTATAAAGCAAATCAGCTCAAGGACTTATTTTATAAGAACACCACACAGACCAGCTGGGTTGCACTTGGATACAGCCTGGACCAACGTCCTTGCGAGATGTGTTGTTAGTGCTAGCGCACAGGGTCACTGACTGTGTGGAGTCTGCACATTCTTCCCGTGTCTGCGTGGGTTACCTCCGCGTGCTCCGGTTTCCTTCCCACAAGTCCCGAAAGAGGTGCTTGTTAGGTGAATTAGACATTCTGAATTCTCCCTCAGTATAGGTTGGAATGAGTGCTGAATTTGAGTACATTTGAGTGCTACAGTGAGAGTTTGGTGACTGAGGGATATTAAGGGTTCATTTTTATCTAAAGTCGAGTCTTTCTTTTATTTAGCTAATTAACTTAAAAGTTGCTGTTTGGTTTCGAAGAAGGTGAATTTTCAATCAGCTTTAAACAAAGGTTCTACTTGTAGCTACATGCAGCTGGAGCTTGTTAATTTGTTAATTGGATTAAGCCAGTTTTCAGAGGCTAGAGTCACAGTATGAAGGTGAGCCAGCTACAGTGCAGACTTTGTTTGCACTGAGTGCTGAATTTGGGTGCATTTGAGTGCTATAGTGAGAGTTTGGTGACTGAGGGATATTAAGGGTTCATTTTTATCTAAAGTCGAGTCTTACTTTTGTTTAGTTAATTAACTTAGAAGTTTCTGTTTGGTTCCAAAGACGGTGAATTTTCAATCAGTTTTAAATAAAGGTTCTACTTGTAGCTACCTGCAGCTGGAGCTTGTTAATTAGTTAATTGGATTAGGCCAGTTTTCAGAGGCTAGAGTCACAGTATAAAGGTGAGCCAGCTACAGTGCAGACTTTGTTTGCACTGAGTGCTGAATTTGGGTGCATTTGAGTGCTATAGTGAGAGTTTGGTGACTGAGGGATAGTAAGGGTTCATTTTTATCTAAAGTCTAGTCTTACTTTTATTTAGTTAGTTAACTTAAAAGTTGCTGTTTGGTTTCAAAGAAGGTGAATTTTCAATCAGTTTTAAACAAAGGTTCTACTTGTAGCTACTTGCAGCTGGAACTTGTTAATTAGTTAATTGGATTAGGCCAGTTTTCAGAGGCTAGAGTCACAGTAAAAAGATGAGCCAGCTACAGTGCAGACTTTGTGTGCACTGAGTGCTGAATTTGGGTGCATTTGAGTGCTATAGTGAGAGTTTGGTAACTGAGGGAGTTAGGTGAGGAGGCAGAAAGGTGCTCCTCTCCTTTCATTTCATTTCCTACATTTCCTCAAAGAGCGTGAAGGGAGCCAGGAGTTTACAGAGAGTGCAGCTGACTGGGAGCAGAGTCTGAGGCCGGAGTTCCAGTTGGTCCACTATAGGCCAGCTATATTCTGTAAGGTAAGAGGGGATGTAGGCTAGGGAAGTTTCATGCTCCTCCTGTAGGATGTGGGTGGTGAGGGATACCACCGGGGTTCCCGCTGACTATACCTGCGGGAAGTGCTCCCAACTCCAGCTCATTAGAGACCGTGTTAGAGAACTGGAGCTGGAGCTGGATGAACTCCGGATCATCCGGGAGGCAGAGGGGGTAATAGACAAGAGTTACAAGGAGGTAGACACACCCAAGGTACAGGACAAGAGTAGCTGGGTTACAGTCAGGGGAAGGAAAACAAACAGGCAGACAGTGCAGGGATCCCTCGTGCCTGTTCCCCTTCAAAACAAGTATACTGTTTTGGATGCTGTTGGGGGGGATGACCTACCGTGGGAAGGCCCTAGCAGTCACGTCTTTGGCACTGAGTCTGGCTCTGTGGCTCTGAAGGGAAGGGGGAGAATAGAAAAGCAATAGTGATAGGAGACTCAATGGTTAGGGGAATAGATAGGAGATTCTGTGGTCGCGAACGAGACTCCCGGAAGGTATGTTGCCTCCCGGGTGCCAGGGCCAGGGATGTCTCGGATCGAGTCTACAGGATTCTTAAGGGGAAGGGGGAGCAACCAGAAGTTGTGGTGCACATAGGCACCAACGACATAGCTAAGAAAAGGGATGAGGATCTAAAAACTGATTTTAAGGAGTGAGGTTGGAAGCTAAAGAGCAGGACAAGCATAGTAGTGATCTCAGGATTGCTACCGGTGCCACGTGCAAGTGAGGCAAGGAACAGAGAGCGAGTACAGCTGAACACGTGGCTACAGGGCTAGTGCAGGAGGGAAGGCTTCAGATATGTGGATCATTGGGATATTTTCTGGGGAAGTTGGGACCTGTACATGAAGGCCGGATTGCACCTAAACTGGAGGGGCACCAATATCCTGGGTGGGAGGTTTGCTAGAGCTCTTCGGGAGGATTTAAACTAGTTTGGCAGGGGGATGGGAACCAGAGCTATGGATCTGAGGATAGAGTAGCTGTTGAACAGGCAAAAATAGTATGCAGCAAGTCTGTGAGGAAGGATAGACTATTGATAGGGCAAAGTTGCACTCAGTGGAATGGGTTAAAGTGTGTCTGTTTCAATGCAAGGAGTGTCAGGAATAAGGGAGATGAACTTAGAGAATGGATCAGTACTTGGAACTACGATGTTGTGGCCATTATGGAGACATGGATTTCACAGGGGCAGGAATGGTTGTTAGATGTTCCGGGGTTTAGATGTTTTCAGAAGAATACAGAGGGAGGTAAAAGAGGAGGGGGAGTGGCACTGTTAATTAGGGAGTGCACCGCAGCTGCAGAAAAAGAGGTAGTTGAGGAGGGTTTGTCTACTGAGTCACTATGGGTGGAAGTCAGAAACAAGAAAGGAGCATTCACTTTATTGGGAGTTTCCTATACACCCCCCAATAGCAGCAGAGAGATAGAGGAACAGATTGGGCGGCAGATCTTGGAAAAGTGCAGAAGTAACAGAGTTGTTGTCATGGGTGACTTCAACTTCCCTAATATTGACTGGAACCTCCTTAGTGCAAATGGTTTCGATGGAGCAGATTTTGTCAGGTGTGTACAGGAAGGATTCCTGACTCAATATGTAGATAGGCCGACTAGGGGGGAGGCCATATTGGACTTGGTGATCAGCAACGAACCAGACCAGGTGTCGGGATGCCTCGGTGGGAGAGCATTTTGGTGACAATGACCACAACTCCTTGACCTTTACCATAGTCATGGAGAGGGATAGGAACACACAGTATGGGAAAGTATTTAATTGGGGGAGGGGAAATTATACTGTTATTAGACAGGAGCTGAGGAGCATCGTTGCTAACTTTTGGTTGGTTCAATTGGCTCTGTTTTATAACCTTTGCTCTAGAGTCGCCAGGTAGCTTTATGATACTGCCACGAGATTCAAGTTCAAGTAATCATCAATAACTCAGTACACCAATTAGTAAGATTCAAATCAAAGCACATTTATTTACACACAGTCAAATCTACTCATGCATAAACTCTACTTTCTAAGCTATTTCTATAACTAACTATACTTAGCTTCGGACTGCCCCACCAGGTCAGGGGAACAAATGTCCTTTCGTTCGGGTTCTGAGTCTGCAGGATTCAAAGCTGGTATGGACTGGTAGCTAGGAGCGCCTATCTCGTAGCGAGCATTGACTTGAGACTTACGTTCTTTGGCGGCAGCTGGACAGGTCACTGTCAAGGCTTGGTTCGAGTTGCTGAGTGACCCTGTCAAGAAGGACAATTTGAACTTGGGGGCTTTACTTTATACTCCCCAGGGGCTTCCCGCCTTTCGGGCGGACCCCATACCTGGTTTCAAGTGATTGGACTTCGTTCCAATCGCTTGGTTCGATTTCTCCAATACTGGAGCGGTTTCCTGATCGATGGGCGGTCTTTAGGTGTCCGTTAACCTCTTTCGTGTTGGCTCCTGCTGGCGCCGAGGAGTCTGGCTTGGCCTTGTTTCCCTTAAATGTTTCGATTGTTCCCGGGGATTGCTCATTAGTAAGTAGATGGCTGCTACATTACTGTGCAGATGGTTGCTGGTATCGATGCTGTCTGGGCTTTTGCAGAGTTTAATACACAGTAAACTTGCACCTGCTAGTTTCTGCCTGCGTTGGCTGAATTTCCCTTCAGCCTTTGCTGTTCTCCATTTTACATCGGGAATTGGCCAACCCAGGTGGCTACACTCCCTCCTTGTGATCCTAACGCGAAGCGTGAAGGATCACATAACTGCGTTGTTCTTCATTCCCTGACCCGGCGTGCACTCTTCTATGGCCTCTACACTGACCATAACTATACAAGAAATTTTTAACTTACAATTCTGAGTGGCGCTATGTCAAACAGGGACATGCATTACAAAATAAGAAAAACGGTACCTCCAACTGTCCTTAATAATCTACACTCACTCAAACATTCAATCATACTAACTTCCTAAACAATACGCACAAAATCATAGCAGCATTATACACATTTTTCCTGGCTTGGCAGTCAAGCTCAGGATTGTACAATCACTCATGAAACATTTCTTTATTCACAAAAAGAAACGCAACAAATGTTCTTTATTATAGATCACGGGGGTCGGGGGTCTGGTCATAACCAAAAATAGGGGATCTTATCCTATATACCGGGGTGCGAGCATGGTAGGCTCTCCTTCGCCATTTCCTCAGACGCATAGTCTGCACGATACAGCAGAGT
Source organism: Scyliorhinus torazame (assembly GCF_047496885.1). Classification (NCBI taxonomy): domain Eukaryota; kingdom Metazoa; phylum Chordata; class Chondrichthyes; order Carcharhiniformes; family Scyliorhinidae; genus Scyliorhinus; species Scyliorhinus torazame. The sequence goes on from NC_092712.1 coordinate 216,693,771, forward strand.
ATCGCCAATACTAGTAGGGATTCTATCAAGTAGGACAGGGAGTAGCAGGTTATAAACCTGTCACACCAAGATGGTGTGGTGTCGTTTGTGACTGGGCTCTGGGTACTGTGGAGAAGTGAATCATTAACGGCTGGGGGGGGGTTGAGGTCAGGGGGTTCGCGTTTGCGCGCAACCAAATGTCCATTATGGTGATGAGCAACGCGGAGGATGTCCTCATAGTTCTTCTTCTTTCTCTTCAATTCTCTTCTCTTGTCCTGGAGCTTCTGGAGTTCTGTGGGATCAAGCATAGTGTCTGTTACTATCTTGGTTTAATATTTTGTATGATAGCCTGTCTGTCCTTTAGTGCCAATTACTCCCTTTATAATTGGTCACTATGTGTGACTCCCTCATTTTTTTTCCCCAAAAACCTAATTTCAGGACAAGACACACTTACAAATACTGAACCAGTGCGAGCCGTCTCGCAGACTGTGCGGTTTACCATCCAAATGTTTGAGGATGTAAATAGCACAGGGTTGGCAACCAAAGGGTCGCCTGAAACAAAACAAACTTTTTGAACGAAAATTGCCGAAATGAGGTGTGTATGGGCCCCGACGGGTAAGAATTGGATGGAATCCCCGCGTAGGACGGCGACTAATGCCGTGTGTGCTCTACCTGAGCGTAGCTGACCAGAGGGGGGTTCCCAGGCAGGGCGGGTCCCAGTGCCGTTTCTCCACTGCCTGAGCAACCGACAAGGACGAGCAAGAAATGTAGTCATCGTGGGGGGTTGCCATATTGGTTCTTCCTTCGAACCAGAAGGGCAGTTACAAACGGGGGTCTAGCAAGCTCTCAGAGGTTTCTGCTGATGCGCGTGCTGACAAGTTCTCAGAGGTTTCGGCCGAAAAATAAGGCGTGGGGTTGTGGGAAAAAATATTATTCCGGTCTTACATACAACATTTAACAATACACTATAAACAACATAAAACATGCTGCAGGTTCCACCAGAAAGGACACCATTTTCTCCCAAGCGGTTCCTTTTTAAAACATCATCTGGACACCTCAGTTATCGGTTGCGAACAGGGTCACAAAGGGGTTCTCGTTTTGCGAGTCAGACTCAAAGTCGTCATCTTCTCCCGGATGCCAAATTCTCGAGTGTATCAGGGCGGATAGGGCTGCATGGTGTGATTTGGGATCCCTCTCGTCATTCCGGACGAGTCTGTACGAATTGTCTCTGTGCCAATAGGTGGTGTCTAGTTCTGTGGGGACGGAGTCGGGGTCGTCATTGTAGGTCGGTGGTTGGTGGTGGGGTTTGTTTAGGAAAGTGATCATGAAGGGATCACCCGAATCGTGGTCAGATTCGCTGGGTGTGGGTCCTGTTGCATGGGGATAGTAGGGAGGCGTGCTGTGGCTATTGTCCGAGTCACAGTCGCTGTCTCTGCTGCTGCAGTCTGTGAGTGTTCCGGGGCGGAGTCTACAGTTCGGGGGTGGAGTCGGGGTTGAGTCCGTGGCTGGTTGGACGTGTTGGGGGAGGGTAGGGTTACATTGGCTGTGGGCGGGGCGTGGTCTGCTGCGTCGAGCATGACGTGATGTGTGTGGTTCGACTGTGTTCCATATGCCTTAAGCTGATTGATATGGAACCACGCAGCCTTTCCGTTGGGATACTTTATTTTGTAGACGGAAGGGCTGACTTTGTCCGCAATGGAGTAAGGACCCAAATACTTCAGTGACAGGAATGTGCTGGGGTTGTATACGGAGAGCATGACTTGCTGTCCTACACTGAACTCAGTCGCATGCACTGTCTTATCGAAACAGGCCTTGCTCTGTTTCTTTCTTGTGCCCAATTTCACTGCGGCTGCTAGCTGAGCCGTTTTTACATGTTCCACTAATTGTTTGACTGCGTTCTCGTGTGTGAGGGCCGCCACTTCGGGGCTGCTCAAATCTAATCCCAATAAAAATTCTATGCCTTTCATGGGGCGTCCGGTCATGAGGGTGTGTGGGGTGTAACCTGTGGAAGTTGAAACTGTATTTCTCAAAAACATCAGCGCAAAAGGGAGGACTGAATCCCAAGTGGTGTTGTTTTGCTGGACCATTTTTCTGAGGGTGGATTTTAGGGTCCGATTCATGCGCTCCACGATACCACTTGACTGGGGGTGGTATGCAATGTGGAATTTTTGGGTAATGCCAAATATCGTGAGGACTTTCTTCATGACACGTTCCATAAAATGGGAACCTTGGTCGGATTCAATGCTGCGGGGGAGTCCCCATCTCATAAAGATGTGGTGGGTTAAAATCTTGGCTGTGGTCTTTGCCGTGTTCGTTCTGGATGGGAATGCTTCCACCCATTTGGTAAACGTCTCTATCACCACGAGTACATATTTATAACCATTCCGGTAAGGGGGCAATGGTCCTATAAAATCAATCTGGAGGTTAGTCCAGGGGCCATTAACGGGTCGGGTGTGACTGAGTTGAGCTTTCTTGACATATCTGTCCGGATTGTTCTGGGCACAGATAAGGCAATTCTCAACGTAGTGGGTTACATCTTCTTTTAAACTCGGCCACCAACAGAGCTGCCTGAGGTGGGCTGTAGTGGGATCAATTCCCTGATGTCCATGACTGTCATGGAATAAACAAATCAGTTGATTCCTGTCCTGTTCAGGAACCACATAAAGGGTGTCTTTTAACACCACACCGTCATGTGTGGTCAGTGCATTTTAAAATCTCTCGTAAGGTGCCGTAAATTTTCCTTTCAAAATCTCCCTGAGATTGCTATCCTGCTTCTGGGCCTGCACTAAATCCTCGATATTAGTCTGCGAGATCTGAACTGCATTCACTGGTGCGCTTTCGGGCGGAGTCCAAAAATATCTGTGCCTGGAACCTACTTTTGCCAGTGCGTCGGCTTTTACATTTCCAGTGGAGGAGGAACGGTGGTGACTTCGAACTTTAACTATTCCAAAAGTCCTGTTCTGTGCTCTCTCTAAAATGTGATGGAGCAATGGGGCTGAAGGGAAGGGTTTTCCGTCTGCGGAAACAAATCGTCTTGCTTTCCACAGGGGTAGGAATTCCGTAAGGCTGTTGCAGACATAGAGGCTGTCTGAATATATGTCTGCTGGGCTGGCAAAGGAATCTGGGTGTTCCTCTAGGAATGCCATGGCCGCAAGTTCTGCTACCTGCGCGCCTAAGTGTCCTGGAAGTTTTATTGCTATTTCTTCTATTTCTCCCTGCGCGTCATCGACGTAAATTCCGCTCCCTGTTATGCGCTTCCCTTCTAATACTGTGGGAGATCCTTCCACATATATCCTAATGGGTTCGCACGTGTCTGTGTGCTGGGGGCTCTGGGTTGAACTGCCTATCTTTCTGGAGGGTGTTTTAACAATAAAGGGGCCTGTGTTGTGGTGTGGAGAGATAATTTCACATTCATGGGGGTTCCTGGGTACTGTAGGTTATCGGCTAAACAAGTGTGGGTCTTTGTCCTTTTAACAGTGATGTCCCGTCCCTGCAAAAGAAGGGTCCATCTGGCTGTTCTTATGTGACTAACTGTACCGTCCTTGAGTCGTCTGCCCAGTAAAAATTGGATGGGGGGTGTGTTCTGCGAGGATTGTGATGGGGTTTAGTCCGGTTATGTGAGAAAAATACTGAACTGCCCAAAAAACTGCGAGCAGGTGCTTCTCACAGGCTGAACATCCCTGCTCCACAGCATCTAAAACTCTGGAGGCGTAAGCCACGGGCCTTAACTGTTAGTGCCGTTCCTGGAGGAGCACAGCCGAAAGGGTGCGGTCTGTGCTTGCTACCTCTAAAGCGTGAGGGGAAAGCAGGTCTGGAACTTGCAGTGCGGGAGCTGCTATGAGTACTCTTTTCAATGAGTCCACAGCATCCGTATGCTGCGGAAGCCATTCCCAGGGGGCTCCTTTCTTTAGGAGGTCTGAGAGGGGTGCTGCCTTGCTGGCGAAACCGTCCATGTGGATTCGGCAATAGACAACCAGTCTAAAAATGACCGGAGAGCTGAAACGTTCTAGGGAAGGGGCAATTTAGCAATCGAGTCAATCCTTTTATGCTCGATCTTGCATTTACCATGTGTGATAATTGTACCCAAATATATCACCTTGTTTTCCAAAATCTGGGCTTTTTGGGGGTTGACTTTACAACCAATTGCTTGTAGGAGTTCCAGGAGTTCAGACAGAAGCTCGATGTGCTCTTCCTTGGTGTCTGTCTGCAGTAGTAGGTCGTCTACGTACTGGACCAGCCATTCGGGGCGAGAAAATTTGGCTAAACAATTTGCCAGCTGTCGGTGGAAAATGGAGGGGGAGTTGTGGAATCCTTGTGGAAGGAATGTCCACGTGTACTGTTGATTTTTAAACGTGAAGGCAAATTTGTACTGGCACGCCTTTGCCAATGGAATGGACCAGAATCCATTACTGGTATCCAAAACCGTCAAGTATCAGGAATTGAGTCTCTGCTTGAGCATGGTCTCGGGACTTGTGGCTACCGTGGAGGCTGCTGCGGGAGTGACTTTATTGAGTTCCCGGTAATCGATGGTCAGTCGCCATGATCCATCTGGCTTTCTCACTGGCCAAATCGGGGCATTATAAGTAGAGGCTACTGATCTAAGTACGCTATAAGCCGATCACTTTTGCGATTTCTCCCTCTGCCTCTTGGGGAAATCCGTATTGCTTTTGGGGTCTCGGGTCAGGTCCTGTGATTTGTACTGAATCAGTCATCCGGCCACAGTCGTGTTTGTGGGTCGCGAATGCTGTCCTCTTCTTTTTTAAAACTGCCCAAACTTGCTTGTCCGTGCTAATTGTGGTCGGGTCAAGCCAAAATTTGCCTACTGCGCTAATCTTGTTGGCGTATTCTCCTATGGTGAGCGTTGCAGGGGCTCTTGCGGATTTTGCCATTTTCCAGACGCATTGGTTGACTGGATCAAAGGATAGGTTGTGGGAATTCATAAAATCAGTTCCTAAAATGTGTTCTGCTGTGTGGGCAGGTCGACTAAAACTATGGGGTGCGTGGTGGTGATGTTGCCGATTTGAATGGGTACAGGGGCTGTGATGTGTCCCTGCTGTGAGTGGCCTGTAAAGCCGCTGAGGGTGATGGTGGCTGTAGTGGGCCACGTGTCTTTCTGGAACATGGTGGAGGAATTGATTGTGGTGCGGGACCCTCCTATGTCCCAGAGAAACTCGATGGGCTGTCCCCGTATCTTTGCTGCAACTACTGGTCGGCCGGGCCTATCCCAAAGGGTGTCGCAGACCCAACTGGGGGAGCCCGAACACCGTCAGTCCGTTCCGGTCAGGTCCATCTGATCTGAACGGGTGCTCACACTCTGTATGGGCTCTGTCCTATTCTTATTCAGAGTGCCCGTCTGCTGGGCTCTCTGTGGCTTTCGTGGGGCATTGCATTCTCTTGCAAAGTGTCCAACTGTCCACAGTTGTAACACTCCTGTGACTTTTGTGGGGGGCTGTTCTTGCCTTCATTTACCCATGCGGGGTTCTGGTGTGCCTTAACTGCGTGTATGTCTGCTTCTGCCTGCTGTTCGTCGGGATTTTTAATCGTGGGTTTGTTTTGAACAGATTGCTCCCAGGTGCGGGACAATCTTTTTACATTTCTCATTTTGAGCCTCCTCTGAGGGATCATAATTGGCACAAGCTTTTTGTTCTGTTTCTGTGGCATGGGAGATAAGGGCAAAAAACCATGTTGTCTGGGGACAAATGGGCGCGATCTAAGTCTCCGAAAACTGCTGCGAAATGGATCCACATGCGTCCAGCAAACGCTGTGGGGTGTTCGGTTTTCTTTTGTCTGCATTTATTGAGGCCATCCACGGGGTTACCCCAGTTATACCCGATCGCGTCTAGGACCGCGGTATGCATTTCTGCAAGGGTGCCTCCTCCTACATTCTGTGGGTCGGGAAGGGCTGCTACAACCGAAGGGTCGACACTCAAAACTGTGAGCTTTACATGCTCTTGCTCATCCAGGCCGTACATGGTAGTCTGATGTTTTACTCTGGCAAAGAAGTGGTGGGGGTCTGAGGTGGGGAGGAACGGTTTGATTTTATCGCATGCGTCCCGTAATTGAGTCACTGTTAAGGGGGTGGTGTACAGAAATTCCGTGTCGTCCGATGTGGCTGTGCGGTGGGTGGTGACTGGGTTCATTGGAGCCTGAACTATCTGCTCTCTGGGGGGTTGGGGTGCTTTTCTCTTCTGGGTCTTTCCCTGCGCTCATGTTCCCTGAACATACCTCTGCGCTGTCTCACTCAATTCTTCCCAATCAGGGCCGTCTTCCCCATCTAGCTGTGATCCAAAGGTTTCCTGGAATCCTATTTGAACTGAAAGCAGAGATTGCAGCTCTGCAATCTGCTTCCGGCACTTTGCGTGGTCTAATGAGCTTTGTCTTTGCTCCGTGGTGGCAGCATGGAGTGCTCTTAACGCTGCCTTCAGGTCACTACACTGCCTCTGCAATACCTCTACCTGCTTCTCGGTTTCCCCTCGTACCAGGACTGCACGTTGCGTGTCCTGATAGGCCTTTTCGTACTGGGATTGGAAGCTGCTTAAGTGCGCCAGAAAAGACTGGTGTTCCCACTTGGCATCATCCACCCCTCCGTCTTTTACTGCCAACTTCCTCCTTAACTCTACGTTCTCTCTTTCTACCTCGCTGACATCGACCTTGCTCATTCGATGTATGCCTTCTATCTCTTTCCGGAGCGTCCTAACGACCTCCTCTGTGCCTCGCAATTGTGCCAAACAGGACATGATTGCCATCGGCTTGCGAGCTTTTCCTAAGCTCTTCTTGTGAATCTCGCTTAGGTTCTCCCACCAAGTATGTCTTCTACTCCTGGACCTGTTTCCTCATTGTTACAGAATTCACTCCAAAGGGGCCATCCTTTCCCTTTGAGGTACTTTCTGATTTCCTCTTCCCAAACGGGACACTGTCCTACTCTACTGCTGCTGGTCGCTGAGACCACAAATTCTTCGGGGTTCATGAGGCGTTGCATTGCCTGCATTGCCATCTTTCCTATTTGAATGCTTTCTTAAATTTGGAACGAGGGGGACTAAGGCGCTGCTGTAATTACGGGTACGGCTTTCGCTATTTTCCGAAATACAAATTCCCGACAGTTTTGTCGCAACAAAAAAAATCTATCAGTGTTATCTTATCGCCCTGTTAGTTACGCATGCATTAACACACTTCCGAATTATGAGGATTGATCAGAACTACTTGAACACTTGTGGTTTTCTGTTCCCAATTGGATCTCTAATTCAAATGTTGGGTTCTCCTGGAGTGGTTAAGCCACTTCTAGATCGGGTGCCTTTAGGAAGTCGCCAGTAATATGTTGCTAACTTTTGGTTGGTTCAATTGGCTCTGTTTTGTAACTTTTGCTCTAGAGTCGCCAGGTATCTTTATGATACCGCCACGAGGTTCAAGTTCAAGTAATGATCAATAACTCAGTACACCAATTAGTAAGATTCAAATCAAAGCACATTTATTATACACAGTCAAATTTACTCATGCATAAAATCTACTTTCTATGCTATTTCTATAACTAACAGGCCTATACTTAGCTTCGGACTGCCCCACCAGGTCAGGGGAACAAATGGCCTATCGTTCGGGTTCTGAGTCTGCAGGATTCAAAGCTGGTATGGACTGGTAGCTAGGAGCGCCTATCTCGTAGCGAGCGTTGACTTGAGACTTACGTTCTTTGGCGGCAGCTGGACAGGTCACTGTCAAGGGTTGGTTCGCGTTGCTGAGTGACCCGGTCAAGAAGGACGATTTGAATTTGGGGGCTTTACATTATACTCCCCAGGGGCTTCCCGCCTTTCGGGGCGGACCCCGTACCTGGTTTCAAGTGATTGGACTTCGTTCCAATCGCTTGGTTCGATTTCTCCAATACTGGAGCGGTTTCCTGATCGATGGGCGGTCTTTAGGTGTCCGTTAACCTCTTTCGTGTTGGCTCCTGCTGGCGCCGAGGAGTCTGGCTTGGCCTTGTTTACCTTAAATGTTTTGATTGTTCCCGGGGATCACTCATTAGTAAGTAGATGGCTGCTACATTATTGTGCAGATGGTTGCTGGTATCGATGCTGTCTGGGCTTTTGCAGAGTTTAATACACAGTAAACTTGCACCTGCTAGTTTCTGCCTGCGTTGGCTGAATTTCCCTTCAGCCTTTGCTGTTCTCCATTTTACATCGGGAATTGGCCAACCCAGGTGGCTATAGCATAAAGTGGGAACAATTGTTCTTGGGGAAATCCACAGCAGTAATGTGGGGATTGTTTAAGGAGCACTTGCCGCGAGTGCTGAATAGTTTTGTCCCACAGAGACAAGGAAGGAATGGTAAGGTGAAGGAGCCTTGGATGACAAGAGAAGTGGAGCTTCTAGTCAAGAGGAAGGAGGAAGCTTATGTAAGGTTGAGGCAGCAAGGATCTGACTCGGCTCTAGAGGGTTACAAGGTAGCCAGGAAAGAACTCAAAAATGGACTGAGGAGAGCTAGAAGGGGGCATGAAAAAGCCCTGATGGGAAGGAATAGGGAAAACCACAAGGCGTTCTACATTTATGTGAGAAATAAGAGGATGATCAGAGTGAGAGTAGGGCCGATCAGGGATAGTGGAGGGAACTTGTGCCTAGAGTCTGAAGAGATGGGGGAGGCCCTAAATGAATACTTTGCTTCAGTATTCACTAGAGAGAGGGACCTTGTTGCCCATGAGAACAGTGTGAACCAGGTTAATAGACTCAAACAGGTTGATATTAAGAAGGAGGATGTGCTGGAAACTTTGAAAAGCATCAGGATAGATAAGTCCCCTGGGCCTGACAGGATGTACCCAAGGTTACTGCAGTAAGTGAGGGAGAAGATTGCTGCGCCGTTGGCGATGATCTTTGCGTCCTCACTCTCCACTGGAGTAGTACCGGATGATTGGAGGGAGGCAAATGTTGTTCCCCTATTCAAGAAAGGGAATAGGGAAATCCCTGGGAATTACAGATCCATCAGTCTTACGTCTGTGGTGCGCAAAATATTGGAAAGGATTCTGAGAGATAGGATTTCTGATTATTTAGAAAAACATAGTTTGATTGGGGTAGTCAACATGGCATTGTGAGGGGCAGATCATGCCTCACAAGCCTCATTTAATTCTTTGAGGATGTGATGAGACACATTGATGAAGGTTGGGCAGTGGATGTGGTGTATATGAATTTCAGTAAGGCATTTGATAAGGTTCCCCGTGATAGGCTCATTCAGAAAGTTAGGGGCATGGGATACAGGGAAATCTGGCTGTCTGGATACCGAATTGGCTGGCCGAAAGAAGACAGCGAGTGGTAGTGAATGGAAAGTATTCCGCCTGGAGATCGGTGACCAGTGGTGTCCCGCAAGGATCTGTTCTGGGACCTCTGCTCTTTGTGGTTTTTATAAATGACTTGGATGAGGAAGTGGAAGGTGGGTTAGTACGTTTGCCGATGACACAAGGGTTGGTGGAGTTGTAGATAGTGTTGAGGGTTGTTGCAGGTTACAACAGGACATTGACAGGATGCAGAGCTGGGCTGAGAAGTGGCAGATGGAGTTCAACCTTGATAAATGTGAAGTGATTCATTTTGGAAGGTTGAATTTGAATGCTGAATACAGGGTTAAAGGCAGGATTCTTGGAAGTGAGGAGGAACAGAGGGATCTTGGGGTCCACGTACATAGATCCCTCAAAGTTGACACCCAGGTTGATAGGGTTGTTAAGAAGGCGTATGGTGTGTTGGCTTTCATTAACAGGGGGATTGAGTTTAAGAGCCGCAAGGTTTGTTGCAGCTTTATAAAACTCCAGTTAGACCACACTTGGAGTATTGTGTCCAGTTCTGGTCGCCTCATTATAGGAAGTATGTGGCTGCTTTGGAGATTTAACAGGATGCTGCCTGGACTGGAGGGCATGTCTTATGATGAAAGGTTAAGGGAGCTAGGGATTTTCTCACTGGAACGAAGAAGGCAGAGAGGAGACTTGATAGAGGTGTACAAGGTGATGAGAGGCATGGATAGAGTGGATAGCCAGAGACTTTTCCCCAGGGTGGAAATGGCTGCCACGAGGGGAAATAATTTTAAGGTGATTGGCGGAAGGTATAGGGGAGATGTCAGAGGTAGATTCTTTACACAGAGAGTGGTGGGTGTGTAGAATGCACTGCCAGCAGAGGTGGTGGAGTCAGAGTCATTAGGGACATTTAAGCGACTCTTAGAAAGCACATGGACAACAGTAAATTGAAGGGGTGTAGGTTAGGTTGATCTTAGATTAAGATAAATGGTCGGCACAACATCGTGGGCTGAAGGGCCTATACTGGGCTGTACTGTTCTATGTTCTATACCCGGACAGGTGATGGACTGTGGCGACTAGGGGATTTTCACAGTAACTTCATTGCAGTGGTAATGTAAGCCTACTTGTGACAATAAAGATTATTATTGGAGAAGGTTTAAACTGACTTGCCAAATATGGGAACCAGGATGTGGTATTTGAGAGGAAAGTCAAGGTGCATAGATAATTGAGAGAGGCAAATAGTACTAGATAGGAAATAGGTAATGCATCAGGTGGGGTTAGAGTAAATGGGAATGTTATTAACTCTAAATTAGGATTACTATGCAGGTACGTGAATACGTGGAGTGTGAGGAAGAGGTTTGGTGAGGGTGTTGATGCGGATAGCCACATGGAAAAATAATTGTTTGGGAAATAATGGATACCTGGCTCAAAGAAGAGCAGGATTGGGTATTAAATATTCTTGGATACACGATGATCAGTAAAATAGGGTAGGAAAGAAAGGTGGTGGAGTAGCAGTATTGATTACGGAGGACAGTACAGTGCTGAAGATACAAAATATCCCAGAGGGGTTAAGAACAGAATCTATTTGGCTAGAACTAGGAAACAGTTGAGGTACAGTACTGGATGTATTTTATCTTCTTTTTAGGCAGCCTCGTGGGATCAAGGATGACTTGCTTCTGCTTCAGTTCGATGGTTTCTAAGATGGCTGATCTCCAAGGTCTGTGGCAGATGTGGGGCAGATAATAGTTGAAGGGTTGGGTAGCTGGGTTTTTTGAGGGCTTGCTCGCACCCTCCAATGCCTCGACCTTGCCTCTGCATATTTCCAGCGAAGTCTCTCGATGTATTTGCTGCCTTCCTGAGTTAGTTGCCTCCATTTTTGTTGGTCGCAAGCCAGGATCTCCCCAAGAGTCGCCGGGTGTGTTCGGTGATGCTTTGAGGGTATCCACCTGGGAGTCTCCTGCCACAGCTGAATTCTAAGAAGAGCAGTTGCTTTGGGAATCAGGGATGAAATTCTTTGTTTGACTATATTCTGCCACGGGAGCTGAATTGCACCTGATTTGTTCTCTTCTGGGGGGCTTTCTGACAGGGTCAATTTTCTGGGGGGTTTGTGGGGGGGTCTCTTTATTTAGAGGGGTCTCTGGGGGGGGGTCCCTTTATTTAGGAGGTCTTTGTGGTGGAGGGTGGTGGGGGTGGGGGGGGGGTTGCTGGAGGGGATAGGCAGGCAGGCATCATGGGTGGGAGGATGGCATTTGGATGGACCTTGGGGGGCAACTCCCTTATAGAGTTACCCCATTTTCCCACTTTGAGGTCCACCACACCAGGACCATGCTTGGCAATAGCAGTAGTAATTCTCACCCAAATGATTTCCAGCCCAGAGGACCGGAGAATCAAGCGGGCCCGGAGAATAGGGTGCCCGGCCCGCTAAATGGATGTGAATGGTTCTTAATGATCCATTTGCATCCTTCCTCTGGTACAGGGCGTGAACCTCAAACCGGAAGACAGTGGGGAGGGGGTGCCAGTCCCGTTTTCTTCACCACCATGGGATTCTCCCCTCACCGGGAATTCTGCTACCGGCGGCATGAGGCTGAGAATTTCACCCCAGGTGTCAGGCAATAAGAACTACACAAGCTGCCAGTGGAGCTGGTTTGAGTGAATGGTGTCTTAATACTGGGCATGTTGATTTGGGAGAGGTCGCTGCTGTTAGACAACCTTTCTTGCTATTACATTTGGAGGATCTAGAGAAGGCACCGCTGTTGGCACTTCTCCAATGCTTTGAGGTGCCTGTTATGGGTTGTCCAAGTCTTCAAAGTATATAGAAATGTGTGGATCATTGCTGCCTGGTAAACCATGACATTGGTCTCGAGTTTGAGATCCTGGCCCTCAAAATACTCTTTTCCTCAGTCATCCAAAGACTGAAGTGGCAGACTGGAGGCAATGATGGATCTTGTTATTTTTTTTCTGCCTTCATTGAGAGAAGGCTCTCGAAATATGGAAAATGGTCCACATTTTCCAGGAGCTGCCCATTGATCTTGATCAATGGAGATGTTTTGTTGTGGGAGGTGTTTGGAAGGGAACCTTATTCTGCAGGGTGCTAATTTTCCCATATGCTTCAGAGAAAAAGTTGGCAGTGACCTGGGGCCCAGTTTCTTTTTTCAGGACCTATTCCTTTTTCAGGACTTGTTCCAGCACCTATTTGCAGCCAATAGAGCAAGGGGGGTGGGCACACTGGAGCCAACAAAGCAATAGGGAACAAGTAGAGAGGGCAGGGGAGTGGGGGGGGGGGGCAGGGAGAGAAGAGGGGGGAGTTTGGAAACGGCCAGAACAGGGCCGAGAGCAAGGCCACAAAGAACAAAATCCCAAGGAGACATCGAAAACAGATGGGTGGGGGTGGGGGAGTGGGGGGGGGGGGGGGGGGGGTGCAGGAGAGAAGTGCGGAGCAAATCAATAGGGGGGGGAAAGGGGAGCAGAAAGCCGCACATATGTAAATTGATGACAATCACCTTGTGTAAAATGTGCGATCCAATGAAGTATCTTAAAATAACAAAAAAGGGGGTGAAAGGGGGCAGGGGCTATGGATGGGGGAGGGGGGCGGTTTGAGGGGCCGATCCTAATGGAGAACTCTTGTAAATTGTATCCGATCCACACACCTTTGTTTATTATACAGTGTATTAAATGAAAATCTTCAATAAAAACATTTTCAAAAAATAAAGTTGGTCTGACTCCACCACTGGACCAGTGCTGTAAGTGCGACGGGAACATTGTTATTGTATTTTCACAGCTCGTTATTACTTCTAGAAATGTCCCAGAGCACGTCACATCTATTGAATTGACAAAGTGCCACTCCCACATTTGCCTCGTGCTTCGTCTTCAGTAGGGAATCTGTGACATTCCAGCATAGCACAACATGCTGTGTGATGCTCCACCAGCTGCAATGCGACACTTATGCCAGCACTACTGATAAATCCGGTAATTGCTGCTCTCCAAGAACTGATACTCATACGTTTTATGAAGGAACCAATTACCTTTTCTTCTTAAAGATGCAGATTACAAATTTGGACTCATTTCAGATTCAACCCCAGAGCTGGAGTATCATCTCATTCTGTGCAGTGAGTTTTTGCTGACTGAGGAGACTGATGCTTGCTCAAAAGGAGCATCTGCAGAATGAGCAGTGAATAGTGAATTACAGATATATCCCCTTGATTTTTCACGTAAGTACTTATTACATAGCCTGACATTTTAGTTACAGCATTGATATAGGCATTTGGCCCCAAAGGTCCCTGCTGCGCTGTATGCTCCACACGTGCCTTGTCCAACCTCTCTTCATCTAACCCCCATCAACATATCCTTCTATTCCTTTCTCCATCATGTTTTTATCTCATTTCTGCTTAAACACATCTACTTTCTTTCACCACAATTGCTCCTAATGGTAATGAGTTCCCATCATAGATTCCCCTGAGTAAGAAAGTTTCTCCTGAATTCCCTGTTTGAATTATTAATGACTATCTTATACTTATATGAAAATAGAAACATTTTATCTGTGTCTACTCTATCAAATTCTTCCATAGCCTTAACGACATTGTTCAGGTCACGCCTCCGTCTTCTCTTTTCTCCTGAAAAAGGCCCCAGCTTGTTCAATCTTTCCTGATAAGTAAGCTTCTCAGTTCTGGTATAAAAGATGTGCTGTTAGGTGAATTGGATATTCTAAATTCTCCCTCTGTGTACCAGAACAGGTGCAGGACTGTGGCGAATTGGGGCTTTTCACAGTAACTTCATTGCAGTGCTAATGTGAGCCTACTTGTGACAATAAAGATTATTATTATAATTCACCTGTGTCTCGATATTTGTTTTATAATACAGAGAACAGGCTGGATTTTCCTTCTTGAGACGCCGGAACACGAATCGTGATTGGGTGGAGAATTGGGCGTCATGTGCAAAGTGAGGTTTGCACCTGACGCTGATTCCGGACTCATGCTCCGGTCCTTTCCTGGCGGTGACAATGAGGTTTGTGCGTCATGCCAGTGGGGCATGCAAAACTGGCATTTGCATGTATTTAAATGTGATTAATAGGTTGGACACAGTATGCTTTAATATTCCACAATGCACCGCCCCTCTTGTGATGATATGCATAAGCTATCATGTATGTAATGATGTACATGTCCTCCGACCAGCAGCTTTCATTATAAATCTACCATGTGACTCTGTACCTCGAGGGATTGGGAGTAGTCGAGTTAGTGGGCAGTCATACTTGCAGTAGCTCTAGGATAATATGTTAGTATTAGTAGTTTGTAATATATTTCTTGTAGTTAACTTTACCACTCATTTGTTTTGTAATAAATTACTTTAACTAGCCAAGAACTAGATGTTCTATTATGCATCATTCCTACCGGCCATAGCACAAGAACATGACATGGTACCAGGACTGAAAATCTGCTAAGAAAACATTCTTTGAAGATCCGAACAATTAAACATAACTCCGAAGAAAAAAGTACAAAAAGAAAGAAATCTTTCCACTAACCTCGTGAACTATTGGCAACTAGTACTCAATGCACTGTAAGACTTCGAAGTTCAGGATGGAAGGTCTGAAGGCACCTCACCAGCTTCGAGTCACCTGTAACAAAGATGAGAATTGGCGTGTGTTCAAACAGTAATTCAAACTCTATGTTGCAGCCTGTCGAGACGCATATCGCGTTGCTGCTCACTGTAGCAAGTCCCCAAGCAATAGAAATATTTAACATGTTTATTGGCATCGCTCTCCAAAAAAAAAAGAGACGTTTGAGCGCTACGTATTTTGCACGTGCACCCAGAAAGCTGGCAAATTGTTTGATAGTTTTCTAACCGATTTGCGATTGAAGGCGCAGTGTAATTTTGCTACCTACAGTTGTCAATGATCAGCGATCAGATTGCGTTTGGGATTTCTAATGACAAGGTACACGAGAGGTTGTTAAGAGAAAATGAGCTGCAGCTTGATGATGCTATCAAAATTTGTCATGCTAGTGAGCTAGCTACATAGCAGATTAGCACTTTCAATCTCAAACATTTTGGCGCGAAGATAGAAGAGGCAGCCAACACATTTGTGTAGTGATGCACTCGAGTAAAAAACGTGGTCCCAGCACAGGGAGCCATTTTAAGCGGATCCTCCATTTCATGCCAGCAATGCGGCAATCGACATTTGCCACAACAATGTCCAGCGTTTGGAAAGAAATGCTCCAAATGTCAAAGCAAAAATTACTTTGCTAAGTGATGCTTTTCCAGTAAAAAAGCGCAACAAATAAAATCAATCAACATGGTTGATGAAGTATGCCTCGGAGACACGTTCTACATCGACATGATTTCTAGTGAGGACAAGGATAGTCAAGTTATACAGAAAAACAATACTTTCATGACAATTTGCAGCAATAGTGAAGTAAATGCAAATATTCAAAAAGACAAATGGACGGTTCTGTTAATGATTAATGACACACTAATTAACTTCAAATCCGACACGGGAGCGATGGCCAACCTTAGCAGTTTGTCAGATTTAAAAGAGCTGAGAATTAAACCGCAAGTATTAAATAAAGCAGTACTACTGAAAGACATGGGCCGGGATTCGCCGACCCTGTGTTGGCCCGGCCCTTCAGCACCAGCTGGAACAGCGGGGACGACTCCGGCGGCAGCCTAGCCCCCTAGGAAAGTGAAAGTTTCTCACTTTGGGGGGCCGTTGATGCCGGAGTCATTGGCCCCGGTTTTCCTGCTGGAGTGAGGACATCGCCCCATTTTCAGAGAATCCCGCCCAAGATGTGGAGGTGCTGCCATTGGACTGGGGTGGGCACAGTAAGAAGTCTTACAACGCCAGGTCAAAGTCCAACAGGTTTGTTTGGAATCACTAGCTTTCAGAGTACTGCTCCTTCATTAGGTATGTCGCCTCTCACCTGATGAAGGAGCGACGCTCCAAAAGCTAGTGATTCCAAACAAACCTGTTGGACTTTAACCTGGTGTTGTAAGACTTCACACTACTGAAAGATTAGGGAAATGAAATTACGCCACTAGGAGGATGTGAGCCCTATGTAAATGTGAAAAACAGAGTTCACACAGTAACATTTTCCATTGTAGAGGCGGAATGCAAATCTCTCCTAGGAGTGGAAGCGTGTGAGGCACTTGAGCTAGTGAAGCGGGTTTATATTGCAGACAGCACTGCAACCAGACAACATTCATTAGTAGATTCAGGAATTTCCTGAGATATCTTGAGGCTTTCGTACTTTACCTTACACGTATAAAATCGAGTTAAAGAAGAACGCGACGCCAGTAATACACGCACCAAGACATGTACCAACTCCATTGAAAGGCAAATTGAAGGCTGAGTGGAGCTAGAAAGGATGACTGCTTTAGGCATAATTATGCATAGAAGAACCTACAGACTGGGTAAACTCTCTGGATTGTGTCAAAATAAAGGAAGAAACGACCAAAGACAGTCTTGCAAAAGGTGATAACATATCTCCACGAGGGATGGCCTAAAGGTTCCTGCTCCAGCTATTGTAATGTAATTGCAGAGTTAAGTGATGCAAATGGGTTTTTACTTCGATAACAAAGGATTGTAATTCCACAATCATTAAGGTTGGTGATTCTGAGCAAAATCCATGAAGGGTACTTTGGAAGAGAAAAATGCAAGAGAAAAGCCGAGGACACAATCTATTGGCCGGGCATCAGCCAAGATATTGAAGCAATGGTAAAAAAAAACTGCGCACAGTACAGGAAGCTAAAAACTGAACATGGTGTATAGGAAGCTTCAGTTCAAACTACCAAAAGAGCCAGTTACTCAAAGATTAGAGGGAAACCTTAGAAGGTCACAAATTCAACCACTACTCAGAAGATCAACAAGGTAAAGACGTAAACCTGAGAGACGGAATTTGTGATGGACTGTAAATAGTTAAATATTCTAAAGAATTATGCATATCATATTGTATTGTAAAACAAAATCATGAATGTAAATAATTACATTTCCAAAGGAAAGGGTATGTGATGTTGTGCATAAGCTATCATGTATATAATGATATAAATGATCTCCAACCAGCAGGTGGCAGTGTAAATCTGCCATGTGACTCTGTACCTCGAGGAATTGGGAGTTAGTCGTGTTAGTGGATAGTCATACTTGCAGTAGTTCTAGAGTAATTTGTTCGTATTAGTAATTTGTAATATATTTCTTACAGTTACCTTTACCACGCATTTGTTTTATAATAAATTACTTAACCTAGTCAACAACTAGATGTTCTATTGTGCATCATTCCTTTACTGACCATGGGTGGGATTCTCCACTACCCGGCGGGCAGGGGGTCCCGGCGTGATGGAGTGGTGGGAACCACTCCGGCGTCGGGCCGCCGCAAAGGTATGGAAGTTCCCGCACCTTTAGGGGCCAAGCTCTCACCTTGAGGGGCTAGGCCCGCGCCGGAGTGGTTGGCGCTCCGCTGGTTGAAGGGGCCGAAGGGACCTCGCCGGTCGGCGGAAGTTCGCGCATGCGCGGGAGCGTCAGCAGCTGCTGACGCCATCCCCGCGCATGCGCAGGGGAGGGGGTCTCTTCCGCCTCCGCCATGGTGAAGACTGGGTGGCTGCCCGGGTCGGGGTGTAGCGTGGAGCGACTTGGTGCCAAATCCATGGACTTAGAGTGTCCCGCTCAGGATCGGAGTGACATGGCTTGTCCCGCCATTGCTGCAGTCTGTCTTTTAAATGCGCCCTTTTGGTGCTACTTACAGACTCCTGGCTGCTCACACTGCTGAGTGCTGCCTGTGTGCTTAAAATGCTCAGAAGATCTCTGGTCATCTGGGAGACCGCCCAGACCACCCCTCTGGACACCCTCATTCCCCAGCTGTATCATCAAGGGCCAAGCTCAATCAGGAGCCCACCAGGTGTTGGCACTCCTCAGAAGCGCTGCCCCATTGCAGAGGAAGCTGGGGTTCAGCAGCGCTCCCCCCAACCAGAGGTCACCTTCACCAGAGCTTTTGGAGCCCTCCCACAGCAGAAGCCTCACAAGTGATCCCCACCTCTCCGGATCACCTGCTGTCTCCTCCTGGTGAGGCTGTTGCGCTGACTGCCTCTGCCATCACTCCCCAGGCAATGTTCAGGAGGGCAGACTTGAGCCTGCAGCCCTCGCTGGGGAAGAGGGTGCCCCTCCGCTCCTCACTGGCAACAAGCTGTGGGTCCACCTCGGACTCCCGATCTCGGGAGGCAGGTCTTCTGTGAGCCATCTCTGTGGCTGCAGTGAGTGTGCGGTAACACTAATGAGGGGCAGCAACATTTAAACTGATCATGCTGAGCAAACCCCAGACAGCACACAGCAATGCCACCTCACAGACCAGCTCCATGATTCAGGAATACTGACCTGGCCAGACTGATGGACACATTGGAGTCCAGACGGGATACCCTGTTCCCCCGAGGTTCTTGGAGGTCGGCCACAGGGCAGTCAGCGCCACCTGGGATGCAGTGGCAGCAGTCGTCAGCACAGGGAGTGTGACAAGGAGGACCTCCACCAAGTGCCACAAGAAGCTGAATGTCTTCCACCAGGCTGCACGGGTGAGTTGCCATCGATCCCTGGCACCAGTCCCACCTGTTACTCTCAGAGGCCTCCACCCCCAAACGTCCCTGCACCTGACACCGCAAGGCCCCCCCAGCACAGCACTGCAAATGGCGCAGCACACCCTGGCATTCACCAGCTGTAGACATTGGGGAGCTGCCAGGGCTGGCAGAACCAAATGATGCAGGGACATCCGGACCTCAAGCCAACTGCACTCCATTTCGATATGACCCCAAAGGCCCTATGGGCACCGATTGGGAGGAGGGAGTGCTGGAGGTCAACCCAGAGCCTCCCTATGGAGTGACGACAGCAGTCACCAACTCTCCCAAGTCCACCCTCTCTGACAACGGGGTCAGCTTGTGGAACAGGGTGGCAGGGCGAGGCATATGCAACCCCAAGGTGTACGGGGCCTTCCGACTTCAGGCTCTCCAGATGCATCAAAGGCCATGGGACGCGGTAAGCTGTGCATCCTAGGGATACACCTAGACTTAGCACAGAGAGCTAAGAGATAGAGGATCCCTGAGAGGGCACTGGAGGGGTGGTGTGGGGGTGGGAGGGGGGTGTCGGCACCATTAGTAGGATGGGGACAGTTAGGGTCACGATTGTACAACATTAAAACACATTGCACCCAAGATATAGAATCATAGAATTTACAGTGCAGAAGGAGGCCATTCGGCCCATTGAGTCTGCACCGGCTCTTGGAAAGAACACCCTACCCAAGGTCCACACCTCCACCCTATCCCCATAACCCAGTAACCCCACCCAACACTAAGTGCAATTTTGGACACTAAGGGCAATTTATCGTGGCCAATCCACCTAACCTGCACATCTTTGGACTGTGGGAGGAAACCGGAGCACCCGGAGGAAACCCACGCAGACACAGGGAGGATGTGCAGACTCCGCACAGACAGTGGCACAAGCCGGAATTGAACCTGGGACCCTGGAGCTGTGAAGCAATTGTGCTATCCACAATGCTACTGTGCTGCCCGTGAAGCCTCCGTCATGTTATTCCGCATTGTGGGCCAGCCTGCACCTCCACCGCCAGTTGCCCTCCGCTTTCCCCAGTGCCCTGGTCTCCCAGTTACTAGACCTGCCACACTCCGCCCAAGGCATACTATGTGCAGGCACTCAGCAGACAGACACGAGTCATTGATTGAGAAGCACCAGAGCTCAGCTCACAGTGGGTTATCATCACCCTCCTGCTTTGTATACTTACCCGCTGACAGTGCAGACACAGGCCTATCACCCTGGAGTGATGTTACATGGACCCGGGGAGGGTGGAACAGGGCGATTAGGGGGGAGGGGGAGGAAAGGAAGGGGCCCGGTAATGGATGGGGAATAATCGGGGAGGGGGGGGCGGAGAGAGAGGGGTGGATAGTGTGAGGCAGACCGGGTGGGAGAGGGGGCATGGTGTGGCAGGACAGTGGGTGGGATGGGAAGAAAGGGAGAGATGACGGATAAAGCTTCATCCTACGAGAAGTGGGCAAGGATGAAGGCCTCCCTGGTCCACCGGGCATTCCGGACCCTTGCCGTCGCCTGAGGCGCGAGTTGCCTATGGTGGATTGGGGAATGTTACTGAAAGGGTGTACAGGCAATGTATAGGCAGTGTATAGACAATGTATAGGCAGTGTATAAGCAATGGCAACATTCAAAGAGTGCATGTGTGGACTGCAACAATTGCTCATTCCTGTCTGGCACAGAAATTAAATGGGAAAGGTGGCCAAACCATGGTTTGAAGGTAAATTAGAGATAGTAGTAGGTCCAAGGTAGATGCATACAAATTGGCCAGGAAAACAGTCAGCCGGAATTCTCCAGCCATTGCGATTCACTTTTCCCGCCAGCAGCGCACCCACAATCCAAAGATATGCAGGATAGGTGGATCGGCCACACTAAATTGCCCCCTAATTGGAAAAAAAAATAATTGGGTACCCTAAATTTATAATAAACAAAAGAGAATATCAATGTGAGATTATTAGATTCTCTCTTGTTGGAGATGGTTATTGCCTGATCTTTGTATTATAAACGTTGCTTGCCGCTTATCAGTCCAAGCATGGTTGTTGCCCAAGCTTGCTGCATGTGTATACAGACTGCTTCCATACCTGAAGAGTCATGAATGGTGCTGAACATTGTCCAATCATTAACAAATATCCGCATTCCTCACATTAAAATGAAAGGAAGGTAGAGTAGATTGTGTTGCCTCCCGGGTGCCAAGGTCCATGACGACTCTGATCGTGTTTTCAGGATCCTTAAGGGGGAGGAGGAGCAGCCACAAGTCGTGGTACACATCGGTACCAACGACATAGGTAGGAAAAGAGGCGGGGATGTAAAACAGGATATCAGGGAGCTAGGGTGGACAGGACAAACCGTGTTGTCATCTCTGGTTTTCTGCCAGTGCCACTTGCGAGCGAGGTGAGGAACAGGGAGAGAGTGTAGTTTAACACGTGGCTACAGGGATGGTGTAGGAGGGAAGGTTTCAGTTACTTGGATAATTGGAGCACATTCTGGGGAAGGTGGGACCTGTGCAAACAGGATGGGTTACACCTGAACCAGAGGGGCACCAATATCCTGGGAGGGAAATTTGCTACAGCTCTTCGGGGTTTAAACTAATTTGGCAGGGGGATGGGAAACTGATTTGTCGTCCAGGAGATAGCTTTGCTGGAGTTCACGAAGTTGAGGGCAGTGCAGTACTGAAGAAGGTACCAAGGTCACAAGAGTGGACCTGCAGGCATGAAGGTGGTTTGAAGTATGTCTACTTCAATGCGAGGAGCATCAGGAATAAGGTTGGTGAGCTTGAAGCATGGATTGGTACCTGGGACTACGATGTTGTGGCCATTGCGGAGACGTGGAAAGAACAGCGGCAGGAATGGTTGTTGGAGGTTTCGGGGTTTAGATGTTTCAGTAAGATTAGGGAAGGTGGTAAAAGAGGTGGAGGAGTAGCATTGTTAATCAAGGATAGTATAATGGCGACTTCCGGGTGCGGCGATGACCAGCTAAGTCGCACGTTTCAGCAGCTCCCGGTGGAACGGACTTTTGGGCTCTTAAAAGGATCCCCAACGGCAATTTAAACAGCCAAAAACACTGTGCGGTAAACTAGAAGGGAATCCCCCCCAGACACGCATGGATAAAGGAGAGGATAGCAGCCGGATTGCGGAGGATCCTCTGGAGCAGCGGCAAGGAAGGCAAGCTCAAAGCAAGATGGCGTCGGAAGGTGGCCGTTTGTTATGGGGCCCAGACCAACAAGAGTTCCTGCGGCGCTGTGTGGAAGAGCTGAAAAAGGAATTGAAGAAGGAGTTGTTGGCCCCGATATTACAGGCGATTGAAGGGCTAAAGGAGGAGCAGAAGACTCAAGAGCAGGAGCTTCGGGTCGTGAAGGCAAAGGATGCTGAAAACGAAGATGAAATACAGGGCCTGGTGGTGAAGACAGAGACGCACGAGGCGCAGCACAAAAGGTGTGTGGAAAGGCTGGAAGTACTGGAGAATAATTCGAGGAGGAAGAATTTAAGGGTTCTGGGTCTTCCCGAAGGCGTAGAAGGGGCGGACGTCGGGACATATGTGAGCACGATGCTTCACTCGCTAATGGGATCGGAGGCCCCGGCGGGCCCTTTGGAGGTGGAGGGAGCTTATCGAGTTATGGCGCGAAGACCAAGGGCAGGAGAAATACCTCGAGCCATAGTGGTGAGGTTTCACCGCTATAATGACAGAGAGATGGTCCTAAGATGGGCGAAGAAAACTCGGAGCTGCAGGTGGGAGAACGCGGTGATCCGCGTATACCAGGATTGGAGTGCAGAGGTGGCGAGAAGGAGGGCAAGTTTTAATCGATTAAGGCGGTGCTTCACAAAAAGAAGATCCAGTTTGGAATGTTACAACCGGCGAGATTGTGGGTCACACACCAAGGGAAGCACCACTACTTTGAGACGGCAGAAGAGGCGTGGACTTTCATTGTGGACGAGAAGCTGGAATAGTCTGGCGAGAGAAAGAACTTTTGGGACAAAGTGGTGGGGTGATTATGTGGGGCGAGGAAAAGGGGGGGGGGGATGATTTTTCAGTTTGTTAATCTTGCGATCCTGTAACTTTTCTCTCTTCCCCATGGTGGGGGGTGGGGGGGGGGGAGTATGAGGAACTGTGGGCGCCGGTCATTAGGGGCGGGGCCGAGTGGGAAACGCGGGCTTTGTTCCCACGCTATGGTAATTATGGCGGGTACAGGGACGCAGGAAGGAGGGGGCCTCGCACAGTGGGGGCCGAGGACAAGGGGGGAAGCCGAGGTCAGCCAGAGTTCGCTGACTTCTGGGAGCAACATGGGGGTGCAATTACGCTAGGAAGGGATCTAGCGGAGGGGGGAGGGGGGGTTAACTGGGTTGCTGCTGCTAAGGGGAAGGGGAGCTGTTATGGGATGGGGTGGTCGTGGCGGGAGGGCGCCGTCGGGGGGATACACGGGTACGTGGGAACCGGGTGAGGAGTTGGGTTAAAAAAGGGGATGGCTAGTCGACAAAGGGGGGGGGTAAAGAGCCCCCCAACCCGGCTGATCACGTGGAACGTGAGAGGGCTGAACGGGCCGATTAAAAGGGCACGGGTACTCGCACACCTAAAGAAATTAAAGGCAGATGTGCTTATGTTGCAGGAGACGCATCTGAAACTGATAGACCAGGTCAGACTACGTAAAGGATGGGTGGGGCAGGTGTTTCATTCGAGTTTGGATGTGAAGAACAGGGGGATGGCTATCTTGGTGGGGAAACGGGTACTGTTTGTGGCAAAGACCATAGTGGCGGATAGTGGGGGTAGATATGTGATGGTGAGTGGCAGATTGCAAGGGGAGGCGGTGGTTCTGGTGAATGTATATGCCCCGAACTGGGATGATGCAAATTTTATGAGGCGTATGTTGGGACGTATCCCGGACCTGGAGGCGGGAAAGTTGGTAATGGGGGGAGATTTCAATACGGTGCTTGATCCAGGGCTGGACCGATCGAGGTCCAGGGCCGGGAGGAGGCCGGCAGCGGCCAGGGTGCTCAAGGACTTCATGGAGCAGATGGGAGGGGTAGACCCCTGGAGATTTAGTAGGCCTAGGAGTAAGGAGTTCTCATTTTTCTCCCATGTCCACAAAGTATATTCACGGATAGATTTTTTTGTCTTGGGAAGGGCACTGATTCCGAAGGTGACAGGGACGGAATATACGGCCATAGCTATTTCGGACCACGCTCCACTTTGGGTAGACCTGGAGGTAGGAGAGGAAAAAGAACAGCCCCCACTCTGGAGAATGGATATGGGCTTATTGGCGGATGAGGGGGTATGTTTAAGGGTGAGGGGGTGCATCGAAAGGTACTTGGAGCTTAATGACAATGGAGAGGTTCAGGTGGGAGTGGTCTGGGAGGCGCTGAAGGCAGTGGTTAGAGGGGAACTGATATCCATAAGGGCACATAAAGGGAAACAAGAGGGTAAAGAAAGAGAGCGATTGCTGAAAGAACTTTTGAGGGTGGACAGGCAATATGCGGAGGCACCGGAGGAGGGACTGTACAGGGAAAGACAAAGGCTACATGTGGAGTTTGACCTGCTGACCACGGGTAAGGCGGAGGCACAGTGGAGGAGGGCACAGGGTGTACAGTATGAGTATGGAGAGAAGGCGAGTCGGCTACTGGCCCACCAATTGAGGAAGAGGGGAGCAGCGAGGGAGATAGGTGGGGTGAGAGATGAGGAGGGAGAGATGGAACGGGGAGCGGAGAGAGTGAACGGGGTGTTCAAGGCATTTTATGAGAGGTTATATAAGGCTCAGCCCCCGGAAGGGAAGGAGGGAATGATGTGTTTCTTGGATCAGCTGGAATTCCCTAAGGTGGAGGAGCAGGAGAGGGTGGGATTGGGAGCACAGATTGAGATGGAGGAGGTGGTAAAAGGGATTGGGAGCATGCAGGCGGGGAAGGCCCCGGGACCGGACAGATTCCCGGTGGGATTTTATGGGAAGTATATGGACTTACTGGCCCCGCTTCTGACGAGAACCTTTAATGAGGCTAGGGAAAGGGGGCAGCTGCCCCCGACTATGTCGGAGGCAACGATATCGCTCCTTTTGAAGAAGGAAAAAGACCCGCTGCAGTGTGGGTCCTACAGGCCCATTTCCCTTTTAAATGTAGATGCTAAGCTCTTGGCCAAGGTGATGGCGACGAGGATAGAGGACTGTGTCCCCGGGGTGGTCCACGAGGATCAAACTGGGTTCGTTAAGGGGAGACAGCTGAACACAAACATACGGAGGTTGCTAGGGGTAATGATGATGCCCCCACCAGGGGGGGAGGCGGAGATAGTGCTGGCGATGGACGCCGAGAAAGCATTCGACAGAGTGGAGTGGGATTATCTGTGGGAGGTGCTGAGGAGATTTGGTTTTGGAGAAGGGTATATCGGATGGGTACAGCTGCTGTATAGGGCCCCGGTGGCGAGCGTGGTCACGAACAGACAGAGGTCTGATTACTTCCGTCTTCAGAGAGGGACGAGGCAGGGGTGTCCCCTGTCTCCGTTACTGTTTGCATTGGCGATAGAGCCCCTGGCCACAGCACTGAGGGGCTCCAGGAAGTGGAGGGGAGTGCTCAGGGGAGGAGAGGAACACCGGGTGTCCCTGTATGCAGATGATTTATTGCTGTATGTTGCGGACCCAGTGAAGGGGATGCCTGAGATAATGCAGACACTCAGGGAGTTTGGGGAATTTTCGGGGTACAAATTGAATATGGGTAAGAGTGAGCTGTTTGTGGTGCATCCGGGGGAGCAGAGCAGGGAATAGATGACTTACCGCTGAGGAAGGTGACAAGAGATTTCCGGTACTTAGGGATTCAGATAGCCAGGAGTTGGGGGACCTTACTCCGGCTTAATCTAACAAGATTGGTGGAACAGATGGAAGAGGATTTTAAGAGATGGGACATGGTGCCCCTGTCACTGGTGGGTAGGGTGCAGGCGGTTAAAATGGTAGTCCTCCCGAGATTCCTCTTTGTGTTTCAGTGCCTTCCGGTGATGGTCACGAAGGCTTTTTTCAAGAGAATTGAGAAAAGTGTCATGAGTTTTGTGTGGGCCGGGCAGACTCCGAGAGTGAGGAGGGGGTTCTTGCAGTGTAGCAGGGATAGGGGGGGGGGCTGGCACTACCGAGCCTAAGTGAATACTACTGGGCCGCCAATATCTCAATGGTGTGTAAGTGGATGGGAGAAGGGGAGGGAGCGGCGTGGAAGAGATTGGAGATGGCGCCCTGCAAGGGAACCTGCCTACAAGCAATGGTGACGGCGCCGTTGCCGTTCTCCCCGAAGAAATACACCACAAGTCCAGTGGTGGTGGCAACATTAAAAATTTTGGGGCAGTGGAGACGACATAGGGGAAGGACGGGAGCCTCGGTGCGGTCCCCGATAAGAAATAACCATAGGTTTGTCCCGGGGAGAATGGATGGGGGATTTGGAGCATGGCAAAGAGCTGGGGTTGTGCATCTGAGAGATCTGTTCGTAGACGGGACGTTTGCGAGTCTGGTAGCGCTGACGGAAAAATATGGGTTGCCCCAAGGGAATGCATTCAGGTATATGCAACTGAGAGCTTTCGCGAGGCAACAGGTGAGGGAATTCCCGCAGCTCCCGACGCAGGAGGTCCAGGATAGAGTGATCTCGGGGACATGGGTGGGGGATGGTAGGGTGTCGGATATATACAGGGAAATAAGGGACGAGGGGGAGATCATGGTGGATGAGTTGAAGGGGAAATGGGAAGAAGAGCTGGGGGAAGAGATTGAGGAGGGGATGTGGGCTGATGCCCTACGTAGGGTAAACTCGTCATCCTCGTGCGCCAGGATAAGCCTGATACAATTCAAGGTTTTACACAGGGCGCATATGACCGGAGCACGGCTCAGTAAATTTTTCGGGGTAGAGGATAGGGGTGGGAGGTGCTCGAGAAGCCCAGCAAACCATACACACATGTTTTGGTCATGTCCGGCACTACAGGGGTTCTGGGTGGGGGCGGCAAAGGTGCTTTCGAAGGTGGTGGGGGTCCGGGTCGAGCCAAGCTGGGGGTTGGCTATATTCGGGGTTGCAGAAGAGCCGGGAGTGCAGGAGGCGAAAGAGGCTGATGTCTTGGCCTTTGCGTCCCTAGTAGCCCGGCGAAGGATATTGCTTATGTGGAAGGAAGCCAAACCCCCGGGCGTGGAGACCTGGATAAATGACATGGCAGGGTTTATAAAACTAGAACGGATAAAGTTTGCACTAAGGGGTTCGGCTCAAGGGTTCACCAGGCGGTGGCAACCGTTCATTGACTACCTCGCAGAACGATAAAGGAAATGGGAAGGTAACAGTAGCAACCCAGGGGGGGGGGGGGGGGGGGGGGGCCTGGGTGGGTCCACAGGGGTGTTTTTGTATAAATATTTGTACTAGGCTATGTATATTGGACTGTTTGATTTTATTTTGGAGAGTTATTATTTTTGATAGGGCAGTTGCCATTTAGTTTATATATTGTTTATTTATTTGGTAAACAAGGCCACTGTTATTTATACTGTTTTACTGTTGTAAAAAGGAAAACCTTTGTATTGTTTTGTTTGGCCAAAAAATCTGAATAAAATATATATTTTTAAAAAAGGATAGTATAATGGCTGCAGAAAGGCAGTTTGAGGAGGATCTGCCTACCGAGGTAGTGTGGGCTGAAGTTAGAAATAGAAAATGAGCGATCACTTTGTTAGGAGTTTTCTATAGGTCCCCAAACAGTATCAGAGATGTGGAGGAAAAGATTGCAATGCAGATTTTGGACAGGTGCAGTAGTCACAGTGTAGTTGGCATGGGTGACTTTAACTTTCCAAATATTGATTGGAACCACTATAATTCGAATAGTTTGGATGGGGCTGTTTTTATCCAGTGTGTGCAGGAGGATTTCCTCACACAATATGTGGATAGACCGAAAAGAGGCGGTTGGATTTTGTACTAGGTAATGAACCGGGCCAAGTGTTAGATTTGGTTGTGGGAGAGCACTTTGGAGATAGTGGCCACAATTCGGTGACTTTCACTATAGCAATGGAGAGGGTAGGAACATACAGCAGGGCAAGGTTTATAACTGGGGGAAGGGTAATTACGATGCGATTAGGCAAGAATTGGGGAGCATAAGATGGAAACAGGAACTGTCAGGGATAGGCACAATTGAGATGTGGAGCTTGTTCAAGGAGCAAATACTGCGTGTCCTTGATATGTATGTCCCTGTCAGGCAGGGAGGAAATGGTCGAGTGAGGGAACCATGGTTTACAAAAGAGGTTGAATCTCTTGTCAAGAGGAAGAAGGGGGCTTCTGTAAGGATGAGAAAACAAGGTGTTCAGTTAGGGCACTTGAGGGGTACAAGATAGCTAGGAAGGAGCTCAAGAAAGGGCTTAGGAGAACTTGGAGGGGGCATGAGAAGTCCTTGGCGGGTAGGATCAAGGAAAACCCCAAGGCTTTTTACACTTATGTGAGGAATAAAAGAATGACCAAGGGGAAGTTAGCGCCGTTCAAGGACAGAAGTGGGAACGTGTGCATGGAGTCTGAAGATAGAGGAGAGGCCCTAAATGAATACTTTTCTTCAGTGTTCACAAAGGCGAGGGGCCATGTTGTTGAGGAGGATAGTGCAATACAGGTTGGTAGGCTGGAGGAGGCAGGTATTCGGAAGGAAGGTGTGTTAGAAATTTTGAGAAGCCTGAGGATAGATAAGTCCCCTGGGCCTGATGGGATATATCCTAGGATTCTCTGCGAAGCGAGATATGAGTTTGCCGAGCCTTTGGCTTTGATCTTTATGTCTTCACTCTCTACAGGAATAGTGCCAAAAGACTGGAGAGTGGCAAATGTTGTCCCCTTGTTCAAGAAAGGGAATAGGTATAACCCTGGGAATTATAGCCGGTTAGTCTCACTTCGGTCATCGGTAAATTATTGGAAAGGTTCCTGAGGGATAGGATTTATGATCATTTGGAAAGATACAGCTTAATCCAGGATAGTCAGCACGGGTTTGTGAGGGGTAGGTCTTGCCTCACAAGTTTGATTGTATTCTTTGAGGAGGTAACTAAGTACATAGATGAAGGTAGAGCAGTTGATGTTGTATACAAGGATTTTAGTGAGGTGTTTGATAAGGTGCCCCATGGTCGCTCATGCAGAAAATAAGGAGGCATGGCATAGAGGGAAATTTGGCCGATTGGATCAGTAACTGGCTATCACATAGAAGACAGAGGGTGGTGGTAGATGGTACATTTTCATCCTGGAGCCCAGTCACCAGCGGTGTACCACAGGGATCAGTGCTGGGTCCTCTGTAAATTGTGATTTTTATCAATGACTCGGATGATGGAGTTGAAGGTTGGGTTAGTAAATTTGCTGATGACACCAAGGTTGGTGGAGTAGTGGATAATGTGGAGGGCTGTTGTAGGCTGCAAAGAGACATTGGTAGGATGCAGAGCTGGGCTGAAAAGTGGCAGACGAAGTTTAACCTTGATAGTGTGAGGTGATTCATTTGGTAGGACAAATTTGAATGCGGATTACATGGTTAACGGTAGGGTTCTGAAGAATGTGGAGGAGCAGACAGATCTCGGAGTTCATGTCCATAGATCTCTGAAAGTTGCCACCCAAGTGGCTAGAGCCGTGAAGAAAGCCAATAGTGTGTTAGCATTTATTAACAGGGGGATTGAGTTTAAGAGCCGTGAGGTTATGCTGCAACTGTACAAGACCTTGGTTAGACCACATTTGGAGTATTGTGTGCAGTTCTGGTCACCTCATTATAGGAAGGATGTGGAAGCATTGGAAAGGGTGCAAAGGAGATTTACCAGGATGCTGCCTGGATTGGTGGGTGGGTCTTATGAGGAAAGGTTGAGGGAGCTAGGGCTTTTCTCATTGGAGTGAAGGAGGATGAGAGGTGACTTAATTGAGGTGTATAAGATGATGAGAGGGACAGATAGAGTGGATGTTCAGCGACTTTTTTCTTGGGTGGATGTAGCTATTACAAGGGGGCATAACTATAAGGTTCATGGTGGAAGATATAGGAGGGATGTCAGAGGTAGGTTCTTTACTCAGAGAGTGGTTGGGGCGTGGAACGCACTCCCAGCTATGGTAGTGGAGTCGGACACTTTAGGAACTTTCAAGCGGTTATTGGATAGGCATATGGAGTGCACTAGAATGATTGGGAGTAGGTTGATTTGATCTTAGTTTCACACTAGTTCGGTACAACATCGTGGGCCGAATGGCCTGTACTGTGCTGTACAGTTCTATGTTCTATGTAGATAAAAGTAGCCGATGATGGTTGGGCCTCGAACACTACCATGAGGAACTCCTGTCGCAATGTCTTGCAGTTGAGATGATTGGTCCCTATCACCCACAACCATTTTCCTTTGTGCTAGTGGAGAGATTTTCCCCTGATTCCCATCAACTTCAATTTTACTTGGACTGCTTGATGCCACACTTGGTCAAATGCTGCCCTGATGTCAAGGGCAGTCACTCTCATCTCACATCTGAACTCAGCTCTTTGTCCATGTTTGGACCAAGGCTATAATGTGGTCTGGAGCTGAATGGCCCTGTGGAACCCAAGTTGAGCATCACTGAATAAGTAATTGTTGTATAAAATAGCACTGTTTACAACATCTTCCATCACTTTGCTGATGAATGAGAGTAGACTGATTGGCCAAATTGGAATTTCTCTTGCTTTTTATGGACAGAACATACATGGGAAATGTTCCTCATTGTCAGGTAGATGCCAGTGTTGTAGCTGTACTGGAACAGCTGGACTAGGGGCGCGGCTAGTTCTGGAGCACAGCCTAAAGTACAACAGCAAGGATGTTGTTGGGGCACATGTCCTTTGATGTATCCAGTGACTAGTGGAGTACCGCAGGGATCAGTGCAGTGACCCCAGCCATTCACAATGTAAATGGTTTAGATGAGGGAACAAATGTAATATCTCCAAATTTGCAGGTGACAAAAGCTGGGTGGGAGGGTGAGCTGTGAGGATATCATGTGGAATGAATCGAATTGGCCGAAAACTGGTATCTATAATAGTGAGGACTTCAGGAGGAGGCCAAACTGGATCATCAGCGTGGCAATTGTGAGTGAAGATGTTTTCAAATGCTTCAACTTCATCTTTTGCACTGACATGCTTCCACCCACATCACTGAGGATGGGAATGAATTTTGCTTTTATTGCTTCCTCTTTCAATTAGTTGTTTAGTTGTCCACCACCATTCGTGTCTGGATGTGGCAGGACTGCAGATCTTTGATATGCTCCTTTGGTTGTGGGATTGCTTAGCTGTGTCTATCACATGCTGTTTGGAGATTTAACATGCATTTAGTGCTGTGCTGTTGCTTCATCAGGTTGGCACCTCATTTTTAGGTATGTCTGGAGCTGCTTCTGGCATGCTCTCCTTCACTCTCCATTGAACCAATGTTGGTCCCCTGACTTGATGATAATGGTAGAGTGATGGATGTGCTGGGCCATGAGGTTACAGGTTGCGGTTGAATAAAATTCTCTAGTAGCCAATATTCCACAGTGCCTCATGGGTGGTAAGTTTTGAGCTGCTAGATCTGTTCTAGGTCTATCCCATTTGACACAACATGATGAAAGGTGAACAGTGAAGATGGTATTTTGACTCCACAAGGGTTGGTGACTTCAGCACAGAAATAAAATAAAATCCAGCACCATGCTTTTCCAGTACCCACTAAACTATCAAGATATTGCACAATGTACCTGCAGAATCAAATGCATATCTACTCCTTGAAAACCGAGCTGGCTGTTGTATTAATAAGAGTAAACCTTAGGCAGACATGATGAATGGCTGATCTAAAGAAAGTTCATCATATTGCGAATGTGCTAGGTGCAGATTTTTGTATTAAGTCAAAATCAAAATGCTTGCATCATGCTTCAGAGAAGATTTTATACTGAAAACAGCTGAACTGTGAGAAATAAGTCAATTTGATGTGTCCCATAGTGTATTATGTCACCACATTTGGCAATATTACCATCTACATGATGCTGTCAAGTTAAGTAAGTACACATTAGTTGAAAACCAAATATTAATTGAACTTTTCTCCCCCAGGTCAATGTCATGTAAACAAATAAAGTGATGGTTAACAAATGAATTGGATTATTAATGCTGAGTGTATCTGTTTCTCTTTCAGTGTCCCTATGGTGGTTAATGCACTCACTTCCTGCCACTGCTGCTGTTGGCCTGAGTCCCAGTGAACACTCTAGCCAACAAAGACAAATATGCACTTTGTCTTTCTAACCCATGCAAAATGCCTCCTGCCATCTGAGCCAGAGAGTAATGGAAGTGTCTGAGGAGTCGGATGAGACCATTTGTCAGTCACTTAGTCACTGGCCTTTTGGACAATAGAATCTACATATACAATTGTAAATAGTAACCAAAAATAAATTCATTACTTTTATTTAGCTCTGCCCACAGTTGTCTCTGGAAGTCCCCATTTTTTACTCAACTAATCTTAAAACTTCATATTATTCTATCAATTATCAACTTCTCACGGTTTGTCTTCAATTTCTTACCGCTGTTTGCATTAGATTCTTCCCTGTTTTATCTTTCTAAATTCTTATATCCTGATAATTTCAATACTTTAATTACCTTCATCACTTTGAGTGTTGGCAGAGATAATGATAGAAACGGGCAGCGATAATGGGAGCTGAGTATTAAAAAAAAAATACTCATTCCAACACTATGCTGTGCAAAGCATTGTTGAAATGCTTCACAAATTCTACTGAAATGGCTCCCCCAACTGTTTTAAGCAGAGAGGGGTGAACCATTTTCAATTGGTGAATAGCTCAGTTAAAATAACAATGAGAAGAATTCCCCGTTAAGTGCTCATACGTTAGTATCCCAAGACATCATTTCAGGACCTATGATAAAAATGTGCAGCTTGGGCCTGTACTTTGAACGTCATGTTCTGATATGCAGCATGAAAAATTTAAAGATTATTATTATGGCAAACATGAGGGACTGAAGAGGACAAAAGGAAGCATAAATGTAAGTCGGCTTTGATTTAACTTATTGCAATCTAGCCTTTATGTTTTGTCAAGGATTTTTAATTTCTATTAGTTATTCCCCAAACAACATCACTTCAACCTGCCCAGTTTTGATCTTAATTTTTCTAAACTGAGTTGCAGGTAGATCTGAGTGTAGGTTCAGATTTTATTTACATTTTTATCATCCTATCAATTGAAATTTTACTTCGTGCAGTTCCATCTTACCCAACTTCACTCTGTCTTGGAGTAGATTTGCTATCTAGTTTGAGTTTCATTTTCCCAAAAAGGTACTATATTTGATTTAATTTCAATCCGGCCTGCACTGAAGTTGATTTGTTATTTAATTTTACTCCAGTGCAGCCCTGAAGATTTTTTTTAAAATTTAACTGTTTTTTTTGCTCCAAGTTATTATAGGTTATCTCAAATTATTACTTACTACTGGCTTGGAGATTTGATTTACTCTTGATGCTAAAATGATATGGTACGAGAATTCAATAATTGTGACTGGAGTTTAAATATGCGCCATTAAAGTGAACACTATCCATACCAATAGCTCAGCACCGGAATCTTAATCTAAGATTTAAACTCAAGTACCCTGAAGCAATTTTCTATAACTTGGAAATATTTGAAACTACAACATTTAAAACGATTGCTACAGCATCTGCCTTTATTTCCTCATTGAGGAATCAAATTGCATGATGGGGAGAGTATTTGACACTTTTACACATAGGAAGATGCCAACTACAAATTCAATTTATCAAACAAAATAATGCAAACATCCGTTCCCAGCTAAGCCAGTGATTTTAGCTGAGGTCCTCGATAATGCAGCGTATTAATTAAATGAAATGATGCAAAGCAATGATGTGAAAATGCACAAGCAATATCACGACAGAGAAAACACTCCTTGCTGTAGAGCAAAGCTCAGGTAATTACTACAGGCTCAAATTTTCTCAGAAGATTCAAGGTGCTTTTGCTATAAATACTGATAAATGCATTGATGCGGTACACAAATAGCCATTTATAAGTTACTATGGGCATTCATGATTTTAAGTTAGGGAATGTATTTAATTTGGTGGGGTAGAAGGATTGTTATGACAAACAGCATACACTGTTAAAGGGCTATTGAGCTTTCTCAGTGTGTTATCCATATTGTAATAATATGTTCAGAGCGATCTGCAATGTGGTCATATAAACAGATTGGATGTCATAATGTGCTTGTACTGTTATTTTATTCTGGGCACTTCTACTATGTTGACATGGGTTGGGTGGCAAAATAAATGTGAATAATTAAATGTTCAAAAAGCTCACAGGTGTAAAAATACAATTTTAAAAATATGCTGATTAATGTTGTTACAAGATTGCTATGTTTTGGGACTGTGTTTTTAATTTAGGGTAAAATGGAGGAATGAAGGATATCATGCTGTGAAGGAGCCCAGATATAATAAGGAGCTAAAAGATTAATGGTGTGCAATTATGGATTTGAAAAAATAAGAAAAAATCTGCCTGCCAAGGGTGGAAGAGGTTCACAAATGTACCTGGACATAATTGTGTGCTCAAAGACACCAACATTCTGCAGCATATTTCCCTTGGGGCCCTAACACAAGGCAGTTTCTGAAAAACAGGCTCCTGAAAAATCATGGACCTATCACCTCAGTAAGGCACTGATAATGCAGATTTTGTAAATAATCATTATGAGTTACCTCAATCCCACAATGGATAATGTTTTTTTCTACGAATGTCCCTAAATCACCTGTCAACTGAATCGGGGAAACTGACTTCTAATCTTAAAACAGTATTGCGTGATTGGAAAGTTCACCATCATTTGCAATTCTCAGCATTCTGTTAACTCTAAGGATGTTGACCAGCTTCCTGCTGGCTCAGCGTTTTCTTTTTTTAAATACATTTAGAATACCCAATTCTTTTTTGTTTCCAATTAAGGGGCAATTTAGCGTGGCCATTCCACCTACCCTACACTTCATTTTGAGTTGTGGGTGTCAGACCCACGCAGACAAGGGGAGAATGTGAAAACTCC
Source organism: Scyliorhinus torazame (assembly GCF_047496885.1). Lineage (NCBI taxonomy): Eukaryota > Metazoa > Chordata > Chondrichthyes > Carcharhiniformes > Scyliorhinidae > Scyliorhinus > Scyliorhinus torazame. The sequence goes on from NC_092712.1 coordinate 216,728,530, forward strand.
ACACGACAGTGACCCGGGGCCGGGATCGAACCGGGTCCTCAACGCCATGAGGCAGCAGTGCTGACCATTGCGCCATATGCTGCCCCTAGCTTCACCCTTTTCTAAGGAATTAAATCACTAAAAATTGAGAGCTACAGATCTTTATTTGAGAAATAGAAGGGGACATCTCATAGAATAGAAATCGGCAACCTACTTGTCAAGAGGCAACACCTCCATACATAAAAAAGATTAGCTGTACAGCTTTGAAACAGTACAAATATTGGAACCACATGGTGAATCTGAATCATTGGATTCATTCCAGCATTTCTCATGGTAAAGGTATTGCCACTATGGTGCAGTGATGATAGCTCCCCCCTTAATTGGAATAAAGGTATCTCGCTAAACTCTGTAGTTTTCTACTCGGACATGTAAGATAAGTGCTCATTTTAAATGTTGATGAAGAAGGTAAATATTTTTCTCTAACATTATCTAGATTTAAAGCTTGAATTCTCTACAAGAAACAAAATGATACTTTATTTTCCTAGAAATATTAACATTATGATTGACTTTCTCATCAATTGTGAATGCTTGTTCAGTTCTTTAATAAACTTTTATATAACTGAGAAAATATATTGTTTCATATATCTTCTGGATCTAAAGCTGAGAGCCCATATCCATACACTCTTCAATGGCGAGGTACATTATTGAGGAGAGATGCATGGACCCTTATAATACCTAGGTTGTTATAATCAGATTAAAACTTGTTAAAAGCGTTATCTAGAAGACGGTACTATTCACTGCCGGTTAATTTCCTTTGTGGAGAGCTAGATCCTTCAATCCCATTCAGCTGTCTGTGATATTTGTCTTTTCCAACCTTAAGTGAGAGTAATCATCTGAGGAATATACCTGACCCAAGATAGTCCCTAAAAGGATTATAATCCACTTCAGTTGGTGCCCAATGTGGGGCTCCAGTTGGTACACTATATCTTTCAGATTATTAAGCATTGAAGCTGTGTTTTACTGACAGTGATAATATAGAGGCAACAAATCCCTGATCAGGCTTTGTAGAACTTAAATCAGAACCCCCTCAATTTAGGGTTTAGAAATTCCTTATAAAGTTCAGTTTAAATCCGAACCCAGGTTAAGTCCTGACAAAATAGCAAACCCTGTCAGAATTGGCTGAGTCTTTCTATTAGCAAACTGAAACAATTGCTTTGTAAGAGTACATAATCCTACCCAATGCCTCCTCAAGATCAGGTCATTATCTTTGAGACAAAAGGCTTTGATACGGTGGAACCATTAGAGCCAATGGCACTATTGGGGCTAATACCCAGAATATATATTTTTTTAATTTAGAGTACCCAATTCATTTTTTCCAATTAAGGGGCAATTTTGTGTGGCTAATCCACCTATCCTGCACATTTTTGGGTTGTGGGGGCGAAACCCACGCAAACACAGGGAGAATGTACAAACTCCCCACAGACAGTGACCCAAAGCCGGGATCGAACCTGGGTCCTCAGCTGTGTGAGACCCACTGCGCCACCGTGCTGCCCTTACCCAGAATATTCACTGGGAAAATCAAACTAATACTCCACATCCATGAAATTCCTTAATGATAAGGCACACATTGGCTAGCCTAATGAACACCGCCCAGCAAGATGGAGGGAATAATGGCTGAATCACAGCATCATAATATGCATCCATGCACATCATGAGGTAAAAACAGGCAGTGACAGACACCCAGGTTAGCCAATCAACATACAGGACAGAACACAACCAATCACCAGACAGAACACCAGAGGGGGGCTTCCAACTATAAAACACATGAGGCATCAGCACTCCGCCTCTTTCCACTGGTGACAACTGTAGTGACAGTCAGGGTGTATATATCAGTCAGCACTTACTACACGTGGATCAGAGCTAGCCTGGTCTAGTAAGCTAGAGTTAGTACACTTAGAGTACTAGAGTGTCAACCCACAGCCAGCTGTGTGCATTGTTACAGAAGTTCAATAAATCGTATTGAACCAACGCCTACGTTTGGTGTATGCTTTACAGTTCATCTGCACCCTGTTGCAGTCCGTGTTACCCCAGGGTGAATAACACGACATGATACCAGGAGTCTACTTCTTCTAAGTAATTTACCTTGAATAATTCAGTGACGACCAGCAAGTGCCTTCCAGCGGCATGGAGAAGATCCAGGCGCCTCCACAACTCCGAATCTTCGGAAATCTTGGCGCCAACTGGCGGGTCTTCAAGCAGAAATTCAGTCTATACATTGAGGCCTCGGTCCTCGAGGATGCGTCCGATGCCAGAAAAATCGCGCTGCTCCTATTGACTGCTGGGGACCAGGCCATCCAAATCTTCAATTCGCTCATTTTTGCCGACGGCGAGGACAAGACCAAGTTCCAGACCGTGTTAGCCAAATTCAACAGTCACTGCGGACGAATGGCATGCTGTCGTACAAGTCAACCAATGCAGCATCCGGTTCAAGCTGGACACTGGTGCTTCAGCCAATCTCATATCTCAAGCAGATCTTGCTCGCATCCAAAGGCAGCCAAAAATTCTTCCGACGGCCTGCCAGCTGCTTGATTATAATGGCAATGCCATTATTGCGTTAGGGTCTTGACACCTGCATGTTTCCAACAAGGCCATCAAAGCCACACTGCGATTCAAAATCGTCAAGCCTGACAAGGCTTCCCTGCTTGGTGCCCATGCATGCAAGCTACTCAATCTCGTGCAGCGCGTACATGCCATGTCCTCTGCCAATATGAATCTTCAGGCTGACATTGCGAAACCCTGTCACAATACCCAGATGTGTTCAGTGGGATGGGCACGCTGCCGTACCGCTACAAAATCTTACTCAGGCCTGGTGCCACACCTGTGATCCATGCACCACGCCAGGTGCCGGCTCCTCTGAAGGACCGTTTAAAGGCGCAGCTGCAGGAGCTCCAAGACCAGGGTATAATCTCTAAAGTGACGGAACCGACTGACTGGGTCAGCTCGATGGTCTGTGTGAAGAAGCCCTCTGGAGAACTGTGCATATGTATAGGGGTGGCATGGTAGCACGGTGGTTAGCACTATTGCTTCACGGGGTGCCATTAGGCTCAGTGGTTAGCACTGGGACTGCGGCGCTGAGGACCCGGGTTCGAACACCGGCCCTGGGTCACTGTCCTTGTGGAGTTTGCGCATTCATAGATTATCATAGAATTTACAGTGCAGAAGGAGGCCATTCGGCCCATCAAGTCTGCATCGGCTCTTGGAAAGAGCACCCTACCCAAGGTCAACACCTCCACCCCATCCCCATAACCCAGTAGCCCCACCCAACACTAAGGGCAATTTTGGACACTAAGGGCAATTTATCATGGCCAATCCACCTTACCTGCACATCTTTGGACTGGGAGGAAACCGGAGCACCCGGAGGAAACCCACGCACACACGGGGAGGATGAGTAGACTCCACACAGACAGTGACCCGAGCCGGAATTGAACCTGGGACCCTGGAGCTGTGAAGCAATTGTGCTATCCACAATGCTACTGTGCTGCCGTTCTCCCCATGTCTGCGTGGGTTTCACCCCCACAACCCAAAGATGTGCAGGTTAGGTGGATTGGCCACGCTAAATTGCCCCTTAATTGGAAAAAAAATAATTGGGTACTTAGAATTTTAAAAAAATGCACTGTTGCTTCACAGCGTCAGGTTCCCAGGTTCGATTCCCGGCTTGGGTCACTGTCTGTGCGAATTCTGCACGTTCTCCCCGTGTCTGCATGGGCTTCCTCCATGTGCTCCGGTTTCCTCCCATAAGTCCCGAAAGATGTGCTTGTTAGATGAATTGGACGTTCTGAATTCTACCTCAGTGTACCCGAACAAGCGCCGGAATGTGGCGACGAGGGGATTTTCACAGTAACTTCATTGCAGTGTTAATGTAAGCCTACTTGTGACAATAAAGGTTATTAATATTATTAGTATCCTTTTTATTCCATCAGGTATAATTTTGCCCACATCTCTGCTGTGCGACATTTTATCAAATACTTTTTGGACATCCATGTACACTGCATCAACAGCATTACCCTTATCAACCTGTACTGTTACCTAATCAGAAAATTCCAGCAAGTTAGTTAAACATGCTTTGCCCTTAACAAATCTGTGCTGTGTTTCCTTAATTAACCTGCATTTGCCCAAGTGACTATTAATTTTGCTCCAAAATTTCCCACCACGGAGGTTAAACTGACTGGCCTATAGTTGCTGGGCTTATCTTAGCACCCTTTTTTAAACAACGATGTAACGTTTGCAATTCTCCAGTCCTCTGGTACACACCCGAGTCTTAGAAAGATTGGAAAATTATGATCAGTACCTCTGCAATATTCCATCACTTCCCTCAGTATCCTTGAATGCATCCCAACAGGTCCCGGTTATCAACCTTAAGTACAGACCTCCTTTTTATGTGGAGTAACTTGTTCCTTGGTAAAGACAGATGTAAAGCATTAATTTAGTACCTCTGCCATGCCTCTGCCTGCATGCATATACCCCCTTCCTGATCCCTAACTGGTCCCTCCTCCTTTTACCACTTTTTTTCTATTTATGTGCAGGACGAACATGTCCTGAATTAATATTTCACTGAAATGTTCAGCAGTTTGATATGGGTGCATGAACTACTTGTTGATCCTCCCATCAACACCATGTCAGTGCAGAAAATGGCTGGAGTTCCAGCAACATGATACTCCTACCTATTCTCTAATACAGACTATCTAATTTACGCCACAGCAAAGGGCAGCTGCTGTAGATAATTCAATGGTTCAATATTTGCGATGAAGAGATGTCAAAACTGATGTGAACATATTCTCCTCAAATATATTTGTGGGTTAAACATTTTGGAGTAGGGTTTCTGCTTTTGGTCCAATTGGAAAGCTGGGCTTAAATTGTGGTGTTTTCCCAAATTGATTTTACAGTTCTCATTTCTGCTCAAACTCATTTGCACATTCATACACTTGAAATCTTACATGATTGTACACAATCGGGCAGTATAATAGTACATAATTGTTTCCTTTGCAGTAAAAAGCTTCACTAATGTGATTAAGAATGAATTGACAACAGAACCTCCAAGGTTATAATCTCTGGATTACTACCGAAAGCACATGCAAATTACCTTAGGGTACATAAAATTAGAGCGATGAATACACGGCTCACAGACTTGTGCAAAAGAAGTGGGCTTTGGTTCGTGGGGCACTGGCATAGTACTGGGGAAAGTGGGGACTGTACTGTTGGGACGGCCTACATCTGAACTGGGCTGGGACCAGTGTCCTTGCAAACCGTGTAACTGGGGAAGTAGATGGGGGGGGGGGGGATGCATCTGGAGAGGGGATACGCAGACTTACAAAACAAAAGGATATGGCAGCATTACAAGACAGCTATTTAGGTAATGATACCCAGAGTGTGACAGGAAGGGACAGAGTGTACAAACATTAAAAATACAGCAAATCGGGTCAAATGGGGGAAAACAATAAAAATCTACATTTATGGCTCTTTACTTAAATTCACATAGTATTCAGCTCATTGAATTAACAGCACAAATTGAGGTTAATGGGTATGATCTTTTAGCCATTACAGAGATGTGGTTACAAGAAGATCAAAGCTGGGAACTAAATATTCAAGGGTATGTTACCTTTTGTAAAAACAGACAGGACTTTGGGCTGAATTCTCCGATCGGTGACGCCAAAATTGCGTTTGGTCGGAGAATCCACGTTTACTCCAGAATTGGGAGCGGCGACGTTTTTGCGATGCTCTGCCCCCAAAAACAGCAAATGAACAGCCTCAGGGCATCTCCTGAGGCCCTGCCCTGATGCTCTGCCCCCAATGGGCCGAGTCCCTGATGGCATCGCTCGCATGTGCTCACACCATTCGGGGACCTCGCTGCGAACTGTGTTCCAGCACCACCACAATCGGCGGGGGGAGGGGGGGGGGGGGGGGGAGCTGTTCCGCTGGCAGGGGGGGCTTCGGCGGGGGCTGGTGGGACTGGTGGGAGGTGGTCCGGGGGTGGGGTGGTAGTCGGTATTATGGGTATTACGGTACCCAGGTCGTTGCTGTAAGACCATTGGTCTGGGAGGTACCTGAGACAGCAATATCATTGGTGAAGCCTGTTTGCTGGTTCTGCCCAGTAAGGCGGAGTATAAGAGCCTGTGTCTCCCTAGCAGCTGCATTCTGTACCTGCGCTACTGGGGGAAACATTTAGTCCAATAAAGCCTTCAATTGTCTTCCAATCCCGCTTCTGGAGTTATTGATCGAGCATCAATTTATTGGACTAGATTTTAAAGAATGGAGCTCCGAATCAAGCCGGTGTGTCTGCAACTCAGCCCCCATGCGGCAAACTCAGCGGCAACCTTCAAACACTGGCTGGCGTGCTTCAAAGGGTACCTCAGGACGGCCACGACTGAACCTACGGAGGGCCAGAAACTGCAAGTTCTCCACTCGAGAGTGAGCCCAAAGATCCACACCCTCATCGATGGATGCGGATGATTTAGAGGCTGCAATGACCCTGCTGAAAGGACACTATATTCAGCCAGTACACGAGGTCTACGCCCGACATCTGCTATCGACGAGGCGACAAATCCCCGGGGAATCGCTGGAGGAATTCTACCGTGCGCTCCTGGTGTTAGGTAGGAACTGTGACTGCCCACAAGTTTCACCCAGCAACCACACAGAACCTTTGATCCGGGACGCATTCATTGCAGGTATGCTGTCCTCCCAAATCCGCCAGCGGCTGCTAGAAAAAGAGACACTAGGCCTCAAAGAAGCACGGACCCTTGCTAGCTCCCTGGATGTGGCCTCCCGAAACGCCCGCGTTTACGTACCCGACCGTGGAATCCCCCGCAGCCGACTCCGTTGCTTCCCCCCACAAGCTTGTGCTGCGCGACTACCAGGCAACCCCGGAGGGCCCCACTGCTATTTTTGTGGGCAAGCCAAGCACCCCCGGCAGCGCTGCCCGGCCCGCTCCTCAACCTGCAAAGGGTGCGGCAAAAAGGGCCATTTCATGGCGATATGCCAGGCAAGATAAACAACGATAAGATCTTACGGTGGAGGATCGAGCTCTCTACCTACAACTATGAGATCTTGTATCGTCCCGGGAAGCTAAACAAGCCTCCTGATGCCCTATCCACGGCACATGTGCCAACGCACAAGTGGACCGAATCCAGGCCCTCCACGAGGACCTCTGCCACCCGGGGATCACTCGATTCTTCCATTTCATTAAGACCCGCAAACTGCCCTACTCCATCGAGGAGGTCAGGACTGCCACCAGGAACTGCCAAATCTGCGCGGAGTGCAAGCCGCACTTCTACAGGCCAGAGAAAGCGCACCTGATAAAGGCTTCCCGTCCCTATGAACGCCTCAGTATGGACTTCAAAGGGCCTCTCCTCTCCACCGACCGCAACACGTACTTCCTGAACGTGATTGACGAGTTCCCATTCGCCATCCCCTGCCCCGACATGACCGCAGCCACCATCATAAAAGCCCTCCACAGTATCTTTACACTGTTCGGTTTCCCCGCCTACATACACAGCGATAGGGGGGGTTCTCCTTTATGAGCGACGAACTGCGTCAATTCCTGCTCAGCAAGGGCATTGTCTCGAGCAGGACGACCAGTTACAACCCCCGGGGAAACGGACAGATAGAGAGGGAGAACGGAACGGTCTGGAAGACCGTCCTACTGGCCCTACGGTCCAGGAATCTCCCAGTCTCCCGCTGGCAGGAGTTCCTCCCAGATGCTCTCCACTCCATCCGATCACTGCTATGTACCATGACCAACCAGACACGTCACGAACGTCTCCTTGTCTTCCCTAAGAAGTCCTCCTCCGGGACCTCACTCCCAACCTGGCTGGCAGCTCCCGGACCCATCCTGCTCCGCAAACACGTGCGGGCGCACAAGTCGGACAAATTGGTCGAGAGTGTCGACCCTCAATATGCCTACGTGGCGTACAACGATGGCCGACAGGATACGGTCTCCCTACGGGACCTGGCGCCCGCTGGGTCCCCACCCACACCTCCATTACCGACCCCATCCTCCCTCCCACCGGCGCACCCCACAGCCACCCCCTTCCCAGGTGGATCGGTTCTCCTACTAGTCCCACCTAGGGGTGATGAAGCTGCCGAAGAAGCCGAAGCCACGCTCCCGGAGCCACGGATCCCTGAGCCGGCGCCTGCATCACCGCCAAAACTGCGCCGATCACAGAGGACCAGGGCCCCCGACCGACTAATTGCTTCATTTTGAATGTGAATAAATACTGTAAATCGTTGCGACATGTAATGAGGCAAAACACTGTACTAATGTATACCGGGTACCACCATAACCTCAATCTCTTCCACTGTATAATGCGAGACCACCACTCCCGCCGGACTCTTTTTTTTAACAGGGGGTGAATGTGGTAGTCGGTATTAGGGGTATTACGGTGCCCAGGTCGATGCTGCAAGACCATTGGTGTGGGAGGGACCTGAGACAGCAATATCATTGGTGAAGCCTGCCTGCTGGTTCCGCCCAGTAAGGCGGAGTATAAGAGCCTGTGTCTCCCTAGCAGCTGCATTCTGTACCTGCGCTGCTGGGGGAAACGTCTAAATTATTGGAAACATCCAATAAAGCCTTCAATTGTCTTCCAATCTCGCTTCTGGAGTTATTGATCGAGCATCAGGTGGTGAGGCTGGTTACAGGGGGGACAGTTTTTGGTAGACCGGGTCCATGCGCGGCCGGCACCATGTTGCACAGTGCGGCCGCTGCAGGCCCCCGCCGTGTGCCTGCGCGGCCATGGACCCGGCCATTCTCCAGCCGTATCGACAGGTAAAGCCAGGAGCTTTACGCTGCGTGGCTGCTAGTCCCCCACCAGGCGGAGGATCGGTGCGGGGGCAGCGCCGACTTTCTGGTCGTATGACGGACATAGCCACAGGATCGGAGAATCCAGCCCTTTCCATTCATCTCCCCTCATGCTGCAGTGATTTTGAAGTAGTCAGCAGTGAAATTAATAGAAATCACTTAACTCACTTAACTCCTGATGTCGCGGGACACAAACCTCGATCCTGACATCAGCAGGGACCGGAGCATCAGAAACGGCGTCGGGCGCAAATCCCATTTTTTCTCCGACACTGCATTGGGAACTCCGCTACTGGTGGTGAGGCGGAGAATCCAGCCCAATATCTCTAATTATCTACTCCCCAGAAATCATAACAAAACCCAATAGCCTCTCCTTTTAAACATAAACATGGTTTGAAACAACAATGATTTTACTTTCACATTTTAATTGCACCCTTTTACAGCCACCATGTTTGTCTTCCTTTAGCCATGATGTGGAGATGCCGGCGTTGGACTGGGGTGGGCACAGTAAGAAGTCTTACAACACCAGGTTAAAGTCCAACAGGTTTGTTTGGAATCACTAGATTTCGGTGCACTGCTCTTTCATTCACCTGAGGAAGGAGCTGTGCTCCGAAAGCTAGTGATTCGAAACAAACCTGTTGGACTTTATCCTGGTGTTGTAAGACTTCTTACTGTCTTCCTTTAAACCAAGATTTTTAAAACACATATTCACACCCTAATAAATATACCAATTTAAGGTTCGTGTTTAGCACAGTGGGCTAAACAGCTGGCTTGTAATGCAAAACAATACTAGCAGCGTGGGTTCAATTCCTGTACCAGCCTCCCCGAACAGGCGCCGGAATATGGCGATTAGGGGCTTTTCACAGTAACTTCATTGAAGCCTACTTGTGAAAATAAGCAATTATTATTATTAATTTCCGAAATTGCCTTCGGCGATCGGCTGGCGAATCCAACTTTACAACAGAATCGGGGGTGACGCCGCTTTTGCGATGCTCCGCCCCCTCCAAAGCGAGTACGCCACGTATCGACGGCCTCAGGACATTGCCTGAGGCCTGACCCCGATGTCCCCACCCCAACCGGCCGCGTTCCTGACGGTGTGGGTCTCATCAGTCGGGAACCCAGCGTTGCAGCTGTAGGCTCAGTCCAGCACCGCCACAGTCGGGGGAGGGCCAATCTGCGGGCAGGGGGGACATTATTCAGGCCTGGGGGCACTGTGGGGGGGTGGTCCGGGGTGCGCGAGCCGGCCAAAGGGGGGGCATTATTTCGCGGACCGGGTCCGCGGGCTGCGTTCGCCAAGGAGCATGCGCGGCCAGGGACCCGGCAATTCTCCGGGGCGTATTGGCAGATAGAGCCGGGTGCTCTACGCTCCCGGCATGCTCGCCCCCAGCAAAATGGGGAATCGATGGCTGTTTCGCGGCAGTTTTTCGTTCCCATGCCGACGTGGGGACACAGCCCCAGAGTCAGAGAATCCAGCCCCAGGATTTGCGCCGATGACAGTTCCGTGCAATGCTCCTGTCCCGCACTGGCAGTGTTTGTGAGGTTCGTGCCCCGCCCCTCCGGGCCCGAGCAAGTCATTTATTTGCATGGATTTGAATGTCATTAGCGCGTTGGACACCGCATGCTCCACCCATCTCAGGCGGGTGTCATTCGGGTGAGAATTGGTTCAAGTATTGACAAGCGAGGCCTGGGTGCCATGGCTGTTGAGGGGGAGTGTGAAGGTAAGAAAAATCTCTAAACCTTTTGGGCTTGCTGGGAGGTGGCTGCCTGGACCTCAGGGAGTAGCAGGGAATGACTTGATGTGAAGTCCGAGCACTGGGGAATTTTCCCTCGTGATTATAACCTTTGATGGCAATTGTAGTGAGGCAACTCATGTGCTGGATTTAAATTTGACATTCCATAAAGTGTGATGCAGATCAGTTTGTTTCAATCCACCACGAGGTGCCTCACTACACTTGCCATCACAGGTTATATGTATAATGTACATGTCATGTCAAATATTCTATGGTGCATCCCACCAAGGAGTTTTACATGGTTTCCAATCCTTTTTTGTACAGTCAGTCCTCACTTAATGTTGTAACTGTGTTCCTAAAATTTGTGACTTGAAGTGAAATGACTTTAAGCAAACCACAATGTTCATAAGCATCTAGGAGATTCACTTCTTCTTTTTCTTAAGAGAAAGCACTTAACTTCTTTTGATGTGGTGAGGACCTGTCAATCATATATAGATGTTTATAAACACTGTACTAAGTTTCACAACAGGGTACTTGAGATGTATTCAAATGTAAAGGGAAATTAAAATAAACAATCCAGATACCTAGCTGCCTGGAACCTACTCGCCTGTGAGTTGCAGCCTACTAACATTTATTTCTGTTCGTAAGTGCATAGAAGCCTCGGGTCAAAGGGTCAGAGGGGGTTTAAAGCCTTGTGATGTGTTTGGCTTTCTAAGAAGTAACAGCTGCTGCTGTCAACACTTCTGTCTGAGGCAGCAAGTGTAAGGAGCTGGTAGCTGAAAAAGCAGTGATTTTCACTGTTTCTGTCTGGACTGCTCTTTAGCTTCTAGGCAAGGATGACTGATGGTGGGGCATCTCTGATATGGGGGTCTGTGATGGAGGGTCTCCCATAAGAGAGTGTCTGACAAGGTGGTCTATGATATGGGGGTCTCTGATATGTGGGTTTCTGATATGGAGGTCTCTGATTGGGTGGTTTCTGATGAGGGGATCTATGAGGTGGGATTCTATGACCCCCCGCCGGGTCGGAGAATCGCCGGAGGGCGGCGTGAATCCTGCCCCGCCGCTCCTACGCTGGCTGCCGAATTCTCCGGCGCCGGGTTTTTGGTAGGGGCGGGCTTCACGTCGCGCCAGTCAGGGGCCATTGGCAGTGCCCCCCCCCGGCGATTCTCCAGGCCCCGATGGGCCGAGCGTCCGCCCGTTTTCAGCCTGTCCCGCCGGCGTGAAATACCGGCGGGTCCTGGCTCTGAGGGTGGTTAGCGGGGTCCTCGGGGGGGCGCGGGGGGATCCTGCCCCGGGGGGGTCCCCATGGTGGCCTGGCCCATGATCGGGGCCCACCGATCTGCGGGTGGGCCTGTGCCATGGGGAAGCTTTTTCCCTCCATGCCGGCCATGGCGGAGCTTTACAGAGGCCGGCGCTGAGAAGAAACCCCCTGCGAACGCGCAGGGATGACACCAGCAGTTCTGCGCATGCACCAGAACACGCTGGCGCTCCCGCGCATGCACCAACTCGCGCTGGCCGGCTGAGGCCCTTCAGCGCCGGTTGGCGTGGCGCCAACCACTCCAGCGCCGGCCTAGCCCCCGGATGTGCGGAGGATTCCGCAACTTCCGGGCAGCCCGACGCCGGAGTGGTTCACGCCACTCTTTGGCGTCGGTACGGCCCGCCCGCCGGTTGGGGGAGAATCTCGGCCATGTTGTGGCGGTCTATGATATGGGTCTCTGGTGCGGTGTCTCCGAGATGGGAGTCATTGATATGTAGGCCTCTGATGTGGGGGTCTACAATATGGGGATCTCTGATATATGGGTCTCAAATATGGGGGTCTCTGGTGGGGGGGGTCTCTGATATGGGGGTCTATGATGTGGGGGTCTATGATACGGGGGTGTCTGACAAGGCGGTCTATGATATGGCGGTCTCTGATATGTGGGTCTCTGATATGGGCATCTCTCATATGGGGCCTCTGATATGGGGGTCTCTGATGAGGGGGTCTATGATGTGGGGTCTATGATATGGGGGTCTCTGGTAGGGTGCCTCCTACATGGGGGTCATTGATAATGGGGTCTCTTATGGGAGGATCTGATGTGGGGCTGGTGGGTGGGGTGGGCAGGATTTGTGTTGTGGGGCGGGAGGGTTATATGGAATTTGGAGGCACCAACATTAAACACTTACCCCCTGGACCTACCCCTATGGGGCTGTTTAGCAAAGGGCTAAATCGCTGGCTTTGAAAGCAGACCAAGGCAGGCCAGCAGCATGGTTCAATTCCCGTACCAGCCTCCCTGAACAGGCGCCGGAATGTGGCGACCAGGGGCTTTTCACAGTAACTTCATTTGAAGCCTACTTGTGACAATAAGCAATTTCATTTCAGGGCCCATCGCTCAGGGCCACACTTGAAAATACTTGTACCAATCCACACCCATGTGAATCCTGACAGAGAGGCCTGGAGCATCACAGGGGCATGGAATACTGGGCTTCCAGACTGTTAATTGGAAGCAAAAGGGTTCAAATGACCATTTGCATCCTCCTGCCAACCCAGGGCATGTAGCTCTCTGCCACCGCTGGCAAGGGACGGGAGCTTCGGAACGGGGTTGGCGCAGTTTTTTGCCTTGCGGTTGATTATTGGCTGGATCAGAACCCCATTATCAGTGGCAGCCGATGTAGAATCCGCCCCATCGTAACTTTCTATTTCCTGTACCTCCTGCTCAATACTGATCCTACTTCATCGAACTTATCACACATCCTGCTTCATGATCCAACTGGTCAGACCCTTCTTCTTGCCAACCTACCAACTTGCAGGCCCTCCTGCTCACTGACCCTCCGACTTACATCTGCTCCTGCTCTCTGACCCTCCGACTTGCGGGCTCTCCCACTCCCTGACATATGGTGGCCCAGAACAGGAATCAGGTAGTAAAGCACATGAAATTAGGTGAGGGAGTTGCTGCCAACTGCAGTTACATTGTAAGAAATGACGACAACTGGTAACCCCCATAAAGTAGCCCCTGACCCCATTAGTGTTTCCAGATTTGGTGGCTAGTAGGCAGCATGCAATTTACTTTAAACTTGCCATGTTGCCAAAGTGAATTGCTTGAATAGTGAATGATCTGAACTGAAGATGTGAGGTCTGCTGTGCAGCATTGGGCAATAGGATCAAATGCTGCAATCAACTTACATTTCAATTATACAGCCACAGGTTTGATGGAAGTTAACTTTATGTCCAGCATTTCCTTTCTGAAAAGGAGGAAAGTGATGTTTGGAAATAAAGCCAATTTGCACTAGACTCATGCTTTGCCAAGAACCACACAGACACCAAGATTATGTCTGGTATATATTAAACCTTTATTACGCTACTAGACAAACTGACTGCAGGGCTGCAGGCATTGAGACTTGAGTCAGTGAGGAGTGGGAGTAGATATCAACCACAGCACATTCAGTCTCCATCTGACCAAAGAGAATATAATTAAAATGTGTATCTTGGGTATATAATACACCACACAGACTTCACAAAATGGACTCAGCAGGACTTCCCACATGTGGAGGAGCTGTAGGCAGGAAGGTACTCAATTAGAATATTTTTGGATACCATCCAATGTGAAACCTTTCTGGAGAATGATACTGACTAACATCCACCAGATCCTTCTAATGTCCAGGATTCAGGAAGCTGTTCTATTGGATTTAAGTGAACTTTCGATGTAAGTATAAGAAAACTTCTATTTGTGGATCTTTTACCCAATGTCATGGGAAAGAGATTGGCAGGTAGCTTGCCACTGTAAAATGGAAAATGTATAACTCTTCAGTTCCGTTGAATCAGCTGTGGCAAGGGCTTAATTAAAATGGGATACCTCGGTACTTTAGTAAGTACATAATTTCTGCATGACTAATACACTCATTCTGATATATTCTTAACAGCTGCCTAACAGGACGGGTGATGTGAAATTTTACTTGTGCCTGCCATTTTATACAGATTAATACACCACTTTCCTCAAAACTTTTAATTTGAATACATGTGGGCAGGCATTTGAGCAGCATGATGGTCTGAGTTTCAAGTACAGCTGAGGCACTCAATGTGCTTCACTCACTTCATCAGGCTGTCTACATGTTCAATTTTCATTTCTGGCAGGAGTGCATTGGTTTGGGAGTTGGGGGAAGGACAGAAAGCTGGACATACCAGCACCTGTAATTAAGTTGACCAACATTGATTCAAATTGTGTCGGAACCCACTGTTATGCTGCAGTCAATGCATTAAGGTAAGTGCAAAGTTGTGCTTATTGCACATCTCAGGGAGTGTAAATTGGGATGCCATTAGACATCTTTACGAAGTTATGGAACTCAGTGCGAGATAAATTTGTGTAATAGTTGACAGGAATCAACTGACCGTTGCAAAAATTCATAGTATTGACAAAATGCTCTATAGTACCAATGAACAATGATAATTACAGAGAAGATTGGCTGAGTAAAATTATATACCCGACATTCAGGTTCAACCAGGTCAAGAATTTAAGGTCAAATAATTTAGACACGAGAAAGTCTCCAATGTGGTCAAGGTGGAGGGTTAAGCTGCAAGCCTAGTTTAGCCCATGTTTAGCACAATGCGGCATCCTGATAAAGGAGTTGATCTCCCTAGGGATGGCCCAAAGGATTGTTACGGGTCTGATTGTCGATTGAATTGTCTACCAGCACTCAGTAAAGTGGTTGCACAAAATTTGATGAGTAGCACTTCACTTAACAACCTCTCCTAACAGCGACAGGCTAAACAGGAGTGAACAAGTCGTAGCTGGTAATTTTGGGCAGTACTTAAAGCCATTTGCCTGGCTCTCAATTTTCACTTGCTGATTGAGATAGACTTACCGTATGACGTCTGATGAAGACTCTGGCTTTTGAGACATATTGGGAAACTTTCTGGGGCACTTTATCAAGACCCTACTTAACACTCTATCAACATTTTCCCTCGATAGATTTCACAAGGAGTTGTTGTGCGATTCTATCTTATTGAACACCTGATAAGAGTCATCTGCAGAAAGGGGGTGCTTAGCTATAGGCAGCTTGTTAGGGATTCCCCTTACTCTGCAGGAGGTATTGGTGAAGGCAAGAAGACCTGGCAAAGCAGCATCAGCTCCTACTGGAGAGTAGGACAGGAGAGAGAGGAGGCTCTTTGGCAGGTTGACCCACCCACTCAGGGTCTTCAGAAATCAGTACTCATACTTCCAAGTGACACAAGATCCCAGAGCATGAGGAAACCACATTTTACCAGGATCTGTGGCCTGCTGGAACAAAGGATGTCCTAGCATAGCCACTCTTGCATTTGTGAAAGTCATGGTCACTGTAGTACGTAATCCTTATGCTATTGGAGCCTTTCAGGATGCCATAGGGGACATCAGTCCTCTGTGCACTTCTACACAGATCGCTGCAGCTCTGACGAATGAGTATATGTAATTTTCTATTGCCCGAGAAGACCTGAGACAGAAAGCTCTAGGATTGCCTGATTTCCCAGGGTCCAGGCAGCCACTGACTACATTCTCGTGTCTAAATGCAAACCCCTCAGTTAAACTTGGGCAATGTTCAAGAACAGGAAGGGATTCCATTCCTTCAATGTTCAGCTTGTGTGTGACCATCGACAGTGCATCCTGTGGGTGAATGCATGCCATTCGTTGAACTGCCACAGTGTGTTTATAATGAGACAGTCATCTGTCCCACAGTGCAATGCGCTTGGCTGGTTACTCGATGACAAGAAATAATCTCTGAGAGCACGATTCACATCTGGGGGCTTCTCACACTCATCACCAGCTGAACACTCATACAATGAAATTCTCTTTGCATCGGGAATATCATTGTACGGATCAGTGGGGTCAGGTCCTCAAGCGGAGGTTTAGGTGCCTTCTTCGATCAGGAGGGAGTCTGTAGTGCCCTGCCAAGAAGCTCTCCAGATTCGTCCTGACTTCCGACATACCCCATTACCTGGCAATTGTGAGAGACCAGCCTTGTTTGTCTGCGAGGGTTTCCTCCGGGTGCCCCGGTTTCCACCCATAAGCCCCAAATAACATGTTGTTGGGTAATTTGGACATTCTGAATTCTCCCTCAGTGTACCCAAACAGGTGCCAGAATGTGGTGACTAGGGGCTTTTCACAGTAACTTCATTGCAGTGTTAATGTAAGCCTGCTTGTGACGATAAAGATTATTATTATTATTATTATTAATAACCAACAGCATTTACATCAGAGGATCAAGCTCAGGAGCTCAGGATCCACGCATGGAAGGAGGAAATTAACAGGGAAGATGAAGAGGGGGACCAAGGGAAGCACCAGAGTGTTCCATGTAGACAGGCTGCATGCGGGAGGGACATTTGCCACCATTTAATTGAAAAGTGTTTTTGAGAGACATCCTCTGTCATCAGACCTTGGAGAATCGTACACCCATTTTGTACCTTCCACGACTTATGGTGCATCAGGCAGTCCTTCATTCGTGCTCAATCCTTTCAACCATGAAGATTACAAAAAGAGGCCACCCATTCCACCATGGCAAATTTGCTGCCAGAAAGAAAAAGGAACAACACCCCCAATATTAGGACATTTTATGTGGAACCAGGAGCATTGGGAGTTATTAGCCTTACTGTATTATACTGTAGGTTACAGATCGTTTCTACTCAACCCCCATTCGGAATTGTCCTCTCAGTGCTGTGTCAACCTGCTGGCCACTCAGCTGGCTGATGTCCACCCCTTCACAACCAAACTGCCAGCCCATCAGCAACATCCAAATGTGATCCAAACCTAAAGATAGTCTGTGAAAATCTTAAATGCTGCTACTGGCTGCACTCTATTTGAGGTAGCATCATATGTTGCAAATAAGTTTATTTGTCAGATTTTCTCCATAAGTAGATTTTTACAACACATTTGAAAGCTATTCAATCCATTAGGATTTTACTGATTCTCTGAAACTATCCCTATCCCTTTCCCCTTTTCCTATGTAGTTTTAAATTGTTCCTATTTAAATATTTTATTTCAAACAACCATTATGGACTTTACTTCGACCATTATTCCTGGCAGAGCATTTCATGTCCTAGTAACCCACTGAATAAAAAAATCTGAACTTCTCTTTTTGTTCCTTTGGTGATGATGTCAAGTTTATGCCCTTGAGTTACTCAGTCACTGACTAATGGAAATAATTTTTCCTTATTTACTTTATCAAGATCCTTCATAAATCCATCTCTATCAGATTTCTTTGTAGTCTTTTCTCGTGAAAAACGCTTCAATTTAACTTGTCTTTTCTCATCAGTGGTGTCTGAAGTGGGGCACAACTAAACAGGCTTAAACCAGACAGTGTGTGACTTAAGCAAGGGGGCCTTGCTGTGGAGATCCATCATCAACCTTACCAGTTGTATATAGAATTTGCAGTGGCTTTTCTATCTTCATTAAGTGGAAGTTGCTTTCCTTTGACGTTTAAGAGTCATGGGAGGGGCGATTTTTCACTCCTGTTTTTGGGGGTGGAAACAGTGGAGGGGGGGGGAGGGAGAATCGAGCAGGCTCGAAAACTTATATCGGGTGCTCTTTCCAAGAGCCGGTGCAGACTCGATGGGCCAAATGGCCTCCTTTTGCACTGTAGGGATTCTATGATTCTATTTCAAAATGGTGTTTATGACAAGGGGATTACCCGATCCATTGTCCCCACCTTCCACCAATGATGTAACGCAAATCCCGACTTTAAAAGTCGGGATCCCCATTTGCATCCATTTAAACATATGTATCAGGACATTATGGCTGATTGTCCCCCCCCACTAAATTGTCTATTTGCACCGATGTGAGTCATGACATGTCCCCCATGACATGCACTTCGCAAGCAGGACCCGCCAGAGTGGTACACTGGAGTTCAACCCCCAGGCGGAAGTGGGCCATGCCTGGGCACAACCAGGAGCAATTCCAGGGGACAGTGCGGTGGAGGTTGGGAGGCGGGGGCGTTGTTCCTTGCACGAGGAGCCGGGGGGTTTCAGTGGGGGGGGTGAGTGGGTGGAGGGAGGTTCCGTGTTGGGGGGATGAGAATTCTGTCTTGGGGAGAGGAGGGTTTTCCTTTGTGGGGGGATGGGAGTTTGGTGGTGGTTGGGAGTGGGGTGGGGGGCATTTTGTGGTGGGCGACGGGAAGTTCCATGGTTGTTGGGACGGGGGGGCAGTTCTGTGGTGGGCAAGGGGTAGGAGTTCCATTTTTACTTTTTTTAAATCAGCGTCCCCTTTGAATACGGCACCCCAATCTTTTAATAATTGTGCCCGCCCCGTCCCGCCAGCATGACATTGTGGAACCCGTCCCGTCCCTTCACCTTTTTCTGACAAAGTGTTTAAAAATATGACGTAAAACGCCGGCAGCGCAGCCGGCAGTCAAACCTCCAAATTTCCTGTCCGAGGTGACACTTTGCCAAAAAATGGCAAATTTCCACCCAAATCATTTGTGACACAAAAGGAGGCCATTCGGCAAATTGAGTCCATGGTAGCTCACCACATTCAATTCAGTCAGTCTCACCTTCCTACACCTGCCTTGCAAGTTTACTTCCTTCAAGTGCCCATCCAATTTCATTTTGAAATCATTGCTGTTTCACCACCCTCATGGGCAGTGAGTTCCAGGTCACTACCACTTGAAGTCAGTGTCATTTAGTCCTCATACAATCAGCTAATGGGAAGAGTTTTTCCTTGTTTACCTTGTTATGGGCCAGGGTGTGGAGAACCCCAAAGTGTATCATGGAATTCATCTGACCCACAACTTTTAATAGATTGTGGTATGGGGAGCACACGGCCCACTCTACAGGTGTGGTACAGCAGAAATGGAAAAGTATTTTTTAAAGCCAAACAATGTTTATTCTATTAACTCAAGTTAACCTTTTTAAAACATACAGTGAACATCTTAGCAAACATCAATTCAAATACAATCCCCAAAGAATACAACACTAAGTCACCCTTAATAAATTCCCAAACAACATTCAGAAGACAAAAGACCCTCTTGACACAAAGATCAGGTTTAAATTCACTATTGAGAACAGTTACCACGTTGAAATCAGCAAATGAACATTCATAAGCTTGCAGAGATTCACACATATCCTGCTGTGATTTGAGCTTCTCCAAAACTAAAATGAAACCAAACCCAGCCTGCAGCTAAAAGCCTAAAGAGAAAGTAAAAAGCTGACAGACAGCCCAGCTCCACCCACTCTCTGACATCACTGCGGTAATAAACACCCATTTCTTAAAGGTACTCTCGCTGCAGATATTTATACACACATCCATTTATAAGCACCCATTTCTTAAAGGTACTCTCACATGACAAACTTTTTTAAGCCTGTCATAGTCTTGTAAACTTTATCAAATGTCCACTCAATCTCCATTGCTCCAAAGAGAACAACTCATCCTTTTGAATCACTGAACTGTAAACTAAGCCCCTCATCCTGGATTGCATCCAGAATTGGACAACTAAAACTTGTAGGAAAATTCTAACTGGAATATCACTAGGGTGATGTCCAGTCACGGCATGTCATATTCCTAGCTTTCAATATACAAACTTAATTCAATGTGGACTTTTTGAAATTGACATTTCCATTAAAAACTAGGCAATGTGCTGCAAAGCTGGCCACTGAAGGTCAGATGACCTGCCCTTTGTATTTAACGGAGTCTGTAACAGAGTCCAAAGGGCATCCCTGACAGAAAAGGCACTAACTACACGTATCCTGAGACCATTAAAGGGCATTTCTGAATTGCATGCGTCTTTTTTTTAGAACGTGATTGTCTTAACTCACTCTGGGGAATGCCTTCAAACAATAAACCAGCAATTCTCCTCCTGATTGTAGGACACTGTGCTGCAGCTTCTAGTGCATCTGTCCTGCTGTTGGGACAGCATATACCCAGGGATGGTGATGATGGTCTCAAGAACATTGGGTTGGATTGTCATGGCGTCAGGGAGACTCTGTGAAGGAGTGAAAATGGTAGCCAGAACCTGATCGCATTCAAGTATTCTGATTTTCAGTAGAACCTTTTTAAGGGTGCGAGTTAGTTTGGGCCATGAGCCTGCAGCCAATATTCTCAACCTGGATGGCTCCATTCTTGGGATGGGTATGTCCTAGTCTTCGTCAATTTTCAGTGTTGGCCCAGCTTTTCAAGGGGTTGTGGTTCGCAACACATGAGAGATGAAAGATAAGTTCACAAGGTCCTCCTAATGCCCTCCATGCCAAGGTATGCCAGCCATCATCTATGGCCCCTCATGCCAAACCATGGCACTTTGATGCTGATTACCCATTAGACTGTTGAAACAGCTTAGCCTCAGGGAAAGGATTGCTTCACCGACAGTCCTGACTCTCTGTTTCCTTCTATCAATTGCACAATGTTTATTTCTAAAAAATAAAGAACTTCCAAGTGCTTGCTGTTTCAGCTATAGATACCTCAAAGGGTCTCCATGATTAGCACATTTCTTGGTCCGTAGTAAAATGATTTTTTTCTTAGAAAGTAGAAAGTTATCATTGACTAACTTTTTTCAAATTATTTTCTTTGCACATCCTATTGTGACTAGGGTCCAATGATCTATACAATGTCTACAGGGTGAAAAGGCATGGAAGCGCCATGGCTTCGCATGGGAGGCTTGAAGGTCCATGGGGGAGGTTGCAGGTATTCCATGGCCAGGGAATTGGGAGCATTCATAGAACAGATGGGGCAGTGGACTCATGGCGAAATAGGTGCTTCCAGAAAGTGAGTGGAATACTCTGCGATAGTCATCTCCCACCACGTTCCACATTACATGAATGTGAGGTTGGAGAAGGGTCATATCCAACGCCCCGCATGGAGGTTTGATGCAAATCTCTTGGCTGACGAGGTCTTCTGCCAGAAAACATCACAGGCCATTGGCGAGCACATCACCAAGAACCAGAACGGGGAAGTCTCACTTTCAACATTTTGTGAGGCACTGAAGCTGGTGATTAGGGAAGAGATTATAGCCCACAAGGCACGTAGAGTCAGGGATGAGAGGGTGGCTAGACAACAACTGATTGATGTAAAAATACCTGGAGGTCGACAGAAGATATTCTGAGGCTCCAACCATAGAGCTTCTGACGGAGAGGAAAAGGCTACAAATGGACTTTAATCTGCTATCCATCAGGAAGGCAGTGCACCAATTCCAGCAGGCAAGGGGGACCTTTTATGAACATTGGGACAAGGCTGGCCACCTGCTGGCTCACCAGCTCAGAAAGCAGGCAGCCACGAGGGAGATAGCATAGGTGAAAGATAGCAGAGGCAGACTGGTAGCTGAAACAAAAAAGGTCCACCAAGCCTTTGAGGCCTTCTACCGGGGACAATACAAGACCCCGATGGGCACTCGGAGATGAAACAGTTTCTCAATGGACTGGACATGCCAGTCGTGGGGATGATAGGCAGGGGGAGCTGGGACTGGGAGAGGTCATGGAGAGCATCAGTTCCATGCAGGCGGGGAAGGCGCCGGGACCCGATGGGTTCCTGGTGGTCCTCTAGAAAAAATCGCACAAGCCCTGGCCCCTCACCTCTGGGAGATGTTCGCAGATTTGCTAGCAAAGGTCACCCTGCCTGCTAACAGAAGCCACAAACGCGCTGATACCCAAGAAAGACAAAAACCCGACGGAATGCGGATCATACAGACCCATTTCGCTGCTCAACGTAGATGCGAAGGTACTTGTGAAAATCCTGGCCAAGGGACTGGAGAACTCGGTAGCAGAAGTAGTTGCAGATGACTAGACGGGCTTTGACAAGAGTAGACAGGGGCTTTCTCGGGCTACAAACTCAACCTGGGCAAGAGCGAGACATTCCCGGTGAACCCGAACAGGGGAGGGACAGAATTGGAGGGACTTCCATTCAAACTAGCCCAAAGCAAATTCCGCTACCTGGGGATTCAGATAGCCCATGATTGGACATGGATTCACAAATGGAATCTGACCAGTCTGGTGGAGGAATTAAAAAGGACCAACAGAGATCGGATGCACTCTCGCTTTCCCTAGCAGGGAGGATGCAGCCGGGTGGGCGGCACGGTGGCACAGTAGTTAGCACTGCTGCCTCACAGCTCCAGGGTTCCAGGTTCAATTCCAGCCTTGAGTGACTGTGCGGAGTCTGTACGTTCTGCCCGTATCTGCGTGGGTTTCCTCCGGGTGCTCCTGTTTCCTCCCACAGTCCAAAGATGTGCTGGTCAGGTGGAATGGCCAGGCTAAATTGCCCCTTAGTGTCCAAAAGGTTAAGTCAGGTTACTGGGTTACGGGGACAGGGTGGAGGCCTGGGCTTGGGGGAGGGTGCTATTTCCAAGGGCCGTTGCAGACTCGATGGGCCAAATGGTCTTCTTCTGCACTTTAAATTCTATGATTCTATGATCAAGATGAACGTACTGCCAACCTTCCTCTTCCTGTTTATCTTTTGCCTTTTTCCAAGGAACAGGCAAAATTATCATGGTGTTTGTATGTGGGGTGGGGGGGAATGAATCCACAAGACTACACCCCAGAGGAGAAGAAACATGGGAGGCAAGGCCCTTCCAAACTTGCAATATTACCACTGAGCAGCCACAGCCGAGAGGGTGAGAGGATGGGTAAGGGAACCGAGCACAGAATGGGTGATACTGGAGAAGTCCTCCTGTAAGGGAACGACCTCTGAGCCCTCGCTACAACACCTCTCCCATCCCCCCCCCCCCTCCCCCCCCCTTCCTGGAAAAATACACATCCAGCCCAGTGGTGGTAGCCATGCTAAAAACATGGAACCAGATGAGACAACACTTCGGCTTAACCGAGATGTCCGTGATGGCTCCCATCTGCGATAACCACAAATTCCCGCCAGCCATGCTGGACGCCGCTTTTAAGAAGTGGAGACAGGATGGGAGGATGCTAACTGTCAAGGACTTTTACATGGGGGACAGACTCGCAACCATAGGCGAGCTGACAGAAAGACCGGAGCTACCGAACCAACAAAGAGCTCCAACACTTACAAATCAAAAGCTTTCTCCGCAAGGAGACCACGAGGTACCGAGGGCACGAGAGACACGTTGCTGGAGGAACTGCTGGACGTGGACAGTATTGAGAAGGCAACTGTGGGGACATGTACGAAGGACTTTTAAACAGGGCGATGTGGTGAACGTATTGCTGCTGCAATTCACCACTGTATTGTACTGTATTGTGTTGATGCCCCTGTGGGCTCCGCCCCCTCGGGGGAGGTATATAAACCTGCAGCCTGTAGGCGGCACTCAGTACAGAGCAGTTGCAGGCAGGCACAGATCTAGCTGATTCAAACCACTGTTCACTTCTACTAATCGTCTCGTGTGAATTGATGGTCACATCAGGCGAGAACAACACTAGATGGAGCAAATGGGAGGACGAACTTGGGACGGAAGTAGGGTGAGGATTCCAGAGAATCCTGCTCGGTGGCGATCAGCAGCTCCACCCTCAGCTGCAGACTGACTGGCAGACCTGGCAGAATTTCTCCATCTGGAGAAGATCAAATACACCATCCGAGGTTCGGACAATGGCTTCCACAAAGCATGGGGGCAATCATAAATTCAATTAATTTAAATTCCATCAGCTACTGTGATGGGATTTGAACCCTTGGCCTCAACCTGGGCCTGCTAGATTATAGATCCGGTGACATTACCACTCAGCCACTGAAGCAGTAGTTGTCGTTTACCCTGTCTGGAACACAAGTTGCTGGTTATAGTCTATAGTCCAGGAACAATTCCAGGTCTGTGGCCATTGTTTTCAAGTTCCTAAAGTTGGATGGAGCATAATGTTATATGTTTTATATTTACATCAGAGGCTGCTGGATACTGTTACCGTGTGTTATGTTAAAACCCCAACTTTTTAAGGATCCAGCTATTTGATTAGTTTGCTTTCTGTAGTCTCCTGGTGAAGTGAGTTAGATTATGGCCAGGATTTGCCGGTCGTTGTGATTCACTTTCCCTGCCGGCATGCCCATGGGGTTCCTGGCGGCGTTGGTTGATTCCAATGAGAAATCCCATTGACAAGTGGGGGGAAGATAGAATCGCGCCGCGAGCCTATGGCGCGCTGCTAAGAAAAACATGGGATGGGATTCTCCGTCCAGCGTCTCCAGAATCGTGGAACGCCTTCATCCTGGCACGCCCGACTGTTCCCCACACATTCGAAGCGCACACCATGTGAGGGGTTGGATCTTGGGCGACAAGGGTTGTCCGCTGCAATCGTGGCTGATGACACCTATCTGGAAGCCAAAACCAATGCGGAGACCCGCCACAATGACGCCTATGCCGCGACCAGGGCCGTGATCGAGTGGTGCATCGGCATCCTGAAGATGTGGTTCAGGTGCCTGGACCGCTTTGGAGGTACCCTCAAATTTGGCACTAGGAGAGGCTCCCACATCGTGGTGGCCTGCTGTGTTCTCCACAACATTGTCAACAGAAGGGCAATGTGCTGGATGAGGGAACGAATGCCAGGCCTCGTCCAACGAGGACGATGCGGAGGAAGGCCAAGATGGGCAGGGCATGTAGCCCGGGCAACCACAGGAGGCAGCATAACACAGGGACGCCACTCACAGGGTGCTGTAATCGCCTCCAGGTTCACTGACTAGGGGGCCTGACGCACAGACATCCTGTCTACCCTCCCTGCAGCACCTTTCCCCCCCCTCCGCACCAGCACCCCCCTCCATGATCCCTACCTGTCTCACTGCAGGGTGTGGGCACTGGGTTGGCAGTATCGGCGGGTCTGGTCCATGGGATGGAAGGTGATGATGATCCGCTCTGTGATGTGCTCCACAACGTCTGACTGGTTCCCATGGTGGCACTTTCCCTGTCCACCTGGATGATCTCTGCAGGCGAGCTGGCCATTCCATCACACGGTCCCACGAACCCTTGGGGTGGTGGACGTAGGGACGGGGTCTGGGGTCGGTGGGGTGGGGGGTGGGTGGAGAGGGAGGGTACCGGGGCGATGTGCAGTGGCTGACCTGGGGGCCCTGGCCCATGCTCATCTCCAACGGTCACCCAACCCACCCCCCCCCCCCCCACCCCCCCAATGCCCCCTCTGCAGCCCATCCAGTTCGTCCTTCACACCCTTCTGACAGAGCACCGAGGCAGATTGGAACGTTTGGGAGCAGGTGTTTATTGTGAACAAGTGAACATGTTTCTGTAGGTTTGTGCCCTAGCCCCTTTCATTGTCCTATGTGCTACATCCGTGCCTAACCTTCTGGCCTTGCAGGCCCTAACACTCTGTTTCGGTGGTTCCCCAGGTGGTACATCAGGGGTGGAGACGGCCTGCTGCGATTCCCACCCTGTGACCTGGGTCCTCCTTGGCGGCCGTCCTCTGGAGCGACTGGACCTGGAAGGACCTGTCAGTCCATCATGTGCCCTAGGTGCCTAGGTGCCACCGTGTTCTGCCCGCTGCCCATCGGATGCACCAGGGACAGGAGGGAGGGTGGGGGGGAGGGTGCGTGTCCAAGGTGATGCGGTGTTCTGGCACCTCCCCTGCGGGAGTCACCGGCACGGATCCCATCACCTCCTCCTCCCGCGGAGTGCTAGATGTCCCCGGGCTACTCCTTGGGACGGGGGTTGCGGCTGGAACGAGCTCCGTGATCTCCCCCAGCACCTGGCGCTGCCTGTCCTGGAGGCCCGCCCTCGACTCGACCAGGGTCTCAATGCTCATGACTATGGAGCACAGGGACTGGGCCACTTCCCTCTGCGACTGCGCGAGGGTCCTCTGTGACTGGCTCAGGTCAGCCAACGCCCGGGTAATGCTATCAACACCTGCAACCATGACCTGTTGTCACTGGGTCAAGCTCTTGAGCGCCGTTGCAATGTCCAGGTGGCTCTGGTGTATGGCTGCCTGTGACATGGCTGCCCTGTCATGTGTCTTGGCCACCGCACCGAATGTTCCAGGCCTTGGACATCTTGACCCATGGCTGTGATCCTCATCCCCAAGGCATCCACCACGATGCCACTCATTCAATATTGACCTGGGTAGCACGCAGGGTCAACACCACCTCCTGCCCCTGCCGGTGGTTGGACTCCTCCAACTGCACCTGCAGGGGCTGGATAGTTGCTGCCACCCCCTCATGTCGTCCCTGTCACTGTGTCTGCATATCGAACATCGATGGAACTGTCCCTTCCAGAAACCCAGGTGAGTGCAATGAGTCAACCACTCCACATATTGACATTTTTAAAGTTTGCATTAAATAAAGTGTAATTACAAAGGTCTTAACCATGGCACATATCAAAAATATCATATTTTCACTGTTAAGTTCACATTTTAATTGATTTCTCATGGTGAACTATACATTATTTTTCAATTTTCTCCCTTCCGTCCTGAAAACATTGGGTAGATTTTCCCAGCATTGTCAAGTGCAATAGGCATGCATTCTTCCCTGACAGGTTTCCCTCCCTTCACTACATCTATGTATACAGAGCAGTTGATGTCACCATGTTCCTGTATTGCAGGGAGAACTAGACTGTGTATCAGCGACACATGAGAAAAATTCCATCAGCTCTCCCGCCACATCATTCAGATCCAATGGGAGGACCATAAAACAATCCTTCATGAAGCCAGGTCCACAAACACTCAGGCAAAACTCTAGCAAAATCAATTTTGCTGGACTGAACACCTGACCTGAATGGCAGAAAACCAACCAGCTCCTGTTCTCTCCATTCTCAAATAGCCAACGTTCTTGGGGAGGACAAATTTATACCCTGTGGCTCTCCATGAGGTATGGTGGCATTGACCTTAGCGACTTGGAGGGGCTTTCCACCAATTGTTCAGAATGGTGATAATATGTGCATCAAGCTGTGTCACACAATGAGTCCCAACACCTCAATATTGAGGCAGAGCTGGGGCAGCACGTGGCGCAGTGGTTAGCACTGGGACTGCGGCACTGAGGACCCAGGTTCAAATCCTAGCCCTGGGTCACTGTCCGTGTGGAGTTTGCACATTCTCCCCGTGTCTGGGTGGGTTTCACCCCCACAACCCAAAGATGTTCAGGTTAGGTGGATTGACCGCGCTAAATTGTTCCTTGATTGGAAACAAAATAATTGGGTGCTCCAAATTTTTTTTTTAAATAATGAGACAGAGTAGCAGCAGAGACAGAAAGGAAGCATGGCCAGGATTCTCCGAACCCACGCCAGGTCAGAGAATCGGCGGGGGGGGGGGGGTCACAAGAGTCACGCCACGCTGCTCCGACGCCGGGTTGCCGATTCTCCGGTCGCCGCAGTGCCGGTCGGGGGCCGTTGAAAATTCTCCCCGCTCGACGGGCCGAGTGCCCGCCGAGTTCCGCCGAGTCCCGTCGGCGTGGTTAATATATGATCCTACCCGGCGGGACCGCGCCGTTCTGGCTGCATGGGCTGTCCTGGTGGGGGCGAGGGGGGGGGTGAGACGACTCCGGGGGATGCCTCCATGGTGGCCAGGCCCGTGATCGGGGTCTACTCATTCCGGGGGGGAGGCCTATGTTCCTCTGTGCCGGGCACCTGCAGGGCTCCGCCATGTTGCCCGGGGGCCGGCACGGAGACGGCCGTGGCACGCCGCATCGGCCATGTAGGGCCGGCTTTTGGCGCTGGAGCAGCGCACAACACTCCGGTGCCATTTTAGCCCCCGAGGAAGGGGAGAATGACTGGGCCTGGAGGCCTGTTGACGCCGGCATCGCTCGCGCCAGTTTTGACACCGGCGCCAACACTTGGCCGGGATTTCGGAGAATCCCGGGCCATATCTTGCACTCCAAACCCTACTACCTCGTGAGACATCCTGCTCTCTGTGCCAAAGATCTGTGGGTCGAGAATCAACACGTTCAGTCATGTGGAGACCGATGGTAGAAACCCACGGGACTGAATAGACTTTCAATCAAGGGACAGCCAATGACATCCATGCAATGTAATGTGTCCAGGAAGACTAATATAAAAGTTACATCCATCAATTCATGGATAGGGGATGGAATTCTCCCAAGTTCGCCCAACAGGTTCTATAGTCGGCTTGTGGGGGATGGGTGAAGACTATAATGGAGACCCAACAATCGGTTTTACGCTGGCGTGGATTTACGGCAGGATCTTCTGCCGGTGAGTCAGAAAACCCACCAGAGACCGGCGTTTGCGCCAGATTCTCTGTGATGCTGGCGGGAAAACACACCGGTGTGAAACACGCCCATTACAATGTGGCGTGCAGACTTCAGGACACTCCTGAACAATGCCTGGGTTGCCTCCAGAGTTCAGACTGGGGCCCGCTGGCAATCCTGGACCTCAGAACAGCACAGCCGTGGGTCAAGGTTGCATCTGCAGGTGGACCTTCCAGATTATGTGTCCTGGAGTGGTTCCTTCTCCCAGCCTCAGAATGCTCCTGGAGATCCAGCTTCCTTTTCAGGAGGTTCATCTTCTTTCTTCAATAATGGGTCAGTGATGTTGGGGCCTTTTTAATATGGTACCCAGATACAACGGCGGACTATGTGCCATCCAGGCCTGTCCGGCCTCTGAATATGGCATGAAACACACGGGTGCATGGATCCTGAAGACTTGCCATGTTTTCCCGCCAGCCTCTGTAGCAGAAAACACTCCACACTCCCACCTCTGCGATGCCAATTAGGGCGCGATTCTAAGTCAGGTAGTGAGAGAGAACTGCGCGTGCTCCCTGGTGCTCAGCCCAGAGAGGCCGCAAAGCTATTCATTGTTAATTGGTCCACTTAACAAGGCCCCATAGGCTTCTCGCTGCAAATGAAGGCTCGGCATCTGATTCACCGACACCATGGTCGCCAGCCCCCCGCTAACAAGGTTGAACAGCTCTTGCACAACCAACCCCAGCCAGCTTGCAACAATGGCACCCTGGAAACCGGCCCCAAGATTCAGGCATGCAGATCTGGCTAGGCTTCTAGACACAATGGAGACCAGGAGGGATGTCCTATTCCTCCGAGGGTCCTGGAGGGTCAGCCATAGGGCAGCCGGTGCTCTTTGGGACGAGCTGGCGGCGGCTGTGAGTTCCGGGGGTTTGGCCAGGAGGACTGGCCTCCATTGCTGTTAAAAGGTCAAAGTCTACACTGGGCGGCATGTGTGAGTTGACACCAATGTCGTCTCCCCCCCCCCCCCCCCCCACCCACCACCACCACTGAGACCTTTCCGTCCCCACGCGAGCATCCATCTACACCCCTCTCCTTTCAAACCCCACCAACCCTTCCTTCCTACACCCCTCCCACCACTGTGTAACCGTGCGTGTGGCTAATGTTGCCCTCAGGAACAGCTCTCCCACAACCGTCAGGAGAGGGCCCAGGTTGGCAGTGGGGTGCCGGACATATGACTCCTCACTCCTTCGAGGAGCGGGCCCTGGAGGTGACTGGGGTGGCCGAGGACAGAGTGGTCACCAACATGGAGGCTGGCGGATGCCACAGAGGTGAGGAACCACCGGGCTCCATCCGGACGAACTGTCAAAACTTAGTTGTTATTGCCTTACTGACTGACCCATCCCTCCCACTGACCACATGTCCATTCTCCCGCAGGTCCTCCAGCCGATGGCGATGGCCCATCCCAATGGCAGGCTCTCCAGCCTCCCAGGAGACCATGTCAGAGGGGAGCTCCGTGGAAGACACGAGCGAGACATCACAACTTTCCACCCTCCACCAATGCAGACACACATACCTCAGTGGGCAACGTTAGCGGTCAGGCTTCTGGGGCACAATCTGGTGAGCACCACAAAGCTGCTGATGCACATCAGGGTGCGGGCAGGATCACCCAGGCGAGGCAGCAGTTGGAGATCAGCTGGATCCCAGCATCCAGCCTGATGCTGAGCCTGTGGTAGCGGTATTCCTGGAGCTGATGGAGACATTAGGGGCGGCCGGGACATTCAGAGGGAGATGGGGGTGACACTCCAGCATATCCATGGCTGATTGGAAGAGTCCAAGAGGCTATGGATGCAGGAGGTGTCACCGACAAATGCGTGGCACTGAGGTCAACACTGCTAGGGTGGCGACCGCAGTGGAGAGCCTGGTGCACATCGGCACCATTAGTGAAGGTGTCCAAGGCATCGTCCAGTCGGTGATGGCCACGGCTGAGGGTCTCGACAGAATGTCCGCCTCGCTGGGGGATGTGACCCAGTTCCAGGCTGACCTTGATGAGGTTCTGCGGGACATGTCCCGCTCTCAAATGGGAATGGCCAAGACGCTGCGATGTTTTTCCCAGTCGCAGGTGGGCAGTGCCGAGGTGATGCAGAGCATGCCCCAGTCACTGAGGAGCATTGCCAAGGGTTTCGACACGATGGTGCCGACCATGGGGAAGTGTCAGGCCTGGCAGAGCCAGATGACGCAGGGGCAACCAGGGCTCGAACCAGCTGCCCCTCCATCTCAAGGTGAACCCCAGGCCCTATGGGCCCCGAGCAGGAGGAAGGGGCGCTGAGGGTCAACCCAGACCCATCCCATGGAGTGGCGACGGTGGCCACCAGCTTCCCCAAGTTCACCCTCTTATGCGACCATGTTTCGTAGCCAACACCCGGATCAGGGCGGCACAGCCGTGTATGTGCCGCCAACAAGTGAGCCGGGGCCCTCTGGCCTCAGGGATCCAGAGGACACCCGCCAGGGGCATCGAAGGCCAGGGGACGAGGTAAGCAGCTGGCTGCCTCCACCTTTGATGTGCATTCTGGGGAAACACCTAGAGGTACAGTAGAGCTAGGAGGGCAAAGCACATCGAGGATCACTGAGGGCACCGGAGGAGGGATGAGGGGGTGTTGGGGGGAGGTAGGGGGTTAAGGGGTGTGAGGGGGAGAGGCAGCATCATAGGGAGAGTGGGGAATTGTTACACACGATAAAGACCCTTGTGTACAGCGATTGTGATGCCTCTGTCACTTTCTTTCGCAATGCGTGCTGACCTCCGGACACTTTGCCCATCTCTCCAGGCACCCCCCCCCCTTTCCCATGGCACTCACCCATCCTTTGGCGTTGGACATGTCCCCGGAGCTGTGTCCTATCCCCTGGGTGTTCGGATGTTGGCTGCTGCGTGTGTGGTGCTGCCTCCTGCAGCGTTCAAGCACAGTGTCCAAGCATCGCGGTCTAATTGGGATGCTAGATAATGACTCCCACCTGCTACATGGCCCGCCCACCCTCGGGGCTCCACTTGGGTTGTGTGAAGTGCTCACTTAACCACGATTGCCAATTCCCTATTAGCAATAGCATTCAGCCACAGGGCCACAGGCCTCAGCAGTGGGTGGGGTTTTGGGTGGTCGGTGAGACACATGGTTAGGGACAAGAGTTGCTTCCGGAATGGGCACACACGATCCAGGGGTTGACATGGTGGTGCTGTGCATGGTTGCCCCCAAGCACCCCATGGCGGTCCACCCCTGCGGACGGTCCCCCACCCCCAGCCGAGGGACCCCCACCTCCCACTGAGCATTGGGGTGGCAAGCCCAGTGCCCCCGACTTCTTTGCCTGTGAGCAAAGATGGCTGCTCACTTCCTCGGCTCTCAACAGAAGCCCTTCGGCCAGGTTCACGTTTTTCAAAAGGAGTTCTAATCGGCACCAGCGTGACCACTTGCTGGGGAGGCCGCTGAATGGTGGGAGGCCGTTGGATATGAGGTGGCTCCCGTTAATTGTATGGAAATAGGGCTTAAGTGGTGATAATTGGTTTATCGCCACAGTGCAGCGAGATCCCGATTTTGCCTAGGGGAGCGGTCCGGTTGCATCGCAAACTGTTTGGAGCCTGCCCCGGTTCTTGTTTTCGGCCTCTTTCGCTATTCACCGGCCTTGTTTCGCTCGAGCGAGAGCGCAAGGAGGCTGGAGAATCACAGCCTTCGTATCAAAATGGGAGAATTCCACCTATCTTTTCCCAGATACCAACAGCTCTCCAGCATTTGCCAGAGTAGCCATTTTGCTCCAGAAGTCTAGACAGAGAGTGTTTAGTAAACTTATTGGTCACAGAGTGAATCACAGCTGATTTGAATCTTGCACTTGGGTCATTGGTCAGGAGTGGATACTTTCACTCCATAAGCCAGCTGTACTGAAGCCGATTGTAATGTCATTCCCTGGCAACAATTAGATAGTGCATGATGAAGATTTTACCAGCGATCTGGCAGCCTATACGAATTAACGTGCACTGGATAATGTTTATATCTAATAGTTCATCTGGAGAACTGAACCAAAAGCTGACTTTGCAACTCTGGAATTATACCAACGGCAACATATATTAGCATTCTTAATGTAATGAAATGTCCCAAAGTACTTCACAGGAGCATTATAAAGTATGACACCAAGCCATATGAGATATTAAGCTCAGATTAGCAAAAAACGTGGTCAACGGTGTAGATTTTAAGGATCTTAAAGGGAGAAAGCGAGGTAAAGAGGCAGAGAGGGTTGGGAAGGAATTCCAGGGCTTGGGGCTGAGGCAACTAATGGCATAGCCCAAATGGTGCAGCGATTATAATTTGGAACGTACAGGAGGCCAGAATTAGAGGAGCATCGATATCCTGGAGCGTTGTGAGGACGAAGGAAATGATAGAGATTGGGAGGGCAAGGCCATGGAGGGATTTGAAAGCAAGTATGAGAAACCAACCCAAGTGTGCATGTGATGTACAGTCAGGAAAACATGGAGATCAGGGAAAATCATTTTTGTATTATATATTTTCATGTTAACTTTTAAAACATTGCATCTTTGATGTAATGTCATCAGAATTGCTATTCCGCGTGTGCACAGTTCTAGACCTATCGAGTGACTCACTCGTTTTGGTTTGAAAGTGGAACCTATTTACTGAATTTTAGTAGAACTTGCTTTCGTCAGCCTCATGCATTTTCTCTCTTTTTCAGACATACATCCCAACCTTTCAAGTACTTTCGAGTTGAAACTATGAAGTGCGGTTGAAAGAAGGAAAACATGCATTTATATAACAACTTTAACATAGAAAACCATGTCAGGAAACTTCACAGATGCGTCAGAAAATGCAGATACCAAGCCAAAGAATCAAAGATTAGCGGGGCATTGAGGGCAGATTTTAAGAAGGGTTCAAAGGAGGACAGAACCAGAAGGATAAGTATTGGGTGTATGTTTCAAACATTGCTTCTGGTGGAGAAGTTCGCCACGAGAAGTTTCTGAAAGAAATTTGGTTGCACACTCAGCATGATTTTCTGACCACTAATTTAAATCCTTGGAAAGTCATGCATAACTTGAGAAGAAATCCCAAAATGTACCCCTGATAAATGAGATTCACTGATGGAAAGTTGGTCACTTATCCTGATAGTGTGCTCTGAGTGACACATGTTCTGTTAGATGTTCATTTAGTGACAGTGTTGGAGTCTGTGACCTGTAGGATAATTCCTGGTGGCGAAGGCTTCAATGGGGAAATGACAAAAGGAATCTAGGATCCAAATGAAATAAAAATAAAATTAATTTAAAATACAATTTCTCTTGGTTCAGCTTGCAGCTGGTACCATTTTCCTGTAGTATCTGTATCATTAGTGTGAATGGCATTGGTCCTGACTTCAGGGAAGTTATTGACTCGGAAGACAGAAAGTATCTCATTAAGAAACAATTGATCAAAAGTCAAATTATGTGGTATCATATGAAGGATCCAGATTACTATTTCTTATGTGGAACAGTATCCGAGACAAAGCATATAGCAGAGTTGTAAGAAGCTCACGGTGTCATAATAATGACACCGTGAGCTTCACAAATGCATGCAAACATTTACTGCAAGTTATTGCAACAATGATCAACGCTTTGTGAGATCTCCTTAATTACCTTAAATACAGCCACAGGAAATGGCACACAGCTGTGAGGGAGCCTTGTCCCAGAGAAATCCTCACATTTTATCAGCATTTGTCATTTCAGGTTAAGCTTTCAGGATCCTTAGTCAAACTGTCCAGTGGGAGCAATAAACTGGCAATTAGGTATGACAAAGGATTAAACCAGAAACAATTAGTTATTAGCATAGTAAAAGAATAAAGACAAGTCCCCTCAAACCCCTCAGAAAACCATTGCTCATTGAACGTGCTGCCTGACCTAAACGGGAAAAATCCAAATATTTGCTGAAGATTTTGTCTGCCTTGCTGCCAAGACATTGTAATGTTTTATATCATGTATCACTAAAATTTACTGCCTCTAATTTCTGCAGTAATTTGATTGCTTCGATCGCTTGGTGAGACACAGCCATTATTATTTGCCTTTATTACTCATCCTTTAATTCTTCACTGTCTTCAGAGGGAATTGTTTCACATATAAAAAATCTCCTATAAGTGCCATTTAACCAGTCCCAAGATTTTTCAAATAGGTCTTTGTCCTATCAATTTCTGTGGCTTGTTGGGCATTAAATCTTCCTTCATTTAAAAGGAGTGAACTTTTAAACTTCATATTCATCTTCATTGTCATAACTGAAGCATACATTCATGGCATTCCCGATCTATATGCCAAATAGAAGGTAAATTTGCTTTTGTTTGCTCTTTCTTTCTTTCAATTAAATAATCAGAATTTATAAACATGGAAATAATTCAATTCTTAAAGAAACACATTTATTTATTGGAGGAAGGCAATAATTTTTCAAGTGCATTGCAATATTGTTCTCTTCCTGTCTATTAACCTCATATTTCTCTCTTGCATTCCTCTTCATTTCTTTTCGAATTTTCCCAGCTTTTCCCCTTGCATGGTTTACCAAATCCCTAATTTTATCCCTGCCCTTCTCCATCTGTTTTTTTCCTTTTCCCTGCAATTCATCTCTGCCTCTTTCTTCATTCTTTACACTTTCTGTATTCCATCTTTCAACTATTGCTCTTCTTTGCTTTGCCTCCCCCCACCACATCTATGAAATAATTCATTGCAGTTCCTTACCATCACTTGCAGATGTTTACATTATAGAATCCTTGAGTCATCGGTGACCAGGGTCACCCAAGACAGGAAACAACGAAGACAGCACTGCAATTTAACAAAAATATTAATTTGAACTCTTCCGACAAGCGTGGCTCTTGATGATAAAGTCACACATCAAGCTTGAACAGAATTCACTGTTCTCTTCTTTCGCAATTGGGCCTCTCAATATCTTGTCATACACAGGCCCTTCAATCACTTGAATGTAATAAGGCTATAATCATCATTGACACTATAATGATTAAAATGAATAAAACCCATTAAGAAAAGTCATGTTGAGTTATTAAAAGTTTCGCTCTGTGTGATATGTAATCTTTCATACCATTTTTACGATGAAACCTGTGACCATTAATTCACTAAAGATCATTAATTTACTGCTCAGTAGATGCTACTCTTCCCTTTATCCTAACAGCTTACCATTGATTTTAGATATTATATCTGTGGAGTGATGTACCTCGAAGAAAGATCTGAATGCCACTGTAAATTTGGCCCTGACACAGTGATCAAAGTTTTGCGGTCTGGCCTGAGGGGGCTGGGAAAAGTTCTTTTTGAACCTCTTGGTTTTTCCTGCTGTGGTAAAGCTTGAGGTAATTGTGCTTATACATGTTATCAGGACTCATGAATCCTTGTAAAAAGGTCATGTGCACTGTAGGGAAAAACCATAAAATTTCCATTAACTGGAGCCTAGCTAAAAGGCTTATTGGCATCTATTAGTAACAAATTACAAACAAAACAGACCATGTCATAAACTCTCCATCACTGAGTAAATTTAGCTTTTGTAATCACTTCTCAGCCCCACATTAGAGCTGCATAGAAGACAAGTCTATGAGGGGAAATGCTAATTCTGTTCCATACAGTATTTGGTTTCAGTGCGGCATCATCGAAACCTCATTTGGTTTCGAGAACTGTGGTATTAGTGAAATGTTGCAACTTGCGTGCCACTGCTAGAGACTGATGAGAAAGCAACACCTTTGCAACACAGCAGGCCAGCGCAGAGTAAAGTGAGCAGCATCCCGCCCACAGTTCTCTAAGTGCAGGTTTTTCCAGAGTTTTCTGAATAGGCAAACAGCAATAAAGCAATCCGTATGGAACAATGAACACATCTAGTGTCACACAAAAGGAGTTTTAGCTGCAGTGAGTATTTTCTCATCATAAAATTTGACTCATTATCTTTACTAGTCATCAAACCCTTCTCTGGCCTCAGTTACAGTAGGAAACTGAAGCCGGGTTCCGGCGCCAAAGTTAAGCCATAAGAGGAAGAGTCACAATGAGCAATTGTTGGCTTTGAAACTGTTTATTCTAACAAGAAAAAAGGCTTATTTTATTGACTTTCTGGTTACCATTTATGAACATGCAACATTGCAACTGGAAATTCCAATTGACTCTTTACAAATACGGTGTTTAAAATTGGATAGTCTTTGAAAATGTAATCCTTAAACAATTGGAATCCATTTGTTTATAGCTTGTGACATCACATATCACGTATCCAATTTCTCATGACTGAAATTTTGTTTAATGTCCAGTTAATTATTGAAACACAATAGTGTACATAAATATTTTTTTAATGTATACAATACTGCTGTGATTTATTCTCCTGCTGCCATGAGAGAAGACCATGTTGCTTGTTTTCCAGTAAAACTCCTAAACTTGCATTGCCATTCTATGACATGTTTCTGTTTTGTGATCTGAATCTGCACCTTCAGCCATCGCACCAGTGTAATATTAGAAAGTATGAAAGTGGTAGCACGGAAGTTATGAACTCAAATGGCAACATCTGTGGGAAAGCGTGGACCAGTAGACAGACCAGTTCTTCAAGGGATCTCTGGCAGCTGCTACCAAAATATTATTTAAGTATATATTTTATATTTGCATGAACATGCAGCCAGGCGGAACAATGTCAGCTGCCGGCAAACACTCGTGCCTTCCTCTCCCAATTTCCCCACTCCTTCCTGATTTATCTATTGCCTTGTAGCAGCATCCCAGCCCATTGTCAGCTTGGCTTGCTCCCCCCACCCCACTCCCACCCCTTGTGACTGGTGAGCCAGCTCTGAAATTTGCCTCTATAAATAGCTAGTAATATACACACGACAAAAGGGCCAATTTTGTGTGCTTTTGCCACCAGCCACCAATTTCTAGGCTCAAGTGATCATGGATCTTTGCAACAAATATCATGGAGCTGAAGTAGCTGATAGAAACAGTGATTTACTTACTGCCATCAGCACCACCTCACAATGCTTGTCTGAAAAAAAATGTGAAAAAATGATTTGGCAGCAAATTCTTTGAAGCCAGGTTGCCTAACATTTGACATTATATGTGACATCTTGGAATTTGAATTGCACTTTTTAATCAAGGGATCTCTGGAGGCTTTGAAACCTTTTATCAAACTTTACATGTCCATTTTGTTGGGGGTTGGACCAGAAGGTTTGCTGACTGCCCCCTCAGGCAGCTCATTTTCTCAGAGGGGACTTAAAACATGCAGCAGACAACTCATTAGCATATGCAAAGGGAGTCATGCTGATGTTACAGAGCTGTCATGAATGCTTGAAAATCACCTGAAACCAATTTGGCAATTAACGTTTTTTCATCGAACCCCTAAAGTGCGGAGGGAGGCCATTCAGCCTGTTGAGTCTGCACTGAAACTCCGAAATAGCACCCCACCCAGGCTCACTCCTCTGCCCTATCCCTATAATTCCATAACACCACCCTAACTTTTGGACACCAGGGGGCAATTTAGCATGGCCAATCGACCTAAACTGTACGGGCGGGATCCTCCGTCCCGTCGCGCCCGTTTCCTGGTGCTGCGCGCTGCTGCCAGCAGCAAGATTCTCCGTCCCGGCAGCCGGGCAATGAGGTTTCCCATTGTGGGTACCTCCACACCATTGGGAAATCCGCGGGTGTGTGTGCGCTGCTGGCGAAACGGAGGATCCCGCCGACGGAGAATCCAGCCCCACACCTTGGGAGGAAACCGGAGCGCCCGGAGGAAACCCACCCAGACACAGGGAGAACGTGCAAACACCACACGTCTGCCTCTGCGTACAACAATGAGTAAGATCCACCACTTCCTGTAACAATAGATGTGTTTCAATCTTAAGTTTAAACCTCTCAAGTTGCCATTATTTGGTTTGAGATGTCACGGAAAGCTTAAGACTGAATTAGCTTGTGGTTCACAGTGAAGCAACAATTTACTAACTGAAAGTAATTCACCTGTTCTAGCTGTTGTCTAAAATTGGAATGAAAGTAATTAATTTTGTATAATGTCTATAATCACAATAACTCAAGTATCCTGTAAAAGTGGAAATGAATGGAGGATTTTAAATAATGGAGGGGGAGAATTAAGAAAGTACAACAAGTAAACCATAGATTAATTCTTAATAACCATGATCAAGACTGAATTAGAAGCTTCTTTGTTGTAAGCACAGTTAAAATAGACCAATTATTTAAATGTATCCACTGTACTACACTTCGAACTAATTTTGCTCTGGACTGGTTTATTCACATTTCAAACCATGTTGAAACTGCAGTACCATTTGAAGAATAGGCTTACATTATAACTTGGAATCCATAGAATCCCTCCAGTGCAGAAGGAGACCAATTTGCCCATCGAGTCTGCACCGACCTCTGAAATAACCCCTTACCTAGGCCCACTTACCCACCCTACCCCCGAAACCCCACATAACCTGCACATCTTTGGATACTAAGGGGCAATTTAGCATGGCCAATCCACCGAAACTACACATCTTTGGACATTGGGAAGAAACTGGAGCACCCGGAGGAAATCCATGCAGACGCAGGAGAATGTGCAAACTCCTCACAGTCACCTAAGGCCGGAATTGAACCCAAGTGTCTGGCGCTGTGAGGTAACAGTGCTAACCACTGCGCCACCCAGCTATTTTTTGTATTGACACATGTGTTGCAATTTCATACAGAAACTTAATAGGAATATTTTCTCCAGTAATATAATCCATAATGTAGTTTCATGTATGGGGTATATGTCATCTAGCATTGTTGCAGGTAATGCCCTTAATACTACAACTCAGACTTATGAACTATCGCCAAAAGTATTTCTAAACAATAAACCAGAATTTGTGAATTAAACCAGAATACACTTAACTAAGTTTGGCTTTTAATAAATGTCTTTCAAAAGGATACAAACACACTAGCTAAACATTTTCTGTTTTATCGATAACAGAAATGAAAACAAAAACTGTGTTGAGTTACTCAGTGTTTCACATGCACAACACGTTCCTTTGAATGTGAGTTTTATAAACTTCTGTGAGATATGTCTGACTTGAGTATTATCTCACTGCTGAGAAAATCAGTTTGAGGTGCACTATCCCACACCCCACTGGGATGATCAAAGTCAACAGAAAATTGCAGCTCCTTCCTGGTACAGATCTGAGCCAATACATTAGCACTCTCATGCTTTAGCCTTGTTCCTTTCACCAGATCTCTCAAAAGGGGAAGTGATTCAGCAGTCTGTTAATGTAAATCTCAAGGCATCATAACTTGTGCAAGCCACTTGACAGTTGTTCTTAATTACAAATGATTCCTGAGACGAATTTAGCTAAAAGGGAATTCAAAAGGACAGATGAGATAATAGTTAAATGGGTCCAAATTTTTACTTCAAATTTTAATGGCAAGCTTTATATTTGCATAATGCTTTTCTCACAATGTGGAGAATGAGGATTTTAGTGACAAAGGCTATTATTTTCATAGAATTTACAGGGCAGAAGGAGGCCATTCGGCCCATCGAGTCTGCACCGGCTCTTGGAAAGAGCACCCTACCCAAGGTCCACACCTCCACCCTATCCCCATAACCCAGTAACCCCACCCAACACTAAGGGCAATTTTGGACACTATGGGCAATTTAACATGGCCAATCCACCTAACCCGCACATCTTTGGACTGTGGGAGGAAACCGGAGCACCCGGAGGAAACCCACGCACACACGGGGAGCATTACTGAAGCATTACCTCATGTGTACATCATCCGTGTTGATTTGAGGTTTTAATTTATAATAACCTTTTGGGTTACACATGTTTTATTACAAGAAAGTCTACACAGTGGAGATCGTAAAAAAAAGGGGAGACATTTGCAAATTTTAGGCAAAGAAAGTCATCAATGAATTGTAGAACGCTGAATCCGTATGAACATAATTACAGGTAGAGAAAAGAAATTGCTGAGCTTTCTGCCCTCTAATGGTAAAACAAATGATCCAAGCCTACTGGAAGTGAATCATCATCTGCATATCATCTTCTGCCTGACAAAATCCAAAACAACAGCAAAAAAAAAAGTATTCGCCTATCTGTTATATAGCATAAGCTGAGGTTTTGGGGCATATTCACAATCTCCCTCAGTCTGTGCAAAGGCCTTCCATAAATTCTTATTAGCAGAGAAAAAATAATAAGTAGCAGCTACAGCTTTACATGCTATATTTATTATGGACACAAAGCCGTTCTCAAAGGTGCAAAGCTAACATTAATCACACTTTCTGGAACAGCAAGCTTTGAGACTATGGATATTTTATTGCAGAATTATATACCTAGTTAAAGTGGCCATTAGGTGTTCTTTTACAATTGTTTATTGTGTATTCTCTGAACTATCGTCTGCGTGATTTCCTACTTATTAAGATTACTTTCTTTTGTTACAGAGTCCTCACACAAGGCCTTAATATAAGGAGCCAATATATGTATGTATAGAAACACTGTGCGTAAGATCATGGCTCTAGTTAAATTAAAGGTTACCAATAAATCATGCGACTGAACAACATGATGGAGAATAAATCTCAGGTGAATATTCTTATTAAGGACTTGTGCTATTCATACTTGTGTAATCAACTTGCCATTAATACGGGCAAGATTGAGTGTGGAGTTGGCAACGTTGCTTCCGTCAGCAGTGTGTCAAATTATGATATGGAAGAGCATTTCTATTTATTTTGCTAATAATGACCGACATCACTTCCCTGTGAAGCATGAGCAGAAAACACAATCAACGTGTGGTGAAGGACATCAAGGAATGATCAGTAAAAGGTTCATATGGGGCCCCATGCAGTATTAATAAACCAATAACATTGGGCATAAATTCTGCAGGAGATCCCTGTTGTACCTCAGCTCAATGTAACATGTCTCCTGAAAGAGACCCTGCAACCCAAAAAGCCTCAGCAGTGACTTTCAGAGCGACTAGTTTTGTACAGTGGATGGTGAACTATGTCAATAGGGTCTTGTTGGACAAACAGCAAATCTTAACTGCAATTTCCCTGCTGAGTTTCAGACTCTAGTTAATCGCCGAGCAGAAGCTTATAGCCAAGTTCCGCACACATGAGTGCGGCCTCAACCGGGACCTGGGATTCATGGCGCATTACATTCATCCCCCACCATCTGTCCTGGCTTGACACAATTCACACCTCTTTAACCTGGGGTTACGCCATCTCTGGATCTGTAAAGATTTAATCACCTGCTAATGCTCGCATTCCAAGCATTGTCTGGCATCTTTGAATCTGTCTGTATATATGTTTCTGGAACATACCTCTTCATTCACCTGAGGAAGGAGCAGCGCTCCGAAAGCTAGTGACATCGAAACAAACCTGTTGGACTTTAACCTGGTGTTGTAAGACTTCTTACTGAGTTTCAGACTGGTCACTTGGGGGTCATTTGACTTTGGTTGATAGTGCAAAACAGGTGATATTGATTCAACTGCAATGTACAATTTCCATTTACACTAAGCAGGAAGTGGGAGAATCTATTGTGAATGCTCCCACTGATAGATCAGAAGCCTTAGGTTCCAATCTCTAAGATACTGTCTTGCTTAGCTTGAACATGCTGAAGTATCAGATGCAGAAAGCCATTGCTGGGTAGAGATCTTCTCTTACACAGATCGCAGGGCAAGCTGAGACAATTTCCAGCAGTGGGGGTATGTACAGCTGCAGGTAGCCTGGAAGCTTCTCTCTCTGCTTACTGCCACATTTTGACCAGATAC
Source organism: Scyliorhinus torazame (assembly GCF_047496885.1). Taxonomy (NCBI): domain Eukaryota; kingdom Metazoa; phylum Chordata; class Chondrichthyes; order Carcharhiniformes; family Scyliorhinidae; genus Scyliorhinus; species Scyliorhinus torazame. The sequence goes on from NC_092712.1 coordinate 216,770,827, forward strand.
CTCTTATTCAAATGACTACATTCGTGCAAGGCCAGGTAGTCACTGTCGCAGCAGAAAAACTGCTACTTCAGAAGGAAGCTGACAGCTACCTTGATCTCAGAAACTTCCACTGCGCTGGTCAACAATCCCAGCACTGGCACGTCCGGTGGCGGCTATGAAGGAGTAAGTCGCACATTTGGTGGCTCCTGCTCACGTCTGACATTTGGACCTTTCCGCCCGGTTTTCTACCGGACTTGAACTGTAAAACTGAAGACAGAGGCAATTGTGTACTGAATTCCCACATCGGTGCATGGAGAGAAGGACTAGAAGTGCTCGTAAAGGCAGAAACAGAAAGACAGAGAAGGCTTGGGCTGAAGCTGCAGCGGGAGACAGCATGGCGGAGGGCCGGACCTCTGGTTTGTCGACCCAGCGGTCAACGAAGCAGCCGATGCAAGTTATTCAGGAAGGCTTCGCTAATCAGAAACGTGACTGCTTGGACCCGATAAAAGAGTCGATTGAGCGGCTGGAGCTTAGATTGGGCGCCCAAGATCGGGCGATCCAGAAGGTGGAGAAGGCGCTGGCTGAGCAGGAGGAACATCAAACTGCGGTGGAGTTGGAGGTGGGGATGCTGAGAGACCAGCAAAAGAAGCTCCTGGAGAAGGTGGAGGACCTGGAGAATAGGTCCCGCCGACAGAACTTAAGAATCGTTGGGCCCCTGGAGGGGTCCGAAGGATCGGACGCTGGGGCATACATCGCAGATATGTTTGAGAAGCTGCTGGGGGATGGGGCATTCTCCCGACCCTTGTAGGTGGACAGGGCTCACAGAGCACTCGTGAGGAAGCCACGAACGGGAGACCCCCCGAGAGCCATGGTGGTGAGATTCCACAGGTACTTGGATAAGGAGCGCATGTGGGCCAAGCAGACACGGAGCTGTAAGTGGGACAATAGTATCCTGTGGGTCTACCAAGACCTGAGTGTGGAGGTGGCCAGGGGAAGAGCAGCCTTCAACCAGATTAGATCGACCGTTTTCAGGAAAAAGGTGAAGTTTGGACTGTTGTATCCGGCCCGTCTCTGGGTCACGTACAAGGAACAGCATTTTTATTTTGAGTTGCCTGAGGACGCGCTGGACTTCATGAAAAGGAAAGGACTGGTGGTGGACTGAGAACTTTTGAACTTTGCTGCAACGTTCATGGTTTTTTTTTCATTTTGTTTCTCTGTTCTTTAAAAAAAAAATTCTCGTTTTTCGTTTTGTGGAAGCTGTTTGTAATGCCTTCTGTATTGATTTGGGACCAGTGGCAGAGATGAGTGAGTTAAGGGGCGGGATTCGCCGACCCCCCGCCGGGTCAGAGAATCTCCGGAGGCTGGCGTGAATCCCGCACCCGCCGGTTGCCAAATTCTCCGGCACCGGAGATTCGGCCGGGGCGGGAATCGTGCTGCGCTTATCGCCCCCCCCCCCCCCCTCGGCAATTCTCCGGCCCGCAATGGTCCGAAGTCTCGCTGCTGGAATGCCTGTCCCGCCGGCGAGAATTAAACAACCTCTCTTACCGGCGGGACTAGGCGGCGCGGGCGGGCTGCGGGGTGCTGGGGGGGTGGGGGCGCGGGGCGATATGGCCCTGGGGGGTGCCCCCACGGTGGCCTGGCCCGTGATCGGGGCCCACCGATCTGCGGGCGGGCCTGTGCCGTGGGGGAAATCTTTTCCCTCCGCCTCGGCCACAGCCTTCACCATGGCCGATGCGCAAGGGACCCCCCCCTGCGCATGCGCGGGGATGACATCAGCAGCCGTTGACGCTCCCGCGCGTGCGCGGACGTCCTTTCGGCCTCGGCTGGCATGGCGCCAAAGGCCTTTCCCGCCGGCGGTGGAGCGGAAATCACTCCGGTGCGCGCCTAGCCCCTCACGGTGAGGGCTTGGCCCCTAAAGGTGCGGAGAAATCCGCACCATTGGGGCGGCCCAACGCCGGAGTGATTCCTGCCACTCCATCCCGCCGGGATCCCCCGCCCCGCTGGGTACTGGAGAATCCCGGCCATGGTTTTCACTTGCACTGATGGGGGATGGAGGTGTGCTTGTTTAGATTTTGGTGTTTTTCTGTCGGGCAATGGTGTGGGGATTGTTTAATGTTGGAGTATGTTTGTATGAGCGGGGGGAGGGTGGGGAGGGAACAGTAGATGGGAGACTATCCGGCACCAGGGATGGGGGCCACCAAGCTAGCTGGGCGGGCTAGCTCACAGACGTGCAGTGGGGGGTGTGCATATGTTCAGTTTATCAAAGGGGTTGGGTTACAGAGTGTTGTTACCAGGTGGGGGAAATGTTCTGCTGACGAGGGAGGGACTTGGGCCAAGGGACAGAGAGAAGGTTGGGGGCGGGGGCTACCGGGGGGCAGGCCGGTGGAGGTGCGGAGCATGGGCTGGAGGCGGGCCCAAAAAAGGGGATGGCTGACCGGCGAAGGGGGGGGGCAATGAGCCCCCCAACTAGGCTGATCACCTGGAATGTTCGAGGATTAAATGGGCCGGTCAAGAGGGCACGTGTGTTCGCGCATCTTAGGCGACTGAAGGTGGACGTGGTAATGTTGCAGGAGACGCACCTTAGAGTAACTGACCAGATTAGATTGAGGAAAGGCTGGGTCAGTCAGATCTTTCACTCGGGACTGGATTCAAAGACTAGAGGGGTCGTGATCCTGGTCAATAAGTGGGTGGTGTTTGAGGCGGGTAGAATAGTTTCGGATGCGGGATGTCGGTACATTATGGTCAGTGGGAAACTGGAGGGGGTGCAGGTGGTATTAGTAAATGTGTATGTGCCAAATTGGGATGATGTGGAGTTTATAAAGAGGACGCTAGGGAAGATACCGGACCTGGACTCGCACAGGTTGGTCATGGGAGGGGACTTCAACACAGTTATTGACCCTGGCTTGGACCGGTCAAGCTCGAAAACGGGCAGGGTGCCAGCAGTGGCAAAGGAACGAAAAAGGGTTCATGGAGCAGATGGGGTGGGGGAGGGGGTGGATCCATGGAGATTTGGGCAGCTGAGGATGAAGGAGTTCTCCTTCTACTCATGACAATATTGAATTCTTTACCCGTCAGTCTGGCCTCAATAAAACTTGAGATGGATTTGCAGGTATAGTATTATTTATTTTAACCAACTTGCAAGGCTGACTCGCTTCACAGAGACTCAGAACACAGAAGCTGTCTCCTGGACACCTCGAAAACGAATGAGGTCAGAGACAAAGAGATCTCTGCAAATACATTCAAATGGCATCAAGTTTCACATTCACGATTCCCATAGGTCATCCTATACCCCTCCTGACCTGGCCATACATCCTGATTGGCTCACTTCGCATTCCTTCGCATTCCTTAACCCTGGGCCTCTTGTTACCCAGCATCCTTTTCCCCATCTTCCTTGCCATGCTTTCTGAATTCCTTTGTGCTTTGTCCTTTGTGAACTCACTAGAATTAAACTGGCCCACATCTACATTACTGTAACTAATATTTGAACTAACTATTTTATATCACATTCGTCATTCCCTCCTTTTATCATTTCATGATAACCTATCTATTCAATCCGTAGCTACGGCCCCTCATCTAAGAAGATTCATCGCTGCATTTCCAATTCCTGTTGCAGTACCCCATCATCCGCTGCACCCTCGTGGATCCTAACAGCCAAGATTCTAGGGGCGCCTATCTGTTCCAGTGCACCCTGCATTCTATTACACATTTAAGGATGGCCAGGCCCACAAAGATGCAGCCGAGTGCCACTGCTAAATACATGGCCATATTTATCAGCCAGTCCTTCCAACCTCCGAAACCCCAGTTACCCCAAGAGCCAGGGTCCTGCATTCCATCCAGGTGATCCCATATGCGATCCATAAATTTAGTGATGTTAGCGGTTAGGTCTTGAACTCCCATGATACACTTGCCCTGCACTATGGCGCATACCCCACCCTCACGGGCCAGAAGATAGTCAAGAGCATACCGGTTCTGCATTGCAAACAACCGCAGCTGAGATAATTCCTTGGTTATTGCCCCGAGGGCTCCCAAGGTTTCGTTTACCAGGATGGTAAGGCCACAAATAAAATAATTCCTATCGCTGACCGTCAAGGAACCCCCCACACCTCCCAGTGTCAAGGCGCTCAGAATTCCCCATCTGGCTGCGTGGCCCTGGTTGGGTGCAAGAACCTGAGGTTTTTTCCAGTTCTCGCAGAGTTCGGCTGAGACTGCCCGGTGTGCCAACTGATTATGCAGCATCCACGCCGAGGGGCAGGGGACTGTGGTAGGGACTAGAGTCCCGATAGCAATTTGGCGGGGAAATGGGGGTGACAAAACATTGGTCGCTGTGCCATTAAAAAAAAAGTAGTATCCTTGCTCCGTGTACAGGCTAGCATCACAATCAGTATATCGGTTGCGTAGGGATCCCCCAGTAGCCCAGTTTATCCAGCTTTGGAACGCCTATTCGGGCCTCCCAGCAATGCGGAAAGCCCTAGACCCAACAGTGATGTGAGAGACATTCGCCCCGCCACAAAGGAGCTGGAGGCCGGCGTTCAATGGAACGCAGGTGGTGTTGTAACAAACGCATTGGCCAGACGCCTGGGTGATATGACACCTCCTGTCCGTACAGGTGGGGAACAGACATGTTATATTTGTTTCCACCTCTACCAGCAAACAGCCATACCCGTCACTGCTGAAACAATTCTCGTACGACCGGGAGTCCCTATTGGGAGCGAAGTGGCTAGGTATGTATGCCCTCCACCGTTGCAGCCTATCATACTGTGAGTGGGAATTATCCCGAGGAAGGGGAAGGCAAATAGCCGGTGGTACTGAACCCGGGTCTTAAGGAAGAGTGACTTGCTCGAGCGGTGGCTCGGAACGCTGACAATGAACCACCGTTTGGGGAGTGCCCCAAAGCGGTGAAACAGAAAATAACCTAGACACCGCTGCGGGGTTCGGGTAGCAGACAACCTGTCCCTGGCCATACACGCGATGGTAGATCTGGTAGAAGAGATTCATACTACCCAGGTTTTCCTCTTCTGGATCCTAAATGAATTAAGTGTATCTCCTGATAACCTACGTTCTAGTTGTACTCCCCTCCTCACACGCCCCGTCCTCTCTCTAGTCTCCCTCTCTCTCTCACAACCTCTTCCTCCCCGCCCCTGATGGTCTGATTTTACCTTTATGGCACCAATCTTAACACACCCAAAATCAAATTTACATGTACTCCAAAAACAAGGCAATGTCCATGTAATGTTCCCTTCCCATCGCCGAGACCGGTGCAATTGCTTCATGAGTCCTGCATTGTCCGTTAACCTGATGACCTTCCATGAGTCGATACCATGTCCTCGTATATGTAGGCAGCGAAGAACATCACCTCTGCATAAACAAAATGTCCTTGTAGTTTGGTTGGGGTTACAAATGTAGATGATATTTCCCTTTTCCATGTCCGTCGCCAATGTCACTCCAAGCGAGGCGAGGCCGAAGATCATACAGGCCACCCCATCATGCTTCACACCTGTAAAACAGCACTGGGGAAGGGAGGCAGGTTAGTGACCGACCTTTTTACAGTGGTGGAGGTGGACCCAAGCACTCCGCCCCTCCACTTTAACTGCAGTGAGTGTGGTAAGGAGAACTTGGAAGGGCCCCTCCCATCGTGGCTCCGACCCTTTCCGCATCCAATTTTTGACCATGACATATCTACCAGGCTGCACTGAAAGTGAGCTAGGTAATGGGGCCGGTGGCGGGTGAGCCGCGCGGACCTGGCCATGGAGCTCCTTGAGGACCTTAGTGAGGGCTAGAACATAGGTGGTCATTTCTTCAGTCATATGGTGAAACTGAACCAGTCTGGGAACATGCAGGCTCCAGGGAGTTCTAAGGGGCCTGCCATAAAGGATCTCAGCAGGAGAGAGCCGGGCCGGTCCCGCAGGTGTAACCCGCAGCTGGAAGAGGGCAACGGGGAGCAACTTAAGCCATGTCAGTCCCGTGTCTGCTCTTAATTTAGCCAATTTAGTTTTGAGAGTCTGATTGTGTCTCTCAACCAACCCGGCCGCCTGCGGTCTGTAAGCACAGTGTAACTGCTGGCGTATGCCCAACTAGGAGCAGAACTCTTTGTTAATCTGTTCAATAAAATGATGCCCGTTATCAGAACTTAACTGAGCTGGTATACCGCACCGGGGCATGATTTCCCGCATCAGGGGATTCATTCTCCGACCCCCCGCTGGCGTGAATCCCGCCCCCGCCGGTTGCCGAAGTCTCCGGCACCGGATATTCGGCGGGGGCGGGAATCGCGGCGCGCCGGTTGGCGGGCCCCCCCCACTCGATTCTCCGGCCCGGATGGGCCGAAGTCCTGCCGATAAATTGCCTGTCCCGCTGGCGTGGATTAAACCACCTTTTGAACGGCGGGACAAGGCGGCGTGGGCGGGCTCCGGGGTCCTGGGGGGTGGCGCGGGGCGATCTGGCCCCGGGGGGGTGCCCCAACGTTGAGCTGGCCCGCGATCAGGGCCCAGCGATCCGCGGGCGGGCCTGTGCCGTGGGGGCACTCTTTCCCTTCCGCCTCTGCCACGGTCTCCACCATGGCGGAGGCGGAAGAGACTCCCTCCACTGCGCATGCATGGGAAACTGTCAGCGGCCGCTGATGCTCCCGCGCATGAGCCGCCCGGGGATGTCATTTCCGCGGCAGCTGGCGGGGCAACAACGGCCGTTTCCGCCAGCTGGCGGGGTGGAAATTCCTCCGGCGCCGGCCTAGCCCCTCAATGTTGGGGCTCGGCCCCCAAAGATGCATTCCGCACCTTTGGGGCGGCGCGATGCCTGTCTGGTTGGCGCCGTTTTGGGCGCCAGTCGGCGGACATCATGCCGTTTCGGGGGAATTTCGCCCCAGAACTTTAACCACAGTAGCAGCTTTCTTCTCGATAGTCGGATACGCCTCGACCCATCTGCTGAACACATCCATAATGACCAAAACATATTTATAACATTGACAAGGCAATGTCCATGTAATGTTCCCTTCCCATCGCCGGGACCGGTGCAATTGCTTCATGAGTCCTGCATTGTCCGTTAACCTGATAACCTTCCATGAGTCGATACCATGTCCTCGTATATGGGGGCAGCGAAGAACATCACACCTGTCTAACTCAACGTAATCCATTTGGAGCATCTCAAAGGGATTAAACTGGCCCACATCTACATTACTGTAACTAATATTTGAACTAACTATTTTATATCACATTTGTCACTCACACGTGCACAAAGTGTACTCCCGGATCGATTTCTTAATTTCGAGCAGGGCTTTACTGGCAGGGGTGGTGGACACGGGGTACTCGGCGATCACAATCTCAGACCATGCTCCACACTGGGTTGACCTGCAGGTTCGTAAAGACAGTAACCAGCGCCCGCACTGGAGGTTAGATGTGGGACATTTGGCAGATGAAGGGATGTGCAAGCGGCTGAGGAAATGTATTCAGAACTACCTGCAGGTCAACGACACGGGGGAAATTTCAGCAGTGATGATCTGGGAAGCACTGAAGGTGGTGGTCAGAGGGGACCTGATCTCGATCCGGGCCCATAGGGAGAAGGTGGACAGGGCAGAGATGGACCGACTGGTTAAGGAGATACTACAGATCGATAGGAGTTATGCGGAGACCCCAGAGGCAGGGCTTTTAAGGGAACGGCGGAGGCTACAGGTGGAGTTCGGCTTGTTAACCACAGGGAGGGCGGTGGAGCAGCTGAGAAAGTCGAGGGGGGCGATCTATTAGTATGGAGAGAAGGCCAGCAGAATGCTTGCACAGCAGCTTAGAAAGAGGGAGGCAGCCAGGGAGATAGGGAAAGTAAATGACGGAGATGGGAACATGGTTGGAGATTCAGCAGGGGTGAATGAAGCGTTTAGGGATTTCTACAGTGGACTGTGTAGGTCGGAACCCCCTACGGGGCCGGAGGGGATGAGGCACTTCTTGGGGGGGCTGAATTACCCAAAGGTAGACGGGGAGCTGGTAGAAGGGCTGGGGGCCCGGATCGGGTTGGAAGAGATAGTGGAGGGTCTGAAGGACATGCAGGTGGGTAAAGACCCGGGGCCCGACGGGTACCCAGTGGAGTTTTATAAAATGTTCTCTGGGATATTGGGGCCGGTGTTGATGAGGATGTTCAATGAGGCAAGGGAAAGAGGGGTGCTGCCCCCGACGATGTCACAGGCCCTGATTTCGCTGATTCTGAAGCGGGACAACATCCCAGAGCTGTATGGGTCCTATAGGCTGATATCCATGTAGAATGTGGATGCCAAACTGCTGGCCAAAATGTTGTCCTCCAGGATTGAGGATTGTGTTCCAGACGTTATTGGGGAGGACCAGACGGGGTTTGTTAAGGGTTGGCAGTTGGTGGCCAATGTAAGAAGGTTGTTAAATGTGATCATGATAAAGAGTTTACAGAATTTACAGTGCAGAAGGAGGCCATTCAGCCCATCGAGTCTGCGCCGGCTCTTCGAAAGAGCACCCTACCCAAGCCCACACCTCCACCCTAACTCCGTAACCCAGTAACCCCACACAACACTAAGGGCAATTTTGGACACTAAGGGCAATTTAGCATGGTCAATCCACCTAACCTGCACATCTTTGGACTGTGGGAAGAAACCGGAGCACCCGGAGGAAACCCACGCACACACGGGGAGAACGTGCAGACTCCACACAGACAGGGCCCAAGCCAGGAATTGAACCTGGGACCCTGGAGCTGTGATGCAATTATGCTAACCACTATGCTACCGATGCCCCCGGAAGATAGGGAGGTGGAGGTAGTGATCGCAATGGATGCAGAAAAGGCTTTTGATCGGGTAGAATGGGACTATCTGTGGGAGATACTGGGACGGTTTCGATTTGGGCGGGGCTTTATTGACTGGGTCAGGTTGCTGTATCAGGCTCCTGTGGCAAATGTACGGGGACGAGACAGGGGTGCCCCCTCTCCCCACTGTTATTCGCGCTAGCTATAGAGCCGTTGGCAATTGCTCTGAGAGCCTCAAGGGGCTGGTCCGGCGCGCGGGGCGGGGGGGGGGGGGGGCGGTTGGGGCGGGGGGGAGGGCAGGGGTGGAGCACGGAGTTTTGCTCTATGCAGGTGGCCTGCTTCTGTATGAATCGGACCCATTAGAAGGGATGGAGGAAATCATGAGGATTCTAGGGGAATTTGGCCGGTTTTCGGGCTATAAGCTAAATATGGGGAAAAGTGAGATGTTTGCGGTCCAGTCGAGGGGACAGGAGAGGCGATTGGGGGAGCTGCCGTTTAGATTAGTAGGGGGAAGCTTTAGTAACTATTACTGGGCGGCAAATATAGCCATGATCAGGAAGTGGGTGGTGGGGGAGGGGTCGGCATGGGAGTGTATGTAGGCGGCTTCATGCAAGGGCACCAGATTGGGGGCGTTGGTAACTGCGTCTCTGCCGTTCCCGACGGCACGGTACTCCGCCAGCCCTGTGGTGGTGGCGGCAGCCCTGAGAATCTGGGGGCAATGGAGGAGACATGTGGGAGCAGAGGTCTGGTCACCAATCTGTAATAATCACCGGTTTGCCCTGGGAAGTGTGGATGGGGGGGGGGTTCCGGATATGGCGGAGAGCAGGGATTGAGAGAATGGGGGATATGTTTATAAAGGGGAGCTTTCCAAGTATGAGGGCACTGGAGGAGACGTTTCGGCTGGCGAGGGGAAACAAATTCAGGTATCTGCAGGTGCGGGACTTCCTACGTAAACAGGTGTCAACCTTCCCGCTCCTACTGCTAAGGGGGATTCAGGACAGGGTAGTTTCCAGAGGGTGGGTAGGAGAAGGGAGCGTCTCTGACATTTACAAGAAACTTATGGGGTCAGCGGAGACGCAGACTGAGGAGCTGAAGAGCAAGTGGGAGGATGAGCTGGGAGGATAGATAGAGGATGGTCTATGGGCGGACGCGTTGAATAGAGTCAATGCGTCCGCAACATGTGCCAGGCCCAGCCTGATACAATTTAAGGTTGTTCACCGGGCTCACAAAGAACACATAAATAAACATCTTACAACCACATCACAAATTCCCCCAATATACAAACCCCCCATTAAGCAATAGTAAACACAGTAGAAAACACAAAGTACACCCCCCCCCCCCCCCCCGAGTTCGATAGGTTTTTAATTGGTTGAAGGGTTCTGGAGAATAGACAGAATAGTGGAGTTGAGGCCAGGATTGGATCAGCCATGATACCAAGGCTCGGGAGACTAAATTGCCTACTCCCGCTCCTAGGTCATGTGTTCCAGGGAGGGGATGTTCTGGCTGATTTTGCAACCCTGCTCTTGGTCTGTAACATTGTAGTTCGACCCTTAATTGAGGCCGTTAAGTGGCCAATGAGTGGCCAGGTTAATACCTCATTCCGCCTCCTCCACTACAATATGAAGACAGAAGGAAGGTTATCAACCTGGCAGATTTCATTTCAGGGGTAAATGGCAGGCAAAAAAGGATGTACCTCCACTGGGGAATCCCCTGTGCCCCAAGGTGCTATCCCCCCATTGCACCTCTAAACCTTTCCCCCACCCACCCCCCCTCATGAGGGTCACAAGAAATGCCTGCCCAAAATGCCCAGACTTATCAGTTCCTCGAGGAACTACTTTTAGGGCAGGCCTTCCTGCCCCTGAGAGGCAAACATGCCATTCTTACCTCATTAAGGCTGCACCCAGTATATTATTGTTTCAGGGCAGCCAGATTTAAAGTTGCCACCTTTTCAACCGGGATGGGTGAAGAATACGTGCCCCCGCCTCCCACACCCCACCCCAGTAAAATTCACCCCTTGAGCTTTCAGGTAAGTAAAGGAAAATCCCAGCAACCAAACACTTGCTTCGACCCTGGGGTTATATGACGTCACTTAGATAGACCAACATTCCTACACTTGATAGTTACTGTCACTCGATCCCATTGCGTTATATGAAGAAGAGCCCGGAAGCTTGTCGTGTTCTGGCCCAACACTTAGTCCTCAAAAACATTATTAAAAAATAGATTAACAAGTCATTTATTTCATTGCTGTCTGTGAGATCTTAGGTGGGGTTCTCCCCTACCTGGCGGGATGGAGTGGTCGGAGAATCCCGCCCCTTGGTCGGAGAATAGTCGGGGGGTGGCGTAAATCCCGCCCTTGACGGCCGCCGAATTCTCCGGCACCGGAGATTCGGCGGGAGCGGGAATCGCGCTGCGCCCATCGGCGGGCCCCCCCCACCACGGCGATTCTCCGGCCCCCGATGGACCAAAGTCTTGCTGCTGTAATGCCGGTCCCGCCAGCGTGAATTAAACCACCTCCCTTACCGGCGGGACCAGGTGGCGCGAGCAGGCTCCGGGGTCCTGGGGGGTCGCGGGGCGATCTGGCCACGGGGGGTGCCCCCACGGTGGCCTGGCCCGCGATTGGGGCCCACCGATCCGCAGGCGGGCCTGTGCCGTGGAGGCACTCTTTCCCCTCCGTGTCGGCCATAGCCTCCGCGATGGCCGACGCGGAGGTGACCCCCCCCCTCCCCCTGCACATTCGCGGGGATGACATCAGCAGCCGCTGACGGTCCCTTCGGCCCTGGCTGACGTGGCGCCAAAGTTCTTCACACCAGCCGGCGGGACGGCACCCAAACCACTCCGGCACGGGCCTAGCCCCCAAAGGTGAGTGGTTGGCCCCTAAAGGCGCGGAGAAATCCGCACCTTTGGGGCGGCCCGACGCCGGAGTGGTTCACGCCACTTCATCCCGCCGGGACCCCCCGCCCTGCTGGGTAGGGGAGAATCCCGCCCCTGATCTTTATATAGCACCTTTAATGTAATAACACATACCAAGGTGCTTCACATGAGCATTTGAAAACAAAATATGACACTGAGCCACCTATGGAGATATCAAGTGTCCAAAATTTGGTCGAAGATGGAGGTTTTTAAGGAGTAAGTGAGGTAGAGAGGCAGAGACCCAATATCAGAGCTTGGAACCAATGACCACCCATGGTGGTGCAATTAAAACTGAGGATGCTCAAAGAATTAGGTGAGTGCAGACACCTCAGAGAATTGTGTGGGCTGTAGGGGATTGGAGAAATGGGGAGGGGCAAGACCATGATGGAACCTGCAAACAAGGATGAGAATTTTAAAATCGAGGTGTTAATCCACCAGGAGCCAATGTCGTTAGGGGGCAAAGGTGAGCAGGACTTGTGCAAGTCAAGGCACGGGCAGCAGAATTTTGGATGAGCTCAAGTTTACAGAGAGTCGAATATGGGAGACCAGCATTGGAATAGTCACATTGAAAGACGATGAACCATGAATGCAACACCAAGGTTGTGAACAAGGTGCAAGTGAAGGAGCCGTTAGCTAGGGAACACAGTTTGAAGCAGAGGCTGAAAAGAATGGTTTCATTCTTCCCAATATTTAATTGGAGGGCATTTCTGCTCATTCAGTACTGAATCTCAGCTAAGCAGGTTGATAATTTAGCAACAGTGAAGGAGTCAAGAGAAATGGTAGTAAGTAGAAATGGGTGTCATCAGTGTACATGTGGAAACTAAAACTGTGTTTTCACATGATAGGGAGGGGCAATATTCTGATGAGATATTGGAGGGGATCAAGGTTAAATCCTTGGGAGATACCCGAGATAACGGTGTAAGAGCAGGAAGAAAAGCCATTTCCAGTGATTCTGTGGCTACAATTAGAAAGATAATAATGGAACCAGTTCACAAGAATCCCATCCAGCTGGATGAAAGTGGAAGAGGATGGTGTGGTCAACCATGTCAAAGCCTGGAGACAGGTCCAGAAGGATGATGAGGGAAAGCTTATCTTTGTCATAGTCACATAGGATGTCATTGGCTAGGAGGTGATTAGGGAGGTTCTGAGGACATAAATGGCACTACATAAATTCAAGTTATTTCATTTGTAGGATGTCTACTTCGTGGGGGTGGTTACTGACTAAATGAGCGTCAATGGAGGGGAACCCCTTGTGGTTCATGAAAGCTATGGAAGTGTTTGAATGACCCATATGGGTAAGTGAGTGCTGTTAACATGTTTGCCCTAGAATTTGGGGAATCCTGTGTTGTGGAAGAAATGTAAGAGCCTCTCAATCTGCAGGAAAAGTGGTTAAACTATTTACCATGGTAGTCATTGCATTAATGTTCTGACTGAGAGATCTATGTACTGTGGATTGACAAATAACCCAAGCTTCCCTGACAACATTTGAAAAGGGTAGCAGGTATAAAATATTCAATATCAATCACAGTGACTGCTGGTGATGTTTGCAGTTCTGACACCGTGGGCGATTTAACGGAAAACATTTCAAATTGTTTTTTTGGTCACGATGGGAAGGGTGTTTTTCGACGGCCGCGTTGGCGAGATTGCAGCCCATATTTAACAGCATTTCGTGCTGAAAATGAGCCCCACAAGCGTCTCACCATTGCTGGCTGCCTCGCTGTCTCATCCGGCAGACTCATGCCTCAGCATCCTGCTGCTAACAAGGGGGAGCTGCTTTTAAATGCTTCCTCACAACTCACTTCCAATCAATACCCAAGCATCGCAGCGTGCAGACCTGCACCTCACTTTGGCGATGCTGACCTGGACAGGCTTCTCGGTGCTGCGAATGAGAGACAGAGTATCCTGTACCCCCGAGGGGGGTTGGAGGGCCAGCAGCAGGGTCACCAGTACCGCCTTGGAAGCAGTGGCAGCAACTGTCAATGCGGACAGCATGACCATGAGGACCGGTGTCCAATGTCGGAAGAAGGCCAACGACCCCCACCGAGCTGCAAGGGTAAGTTACCACTTCTCTCCTGGCATCAGTTCTGCTGCCGCCCCTCAAATCCCCAACCACCCTCCGACAACTCACAGGCTGACACCTTGCACCCTCCTCTCATCCGATCTTCATGCTTGTTCCTCAGCACCCCCTGGCACCCACCAGTGCAACCACTTCATGTCCAGTTGCGGTACCCACACATGCCATTTGCTATCGACCCCCATGTCACCCATCAAGGCCTCTCTTTGTCCCCGCAGGAGACGAGAACTATAATAAGCGGGAATGGGTCAAGACGGGGGATGGAATACCAGAGTTCGAGTCCTCACCCCCGATGAGAATTGGGCCCTGGAAATCGCTGGGCTGTCCAAGCAGAGAGCAATCATGCACTACAGAGGTGTGGATCCACTGCCCATCACCCAGATCACCAGAGAGGCATGATCCAAAGTCTGTGGCCGCTGGAAGTGTTTGGTAGGACAGACAGGCAGCAGCTGTAGTTGCCCCTGTTATGGGCCTCCACAATATTTAAAGATGGCTTGAAGCTCTCGTGGACAAAAAGCCCCATCACTCCTCCCCCCGCCCCCCCAAGTCCAGGACGACCCCCAATCTGGAATGCTTCAGCCCCTGACCAAGTCCAAACACCCTGAGGTGTCCCCGACATCCACCCCCCCCCCCCCACCCCACCCGCGAGCACCAGGGCAGCAGCTCTGGTGCCCTTAAGGTGCATGCCTGAAAATTGAAATGGCCACTCCTCAGTTCCCCTCAGCAGCAGCTTCATGGTTTTAAAAAAAGGAGTACTAAACGACGCTCGCGTGCATTCTCGCCGGGAAGCCGAGGCTGCTGCCTTCGACTTCAATCTCGCTAATGAGATTGAGATTAATGCATATTGGGGTTAATGATATGCTCACCATATTTAGGCGAGATCCAGAACTTGCTGTCAGGAGCGGGCCGCTTAGATAGCAAACTGATTCGCAACTGGGGTGCTTCTCAATTTTGGCCTTACCCTCTCCTTAACTGGCACACCCAGATCCATACAGGGTGCAACATGGCGGTTAAATTGCGCTCATATATCTGGTGAAGCAAAGTTTGTCAAAGGAGGTGTTCTCTCAATGTTCCCAGCAAGGTGCTCCTGAACTTGTAGATATTTTTTAAAACATTTTTTAGAATGCCCAATTCATTTTTTCCAATTAAGGGGCAATTTAGCGTGGCCAATCCACCTACCCTGCACATCTTTTTGGGTTGTGGGGGCGAAACCCACGCAAACACGGGGAGAATGTGCAAACTCCACACAGACAGTGACCCAGAGCCAGGATCGAACCTGGGACTTTAGCGCCGTGAGGCAACAGGGCTAACCCACTGCGCCACTGTGCTGCCCTCTGAACTTGTAGATGGCCGCGGTTCTCCGCTTTCTGGCGGGGCAGGCCGTACTGGCGCTGAGGAGTGACGTGAACCACTCCAGCGTCGGGCCGCCCGGAAGATGCGGAATCCCCCGCACCTTCAGGGGCTAGGCCAGCGGTGGCGGGGTTGGCATGACGCCAATCGGAGTCGAAGGGCCTCCACTGGCCAGCGCGAGTTGGCACATGCGCGGCAGCGCCAGCGTGTTCTGCCGTGATCACAGTGCATGCTCAGGGGGTTCTTTTCCGCGCTGGCCCTGGCAGACCGTTGCAGCGGCCAGCGCGGAGGGAAAGAGTGCCCCCACAGCACAGGCCTGCCCGCAGGTCGGTGGGCTCCGATCGCGGGCCAGGCCACCGAGGGGCCCCCTCCCGTGGCCAGATTCCCCTGCGCCCCCCCAAGGACTCCGCAGGCCGCCCACAGAGCCAGGTCCCGACGGTAAGGACCTTGTTTGATTTACACCGGCGGGTCTGGCCGAAAACGGGCGGCCACTCAGCCCATCGCGGAGCGGAGAATCGCCGGGGGGGGGGAGGGCCTCTGCCAACGGCCCCCGACCAGCGCGACACGATTTCCACCCCCGCCGACAAACTGGCGCCGGGGTTCACGCCGCCGCCCGGCGATTCTCCGGCCCGGCGGGGGGGGGTCGGGGAATTCCACCCATTAACTGCATGGCTCAGACCAGGTCATAACAGACAGCATTTAGCACAACCAAATCTGACTTGAACCCCTTTTCCTATTCCCTTCTTCTGCATCCAAATAACGCATAAAGAAAGGAATCCCCTGCTTTCAATATGGTAATCCAAAATGTTACTACAAAATCCCAGGCGTGGAAGGATGAAGCTGAAAATTAAACCCAACATTTGAAACACAGCTTGCAGAAACTGCCTGACAAGGTTCATTTCAGAAAGTATACATGGAACAAATGCAGCTGGCTTGTCTTTAACTGACCTAACCCTCATTAGGCAGATCATACAGGCAAACCGATGCACAGAACATTCCCACTAGAAAGTAGGGGAAATTGGCTTCTGTGGTATGCTGATGGTAACATGAATTCTAATAATACAGTGAAGCCCTGCACATTGACATATTGCTGTGCAAATTGAAGGGGATCCAGTGACATGGAGCTCCACCAAATTATCCAGCCTTCAGTGGGCTATGCACTGTAGCACCTACAGAAAAAAAAATTGTCCTGAAGTATAATGCTAAGGAAAATAGAATCATTGCAATCGCGTCGCGCCTGATGCGGATCCAGCGTAACGGGTGAATCCCGCGAGAACTACAAACCGTACTCTGCGCTGGGAGCTGTGACGATCGCAAGTCACCCGACTCGCTCCGCCCGGCACAATCTCGATAAGGAGAAACTCCCTAAGGCCAAAAGAAACAGCAAAGTGCTGTTGAAAAGCAGAGTTGTTCTCGGCGCTGAAGCCACCGAGAAACTCCCTGCCAAATGTGCCCAAAGTAACACTTTAACTTTATACCGCTGAATCGCACCCGATAGTTGTGTTATTGATGATGAAGTTACCTGTAAAAACAAATAACTGAAACAAAAGCCTGAATTGTATTGCTTCCTTTGACTCTTTTCCCATGTAAATCAGCAGGAACATCTGGATCTGAAGCATAAGAATGTAGTGAAATATAAGAGACCGGGCGGCACAGTGACACAGTGGTTAGTGCTGCTGTCTCACGGCACCAGGGACCTGGGTTCAATTGCCACCTTGGGTTACTGTGTGGACTTTGCACATTCTCCCCCCATCTGTGTGTGTATCCTCCGGGTGCTCCGGTTTCCAATAACAGTCCAAAGATGTACAGGTTAGGTGGATTGGCCATGCTAAATTGCCCTGTAGTGTCCAAAGAAAGATAGGATAGGTGGGGTTATGGGGATAGGCTGGGGGAGCAGGCCTAGATTGGGTGCTCTTTTGGAGGGTCGGTGCAGCCTGGATGGGCTGAATGGCCTCCTCTGCACAAGGGATTCTATATCAACACTTACTATGTTCATAATTATTGGTGGTGAAATTCCTTGGGTCATGGCATTGACCTCGAGGTGTTAATCCACCAGGAGCCAATGTCGTTAGGGGGCAAAGGTGAGCAGGACTTGTGCAAGTCAAGGCACGGGCAGCAGAATTTTGGATGAGCTCAAGTTTACAGAGAGTCGAATATGGGAGACCAGCATTGGAATAGTCACATTGAAAGACGATGAACCATGAATGCAACACCAAGGTTGTGAACAAGGTGCAAGTGAAGGCGCCGTTAGCTAGGGAACACAGTTTGAAGCAGATGATTTTAACTCCTGAACGTTATTTACATTTCTCTCACTGACCCCTAACCAAAGCTGGGGGAGATATTCCTGAGGTTGTTTGAAAATCATATGGATGCAGAAATGGTTTCAACCAAGGTATAGTGTACAAAAATGCGGTCCCGGGCATTAGAGGCCCATGAAGGGTATGGGTGAGATGGGTTGTGAAAGGCGGCCCTAGGCTCTCTTGCTGAGCCGGAACGGACACTCCTGCTTTATCTGGGCCATCAGGAACCACTCATTAAAAAAAATAAATGATACTTATATGGGCACCTTCTGATCTGGTGCTGTTTCACATCATGTACAAATTAATTTATTTGCTTTGTGTAATGTGTTTGCTTAGATTGAGAAATGTACACATTACGTGGCATGAGCACCATCTTCAATTTCCTAAACACAAATACTTCTTCATACAACTCTGAATTTTAGTTTGTGCTCGTAGATGATAATTGCTGATGGGAGAATGTTGCTTGAAGTGTAGATTAGCTGCCACCTAACAGAATTAAAATTCCATACAGGTCTCAAAGCAGTGAAACTTAAACTGATCAAAGAATACATGTGAATACAGAAACCCAAAGTTCAGAGTGACAGTTTTAGACCCTTGGCATTTAAATTCACAGCTTGAAAATAAAGTTGTAAATTTAAATAAAATGTTAAAAATACCAGGGCATTCATGCTGACAGCTTGTGCCTTCTTACAATAGGTTAGCTTTTGCTTCTAAATCTTTCTTCAGTTTCACCTTATGTTTGTTTGAATGGTATTTTTATTTTTGCTTAAGACCTGCAGTTTATAGGTCTCTGAGTGGTACCATGACCTCACAGAACCAGACTGCATCAGTCCTTCCTTCTAAGGAGCCTTTATTTTATTGCCCTTATCAAGAGTCCACATCTACAGAGAACTTTGTGATTCCCTTTGATTTTACGGGTTGTACAACTTGCTTCAGTCTTTAAAAGAAGCTCCTAACAACAAATGAGTTATTTTACCCACTTCATTGCCAACTTTCATTTCCTTGCATTGCAAAGCAGTTGCACAAAGTGGAAACAAGCTTTTAACTGTTGCAAGAATTCTCATGGCAGCAAACGGCTCTGTGTTTTTGTTTCTGTTGCACAGTTTTGTGAGGATCTTTAAGACACAAAACCCTAATAACATGTATTTGATGTTCCTGAAGCCCTTTGATTTCTAAATTTATTGAAAATTTACATTGCAGAACTAGTTTTGATGGTTCCATTAAGTAATTTATGTATTGCAACAAGTATCATCTGTTGTTTCACTATATGAGAACACATTGTTTTCCACACTGTTTCCAATTAAACGTATCTGCTTCTGGTGATAAGCTGCAGATGCCTCTTGTTGCTAAAATACACAGTGTTGAACTGAGGATGACTCTGAGGTACCACTTTTCTTTGATGAATAGAAGATCTGTTTTATTTGATACAACCCATATCCAATTTCCATAGTTTTTGCCTCTGGTCAAAACTGATAGTGCTTGGTTACTTTTGTATCAGTCAAATTCTACACAGCTCTGTCATGGCAGGAATTATGGTCAGCCTCAAAATATAAATACTAAAATTCTAAGTGCCCTAATTACACAAAGGCATCAGCAATATTTTCAATAGACACTCTCAGGCTGGCCATTTCCAGTTTTTGAAAACTTTAGGAAAGATGAGAATATTGTTGATCTTCACATGGTGAAATGATCTGCTTTCATTAATTATATATGGCCTTCATTTAAGATCATAGCCTACATATTATTGTCTTGCCTATAAGCATATGAAAACGTAAGATGTTCAAAGGATATTCTTCTGTCTGCAATTGGAGGTGATGATAAAAACAACCACGTTTATATGGTAGCTTTAACAAAGTATCTTTATAGGAGTGCTAGCAGTCAGAATTTCACTACGAGCCACATAAAGGGCACGATCTACCCAAGTGGGAACAGAGTCTCATAGCACAAGCGATTAGCAGGGCGTTTCCTGGTACTCAGACTACTGAGAAACACCACTCTATTGAATGGCTATTCGGGTAGGTCGGGGGCCACAGCGGGGAACGTGCACTTTGTCCCATTTTCTGCACAGAGGAGCTCCGCTCCATGCTAAATTGCTCCTTAGTGTCCAGGAAGGTGCAGGTTAGGTTATGAGGATAGGAGAGAGGGTGCAATGGTAGAATGTTCATTTAAGGGGTCACTGCAGTCTAGATGGGCCAAATGGCCTCCTTCTGCTCTGTAATAATGAAAATCATTGATGTGTTCAAGGCCAAGTCCAAGGCCAGAACTGGAAAAGCACCGAGATGTAGGGGTGTGATTCTCCAATAATAGGGTTATTTCCCCACGCCGGCAAGAAAACGGGCATGAATCACTCTGGACTTTTTTCTAGAAAGTCCGGGGTGATTCTCCATTTTTAAGGGGGCTTGCAGGGCCCCGGAGATCTCCATGCAGCTCTGGCTGCTGATACGAGGCCCTGCACTTCCGGCCGCGGGTCTGCACAACATGGCGGACCCACACAGCAGGCCGGCGGTGAAGAAGTAGGCCCCCCCCCCCAGATCACGCGCGGCCGCCAATCAGTGGCCCTCGATCGCGGGCCTGGCTGTCGTAGAGGACCCGCCCCTGGTGACGGATCCCCCTGCCCCCCACCAGGATTGCCACCGCAGGCGCGACTCCGAGCTTACGCCGGGTGGAAGCATACGTGAACCACGCTGGCGGGAACTCGGCCGGTCGTCCGTGGAGAATCGCCGTGGGGGCCTCTTTCAACGGCCCCCGACCGACCGCACGCGACTGGCAGTGATTCTCCGGTCGTTGGAGAATCGCGGGAAGGCGTTGCGGGTCCGACGCTCCATTCTCCGCCCCCACGCCGGGTGCAATTGAGGTGCGGAGGCTCGGAGAATCCCGGCCAGGATGTTTATAAAGGAAGAGATTACAGAGAGGGGTGAGGAATTTGAAAACAAGGATCAGGGGCGTCATTCTCCGACCCCCCAGCGGGTCGGAGAATGGCCGTTGGCCGCCGTGAATCCCGCCCCCGCCGGTTGCCGAAATCTCCGGTACCGGATATTCGGCGGAGGCGGGAATCGGGCCGTGCCGGTTGGCGGGCCCGCCCGCTGGATTCTCCGGCCCGGATGGGCCGAAGTCCCGCCGATAAATTGCCTGTCCCGCCGGCGTGGATTAAACCACCTTTTGAACGGCGGGACAAGGCGGCGTGGGCGGGCTCCGGGGTCCTGGGGGGGGGGGGGGGCATGGGGCGATCTGGCCCCAGGGGGTGCCCCCACGGTGGCCTCGCCCGCGATCGGGGCCCACCGTGGGGGCACTCTTTCCCTTCCGCCTCCGCCACGGTCTCCACCATGGCGGAGGCGGAAGAGACTCCCTCCACTGCGCATGCGCGGGAAACTTTCAGCGGCCGCTGACGCTCCCGCGCATGCGCCGCCCCGACATGTAATTTCCGCGCCAGCTGGCGGGGCAACAAAGGCCGTTTTCGCCAGCTGGCAGGGTGGAAATTCCTCCGCCGTCGGCCTAGCCCCTCAATGTTGGGGCTCGGCCCCCAAAGATGCGGAGCATTCCGCACCTTTGGGGCGGCGCGATGCCCGTCTGATTGGCGCCGTTTTGGGCGCCAGCCGGCGGACATCGCGCCGTTTGGATAGAATTTCGCCCCAGAATTTAAAACCTGGGGCTCAGTGTAGGTCCTTGTACACAGGGCTGAAAGGTAAACAGGACTTAGTGAACATTAGGAAATGGACAGCAGGGACTTCAGTGAGATGAGGTTTATGGACGGTTGTAGGTCACCATTGGAATAGTCAAGTCTGGAGATAAAATAATTTGGTAAATTATACTAAAACAACAGAAGGAAAACAGCAACAACAATGTACATTTATAAATTGCCTTTAACATAATAAGAGAGCCCAAGGTGCTTTACAGATGCCCAACCAACGTCAGCTGCTTCATCAATGACCTTCCTTCCAACATAGGCCGGGATTCTACCCCAACTGGTGGCCGGGCTGTACCGGCGCCAAAGAGTGGCGTGAACCACTCCGGCCGCCCGGACGGGGTGCGGAACCCTCCGCACTTCCGGGGGCTAGGCCGGCGCTGGAGTAGTTGGCGCCACGCAAACCAGTGCTGAAGGGCCTCCACCGGCCGGCCGGCGTGAGTTGGCACATGTGCAGGAGCGCCAGCATGCGCAGAACTGCTGGCGTGATCCCTGCGCATGCGCAGTGGGTTTCTTCTCCGCGCCGGCTATGGCTGGGCTTTACAGAGCCGGCACGGAGGGAAAGAGTGCCCCCACGGCACAGGCCCGCCCGCAGATCGGTGGGCCCCGATTGCGGGCCAGGCCACCATCTTAAATCATTACCATCTTAAATCTCCCACTAATCTTGGGGATTACCATTGACCAGAATCTTAACTGGACTAGCCATATACACACTGTGGATATCAAGAGCAGGTCAGAAACTAGCAGCGAGTAACTCACCTCCTGACTCCGCAAAGCCTGTTCACCATCTACACTGCACAAGTCAGGGTGTGATGGAATACTCTCTATTTGTCGGGATGAATACAGCTCCAACAAAACTCAAGAAGCTTGAAACCATCCAGGCCAAAGCATCCCACTTGATTGGCACCCCATCCAGTGGGTGGTGAAGATCAAAGAGAAATGGGAAGCGGAGTTGGCAGGGGAGATAAATTATGGAGTATGGAGTGAGGCACTGCGTAGGGTAAACAGGACCTCCTCTTGTGCAAGGATGAGCCTGATACAGTTTAAGGTGGTGCACAGGGTGCATATGACTCAGGCGAGAATGAGTGGGCTCTTTCAGGGGGTAGCAGATGAGTGTGAGAGGTGTGGGCGGGGGACAGCGAATCACGTGCACATGTTTTGGGGTTGCGAAAAATTGGTAGGATTCTGGGCGGGTGTGTTCGTGGTCTTAGCCAGAATAGTGGAGGAGGAGATGGATCCAGACCCTTTGGTGGTGATATTTGGGGTTTCAGAGAAGCCGGAGCTCATGGAGAGGGGGGAGGACGATGTCTTGGCCTTCGCTCTGATTGCACCGTGACGAATTTTGCTGGAGTGGCGGTCGGCATTGCCAACGGGGGTAGCAGCATGGTTGGGTGACCTGTATGACTTCCTGTGATGAGAGAAGATAAAGTATGAGTTAAGGGGCTCATCAGGGGGGTTTGAGGAGAGGTGGGGGATGTTTGTGACCATGTTTGAGAGGCTGTTCGTCGCGGGCGGTGGTGAAAAAGGGGAAAAATCTGTACAGACTGTATAGTTGATTGTGGGGAAGTATGTTTTCCAAATGTTTATTCGATGTAACCTGTTTTGATACATGTTTGTAATAAAATACATTTGAAAAAAAGAAAAGATGATTGGTATCCCTTCCACAAACATTCACTCCTTCCACCGCCGATGCACAGTAGCAGCAGTGTGTACCATCTTCAAGATGCACTGCAGAAACTCACCAAGGTTCCTTAGGCAGCACCTTCTAAACCCATGAAATGAATGAAATGAAATGAAAATCGCTTATTGTTACAAGTAGGCTTCAATGAAGTTACTGTGAAAAGCCCCTAGTCGCTACATTCCAGCACCTGTTCAGGGAGGCTGGTACGGGAATTAACCATGCCGATGGCCTGCCTTGGTCTGCTTTCAAAGCCAGCGATTTAGCCCTGTGCTAACCAGCGACAGCGACCACTACCATCTGGAAGGACAAGGGCACCAGATACCTGCCAATGCCACCAACTGTAAGTTCCCCTCCAAGTCATTCATCATCCTGACTTGGGAATATATTGTTGTTCCTTCACTGCCACTCCCACTCCCTCCCTAACAGCACAGTGAGCGTACCTACACCACATGGACTGCAGCGGTTCAAGAAGGCAGATCACCATCACCTTCTCAAAGGTACTTTGGGATGGGTAACAAATGCTGGCCTAGCCAGGGAAGCCCACATCCTGCCAACAGGAATTTTTAAAAAATGACACAAAGGCACATAATGAAGTATTATTACAGATGACCAAACGCTTGGTCAGAGAGATAGGTTAAAGGACGTATGAAAGGAGGAAAGGGAGGTAGGAAGGTGGAGAGTTTAGGTCCTCGGCAGCTGAAGGCATGGCGACCAATGGTGGAGTGATTAAAATCAAAGATGCTGAAGAGGCCAAAATGAGAGGAACACGGGTATCCAGAGAGTTGTGAAATTGGAGGAGATTACAAACACACTGCTGCTCATGCGGAAGATAAACACAAATATGATAGGTTGAGTAGAACAGCCTGTTTTAATGTTCTTATTTTTGAAAAATGTAATTCCATGTATGCCCTGGGGGAGCTGTTGAGAATTCTGACAGGCGATGGCGTTGCATTGCATTTTAAATGATGGCAGAATCTAGTGAAGTTCCGGGGAGAAGGAAACAAGACAGGTGGGGGTACTTAATTGTGCAAGAGGTGAAATGTCAGCTTCCTGATGGTTGGAAACTGGGAAAGATGTTGGCGATGGATTAAAGGTTCCCAATGGCAAACAGTGGAAATATATTTTTAATGCATACAACAGTGTTTTTCAAACCTTTTTGTCCACGACCCATTTTTCCAACAGGCCATCCTTCAGGACCACACCGGCCGACCTTCAGCACCCATGGCGGCCAACCTTCGCAACCCATGCCGGCCGATCTTCGCATTTTCTCTTACCTTTAATGTGAAAGGTAAGCCTGGGCTTATGTTCTATAGTCTAGAGTAATGAAGAATGAGAAATGACCTCATTGAAACAGATATTATTCGCTCAGGACTTTACAGAGCAGATACAGAATGTAAGTTTTCCTCAGATGGGTGGTTTACACTGTAAACCTTACAGCCAGGGGATATAGTCTGCAAATTACAACACAATGATTTTAGACCTAGAAGAGGAGGAATTACTTAACTCAAAGTATTGTGAATCTTTTTAGTCTCTGAAATTCACTATCAAACAGAGTTCTGCAGGTTCAACCTTTGAGCATATTCAAGACAGATGCAGGAGGACTGAATTGAATTTTTAAAAAGGTGGTGGCGTTTCTCTCCGGGCATGCACACTGATGAGTGGGC
Organism: Scyliorhinus torazame; assembly: GCF_047496885.1. Classification (NCBI taxonomy): domain Eukaryota; kingdom Metazoa; phylum Chordata; class Chondrichthyes; order Carcharhiniformes; family Scyliorhinidae; genus Scyliorhinus; species Scyliorhinus torazame. The sequence goes on from NC_092712.1 coordinate 216,795,209, forward strand.
ACGCATGCGCAATGGGCCCGCATTTTGAAAGCCGGTCGTGGCTGTCATTTTTAAAGCCATTTGCAGCCGGCTTTTTAAAAGTGCATCGTTGTCAGATTAAATTGCACCGTTGTAATTAAGTTGCCAACAAACAAGAAACACTTGCCTTCAGATAGACAACTATTTAAAGCTGGCTCGCAGCAGGCGAGCTAATCTTCCTGGTGGCTTTTGTAGAGGGAACTTTATTGGACTAAGGGAGAGGAGGCTGAGCTGTTGTACTGAGCTCAGGTGGAGGCTGTCCATGGAGGTCAGGCCATGGCTTACCAAGTGAAGTTGGGTCCTCGTGACCTTAAGAACGATCATGAGAGACAGGGAGGGAGCTGGACTACATAGGGAAAGTCAATTTCTACTGAAGAGAGGAGGGAGATCAAGAGTGATTGGGGGTAGGTAAATGGTGAGTTGTGAGAGTTGAGAGTAACAAAGGAAAAGTTATGGGAGGATTGTGGAAGATGGTTAGCAGGTCAAGGGTGATGGGGAGCATGTCCAGGTTGTCAGGTGCAGCTTGATGGTAATGGGGGTGCAGCTTGATTATTATGGGGGGGGAGGGGGGCAGCACTAGTTCTACAGATAGTCAGTCAAGGATGATGGTGGGTGGCTCGAGGTTGATGTGGGGATGGCCAAAGGTGACTGAGGGAGGGAGAAGTGTGATGCCTTGCAACTTAAGAGATCCAAATGTCGCAGATGGGGAGGGGTGGCTTGACCATGTTTTAAATCCTTTTCTCAGATAGGCCGAATGATGCTGCTAGTTGGCAGGGAATGGTTACCTGTCAAGGTGCCTTTTAAATATGGCGCTCAGATCTTTGACCATTGTGAGGTAACGGCAGAGTTGGTGACTTCCTTCCTGCTCCCGCTGTACAACTAGCTGGGCCCCTCAACTGTGCATAGCTAATTAGTAGGCTGTCGAATGATTGTGTGTGGTCAGCCATCTTGCTTCCAAATGAAAGTCCTGCCCGCTTCCTATCCTGCTGTCGGGACAGTCACCACTACAACAAGAATTGGTTCGTTGTCTTTGCAGAGAAGAAATGGAAACAGTACCTTGTCCCACATCTGCCAGAATTCCAGGATTGAGCTCACAAAGATTTATCCTTGCCATATGAGGAGAGACTAAGTCAGTTAGGATTATATTCATTAGAGTTTAGAAGAATGAGAGGGGATCTCATCGAAACTTATAAAATTCTAACAGGATTAGGCTAGATTCAGAAAAAATGTTCCCGATGTTGGGGGAGTCCACAACTAGGGGTCATAGTTTGAGGATAAGGGGGGGGGCCATTATAGACCCGGGCCATTATAAACCCGCGGATATTTGGGGACAGGGCAGGGTGGGGCCCTGGCACTCCCTGGCAACTGGGAATCTTGGCACTGCCATCCTGGCACCCTGCCAGTGCCATCCAGGCACCCTGCCAGTGCGGTCGTGTGGCACTGCCAGGATGCCCAGGTGCCAGGTTGGCACAACCTGGCGTCGGGCCGGAGGTGCCCTTGCCAGGTAGCGATGGGGTGAGGAGGGATTCCTGGGGGCCTCCCCAAGGTTGGGGGGGTCAAGAGAGCGGAGAGTGGGGTCTCAATGGGGGAGAGGGAAGATCTGGGCTGCTGGATGAAATGGTGCTCCAATCTCCGAAGCTCTCCTGCACAAAATCTCTCTACGTACGGCCTCATCATTAGTTTTGCGCTTGGGGAGTTTCTCATGATAAATCCCATAGCAAATTTTTGTTCTGCGGTGGGGAACTAAACTCTCCTGCAAGACCGGCTCCTCAGAGATTGGGCGCCATTTTTAAAGGATGCCCAGATCCCAAAGTGTAGTTCAGGGTCTCCCATACCCCCACCCATGGACACCTCAACCTCCTCACAGACATGGGCAACACCCCCAACCCTCGACCTCCCCCCATCACTAAAGGTCCGTGTGAGCCCCCACCGCTCAGGCATGAGAGTGACCCTGCCCTAAACCATTCATCCTCGTAGGCATCGGGGCATGGTTCCCCCCATACACAAGTAAGCATCCCCACTATGGGGTTGGTGAGGGGCCCCAACTTAAGGACCCCTTTTTCAGCCCCCCTGCCCTTTTCAGGCCCCCCCCTTCATCCACCCACCCATCATAATCCCCCTCCACCCCCCACCCTTCATGCCCCCCTTCAACACCACCTTTCACGAGCATGGCCCCACTCAAGCCCCATGCCTTGGCAGTGCCCCTGTTACCCTGGAAGTTTGCCCTGGCACCTCGGTACCCGCGCAGATCCTGTTTTTGGCCTGTCTTGCTATGCACCCAACGTATGGGGATGGCATGGGGCCATGCGGTGGAAAAATCGCACCCAATGTCTTCAATCCAGCCACAGATTCTTCAACTCTTCTCTGTTGATTCCAGTCCCTTCCTGGTCACTGCCCATGTGGGATTAGATTATTGGCATCCTGAGCATCCTCCTTGACTCTGAACTCAGTCTCTCACCCCATTTTCTTTCCATCACAATAAGCTGTCTACTTTTATCTCTGAAACATCCCATGCATCTGCCTTTACCTCGGTGCATCTGCTGCTGACAGTCTCATCCTTGCCTTTGTCAACCCTAGTTTTAATTGTTCTAATGCTCTCCTGTTTGACCGTCCATCCTCCACCCTTTGCAAATCTCAGCTGCTTCAAAACTATGCTGCCCACATTCTATCATGTGCAATGGCCTGCTCAATGTGCAATGGCCTGCTCAATGTGCAATGGCCTGCTCAATGTGCAAAGGCCTGCTCAATGTGCAATAGCCTGCTCAATGTACAATGGCCTGCTCAATGTGCAATGGCCTGCTCAATGTGCAATAGCCTGTTCAATGTGCAATGGCCTGCTCAATGTGCAAAGGCCTGCTCAATGTGCAATGGCCTGCTCAATGTGCAGTGGCCTGCTGAATGTGCAATGGCCTGCTCAATGTGCAATGGCCTGCTCAATCAACATCCTTGTCATGCTGACCTACACATTCTCCCAATGTTCCAAGGTCTCAAATTTAAAATTCTTATTCTTGTACTTGCATCCCTATCAGGCCTTGATGCTACCCCTGTCATCTCTTTCAGTCCTACTATCTCTTGTCCGGACCCTGCACCCTATTGATTCTGGCCTCTTGTACACACCCATTGTCTTGGCCCAACCACTGGTGGCCATGCCTTTAGCCACTTTTGCCTGCGATTTGTGGTGTATAACATATTCAGAAAAAAATAAAGTGGGAGGAAAGGAATGGGAGAACCTTTACTTATTAGGGATGAACATAATGGCAGCAGAAGAAAGGGACGCAACTATTGGCAACAAAAATAGAATACATATTGCTGGAGATAAAAGGTAACAGACATTCAATTATACTAATAGGTGTAGTCTACAAACCATCTTATAGTGGAAGGAAGGAAGAGATATGCAGATAAATTAGGGAATTTAGTATAAATCTTGGAATAGTAATCATTAGGGACTTCAGCTGCTCTGATATTAATTAGACAGAAGAGGAAAATAAAGGGGATAAAGAAAGAGTTCCTCCAATATGTACAGGGCTTTCTAAACCAATATGTAAACAAAAACAAAAATGGAAGATTTGCTGTTGGACCTAGTGATGCGTAATGGTCCAGTGCAGATACGATAAGTAAAAATAGGGGAACATCTGGGAAATAGTGATCATATAAAATACACTTTCAGATGATGACAGAGAAGGACATAAGGATGAGAAAAGCTAGTTTAATAGATTGGAGTATTGCTGATTTTGAAAGGCTGAGTAGAAATTTGAAAAATAAAATAGGTAATATTGGTAAACAACTGTGTAGAACAAAAATGGGAAACATTTAAAAAATGTTCGACAGAGTGCAAGAAAATATATATTCTGCTAAAAGGAAACAACAGATTGAAAATAATGAGTCTCAATGGATGAATAAAAATCGAAGGCAACAAAACTGAGGGATAGGAGAACGGCCTACATTTCCTCGGATGGCAAGAGGGGACATAGCTTTAAATTGAGGGGAGATAGATATAAGACAGATGTCAGAGGTAGGTTCTTTACTCAGAGAGTAGTAAGGGCGTGGAATGCCCTGCCTGCAACAGTAGTGGACTCGCCAACACTAAGGACATTCAAATGGTCATTGGATAGACATATGGACGATAAGGGAATAGTGTAGATGGGCTTTAGAGTGGTTTCACAGGTCGGCGCAACATCGAGGGCCGAAGGGCCTGTACTGCGCTGTAATGTTCTATATTCTAACAATTCATAAGGCAAAGAGGAACTATGAAATTAAATGATCATGAACATAAAACAAAATAATCAAATACTTTACAGACACACCAATAAAGAAAGCAAGGCTGTGATGGGAATATGACCATTCAGGGATAGACAAGCTAATACCTCAATTAATAATATAGAGATGACAGAAATATGAAATAATTATTTGATTCAGTATTTACTCAGGAGATATAATCATTGAATGATGAGATAAGCAATTACATAAGTGAATTAAAAAATGTTAAAAGGGGTTGTATTGGATAAACTAATCAAACTCAGAGAGGACAAATTTGCTGGTCTTGATGCATTGCATCTACATATTTTAAAATAATCTAGGGAAGAGGTAGCAGAGGCATTACTACACATGTTTAATTATTCATTATAAAAAAGGTGGAGTGCCTGAGGGCTCACATAGAGCTGATGCAATTCCTATAGTTCAGAAGGGGGAAATAAAAGGGAATTATAGACCAGTTAGCTAAACATTGGCGATAGGAAAAATAATGAAATTGCTATAAAGGAGATAATAAAAGAGCATCCAAAAACCAAAAATATAATAATGAATAGTCAGTATGAATTTGAAAAGCAAAATCTTGCTTGACAAATCAAAAACTTAATCTCAATGAATATTTTGAGGAGGTAACTGAGAGAGTTGATAATGGTGATATAGTAGATGTAAGTTATCTGGACTTTTCAAGAGGCTTCGATAAGGTACCATAATAGATAAATGAATAAGGTCACAGAATGTGGAGTGAGGAGGCATATGTAAAATGGATTGCTGGCTGGTCACACGTAGAGTACTATGCACAGTTCTGATTGCCATATTATAAAGAGGATATCGATCCATTGGAAAGGGTGCAGAGAAGATTTACACAGTTGATACCAGAAATACGTGGGTATACAAGTCAGGAAAGGATTGACAGGCTTGGTGTTCTTTCTTGAGAAAGGAAGGCTGAGGGGTGACCTAATGGAGGTCTTTAAAATTATGAAAGATTTTGACCATGATATCAACATGTTGCACCAGTTGGTCCTTGATTCATGTGATACACTTCACATGATATCAAGTAACGGGTGAAGGCACTGGATCCACCCTGACAACATCCCATTAGTACTACTGGCAGCTTGTGCTCCAGAATAAACCACATCACTAGCCAAGCTGTTCCAAAACAGCTACAGAGCTGGTATCTACCCGACATGTAACAAAATGTCCTGGCATGTCCACAAAAAAATGGGTAAATCCAACCCGACCAATTACCGCCCCCTCTGTCTACTCCCAATCACCAGCAAAGTGATGGAAGGTGTCATCAACAGTGCTATCAAGTGGCACATACAGCAATAATGTGCCCACCAATGTTCAGTTTGAGTTCCTTGAAGGCAACTCACCACCACCTTCTCAAGGGCAACTAAGGATGGGCAATAAATGCTGGCCTAGCTAGAATGTCCACATCCCGGAAGTTGAATTTTAAAATACATGGCCTTGGTTCAAACATGGGAAAAAGAGCCGAATTTAAGAGACTTACTTCCCCTGACATTAAGAAAGCAAAATTGTGGTCAACTGGAATCAGTATTAAAATTTTCCATTGCTTGGAGTCATCCCTAGCATAAAGAAAAATGATTATCGTTGTTGAATGCCCATCATCTTCGTTTCAGGACATTGCTGTAGGAGTTCCTCAGGGTAGTGTTCTAGGTGCATGAGGCTTCAACTGCCTCATCGATCACCTTCCCTCCATCATAGGGCCAGAAGTGCGGATACTTGTTGATGGTTGCATAATGTTCAGCACCATTTCTGATTGCTCAGACCCTGAAATGGCTTTCTCCAGATGTAGCATGGCCTGGACAATATTCAGGCTTGGGTTGGTAAGTGGCAAGTAACATTCACTCCACATAAGTGCCAAGCAATAACCATCACTAACAAGGGAGAAACTACCCATCTCCCCATGAATTTCAATGGCCTTCCTATTGCTGAATGCCCCACTATCAAAGTCCTGGGGATTACCATTAACTGGAAACGGAATTGGATCAGTCTTATAAATAATGTGGCTACAGTGCAGGCCAGAGACTGGGAAGTCTGTGATGGGTAACTCATCTCCTGACTCCCCAAAGCCTGTCCACCATGTACAAGGCACAAGTTAGAAGTATGATGGAAAACTCTCCACTTGCTTGAATGAGTGCAGCTCCAACACTCAGGCAGCTTGATGCCATCCAAGCCAAAGTAGGTTGCTTGAGTGCACCTCATCCACATTCATTCCCTTCACCATGAATGCACAGTGACAACACTATGGGGCGATTCTCCGATATTGAGGCCAAGTGTTCGCGCCGTCGTGAACGCCGTTGCGTTTCACGATGGCGCAAACAGGGCCTGGACACGACCTTTTCTGGCCCCCATAGGGGGCCAGCACGGTGCTGGAGAGGTTCACGCTGCTCCTTGCGCCGCGCCAACCCGCACATGCGCAGTTGGGGCAGCCCAATCCTGCGCATGAGCAGTTGGGCCACGCCATCCTGCGCATGCGCGGGAAACGTCTTACGCATGCCGGCCCCTCACCAACATGGAGCTGGTGTTCTGGGGCCGTGCGCGGAAGGAGGTAGGCGCGGGGGGGAAAGGCCGGCCCGCCGATCGGTGGGCCCCGATCGCGGGCCAGACCCCATCGGAGGTCACCCCGGTGAAGGAGCCCCGCTCCCTCCCCCACAGTCGCCCCCCCCCCCCCCAGCGTTCCCGCAGAGTTCCCGCCGGCAGCGACCAGGGGTGGACGGCGCCGGCGGGAACCCGTCGTGTCGTAGCGGCCGTTCGGCCCATCCGGTCCGGAGAATCGCCGCTCACCGGTTCTCCGATCGGCCCGGTGTGAATCGCGCGCCGCTGGTTTCCGGGGGTTGGGAAAATCGCGTGCGGGGGTCGGGGCGGCGTGGCACAATTCGCGCGGCGCCCCGGCGATTCTCCCACCCGGCGTGGGGGGGGTGGGGGAGAATAGCGCCCTATATACAATGCATATGCAGTGGAATTCGCTGTCAGTTGGATCCTCCGGTCTGCTGGCAGGGCACCCAAATATTGCTCAAACACTATTTTTGAGAGAGCTATGAGCTTCTCAATTAATTTATCTTATTAATTTATTCCTTGAAAACCATAAAATAATGTGAGAATTTGTATTTTAATGTGCTTTCAATCAACTGCATTGCTGTTCATACATGTGACAAACGGTAACCCCGTGGTTAGTACTGCTGCAACACAGCGCTAGGGACCCGGCTTCAATTCCAGCCTCGGTTGACTGTATGGAGTCTGCATGTTCTCCCCGTGTCTGCGTGGGTTTCCTCCGGGTGTTCCGGTTTCCTCCCACAGTCCAAAGATGTGCAGGTTAGGTGGATTGGCCATGATCAAATTGCCCCTTAGTGAGCAGGTTTGGTGGGGTGTTAGGGTTACGGAGATTGGACGGGGGGGGGGGGGGTCAGGTAGGATGCCCCTTCAGAGTCAGTGCAGACTCAATGGGCCGCATGGCCTCTTTCTGCATTGCAGGGGTTTGATGATTCTATGTAATACAAAACGTGCAGCTCTCTAAACCATCACTTTTTCTAATTCTTCTGCTACTTCCTTACCCCTTTGTGGGGTATCCAAAACTACAGCATCATCCATTGCAGAACGGTTATAAGCAGACTTTTACTATTCACAAATGTTTTTCGCTGGAAAATTTTATCAATAACATTTAGCGCAGAAGTGCTGAGATAATTTTAAAAAGTTATTTAAAATGTGCGATATTCACTTTGTTATCGAGATTGGGATGACTCACCAAAGAATCAGAAAACAGGGCGAGTCAATCTGTGCTGGACACATCTCGACAACCTCAGAACAATTTGACCTTTTTGAATTAGGATTATGGCACAGAAAATCACTGACAGAAGAGAGCTGCCAATGATTTATTCAGAGTACTTCAACCCAATGCCTTGTGTTATAAACTGAGTGATGTTCATCTGATTTATCAATGACAATTTCCCTCAATATTACCTTAAAGCCACGGATAAAAAAATTATCATTTGTTCTAATTATATGATCCACAGCTTTTTGAACACGGAGATACTTTTCATACTTGTGGTGAAGCCACTGAGCAGAGCAGAGGCAACATGACCTCAGCTAAATAAGAGTGAGCAGCAAGCAATGTAGGAGTTCAAGTTATATTCAGATAATTGTCACTGCAGTTTCCCTGGTCGACGTAGATGTACCTTATGTATTTATTAAGAAAAATAAAATTTACTGTAGCTGATGTGAGTTTAATGACAATATAAGTATATGTATAGTATAAACTCAGCGGGCGGGATTCTCCGTCAGTCAATGCCGAAATTGGGAAACGCGATTGGTGGAAAATCGGTTCCGACGCCAAAATCGTGGCGGATGCAGATTTCACGCCAAATCGCAATTCTCCGTCGCCTTGACAGTGGCATCAATGCGTTCCAGAATGCACGTATAGTTCGCGGGCATATAATTAGCGGGCCCGACCCGGTATTCTCCGGCGCTTCCGCTATTCTCCGCCTAGTATTGACACCAACGCAGAGTCTGTGGACTTTCACAACAGCAAAATTGGTGACACACCTGGACCGATTCTGCTACCGTTAAGGAGCTAGCACCATGTGGAACACAATCGATTCGAATGATAAACGGTTCGGGATTCGCCGGTTTCGCGATTGACACTCAGGAGGCTGACAAGCTGCAGCCGCATATACACATTTCACTCCCCACACACACGCCATCCCAGCCAACAAGATGGCAGCGCGGAGTGCTGCTCCAGGTTTCTCCAACACTGAGCTTGATTCCCTCCTGGACGTGGTGGAGGAGAGACAGATCACCCTGTACCCCGGCCTGGGAAGGAGACTGCCATCCACCGCCATTCACTGTGCCTGGGCGCAGGTGGCAGTGGCGGTTAGCGCCCTCGGTAACACCGTCCGGATCGGCCAGCAGCGCCGAAAGAAACTGCACAACCTCCTCAGGGCGGCCAGGGTGAGTAGGCAGCACTCTGCTCCTGGCACCAACCCCCATCCCACACACCCGCAACCGTACCCACCACCCAACCCGGAGGGCTGCCAAACCCCCACCCTGCACCATATGCCGGCACCCATACCAGCCGCCATGGCCGGGTGGCCTGGTCACTGAGGTCACCAGCTACCCACCCCCTGGACTGCATGAGTCGGAACATCTAACACTGTCGTCTTCTGTTTCTCCCCCCTCTCCCACCCTCCAGGTGAAGGCCATGCACAACCGCCGGGAGCGGGAGAAGGGAGACCGCTGAACCTGTGGCCCCTCACCATGGCAGAGCAGAGACCCTGGGCGTGGTCAGTGGCCGGAGGAAAGGGAGGTCGCCAAGGTGGAGTTCGGCCGAGGGCGAGGAACTAAGACCCCCCCTTAGTTGTGATTCCCGATAACACGTGTCAACGCCCCCCCCTACACCACCCTGACCCCGACACCACCCTCACCTTACACCACCCTCACCCTACATCATCCTCACCCTACACCACCCTCACCCTACACCACCCTCACCCTACACCACCCTCACCCTACACCACCCTCACCCTACACCACCCTCACCCTACATCATCCTCACCCTACACCATCCTCACCCTACACCACCCTCACCCTACACCACCCTCACCCTACACCACCCTCACCGTACATCATCCTCACCCTACACCACCCTCACCCTACACCACCCTCACCGTACATCATCCTCACCCTACACCACCCTCATCCTACACCACCCTCACCCGACATCATCCTCACCCTACACCACCCTCACCCTACACCACCCTCACCCTACACCACCCACACCACCCTCTCTCCCACACCACTCTCACCCCACGCCAACCTCACCCTACACCACCCCCACACCATCAGCTCCCACCCCTCCCCCACGCCCACCCCAACTACCCCCCGGCCCACGGTCTAATCATGCATCTTGTCTTGTGCCCCTCGCTCCCAGCCAGTGCCATTGCTGGAGCCCAACCCCCAGGCCTCAGCTCAGACACCAGCCTCCGCCCGAGACTCAGGACACCCCGGAGCTTGGGTCGAAGGATGACACCGACTTTCCATCACAGCTGTCTCCAACACCATTCACCGTCCCAGAGACACCCACCTCGGTTGGGCATGTTAGTGAAGAGGCTCCTGGGACATTATCAGGTGAGCACCATGCATCTGATCCAGGTGGAGGGAGCGGACGGTCAACGGGCAGGCCGACCCCAGGGACTAGCTGCCGTCCAGACAGGTCTTGGGCTTCAGGAATGGGCAGTCCCAACATTGTGGAGATGCAGTCGCAGAGCCAGAGAGCACAAGAGTGGTTGTCAGCGAGCATCCAGCACTTGCAGGTGCGGATGGAGGAGTCCAATCACATACAGGGGCGGGAGGTGGTGCCAACAATACGTGCCACCCTGGTCAACACCGCACAGGTGGTGTCTGCGGTGGAGGCATTGGGGGCGAGGGTTGTGGCTATGGGTCAGCATGTCCAAGGCCTGGGGTAGCTGTGCAGGCGCTGACCGAGGCCCAGGACAGGGTTGCCACCTCACATGTGCCAGAGCCACCTGGACATTGCAGTGGCGCTCCTGACATGGGCCAGCCACAGCGAGCCATGGCTGGGAACGTCGGCTGCATTGCCCAGGCTGATGTGGTGCAGACGCAGAGGGAGGTGGCGCAGTCCCAGATGGAGATGGCGCAGTCACTGGCTGATGTGACATAAACCCAGAAGGTGGTGGTCCAGCTAATGAGTGATGTGGCGCAGTCGCAGACGGAGATGGTCCACTCCCTGAGCACCATGGACACGAGCATGCAGACCCTGAGACGAGACGAGAGCGGGACTCCAGGACTGGCAGCGCCAGGTGGCAGAGGAGCCTCAGGGGATAGCTCGGAGGCCATTGGGCAACCTGAGGGAGGAGGAAGTGATGGGTCCCGTGTCGGTGACTTCCGCAGGGGAGGTGCCGAAACACTGCAGCACCTCGGACTCCCCCCCCCTTTCCCGGTGCATCTAGTGGAGAGCGGGCAGAATGGGGCGGCACTGAGCCAAGCGGGACACCCAAGCACTGGCCATGCCCACTCAGGCCCGGTCACCCCAGAAGACATGTGCCAACTCTTGCCGTGGGGCAGGAGTCACAGCAGGCCGCCTCCACTCCTGTTGTACCATCTGGGGAACCAACGAGGCGTAACTTTGGGGCCCGTAAGGCCAGAAAGTTAAACACTAGTTAAGTTGGCACAGGTGCAGGGCACCACTTAGTTATAGGGGCTAGGGCACAAATCTGTAAATATTTGTTCACATTAAACACCTGTTACCACTGTTACAACCTGCCTCAGTGCTCTGTCTGATGGGTGTGAAGGGTGGGCTCGTCTGAGCTGCTGGGATGAGGGGCTGTAATGGGTGGACCTTGTGGGTGGCCTGGGCTCCGGATAGGCGATATCAGCCACGACCTCAGCGGCAAACTCCTGTTGTCAGGGAGCCAACCCTTCAGCCGGTAGGAGTATCTCGAACCCCTCCAGGGCTGCGATGACGAGGAAGAAGGCCACCATTGCTGGTTGAATTTCAATATCCATTGTCCACAGTGGGTGAAAGGCTGACCTGTTAGCATGATGCGTACTCCCTTGCCCAACCAGGCCCAACGGGCTACATGGTGGACCCCATTGGCACTGCGGGCCCTTACCCCGCATGATCCCTCCCCACATTCCCACGCCCCTGGCCCCGTCGGTGGCCGGCACCCATGCCTTTGGCCCTGGCACAAGTCCCTGATGCCAGTGGTACCATCGGTTGGTACTGCCCCCACCAGGGGTATGCATCGCGGCCGCCTTAGGGGCTACTGTGAGTGTCGCCCTGGGTGGGCCGCCGGTGGGTGGTGGCCGGGTGGGTGGGGGAGAGTGGCGCTGGGTGAGATGTGGGGATGAAAGGGTGGGGGCACCCATAAGGCCGGTGTCATTCTGCAGAGCCAGGGGCCAAGGTGGGTGGTCAGTGGGTGTGCAGCAAGGTGGCCATGGTAATGGCAGTCCATGCCTGGACACCACCACAGTCCCATGGGGGGACACCCTGGCCACTGGGCCTGTTCCCCTGTCACCCCCCTCTCCCAGCCCTGGTAGTGCCCCCCCCCCCCCTCCCCTGTCCCAGCCAGCCCGACCAGTGTCCAGCCCGGCAGCCCGCAGTCGCCCCTTTCTGTGTCCTACCTCCTCTCTTTCTCCCTCAGCAGCCATCACGGTGGTTTCATGATTTTTAAAAGCACAATTGAATCCCACTCAGGAAATTGCAAAGACTCAATACCCTCTGAGAGAAACAAATTCTTTTTGTCTCTTTCTTAGATGAGCAACCCCTCATTTTTAAACAGTGAGCCCTCATTCTCGATTTTCCCACTAGAATAAACATCCACTCCACATCCCCCCTGTCAAGACCCTCAGAAGTTTCTATATTTCAACCAACTTGCCTCTTACTTTTCTTGATTCCAGTGGATACAAGCCGAGCTTGGCCAACATTTCCTCATAAGACAACATGCCCACCCCTGGTATTAGTCCAGTCAATCTTCTCTGAACTGTTTCTAATGCCTTTACATCCTTCCTTAAATAAGGAGACCAATACTGTACAGTATACTCCGGATGTAGTTTCACCAGTGTCCTGTACAACTCAAGCATAACCTCCCTACTTTTATATTCAATTTGTCTCGCAATAAACAATAATATTCTATTAGCTTTCCTAATTACTTGCTGTAACTGCACACTAACCTTTTGTGATTTACGCACTCGAACACTGAGTTCCCTTGAATCTCTGAGCTCTGTAACCTCTCACCATTTCGATAATATGCTTATTTTTTATTCTTGATGCCAAAATGGACAATTTTACATTTCCCACTCCATTTGCCAGGTCTTTGCCCACTCACGTAACCATCAATGTCCCCATCACTGGGGAAAGCGAAGGATGGAGGGGTTTGCCTCCTCGTCAACTCCTACTGGTGCTCGGACATGGTGACCCTGGTGAACTACTGCTCCCTGGACCTGGAATACCTGATTGTGAAGTGCCGCCCGTATTACCTTCCACGGGAGTTCACTTCTTCTATTATCATGGTGGAATACATCCCACCCCAGGTGGAAGTGAAGAAGAAGCTTGATGAATTGAACACCGCTATAAATACCAGTGAAACAGAATATCCCGAGGCCTTGTTCATCGTGGCCGGGGACTTCAACCAGGCTGACCACAAGAGCAAACTACCAAAATTCCACCAACACATCTCCTGTCCCACCAGGGGCCCCAACATCCTCGACTACCCCTCCACAAACATCAAGGGCATCTACCGATCCATCCCCCGACTGCACTTCAGAAAATCGGACCATAAGATGGTGCTCCTTCTCCTGGCATGCAAGGAGGACTTTAAGCAGGAGCATCCGGTTAAGAAGGCCATGCAATGCTGGTCCGAGGCAACACATGAGCTCCTACAGGACTGCTTGGAGTCAGTGGACTGGTTCATTTTCAAGAAGTCAGCGGCCAACCTGAACCGCTATGCCACCACCGTCCCAGACCTCATCAGCAAGTGTGTAGAAGATTGCGTGCCAAAGAAAGTAGTTTGTACGTTCCCCAGCCGGAAACCATGGTTTAACCGGGAGATTCATTCCCTACTGAAGGCCAGATCTGAGGCGTTCAAGGCAGACGACCCTGACATATGCAACAAACCCAGGTACAACCTCCGCAAAGCCATCAAGGATGCCAAGGAACAATATCAGACTAAGCTAGAGTCACAGGTTAATGACACGAGTTGTGGCAAGGTTTAAGCAACATAACGGGCTACAAAGCAAAGCCGAGTAGAATCTCCGACAGCAGGGCACCCCTCCCCAATGAACTCAATACATTCTATGCTCGGTTCGAGCAGGAAACCATTAAACCATTGTTAACCGCCCCAGCAGCCTCGGACACACACATAACTACTGTCACAGCTTCCAAAGTGAAATTGGCCTTCTTGAAAGTGAACCCTCAGAAAGTGAGGGACCTGACGGAGTCCTTCGACATGCATTCAGATCCTCCGTGGATCAACTGGCGGGTGTGTTTGAGGACAGTTTCAACCTCTCCCTACTCCTTTCTGAAGTTCCCCACCTGCTTCAAGAAGGCCACTATCATACTGGTACCAAAGAAGAACCAGGCAATGCACCTCAATGATTACTGTCCGGTGGCCTTGACATCTATCATTACAAAGTGCTTCGAGAGGTTGGTCATGGGATACATCAACTCCATACTCCCAGAATTCCTTGATCCACATACCATCACAACCGCCATCTCCCTGGCCCTACACTCATTCCTAGTGCATCTCGACAACAAGGACTCCTACATCAGATTTCTATTTACTGACTACAGCTCCGCCTTCAACACCATAATCCCAGCCAAGTTCATATCCAAACTCCAAAACCTAGGACTTGGCTCCTCACTCTGCAACTGGATCCTCGACTTCCTGAAACAGAGACCACAATCAGCAAGGATAAACAACAACACCTCCTCCACGATAGTCCTCAATGCCAGGGCCCCGCAAGGCTGCACACTTAGCCCCCTACTATACTCCCTATACACACACAACTGTGTGGCAACATTTGGCTCCAACTCCATCTCCAAGTTTGCTGATGACACGGCCGTAGTGGGTCGGATCTCGAACAACAATGAGTCAGAGTACAGGAGGGAGATAGAGAACCTAGCTTTGTGGTGTAACGACAATAATCTCTCCCTCAACATCAGCAAAACTGAAGAGCTGGTCATTGACTTCAGGAAGCGAAGTGTCGTCCACATCTCTGTCTGCATCAACGGGGCCGAGGTGGAGATGGTTGACAGCTTCAAATTCTTAGGTGTGCACATCACCAACAATCTGTCGTGGTCTACCCACATTGAACCTACGATCAAGAAAGCACAACAGTGCCTATACTTCCTCAGGAAATGAAGGAAATTCATCATGTCCACAATGACTCTTACCACTTTCTATAGATACACCATAGAAAGCATCCTAGCTGGCTGCATCACAGCCATGTATGGCATCTGCTTGGCCCAAGACCGTAAGAAACTACAGAGAGTCGTGAACACCGCCCAGTCCATCACATGAACCCGCCTCCCATCCATTGACTCTGTCTACACTTCCCGCTGCCTTGGGAAAGCAGGCAGCATAATGAAAGACCACTCCAATCCGGGTTATTCTCTCTTCCAACTTCTTCCAAGGGGCAGAAGATACAAAAGTCTGAGAACACGCACTAATGGATTCAGAAACAGCTTCTTCTCCACGGTTACTAGATTCTTGAATGACCCACTTATGACTGAACTGAGCTCTTCACACATCTTCTCTACACTCCGGATGCTCACCCGATGCCTCTGCCTATTGATGTACATTGTGTATTTATGCATGTCCTATGTTTTATCATGTATGGAACAACCTGTCTGGACTCTACACAGAATAATACTTTTCACTGTACCTCCGTACATGTGACAATAAATCAAATTCAACTCAATTCAATTGTAGCCGCCTTGTATCCTGTTATCAACTTACTCTCCTACCAATCTTTGTATCTTCAACAAATTTAGCAATTGTACCTTTGGTCAGGCAGCACGGTGGCGCAGTGGGTTAGCACTGCGGCCTCACAACGCCGAGCCCCCAGGTTCGATCCCGGCTCTGGGTCACTGTCCATGTGGAGTTTGAACATTCTCCCCGTGTTTGTGTGGGTTTCTCCCCCACAACTCAAAAATGTGCAAGCTAGGTGGATTGGCCATGCTAAATTGCCCCTTAATTGGAAAAAATTAATTGGGTAATCTAAATTTTAATTTTTTTTTATACCTTTGGTCCCTCCATCCAAGTAATTTATATAAGTTGCAAAAAATTGAGGCCTCAGCACTGATCACTTTGGCACACTGCTCATTCCATCCCACCAACCAGAAAAAGACTAATTTATGGCTACCCTCTGTTTCCTGTTAGTGAGCCAATCTTTTAGCCATGCCAATATATTACCGCCTACATCATGAGCTTCATTTTAAAATTGACAATAATGATAAGATCAATATAAATTTAACTCATGAACATATTTTGCGATAATTGGGATAAAAGTTAACTGTGCATGGTGACTGGTTCTAAACTTCAGTTTCTTTGATAATTTCTTAAAGTGCAAAATAAAACATCACCAATGCAGACTCAGATCATGATTGTTGTTGCTGATAGCTAACGTATCTGCTCCAATTTAAAGCTTGTGCTGCCAGTGTGATATTTAATGTATAATCCCTTTGAATGTACTTATTTACTTATAATCAGGACTCTTTTAACAGAAGAAGCAGAATGTAACAGTATCTGATGTCCTTTTATGTCTAATCTTGGAAAAAATATGCTTAACATAAAAGAATTATAAAATTATTCGAGATGGTGAATATTGATGTTTCACATAGCCACCTTTAAAGGTGTGATAAACTGGGAACCGAAGAATATTTGCCGCCTTCAATGAAAATCTGGGGCGAAATTCTCCCGAAACGGCGTGATGTCTGCCGACTGGCGCCCATCAGACGGGCATCGTGCCACCCCAAAGGTGCGGAATGCTCTGCATCTTTGGGGGCCGAGCCCCAACATTGAGGGGCTAGGCCGACGCCGGACGAATTTCCGCCCCGCCAGCTGGCGGAAACGGCCTTTGTTGCCCCGCCAGCTGGCGCGGAAATGACATCCCCGGGCGGCGCATGCGCGGGAGCGTCAGCGGCCGCTGACAGATTCCCACGCATGCGCAGTGGAGGGAGTCTCTTCCGCCTCCGCCATGGTGGAGACCGTGGCGGAGGCGGAAAGGAAAGAGTGCCCCTACGGCACAGGCCCGCCCGCGGATCGGTGGGCCCCGATCGCGGGCCAGGCCACCCTGGGGCACCCCCCGGGGCCAGATCGCCCCGCGCAACCCCACAGGATCCCAGAGCCCACCCACACTGCCTTGTCCCACCGTTCAAAAGGTGGTTTAATCCACGCCGGCGGGACAGGCAATTTATCGGCGGGACTTCGGCCCATCCGGGCCGGAGAATCGAGCGGGGGGGCCCGCCAACCGGCGCGCCGCGATTCCCGCCCCCGCCAAATATCCGGTACCGGAGACTTCGGCAACCGGCGGGGGCGGGATACACGGCAGCCCCCGGCAATTCTCCAACCCGGCGGGGGGTCGGAGAATGACGCCCCTGATTTACATCCAACAGGAAAATATAAACAAAAGGTCAATGGATTGAAACATTTGCAGGGAAAAGGCAGGAGAGTGGGACTAGCTGGGTTGCTCTTGCAGAGAACCGATATGGCCTTCTGTTACGGCCATCTTCCTGTTCTGTAATCCTTTTACAATTCTGTGAATCTAGAAGTGCAAAATTAGACAATCTCAATTTCAAAAAAACTGACACTTGTGAAAAACATGAAAAGAAATATCCCACTATTGCCGTACTTTCTCTCGGTACATACAGATGGTTATATTGGGCAGCACGGTAGCGCAGTGGTTAGCACAGTTGCTTCACTGCTCCAGGGTCTCAGGTTCAATTCCCGGCTTGGGTCACTGTCTGTGCGGAGTCTGCACGTTCTTCCCGTGTGTGCGTGGGTTTCCTCCGGGTGCTCCGGTTTCCTCCCACAGTCCAAAGATGTGCAGGTTAGGTGTATTGGCCAATGATAAATTGCCCTTAGAGTCCAAAACAAAATGTTAGGTGGGGCACAGGGTTAGGGTGGAGGTGTGGGCTTAGGTAGGGTGCTCTTTACAAGGGCCGGTGCAGACTCGAAGGGCCGGATGGCCTCCTTCTTCACTGCAAGTTCTACTGTAGCCATCTGGGATGGCCACTTCCAACTAGGTACAGAGAAACTCGCAAAGCCTGGTGGGTAAAATGGACAAGTCAAGACTCAGGCAGGCTCAGAGCCTGAATGCATATTTGTAAGCAAGAAGTCCAGACGTTATCGAAACTCCGTCCAATTAGCATTTTAATGGGGCCGATTAGCATTTGATGGCCCATCTTCACCAAAACAAAGGACTGGTACTCAAGCAACCGGGACAGTCCCAGACATTTTGAGCCACTCCCTGTTCAAGGGAAACGCAAACAATGGAGTCAGTGACCGCTTGGGACACGCCCAGCCATCCAGATCCCCGCCCACTTATTGGTTAAGGAATCGAACGGAGTGATCAGGGATCACCCAATTAGTAAGGCCCAAATCGAAGGACCGCCCAAAAGAGCGCGAAAACTCCTTGAGTATAAGAAGAATAGTGTGCCATATGTTCGCTCTCTCTTGGCCCTGGTACCCCGGTCACGGCCATCGCCAAGTGCAGCAACACCAGAAGCGAGTCCAAGTTCCACGCCCGCTACCAGGCGGATGAGCCCAGCTGAGCAGCAGTTACGCCTTCGAACCCGAGAGATCCAGAATCGAACAGCGGCCACTGTTTTCTGACCTAAGCCGGGTGCCTGAAGTTAAGTACAGGTTGTCTTAGTCGATAGGTGTAGTTAACTAGTAGTGTTTATGTTGCATGACTAATTGTGTAAATAAAGTACCCTTGACCTTGAACTAACTAACTGGTGTTTGGCTCTTTGGATCGATAGCCGGTTGCAACTTGTGGTGGTATCATTTGATACCTGGCGACTCTAAGTATTCGGACATAGATAACAGAAAGAAGGGAAATTTATTGATTGCCATAATTGGAACAGAGCCACAGAAAAGACAAAGTAGAAAAGAACGGCAACAGTTATTGGCGACATCGGTGGGATTCGACCCAGAAGTGACTGTGTCACTCCGAGAGAACCCACAAAAGCATTTGAATTAGATTCCAAATTGGCAAAGTAAAAGAAACCACAAGCGAAACCAGTATCGATCAAACCTCCAAGATTCGGAAGTGTGTAATTTGCATGCGTACTAACAAAGAGATATAAAGTAAGCTCGATAGATTTTGTTGCGTGAAACTTTCGGGAGTTGCGTAAACCGGAAAATAGCTTGAGCCGTAGCCATGTTTGCACCACCGCTTTATTCCCCCTTGTTCCAAATTTACGGGAGTCAGAAGTATTTGTAGGGATGGCCATGAAGGCAATGGAACGCCTTATGCATACACAAGAGCCCGAGGTCGCAGCGACCAAGATTTCAGAACAGTGTCCCGTGTGGTAAGAAGAGATCAGGAGATACCTAAGGGGAAAGGATGGCGCCCTGTGGTCCGAGTTTTGCACGAATGAAGAGACAGGTCCTGGCAGCATAGGACAGACTTGGTGGGACAGCCTGACCAAGATCCATAAGAAGAGTTTGATAAGGTTCGTAAGCCGATGGCAATCGTGTCCTGTCTGGCACAATTGCGAGACACAGAGGAGGTCGTGTGGACGCTCAACCAGCAGCTTGAGGAGAAGGAGAAATGTAGAGAGGGAGATATCAGTGAAAGCGAGAGATGTGCAGCTCCGGGAGCAGTTAGCGGCGAAGGACAAGGAAATGGATGATGGCAAGTGGGCACATCAATCCTGTCTTGCCCACCTTAGCAGCTTCCAACTCCAGTACAATAAGGCTTACCAGGACACACAACGTGCTGTAATTGTAAGAAAAGAGGCAGAGAATCAGGTACAACAGTTAAAGAAACAATGCGATAATCTAAACGCAGCCCTCCGAGCACTCCACAGTTCCACCACGGAACAGAGGCAGAGTTCGGTGGATCATGCCAAATGCAGGCAGCAAATTGCAAGGTTGCAATCCCTGCTATCAGTTCAAAATGGGTTTAGAGACACCTTTGACCCATAGCTAGTCCAGGAAGACGGCCCCGATTGGCAGGAACTCAGTGAAACGGTCCAACGGTACGTAAGCGAGACCGAGAATCCAGATAGAGCCCCATGTGCCCCGAAAAGAAAAGCACCCGCACCACCAACTGCACAGGCAGCACCCAACCCAATGAACCCCATTATCACACAGCGCAGGGTTACCACAGAAGACCAACCCAATTTCAAACAAAGAACAAAGAAAAGTACAGCACAGGAACAGGCCCTTCGGCCCTCCAAGCCCGTGCCGACCATGCTGCCGACTAAACTACAATCTTCTACACTCCCTGGGTCCGTATCCCTCTATTCCCATCCTATTCATGTATTTGTCAAGATGCCCCTTAAATGTCACTGTTAAATGCCACCTCCTCCGGCAGCGAGTTCCAGGCACCCACTACCCTCTGTGTAAAAAACTTGCCTCGTACATCTACTCTAAACCTTGCCCCTCACACCTTTAACCTATGCCCCCTAGTAATTGACCCCTCTACCCTGGGGAAAAGCCTCTGACTATCCACTCTGTCTATGCCCCTCATAATTTTGTAGACCTCTATCAGGTCACCCCTCAACCTCCGTCGCTCCAGGAAAAACAAACCGAGTTTATTCAACCACTCCTCATAGCTAATGCCCTCCATACCAGGCAACATTCTGGTAAATCTCTTCTGCACCCTCTCTAAAACCTCCACATCCTTCTGGTAGTGTGGCGACCAGAATTGAACACTATACTCCATGTGTGGCCTAACTAAGGTTCTATACAGCTGCAACATGACTTGCCAATTCTTATACTCAATGCCCCGGCCAATGAAGGCAAGCATGCCGTATGCCTTCTTGACTACCTTCTCCACCTGTGTTGCCCCTTTCAGAGACCTGTGGACCTGTGCACCTAGATCTCTCTGACTTTCAATACTCATGAGGGTTCTACCATTCACTGTATATTCCCTACCTGCATTCGACCTTCCAAAATGCATAACCTCACATTTGTCCGGATTAAACTCCATCTGCCATCTCTCTGCCCAAGTCTCCAAACAATCTAAATCCTGCTGTATCCTCTGACAGTCCTCATCGCTATCCGCAATTCCGCCAACCTTTCTGTTGTCTGCAAACTTACGAATCAGACCAATTACATTTTCTGCCAAATCATTTATATATACCACAAACAGCAAAGGTCCCAGCACTGATCCCTGCGGAACACCACTAGTCACAATTAGAAAAGCATCCTTCCATTGCTACTCTCTGCCTTCTATGACCTAGCCAGTTCTGTATCCACCTTGCCAGCTGACCCCTGCTCCTGGGTGATTTCACCTTTTGTACTAGTCTACCATAAGAACATAAGAACATAAGAACTAGGAGCAGGAGTAGGCCATCTGGCCCCTCGAGCCTGCTCCACCATTCAATAAGATCATGGCTGATCTTTTGTGGACTCAGCTCCACTTTCCGGCCCGAACACCATAACCCTTAATCCCTTTATTCTTCAAAAAACTATCTACCTTTATCTCAAAAACATTTAATGAAGGAGCCTCTACTGCTTCACTGGGCAAGGAATTCCATAGATTCACAACCCTTTGGGTGAAGAAGTTCCTCCTGAACTCAGTCCTAAATCTACTTCCCCTGATTTTGAGGCTATGCCCCCTAGTTCTGCTTTCACCTGCCAGTGGAAACAACCTGCCCGCATCTATCCTATCTATTATCTATTCCCTTCATAAACTTATATGTTTCTATAAGATCCCCCCTCATCCTTCTAAATTCCAACGAGTACAGTCCCAGTCTACTCAACCTCTCCTTGTAATCCAACCCCTTCAGCTCTGGGATTAACCTAGTGAATCTCCTCTGCACACCCTCCAGTGCCAGTACGTCCTTTCTCAAGGAAGGAGACCAAAACTGAACACAATATTCCAGGTGTGGCCTCACTAACACCTTATACAATTGCAGCAGAACCTCCCTTGTCTTAAACTCCATCCCTCTAGCAATGAAGGACACAATTCCATTTGCCTTCTTAATCACCTGTTGCACCTGTAAACCAACTTTTTGCGACTCATGCACTAGCACACCCGGGTCTCTCTGCACAGCAGCATGTTTTAATATTTTGTCATTTAAATAATAATCCCTTTTGCTGTTATTCCTACCAAAATGGATAACCTCACATTTGTCAACATTATATTCCATCTGCCAGACTCTAGCCCATTCACTTAGCCTATCTAAATCCCTCTGCAGACTTCCAGTATCCTCTGCACTTTTTGCTTTACCACTTATCTTAGTGTCGTCTGCAAACTTGGACACATTGCCCTTGGTCCCCAACTCCAAACCATCTATGTAACTTGTGAACAGTTGTGGGCCCAACACTGATCCCTGAGGGACCCCACTAGCTACTGATTGCCAACTTAAGAAACACCCATTAATCCCCACTCTTTGCTTTCTATTAATTAACCAATCCTCTATCCATGCTACTACTTTACCCTTAATTCCATGCATCTTTATCTTATGCAGCAACAATTTCCATCCAGATGCCTCGCTATTTCTTCCTTGATGATAGATTCCAGCATCTTCCCTACTACCGAAGTT
Source organism: Scyliorhinus torazame (assembly GCF_047496885.1). NCBI lineage: Eukaryota > Metazoa > Chordata > Chondrichthyes > Carcharhiniformes > Scyliorhinidae > Scyliorhinus > Scyliorhinus torazame. The sequence continues at coordinate 216,817,734 of NC_092712.1, forward strand.
AAGCTCACTGGCCTATAATTACCTGCTTTCTGCCTACCTCCTTTTTTAAACAGTGGTGTCACGTTTGCTAATTTCCAATCCGCCGGGACCACCCCAGAGTCTCGTGAATTTTGGTAAATTATCACTAGTGCATTTGCAATTTCCCTAGCCATCTCTTTTAGCACTCTGGAATGCATTCCATCAGGGCCAGGAGACTTGTCTACCTTTAGCCCCATTAGCTTGCCCATCAATACCTCCTTGGTGATAACAATCCTCTCAAGGTCCTCACCTGTCATAGCCTCATTTCCATCAGTCACTGGCATGTTATTTGTGTCTTCCACTGTGAAGACCGACCCAAAAAACCTGTTCGGTTCCTCAGCCATTTCCTCATCTCCCATTATTAAATCTCCCTTCTCATCCTCTAAAGGACCAATATTTACCTTAGCCTCTCTTTTTTGTTTTATGTATTTGTAGAAACTTTTACTATCTGTTTTTATATTCTGAGCAAGTTTACTCTCATTATCTATCTTACTCTTCTTTATAGCTTTTTTAGTAGCTTTCTGTTGCCCCCTAAAGATTTCCCAGTCCTCTAGTCTCCCACTGATCTTTGCTACTTTGTATGTTTTTTCCTTCAATTTGATACTCTCCCTTATTTCCTTAGATATCCACGGTCGATTTTCCCTCTTTTTACCGTCCTTCCTTTTTGTTGGTATAAACCTTTGCTGAGCACTGTGAAAAATCACTTGGAAGGTTCTCCACTGTTCCTCAACTGTTTCACGAAAAGTCTTTGCTCCCAGTCTACCTTAGCTAGTTCTTCTCTCATCCCATTGTAATCTCCTTTGTTTAAGCACAAAACACTAGTGCTTGATTTTACCTTCTCACCCTCCATCTGTATTTTAAATTCCACCATATTGTGATCGCTCCTTCCAAGAGGATCCCTAACTATGAGATCCTGAATCAATCCTGTCTCATTACACAGGACCAGATCTAGGACCGCTTGTTCCCTCGTAGGTTCCATTACATACTGTTCTAGGAAACTATTGCGGATACATTCTATAAACTCCTCCTCAAGGCTGCCTTGACCGACCTGGTTAAACAAATCAACATGTAGATTAAAATCCCCCATGATAACTGCTGTACCATTTCTACATGCATCTGTTATTTCTTTGTTTATTGCCTGCCCCACCATAATGTTACTATTTGGTGGCCTATAGATTACTCCAATCAGTGACTTTTTCGCCTTACTATTCCTGATTTCCACCCAAATGGATTCAACCTTATCCTCCATAGCACCGACGTCATCCCTTACTGTTGCCCGGATGTCATCCTTAAATAACAGAGCTACACCACCTCCCTTACCATCCACTCTGTCCTTCCGAAAAGTTTGATACCCTCGGATATTTAACTCCCAGTCGTGACCATCCTTTAACCATGTTTCAGTAATGGCCACTAAATCATAGTCATTCACGATGATTTGCGCCATCAACTCATTTACCTTATTCCGAATACTACGAGCATTCAGGTAAAGTACACTTATGTTGGCTTTTTTACCTCTGTTCTGAATCTTAACACCTTGATCAGTAACCTCTCCTAAGTTATATTTCCTGTTAACCTTTCTCCTAATTTTCCTTGTTGTTGAACCCATATCTTCCTGTAACAACCTGCCGCGTCGCTTACCATTAATGTTTTCACTTCCTGTTTTATTTCTTTTAGTATTCCTGGTCCTATTCACTGAGCTCCCCTCAGTCACTGTACCTTGTACTGTCGCCCTTTTTGATTTTTGACTATGGCTTCTCTGCCTTACACTTTCCCCCTTACTGCCTTTTATTTCTGTCCCTGTTTTACTACCTTCCAACTTCCTGCATCGGTTCCCATCCCCCTGCCACGTTAGTTTCAACTCTCCCCAACAGCTCTAGCAAACCCCCCCCCCCTCCCCAGGACATCGGTTCCAATCCTGCCCAGGTGCAGACCGTCCGGTTTGTACTGGTCCCACCTCCCCCAGAACCGGTTCCAATGTCCCAGGAATTTGAATCCCTCCCTCTTGCACCATCTCTCGAGCCACGCATTCATCCTCTCTATCCTGACATGCCTACTCTGACTAGCTCGTGGCACTGGTAGCAATCCTGAGATTACTACCTTTGAGGTCCTACTTTTTAGTTTAACTCCTTGCTCCCTAAATTCAGCTTGTAGGACCTTGTCCCATTTTTTACCTATATCGTTGGTGCCTATGTGCTCCACGACAGCTGGCTGTTCACCCTCCCCCACCCAGAATGTCCTGCAGCCGCTCCGAGACATCCTTGACCCTAGCACCAGGGACGCAACATACCATCCTGAAGTCTCGATTGCGTCCGCAGAACCTCCTGTCTATTCCCCTTACAATTGAGTCCCCTGTCACTATAGCCTGCCATTCTTCTTCCTGCCCAGCTGCGCAGCAGAGCCAGCCACGGTGCCATGAACCTGGCTGCTGCTGCCTTCCCCTGGTGAGCCATCTCCCTCAACGGTATCCAAAGCGGTATATCTGTTTTGCAGGGAGATGACCGCAGAGGACACCTGCACTGCCTTCCTACTCTTGCTCTGTCTTTTGGTCACCCATTTTCTATCTCCCTCAGTACCTTTCACCTGCGGTGTGACCAACTCGCTAAACGTGCTATCCACGACGTCCTCGGCATCGCGGATGCTCCAAAGTGAGTCCATCTGCAGCTCCAGAGCCGTCAAGCGGTCTAACAGGAGCTGCAACTGGACACACTTCTTGCACGTGAAGGAGCCAGGGACAGTGGACGTGTCCCTGAGCTCCCACATCGCACACGAGGAGCATGACACGGGACCTTGCCAAAAGCCTTACTGAAGTCCATATAGACAACATCCATTGCTCTACCTGCATCAATCATCTTTGTGACCTCTTCAAAAAACTCTATCAAGTTAGTGAGACACGACCTCCCCTTCACAAAACCATGCTGCCTCTCACTAATATGTCCATTTGCTTCCAAATGGGAGTAGATCCTGTCTCGAAGAATTCTCTCCAGTAATTTCCCTACCATTGACGTAAGGCTCACCGGCCTGTAGTTCCATGGATTATCCTTGATACCCTTCTTAAACAGAGGAACAACATTGGCTATTCTCCAGTCCTCTGGGACATCACCTGAAGACAGTGAGGATCCAAAGATTTCTGTCAAGGCCTCAGCAATTTCCTCTCTAGCCTCCTTCAGGATTCTGGGGTAGATCCCATCAGGCCCTGGGGACTTACCTACCTTAATATTTTTCAAGACACCCAACACCTCGTCTTTTTGGACCTCAATGTGACCCCGGCTATCTACACACCCTTCTCCAGACTCAACATCCACCAATTCCTTCTCTTTGGGGAATACTGATGCAAAGTATTCATTTAGTACCTCGCCCATTTTCTGGCTCCACACATAGATTCCCTTGCCTGTCCTTTAGTGGGCCAACCCTTTCCCTGGCTACCCTGTTGCTTTTTTTGTACGTGTAAAAAGTCTTGGGATTTTCCTTAACCCTATTTGCCAATTACTTTTTGTGACCCCTTCTAGCCCTCCTGACTCCTTGCTTAAGTTCCTTCCTACTTTCCTTATATTCCACACATGCCTCGTCTGTTCCCAGCCTTTTAGCCCTGACAAATGCCTCCTTTTTCTTTTTGACGAGGCCTACAATATCTCTCGTTATCCAAGGTTCCCGAAAATTGCTGTATTTATCCTTCTTCCTCACAGGAACATGCCGGTCCTGAATTCTTTAAATTTTGTGTACACCACCCCATTATCGATCACCCACGGCAGATGCCCACGAGACGATAGATACGTTCCACCTCACATTGGACCCACATCACTTTTTCGAGTTAGTGAAACAACAAACCCTCATGTATTGTTTAGACGAGCCGGAACAGGTTAAGCTCATAGTTATGTGCTTAGACTCCTCAGTTAGTTCAGCCCTTCCCGACCCACAGAATGTAGGAGGAGGTAGCCTCCAAGAAATGAAAACGGCCATTTTAGACGCCAAAGGATATAACAGAGGAGATCCAGTAGACGGACTCAACCGGTGCAGGCAGAAAAAGGGAGAGCATCCAACAGCGTTTCCTGGACGACTTTGGATTCATTTTACTGCAGTCTTTGGTGAGTTAGCCCGCGCCCATTTATCATTTATGGCCAAATGGACCCAGACGCTAGTATCCCATGCCACAGAGGCAGGACAGAAGGCATGTGCCAGTTACAACCCCTCAGACCCAGCACACAATGAAGTGTGGGTTCTGAAACGATTGTCCAGAGCTTGGGAACAGTCTGTACAGAAAAAGACAGAGCATGAGAGAGTAGACGCCACAATGAATCCAGTAAGGGCACACCAAGATCCCGCATGGGTAAATGAAGGCAGAGGTACAGCGCAGCACCCCAAGACACAAGAATGTTACAATTGCGGACACGAAGGACATTATGCCCGAGAATGCAATGCCCCCCCCGAAGCAGCAAAGGAATCAGCACCCAAACGCGCCCCCCCAGAAACAATACCCGACCCATTCACAGCGTTCGCGCCCAACCAGATAATTCGCCATGAGTGGCACCGATTGACGGTGTTCGGGCACCCAACTTGGGTCTGCAATACCCTTTGGGATAAGCCCGGAAGACCGGTAGTTGCGGGCACAGTCCGGGGACACCCGGTAGAGTTCCTTTGGGACACGTTAAACTCCTCCATCAAGTACCAGAAAGAGATATGGCCCACTACGGATACCATTACCCTTAGTGACTTTACAGGTCACCTCCAGCATGGGACACATCACAGCCCCTGTGGATGTACAGCTCGGTACTATTAGGACAAAACATTCGGTTGTTTTAGTAGACTTGCCCCAGGCAGCAGAACACATCCTAGGCATCGATTTCATGAGTGCACACAACCTTTCATTCGACCCAGTCAACCGATGCATATGGAAAATGGCTAGAGCAACGCGAGCCCCTGCCACGCTCACAGTAGGAGATTATGCCCATGGAATCAGCTCAGTAGGAGCGTACTGGTTTGATCCACAAACCATTACCACAGACAAAGCAGTTAGAGAGGTCTTGAAAAGACATAAAGCAGCATTTGCTCAGCACAAGCACAACTGCGGCAAAATCCTAGGTGTAGTAAACATTACAGGTCCCGATCCCAAGCTCCATGAACAGTACGGATTCCCCCAGCAAGCCGAGGGAGAGATAACCAAGGTAATTCAAAGTTTATTGAATCAAGGCGTGATTCGACCTGTTGCATTGACAAATAATGCCCCGATTTGGCCAGGAAGAAAACCCGATGTATCATGGCGACTGACCATCGACTGCAGAGAATTGAAAAAAGTGACTCCCCTAGTAGTCCCCACCGTGGCCATGAGTCCCAAGACCATGTTGAGACAGGGACTCCAGTCGAAATTTTTTACAGTATTAGATATCAGTAATGGCTTTTGGTCCATACCACTGGACAAAGCATGCCAGTATAAATTTGCGTTTACCTTCCAGGGACAGCAGTACACGTGGACATGCCTTCCACAAGGCTACCACAACTCCTCCTCCATTTTTCACAGACAATTGGCAAACGGATTATCTAAATTTTCCTGCCCTGAATGCCTTGTTCAGTATGTGGACGACTTGCTCCTACAGAGGGACACCAAGGAAGAGCACATCTCACTTCTTTCTCAATTATTACAATTCCTTGCAACGATTGGATGCAAAATTAACCCCAAGAAAGCCCAAATCCTTCAGGAAATATTTAGGTACGGTTATCACGCATGGGAAGCATGAGTTAGAACTCACATGCATTGATTCCATTGTAAATTTGCCCTTGCCCCAAAATGTTACAGCACTCTGGTCATTTTTTAGACTGGTTGGATATTGTCGGAACCATATAGACGGATTTGCCACAAAAGCAGCCCCACTTGCCGAGCTACTGAAGAAACAGGCCCCATGGAAATGGCTTCCACAGCACATGGACGCCATAGATGCATTGAAATGCGCCCTGAGCACAGCCCCCGCTTTGCAAGCCCCAGATCCACACTCCCCATACGCGATAGAGGTAGCGACCACCGACCGCACCCTTTCGGCCGTACTCCTGCAGCAAAGGCACGATCATCTAGGCCCCGTAGCCTATGCCTCACGAGTCTTAGATCCGGTGGAACAAGGATTTTCAACCTGCGAAAGGCACCTATTAGCAGTTTTCTGGGCGGTACAGTACTTCTCGTACATAGCCGGACTCAACCCAGTAACCATTTTGACCGAGCACACCCCTACACAGCTTTTATTGGATGGCAGACTAAAAGACGGCACAGTCAGCCAAATTCGAGCAACGCGATGGACCCTACTCCTATAGGGACGTGACATCACTGTAAAACGGACAAAAACGCACACGTTTCTGGCCGATAATTTGCATTATTCAGGGACCCCACATGAGTGCGAGATCATAGCCCCAACGCACAGCATAGGCCCCTTTGTTCCCAAGTCGGTACCAAGAAAGACAGGTATTGGACCCCAGCCCACAGACAAAGCACTGAGAATTTATGTAGACGGATCCTCCACAGTCCTTGAGGGAAAAAGGATCAAAGGCTGTGGTATTTATGTAGAGAACGGGCAGGGACGCGCTTTAGAAGAGCTAGCTTTAAAGTTTCCTGGACACTTGCGTTCGCAGGCAGCCGAGTTAGCAGCCATTGCTTACATTGTCCAGCACCCCGATTTATTCCCGACCCCTGCAGACATATATTCGGACAGTTTGTACGTCTGCAACAGCCTAACAGAATTCCTACCCCTGTGGGAATCGAGAGGATTTATTTCCACTGACGGAAAACTTCTACCCTCAGCCCCACTGCTCAAACATATCCTTCAGACAGCGAAAGGCAGGAAATATGGCATTGTCAAAGTAAGAAGTCACCATCGTTCCTCCAAACCCCAGCAGGCTCACGACATGGCCACTTTTGGCAACCCCCCGAAAGTGCCCCAGCACACGCAGTTCAGGTCTCACAGACCAACATCCAAGACCTAGCCCAGGCACAAAAGGAAGACGAAGCATTGAAGATTTTAAAAGGAAACTTCCCAGCCCCCTATGAAAAGATTAGGAATTCTTTGACGGTCCATGAGGGAATCGTTTGAAAAGATGGATTTTATGTAGTCCACACCCAGGACAGGAATGAGATATATTGTAAGTTCCATGATGGACATGGACACCAAGGGATTTAATCCACCCTTACCCACCTCAGACCCCTCTGCTGGTGGCCTGATTTAAAAACCGACGTGTCCCATTACGTCAAAAACTGTTTAATTTGTGCTCAAAACAATCCAGATAGGTACGCGAAAAAAGCCCAGCTACGACACATCCGCCCTGTAAATAGCCCGTGGACAAACCTTCAATTGGATTATATCGGTCCCCTCCCCCCCTGCAGAAATGGTTACAAGCATGTGTTAGTGGTGATAGACACATTTACGAAATGGGTCAAGGTGTTCCCCTCGAGAACAAACACAGCCAAGTCCACGGCGAAGAACTTAACAGAGCAAATTTTTACGAGATGGGGACTCCCCCGTAGTATTGAGTCGGACCAAGGTTCCCACTTTACGGGAAGGGTCATGAAAAATGTGGTGCCGATATTTGGGATTAAGCAAAAGTTCCACATTGCCTATCACCCGCAGTCCAGCGGCATTGTGGAGCGCATGAATCGGACACTAAAGGCCACACTTAGAAAAATGGTGCAGCAGCACAACACAAGGTGGGACACAGTGCTCCCATTCGCACTGATGTTTATTAGGAACACAGTGTCGAGCTCAACAGATATACCCCCCATACACTCATGACCGGACGACCCATGAAGGGTACCGAATACTGATGTGCCAGCCCCGCAGTCACTGCAACACTACGATATTCTATGATATTAGATGTTTGCCCTTTATGATGCATTGAATACATAGTCCTGTATTCTGCTAGAAAATATTTTTTAAATTCTGTGACTTTGAAGCAAGGCATGTTGTGACATGGACCTTTTATGGGCGGCACGGTTGTGCAGTGGTTAGCACGGCTGCCTATGGCGCTGAGGACCAGGGTTCGATCCCGGCCTGAGGGTCACTGTCCTTTTGGAGTTTGCACATTCTCCCCGGGTCTGCATGGGCCTCAGCCCAAATATGTGCATATTCCGACCGTTCTCGCCAGCAGGATCTTCTGCTCCCGCCGGCAAACCCCTGCCATTGGCTTGGGGATGGATTCAATGGGAAATCCCATTGATAGCAGCGGGACCAGTAGTTCCCCCTGCCGGCGAATGGCGGTGGCAGGCTGCCTTTCCCAGTGAAAGACATACCGCAGGGGGATGTGGAAAATCTACCCTGCCCAACATCTTTATTACATCATTATACACATCAGACTGCACTGTGACACAATCCATATAAATACAAGTCAGTTGTAAATGAATAAAACTTGATGCAAATCTCAACAAGGTGAAGGAGGCCTCGCCGTGCTCAGTTTTACAGAGTCTGCCAAATGCCAACTCGTATAACTATGTGCAGGGCCAAGTGTAGACTTCGATGCATGTAGCATGGGCACATGGCAGGAGCGACAAATTGCATGCAAGTGAAATTTAACCAATTGTAACCTAACATAGAATCATAGAAGTTACAATGCAGAAGGAGGCCATTCGGCCCATCGAGTCTGCACCGGCTCTTTGAAAGAGCACCCTACCTATGCCCACACCTCCGCCCTATCCCCATAACCCAGTAACCTCACCCAACACTAAGGGCAATTTTAGACACTAAGGGCCAATCCACCTAACCTGCACATCTTGGGAGGAAACCGGAGCACCCGGAGGAAACCCACGCACACACGGTGAGGATGTGCAGACTCCGCACAGACAGTGACCCAAGCCGGGAATCGAACCTGGGACCCTGGAACTGTGAAGCAATTGTGCTAACCACCATGCTACCGTTAGGCAGGAAAAAGGCAGTTACAGATTAGATAATCATTTCACAACAAGCCCGATTTTATTCTCTGTTGAAGTGCACATTGATGGCTGACTCAAAGCCATCAGTTTCCCACCTGGTTTGTTGGATAAAATTCATGTCAAAGGAAGGAGGTTAATTAAAGAGATTGTCATTGTAAAATTCTTCAAGCTTTCAACTCATGCCAAGTCAGAATGGTAGTAGTTCTAGAAGTGGCAAAAGAAAGCCAAGATATAGACATTGTCTTGCAGGCATATGACTGAATAGAGCAGCATCCAACCTCTTGTTTCAAAACTGCTGAATTGGCACCTTCCCTATAAGAGAGGCATGGAGATGAACTAGCTCAATGTGGCATGGTAGGTACAGGTGTACTTAGAGCAGACAACACATCTCTGCATTTGCCTTTCTGCTGATCCACACCATGAGAAGATAGCTCTTTGTGAGCAGGTGGGCTACAATGGTTTTTCATCACACTGATGTGTTGTTTGTCATGAAATACCATTGAAGTAGCAGACTGGATTGCAGTACATGGGAACCATCTCAATTATAAGGCACTATTGTGCCTGATTTTCCATCTTCACTGTTGGAAAAGTCATGAAGCCAGCCACTTCAGACTGCTGCCACCCACAGCCACATAGTGCATTTGAAGCCAAGCCTAGAGCTGCTTGTCATCCTGAAGATCATCTGCAGCACCTCCCAGTGAAAGTCAGCAGCCTTCCACCATGCTGCAACCACTGAGGGAGCACTGTGTAGGGACATGAGGATAGGAAAGTCAACTGCAAGACAGGCATGAAGAGAATGCACAAAGGTGAATACTTCAGTTCTGTTTATTTAATTTGTGATACTGGGAATAGGTTGTCAACACCATAAACTGGGAACAAAACTGCCAAATGAGACCCTGGCTGGAATCGATACTGGCCGTCTGTAAGAGCACGCAAATCAACACGTAAACTTGTCATTGCTATTTGGACTTTGTGATTACCCACTCACATTTACACAAAAGAACAAGACCATGCTATGAATATGTAATGAACTTCCAGACACAGGTGATCAACTTTGTAGCAGCACGAACAAAGAGGCCATCAGACTCCATTATGGGCTAATAGCTGGTCAGACAAGAGTGATTCAGAGGACAATGGATCTCGATTGAATCACCTTGGCTGAACAGGAGTATCCTGTTTATTCCCATTCACATGTAAAGTTTGAATAGAACAATAGAATTCAGACAGATGTGGGTGTATACCTATGACTCAGTGCTAGCAGAACCAGTATTAAAGAAGGAACATTGGAACAGATATTCAGTGATAACCTGGAGTCCCCCAGGCACAACTATCAGAAGAAGAAGGAAACCTGGGTTTCGAAACCCAGAGAAGATATCCACATCAAGTGGCCAGCCTCCTTCACTAAGTACGGTAATACCTAGACCTCAGCTGTGAGTCTGAGTCATATTTTGTATGAGTGAGAGAATTGCCAATAAAATTAAGTTAAACTGTGAACCTGTGGCTGTTCTTTGTTATCTCACAAATAAGGGCACCTGGGGTAAAACATTTTCGTAACAAACTTGTCGAAATTTACAGGCAACAAATTGGATGAATTGTGAGATACAAATGTTCATCAAAACATTTATAGGAAGGCGGCAAAAAAATGTTGTGATGTTGTGGTTCAGGTGGATGTAACGGTGGGTGATGGGTAATGGTGATTAAGGGAAGTGGTTTACGGACTTGGAGTCTGAGCAGGTGCTTTAATGACAGCCCATCCTGAGTAAAGAGGTCAAGTGTGTATCCTCCCTATCTTCTCCTCCTCCTGAGGAGATCCCATTATCTTTGTGACAATGTTTGCACTCTCCTGATGATGATGATGTTGTGGAGGGCATATCATCCCACCATGACCTTGGACATCCGTTCTGGCATGTACTGGATGGTTCCACTCCGAGAAATCCAGGCAGTAGAAATATTGCTTGAGCATACCGATAGTCTGTTCCACGATATTCCTTGTAGTTCCATTACTCTAATTATATTAGCCATGTTCTTGCATGGTCAGAGGAGCCACCTGTACTGGGGGTAGCTTTTGATCCTGAGCAGCCATTTTCTGGTTCTCAATGGAGGTGTGAAGACCATGGGAATGTCAGCCTACCTCAGGATAAAGGCTGATGTCACCAGAGTAGAGGGCATTCACTGCTATAGTGACCTGGGTGTGGTTGCACACCGACAGCACATTGATGGAATGGTAGATTCTATGATTCCTGTTCCTTCCCCGCATTGACATGGAGTTCAGCAGAAGATAAAATCAATGGCACCCTGCACCATTCGCAATCCCACTATCTTGGTAAAATCACAAGCCCCCTCATCATGCTTCACAATTTGAGGGAGGAGATAATGTATTCACCTCAAACGGCATATATGCCAGCTGTCACCTCCGCAATACAGCAACGGAGAGCGAATCTTGAAAATGTTGTCCACTTCCAACTGGACAGATCCAGTTCTGCCAAAGTTCTGTGCCACGGTGACCTTTCTGGCCATTGACAACATCAATTTGTCTCCGGTTCAAGGCTTCAGGTTGGGTTAAAGAAGGTGATACAATTCTGCGACCAACTTCTTATTGAACGGAGGTCACATCAGGCTTTGTTCTTGGGGGCGGTGGGGGTGGGAGACTTGCTGAAAATAAACTCATGATATGTAGAATGGTGTCGCCCGTCTCCTCTCTCTTCACCGACCCTACTCTGCAGCTTCATTTTAAAAAAATTAAAAGTACTCAATTTATTTATTTTCCAATTAAGGGGAAATTTAGCACGGCCAATCCACCTATCCTGCACATCTTTAGGTTATGGGGGTGAAACCCACACAGACACAGGGAAATGTGCAAACTCCACACGGTGACCCGGGGCCGGATCGAACCCGGGTCCTCGGTGTCGTGAGGCAACAGTGCTAACCACTGCGCCGCCATGCCGCCCATCTTCTGCAGCTTCATTCCATTTCCTCATTGTGCTGGAAACACAGAGACACTCCAATCACAGCCCAATAGCTTGTGCACAGATGGATCACCAAATCCTGTTGCCTCTATCAATGTATGCAACAGCTCCAAATGCAACCCAGAAAACTTCTACTAACTTTGTCGAAGCAGAAGCTAGTCAAAAGCACCTCATGTGCAAATTGATGGCTGCCCCTATAAATAATGTTAGTGTTGCTGAATGATTAGCGCAGGAATTCAGTGCATATCGAGGTGAGGAAATAAGTATCGAATCAATCCAAACAGTTAAGTGATGTTATGCTAACACCTCAGTGGGGGCACGAGCAGTGGGAGGGACCTCATCCTGAATGAGACACAGTGAGTGTGGGTATATTTGGGAATATGGGGCAAACTGGGAATTCAGTTTCAAGGGGAAAGGGGTGCTGTTGTAGTTTCTGTTTTCTAACTTTTTAACCCTTCAGAAAGTGGTCTTGCGCTGCTGCAAGAGAAGAGGCGAGTTATTTGGTGAGTATTTCAGCTGCTGTGAGGCAGCAGTGAGGGAACAAAAAGACAACCGTGAGATCACAAGAAGCTGGTAAGTGTTCAGTGTAAGGGACAGCGTGTGAAACACTGGAATAAGTCTGGAATAAGAGGCAGTTTGGGCCTAATATTAAAGTTAGGATGATACAAGTAGTCCAAAAGAGAACAGGATTAGCATAAGAGAAGTAAACGTAGTGAACCAAGGATCAGAGTGCAAGCTTTGAGATGGGATTGGTGAGAACCTGGGAAGTGGATTAGTTCTACTCTTTCCCTAGGATTTAAAACAGTGCACATCTTGGTTGTTATTTCATAAAATATATAAAAAGCACCATAAATAAGAAAATTGTCAGAGTCCTTTCTGTTTATTTCCTTTGTTCTCATTTCTTTTATTTTATTACTTTTGGTCCCTGGACGCATAATCAAAATGTACCTTTGAGCAGAATGGTGCTTGCCAGGACAGTGTGTTCCCAGGTTTTGTATTTTGGAGAGGAAAAACCAGGTTTGTCGGTGCTGAGTGAATCTTAGGAACCAGATTTGGAGAAAGTCAGTTCGATTGGCTAATTGGCAACTGATGCGTTGGCCAGGGACAGTGTTCTGCTCAGACAACAGTCAGCGATTGGTTCCTGCCAGGTTGTTGTTTTGGAGAGAAACTGCCAAAAGCCTCCAGACACTCGAAGGAAGGGGAGCTGTGTTTTCTCCCTCTCTCTGATGTTGGTTTCCTGCTGTCTCCGAGAGTCTGCAGTGAAGATCATTATAAGTTGAAGGAAAAGGGGGTGGCACGGTGGCACAGTGGTTAGCACTTCTGCCTCACAGCACCGAGGATCCTGATTCGATCCCGGCCCTGGGTCACTGTGATTTGACCAAGACAGTGTGGAGTTTGCACATTCTCCCCGTGTCTGCATAGATCTCACCCATAGAACCCAAAGATGTGCAGGGTAGGTGGATTGGCCATGCTAAATTGGCCCTTAATTGAAAAAAATAATTGGGCACTTAAAAAAATTTTTTTAATTGAAGGGAAAGAAAGTACCCAACTGAAACTACAAAAGGTTGTGAATGTAGCCCAGTCCATCACGCAAACCAGCCTCCCATCCATTGACACTATCTATAATTCCCGCTGCCTCGGAAAGGCAGCCAGCATAATTAAGGACCCCACGCACCCTGAACATACTCTCTTCTACCTTCTCCCGTCAGGAAAAAGATACCAAAGTTTGAGGTCACGTACCAACCGACTCAAGAACAGCTTCTTCCCTACTGCCAACAGACTTTTGAATGGACCTACCTCGTATTAAGTTGATCTTTTCTCTACACCTTGCTATAACTGTAACATTATATTCTGCAGCCTCTCGTTCCTTCCCTATGTATGGTATGCATTGTTTGTACAGCATGCAAGAAACAATACTTTTCACTGTATACTCATACATGTGACAATAATAAATCAAATCAAAGAAGGCCTAAACTTGAGAAAGAAACTATCTGGAAGACATCCATCTGAATCAAAGATCCTTATCCTTTTATTTTATTATATTTTCTTTATTTTTCTTTACCGCTCAACCACCCTTTTCCCTCTGTGTTGTTTATCTGTGTATGTGGAGAGTGAGGGGAGAGGAATTAAAAAAAGGGAGAGAGCTTGAGAATCAGATAGCAAATAGCCAGTTGTATTTATTTGCCCATTTAATTATAATTACTGTTAATAATAAAACATTACTTGTGTTTAAAATTTACAAACCTGGGGACTGTAGTCAATTTATCTCAACCAAAGGAACATTTTGAACATAGGAACAGGAGTAGGCCATTCACATCTCGAGCCTGGCCCTCCATTCAATAAGATCATGGCTGATCTGTGACCTAACTCCATATGCCTTTTACCCATATTTTGTAACATCTTTGCTTAACAAAAAACTATCTATCTCAGATTTTAAATTAACAACTGAACTAGCTTCAACTGCTGTTTGTGGGGAAGGATTTCAAACCTCTACCATCCTTTGAGTGAAGAAGCTCTTCCTCATATAAGAGCATAAGACATAGGAGCAGAATTAGGCCCTTTGAGTCTGCTCCGTCATTCAATCATGGCTGATATTTTCTCATCCCTATTCTCCTGCCTTCTCCCCATAACTCCTGACCCCCTTATTAATCAAGAACCTATCTATCTCCATCTTAATGATACTCAGTGATTTGGCCTCCACAGCCTTCTGCAGCAAAGAGTTCCACAGATTCACCACCCTCTGGCTGTAGAAATTCCTCCTCACCTCGGTTTTAAAGGATCGTCTCTTTAGTCTGAGATTGTGTCCTTTGGTTCTAGTTTTTCCTAAAAGTGGAAACATCCTCTCCACGTCCACTCTATCCAGGCCTTGCAGTATCCTGTAAGTTTCAATAAGATCCCCTCTCATCCTTCTAAACTCCAGCGAGTACAGACCCAGAGTCCTCAACCGTTCCTCATACGACATGTCATCATTCCAGGGATCATCCTTGCTAACCTCCTCTGGACCCTTTCCAAGGCCAACACATCCTTTCTTAGAAAAGGGGCCCAAAACTGCTCACAATATTCCAAATGGAGTCTGACCAGAGCCTTATACAGCCTCAGAAGTACATCTCTGCATTTGTGTTTTAGCCCTCACGACATGAATGTTAATATTGCATTTGCCTTCCTAACTGTCAACTGAATATGCACATTAACCTTAAGAGAATCTTGAACAAGGACTCCCAAGTTCCTTTGTGCTTCTGATTTCCTAAGCATTTCCTCATTTAGAAAATAGTCTATGCCTAAATTCCTCCTTCCAAAGTGCATAGCAAAGGGAAGAAGGTTCTGCTGGGAGTATTCTATAAATGAGGACATGTAAAAAGAGCAGAACATTAATCATGAGTAAATTTAATCTTTGTTTGGATTGGGAAAATCAAATCAGCAGAGGTAAGAATTCATAAAGTGTATTCAGGACAATTTCCTAGATCAATATATTGCACATTCAACCACATATCAGGCTATTTTGGATCTGGTAATATGAAATGAGGCAAATTTAATAAGCCATCTCAGAATAAAAGATCCCCGAGAGAACAGTGGCTGTAACTTGGTAGAATTTAACATTCGGTTTGAGAGTGAGAAACGTGGGCCAGAAACAACAGTTTTAGTCTTAACTCAGGGAAATTACAAAAGAATTAATGAGAGTTGGCTGGAATGGGCTGGGAAAGAAATTCATCAGAAAAGATGGTTGATCAGCAATGGCAGACATATATGAAAATAGTTCATGAATGATAACAAAGATATACCCCTGTGAGAAAGAAGGATTCCAGGAAGGCAATAAATGAATCATGGTTAATCAAAGAAACTAAGGATAGTATTAAACTGCAAAAAAACATATAATGTGGTAATGGTAGTGGTAAACCAGAGGGTTGGGAAAGTTTTAAAAACCAACATAAGATGACCAGAAAAAGTAAAGAGGGAGAAGATAAACTATGAGCGTGAACTAGCAAGCAATGTAAAAATGGACAATAAGAGCTCTTTAAATATATAATAAGGAAGAGAGAGGCCAAAGCTTGAAGAGAAATGAAGATAAACAATCCAGATATCTGGCTTCAGGAAGCAATTACTCTGTCAACTACAGCCTACTAAAAGCTATTTATCTTTGAAAGTGAATAGAAGCCTCGCAGATCAAAGGGTCTGAGGGGGTTCAAAGCCTAGTGATGTGTCCTAACTTTCTAACTTCTGCTGCTTTCTACATCTCTGCCGGGGGGCAGGGGGTGTCTCTGTTATTGGTATCCTCGGATATGAAAGGTTCTCTGATATGGGGGGTGTTCTTTGATATGGGGGAGGGTTTCTTTTATGGGGGTTCTCAGTTATGGGAGGGTCTCTGATGGGGGTCTCTGATATGGGCTGTTTTTTGGTGGGGGAATCACGAATATGTGGGGACTCTGGTAGCGGTCTCTGGTGGGGGCCTTTGGTACGGGATGTTTGATGGGGGGTCTGGTGGGGGTGTCTGATGCGGGGGTCTGGTGGATGGATGTGGTGTGGGGGTCTCTGGTGAGGGTTTGATGGGGGGTGTCAGGTCACCTCATGCGTGTGAGGTGATCCGACAATTTCTGTGGTGGCGGTGAGGGTGCCCCTACTTATCAGTGGGGGGGGGGGGGCAGGATTTGTGTTGCAGGGGGAAGGGGGTCAGCCGTCAGAACACGCTCTCAGGCAGCCCGCACAAAATGGTGGCCCGATAGCACAAATTGGAATGGAATCTCTTGCGATCCCACCATGCATAAATTTGCATGGATGGGAAGAGTGAATCACTTCTGGCTGCCGTTCCTGGTGCCAGCGCAAACCACAAGCAGTTCAGCTCTGACGGGAGAACATTGGGCTGGATTTTCAGGCTAAGTGCCGACACCGGCATGGGAACTGTGGCGTTTTACGATACCAAAATTGGCGGCGAACTTTCATCGATCCTGCGACCAGTGAGGGGCTAGCAGCTGCACCGAGTCAAACCACTGTCTTCAACGATATAAACGGCTGGAGAATGGCCAGGTCCGTAGCTGCGCATGCGCACGGTGACAACCTGCAGCGGTTGCACTGTAAAACATGGCGTCGGCCGTGCCCGGATCCGACCTGACAGATAGCGCCCCACTGGTCACCCACTGGCCACCACCCACCAGTCTACCCAGCCCTGGCAGAAGCCCCCCACCCCCCCGGCCAGCAGCACGGCTCTCGGCCGACTATGGTGGCGCTGGACACATTCCGCAGCCGCCACGCCGGGTTCCCGACCGCTGAGACCACTCGGCCCATCGGAGGCGGGGCATTGGGTAGGGCCTTCAGGTGACGTGCCAATGCCGTTCCAACGGCATGCGCCACGTGACTCGATGATGCCATTTCGGAGGGGGCGGAGTATAGAAAACCGGCATCGAACCAGCGCTACCCCCGATTCCGGCGTAGGAAGGGATTCGCTGCCTGATCGCCGATTACGACATCGGTGCCGGGGAACGGTGAATCATGCCCACTGTCTGCCAAACAGAGAATCCAGCCCTATACTTAAACCATCAAACTTATGGCAGAGCTGAAGGCTAAAATTCAATCTCTGCATTCCACTGTCAATCATAAACTGTTTCTGTATCACTTCTGTCATTTGCATAGTCATCAAATCAGCTCAGATGAATTATTAGCTTGTTAGTAGCTCACTGACAGCTACTATAATTGTAACCATCACAACAGAAAATATTAATTGTAGCTCTGTGCCAAAGAATTTGCATGCCAGCTTCATGTGCAGCATGGTAGCACAGTGGTTAGCACAGTTTCTTCACAGCTCCAGGGTCCCAGGTTCGATTCCCGGCTTGGGTCACTGTCTGTGCGGAGTCTGTACATTCTCTCAGTGTCTGCGTGGGTTTCCTCCGGCTGCTCCGGTTTCCTCCCACAGTCCAAAGATGTGCAGGTAAGGTGGATTGGCCGTTCTCAATTGCCCTTAGTGTCCAAAAAGGTTGGGTGGGGTTACCGGGTTATGGGGATAAAGGGGATAGGGTGGAGGCCTGGGGCTTAAGTAGGATGCTCTTTCCAAGGGCCGGTGCAGCCTCGATGGGCTGAATAGCCTCCTTCTGCACTGTAAATTCTATGTGCCAGGCACCAATCTCAGAAATTGTGCCATCTGATATTTTGAATAGCTGTAGAAGATTAAACCATAATAGCCTTTTAATGTTTGGACAAAATGGGAGGGATTCTCCGGTCTCTGATGCCATAATCATGATTGGCGATCGGCCGGAGAATCCACGTTGGCGCCAAAATCGTGGGCGGCGCTGCTTTTGCGATGCTCTGCCCCCTCCAAAAGGGTATACTCCAGGAGTACGGCACACGCCGTATGGACTGCCTCAGGACGTTACCTGAGGCCCTCCCGCCGATGCTCCGCCCTCGACCGGCCTAGTTCCCAACGGCGTTTTTTCGGTAACTCGGCGTGGCGGCTGCGGACTCAGCCCAGCGCCATCACAGTTGGGGGAGAGCCGATCCGCGGGTAGGGGGGGCTTTGGCAGGGGCTGGGGGTACTGCTGGGGGGTGGGCCGGGGGTAGCGAGCCTGGCCAAGGAGAGGCACTATTTGGCAGGCTGGGTTTGCGCGAGGCCGGTGCCATGTTGCACGACACGGCCGCTGCAGGCCACCGCCGTGTGCATGCGCGACCACGGATCCAGCAATTCTCCGGTCATATCGGCTGCTAGAGCCGGGTGCTCTGTGCTGCATGCCAGCTAGCCCCCCCCCCCCCCCCCCCCACCAGACGGAGGATCGGTACCTACTTTGCGCCAATTGTTCGGTCGTAAAGTGCCACCGTTCGCACGCTGGCGTCAGGACATAGTCTCCAAATCGGAGAATCCAGCCCAATGTTCATTTGCATCACTTCCTGTTTTAGTTTCATCATGATCATTTATTTCATTAAATAAACTTAATTCCTGCAAAACCCAAAAGAGAAGTTCATAAATATTCTACAGTGTGCATAGCGAAGTCACAAAACAGAATAGAAATATTTTCTTTTAAAAAAATTCAAAGCACAATAAATTGCAACATTTTGAAGTAAAACAATTAATTTTTTTTTTTAATAAGAGACAAATTCTAATAATCAGATGAATGGGCCTAGAATCTTCAATTTGAAAATACTAGTTCCTGCTGATTCTTAACCAAAGGTGAATAAAGACTTTGTTCTGACACAGTATATATGGATTTACAAAGCAGATACTCACATTTTATTGTCTGTGTAACTGTATTTTATCTAAGGGTAGCAGAAATCCCCTGTGTTCATCCTAGTTAGCTGCTAGTTGGCTTACTCTGTCATTTTTCATTTCTGAAAGATATGATGAATTATAGTCATCATGTATTGCACCAACTCCAGTCAGTATAATTAAATAATTATTACAACATTACACTTTTTCTAAAACATCTATTTGAAGGAGGATCGGCTGGCATTTGTTTTACAGTTTGGTTTAGAACTGAGATGTAACAATTTTAAATACCATTAGCATAACTTGGGTAAAGGCGAGAAATGGTAAGTTGTTATATTTTACAATGCTGGCTTCCAGATTTTTGGCATCAGTGCCCACAATCCTCATCTTCTGGCAAAGGTATCTATGTTTGCAAGTTACCCTCAGTTAATATAAATATGATGCAGCTCCATTGTTAAAAAAAAGCCTAAGGGAGCATCTATTTTAATCTGTACCATTTGATAAATCACACTTGACTTGCTTCTATTTTTTCACCGATATATTATCATCCTCAATAAGCACTGTGATATATTATCATCCTCAATAAGCACTGTGATATATTATCATCCTCAATAAGCACTGTGATATATTATCATCCTCAATAAGCACTGTGATATATTATCATCCTCAATAAGCACTGCGATATATTATCATCCTCAATAAGCACTGTGATATATTATCATCCTCAATAAGCACTGTGATATATTATCATCCTCAATAAGCACTGTGATATATTATCATCCTCAATAAGCACTGTGATATATTATCTTCCTCAATAAGCACTGTGATATATTATCATCCTCAATAAGCACTGTGATATATTATCATCCTCAATAAGCACTGTGATATATTATCATCCTCAATAAGCACTGTGATATATTATCATCCTCAATAAGCACTGTGATATATTATCTTCCTCAATAAGCACTGTGATATATTATCATCCTCAATAAGCACTGTGATATATTATCATCCTCAATAAGCACTGTGATATATTATCTTCCTCAATAAGCACTGTGATATATTATCATCCTCAATAAGCACTGTGATATATTATCATCCTCAATAAGCACTGTGATATATTATCATCCTCAATAAGCACTGTGATATATTATCATCCTCAATAAGCACTGTGATATATTATCATCCTCAATAAGCACTGTGATATATTATCATCCTCAATAAGCACTGTGATATATTATCATCCTCAATAAGCACTGTGATATATTATCATCCTCAATAAGCACTGTGATATATTATCATCCTCAATAAGCACTGATATATTATCATCCTCAATAAGCACTGCGATATATTATCATCCTCAATAAGCACTGTGATATATTATCATCCTCAATAAGCACTGATATATTATCATCCTCAATAAGCACTGCGATATATTATCATCCTCAATAAGCACTGTGATATATTATCATCCTCAATAAGCACTGCGATATATTATCATCCTCAATAAGCACTGTGATATATTATCATCCTCAATAAGCACTGTGATATATTATCATCCTCAATAAGCACTGTGTCTTTGAGGTTTACCATTCCATCAGGATTTGAAGATGGCTAAGAAAATATTTAGGGAAAAGCTTATTTCAATTTAAAGTTGACAACGGTTAGAAGGCTTTCAGGGGAAATTGGATCATTACAAGTGGGAGAAGGATCTCCAGCTAGCATTAATCAAAGGAGGGTTGTGTGGAGCAAGGACATTGGCACAGACCAATTGAACCAAATGGCCTGTTTCTGTGCCATAAATTCTGAATGAGATCATTATTTTACAAAGCTTTCATTCAAGGAATTCATTTTGTACGTTGCACTGGCTTATACATAATCGCCATCACGAAGATTATGACAGGGCCAGGCATTTAGCGAATTAGCTAGAACCAAGAATGCTGAATCAAAACATTTTGGGTGTGAAATTCAAATCCATGCAACCACTGGAAATGGCACTACGGAAAGTGGAGGCATCTGATTGGGTGCATTGCACTGGGAACTGCTTCTGGCATAGTCCTAATGCCACCTCGTGCTTGAAAGAGCACTCACCTGGGTGAGCCATATATGCACCGGAAGCCTGCAGCCTGGTGTTGTCATGATGTCACTCAGCTCTAATTGCAAACTTGGACCATGCAGGTCCATTCAACATCTCGCTTGTCACTCACTAAAAACATGCGCTCAGCTGCAAGAGGGTCCCATCACAAGCGTTATTTAAAGGAATAGTCACCAAGCTTGCAGGTTTTAAAATGGCCTCTGGCCTGCATTTTCAGGATGAGGGGGGATCCAATTCCCACCAATTCCAGCAGCGCGGATGCCTCTTCATGCTCTAACGAGCATTGATTGACAGAAGGCAGAATTTCTGCCTGTCACCAGGAGGTAGCCCCGCCTTGGAGGCTGCCAGCCAATCTGATTCGGGGTGTGGGGGGGGGGGGGTGTGGAGATCATTGGACCCTACAGGGAGGGTGCCCCAATCAGAAGGGAGCTTCTGATCGAAGAATCCCCCCCAGCCCCCTCTGTGCCTCACCTTTCCGCCTCGATCGAACCTTGTCTAATTTCAGGTTTCCCCCCTGATCTATCATCAGCCTGCCAGCCTAAAAATTGAGGCAGGTTCGGAAATAAGTGGCCACTTAAGGGTCTTAATTGGGGAAAAAGTCGGATTTCATTCTGAGGCCCTGCCTTTCCGGGCATAAAATCACGATAAGGTCAGGATGAGCGGAATCCTGGAAGGAATCCCGTCCATGCAATATCATGCTCTTGCCCCCCACCTCGGAACTAGTAGGGAGGTGAATGTAAAATTCTGGCCTTTGTTAATGGTAAAGACTCTGGAAGTACGGGGGAGTGCTTTTGGAGGTATTGTGATGAGATGCTGGATTTGGCAGCAAGTGTTGCTGCATCCTCACAGGAAGGCAAAA
The DNA here is from genome assembly GCF_047496885.1 of Scyliorhinus torazame. Lineage (NCBI taxonomy): Eukaryota > Metazoa > Chordata > Chondrichthyes > Carcharhiniformes > Scyliorhinidae > Scyliorhinus > Scyliorhinus torazame. Next base: position 216,839,751 of record NC_092712.1, read on the forward strand.
GATTTGGTGACTGTCCATAGAAAGGATGTAACAAGTATGGGAGTTGCCTCTGTGTCATCATGACAAGGAGGTTGAGCACTGCACTCTCTGTTGAGAGTGCAAGCTCTGTGCGATATCCCCTGACAAGTTGGAACTGGATTCCAACTGCTCGTTGATGGTGGACAAGAGGCCATCAGGCAGACCAGCCAATATACCCAGCATCTCAGTTTGCATGCCCATTCAGTGCTCTCTTGAATGCCATCCCATTGAGGTCCTCATCTGAGTCCCCTATAGAAGGTCTTGTCTGCGACTTTGTCCTTCAGTGAGCTGGGACATGAATTATCCTTTACCGCTGAATGTAGAATTAGGGCAATTTGCCGGGCTTTAATTTTCCTTTATTATGGAGTCGGGCTTTCTTGTCCCTTCCAGTGTCCTTGAAGAACAGGCTGTCATCTGTCTTTTCAGACACAAGACCAATGACCATCCACTCCTGTAGCTCCTCTACTTCAGTGATATCACAGAATTTGCTCCAATGATTCTTCTTGTTCTTGTTGAGGCGCTGATAACCCACATTGTGCAGACTTCAACTCTACGCTAACCTCTGGGTTATATGTAGTGCCAGTGTCTGAGTTGGTGACAGAAAGTATCAAATCAAGGCTGTGGCAATGTTCTCTCTCTTCCTCCCCTCTAGTTGGACAGGTGTCTGAAAACAGGAAATCAGAAAGGTGATGGTTGTAGTGAAGGAAGGGGGTGGGCAGGAAAACAAGAGATCCATGGTCACATCAGCTGCTGTATGTACATCTTTCTGGATAGCAGGATAAAGGTGAGCTGGGTTTTGAGAAAGGGCTTAAGGTATAAACATACCATCATCTGCCTGCAATAACATCCTAAATATGGCCCGCATGTTGCGCCAAACAAGGCATTGAAGGTTGTATCAAGCTCAAGCATACCAATATTTCTGGAGTTTTCACTACAACAATACATGGAGGAGAGCAAACAGCCTTCAGTGTCTTCAAACCACCAATCATGCAGTGGTCTGACCCATCGCTGCCTACCAGACAACACCTATCAGTCCATTTTGGAGACTTTAATAGCCACCACGCAATGAAGATATCAGCTATAATGGTGAAGAAATGTACTGTGAATGAATTCCCCCTTCTTAATGCCAAAGATCAGGTTCTGGCAGACAAACCAATACTTCCTCTTCAGAAAACCCAATCATCATCTCCAGAACTGCCCTTGAAGTTTTCTCAACAGTCAACACAGGCCCTCAGTCACCAACATTGGATTCTCGTCATGAAATCAACACTGGAACTGTGATGGAAGTTCATGAGAGCAGACTGTCTGCATTTTCCAGGGAATACAACCATTACAACAGCAAAGGCAAGGCAATTCAAGGTGACTTAACCAACCTACCATCACCCTGCCTCAATTCGAGAAGATGACTTTGGGTCATCACCAAAGCCCTTCAGTAACATCCCTTAGTCCTGATGGCCAATGGTACAATGATTGGGAGAACAGTGTCATGCCAAATTGTACAGAACCCTACGTAACAATCTGAATGATCAAAGCTTCCTTGCAAACCATTGATAATCATCAACTGCCTCAAAAGGAGTTGTAATCGATGTTGCCACTTTCTCCATAGATTGAAAATTAAAGCATCTCCATCATGCGATTGTGGAGCTCCTAATCAGGTCTTGGAGCATTTCATTGAACAATTTCCTTCAGGGGAAAATCACAGGCAGCCTAAAGATATCTGAACTATCCTTACAGCTTTGATGTGGATAACTAACATGGATGTTGATACATTGTTTTCTTTTGCTGCTACCATATGAAAGAAGACAAGATGTAGATATAGAGATACCATACCTTTGATGTGTAGTTTTTTTTATATGAATGATTTTTATTGGGTTTTTGAATAAAGTATATTTACCGTTATATACACAAAATAGAATACATGTATATATATATATATACATAGAAGAGAAGGGAACACGCACAAAAAACAAAACAAACAACAACAAAAAAGTTAGAATAAAATAACTGGTAGGGTATTATGTGCTAGCTCAACAACAGCAGCTCTGTACAATTGGCAGTATTGTTTTTAGCACATAAGTAGGCATCTGTTTGTGGGGGGGGTGGAACTGGGGGGGTACATATACATTTGGGTGTCGCGGAAACAAATACAGAACAATTACAGAGGGCAATACGTGAATGGATCTGGTGTTGGTGTTGTCGCTTGCTTCTCCTGGACGGTTTTCATTGCCGTTGTCGTCTCGCGATCACCTCCGCTTCAGACGTTCGTCCCGTCTTTCGCCTGGATTTTCCTTGTTCTTTGCCCCTGTAGCTGCCAGGTTTGTTATTGTTCCCCATGCCCTCCTTCCGCTGTCATTCCCTTGCCTCCCCTCCACCTCACTGGACGGTTTTCATTGCCGTTGTCGTCTCGCGATCACCTCCGCTTCAGACGTTCGTCCCGTCTTTCATTGGATTTTCCTTGTTCTTTGCCCCTGTAGCTGCCAGGTTTGTTATTGTTCCCCATGCCCTCCTTCCGCTGTCATTCCCTTGCCTCCCCTCCACCTCACTGGTTACCCTTTATTGTTCCCTGTCTCCTCCCTCTTCCCCCCTCCCCCCTCCCCTTCTCCTGTGGTTCGCCTTTCTTTCTCTTAGGTTTAGCTACTATCCCCCCCCCCCAGTCTATCCCTCCCTTCCCCACATCGGCTACTTTCCCCTGATTCTTGGTTACCTGGCTATTCTTCTGCTTGTTCGTTGGCCACAAACTGTTTATCACAGGGCTAAATCGCTGGCTTTGAAAGCAGACCAAGGCAGGCCAGCAGCATGGTTCAATTCCCGTAACAGCCTCCCTGAACAGGCGCCGGAATGTGGCAACGAGGGGCTTTTCACAGTAACTTCATTGAAACCTACTTGTGACAATAAGCGATTTTCATTTCATTTCACAAACAGGTCCCGGAACAATTGGGTGAATGGCTCCCACGTTCTGTGTAAACTGTCGTCTGACCCTCGGATGGCGAATTTGATTTTCTCCATTTGGAGAGATTCCGAGAGGTCGGACAGCCAGTCTGCAGCTTTGGGTGGTGCTTCTGACCACCAGCCGAACAGGATTCTACGGCGGGCGATCAGGGAGGCAAAGGCAAGGGCGTCCGCCCTCCTCCCCAGGAATAGATCTGGCTGGTCTGAAACCCCGAAGACCGCCACTTTTGGGCATGGCTCCACCCTCATCACCACCACTTTGGACATTGCCTCGAAGAAGGCTGTCCAGTACCCCGCAAGTCAGGGGCAAGACCAGAACATGTGGGCGTGGTTGGCCGGGCCTCCTTGGGACCGTTCACATCTATCCTCCACCTTCGGGGAGAACCTACTCATACGAGTTCTTGTTAAGTGGGCTCTATGTACCACTTTTAGTTGCGTCAGGCTGAGCCTTGCGCACGTGGAGGTGGAGTTGACCCTATGCAGTGCTTTGCTCCAGAGTCCCTGCCCTATTTCAATCCCCAGGTCCTCTTCCCATTTCTTTCTTGTTGCGTCCAGTACGGTGTTGGCCCTTTCTGTCAGTCAGTCATACATGTCGCTACAGTTCCCTTTATCTTGGATGCTTGCGTCCAGTAACTCTTCCAGTAATGTCTGTCGTGGTGGTTGTGGATACATCTTTGTCTTCTTTTGTGGGAAGTTTTTGAGTTGCAGGTACCTTAGCTTGTTCCACCTGGCTAGCTGGAATTTCTCTGTCTGTTCGTCCAGTGTTGCGACCTTGCCGTCCGTGTATAGGTCCCTGACTGTCAGTGTCCCTCCGACCTGTCCCCACTTATTAAAGGTGCCGTTAGTCAGCGCTGGTGCAGCGCATGGTTGTTGCAGATGGGAGCTTTGTCCGACATTTTGGTCAGGCCAAATTGCTGCCGTAGTTGGTTCCAGGACTGGAGGGTGGCCATCACCACTGGGCTGCTGGAGTGTTTTTTGGGTGGGGATGGGAGTGCCACCGTGGCGAGGGCCCGGAGGGAGGTCCCCATGTAGGAGGCCTCTTCCGCGTGCACCCACTTGGCTTTTGGCTCCTTGATCCATCCCCTTATTTACTCGGCCGTCGCCGCCCAGTGGTAGAATTGTAGGTTTGGGAGGGCTAGCCCATGCCTGGATTTTGTTTTTTGTTGGACCTTCTTTAGGATCCTAGCATTCTTCCCCCCCACCCCCCCCCCCCCCCCCGCCATATGTACGCCATGATTAGTTTGTCCAATGCTTTGAAATAGGCCTTGGGGATGTAGAGTGGGATGGATCGAAGTAGGAAGAGGCACCTGGGCAGCACGTTCATTTTGATCGCTGGACTCTCCCCGCGAGGGAGAGTGGGAGTGTGTTCCATCTTTGCAGGTCCTTTTTTACTTCCTCCGTCAGACTGGTGAGGTTCCATTTGTGGGTGTTTGATGTGTAGTTGAGATGTAGCAAATGTGGCAGCCAATTATCAGAAAGCAAACTTTCACAAATGATACAGGGTCTATGGATCCAAACTCAGTTTTGTTAAATCAGAGAATTTCCTGCCATTGGATTCTTGTTTCCCAATTGGTGCAAAGAACTTAAATTTACCATTATAGCTATGCTTTACTACTTACAGTCTTATTCCGACTTGTTGCTCTCATCATTTCTTAAGAAGTGGAAGAGGCGTTGGTGCAATGGGATTAAATTAGAAGATTGCAGTTTCAGGAATCATATTTCACTGATTAGGAGTCTGTTTTTGTTATGCATTCACATAATGCTACAGCACTGGTAAGATTTATTGTGCATCCTTAGTTGCCCTTTGGGAGTTTGTGGTGAGCTGTCCTCTTGAACTACCTGATTCTGTGTGGTGGAAGTATTCCCTCAGTAAGGAGTTCCAAGATTTTGACCAAACTGAGCATTGGTGAGAATGATATTTGTGAGTAAGTGCCATTTGATAGCACTTTTGATGACATCTTCCATTATTTTGCTGACAACTGGGAGTCAGTTGATCGACTGATGGGATAGTAGTTAGCGGGTCTGTATTGACACCTTGTCAGGTAGATGCCGGTATTATAGTATTGTAGTCAGTATTGTAGCTGTACTGGAATAGTTTGACTAGAGACCAGGTTAGTTTTAGAGTATTTTCAATGTTACCGATTGGGTGTTGTCGGGGACAGTGATGTTTGCTGTATCCAGTGCTCTCAGAGTTTCATGGTATCATGTAGATGGAATCATAATGGCAGAAGACTGGTTTCTGTGATGGTGGGAATCTCAGGAGGAGGCCAAGATAGACCATCCACTTGACACTTCCGGCTGAAAATGGTTACCAACCTTTTGTGAAAATTGATCTTTCTGAAATTTCTTAAATGCATTTAAAATAATTGTTGCCACGAGTTTTCCAGCTAATGATGAAGGAGGAAATGGAACTCCCAAAGTCAATAGGCAACAGTGCACAGATTAACAGGCAGCACGGTAGCATTGTGGATAGCACAATTGCTTCACAGCTCCAGGGTCCCAGGTTCGATTCCGGCTTGGGTGACTGTCTGTGCGGAGTCTGCACATCCTCCCTGTGTGTGCGTGGGTTTCCTCCGGGTGCTCCGGTTTCCTCCCACAGTCCAAAGATGTGCAGGTTAGGTGGATTGGCCATGATAAATTGCCCTTAGTGTCCAAAATTGCCCTTAGTGTTGGGTGGGGTTACTGGGTTATGGGGATAGGGTGGAGCTGTTAACCTTGGGTTGGGTGCTCTTTCCAAGAGCCAGTGCAGACTCGATGGGCCAAATGGCCTCCTTCTGCACTGTAAATTCTATGATAAGCTATGATCTATGATAAGAGAGTAGTTTGCCACTTTCTCTCCAGAAACAACTCTGCAATGGTAGCAATGGGATGGATATTCCTGGGATTCTACTCTTGTGTCAGAAGCAAAGTGGGTGGAGCAAGATGCCATATGCTAAACATTTCTGGCATTGGCCCCCATCGCAAACCCTGGAAACGTGATGGAAGGCAGTCACCCATATAATTGGCAACACCTCCTTCGGTGAGCCCACCCCACATAGGACCAGGAGTGCTAAAGTTAGCGAGAGGCAAGCTGGTACAGCTCAAAAGAGAGTAGTCCTTTAAGAATGAAATCTCCAGTACACTGCTGTGGTTTTCCTAAAGGAAATCCACTGCTCTGAAATTGATTACTGTTGGTAAATAATGTTGTGGGCCACACTTACACACCATGCACCATGTATGCACCATGTATGACTGCATTGTGCAAACATACGTTACAATGGCTGTGGACAAGGTAAAACTAGAGAATTTCTAGCAGGGCACAGCTTCCCAACAACCCACCTCTGTTCAATATCAGAATGTAGGGGAAACAAACTTAAAAAAGCATCTCTCTCATCGCAATGCTTGATCTTGGGGAGGAATGTGGTAGCGACCTCCTGACTGAACCCTGTTCTAAATAATAGACCCTCTCCCTGTTCACCTGCATGAATTTCACAGCAAATGATTCCGCACAAACTCCTGCAAGGAAGCAGTTTCTTCAATCATCCATGATTTTCAATGCTAGTCACTGTGTAATCGTTAGTGGATAATGATGTACAGGAGAATGAACGTAGGCATTACTACTTTAATTGAATTTGATTGATATTAACGATTCTGGGCTGCATTCTCCGCTTCAGCGGCTAAGTGCCGGCTCGAACGGAAAATCCATGGGAGATTTACGATGGAAAAATCGGCGGCGTCCCCTCACCGATTCCGGAATCGGTGAGGGGCTAGCAGCTGTGCCGGGTGAAAACTCCTGGCTCCCGCGTCGAAAACGGCGGGAAATTGGCCGGGTCCCTGGCTGCGCATGGATAAGGCGACGACCTGCAGCGGTCGCACCGTACAACACGGCACCGGCTGCGCGCGTACCCGACCCGCCATCCACGACCCCACAGGCCACCCCCTTGCCACCACTCATCAGTCATCCCATCCCACGCGAAAACACCCCCTCCCAGCGGCTCGGATTCCGGCCGAGTGTGGTGGTGCTAGACACAGTGCGCAGCCGCCACGCTGGGTTCCCGACCGCTGAGACCACATGTGTCCCATGCCACCAGAAACACGGCCTATCAGGGGCGGAGCATCGCGGGAGGGCCGGCCAAGGACGCGGCAACACCGTTGCAGCGACGCGCTGCGCGGGACGTGATGACGCCATTTCCGAGGGGGAGGGGGGAACATGGCTAACCGGCGTCAAACCTGCGCCGGCTCCGATTTGGGCGTCAGAGTCGATTCTCCATCCCATCGCCGATTACGATATCGCCGTCGGGCAAAGGAGAATCCCGCCCTCTAAGTCACAAAAGCAGAGGCACTAAAAAGTTGCCATAGTCCCATACGATCATAGGCTGCTTTTCCCTTTGAGGGGGAGAGCTGACTGGTGGAGATTTAACCAGAGAATCACCACACCTAATAATAATAATCTTTATTGTCACAAGTAGGCTTACATTAACACTGCAATGAAGTTACTGTGAAAAGCCCCGAGTCGCCACATTCCGGCGCCTGTTCGGGTACACAGAGGGAGAATTCAGAATGTCCAAATAACCTAATAGGCCATCTTTCGGGACTTGTGGGAGGAAACCGGAGCACCCGGAGGAAACCCACACAGACACAGGGTGAATTTGCAGACTCTGCACAGGCAGTGACCCAAGCAGGAATTGAACCTGGGACCCTGGCGCTGTGAAGCACCAGTGCTACCCACTGTGCTACCATGCCGCCCCTTCCTGATACTTCCCTGGGTTCTTTCCTTACCACCTCCCCCCACCTGTCATAATATACACATCAGTATATGATGGTGCAGAGACACACACTGACTGACACACTGCAAGACCAATCAACACACACAACACAGCAGCCAATCACCAGTTAGGGCACAGTCACTACAAAGACAGAGGGCACTAGTTTTCCAGCTCATTCGGGATGCAGCCCCTGAGAGAGGCAGAGCCCGCAGTCAGTAGCACAAACTTCCACCATGTGCTAGCAGTATAGGCTGGTCAGTTTAGGCATAGATCTTCAGTCAATCTAACATAGTGTCGACCCACAGTGCAAGTATGTTTAACAGCTCTTAGTTAAATAAAATAGAGTTCTACTATTACAAGTGTTGGTAGCCTGTCTATGTTACTGCTAAGGTAAACGCAGTCTCCATAGATCCAGAGTACCCAACACATCATGGTACCAGTATGTGATGTTAGAGTTTAATAGACCTACCTTCAAGTGATCTGCCTTCGACCAGCAATCAGCCATCCGGTAGTATGGACAGCGTCCGCCCTACCCCGCCGCTCCGCATCACCGGCAACCTCGGTGCGAACTGGAAAATCTTTAAACAACGATTCCAACTATACCTCGAAGCCACAGACCGGGAAGCTGCTTCAGACGGCAGGAAGATTGCTCTCTTCCTTTCCACGGCTGGGGACCACGCCATCCATATCTTCAACTCTCTCACTTTCGCTGAACGTGAAGACAAGTCCAAGTTCAAGACAGTCCTGCTCAAATTCGACAGTCACTGTGACATTGAGGTAAATGAAAGTTTTGAGCGCTGTCTTTCAACAGCGTCTGCAGGGTAAGGATGAACCTTTTCAATCTTTCCTCACCCACCTTCGCATCCTCGCGCAGTCCTGTAATTACGGCTCCACTTCTAACTCGGTGATACGCGACCAGATCATTTTCGGTGTGCACTCGGACCCCCTACGCCAGCAGCTCCTCAAGGTTAAACAGCTCACCCGTGCGATAGCCATCGAGACCTGCGTTCTGCATGAAAACGCCACTAACCGATACTCGCACATTCAAGCGGCTGAATCGGCGCAGCAATGTCCCCATGAGGCAGAGCGGGTGCATGCCATTAAACAACTCCAGGGCCTAAGCCTGGATGAGGGCGGCCATTTCGCGCGCTTTTCGCGGGCTCCCGTGCATGCGTGCACTGACCGAGGGGACGGCGAGGCCGAAGACCGCACTGTGCAGGCGCGCACTACGTACAACCGCACCATGCATGCGCGGTGGCGTACCGAACGTTCTGATGTCACTACATGCTGCAACTGTGGCTCCGCCCACTTAAAGCGGCAATGTCCTGCAAAATCCCGACGCTGTCTCCAATGTGGCAAGCTTGGCCACTATGCAGCCCTATGCAGGTCTGCTCAACCTACTACATCTCGTCGCTCCAACCAGCCACGCAGGGATGTCCGAACCATCTAGCCACCGGTCACCAATTCCGACTCTGACTTGATTCCGGACCTTGACACCGAGGACCCTAAAGCACCATTTCGAATGGGCATCATCACCAAACACAAGATGCTCTAGAAGGCAAAAGCCAAGTCTCTCCCAATATTCGGCATTGATCCGGACGACGAGTGGTGTGCCACCCTCACGGTCAACCGATCCCGCATCCGATTCCGCCTGGACACCGGCGCTTCAGCCAACCTCATTGCGCGGTCTGACCTCGAAAGCCTCCATGTCAAGCCTACCATCCTGCCATCCGCCTGCCAGCTTCTGGACTATAATACTAATGCCATTGCTGCCAGTGGCTCTTGCCAGCTTGAAGTGTCGCATTAAAGGCTAACCTGCCATTCAAAATAGTGGGGTCCACTAAAGCCTCCCTGCTTGGTGCTCAGGTGTGCAAACTTCTAAACCTTGTGCAAAGGGTTCACTCCCTGTCACCCGCTGACGCTTCCGCATCTCAGGACGCTGACTTTCGGACACAGCTGAATGCCATCATCACCCGATACCCGTGCCCATGCCCTTGGTGTATTTGAGGGCATGGGCACACTCCCATACACTTATAAAATCTTGTTAAAACCAAATGCCACACCTGTGGTGCACGCACCTCGCAGGGCACCAGCACCCCTCAAGGACCGCCTCAGCAGCAGCTGCAGGACCAGGGCGTAATTTCAAAAGTTACAGAACCGACTGACTGGGTCAGCTCTATGGTGTGCGTGAAAAAAAACATCCGGCGAATTACGCATATGTATTGATCCCAAGGACCTCAACCGCAATATTATGAGAGAACACTATCCCATTCCAAAGCGCGAAGAACTCACTGCGAGATGGCTCGCGCCAAATTTTTCACCAAGCTAGACTCATCCAAGGGGTTCTGGCAGATCCAACTCGACGCATCCAGTCGGAAGCTCTGCACCTTTAACACCCCATTTGGCCGGTATTGCTACAACCGGATGCCGTTTGGCATCATCTCTGCATCGTAAGTGTTCCACAGAATAATGGAGCAGATGATGGAAGGTATCGAAGGGGTTCGCGGATATGTGAACGACATCATCGTCTGGTCTACCATCCCGCAGGAGCACATTGATCGCCTCCAATGTGTCTTCTGATGAATCCATGAGCATGGCCTCCACCTCAACAGGGCCAAATGCTCCTTTGGTCAAACAGAACTTAAATTCCTCGGAGACCACATTTCACAGTTTGGCGTGGAGCCGGATGCTGACAAGGTATCTGCCATTAAGGCCATGAAGACACCAGAGGACAAGAAGGCGGTCCTCCGCTTCCTGGGCATGGTCAATTTCCTTGGGAAATTCATACCTAACATCGCCTCCCACACCACGGCTCTCAGGAACCTGGTTAAGAAGACAACCGAGTTTCAATGGCTCCCCGCCTACGAACAAGAATGGCGGGAACTCAGGGCGAAGCTGACCAAGGCCCCGGTGTTAACATTTTTCGATCCGGCCAAAGAAACAAAGATCTCCACGGATGCCAGTCAGTCCGGCATTGGAGCAGTGCTCCTTCAACGTGACAACGCCTCCTCTTGGGCTCCTGTCGCATACGCGTCACGTGCAATGACGCCCACCGAATAGCGCTATGCGCAAATTGAAAAAGAGTGCCTGGGAATTCTTACCGGAGCCGTCAAATTCCATGACTATGTCTATGGACTCCCAAAGTTCACAGTCGAGACAGACCACAGGCCACTGGTCAATATCATGCAAAAAGACCTTAACGACATGACGCCGCGCCTGCAGCGCATTTTCCTTAAACTCAGGTGGTACGACTTTGAACTCGTCTACACCCCGGGTAAGGAGCTCATCGTCGCCAATGCACTCTCCCGATCTGTCACCACACCCTGCGACCCAGCGGGCTTCGTGTGCCAAATTGATGCTCAGGTGCATTCGCCGCATCCAATCTGCCCGCCACGGACGAACGCCTCATCCATATTCGTCGTGAGACAGCCAACGATCCCTTGCTCCAACGTGTCATGCGCCACCTGACAGACGGGTGGCTCAAGGTCCGATGCCCTCAATTCTATAACATTAAATATGACCTGGCGGTGGTAGATGGAATTCTACTAAAGCTGGACAGGATCGTCATTCTGCACAGCATGCGGAACCTCGGCCTTGAGCAGCTCCATAAGGGCCACCTGGGAGTGGAGAAATGCCGCCGCCGGGCCCGTGAGGCAGTGTACTGGCCTGGAATCAACGAAGACATTGCCAACACCGCTCTTAACTGCCCAACATGCCAGCGTTTCCAGCCTGCTCAGCCAAGGGAGACCTTGCAACCCCATGAGTTGGTCACGTCCCCCTGGACCAAAGTGGGCATCGACCTGTTCCATGCACTTGGCCAGGACTACGTCCTCATAGTGGACTATTTCTCAAACTACCCGGAGGTAGTTAGGCTACACGACCTCACCTCAACTGCAGTCATCCGCGCGTGCAAGGAAACCTTCGCTCGCCATGGCATCCCGCTCACGGTCATGTCCGACAATGGCCCGTGTTTTGCCAGTCAGGAGTGATCCAATTTTGTCAAACGATACAACTTCACACATGTCACGTCCAGTCCCCATTACCCCCAATCCAATGGCAAAGCTGAAAAGGGGGTGCACATTGTCAAACGACTCCTGTGCAAGGCGGCCGATGCAGGATCCGATTTTTACCTCGCCCTGCTTGCTTACAGATCAGCTCCATTGTCCACTGGCCTGTCAACGGCTCAATTGCTGATGAATCGCACCCTGTGGACAACGGTGCCGGCCATTCATGTCCCGAACTTGGACAACCTTCCGTTCCTTCGTCGAATGCAGTTGTCTCGGGTCCAACACAAATCGGCGTACGACGCCCGCGCCACAGGTCTCCCTGCTCTGGCTCCTGATGACGAGGTCCGTGTCCAACTTCCCGATGGTGGTTGGTCCGCCACCGGTGTGGTGCTCAGACAAGTGGCCCCCAGGTCATTTGTGGTTTGTCTACAAGACGGCTCTCTTCTTCACCGAAATAGACGGGCACTACGACTCCTTCCTCGCTAGTCACCAGATCATCATCTCCTGCCCCACCGTCACGACAAACCCGTCACGGACTTTGCAGATCTCCCTTTCGCTCTGCCACCCTCTGAGTCTGACACAGTCCCGCCCATTCCAGGACAGCGGCCCCTGACCCACCCTTGAGGCTGTCAACCAGAATTTGTCACCCACCTCAGAGACTGAAATTATGAACCCCCTGAATTCATGGACTCTTTGAACTCATGAACTGATTGTTTTGTTACCCTGTTTGATTAACTCACTGGTTTGTACATACTGTTGTTCTCGTTATATTTTGTGTTGCATGCTGTCCATCTGCACTAGATGCGTTCCAATGTAAATATCTTAGAGTTTCTGTACATAGTCCTGTAAATATGCTCGCATGTGCCACACATAGTTAGGAACATTTGCATACTACATTATTTATTGCCACGAACACACATTTTTTTTAGAAAAGGGGGGATGTCAGTATATGATGGTGCAGAGACACACACTGACTGACACACTGCAAGACCAATCAACACACACAACACAGCAGCCAATCACCAGTTAGGGCACGGTCACTATAAAGACAGAGGGCACTAGTTTTCCCGCTCATTCGGGATGCAGCCTCTGAGAGAGACAGAGCCCGCAGTCAGTAGCACAAACTTCCACCATGTGCTAGCAGTATAGGCTGGTCAGGTTAGGCATAGATCTTCAGTCAATCTAACATAGTGTCGACCCACAGTACAAGTATGTTTAACAGCTCTTAGTTAAATAAAATAGAGTTGTACTATTACAAGTGTTGGTAGCCAGTCTATGTTACTGCTAAGGTAAACACAGTCTCCACAGATCCAGAGTATCCAACACATCACGCCCCACCTTGTTCTCTCTGCTCTGTGCACTCTTGTCTACCCTCTTCAGTCCCCCCTCCCCCCTTCTTTCCTAATCACTATTGGCCTCGAACAGGTTTGGAACAGGCTGATGAATGGCCCCCACGCTTTGTGTTAGCCCTCGTCCAACCCTCGGATGGTGTACTTGATCTTCTCCAGGTGGGGAAATTCCGACACATCTGCCAGCCAGTCTGCAGACGTGGGTGGTGCTGCTGATCACCAGCCGAGCAGGATTCTCCAGCATGCGATTAAGGAAGCAAAGGCCAGGGCATCGGCCCTCTCCCCCATATGTAGTTCTGGCTAAAATCTACCTTTTTGACCTGTCCTGTTATTTGTGCCAATTTATGTCTGAATGTGCTGCAATAAATTGTTTGGGCACAATTTTCTATGTTAAAAGCACTATATAAATGCAGGTTATTGTCGCTTTCATTACTTGCCACTACTTGTCAGCAATCCCTCAGGCATAATCTTGGAATAAATTGAAATGATCAAATGATCAAACCACGAATGCAATCATAAGAGAGCACAAATCCCGGACTGAAGGCTGGAGAGGTCAAACCCCAGGCTGAAACTCAGACAGTACAAAAACCACATTTAAAACCGGTACCCAAATCTAGGACTGTTACCGGGTGAGCCCAAAACCTGAGTGAAACCCGGAGAGCCTGAACCCTGGAGAGTCTAAACTCCGGATGTCTGTTCAAAGTTTGCATAGTCTCTAAGTGGCTGTGTGGGTTTTCTCTGGGGGCACCGGTTAAAGGTGTGCAGGTTAGGTAGATTGGCCATGCTAAATTGCTCGTTAGTGCCCAAAGGTTGGGTGGAGTTATGGGATAGGGTGAGAGAATGGGTCTAGGTAGGATACTCTTTCAGAGGGTCTGTACAGGCTTGCTGGGCAGAATGGCCTCAGACTGCACTGTAGGAATTCTGTGGTTCTATTCTGTGGTTCCAGGAAACCCATGCAGACACGGAGAGAATGTGCAAACACCACACCGTCACCCAAGGTCTGAATTCAACACGGGTCCCTTGTGTTGTGATGCATCAGTGCTAACCAGTGTGCCACCATGTTCTTTTTAAAAATCTTTTTCCAATTAAGGGGCAATTTAGCATGGCCAATCTACCAACCCTGCACATCTTTGGGTTGTGGGGGTGAGACCCACGTAGACACGGGAAGAATGTGCAACCTCCACACGGAAAATGACCCGGGGCCGGGATTGAACCTGGGTCCTTGGTGCCGTAAAGCAGCAGTGCTAACCACCGTGCTGCCCCTAGTGTGCCACCATGTTACCCGTGTTATGTTTCTGCCTTGTTTACTTCAATTATCTAATTCATTTATAATAATCTCATAATTAAATGTTGTGTTTTAATGTTTCAATAAGACATTGTCGGATCGTGTAAAGTTTAATGAAAAATATTTATTAATAAAAATAATTTTATAAATACAAGTGAAGTTAAACATTATCAGCTGAACAATGACATAAAACTACCTAAATTTTTGCAAATTTCTTGCAATAAAATGTATTTTCTCACTTAAACACTATGGTCAATAAAATATATGTTTTCACATAAACACAACTGTTCTGTCTATTTGTAAAAGGGAGGCGAGGGAAGAGGGGGGAAGGGAAGGGAGGGGAGGGGAATGGAGGGAATAGGGGGGAGGAGAGTTTTGACATATCAATTGTTAATTTTACAAGCTCAATGTCCGAAAGCAGCAGCTGCTAAGCGATCTCAAATGGCCCTTGCGTCATCTGGGGGAGATGGTGCCTGATCCTTCTCTCATGATCCCTGTGCATATGTTGATGCCTCAAAACTGCGATTCCCCAGAGGAGGTGAAGCATGATTACAGATGTTCAATCTGCACTGGATTCTGCAATACCTGTCAGAGAATTAGTTCATGTTAGCTTACAGGAGGCTTGCATGCATCAACTAGGGCATTAAACTTTGTTAAAGTATTTGAAGTAATTACTAAGGCTTGTAAGAATAAACATTATATCAGGGAGACTCTTAGATAACACAGCTTAAAATACTTGCAAAATCCAAATGTACTTTAGCTCTGAATCAGCTGGGAGGACAGGCTGGCTAACATTAATGTCCGTGAAGGAGTCAATAGTACTGGTAACGAGGCCGAGATTAATCAAAACAAACTCCACTGTGCTGCCCATATGCTTAGGATGTCAGAGTCCTGACTGCCAAAGCAAATCTTCTTCACCCAGCTCAAGGAAGGATACCGAACATGAGGAGGACAAAGGAACCGCTTAAAAGACAGCTTTATGCGCCGCTCCCGATAGCCCCTGGGAAGTACTCAGGGAGTCCGGTAATAATGGCTTCAGTGAGAATTTGGAGGCAGTTTTGCCAACACTTTAGGTTGGGGGCAGGGTCAAGGGAAGTGCCGATTCGGAGGAACCACAGATTTGAGCCAGGGAGGTGGAATGGAAATTTTCGGAAATGGGAGGAGATGGGGATTAAGACACTCAAAGATTTGTTTCTTTGGGGTCGGTTTGCAGGATTGAAGGAGCTGGAAGTGAAGTATGGGCTGGAGCAGGGGGAAATGTTTAGATCCATGCAGGTTCGAGATTTTGCCAGAAAGGAGATACAGAGCTTCCCGGTGTGGGCCGGCCTCCACATTGCTGGAGGAGGTGCTGATGACAGGGGGACCGGAGAAGGGGGTAGTGTCAGCGGTTTACGGAGCTATTTTGGAAGAGGAGAAGGCACCACTGGAAGGGATCAAAGCAAAGTGGGAGGAAGAGTTGGGAGAGGATATGGAGGCGGGGTTCTGGTGTGAGGTGCTCCGGAGAGTGAATGCCTCCACCTCGTGCGCGAGGTTGGGGCTGATACAGCTAAGGTGGTATACAGAGCACACCTCACGAGGGCGAGGATGAGCCGATTCTTTGAAGGAGTAGAAGATGTGTGTGAACGTTGCGGGGGGGGGGGGGGGGGGGGGGCGCTAATCACATTCATATGTTTTGGTCCTGTCCAAAGCTAGAGGATTACTGGAAGGAGGTTTTTAGGGTAATTTCTAAAGTGGTGCACGTGAAACTGGACCCGGGCCCCCGGGTGGCCATATTCGGGGTGTCGGACCAGCCAGGGTTGGAAACGGGTGCGGAGGGAGATGTTGTAGCCTTTGCCTCGTTGATCGCCCGAAGGAGGATCCTGATAGGATGAGAGCAACCTCTCCACCCTGTGCCCTGGCGTGGCAGGGGGACCTGTTGGAATTCTTGACTCTTGAGAAGGTTAAGTTTGAACTGAGGGGAAGGATGGAGGGGTTCTACAATTCATGGGCATTATTCATCATGCACTTTCAAGAACTGGATAACATCAAACATTAGTTGGGGGAGGGGCGGATGGGAGGGTTGGGGGGGGGGGCTGTTGTTGGTGACTATGGGTGATTCCTGATTCCTTTTTGCCATTTGTTTATGTGAATATGCGGGCTAATGTTTGGGGTTTGGTGGGAGGATGGGATCGTTGTTATTGATATGGGGATTGACATACTTGTCACTGATTATTGTTTGTTGTTGGTGGGTATATATTTGAGAGAAAATGTGAAAAAGGAGGAAAATAAAAATAAAATCTTTTAAAAGACGGAGAAGAGGAGAAATTTCTTCTCTCAGAGGGTCGTTAGTTTGTGGAATTCTCTTCCAGAGAGCTGTGGGGGCTGGAGCAAAGAATATATTTAAGTTTATAAGGATAGGGAATCTAATATACTGGCAGTCAGGTGGTAGGGCAGGGGGGAAGTTGGGTATGTTATTGTGATGTTGTTGTGTGTGTCGGACCGCTCTGTTATTTTGAATGTTAAAATTATAAATGCTTCAATAAAATGTTTTCTAAACAAAATGAAAGACATTTTGATGACTTATGTCAAGAAATGGAACATAGACGTCAATTTCTAGGAGACCTTTGTTTAGAAGAGACCTCCTTGGAGGAAACTCCTGATTGCAGGGACACAATTCTTCGAGAGCATCTGACGGCAAGTGGAGGCTTGGAGAAGGAGCCTGAGAAAGGAATACCTGTGACTAGCGACCGATCCCACCTGCAGGAAACCCTTGCCAAGTGAGTTGAAGATGCAGCTCTAGGATCAGGCTCATCAGCCATGCAAGGACCCACAGAATCCGTGACCAGAAACACGGAGTATCTTAGGTGGACAATCATACACGTTAGCAAGTGATCACCACATTCAATCCGTTCAAGTTCCTTTAATGGAATAAGAGCCACATGACAAATCAAAGTTCAAAAAAATATATATCTTCCTTTCACTTTATTTGCATTTTAAATATATTTATAAATACTAAATACTAATAATATAAAACATTAACCTACTGGCCGGAGGTTTGAATGCCGTGTGCTTCCAGCATGCATGCCGTGGCCCACATGCACCGCGCATGTGCTGCAGTCCAGCAACTTAAGTTAGGGATCGCAGAGGAAGTTATGTGCCATAGTGTTGAAAAGTATTATCTCCATGTTTCCAAGAATGTGATGACAATACAATCAAGAACAGTGAACAACAGAAGCTTCACCTTTTATAACATGCAGATTAAAACATTAATTGAATAAAGTGTTTCTTATAAATTTAGAGTGCCCAATTCATTTTTTCCAATTAAGGGACAATTTAGCGTGGCCAATCGACCTAGCCTGCACATCTTTGGGTTGTGGGGGCGAAACCCCTGCAAACACGGGGAGAATGTGCAAACTCCACACGGACAGTGACCCAGAGCCGGGATCGAACATGGGAGGTCGGCGCCGTGAGGCAACAGGGCTAACCCACTGCGCCACCGTGCTGCCCCTTTAATTGAATAAAGTTGATAAATTAAATTATAACAAAATATGTTGGACACTATGCAATCATAACTAAAAATCTTAACTGACATCAACCAACGCAAATGGTTTGTGCATCACCACAAACAAACAACAATGTACATTGATCATTATCAAATCCTTTCAAAAATCTTAAAAGCATAATTTTGAAGCATATGTATATATATATATTCAGCAGGTCATATAAGCAAAATGGTTATTGAAAAATTTGATTTGATTACTTAATTTTGTTGTTTTTGCTGGTTGCTGAAAAGTGCCTTACAAAAAAGGGAAATTACTTGTTTGGCAAGTTTTGAGCTGCTTGCTGGATTGTCATGAGAGTGTCCCCTTACGAAAGGGTTTTGTCTTATCACATGGTTTCAGTGATGTCATTTTGTGGGTGGAGCTGGGCTGTGGCTCTGTGAGGTTTGTTATACTTTCACTTTCAAATTTGACTGCTGTGGACTACAGACAGAGAAAATAAGTGTTTTGGCCTGTCTCTCTCTATTTTCATTTTAAATATCTGTTCCAGTAAAAAAAAACATTGATTATAGCTACCTGCTTTGGTAACTTAAATATATATAGTTTGCTTTCTGGAAGGGATTAAACCTGCTGGTGTATGGGGTCAGAATCTCAGGAAAAGCCAGGCTTATTCAAGTGAGAATGCAGAGTGCTGGGCCATGCCCTTGAAAGTATTTTTTTGATTTATGGGATTTTGTTTTTGAATTGGAACAGTTAAGGGGGAATTCATTAAGTGTTACACATAGATCACTGTAGCTGGGTGGTGTCTTTATGTTTGTAATTGATAAAAATTATTGCTGTGCGTTTATATAAATGTTAACTAAGTTCTTGGAATAAAGCTTATTTTGATTAAAGTGTCCTGGAAGCCTTCACCTGAAGTGAAGGCTCTTGTGCTCATCCTAGCCAAATTCAACATAAATGTTGTAGGTCAGGTGGACTTCATAATATACTTTGGAGTTTCTAAACCCTGGCCCATAACAGGATGCTGATCTGTAGTTTTTCCTACTTATTTAGTGAACAGAAGTGCTTTTGATTGCTTTGCAATTAATCAATTGAAAATTTAAGTCACTCAATATACTGAACTTAACAGATAGTTGTTACTTCAGCTAACAATGATTTTTTGTTCGACATGCACTTTGATGTTTAACTTGAACTCTAAGATGTAACAGACACGTTAGCCAATAAATTGGGATGGACTCTGTTTAGACTTACGTTAGATTCAAAATGTTAATTGTGTACATACACAGTCTGCAACAATTGCATAGTTATAATTTTTAGTTATTATTCCATCAAATATTGACAGACTTTCTTTTGGCATTGGTGTCAAATGCATTGTTACATATTTGACGGTTCATTCGATGGTTGAGAGTCTGATATATGCTGTACTCATTGTTTTTTTTAAGGGCATCCAAATGTGCTGCTTGGAAATCTATGCTCACTTTTAAACTTTCTCTTTGCGCATTGTGGCATGCCCCATTTGTCCACAACCAGAGAACTTAAATGCAGGCTGACCAAGTCAGGACATGGAATCCGTTAAGTATGTGAATGGAAATACTGTAATTTAATCTGTAAAGCTTCCCACAGTTTGTACATCAAATGCCTATTATCCATTGTAGGAAGCTGATTGAGAAAAATCTATTTACAATCTATATCAAAGACTTGGATGATAGGAACCAAGCCCAATGTATGCAAATTTTCTGACAATATCATCTGGATAGAAAAGTATTTTTAATGTTAACTCATGAGATGTGGACATCGCTGGCTAGGCCAGCATTAATTGCCCATCCATGATTGCACTTGAGAAGGTGGTGGTGAGCTGCCATCTTAAACCCCTGCTGTCCATGTGGTGTAAGTGCATCTCCAATGCTGTTAGGGAAGTTGTTCCAGGATGATGGGGATAAATGCGGAATTATCCATTTTGGTAAGAAAAATAGAAAAGCTGAATATGTTTTGAACCGTGGGGGAGCCAAAGAATTCCACTCATAAAAATGCAGAGAAGTTGTTTCTCCTGGCTGGAGAGTTTAGAACCAGGGGCCTTCGTCTCATGACAAGGGGTTGTCCATTTATGACTGAGATGAAGAGACGTTTCTGTATTTAGAGGCTTGTAAATATTTGGAATTCTCTACCCCAGAAGGCAGTTGATGTCCACTCATTGATTATGGTTAAAACTGAGATTGATGGGCTTCAGAACACTATGCGAAGCAAGGAATATGCGAATGGGGTGAGAAAGTGGAGTTGAGCTCACTCAAATATGCCTGCTGTTCATTACAGTTGCTCTTGCATGTTTAATTTCCATGAAACTTTGCAGATGTAGGGCTGGGTTTTATGCAGCCCATTGCAGCAGAAAACATAGCAACTGAGCCCCCCCAATTGTGGGAGAGGCCCGGATTTAATTTCCCAGCAGCAGGAAGATCTCACTGAGTTCTATCAGAGGGTGGAAAGGACAGACATGGGATGTCCAACTGCCGGCAGTGGGATATCAATTAGGCTTATTGAGCTAACAGATACCAATATCCCTGATCCCACCTCAGCTGAGTGGCGGCTCAGGGATTAAATGGAGGCTATACTGTTCTCCCTCACCCTTGCAGGGCCACCAGCTAAACCTGTCAGACTTTCCAGTGGCCAACTGAGGGGTCCCTCATTATTAGGCACACTGTGCCAGCAGCCAGCGCTCCCATTGGTACTGGTGGTAATGATGAGCCAACAGTCTCTAATTAGCCAGCAGCACTCGGCAGGCGGTACTTCTGCTGCCAAGGACCTCAACTTCATGGAAGGCCTGCCAGTGACCAGTTACTAGCCTGAAGGACACGTTATTCCCTTGTGCTTTTCCCATTGAACTGACAGGGGTTCACCACCAGTTCTCCAACCAGTGGGCGAGACACTGTCAACCCAACTAAATCCCGACTAATACCGTCAGTGGGAGCTGGGAATGGCACAGTGCTCTGTGGTTTCTGAGGCTTGTCTGCATGGGACAAATAACTGTGTATGTCCTTAATCTATCAGATTGAAGGATTGAGGATTGAATATTACAGAGTCTGAACCAAAAAAGGTAATTGCGATAGTCAATTCAATGTCAAATCCGATGCAGAAAGCAAAATAATGAGGAAGGAGTGAAGATTGGATTGAGAGTGAGAGAAAAAGTGTCAGAAAAAAAAATCCAAATGTATTTCTTTAAATCTTCAACAACAAAGCTGAAAACTGTGAAAATGAGCCTTTTTAGTTGTCATAGTTAATTTCAGTGTTGAAGTGGTTTTATAGGGCTGCACGGTGGCGCAGTGGTTAGCGCTGCTGCCTCACGGCACTGAGGACCCGGGTTCAATCCCGGCCCCAAGTCACTGTCTGTGTGGAGTTTGCACATTCTCTCCGTGTCTGCGTGGGTCTCATCCCCGCAACCCAAATAAAGATGAGCAGGGTAGCTGAATTAACTACGCTAAATTGCCCCTTAATTAGAAAATAAAGATGTGGATACACTAAATTTAAAAAAAGAGAAAAAAGGTGGCTTTGTGACAGTAATTAAGACTTATCATGCTGTTAAAAAGGGTACTTGGACGAAAACGAAAATGCCATAACTGCTGTGACAAGTTTAGTTTGTATCTACCATGCAAGTACAGGAACTTCACAATGTTCAATGCCTTTCAATAACAAAGCAGGCGGCAAAATGCTGGAGCTAATGGGCTGATGCATTTTGCACAGCAATATCCGGAATTCATACTTAACTTTGCACCTGCCCTTGGCTGAAGGTACCTTTAACATAATAAACCATCTTCGGGTCTTACTTAACAAGATCATTAAAATCAACATTTGACATTAAATCACGGAAGGAAATATCGATGCAGAGGCCAAATGCTTGGCCAGAGAGGTAAGTTTCAAAGAGTGTGTTAAAGGAGAAAAGAGAACTAAAAAGATGGAGAGGTTTTGGGAATGATTTTTCGCACTTAGGGCAGAGGCACCAATGGTGGAGCAATTAAAATCGAGAATGCTCGGAAGGCCAGAACTGGGTGAACGCAGACAGCTGGGTAACTTGTGGAGTTGGGAGATGACACAGGGATAGGGAGGTTTGAAGCCATGGAGGAACAAGAATGAGGATTCCAATATCAAGATATTGCTTAAACAGGATCAAGAGTTATTCAACTGCCACAGGTACGATGGGTAAATGGGACTTGATGTAGGCAATAACATGGGCAGGGCAGTTTTGGATGATTTCAAGTTCATGTAGGGCAGAATGCTGGAGACCAGCCAGGAGCTATGTAATAATCAAATCTAGAGGTAACAAGGGCATGGATGAGGGTTTCAATAGCAGAGGTACAGAAGCAGGGGCATAATTGGGTGATGGAGGAGGAAATAGGCAGAATTCATGATGGTGCAGATATGTGGTGAGAAGCTGATCATTGGGTCAAATATGACACCGAATTAGCACAAACAGTCTGGTTTAACCTCAGATAGTTGCAAGGAAGAGGAATGGAGTCAGTGGCTAGGGACAATGGCTTTAGTCTTTCCTATATTTAATTGGAGGAAGGTTCTTCCCATTCAGAACAGGATGTGGGACAAGCAGTGTGCTGATATGGAGAAAGTGTGAGGAATTGATTGAGCTGGTGGTCAGGTGAAGCTGGGTGCCATTAATCTATATGTGAAAATGAATGTTATGTTTTTGAATGATGTTGCCCAGGGCCAGCATTTAGATAAGGAATAGAAAAGGCCAGCGTTGGACCCATTGGGGTCATCAGAGGTTGGAGGAGGTTGGTGTGGTCAACTGTGCCAAGACTGCACACAGCTCAAGAAGGATGTGGAAGGATGATGCACCCTTGTCACAGTCATATAGGATGTAATTTCTGACTTTAAGAGCTATTGAACTATTGTGGCAGGGGCAGAATCTTGTTTGGAGGAATTCAAACATGGAAGTCTGGGGGAAACAGGCACTGAGTTTGCAGACAACAATGCTTTGGAGAGGCAAGAGAGATGGAAACGGGACAGACGCTTGCAAGGATGGTGGGATCACTGGCTGTTTTATTGAGAGAGGTAATGGTGGAAGATTTGAAGGGGAGACGGACTGTTCATGAAAAGAGAAAATTGTTGGTAATGTCAAGTAATAGAAGAGAAGAAGAAGTGAAGTAGTGTGGTCAGCAGTTTCCTGGTAATAGGATTGAGGGAGCAGGAGGTACATCTCTCGGACAAGATGGGCCCGGAGGGAGCGTGATGATAGATAGGAGGGAAGCTAGAGAAAGATGTGAGTTCAGGGCTAGGGAAAGGGAAATATTTAGACGAGGTTTGGCCCAGTTGGCCAGGAGAAGGGAGATAAGTGGAAAATTTAGCTGATCGAATAGTCTCAATCTGAGTGACAGAGGAGTCCATGAGCTTCTCGCACTCATTGGCTAAGCCTGAGGAGGCAGGACGGAAGGTTTAAGATAATCATTTGCAGTAAGAAGCCAATGAGTTTTCTGTGCATTCTAAAAGACCCTGGAATTATAAGCAGGTTTAGTAGATGAGAGCAGGACTGGTATTTTATGTGGTCCAGCAGAACTGGTTGTGATGGTTAAATAAGTTGTCTACCACATCCCTTCAAGTCTGCATTCTTGGGATTTAAGAGAATGGAGATGAGGGACAAATTACGCAAACAGGGTGAGAGACTTTAATGGGGACTGTGGCGTTCAAGGTGGAAATGAGATTGCTGTTGAGAAAATCAGTTGCTACAAAAATGTTCAAATGAAAGAAGGCTTTAAGTTACAAAGTTGGGCTTTTGAAAGTGCATTTGTCAGGTGAAGATTTTTTTCCAGATTGGACACACAAGAAAGTAGGATTGGGACATCGAAGGGAAATATGGATGTCGAGTGATATAAAGAAGTAATCAGAAATGTCCTTATCTGTAATTGATACAGTGGGAGAAGCAAGACCACTTGAGATGGTAAGGTTAAGGGTGTGGTCATGTGAATATGGGTGGGAGAGTATACATAGAGGGCAAGACTAAGTGAGGAGAAAAAGACAGGGAACTCAGAGGAGAACAAACATAATGAGTTGATATCGATGTTGCCAAGAATGAGAAGTCACCCAGTGCAGAATCTGAGCGAGGGAAGCAGTGAAAACATGTTGATGAGAAAAATGTTATGCCGAGAGCAATGATTTAAAATAAGAGCTGAGTATATGTGGAACAAGGTCATGTGCTCAAAGGGAGATAAGGTGCCAGAGGACAAGGGAGGCGCTTCAACCTATGATTATGTCACTACTTCCCAAACTATGTGGTTCTGATGGGACTCAGTTTGAACACTTATACATTAACTTGGCCTCAAATACCAGTAAACCTAAGCAGCAATAAAGCAGCTGTCAGAATACCGCACCAACCCCGCTTTTCTTTTTTTTAAATTGTGAGGGAGAAATACTTCACCCCAGGAGTGAAGACTCTGACCAATAGGTATCTTTTGTGTAAAAACAAGCTTTAATTTAAACACAGAATTAACCACATCAACAACAAATAAATAGCTTTACAATTATCAGCTAAACAGTTCTTAAATAAAAAGACAAACTTTAACTTATTACACAAGCCACTAATTCCAATTAAGCAACCCAGTACAGTTCAAATGTAATTCATAAATAAAATTAACAAAACAGTTCACTTGCTTATAGAACATAGAACATACAATGCAGAAGGAGACCATTCGGCCCATCGAGTCTGCACCAACCCACTTAAGCCCTCATTTCCACCCTATCCCCGTAACCTAATAACCCCTCCTAACCTTTTTGGACACTAAGGGCAATTTAGCATGGCCAATCCACCTAACCTGCACGACTTTGGACTGTGGGAGGAAACCGGGGTTTAGGTGTTTTAGTAAAGCTCAGAGAAGGAGGCAAAAGAGGGGGAGGTGTGGCGCTGCTAGTCAAGAGCAGTATTACGGTGGCGGAGAGGATGCTAGATGGGGACTCTTCTTCCGAGGTAGTATGGGCTGAAGTTAGAAACAGGAAAGGAGAGGTCACCCTGTTGGGAGTTTTTTATAGGCCTCCTAATAGTTCTAGGGATGTAGAGGAAAGGATGGCGAAGATGATTCTGGATAAGAGCGAAAGTAACAGGGTAGTTATTATGGGAGACTTTAACTTTCCAAATATTGACTGGAAAAGATATAGTTCGAGTACAATAGATGGGTCGTTTTTTGTACAGTGTGTGCAGGAGGGTTTCCTGAAACAATATGTTGACAGGCCAACAAGAGGCGAGGCCACGTTGGATTTGGTTTTGGGTAATGAACCAGGCCAGGTGTTGGATTTGGAGGTAGGAGAGCACTTTGGGAACAGTGACCACAATTCGGTGACGTTTACGTTAATGATGGAAAGGGATAAGTATACACCGCAGGGCAAGAGTTATAGCTGGGGGAAGGGCAATTATGATGCCATTAGACATGACTTGGGGGGGGATAAGGTGGAGAAGTAGGCTGCAAGTGTTGGGCACACTGGATAAGTGGGGCTTGTTCAAGGATCAGCTACTGCGTGTTCTTGATAAGTATGTACCGGTCAGGCAGGGAAGAAGGCGTCGAGCGAGGGAACCGTGGTTTACCAAGGAAGTGGAAAGTGGGCGATGGATAGTTACAAGGTAGCGAGGAAGGATCTAAAGAGAGAGCTAAGACGAGCAAGGAGGGGACATGAGAAGTATTTGGCAGGAAGGATCAAGGAAAACCCAAAAGCTTTCTATAGGTATGTCAGGAATAAGCGAATGACTAGGGAAAGAGTAGGACCAGTCAAGGACAGGGATGGGAAATTGTGTGTGGAGTCTGAAGAGATAGGCGAGATACTAAATGAATATTTTTCGTCAGTATTCACTCGGGAAAAAGATAATGTTGTGGAGGAGAATGCTGAGCCCCAGGCTAATAGAATAGATGGCATTGAGGTACGTAGGGAAGAGGTGTTGGCAATTCTGGACAGGCTGAAAATAGATAAGTCCCCGGGACCTGATGGGATTTATCCTAGGATTCTCTGGGAGGCCAGGGAAGAGATTGCTGGACCTTTGGCTTTGATTTTTATGTCATCATTGGCTACAGGAATAGTGCCAGAGGACTGGAGGACAGCAAATGTGGTCCCTTTGTTCAAAAAGGGGAGCAGAGACAACCCCGGCAACTATAGACCGGTGAGCCTCACGTCTGTAGTGGGTAAAGTCTTGGAGGGGATTATAAGAGACAAGATTTATAATCATCTAGATAGGAATAATATGATCAGGGATAGTCAGCATGGCTTTGTGAAGGGTAGGTCATGCCTCACAAACCTTATTGAGTTCTTTGAGAAGGTGACTGAACAGGTAGATGAGGGTAGAGCAGTTGATGTGGTGTATATGGATTTCAGCAAAGCGTTTGATAAGGTACCCCACGGTAGGCTATTGCAGAAAATACGGAGGCTGGGGATTGAGGGTGATTTAGAGATGTGGATCAGAAATTGGCTAGCTGAAAGAAGACAGAGGGTGGTGGTTGATGGGAAATGTTCAGAATGGAGTACAGTCACAAGTGGAGTACCACAAGGATCTGTTCTGGGGCCGTTGCTGTTTGTCATTTTTATCAATGACCTAGAGGAAGGCGCAGAAGGGTGGGTGAGTAAATTTGCAGACGATACTAAAGTTGATGGTGTTGTCGATAGTGTGGAAGGATGTAGCAGGTTACAGAGGGATATAGATAAGCCGCAAAGCTGGGCTGAGAGGTGGCAAATGGAGTTTAATGTAGAGAAGTGTGAGGTGATTCACTTTGGAAGGAATAACAGGAATGCGGAATATTTGGCTAATGGTAAAGTTCTTGAAAGTGTGGATGAGCAGAGGGATCTAGGTGTCCATGTACATAGATCCCTGAAAGTTGCCACCCAGGTTGATAGGGTTGTGAAGAAGGCCTATGGAGTGTTGGCCTTTATTGGTAGAGGGATTGAGTTCCGGAGTCGGGAGGTCATGTCGCAGCTGTACAGAACTCTGGTACGGCCGCATTTGGAGTATTGCATACAGTTCTGGTCACCGCATTATAGGAAGGACGTGGAGGCTTTGGAGCGGGTGCAGAGGAGATTTACCAGGATGTTGCCTGGTATGGAGGGAAAATCTTATGAGGAAAGGCTGATGGACTTGAGGTTGTTTTCGTTGGAGAGAAGAAGGTTAAGAGGAGACTTAATAGAGGCATACAAAATGATCAGGGGGTTGGATAGGGTGGACAGTGAGAGCCTTCTCCCGCGGATGGAAATGGCTGGCACGAGGGGACATAACTTTAAACTGAGGGGTAATAGATATAGGACAGAGGTCAGAGGTAGGTTCTTTACGCAAAGAGTAGTGAGGCCGTGGAATGCCCTACCTGCTACAGTAGTGAACTCGGCAACATTGAGGGCATTTAAAAGTTTATTGGATAAACATATGGATGATAATGGCATAGTGTAGGTTAGATGGCTTTTGTTTCGGTGCAAGATCATGGGCCGAAGGGCCTGTACTGCGCTGTATTGTTCTATGTTCTATGTTCTATGTTCTATGAAACCGGAGCACCCGGAGGAAACCCACACAGACACGGGGAGAACGTGCAGACTCCGCACAGACAGTGACCCAGCAGGGAATCAAACCTGGGACCCTAGCGCTGTGGAGCCACAGTGCTAACCACTGTGCTACCGTGCTGCTCATATCTGTGCAAACCTTTGGAGAGAGATACCTTTTCAGGAACAGCCTGAAAATCTTTCTATCTGTCAGACCCTTTGGCAAAACTACAAACTACAGACAGACCTAGATCCACCCATTAATTACATCATCGGCATTTTACTAAGATGTCCCATCACCTGATTAGCTAGAACTAAATACAATCGCGCATCAGTTATCTACTCTCCAGGAAATGGGCAGCAATCAAAACTATATCCCATTTGCAATCTCTCTGTATGAGCGGCATGGTGGCGCAGTGGTTAGCACTGCTGTCTCACGGCGCCGAGAATCTGGGTTCATTCCCTGCCCCGGGCCACTGTCCGCCTGGAGTTTGCACATACTCCCCGTGTCTGTGTGGGTCTCACCCCCACAACCCAAAGATGTGCAGGGTAGGTGGATTGGCCACGCTAAATTGCCCTTAATTGGAAAAAAAAGAATTGGGTACTCTAAATTTATTTCAAAAAAGCAACCTCGCTGTCAACAAGTAAATGATTGAACTCAATCACTACCTCACCTTTTATGACTCCTTAAATACAGTTCTAGCAGACATACTGCCTGTATGTATATCAAACCAGAGTTTTTAACAGCATTACTGCCATCACTGTGAAATATAATGGGTGGGATTCTCCGGTCTGCCAGCTGCATTTTCTGGCGTGGCACGCCCCTGCTACAACAGGATTCTCAGTTCCCGCAGCCGACCAATGGGGTGTCCCATTGTGGACACCTCAAGCTGTCGGGAAACCTGCGGACATGGGTGTGTCTCCCTGCAGCATGCACACATACATATACCCACCCTTCTTCCCAAACCCTCTCCTTTCCCACTCAGCAACCCCTCATCCCTACTCCCTTCCTCCTACTCATTCACTCTGCCCTTGCCATTTTTGGTCTGGTTGCCATTACCTGCAAAGATGAGTCACTATCCTTGTGTAAAGAACCTGTTCAATATGCATTGAAGATCAGAAATATGACGCTGCATTCAAATTTCTAGCTTAGCTACATGACCACCTGTTTTTTTCAACATTTAATCAGTGACCGAGTTACACATGCTGGCTTCTGCCTGCACCAGGTCAACATACAAACATCCAAGGCCCACTCGAACCCACTGCTTAAAGGGGCTTTTTATGCTCAAGTGTGCTTTGGGCTCACTGTCCACTCATTGCTCTTTGGCAGTATTGATCTAATCAGTCCCCGGATGTCCTGCCATCATCACGTGATTGAGTACTTTCCTCTCCACAGTCGATATTGCTGCCTTGGAGGAAGCAGAGTTTACCACCCCAGATGTGATCTGTGTGACCCCATTGGGGTCTTGACCAACAGATTGGGAATCCCTCTCTTAGGTGATAAGAGCCACATTGCCACCATGATGGTCTTGGTGGGACAAGTGGTGGAAAGTAGTCAGGGGGAGATGTCATTTCAGGAGAAGGGATGTTCACCTCTAAGCCAGGTTTCCATCATGTTGATATAATCATCCACAATAATTTCCTGAATGACGAGAGCATTCTTCACAAGGGAACATACAGTGGGGGATAGGGATGAGTGCCAGTAAGAGTTAATCTGCTTGCGCAGACTGCATGGTCTGCAGTTGGAGAGGCGAATTGGCCAGGCTGGAGGATACGAAAGATTATCCCCCAGAAGAACACTGGATGGGAAATTTACAAGACAGTAGAATAAGTGATTGGGATTACTGTTCATAGTGAGGAAAAGCCAAGTGCCTTGATGGGCCCTTTGGATGACATTGACAGAGGCAGTGAGGGATACTGCAGGCTAATCTAAGAAGAATTCAAGCTTGTGACTGTGACAAGAGAAAATGAAGGTCGAGGAATTCTGAAGAGTTGGGGATAGGGATTTGAGAGGATGGATATGTTCCTATGAGTACCTGAGAGGAGAGAAGTGAAAGGAGATATAATAGCAGACGGGTGGGAGTAAAGATAAACGTAGTTACAAAGAGGGGGGAAGAAGTGGAAATTCAAGTGATGGGCTTGGAGCTGGGGCTACAGTCACAATGTGTTGATGAATGGGCACAGGGAAAATTCCAGTTACAAGGGTCTGGTTACCAGATCTTCCACGATCTTTGCATATCACAAATTTTATATGATAAAATGGACAATGGTCTGGATTCTAGGTCTGATATTGAATTGGACACTTTAAATTAATCCACAGTCAGATCACAGGCAGGCCTGATGGGAATTCGAACAGCCAAGTTTGAATTCACTGAGCAGAGACAAACAGTTCACAGAATCACAGAATTTACAGTGCAGAAGGAGGCCATTCAGCCCATCGAGTCTGTACCGGCCCTTGGAAAGAGCTCCCTACCCAAGCCCACACCTCCACTCCATCCCCACACTTCCACCCTATCCCCGTAGCCCCACCTTACTGTACCTTTTTTGGGCAATTTAGCATGGCCAATCCACCTATCCCTGCACATCTTTGGGCTGTAGAAGGAAACCCACGCTGACACTGGGAGAACGTGCAGACTCCGCACAGACAGCGATCCAAGCCGGGAATTGAACCTGGGACCCTGGCACTGTGAAGCCATTGTGCTTACCACTATGCTACCGTATTGGGACAAGTCCAGGTCTGCCCTGTAAACAGAACATCAGGATATAATCGAACCCAGTCAAATGGATCGATTGTTGTGGATTGCCCAGATAAAGCTAGATTTTTCTGGCACCCAGATCTCCCACTGTTACCATAGATATTAATATTATGTGCAGATAATATCTGGAGATGGACCCCTGGGGCTGGGTTCCTGGTGTCCTGCAGAATTGCAATTGGCAACTCCATTGTGTGTTGTGACCCCTGACCCGAGAACTCATTGGCTGAGGGCCAGTTGGCTGAGAAAAGGTGCGAAGAGGGGATTAAGAATCGACCACCAGCACCCTCCTCAGCAAAGACCCAAGGCAGAGGCAAAGAGAATTCGGCAGCGGACTAGGGGAAGGAAAGAGGCAGTGAGCAAGACCCATTTTGCGGGTGGAGAACGAGACAACCGAGACTCAGAGAATTGGACCCACAGCTGAATTGAGTTCATTGGCATTGTGGTATTAAAAATCTTGGGATTATTGTAATTGGGATAATTTAAGGGGGTAACTGCTTTTAAATTTTTTTTCCAATTTAGGGGCAATTTAGCATGGCCAATTCACCGACACTGCACATCGTTTTGGCTTGTGGGAGTGAGGCGCATGCAGATATGGGGAGAATGGGCAAACTCCACACGGACACCAGGGCTGGGATCGAACCCAGGTCCTCAATACTATGAGGACGCAATGTTAACCACTGTGCCACTGGGGGTAACTGTTTTATTGTGTTTGATAATAAATTTGGTTGAATTATAAACTTGTATTTGTTCTTTGTTCATCTCGCAAATAAGGGCACCTGGGTAAAACATTTGAATAAAAGACTGGTCGAAGTGTCTGGAGTTTTACAAACAGCTATTAAATGATGCGGTAAGTCTGGCTTGAAATTAAAACACGGTAGGGACCATTATTCTGTCCTGGTAGCATCTACTTTCATGGAAACAAACATCGAAAATAGAAGCAGGAGGAGGTCATTTGGCTCTTCAAGTCTGCTCCACCATTCATGAGATGTTCATGGCTGATCATCACTTTCAGTACCCTGATCCTGCCTCCCCCGCCCCCCCCCCCTTTATCCCTTGATCCCTTCAGCCCCAAGAGCTATATTTAATTCCTTCTTGAAATTACACAATGTTTTGGCTGAGCTACTTTTTGTAGTAGTGAATTCCACAGATTCACCACTCTCTGGATGAAAGGATTTCTCCTCACATCAGTCCCAAAATATTTACCCCTTATCCTCAAACTATGACCCCTAGTTCTGGACTCTCCCACCATCGGAAACATTCATTCCGAAACTGCCCTGTCTAAACCTCTTAGAATTTTATAAGTTTCCATGAGATCCCCTCTCACTCTTCTAAACTCCGATGTATATAATCCTAACTGATTTCGTCTCTCCTCATATGACAGTCCCACCATTCCAGGAGTCAGCCTGGTAAACCTTTGCTGCACTCGCTCCATGGCAAGAACATCCTTCCTCAGATAAGGACACCAAAACTGCACACAATACTCAAGGTGTGGCCTCACCAATGCCCTATACAATTGTAGGAAAACAACCATATTCCTATACTCAAATCCTCTTGTTATGAAAGCCAACATACCATTTGTCTTCTTTACTGTCCGCCATACCTACGCGCTTACTTTCAGCGACTGATGCACGAGGACAGCAAGGTCTCTCTGAGTATCCATCTCTCTCAATTTACACCCATTCAAATAATAATTTGCCTTCCTATTTTTACGACTGAAGCCGATAATTTATCCACATTATATTGCACCTGCCGTGCATATGCCCACTCACTCAGCCTGTCCAAATCCCACTGAAACCTCTCTGCATCCTCCTCACAGCTCACCCAACTTTGCATCATCTGCAAATTTGGAGGTACTTGTTGTTTCTTTATTGAAATTGCCCGAGTCTTTTGAAAATTGTCCATTCATTTTTAAATACAACTGTTACACTTCAAGCGTACTGCAGATTATTGGACACAATATCTAGTTGTGCCCTTATGAAATGCAACAAATGTTCACATAAAAGGAGCTTCCGCCTATCCAAGGTTTTTTACACTGAAACACAATTTTGTTTTCTTAAAAAGAATGATTGAATCAAACATTGCTCGCCTCAAGGAACAAGTGAAAGCCATCAAACAAAGGGGGACTAAGGTAGCAGCAACCATTTATCATAAAATTATGTTGTTAAGATTCAGCAACTGTTTCCACTTGCCCACCATTCGGTTTGTAACGTTGGGAATAGCACTATGATGAACCAGGCTTCATTCAATTGAAATGAGGTTCCATATTAACATTTTATGCCCCTTATTGTACCATACCTCAAGGAAAATTACCAACCTGATGTTAAAACAGGAAATGCTGGATAAACTGAGCAGCATCTGTGGAGAAAGAAGCAGTTAACGTTTCGAGCCCAAATGACTTCTTTAGAGCCCCAATTTACACATTTGATTCTTTCCTTATTCGCACCTGGTGAGGTTTTTGTGAGCGGAAATTTACCAATTTGTACTCCTCGCACCTGCACAGACACCGGTCCCAAGATATTTTGCAGCCAAACCTCACACGGGTTTTGCTAATCATGAGGAAATAAATTGTTTCACATTTCAAGCTTATACCATCTGCAGGGATTCGAAAATGTGCTAACCTTGCTCGAGGTTTCTCAACAGTGTCAAACTTCGGAAGTTCAGAAGT
The DNA here is from genome assembly GCF_047496885.1 of Scyliorhinus torazame. Lineage (NCBI taxonomy): Eukaryota > Metazoa > Chordata > Chondrichthyes > Carcharhiniformes > Scyliorhinidae > Scyliorhinus > Scyliorhinus torazame. The sequence goes on from NC_092712.1 coordinate 216,872,502, forward strand.
TCTCTAATTCTTAAGTATTTTTACACCCAGTATTTGATCATTATGCCATCTGAGGACTATTGCCGTTATTTATTTTGAATTCTCACGCCTGACGTGCGACAACGCAAGAAACAAAGTGCGCCTTGAAGACTTTTAACATCGTGCAATTATCGCTAAAGTTTTAATAATGCATTATAATTCGAATACATACTTGACATTTTAGTTAGGAGTAATTTAATCCGTGGTCACCAATCCGAATAGTTGGCAGATGCGATACATTTTTTACATATTATGATTTGCTATTTGCACTGTAACGTGTTCTTGAAAATTGGGTCATGCAATCGGGATTTTAAAATTGCATTTGCATCAGAGATGACACTATTCCTTCTCTTGTTGATAATTAACAAGTTAAAGTCCACCAAAGATGGGAATTGTGCACTTGTATGCTAATAGTTTATCATATTCTTAGCAGATAGCACTTGGGAAAATATGAAATTAATATCTTGCACCTTGACAGAGAAAAAAATGCACACTTCGCACTTAAATCCTACTTCCCAATATTGCATAGGCATATTTAAATGGCTTGCCTTAACGGGGTACATTTCGTTAATGCTTACTTAAATTATTGACAATATGAATTCGCATTGATGTAGCCACGGTACATTTAGAGAACTTGCTGGACTCCAGTGAATCTTATCACTTAGTGCGATCTGCCTGTGGCTTTGGTAAAAGCATTTGCAATACGAAATCTCTTTGTATTATTTTCTATCCAAATGCAGTCTCGATAGCAGTATTAATGTTTCTCTGTGGTTGGCGTTGACTGGGCTCAGTCTGCCCTGGCACCAGGTCGGACTCTCCCACAGGACACTAATTAGACGCACTAATTGGACAGCAATACATCAATGTCACATTTTGACGGGCACTTTCCAGAATCTCCACAACACAGTTGAACGCATTTTTTTGTTTTAAAAAAAAAATGATGTTAACAAAGCATTCTATTTCGCATGTATAACGTATGCGAAGGGATGTATATGCATTCTGTATAACATTTATAACCTGTACCACACAGCGACATTAATCTCCTTTGTACACTCATACAGGCCATATTATTTACACAGAGAAAATAGAAATGAATGCAGAGTTGCTATTTATTATACGCTTAAATATTCTAGTCGAGATTTGGATATTGTACATCATTAAACGTTGTTCTAATACTGATTAATAAAATAATCCCCAAATCGTATGAAAATGACCGAAGCGTTGGAATGCTCCACACAATGCATTGGTTACCGCAAGAGTACTACGTACTTATAGGCAGTACATTATGCACCCTAGCGCGTTACATCTAGATATGGATAGATTCAGCCCGGAAACCACATACGTAGCTGAAGAACCCGTTGTATATTTTTGCTGCCCCAAATAAAACACGCAACTACCACAGGATACAGAAAATACAAATTATTTATGTATGCGTTCACACCTAACAGTCCTCACATTGGGTTATATATTTAAGTTACATCAAGACAATACGTTTGGCTACAAAACAATGAATATTTAAAATAGGCCAAAACATGATGTAAACCCTATTTATCGTCAATAATGTTGCCGCTAATACATTTAAAGTGGGGCTGGCCACTTCTTTATAGGTGCAGCCTTTAACATTGTCCTTTGTGGCAAGTTCATTTTTGCAACGATTGCCTGAGACGAAAAATGAAGATGTATTTCACATGCATCATACAGTTGTGTTTCTCAAACTGACTGGACAGTAATTCCGGAGAGCTGGACGTAAACCTGCCACTTGTTCAGATATTTGTTTAAACGCTTGTAAAGCGGGGATTAGGTACGGTTATAATGTTTGGAAATGCATTGCCAACTCTACCGGCGCAGAGCTGTGGCCCAGATCGGCAGTTAAAGCGCTGATTCTATAAATATGTATGATAAACACATAAGCCTCTCACGTTTACAAGATGGTGCCATTGATTGAATTTGTGACCCGCGATTCCAAATGATTTTTGGAAGGCTATTTAAACAGATGAACGCGTAAATTGTCTAGCTTGTATCTGAATTAATATCTCATTCATCATCATTATCATCTGATGGGTCCATTTAAGCTCTTCGCCCTGCTGTAACGAATTAAACCTACATTCATATAACATAATTTAGGGCAGTGGCGATTTCAGTGGTCCAAATTCAGCATGTCGCCTCCTAATTGTTGCACATTTCTGGTAACCCGTCATTTTTCGACCTTGGTGCTTTTACATCAAGTAGACTTTTCATCTGAGAGTGTGTAAACATGGATTGGGTTTGAAAGGACGGAGATGACTGACATACGGGAGGTGGGAAGCACTCCAGCGTCTGATCACAAGGGCAAACATTAATTGTCTTGCAGCAGCACCACAGCTAGCCAGCAGTGATGTTGCCGAGATACAACATTGCAGGATCATTGCCCGTTCTTGAGCGATAGAGGATGACAGGGACGTTAAGCGCTGGATTAATGCAGCTAAACTGTAATGATAGAAATGAAGTTTCCTTCATAAATGCTTACGTGCATTTATTTCCATCAGCTCCCACACATGTAGGTGCCTAAACACATGTCTAGACATGCACACACGTATGAACGGCTACAGGCCAAATAGCCAGTGTGATCACGAGCCAAGATGTATGTGACACAAGTGTAGCGCTTAAGACAACTTGTTCATTACACAGTACTGAGAAAGAAGTTTGGAAGTGTCCTCACCCGGAAAGTTAACTGAGCTGTTCTATAAACAGATGCTGCATTACCTGCAAAGTGTTCCCCCAAAATTATTCCTTTTTGACTTAGAAACAACTGTTCACTTTAATTCAAAATTAATGGGAGCACTTTATAAGTCAATAAGATCGTATTTTTTTGCGCGTTTGGCTATATTGTCTAACATGAGAGATCTGGTTCTCTAGATTGGTGCAAAAGTGTTTCAATAGTAAGGGTAACATTTCGATCTATCATCAGCATCTATATCCTCTCACAAAGATATGAGAGAACAGCTCGAGCCAGGACTGCATTGTAGGGCTATAGGTGCATTTACTTTATTTTTTTAAAAAGAAAGTTATTGTCATCTAAACTTTCCCCTTTTTTTGTCGGTCCTGATCTTTAAAACAAGGATTGGGAATTCACATTTCGCTGGCGATCTAAATCTTTCTCGGTTCTACTCACTTGCTTAAATGGAACATTATTCCAAGCATATGCATCCTAATCAACTTGGTCACACTTACAAGAACACGCGTTAATAAGGCGATCAATCACAGCTAAACAATCAGGGCTTCTGTTGGAGCAGCAATTGGCGAGTGGAATCAGGATCCAGCAAAGACATATGATCGGGTATTCTGAATTAACGCTGGAGAACATTTCGTGTACAAGCATATATTGTTATTCCTATGAAACTTCAATTTAGACAAAGAGTGGTGGTTCAATTACCCAGAAAATACAGTCAATTAAAGAATGCTGATTGTACAGGAGGCTGGCATCATCGATCTTTGAATTCCAGCATCACTTGCAGACATCTAATTTTGCTTTCCCTATTAGCCGTTAACTCAAAGAAAATATGGCTTACAATACAGAAACAGCGGGACATTTACCAGTCAAAAACAATTTCAGCGCCATGATCAAAATCCATAGCTTCACAAAATAATTATTGCCCTACTGAAGACTGCCTGGCCAGGCAAATGGAGGACAGGGTGGAATAACTGTTTCCCCTCCTCCCCAGAAGTCTTTTTCTCTTTTTAACCCAACCTTATTTTCAACCATGCATCCTCAGATAAACCGGAAAACAATAAAAAAAAAGACAAGAGGCCAATATCAAATGAACGAATTCCCAATAATCTGTAAACGATTCGTATACAACGTTAGAAGTTACTGAAAGAAACAATAGAACTGTAATTAATCGAAGTGGTTTATTTGTTTTACTGATTACATGTCAAACAAATAGGAAAAAGGGAGGGATCGAAAAATGAAACAAAAAAAATACGTGATTGGAAATGCTTAAATTATGTTTGACTTTTAACAGAATCACTGCATTTCCTTACAACTTCAAGAATAAATTAAGAAATGTTCAATCACCTGTACAATCAAAAGCAGTGCCACTTCAAATTGCACATTTTAATTGGTTACATAAATATTATAAATATCCTCATATTTGCCCGATGCAATAATTATACAAATGAGCATTTTAATTAGACTAATTTGTCGCAAAAAAAGTTGCATGGCCTACAAAAATAGGCGGACATTTCCTTTTGCTCCCATTTGCAATTTCTAACTGTACATGTCTATTGACAATTTGTGAAAATAAATTGAATATAAATTGCTCCTTTTTGAAAGGAATGCATGTTTATTTATAGGCACACTGTCTCTGTACCACAGTGACGATCATCAATAACGTACAGATTTAACCATCCGAGTGTTTAAATCATAAATTAAAACGAACCAGGTGGACGTCAGGCTACATTGAATCAACAGTGAGAAATAATTGTGTGGACAATATCCTGTAATCGGATATGTGACATGAACATTGCAGCGACTGAACAATTTGTGTAGATTGCATACTCTTAAATGATTATAAAAAAGTGGTTGGATTTGGGTACATTTTGAACAGTTATGAAATACTTTTCAAGTTATGGCTCCGTTAAAATTGTAATATCTGAATCGAACACATTGCAATGCCAAATGAACCCCAAATCATTCTAGTTCCTTTTTATCTAAAAATACATAGAACAAGCCACATCTGACTTCCTGAAGTTCTATTAATTTTATCACGAAATGACAAAATTAAATTATGAAAAATGAATAAAAAGTTTCACGCCAGGTAACCTATGGTGATTCTCATTTTTTTCTGATTTTGTTCAATTTACAATGGGGGGGGGGGGTCATTTCGAAAATGCAAAGCAAAAGGGGGGCTGTAGAAACATTAATTCAGCACATTAGGAGCAAAGCAAACACAGAAACAGTAATCCTTGCAATTCTTTATTTTCAAATTCCAAAGCGTTTCAGCTGTGGCAACTTCCAGATTCGGAAACTTGTGAACAAATGAATTAACTGCTTTACTTTACATGATACTTATGGCGCCCAACGAAACTCCCCATATAATGACTTAAATATCGCCTTGTGCTTCCAGAACTGTACAGATGTCCCTGCCCTCAGAAGACTCGGTGACTTTCACCAATGCAAATCAATCAGCGATTTGTTTTAAACGCAAAAAAAAAGAAACGATCTATTTTCAGTCTCCCAACATGATTGTGAAGTGGAGTTCCTCAGCTCCCCAGCACATTGTGGCTTGTTAAACGTTTGTCACCAGGTTTCTATGATGAGGATATTATCATACATTTACTATTAAAACCCCAACAATACACATACACGACACTCTCATCAGCATAGGACATATTTGGCAGAGAACGAAGGAAAGAGAATTATTATAATCCACTTTATGGGTTTAAAGGGTGAGATGTTGCCCCGCAGAAATGTAATGGAGCTTGTGAAGCAAGCTCTCGACATCCAGAGAGCCGACATTTCCGCTAGTGTTCAACCCCCTTTTTCAAGAAAGAGACGTGTGCACATTTGGAAGGTAGATGGTTTGGCATGCTGCACGCTATTGCCTTATCTCGTTAAAGGAACTTCTTCCCTCTGGTCCAGGGATACTGCAGCAGCCTTGCTCAACACAGAAGGTGTGAAGGTGAGGAATGTGTCAGTTCTGGAGGTTGACGCACATGTGAAGTCCGTCCCTGCCGGTCTTTGGACCACCCCGTTCGATTGGCTGCCGTGGCACGTTAGGCATGAGCAAGGGCTGCTGGCTGCGCTGCCAATCCCATGGCTAGTGGCAGAAGGGTACAGGGAGGGGTGTCTGAATGCACACAGCAATTCTGGCCGCGGGTAGGGGTGGGAAAGAACTCGAAATGTGTCCAGGGGTCTCAGAGGGGTGCTGAAGGGACTGGTCGCTGCGGCTGATGCTGCAGACATGCCCATGTGAGGGTAGTAGTGGAGAGGTACATGGGATGGGAAGGGGTAGGGCAGGTTCCCAGCGGCCGCCGCATGGCTCATCATGTAAGTATAGAAAGTAGGATCGGCGGGATGAGGCCAAGTCATGGCCAAACGCTGTCTCTTGTCCTTCATTCTGCGATTTTGGAACCACACCTTAAGAAAAAGAAATAAAGATAAAAAAAACAATAATTGGAATAATTCGGTAAACATTGCACTTGTTTTGAAAAGTGCACCAAGCAGCATATTTTCCATCGCCACAATAAATAGCATTTCTATTTTCCAATCTGATTACATTGGGGAGAATAACATTTATCTTTCAGCATCTTCAACAGTAAATTAGTTCTGAGAATCAAAGCATGATTGCCTGCTTGATGCCACTATAGTGGGACATGCTGTTTCATAAATAACAAGGCTATTTATTGCAAGCGAAGTAAAGCATAAGATGATCGCCCAGAGATCGTTTCCCTGTGACACTGGGCCTTCTGCTCCGAAAATTTACGGCCGAGCTTTTACTAGACCATTCTTTTTTTTTTTGGCATACAGTACTGACATTTAAATCTTGTCGCCGTTAAATCAGTTTGTAAAATCTCCGCAAGGCTCGGAGCAAATCAATGCGCTTAAAAGGACGGCGAACGGTGCCAATAACATGGAAATTAAGCTCTACGTTTTAACTCGTAACGTATACAATGTACATATGTGCACTTAAATATTATACATATACCCACTTATATACACATATCTGAAAGATAGACGTGTTGCCCTTGGGAAAAGCTCTGGTGACCCGCCACACATTGGCGTTAACCCATTCAGTGCTGTTGGGTTACACTTTACAGGACACCGCAGTCCCCTGAACCACTATGCGCATGGTAAACATAAGGGAACGCGGCTAGCCAAGATTCTATCCTTATTTTAGTGGCATTAGTTCTTGATAGGAGGAGGAGGGGGCGGGGGGGGGGGGGGGGGGGTACACAGAATAACAGGAGAAAAATTGCAACAATCAAAAAGAATGTATTTTTAATATCGATGAGAATGTGACTGTTGTCGTTGCCTTTCATATTGGGGGGAGGGTTACCTGCATACAATGCTGGTATTTCATGCAACAGATTCAAATACTTTAAAGTTGTTCCTATGTATCACTAAAAAAAACACTTCTTTCAGAATTCCAGCAACTCCGATTTGAATGTGAATACACGAGCAGGCATTGGAAACTCAGACCTTACATTGGAAAACCATTCGTTCCATTGCAAGGGTGTTTTGTCTGTTCCTCTGAATTTGCTGCTTTTGTAGAATCTGTCCTGGCATGGATTAATTTATTTATGGTCACCAATATTGAACTATCAAGAATCTGGATATTTCAATAATATGCACACGTATACGTTTATATATTTGCATTGGGGTGCCGAACATAAGGTCATTTTCCGAGTTAATCATGTTTACTTTGATATTGATCAAGTGATTAAATAAAGGCCCATATTCGTCCTTTACTGTCTTAAAGGGACCAAATCGTTTACAACAACTGCCAATTGCATTCATCTTCCCTGTATGTTTCTGATCTTATTGTTTACAATCATCATTAGCCCAGCTCAGGCTTTTCATTCTGCCCGTCACCTTGATGGTGGTTTCTGGCAAATTTAAAGCCGCTGCCAACTCGCATCTCCTGGGCCTGGACACGTAGTTTTCCCGGTAGAATTCCTTCTCCAGCCTGGCGATCTGCTCTCTGGTGAAAGCAGTTCGGTACCGGCGCATCTGATCGGCTCCACCGCCGCCCATCAGGCTCTGAGAGCCGGTTACTTTGGGGAGCTCTCCCCCTCCGTTACTGCCCATCGGATCGGAAGAGTGCCCTGCAACGACAATCAGGGGGAAAAGTGTCACCAAGTGAGCCATTCATAACACCAGTGTAAGCTCAGTGCAAAAAAGACAGGAAACTCGAGACAAAGATCGATCCCCTCCCATCATTTCACATTGTGTTGTTTATTGTAGCTGTTACTACTCTCAACATTTTGAATTTGATCTCTGAACTAAAAATTCTGAATGCTCCAGGAAGTTGCAGATAGTCAGGAGCTAAACTCGCAATTGAAAAATATAACCAACACCGCCAAACTACATATCAATCATACCTATATATACTGTATACCAAACTTATCTAAATGACGAGACGCCCTATGCAATTTGCTTAAGCCTTCGTTGGTTGTGTCCATTGGAGAGTCAGCTGCCTTCTAACACAAGTCCTGAATTTATGCTGGAACAATCTGCTTGCACCAAGTGTGGAGATAATTCCTGAGCTCATTTGAAATGGACTCCCTTTTTCTGCCCTTTTCCCCTCTGTCTCTTCCCCCCCTGGCTTGCATGTGACTATAAAGTGGATGCCGGCTGCTTGCTAACTGAGATGCTTTCATATGCACCGGCTCATCTATAGATGCTTATTTCCGACCTGGCGCCGGCTCGGCTCACCGAAAGTGACAATCTGAAGCCTCAAAGGTGTTAACTCCTCTCAACCTGGGATTCAATAATCACTTTACGGTCCTGAAACGAGTTTCCGTAATCCATCAAGGAACCAAATAAAATCGCAACGAGTTTCTTGGTCCAATTCCTGTTACCCTTTTGATTACATCTTTTACAGTTCTTTTTTAAATATATATTTACATCAAAAGTCAATTCAATTGGTGAAAATGCGAATTATCTCACTAATTAACAGGTAGATTTTAATTGTGCAATTTAAAATAAATGCCAATAATTCATCCTTCGAAAAAAATGTGCATTTTAACATTGGTAATGAAACACACGTTAGATGAGTCAGACAGGTATAGTCTGTCTCTTTTCCCAATATATAAACGTAGTAATAATTACGGCATATGCTAGTTTACTTTAAGAAAAACTTTAAAATTAACGCATGTATGTAAATGTTGCATTGGAAATAGATCATTACCTTTGTTTCCGTGGTAATCTGGATTTCCCGGCACACCGTCTGTTGTACAACTGACATCTATCTCATCATAATAATCGGACTCCGTTTCCGGACTGTTTTGGACAGAGAGACATTTACTTTTCGCCATGCGACCATCTGATGATGACTTGTCCGGGACAAGGAGTCTTGGGCCGGGTCTCATCTGAGTGTTCCCACCGGTTCTGGCATCGCCCTCTTCGTCTCCACTTTCCAGTGTCACAGGCGCCGACCCAGGGCTCAAACAATTCCTCGTCACCCCGTTTTCACGGGACTCGGTCACCGGGCTTCCAGCTGGTCCTGATGAATTCGACACCCTCCTGCCAACAAGATTGCCATGCTGACCTCGCTCCATCATCAGCAGCATCTCCTTTCGTGATTCCATTGTGTACAGATCTCAGATCAAATCAGAGGCAGCAGAGGATCACAAGCAAGAGGACACAGTTGAAGGGAACACACACACGGGATGGGGGGTGGGGGGGGGGGGGGGAGAGACACCGAGATGTAATTGACCTTCTGATGTGAGCACTGCTCTCGGAAGCACTGAGGGTCTGGGGAGGATCACCATTGCCTGCTCTTTCTAATCTGTCATTCTTATGTTGTAATCGTCATTGCAGTGCCCGGGTGACGCCAACAAACTGATTGTAACCGGTTTACAAGTAGATAACGCCTGCCACCGTGAAGATGAAAGGAGCTTCAGCTTGTCGCTGCTGTATGCACGTAAGTAGAGAGAGAGAGGGGGTGGGGAGGTAGTGCAAAACGTATTGAACAGCTCCCACAAATGAGAGAGTCCACAACATTACCTCTCAGGGGAGATGGAGACAAGAACACCGTCAACTTTTCTTTGCTACTCCATTGCATCGTGAAATGCGAATACATTACATATCGAGCATCGTGTAAGCGGAATCCTTCAAAATGTTGCTTATTGATGCTCCCACCGCTTTCACTACGCCTCTGGAAAACACTTGAAAACGTCTTTTCTTCGAGAAAGGAAATAGGAGTGGCAGATATCATTGTGCATCGCCCTTTAATATATTGGACGAAACACGTTCATCATAATGAGAGTTTGCTCATTATACATTGATATGTATATTTGTGCAGCCCGCTTCCCAGACAGCTTTTTTTTGCACACAGTTTTAGATTGGTTTCTTAGCTTGCAAATGCAATATTATACTGACATATCGATCGTGGAGGACGAAGTAACCCCAACACTAACCCTAGGGATCTTTGCGGGGATGCAGTCCCTCTGTTTATTGTAGTTCATACTAAAAACATAGGAGCTGAAGGAACGGTTCCCATGTTGTTTGTTTAATCAGGTGAAATGTACCCGAATACACGGAAGTTTGTTTGAGGAGTTTTTACTTTAAAAATACATTTTATTGAGACATATCGCTACCATCAACCCTGCAGCCCGTGCATGTTGGGTAGGTAAGTATTTAAATTTATTATTTGAATTGTAATTTGGATTTGATTTTCTGATTTGAGGTTTCCCAGTTCAGCCTTCATGTCGTTACCGGATATTTCAGCACAATCGGGAATGTTTAGAAGGTTTGGAAATGATGTTCCGAGGGTTAATAGATGTTAAACCGATTTTTTTCTTTTGGAGCTATCACTTTATATGTGTGATAACGTTTCCTGTATTATCAAATAAAACGCTCAGCAAAATGCTTTCTCGGATAGTGTACACGAGGTGTGTTTTAGAACACACATCTGCAGCTTCTTCCTTAGATAACATTGGTAACTAAGGTGAAATGGGGAGAGCAAGCTCCCATATAGGAGAATATTAACGTCACTAACAGGTCACTGTAATGACATTCTGAGCGATTTCAACTGAAACCCGCTACAGAAATGTGTACGCCTTATCTCAATCGATAGGTAACATCGTTCAAGCATTGTGAGTTTTTCGGGGGTGCGGGGAAACACGTGTTAAAATGTCACAATATTTGTTGAGATTAAAGAACAGAACAGGATTCCAAGACAGGTCACTACAGGTCAACTGGCGTATGAACGCCATCTAAGTGTGTGTGTGGGGGGCGCCAGCCGAGGGTTTGCTGGTGTTGTGTCGAAGCGTCAATCATAGCATGAAGCAACAATACGCGACTTTTCTCATCCCATTGATTCAAGGAATGCTGAACTGCTATTTTTAATGAAAATTAAGCTCGATTATTATATGCAGATGGATGACTGAGTCACACCCAAACACACTTTCAAGCCAGGAATTCCTCAGTGCTCCTATTACCTTAAATCATTCGGGCAAAATGTTTTGAGAAATTAGATGTTCCTGCACCACTAATAAAACGGAATATTTGTTCATGATCCCATTGCTGTTTTTGGGAGCTTGCTTTCTGCAAAATCAGCAGCCACACTCTCCTACTTGAAAATCAATAGCCACACTTAAAAAGGTAGCAGCTTAAATTTCTATAGCATTTTTAATGCAGTGAAATGCCCCAAGGGCATCACAGTGGCATTATGGAACAAAATATGACACCAAGCGACATAAAACATTGTTTGGGTAAATGGACAAAATTTGGTCAAAGAGCTAAAGAGTGTCTTAAAGGAGGAAGTTAGAGGGGCAGGGAGGCATGGGAAGGGAGTGCCAGAGTTTAGGGTCCAGGCGGCTGAAGATATAGTGGAGTGATTAAAATCGAGGATGCTCAAGAGGTCAGAATTAGAGGAGTGCATACATCTCAGAAGGTTCTGAAGCTGGAGGAGATTACAGAGGTGGAGACGGGTGTAGACAAGGAAGGATTTGCAAACATGGATGATACCTTTAAAATAGAGGTATTGTAAGTCAATGAACACAGGGGGACAGGGCGAATGGGGTTTGGTGCAGAGGGCGAATGGAGTTTGGTGCAGAGGGCGAATGGGGTTTGGTGCAAGTTAAGGCAACAGAGCTTTAGATGACTTCATGCTAATGGAGGATTCCAGCTGGGAGTGTGTTGAAATATTTAAATCTAGAGGTGTTGCAAATACATGAATGAGGGTTTCAACTGCAGTTGAACTGAGCTAGGGGCAGAGTCAGGTGATGTTATATAGCTGGAAACAGACAGTTTTACTGGTGGTTCAAATATTTAATAGGAAGCATATCTCAGGTTCAATTATGACACTAAGGTTGCAAATAGTGTTGGCAGCTTTAGACTGTCGTAGGGAGAGGGATGCCATTGTTGGCAGGTAGGGAAAGGAGTTTCTAGCAATGACTGTAGACAATGGTTTTGATCTTCCCAATATTTAACTGGAGGAAATTTCTGCTCATCCAGTACTGGTTGCCAGTCAGGCAATTTGAAAATTTAACAACAAATTGAGGAGTTGAGAGAGGTGGCGGTGAGGTGGAGAGCTGAGCATTATCAGAACACATTTGGAAACCTATGCTGCCTTTTGATCATGTCACCAAAGTGCAGCATATAGATGTAAATAGAGTAGGAAAGGGCCAAGGATAAATCCTTGCAAGACACCAGAGGTAACCACGTGGAAACTGGAAGTGCTGCCACTACAGGTGATTCTGTGGTAATGTTTAGATGGATAAGAATGGAACCATACGCGTACTGTCCAACCCAGTTGGACAATAATAGGAAGACATTGGATGGTGGAAGATGGCGTGATTTACCATGTCAAAAGCTGCGGGCAGGTTGAGGAGCGTGAAGAGCAATATTTCTTCAGTGCATTTCATTAACTGTCAAGTGTTTTGGGATGTGCAGAGGTGGTGAAAAGCACAACATAAATATAAGGTGTTTCTTTTTTAATGCAATTTTTCAACATTAGGCTCGCTTATTAGAGAATGCTACATTAAATTCGATCCCCTCAGGCCATCACAGAAAACTGACTGCAAAAGAGAAAACAGAGCTGGAGTTAAAATAGTTACTCAGGCTGGCAAATGGTTGGAAGTGGCATATCATAAGGATCGGTGCTGGGACCACATTATTGTTAGGATCCCGAACAAGAACCAAACTATTTTCAATTTGTAAAACTGTGAGGAAATGTTACCGCACCACAGGAGTGATAACACCAACTAATAGATATCTTTTATGTTAACACAAACTTTATTCTAATCTCATAATTAAACACATTAGCAACAAAGAAATAGCTTTTCAATTAAAGTTACAGTAGTTCATAAGTAAAAGAAGAAACCATAACTTATTTCCTAAACCTGCCACGATATTCCAATTCAGCAAACCGACATATATAAAAAACACTCATGAATAAAATTAAGAACCAGGGTTTTACTTGCTTTTCTCTGTGCAGAATCTTTAGAGAGAGAACCTTTCAGGACCAAACTGAAACCCCTCTGTTCATATTAGAATTCTAGGACCTACTGAATCTTCAGACAGACCTGGCTTCTCCCATTAACGATATCATCTGTACCTAAAGCATAAGGCATTCTTTTGTCAATTCTTACAAGATGTCCCTTGACCTTTTTAGTAAGGACCATGAACAATACCCTATATAAATTATCTATACCTCAGTGATCCTTCAAACCTTAACAATATTCAATTAGCTAGCTATCTATAAATAAGCAAATAGTTCTCAAGATTTATTAGCAGAACACTCCACCTGCAAATCGCTGATTATCTCACTTTTACAACATCTTAATCACCACTCTAGCTAGTCATACTGTCTGTATGTGTCATAACCCAGGTTTTAAAATAATTACTGCAAGAAATATAAAATATAACAATTTCTTCCATTCATCAACTATTTTGTTTTTTAACAAACAATTTTATTGAGGTATTTTTTTGGCATTGTAAACAGTTACAGCTAACAGAAATGTGCAAACATCAATATAAAACCATCAATATAAAACCACTACTTCAATCAAACCATACTGCACATGCCCGATCCTCTCCCCTAGACACTACCCGCCTATTTATCCCTCCTACTCTAACCTAATCTCCTCCCCCTCTTTCTGTCCCCCCCCTCTGCTGACGTTCACTCTCCCGCGAAGAAGTCGATGAATGGTTGCCACCTTCGGGCGAACCCCAATACAGATCCCCTCAAGGCAAACTTAATTTTTTCCATACCCAGAAAACTTGAGTTTGGTCTTCGGGGGTTTTGAGTCCCCCATGCCAGCAGTATCCACCGCCGGGCTATTAGGGAAGCAAAGGCCAGAACATCTGCCTCTTTCTCCCCCTGGCCTCGCGGGTCTCCTGAAACCCCGAAAATTGCCACCTCTGGACTCATCACCACCCTTGTTTTCAGCACCCAGGACATGACTCCCGCAAATCCCTCCCAGTACCCCCTAAGCTTAGGACATGCCCAAAACATGTGAACATGGTTCGCTGGTCCTCCCGCGCATCTAGCGCACTTGTCCTCCACCCCAAAGAATTTGCTCATCCGAGCTACCGTCATGTGGGCCCAGTGAACGACCTTAAATTGAATCAGGCCGAGCCTGGCACATGTTGCGGTTGAGTTTACCCTACTCAGTGCTTCCGCCCACAGCCCGTTCCCCCATCTCCCCGCCAAGCTCCTCCTCCCATTTAAGTTTCAGTTCCTCCGTCTGGGACTCTTCCCCCTTCATGAGCACCTTGTAGATATCCGAGACTCTACCCTCTCCTCCTTCTCCTCTAGAGACTATTCTGTTCGAAACCCTCCATCCATGTTCCCGGGGGCGAATCAATGGTTATCACATATTGGAGTCAAAACAGATGCACCCACTCCCCCCACATGCCTCCTCCACTGGTCCCATATCCGCAGGGCCGCCCCCACTACCGGGCTGATGGAGTACCTGGCCGGCGGCAGCGGTAGGGGAGCCGTGACCAGGGCTGCCAAACTGGTGCCTCTGCACGAAGCCGCCTCCACTCGCTCCCAGATAGACCCCGAACCCACCATCCACTTCCTTATCATGGCTATGTTAGCCGCCCAGTAGTAGTTGATCAGATTCGGCAATGCCAGTCCCCCCTCGCTGCTTTCAAGCATCGCCTTCCTCACCCGCGGGGATTTTCCCGCCCAGACAAAGCTCATGATGATTTTGCCAGTCCTTTGGAAGAAGGACCGTGGGATAAAGATCGGGAGGCACTGGAAGATGAACAGAAATCTAGGGAGGATTGTCATCTTTACAGTCTGCACCCTCCCCGCCAGTGACAGCGGGAGTGCATCCCATCTCCGAAACTCCCTCTTCATTTGTTCCACCACTCTATTCAAATTTAACTTATGCAACCTGCCCCAGTCTCGTGCCACCTGTATCCCAAGTACCGGAAACTTTCCTCCACCAGCCTAAATGGCAGCTCCTTCAGTCTATTCTCCTGGCCCCTTGCCTGCACCACAAACGTCTCACTCTTGGCCATATTTAATTTGTACCCTGAAAACTGGCTGAACTTCCTCAATGTTTCCAGTATATTTTCCATCCCGGCCAGTGGGTCTGATATGTACAGGAGCAGGTCGTCCGCATAGAGAGAGACCCTATGCTCCATCCCCCCCTAGTCATTCCCTTCCACCCCTTCGCAGCTCTCAATGCCATCGCTAACGGCTCTATGGCCAGCACGAACAGCAACGGGGAGAGTGGACACCCCTGTCTGGTCCCGCGGTGTAGTCTAAAATAATCTGACATTATCCTGTTCATCCTAACGCTAGCTTTTGGGGCCTGGTACAATAGTCTGACCCAATTAACCAATCCCTCCCCGAACCCAAACCGTCCAAGCACCTCCCACAAATAGCCCCACTCCACCCGGTCGAAGGCCTACTCAGCGTCCATTGCCACCACTACCTCCACCTCCTTGCCCGTCGGGGGCATCATGATCACATTAAGCAATCTTCACAAGTTAGCTGTCAGCTGCCTGCCTTTCACAAACCCTGTCTGATCGTCCCCAATCACCTCCGGTACGCAGTCCTCAATTCTAATCGCCAGGATCTTGGCCAGGAGCTTGGCATCCACATTGATCAGGGAGATTGGCCTGTACGACCCGCAAGATTCTGGGTCCTTGTCCCGCTTTAGTATCAGCGAGATGGTGGCTTGTGACATCGTCGGTGGCAGGGTCCCTCTGTCCCTTGCCTCATTAAAAACCCTTGTCAGGACCGGTCCCACTATCTCCGAGAACTTCTTCTAAAACTCTACTGGGTATCCATCCGGTCCCGGAGCTTTCCCCGACTGCATGGCCTTTAGGCCCCCCAATACCTCCTCCGCTCTAATCGGGGCCCCCAGCCCGTCCACTAGTCCCCTGCCTACTTTTGGGACGGTTAGTCCATCCAGGAACCTTTTCATCTCCTCCGGCTCTTCCGGGGGTTCTGAAGTGTACAGCTTACTATAGAAGTCCCAAAATACCTTATTCAGTCCTGCCGGGTCCTCCACTCTGCTCTCCTCCCCATCAACCACTCTACTTATTTCCCTGGCCACCTCCCTCTTCCTGAGTTGCTGCGCTAGCAATCTGCTGGCCTTCTCCCCATGCTCATACACAACTCCCCTCACCTTCCTAAGTTGTTCCACGGCCCTACTCGTGGATAGCACCCCCAGTTCCACCTGCAATCTCCGTCTCTCCCTGAGTAGGTCCTCCCCCGGGGACCCCGCATGCTCCTCATCTATCCGGTGAATTTCCCTAACCAATCTGTCCATATCTGCTCTGTCCGCCCTGACCCTGTGAGCCCAAATTGAGATCAGCTCCCCCTTCACTACTGCCTTCAGCACCTCCCACAGGGTCGCTGCTGAAACCTCCCCCGTATCGTTCACCTGCAAGTAATTTTGCATACACTTCCGCAGTCTCTCACATATCCCCCCCTCCGACAACAATCCTACGTCTAACCTCCATTGCGGGCGTTGGTAATTCGCCCCCTGACCTGCAGGTGCACCCAGTGCGGGGCATGGTCCGAGATAGTGATTGCCGAGTATTCCGTATTCTTTACTTCCCCTACAGAGTCCCTGCGCAAGATTTTAAAAATCAATCCTAGAATATACTTTATGAACATCCGAGTAGAACGAGTAGCCCCTTCCGGTCGGCTGTCTGGCTCTCCATGGGTCCACAGCCCCCATCTGCTCCATGAACCCTTTCAGCTCCCTTGCCATTGCTGGGAGTCTACCCGTTCTTGGACATGACCGGTCCAGCCCTGGGTCAAGGACCGTATTAAAGTCCCCCCCCCCATTATCAACTTACATGAGTCTAGGTCCGGGATCTTCCCCAGCACTATTTTGATAAAGTCAATGTCGTCCCAGTTCGGCGCATATATGTGCACCAGCACCACTCTTCTCCCCTCCAGCTTGCCCCTTACCATAAGGAATCTGCCCCCGCCGTCTGCGAGTACGCCCCCCGCCTCAAATTGAACCCGCTTATTGATCATAATTGCTACCCCCCTGGACTTAGAATCCAAGCCCGAGTGGAAGACCTGGCTGATCCAGCCCCTCCTTAGCCTAGTCTGGTCAGACACTTCCAGATGTGTCTCCTGCAACATAATTCCGTCCGTCTTTAGAGCCCGCAAATCCGCGAACACACGTGCCCTTTTAACTGGCCCATTTAGTCCCCTAACATTCCAGGTGATCAGCCTGGTTAGGGGGCACAACCCCCCACCCCGCCAGTCAGCCATAACCTTTCTTGGGCCCGCCCCCGGCCCATGCGCCGTGCCATTCCTGGCTCACCTCTTGGCTGCCTCCGCCCCCGACCTCCTTTCCATTACCTACTTCAGATCCCCCCCCACGTGAGCAAAATAACTCCCCCCCCTTACCCCCCCAAGCAACATCCCCCAATAACCCCACCCCTGCCATTCACTGGCTGTATTCTCCACCCCCCCCCCCCCCCCCCCCACCTGACTCCCTTGACTAGCCAATCTGCTAGCCCGGTGACTCATCGCTCCGGCGCCCCCTTGTCTCACTCCCATTGTTTCCCCGACCTCATCTCCCCCTCCCCAGCACACCATCCCCCACTCCGACCCACTGGAGCAGTCTCACTAAGACGGGAAAGATCAAACAAGATGTAAACATCAGACAGCACCGCGAGGCTGCTCCAGGTACAATACAGTTCCAGCGGTGTACACAGAAAAGTGTTAACCCACCTCCCTTTCTGAGCACCAAAAAGAAAAAAGAAAAAAAAAAGAAATATATAACACCGCAATACAAGGAAAAAGACCATTCGAGGGGGGGGGAGTGGGATACGGGATACCCACCCCCACATCCCCCACAGGCAAAAACTGCCCACAAAAAAAATACACAAGGCACCTTTAAAGCAGTATACAGCCAACCTGCAGTCCAGGCACAGTAAGCGTCCCTTCAACCAGTGATTCTCGGACCCTAGCTTGCGTCCGTGGGTCTTTTTTTCGAGACCAGCCCCTGATCCCTCACAAAGTCCATCGCTTCTTCGGGCTCGGAGAAGTGGTGTTGGCCCTGATGCGTTACCCAAAGACGAGCTGGGAAGAGCAGACCAAACTTCACGTGCTTTTTGAACAACACCTCCTTAACTTGTTTAAAGGCTGCTGGTTGCCTGGCCACCTCCTGGCTTAGGTCCTGGTAAATGCGAAGGACACGGTTATTCCGCGTGCTGCTCTTAGCGCTCTTTGCCCACTGCAGCACCCGCTCCTTCGCCACAAACCTGTGGAACCTAACCACCATCGGACGGGGGCCGGACGCACCTGTCTCGCCTGTACTCTGTGTCCCCCTCCAGCTCCGGCGGTCGCGGACAGGCTTCAGCCCCCATCAGCTGCATCAACAGGTCCGCCACGAACGCGTTGGCATCAGCTCCCTCCGCCCCCTCCGGGAGGCCGATGATCCTCAGATTTTGTCTACGGGCTCTATTTTCCAGCTCCTCTACTCTGTCCAGCAGTCTTCTCTGTCTCTCCTTCAACCCGTCGACTTCTAGCGCAGCAATCGTCTGTGCGTCCGCCTGCTCCTCCACCGCCTCTCCCAGCTCCTTAACTTTTTCGTCCTGGGCATCCAGTCTCTGGTTCAATTGATCCACTGCCTTCTGAAGTGGGTCCAAGTTATCCCGCTTCAACGATTCAAAACTGCTTTTTATCACCTGCAGCATGTTTTCCAGCGCTTACTGGATCGCCGGGTCCGAGGTCCGCAGGTCTGCCATCTTTGCTCCCGGGTCAGCTTCCCCTGCACCTAGTCTTTGTCCCTTCCTCTTCCGTTTGCACTGCTTTCTGCTCTCCCGTAGTTCCATGCAGCTCTGCCCGTTCCTCAGCAGCTCTGTGGCCATCTTTCCAGCGCTCCGCAGTCCCGAATGTGCGGCTCACTCACTCATCGCCGCCACCGGAAGTCCCCCATTCATCAACTGTGAACATAAATAATTTGGTTTCAGGATTAGGAAGTATAATTCCTAAATGTGTGGACAACATCGAATTGAGATGTGCAGTTAATGCAGTGAAGGCCTGTGACAACTTACAGGAAGATATGAATAATCCTGGGAATGACGTAATTGGCAAACAAACTTCAGAGTAGATCAGTGTGAGGTGATATATTTTGGGAGGGTGATAAAGAAGGCCATATACCCTATGGAAAATAAGTGAGCTGAATGCGTTGGAGGAACAAATAAATCTCGGGGTACAGATAGGTAAATTACCAAAAGAAACGACAAAGGTTATTAAAATCACTGTAAAAAGCAAACAAAGCTTGACTTCTAGGTGGGTAGAACTGAAAATCAGAGAAGTTTTGTTATAATTGTACAGAAAATTCTTTGGACCATACTTGGAGTATTGTGAAAAATTCTTGTCAAAATAGCAAATAGAAGCACGGGAGATGGTGAAAAATGATCTTCAAATATTGAACAGAATGAGGCTCTTTTCTCCAAATGGAGAAGACTGAGGGGTGACATGATAGATGTCTTTAAGCTTTGATAGTGTTTGATAAGGTGGATGTTAAGAGGATGTTTTCACATGTGGGCGAGAGCAGAACTAGCAGCCCTAAATATAAGATAGTCACTAATAATTCCAGTAGGGAGTTTAGGAGAAACCCTGACAGTGGTTAGAATATGGAATCTGCTGCCACAGGAATATTTGAGGCAAGTAGAATAAATGTAAGTAAGGGACAGTTAGTTAAGCATATGAGGGAGACAGGTATAGAAGCATATGTTAAGGGGATTAGATGAAGAATGGTGGGAGGAAACAAACGTGGAGGATGAATGCCAGCATGGTTTGTTTTTATGCTGCATATACTTATAACATTTTTAGGACTTTGTACCCAGCACTTAAATAAAACTATGGTTACAGGGATGTGGTTGGAGAATGGGCTTAGGGTGGGTACTTTTCTGAGCATTAGTGCAACGGGCCAAATGGCCTCCTTCTGCACTGTAGGGGTTCTATGTTCTATGTTCCATGAAGTGGAGGGAACCTTTACCTGCATGCACTCTTTGGCTGTTGATGCACCATCAGTTTGAGATCAATAACATATGAACATGTGCTATATGGCTGATATATGGTAATACTTAACGGACAATGATTTTCCGAACACAATATTCCTTGACAACAAGGAAAAAAGTACAATGAAAACCACTCAGAAAACACACATTGTCACCCAAGCTTTCTTGTTGACCTCCAAATTACAAGAAGATGTCTCTTGCTATAATCTTGCATTGTTCTAAAGTTGCCCCCTGTGGAATGCCCAGATCAAATTCAAAGAGAGTTATACAAATGCAATTTGCATTTTCAGAACCCAGGCTGGTGAGCTGGAAACTGCTCGTCTGCCAAGACATAGGACCCTGCAACCTTCCTTTCAATTAGTGTGGAGAGATGGGAGTCATGTGACATGGGCCTCTGGGTGTGGAACCAGTAATATTGCCTTCCTCAACTGCAAAGTCATAGTTTGCATTTTTACCAACTGAATAGGAGCCTCACAGACAAGCAGCTCTAGCCTAGGTTGGACAACGGGCCTCCTCTATACACTGCGTCTGCTAGAAACTCTGTACCATAGCCGACAAGACTGATTAATCTCTGCATGCTCATCACAATTGTGTGAGGTTAATACCACAGAAAAACTGAATGATAAAGCATCGATGTTTAGCTCGCTCACCTCAAAGGAAATACTTAATTGCACTTTGATCCTAGATTCTGGTCCCACTTGACCAATATTTATCTTTTCTGTGGTCTCCGCACGATAAAACGTTTCATTCCCCTATCCGTCTTCTGCTGTATGAATGCAAAAGGCAAGATTTTGAGAACCCTCTTTTTGCATTTTGAACATGCGCAAATAAACTTAACACTTTGAATTCATCCCATCTTGCATTTGCTGTGGGATTATAAATAAAAAATTTGATCACACCAAAACTGAGGGGTTGGGAAATTTGCCACCATTTATTATTGGGGAAGCAAATCAAAAACATTTTTCTGTTTACAGATTGGTGTTGAAAGGAGAAATTGGTGCTGTTTAACTTAACCCCTCTGCCCTCTTGGCCATAACACTTCAGTTACACAGCACAATTATGTGGTGAGACCACATCTGGAGTACTCCTTATTCAAAGTGGGGGGGGGGGGGCATTGGAAGCAGTTCAGAGAAGGTTAACTAAACTAATACCCAAAATGGACAAGTTGTCTTATGAGGAAAGATTTTGGACTGGTTACGCTTGCATCTGCTGGAGTTGAAAAGAATAAGAGGCAACTTGACTGAAACCTTCAAGATCACCAGGTCGTCTTGACAGGGTGGATATGGAAAGGATGTTTCCTCTTGTGGAAGAATCTAGAACTAGGGGTCACTGTTTAAAAATAAGACAGAGATGGTCAGAATCTCTTTTCTCTCAGAGGATCATGAGTCTTTGGAACTCTCTTCTCAGAAGCCAGTGGAATCACAGTATTTGAATATTTTAAAAGCAGAGGTAGATAGTTTATTAATTAGTTAGGGGGTGAAAGGTTATTGGGTGTACTTGAGAATGTGTGAGTTGGGGTTTCAATCAGACCAGCCATGACCTTATTGAATGGCAGAGCAGACTCGAGGGGCTGAGTGGCTGGCCTACCTCTGTTCCTCATTCATATGTACACATGTTCATATGTTATTTTATTTTCTGAGTGATACACAAAGAAGTCACATTGTGCACAGCCACCCTGTAACAAAGTCAATTTATCCTTAATGGCTTGAATCCTGACACAGTTTTCGGTTGAAATAAATGTACTGCTGGACATTCTCTTCCAAAAAAGACTGGTCTCATCCACGTTGAAGGTTTGCTGTGGTATGTAGCTTCCCTCATCAGCAATGGTATTCAGATGGCTTCTACTTTGCCTGCTTCTGCAGTTTCACCATTCATCCTAATTGCCTTATAGACTATGGCGTCTCTTGAATCTATCAAATCCATGTCTTGCAATATATTGTTTCAAAACTATTCAAACTCTCAACTTCTTGCTGTTTCAGCTAATTGAACAACCATTAAGCCTTTCTTCCGATAGTCAGCGTGTTAATAGACAAGTTCCTTAATTTCTGGTCCTCAGTCCACACACTCAGCAGTGGTTCCATATTTTCTAACATGCTGCACCTAAACTAATCTTGTAGTACTTACAGGAGTAGAATTTTAGCCTCTAGCCTTTATCTTATCTTTGTTCATCTCGGTGGACAGTCATTAGCGGAATGCCAAGTGAACTCGCTATGGCTGCTACTTTTTGTTTGGCGTCATCACATTATCGCCCTCCCAGTTTCTATTCCAAAATGCTGGAATAGGTTTGCCTCTTAGTTTTGGGAGAAGTGGAGCCTTTGTCACTTAATGTATGTTTTCTAGCCATTTTGCAGACTTTACACGCATACTACAGGGTAAAATAACAAGGAAAACTAAAGCAACACCTGCTAATGTACCAACTAATGTGCTTTGGACAATTTATACACACGCAGAATCTTGCTTGTAGCGTGCCTTCTTGAACAGTCCTTGCACATGTGCAGAATGTTGTGTGCATTGAATAGTGTGCCAAAGGCCTTCATGAACATACCGCGGACATGTCCAGAATGTTACAAGCATTGAATAGTGTGCAAAGGCCTTCCTGAACATGTGGACACGTGCAGAATGTTGCTGGCATTGAGTGGATCAAAGACCCACTCGAACATTCAACTTCAAGTCCAGGATCTCTTTTAACTTCATCCAAAGTAAGGATGTGTATTGATAATTTTGGCAACTACTTTACAACAGGGTAAGCCAGATGCACAATAAATAGATCAATAGGAATTTGTTAACTACTTAAAAACAAAACTATGCTAGTCGGACTACTTAAAATGAAGGATGGGTATATAAATGTCAGCTAAAGACAGGATTTGGTTCATTTATGTTGTCCCTGTGGCTGAATAACCTCTGAACATTTACTGACAGATAGGAAGAATGATAATTTAGGTGATGTGAATGACAACTGCTGGTGTTCAGCAGACAATGACCCCATAGTAGCTTAGGTCTTTAGGAGCAGGAAAGAAAATTTAAGAGAAATAAATCTCAATCTCAAATAAGTTTGGAATTAATATTGCATCTAAGCAAACAGGGTATTCCAGAAATGTACTTAAAACTAATTACATTTACTGTATAATATTTGGCCAGATGTGACACAGGTGTGATACACTTAAGTTTAAAAATATAGTTTCACTGAATGCCCCTCCAAATAATCATCTACACGCTGCTCCTCAGTGACATGCCACTGATGACAGTGCCTTGAGACCTTTCATTACATTAAAGACACTATTTAAATAGAAGCCTCATTCGGACATGATCATTTTCAAGTGGATATCATGTTTTGGCCAAGATTTTTTTCAAAGGTTATGCCAATGCTATTGCATGGAGAATAATTGTGGAAAACAAAATGGGCTAGGCAGTTTTTTCTATCTCCCAGGTAGAATACTCCACAGTTATTACATGCTCCATCTAGTGGCTCAATGGGGCAATGACAATGTGTATTTCAACCAGGACAGGTGGATTTGAGTAGCAGATACAGATACAAGCTCGCTAATTGCATGACCAATAATTTTCAACAAGCAGCAAATTCAGATTACAAATTGCTCATTATACAGCCATATCATTAAAACATATCCTAAACTACCATTAATGTGGTAATCTTTTTAAATGACCTTGATATAAACGCTTTAAACTGGGAGGTGTGGTGGCCATACCCATGTTGCTTTTTTGTGAAGGTTAATCAGATGAATTTATCAAAACTAGGCAACATTTCCAATGGATTACAACATTGTTTTATTAAATCGCATGGGAAATCATGGCTCCATATCAATCTGAGTTTGAGAATCTATATGATGCTCCTTAGGGGTGGCATAGGAGCACAATGGTTAGCATTGCTGCCTCACAGTGCCAGGTACCCAGGTTCAATACCGGCTTTGGGTCATTGTCTGTGTGGAGTTTGTACGTTCTCACAGTGTCTGCGTGGGTTTCCTCCGGGTGCTCTGGTTTCCTCCCACAGTACAAAGATGTACAGGGTAGGTGGATTGGCCATGCTAAATTGCCCCTTTGTGTCAGTGATGTGAAGGTTAGGTTATGGGGTTGTGCGGGCAGCACGGTGGCGCAGTGGGTTAGCCCTGTTGCCTCACGGCGCCGAGGTCCCAGGTTCGCCCCCACAACCCAAAGATGTGCAGGCTAGGTGGATTGGCCACACTAAACTGCCCCTTAATTGGAAAAAGTGAATTGGGTACTCTAAATTTATTTTAAAAACAGGTTATGGGGTTGTAGGGATAGGGTTTGACATGGATCAATGCAGACCCGATGGGCCGAATGGCCTCTTGGTTTGCAGGGATTCTGTGATTTAACACCAGTAAGTACTCAGCTAATGTTTTGTTAAGAATCGTTTCGATAGTTCATCTGTAAGGTGGATCTTTTACATCAGCAGGAGATGATGCACATGCTAGATTATTAGGAATACAGACATTCATGCAATTACTTCATTAAAAAACAATCAGGTTGTGCAACAAGACATTTCCTTCCACTGGTTCTGATTTCTAGTCCGCCGCTTAGTTCTTGAGCCCGCAATTGACGAGATCTAGGACCAAAGAGCAGATGTCAGCATTATCAGCAAACAAACACACGGAGAAAAATGTGATCTCAATTATAAGAACTAAAAAAAAAACTATTGCGCTTGAGTTTCATCACTCTCATTCTTGTGCAGCCAAACCTTCATAAAATCTGTCAGGTTATATCTTGCTGAACCCCATTTAGATACTTCTGTGCATTACGGATGCCATGTAACCACAAATTGTTTTCGTTCAATCATCAGTTACACAGAAACAGGTGATTTGGATATCCCCCCCCCCCCCCCCCCCCCCCCCAGGGCTCACTCATTGGTCCACAATCTTCTTGTTCATACATGGTCTACTGCTATGTATAGGTGTGTCCCCAGGAAGCACATCAGAGGTGGGGGCGGCCTGCTGCCTTCCGCACGCTGTGGCCTTTGTTGCCCTTGGTGAACATCCTTTCGAGGGCCTGGAGCTGGATGGCTCTCACCGACTTACTGGTGCCATGCGCCAACTTGTTCTGCCGGCTGCCCTTGAGATGTGCTGGTGTAAGGCGACGGGATTCAGAAGAATTGGAGACTGCTGTCGCCTCCTTGGTGGCAGGCCCCAGCCTGGCCTCCAGCTCTTCCTCCTCCTGAACGGTGCCCGTAGGGTCCTGGTGGACTCCATGGCCTTCCACTGCAGTCACCCTTGATTACAGATAGTCTGAGGGAAGCACTGCAGATAGCACATGAGTTGCCAACGGGAGTTTAGAAAACTCATTGGGTAGTAAGTGACTCAAAAAATGAATCCAGTGTTGGCCTTGGTGCCACACATTGTCGGCATCATCTCCTGTGCCCGTGGCCTTCGGGACTGCTCCAATCGGCTATGCACTCGCCGGAATGTCGCTGACATCGCCTCCTGACAGCAGTGTCGTACTATCTGTATTAGCTCTGGGATAATCTTGTCCAGAGTCTCAGCATCTGACTGGGACCCAGCTGAGTCCTGGGATCCAGCAGACCTCTGACTGCTGTCTCCCTTGGATGTTCCTGCCTCCACCTTATCTGCAACTGCCTGGTACTCACCAGATTGTGCTCCAGAAGCCTGTCCACTAATATCACCCACCGAGGTGTGTGTTTTTGCATGGATAGAAGGTGGGACTGATAGCTGTGATGTCTCGATGATGGTCTCCTCGGAGCTCACAACTGAGGTGTTCTCTTGAGTGACAGCGGGGCGACTGACTCTGGAGGTCCGGCCCCATCAGATGGAGATCCTGTGAGAGAATGAGCATGTGGTCAATGAGAGGGATGGATCATTTTGACTGGCATAAACAACTCACTTGAGACAGGTCATCTGGATGAAGGGGCAGTGGATCCTCACCTCTGTGATGCAGGTCAACTTTGCTGTCAGTGATTGTTCTCTCGTCTGTCAACCCCGTGAGCTCTAGGGCCCGCTTTTCATCGGGGGACAGGACTATGATATCAGCTACCCTGCCCCCACATTGAGATTGACTCAGATTCATCCAGTTTCACATTCAGGTTGATTCAGATTCACATTCAAGATGGTTCACAGTCAGACTGATTCAGATTCACATTCAAAGCAGGCATGCTCGGGGAAATATTTGCACCAGAAGGGGAAGATAATGGATTTACCAATTACTGTTAGAAATGTCCAAATCACTTTCTTCTTCTGGTTTGCTGTCTTCTTTACTAGCTTTGGAAACATTACTCACCATTTGTTCAAGATCAGTTAGTGGCAGGTCTATTAGGTAACACCTGTTTATCATTACTTCATAATTAGAACTAAGATCAAATTCAAAGCTCTCGTCTGACTCTTCATCACTGGCATTACTATTAAGTTCAGACTCCTCTTTCTTATGGTCACCTTCAGTTTTAGAATTCTCAGAATCTGGTTCTCTACTAGATTTTATCCTTGCCAATCTCTGCGAGGAATCACTCCTGGAAGGGTATTTCATCAGTATCAGCCACATCAGTCTTTCAACATTTCTTTCTTTGAGTTACTTACTACCCAATGAGTTTTCTAAACTCCCGTTGGCAACTCATGTGCTATCTGCAGTGCTTCCCTCAGACTATCTGTAATCAAGGGTGAAGCAACAACCTTCACTCCTGCCAAATCATTCCCCAAAAGCATGTCTACTCGATCCACTGGTAACTCCTCAACCACTCCAATAACCACTGGACCTGACACCAAATCACACTCCAATTGGAATTCATACAATGGAATTGGGATACAATTTCCACCTATTCCATTCACTAATACCTCAACTTTCATTGAGCTCTCTGGAGGGAAAACCAAATCCTTCTCCAGTATGAGAGTTTGAGTAGCAGCTGTGTCCCAAGTGAGTGCCTGGGTTTGGGAGGGAAATCTCATCCATGTAATTTTGCACTTACTCCCCCCCCACCTCAGAACCCCCCTTCGGGAGAGCGTAAAAATCTGCCCCATGTAATACCATTGATAATGGCAGAGAATTTCATATTCTATTGTGAAGAGCATTTTTTCTAAACTATAGGTTATTTTCATAATTAAATCTTAAATACATGGCTTATTGATATTGTGTTGCTGACCACTGACATATTAAACAATATCTTATAATAACTCTTCATAATTTTGAAAAGTCACTCCATAACATTCCTGGAATTATTAATAAAGAATTAACTCCTCAAGTTTTTCTGAAACGTACATCCTAGCGAATTTATGCTGCATCTTTTCCCATTGCTCTGTTATCCATCCTATAATGGAGTGTCCAAAACTGAAGCATAATTTTCAATGTTGGGGACCAATTATAGGGGGGATATAAAATAACAGGTTTAGGATTAAACATTTAAATTCAATTTGTGATACTTTCAATTATTTTAGTTCAATTTACTGAAAAAACAAGAATATCTAGATAACAATCCATCTGCTCAGGTAATGGGGATGATCAATGATCAACAAAATATTGGGCTGGATTGTATAGTCCCCCAGCCGGGTATTGCTTGGTGGCGTGCCATTCGCTGGCAGTGGCATTCACTAGTCCTGCCACTTGTCAATGGGAAACCCGTGGACAGGGGTGCGCTGCCGGCAGAAAAAGGGAATCGCAATGGCTGGAGAATTCCAGTCATTGTTGGTATTGAGTCACAGAAAACATACATGACACCCAACTAGAGCCTGTGATTCTGCCATGACTGCAGTAGCCAGAGATTCTAGCATTAAATCAAATAATATTGGAGATAGCTGGTAGCCAGATATAGGAAAGTGGAGGACTGACATTTGATGCAAGTCTAGCACAAAAAATGGAAGGCCAATATCAAATTATTTAATTGGAAACAGGATGGATTTCTATTTAGTTCAATAAAAAGTTTTAATTTCATCAAAAATAATTTCAACAGTGAATCTTATGTCTACTGAGTTATGCATGTTCAGCTTGGATTTATCATTAATGCCCAACAACAATGATTTAAGGAGCCTTCCTTGCTATTTTGTCAATAGGATACAAGAACAGAACTCAATGACTTTGACACTTTATTTTCTGCAAATGTCTGATCGAAAGCTTTTATTGTAATGGAATTTAACTGGGCTGCACGGTGGCGCAATGATTAGCACTGCTGGCTCATGGCGCCGAGGTCCCAGGTTCAATCCCGGCTCTGGGTCACTGTCTGTGTGGAATGTGTTTGCACATTCTCCCTGTGTTTGCGTGGGTTTCGCCCCCACAACCCAAAAGATGTGCAGGGTAGATGGATTGGCCACATTAAATTGCCCCTTAATTGGAAAAATAAATTGGCTACTCTAAATTTATAGGATTTAACTGAGTCCAAGTTTTTTCAGGAAATCCACTAAACTGTCATTGCCCCCAGGAGATTTCCCCTTTGCATCATTCCTAACATTTGAGTAAATTATCCCTGATACACAATATTCTTCTAGGTTTCACTGTGGGATTTCTATACCTACTAGAACTACGCAGTTATCCAAAAACGCTTCCAGTTTATCTTAGGCATTTGTGCCTTGCTCGGTTATGCAAAGCTTCTGAAATGATAATGTTTGCATAAATCCCTCCTGAATATGAGGTACCTATCCCCAGTGGCTGTCATTGCTGGGTCTGTGTAGCAATGCCTGAAGTATTCAATTGAGGAGTCAGTTGAAGTAGAGGAAAGATAGAAGATGTAGAGGGCAATAAGCGGGCCCCATTTGATTGCGCAATAATTTCAGATCCATCCATGTACAAATAAAACAGGTTGGAAGTGTATAAAAATTGGAATGTGCAAGGTTGTCATCCTCCTTTCGCCTTGAATTCCCCACTCATTTCCTCTCCCCACCTATGCCCTATCCTTCTCTTCCTTCAAAACCACTTATTTCACTCCCCTCCTCTCACTTTCCATATCTTCCGCTGCCCAACTTCAGGTCCATTCTCTCTGCCCCATTTTCTTTGTCATTTTGCTCTTTCTCCTTTCTTTCCTCGTTTCTTTTTGTTCTTTGATTCACAAATCTCTTTGCTTCTCTTCTCGTTGCCTCCTCTTTCATTCTCTTTTCCCTTTTATGTTGCTGCGTAGATTCGGGAGAGTGCCATTATTTTCAAGAACTTCAAAAGAACCTTTCTCTTTGAATAGAAAGAGAGACCGCACTGGAGCAAATGGAACAGCACAAGGAATCAGAAAGCTTCAGCTCTTTAAAAGAGCGGGACCTGGCTGACAATTATTGGTCTATGATTAGTGCAGCGTCCCACCCCTAGAGCATGTGCCCTTGGCCTCCTCTAACCAGTCCATTTATCTCCTGCGGAAAGTTCCTGCAAATCTTTGAAGGGCTAACCAACTGAAATTTCAGCATGTCTATTGAATGTTACATCCTGCATTATTCATGTTTGGCTAATTGCCGTCATTGGCATGACATTTACATGTCCCAGCAGCTCAAGGATTCTCATGTTTTACACAGTATTCAATCAATTCTGGCCATACTTGTCCATATAATGCTCAATCTTGTACTTAACCACATAATCCATCTGGTCCTTTTCTGAAAGCATTAACTGACACAATTAACTGCAGTTGCTGAGAGTCTCATTTCTCTTTTACAGCACAGGATAATATGTTCTATCATCTTATGTTCAGGTAGAACCTTTATACTTATGGCATTTCTAAAAATAATATTCCTTAATATTCCTTCATCATTGATTTTGAAGATTCTAGTATGTGTCCTCTGGTTCAAGTGCCATGTTGTCATTTGAGCTTCTAATTTGCTGTTGACAATCTCAGCAGATAAATGCTTTACTTGTTTTCATAACATTCCTCTTCCTCGTTGCTTTAATGGGGCCATTTGTCCATTTAAAATAAGTAGGTTAACATCTTCATTAAAATTATAGTAGAGATATCATATGAATATGTTCAGTGTTGGTCCACTAATATTATCACTGTACACTTTGTACTATATAATGGCCCATAAATTCTGTTGTGCAGTGTTCGTTCTTCAGGGGCTAACTGACCTACTAAACCTTGAATAGGAAGTGTGCTCAAATATTCAGCCATTTTGCATTCACTGGATGGGTGGAACATGCAAGGGCACTGGTGGAGTTTTTGGCGGGCATACCTGTTTACCTGAGTGGGGGAAGAAGGTGCCTCTCCTCTCTCTTGGAGTCAAGGTTACTGGGTTGTCAGCAGTCCATAGAATCCATAGAATACCTACAGTGCAGAAGGAGGCCATTTGCTCCATTGAGTCTGCACTGACCTTCCAAAAGACCGCTCTACCTAGGCCCACTCCCATGCCTTATCCCCGTAACTCCACGTATTGAACATGGTCAAACCACCTAACCTGTACATCTTTGAACAATGGAAGGAAACCGAAGCACCCAGAAGAAACCCACACAGACACAGGGAGAACGTGCAAACTCCACACAGTCACCCAAGGCCGGAATCGAACCCGGGGCCCTGGCCCTGTACGGCAGCAGCGTTAACCATTGTGACAATCCCAGGACTCTTCAGGAGAACACAGTGAAGTATTGAGATCACACCCATGAAACAACTTTCAATAGTGCTCCCCATGATAGCAGTTGTTTGGGTTTACATGGCGGTAGTGTGTGTTCCTTTAGCAGCTGCCTAAGCTTGCTTTTGCTGCCATGGAAACAGTCTGATCTGTGATAACAGATTCTATCATGAAGCTTCATGATGGTGCTGCTGGATCTGAATAGTCTGCAATAGTGTGCAAAACCTTTGAGACAAGTGACAACTGGACCCTCGGAGCTCTGCAATATTGTGATTAAGCGTTATGGTAGGATCGCCAATTCATCGAACATTTCCAGATCGATCAGTTTATTTAAGTACCCTGGGCCTTCAAAATCAGCATCTGAGTCCTCCAAATCAAAACAAGTATGCAAGGTAGCCGACTAATAAACTAATAAACTGGAACCTGTGGCATCCTATCTCACAGCTCTAACTCCTGTGCAATTGGATCCAACTGAAGGAGGCTGGAGAGGAAATTGCTGAGGCCTTGACAGAAATCTTTGGATCCTCGCTGTCTTCAGGGGATGTCCCGGAGGACTGGAGAATAGCCAATGTTGTTCCTCTGTTTAAGAAGGGTGGCAGGGATAATCCCGGGAACTACAGGCCGGTGAGCCTTACTTCAGTGGTAGGGAAATTACTGGAGAGAATTCTTCGAGACAGGATCTACTCCCATTTGGAAGCAAATGGACGTATTAGTGAGAGGCAGCACGGTTTTGTGAAGGGGAGGTCGTGTCTCACTAACTTGATAGAGTTTTTCGAGGAGGTCACTAAGATGATTGATGCAGGTAGGGCAGTAGATGTTGTCTATATGGACTTCAGTTAGGCCTTTGACAAGGTCCCTCATGGTAGACTAGTACAAAAGGTGAAGTCACACGGGATCAGGGGTGAACTGGCAAGGTGGATACAGAACTGGCTAGGCCATAGAAGGCAGAGGGTAGCAATGGAGGGATGCTTTTCTAATTGGAGGGCTGTGACCAGTGGTGTTCCACAGGGATCAGTGCTGGGACCTTTGCTCTTTGTAGTATATATAAATGATTTGGAGGAAAATGTAACTGGTCTGATTAGTAAGTTTGCAGACGACACAAAGGTTGGTGGAATTGCGGATAGCGATGAGGACTGTCTGAGGATACAGCAGGATTTAGATTGTCTGGAGACTTGGGCGGAGAGATGGCAGATGGAGTTTAACCTGGACAAATGTGAGGTAATGCATTTTGGAAGGGCTAATGCAGGTAGGGAATATACAGTGAATGGTAGAACCCTCAAGAGTATTGAAAGTCAAAGAGATCTAGGAGTACAGGTCCACAGATCACTGAAAGGGGCTACACAGGTGGAGAAGGTAGTCAAGAAGGCATACGGCATGCTTGCCTTCATTGGCCGGGGCATTGAGTATAAGAATTGGCAAGTCATGTTGCAGCTGTATAGAACCTTAGTTAGGCCACACTTGGAGTATAGTGTTCAATTCTGGTCGCCACACTACCAGAAGGATGTGGAGGCTTTAGAGAGGGTGCAGAAGAGATTTACCAGAATGTTGCCTGGTATGGAGGGCATAAGCTATGAGGAGCGATTGAATAAACTCGGTTTGTTCTCACTGGAACGAAGGAGGTTGAGGGGCGACCTGATAGAGGTATACAAAATTATGAGGGGCATAGACAGAGTGGATAGTCAGAGGCTTTTCCCCAGGGTAGAGGGGTCAATTACTAGGGGGCATAGGTTTAAGGTGAGAGGGGCAAAGTTTAGAGTAGATGTACGAGGCAAGTTTTTTACGCAGAGGGTAGTGGGTGCCTGGAACTCACTACCGGAGGAGGTAGTGGAGGCAGGGACAATAGGGACATTTAAGGGGCATCTTGACAAATATATGAATAGGATGGGAATAGAAGGATACGGACCCAGGAAGTGTAGAAGATTGTAGTTTAGTCGGGCAGTATGGTCGGCACGGGCTTGGAGGGCCGAAGGGCCTGTTCCTGTGCTGTACATTTCTTTGTTCTTTGTTCTTTGTTTGAGTTGCGACATGAAAATCTAGCCTCTAAATTCCACATGGTCCCCACATCTGACTTGATGCTTGAATCGCAGTGCCTCAGGGATATGGAGGGATGGGGGTGGGTGGAGGGTGGGGGGGGTATGATGGCTGTCGTCATTGTTCTCAATGACTAAAATGAAAGACAGCGAGGGAGAGCAGAGAGAAGAAAGAAGATGTTGAAAGCTTCTGCAGGTTTTCCACAGAATAAGTCAGCTGAGGGAGAAGTTAGAAGAGACAATGTGGATTAGGTACAAAAAAACTCAGTTCTGTGCCTTCTCTAGTACTGCCAGCAGCCTTAGCCTCCACACTTCACCTTTCAATTGCAGCCAAGCCACTCTCACCATGGGGGAAGTGAGCATCTTGATGCGATCTTCCTCCTCCGCTACCAGCTAGAGCCTACTGTCTTGTGCAACCTTCTGAAAAAAAGATGTGAGTGTGTAGTCTTGTGTGGGATTTGGTGAATATGGCTGACATGGTGGAATAGTGTGAAGTGCATTGTCACTAAATAGCGATGTGTGTGAGCATCCCTGGTTCGATTCCCGGCTTGGGTCACTGTCTGTGTGGAGTCTGCACGTTCTCCCTGTGCCTGCGTGGGTTTCCTCCGGATGCTCCGGTTTCCTCCCACAAGTCCCGAAAGATGTGCGGTTAGGTAATTTGGGGGGTGGGGGGGGGCAGGACAGTCCTTTGAGTCCTGTCAGTAATTAATGATGATGTAAACTGTGCAACCGTCATCAGAAAGAATGATACCATTCTTGTTACCCCCCATGGTGCAACATTTCTGGAATTGACATATTCATTGATTTCTCCCATTTCCACTGCCCTTTGAAGGGAAGAGAATGTTGCTCCACCTGTTCATCACCTGCACCAAGGCCTCCAGCGAAGCTTTGGACAACCTTGGTACCCATTCGCACACTTCTTCAGTTTTTGTTCATGTGGTACCCTCAATAACGACACTTAGAGTGTAAACAGTAAAGAAGGCTTTAATAAACTAAGAACTAGACTAGTGCCGAGACGTGTGCTAACTGCTGCACTGGCCACAAGGCGGCCCCTTATATACGGCTCCCAGATGGGCGGAGCCGGAGGCGGAGTTCCCCAGGGTTCCAAGCCCGGCTTAAAGGGGACATCGCCTTACATGATGACAAGGGTACAGTGTTACAGTAACTGTTCATCGCAGTTCACTAATTTCTTGTCCCATTCTGTGCAGCCAGAATGCATCTTCCCTTTGAGAGTTGTTGGCAGCCTTCAAATGGCGCCCTGACATCCAGCTCCCCTGATAGGCGTGCCAAATAGAAACACAAATAGCACTGGCAACATGCCCGGATAATGGATTATTAAAATCAGCAGGCAGAGTTTATATTGCATGCTGCTTACATGCACATTTACTGGCACATGCCCTGGACACTCCTCTCCCTGTGTGCCCATTTTTGTGTGTAATGGGATTTCTAGGCCAATATTTCTTTCCAATTTATTACCTTAAAGGGCATATCCAGTGTTTAACATGCTACCAAATGTTACATGTCCATAAAAAAAATGTTGTATTTCTCCTCCTCCTATCCGCAATCTATCCTTCTGTCGTTCTTCCAGTTTTTCTAACATTCAACTGGGTATCTTGAATATATTTTTGTATTGGTCCAATCATCACTCCTTTTTACTTAATTGTATTCTTGGAAATATGACTGCTTAGTTATCAGTCTTTTTAGTTCTTTATTCAGTCGCTGTGGTCTTGGCTGTGCTATTTTCTCTTTTTGTCCCTGAGGGATATACTTTTCCACATTCCTTGTGATCTTATAGATTTATTTTCACTGTCTTTAGCTACCCTTTTCAGTTTGTGATCCAAATCTCATTTTATTTTCCTGGCAGGGTTTTTTTCCTTCCAAATTTCTTTCTTCTTCTGCAGGTACTAATTCATAAATTCATACACCGCACAGGGAAATCATTCAGCAAATCATGAAAATGAAAAATGAAATGAAAATCGCTTATTGTCACAAGTAGGTTTCAAATGAAGTTACTGTTGAAAGCTCCTAGTCGCCACGTCCCGGCGCCTGTTCGGGGAGGCTGGTACGGGAATTGAACCATGCTGCTGGCTTACCTTGGGCTGCTTTAAAAGCCAGCTATTTAGCCCTGTGCTAAACCAACCCCTGGCTGGTCATGCCGAAGAAAGAACTTTCCAAGTTCCACTTTGTTTCTTTTTCATCGTGGTCATGCAACGTTTTCCATATATTGGCCATGAATCAACTGGCAGTACTCTGTGACTTTCCAGTTTCTTGCTTCAGGGCCCACATTGGGGGCAGGATTTTCCACCCTCATTGTTGGTGGGTGAGAATGGGAATGGTGATAGGGGCAGAGAATCGGGGGCGTCCCATACGACTTCCATAAAGTGGGATTTCCCCACTTCCCTGCCCTTCACCAATGGGGTTCTCACCCTGAAAGATCAGGAACCCCATTAGCTCCCAGTACCTTACGCTTAGCGAGCCGTCATGCTGGTGGGGTTCACAACCGGTCTTGGCAATGGGAACCTGCCGAACAGAACATGCGTGGGGAGCACAGGTAAGTGCAGCCTCCAGAGGGGAGAGGACCATTCTCAGGCAATACCCTGGCAGTGGTCCCTTGCAGTTCACCCTGGCAGTGCCACCCGGCAGTGCCAGAGGGCAGTACCAAGGGGCACTGTGTCGGTTGTTTCCATGGTACGGGGTTTCTTTCATTCTGGCGCCGCAATTACCAGACTCCAGCTTCTTCCCCACTGTTACCAGACACCTAAACGACCCTCTTATGGACTGATCTCATTAACACCACACCCCTGTATGCTTCACCCAATGCTGGTGTCTATGTAGTTACATTGTCGACCTTGTGTTGCCCTATTATGTATTTTCTTTTATTTCCTTTTCATTTCATGTACTTAATGATCTGTTGAGCTGCTCACAGAAAAATACTTTTCACTGTACCTCGGTACACGTGATAATAAACAAAATCCAATCCAATCCAATCCAATCCGGAAGCTCTGAATGTGTCGTGGACCCACCTCCGTGATTATACTTGACTACGTTGTCGTGTTGGGTGTTCGGATACACAAACAAACCAACACGGTTGTAGATGGTACAACTCTGTTTTATTATTCTGTACAATAATAACTATTAACTTCTGGCTGTGGTTTGTACTTCACCAGTTAACCTGTGGACCCAGCCCTAGCACTATCTTAGTGAGGCACTCAGCACATGGTGTATGTCTGAGTGGCACGCTGTGAGCTCTGTGCTCTGAGCTATCTCCTGGTAGAATGAGCGGGAACTGTGGTGTTCCCTGTTTTATAGTGCGTGTGCTCTCACTGGTGTTGGCTGCGATGTTGTGTGTGTGCTGGTTGGTCCAATTACCTGTCCATCAGTGTGTGTGTGTGATTGCACCATGATATGTTAATGTGGATATCAGGACATCCCCCTTTTCACAAGGATATGTGCCTACATGGTAATAAATATTGGTGTGTACTGAGTGCATCTGAGTATGTGTGTGCAATATTTACAACATGTACATGAGGCTAAACTATATACATAGGAAGGTGTCAGGTGCAACAGAGCAACGAGGTTGTACCACAAACAAAACAAGTGCAATCATCAAATATCGAAAGAGAACTCCTGGAACGACAAGAAAGAAACACGCTCACATTATTGCACAACAATTCAATGAGTCCAATGCGCAAACAGGCTCATAAGTCCAGTCTATTAGGTGGGCGACGAATTCGGGTTGACCAGCTCAAGGGTGGGTCAGGATCCACCTGCTGAGGAATGGGCCTTGCCACGGGCGAGAGAGGAATAGGCAGAGTGGTAGGAAGCTCCACGAAGTCGACATCAGGGACAACAGGAGGGCGTGGCACCGGTGCATGATCACGTAGCGAGGGCGGAAGCAGCCGAAGGGCCCGCCGATTACGCCGGCGAATGGAGCCATCAGGCATGCGACCCAGGAACGAGCGGGGAGCCACGCGGCGGAGAACCTCGGCGGTTGCCGACCAGCCACCCTCCGGTAGGTGTATGCGGACGTTGTCTCCAGGCGCCAGGGCAGGAAGATCAGTTGCCCGAGCGTCATGTGCCACCTTCTGCTGAGCACGCTGCTGTCGCATCCTTTGCAGTACTGGAGCATGGTTGGGTTTAGGAACATGAATGGATGGCACAGTGATCCTGAGGGTGTGACCCATCAACAGCTGGGCTGGCGAGAGGCCTGCGGACAGTGGGGCCGAGCGATAGGCCAGCAGGGCTAAACAGAAGTCATATCCGGCATCAGCAGCCTTGCAGAGGAGCCACTTCACGATATGGATGCCCTTTTCCACCTTGCCATTCGACTGGGGATACAAAGGGCTGGACGTCACGTGTGTGAAGCCCTATGAAGTGGCAAAAGAAGACTATTCTTGGCTCGCAAAACAGGGCCCGTTGTCAGACATGATGGTGAGCGGAATGCCATGGCGAGCGAAGGTTTCTTTACATGCTCTGATGACAGCTGATGATGTCAAGTCGTGCAGGCGTATGACCGCCGGATAATTGGAAAAATAGTCAATTATAATGACGTAGTCCCTGCCGAGCGCATGAAAGAGGTCCACACCCACCTTTGCCCAGGGGAACGTTACCAACTCATGGGGCTGAAGTGTCTCAGGGGGTTGTGCCGGCTGAAACCTTTGGCAGGTGGGGCAGTTGAGCACCATGTTGGCGATGTCGTCGCTGATGCCCGGCCTGTACACAGCTTCTCGGGCCCTTCACCTGCACTTTTCAACCGCGAGATGGCCTTCGTGCATTTGTTCGAGGACAAGCCGGTGCATGCTGTGTGGGATCACAATCTGGTCCAACTTTAGGAGGACACCATCAATGACGGCCAAGTCGTCCTGGACATTGTAGAATTGTGGGCACTGCCCCTTGAGCCACCCTTCCGTCATGTGGCGCATCACACGCTGTAGAAGGGGGTCAGCCGCAGTGTCACGGTGAATGTGGGCCAGACGTGCATCAGTAGCCGGCAGATTGGCCGATGTGAAGGCTACTTGTGCGTCGACCTGACAAACGAACCCTTCCGATTTGGGCGGTGTGCTCACTGCTCTGGACAGGGCATCTGCGATGATGAGGTCCTTTCCTGGGGTGTATACAAGTTGGAAGTCGTACCTCCGGAGCTTGAGCAGAATGCGCTGGAGGCGAGGGGTCATCTCGTTGAGGTCCTTCTGAATGATGCCGACCAGGGGGGCGATGGTCAGTCTCCACAGTGAACTGCGGAAGACCATACACATAGTCGTGGAATTTGTCGATGCCGGTTAACAAACCCAGGCACTCCTTCTCGATCTGCGCATAGCGCTGTTCTGTGGGGTTCATGGCCCGCGAGGCATAGGCGACCAGGGCCCATGATGCAGTGTCGTCCCGTTGCAGGAGTACCGCCCCAATGCCGGACTGGCTGGCATCAGTCGAGATCTTTGTGTCCCGAGTTGTGTCGAAGAACACCAATACCGGGGCGGTGGTGAGCTTGATCTTGAGCTCCTCCCATTCCTTCTGGTGTGCGGGCAGCCACTGGAATTCCATTGTCTTCTTGACCAGGTGGCGAAGAGCCGTTGTGTGCGAGGCAAGGTTGGGAATAAACTTCCCCAGAAAGTTGACCATCCCGAGAAAGCGTAGCACTGCCTTCTTGTCTGCCGGCTGCGGCATGGCTGCCACTTTGTCGGCATCCGGCCGCACCCCTGACCAGGATATGTGGTCCCCCAGAAACTTTAACTCAGTTTGGCCAAAAGAACACTTGGTTCGGTTGAGGCGCAGGCCGTGCTCTCGTATCCGTGCAAAGACACGCTGGAGACGACTGATGTGCTCCTGTGGTGTGGTAGACCAGATGATGACATTGTCAACATAGACGCGCACCCCTTCGATGCCCTCCATCATCTGTTCCATGATGCGATGAAACACCTCGGATGCCGAGATGATGCCAAACAGCATCCTATTGTAGCAGTATCTGCCAAAGGGAGTGTTGAAAGTGCACAGCTTCCTGCTGGACTGATCCAGCTGAATCTGCTAAAAACCCTTTGAGGCATCAAGCTTGGTGAAAATTTTAGCCCGGGCCATTTCGCTCGTGATGTCTTCCCGTTTGGGTATGGGGTGGTGTTCCCTCATGATGTTATTGTTCAGGTCTTTCGGGTCGATGCAGATCCGGAGCTCGCTAGAGGGCTTTTTTACGCACACCATGGAGCTGACCCATGGCGTTGGCTCCGTGACCCAGGAAAGCACTCCTTGGTCCTGCAGCTGCTGCTTGAGGCAGTCCTTGAGTGGTGCTGGGACTCTACGAGGTGCGTGAATGACCGGGGTGGCGTCCGGTTTGAGCCGTATTCTGTAAGTGTAGGGCAGTGTGCCCATGCCCTCGAAAACCTCCTGGTTGTGCGCGAGGAGCGAGTGGAGCTGCGCCCTAAAGTCTGCATCCGGGAAATCGGACGTGCCTTCTGGAGACAGAGTGTGTACCCGCTGAACGAGGTGGAGGATCTTGCACGCCTGTGCGCCTAGCAGAGAGTCCTTCGAGGATCCAACTGTCTCAAAAGACAGTGTGGCTGTGTATGAATTGTGTGCAACCTCGAGCTGGCAGGACCCCATGGACGGGATAACGTTCCCGTTGTAATCAACCAGCTGACCGTGGGATGGCCGAATCGGTGGTTTAACCTTCAAGGTGTGGAACGCTGACCATGCAAGGAGATTGGCGGAGGCACCAGTGTCTAAGCGGAATGTGATTGGTGATCGGTTAGCCGTTAGGGTGGCACACCATTCATCGCCCAGATTAATGCTGTGCACAGGCATCGGCTGGTGGGTCCTACTTGGGGACATCCGGTTCCTGTCTATTACCGCAACGTGGAAGGGTTCCCGGTCATTGGTATCACCGGTCTGCACGTCGTCAGGGTATGACTCGGTGTATGGGGGCTGAATGGCCCGCACGTCCCTGCGAGGCTGGTGGAATTGCAGAGAGTTGGCAGGTTGAGCTGCTCGACAGCAGGCAGCGTAGTGGCCCATCCTGCCACAGCAGAGGCATTGTCACGTTTTGGCTGGACATTGCCGCTTTAAGTGTGCGTATCCACAGCTGCCGCACGTCGTGACATCATGGCGTTCATTGCGCCACCGCGCATGCGCGGTGCGGTCCTACGTAGAGCGCGCCTGCGCATCACGTCCCTCTGCGTCAATGTCCCCTCTTTTGGCGCGTACAAGGGCGGGAGGCCTCGGAAAGCGTGCAAAATGGCCGCCCTCGTCCGGGCCGCTGGCCGGGAGGAACTCGATCGACTGGACTCGCTCGGCCTCGTAGGACCCCTGACGTGCTGATTCGGCCGCCTGGAATTGGGAGTACCGGCTGGTCGCGTTTTCGTGGAGGACGCAGGTTTCGATGGCGGTGGCTAAGGTGAGGCGCTTTATTTTGAGGAGCTGCTGGCGTAGGGTGTCCGTGGTGACCCCAAAAACTATCTGATCCCAAATCATGGAGTCGGAGGTGGCCTCATAGCCGCAGGACTGCGCAAGGATACGGAGGTGTGTCAAATAAGATTGAAAAGGCTCCTTCTTACCCTGCAGGCGCTGCTGGAAGAAGTACCTCTCGAAGCTCTCATTAACTTCCACGCTGAAGTGTTCCTCAAATTTTAGAAGGACCGTCTTGTCCTTCGACTTGTCCTCGCCTTCCGCGAATGCCAGGGAGTTGTGGATGTGGATGGCGTGTTGCCCCGCCGTGGAGAGGAGGAGGGCGATCTTCCTGGTGTCCGATGCATTCTCCCTGTCTGTGGCTTCTAGGAAGAGCTGGAAGCGCTGTTTAAACAGCTTCCAGTTGACGCCGAGATTTCCAGCGATTTGGAGCGGCTGCGGCGGGCTGATGGTGTCCATGGCGCAGGATGGCGGATCTCTGAAGAGGTGCAGGTAGGTCTCACAGTCGCTGGCGAGTTTCCAGGCCTGGTATCATGTCGTGTTGGGTGTTCGGATACACAAACGAACCAACACGGTTGTAGATGGTACAACTCTGTTTTATTAATCTGTACAATAATAACTGTTAACTTCTGGCTGTGGTTCGTACTTCACCAGCTAACCTGTGAACCCAGCCCTAGCACTATCTTAGTGAGGCACTCAGCACATGGACTATGTCTGAGTGGCACGCTGTGAGCTCTGTGCTCTGAGCTATCTCCTGGTAGAATGAGCGGGAACAGTGGTGTTCCCTGTTTTATAGTGCGTGTGCTCTCACTGGTGATTGGCTGCGATGTTTTGTGTGAGTTGGTTGGTCCATCTACCTGTCCATCAGTGTGTGTGTGTGATTGCACCATGATATGTTAATATGGATATCATGACATACGTATCAAGACATAAGGTGTGAAAAGCCAGCAATGGAGCCGGCAGGTTACACCTTGCTTTTTCCGCATGAGTTAATACTGAGTCAAAAAATGAGAAGATTCCGCCCCAGGACTTGAGCACAGAAATCATAGAATTTACAGTGCAGAAGGAGGCCATTCAGCCCATCGAGTCTGCACCGGCTCTTGGAAAGAGCACCCTACCCAAGGTCAACACCACCACCCTGTCCCTGTAACCCAGTAACCCCACCCAACACTAAGGGCAATTTTGGACAGTAAGGGCAATTTATCATGGCCAATCCACCTAACCTGCACATCTTTGGACTGTGGGAGGAAACCGGAGCACCCGGAGGAAACCACGCACACACGGGGAGGATGTGCAGACTCCGCGCAGACAGTGACCCAAGCTGGAATCGAACCTGGGACCCTGGAGCTGTGAAGCAATTGTGCTAACCACAAGGCTACCGTGCTGCCGCTAGGTGGCCCCTTTGGGTCCAAGGTGGACACTCTGTTTTCTATCACCAAGTGCTTAAAGGAAATCTGTAAGATGCACCGTTGTTTGACATTGTGTATTCTCTGCAATTGTGTCCTCTTTAGGTTCAATCAGATGCAGTCACCAGAAAAACCACACAGGAAATCTGGGGGCATTTTATGAGCAAGGTACAATCCCATGTCCACAAAGGATTCATGCCCCAACCACAAACCACAGACACTTAACACCATTCTTGTAAGGATCTAAATATATGAAAAAACGATAAAGTAATACTATCGTCACAATCAATGCAATATCTTTTTAATGCAAAGAGAACAGGCACAGCTAATTTTTTTCGGAAGTCCTAATACTGCAGTTAGACATGGTCACATACCACTTCCGGGTGCGGCGATGACCAGCTGAGTCGCACGTTTCGGCAGCTCCCGGTGGAACGGACTTTTGGGCTCTTAATAGGAGCCCCATCGGCAATTTTAACGGCAAATAACATTGTGCGGTAATCCAGAAGGGAATCCCCCCTGGCCACGGATGGAAAAAAGAGAGGAAAGTAGCCGGATTGCGGTGGATCCTCTAGAGCAGCGGCCAGGAAGGCAGGCACAAAGCAAGATGGCATCAGAAGGAGGCAGTTTAATATGGGGCCCTGACCAACAAGAGTTCCTGCGGCGTTGCGTAGATGAACTCAAAAAGGAGATGAAGAATGAGCTGTTGGCCCCGATATTACAAGCGATTGAGGGGCTAAAGGAGGAGCAAAAGACCCAGGAACAGGAGCTTCGGGTCGTGAAGGCAAAGGCTGCTGAGAATGAGGACGACATACAGGGCCTGGTGGTGAAAACGGAGATCCACGAGGCACAACAGAAAAGATGTGTGGAAAGGCTGGAGGTGCTGGAGAATAATGCGAGGAGGAAGAACCTAAGGATTCTTGGTCTTCCCAAAGGTGTAGAAGGGGCGGACGTCGGGGCATATGTGAGCACGATGCTGCACTCGTTAATGGGATCGGAGGCCCCGACGGGTCCGCTGGAGGTGGAGGGAGCCTATCGGGTTATGGAGCGAAGACCGAGGGCTGGAGAAATTCCTCGAGTAATAGTGGTGAGATTTCTCCGATATAAGGACAGAGAGATGGTCCTCAGATGGGCAAAGAAAACTCGGAGCAGTAGGTGGGAGAATGCGGTGATCCGCATATATCAAGATTGGAATGCGGAGGTGGCGAGAAGGAGGGCAAGCTTTAATCGGGCCAAGGCGGTGTTGCATAAAAGGAAGGTCAAATTCGGAATGCTGCAACCGGCAAGACTGTGGGTCACACATCTAGGGAAACACCACTACTTCGAAACGGCAGATGAGGCGTGGACATTTATTGTCGAGGAGAAGCTGGAGTGAGCGGGCCAGAAAAAGAACGTTTGGGACAAAAGTGGGGGGGGGGGTGAATTTGTGGGATGAAGGGGGGAAAAGGGGGAAGAGAGGACTTCCCAAGTTGTTAAACCTGCGACCCTGTAACTTCTCTCTCCCCCCTATGTAGTGGGGGAGGGGGTGAGGGAGGATGAGGAGCTGAGGGCGCCGGCCATTGGGGGCGGGGCCAAAAGGGAAGCGCGGGCTTGGTTCCCGCGCTATGGTAATCATGGCGGGATCAGGGAAGCAGGAAGGAGGGGGCCTCGCACAGTGTGAGCCGAGGTCACGGGGGGAAGCCGAGGTCGGCCAGAGTTTGCTGACTTCTGGGAGCAACATGGGGGGTGCAATTACGCTAGCTTGGGATCTAGCGGGGGGGGGGTTAACTGGGTTGCTGCTGCTGGGGAGAAGAGGGAGCTGGTATGGGAGGGGGGGGGTCGGGGCAGGGGGGCGCCGCCTGGGGGGGACACAGCTACGTGGGAACCGGGTGAGGAGCTGGATTGAAAAAGGAAATGGCTAGTCGTCAAGGAGGGGGGGTAAAGAGCCCCCCAACCCGGTTGATCACGTGGAATGTGAGAGGGCTGAACGGGCTGATTAAGAGGGCACAGGTACTCGCACACCTAAAGAAACTTAAGGCAGATGTGGTTATGCTTCAGGAGACGCATCTGAAGCTGATAGACCAGGTTAGACTTCGCAAAGGATGCGTGGGGCAGGTGTTTCATTCGGGGCTAGATGCAAAAAACAGGGGGGTGGCCATACTAGTGGGGAAGCGGGTAATGTTTGAGGCAAAGACTATAGTGGCGAATAGTGGGGGCAGATACGTGATGGTGAGTGGCAAACTGCAAGGGGAGGCGGTGGTATTAGTGAACGTATATGCCCCGAACTGGGATGATGCCAATTTTATGAGGCGTATGTTAGGACGAATCCCGGACCTAGAAGTGGGGAAGTTGGTAATGGGTGGAGACTTTAATAGGGTGCTGGACCCAGGGCTGGACAGGTCGAGGTCCAGGACCGGAAGGAGGCCGGCTGCAGCTAGGGTGCTTAAGGATTTTATGGAGGAGATGGGAGGAGTAGATCCCTGGAGATTTAGTAGACCTAGGAGTAAGGAGTTTTCGTTTTTCTCCTATGTACACAAAGTATTTTCACGAATAGATTTTTTTTGTTTTGGGAAGGGCACTGATCCCAAAGGTGATGGGGACGGAGTACACGGCTATAGCCATCTCGGATCATGCTCCACACTGGGTGGACCTGGAGATAGGGGTAGAAAAACAACAGCTTCCACCCTGGAGAATGGACATGGGATTATTGGCAGATGAGGGGGTGTGTTTAAGGGTGAGGGGGTGTATTGAAAGATACTTGGAACTTAATGATAA
This sequence comes from Scyliorhinus torazame, assembly GCF_047496885.1. Taxonomy (NCBI): domain Eukaryota; kingdom Metazoa; phylum Chordata; class Chondrichthyes; order Carcharhiniformes; family Scyliorhinidae; genus Scyliorhinus; species Scyliorhinus torazame. The sequence continues at coordinate 216,916,768 of NC_092712.1, forward strand.
TGGGGAGGTACAGGTGGGAGTGGTCTGGGAGGCACTGAAGGCAGTGGTTAGAGGGGAGCTGATATCTATTAGGGCACATAAAGGAAAGCAGGAGGGTAGGGAAAGGGAGCGGTTGTTGAAAGAACTTCTGAGGGTGGACAGACAATACGCGGAGGCACCGGAGGAGGGACTGTACAGGGAAAGGCAAAGGCTACATGTAGAATTTGACTTGTTGACTACGGGTAATGCAGAGGCACAATGGAGGAAGGCACAGGGTGTACAATATGAATATGGGGAGAAGGCGAGTAGGTTGTTGGCCCACCAACTGAGGAAAAGGGGAGCAGCGAGGGAGATAGGGGGGGGGTGAGAGATGAGGAGGGAGAGATGGAGTGGGGAGCGGAGAGAGTGAATGGAGTGCTCAAGGCATTTTATGAAAGATTCTATGAAGCGCAGCCCCCGGACGGGAAGGAGAGAATGATGTGCTTTCTGGATCAGCTGGAATTTCCTAAGGTGGAGGAGCAGGAGAGAGTGGGGCTGGGAGCACAGATTGAGACGGAGGAAGTAGTGAAAGGGATTGGGAGCATGCAGGCGGGGAAGGCCCCGGGACCAGACGGATTCCCAGTTGAATTCTATAAGAAATATTTGGACTTGCTGGCCCCGCTACTGATGAGAACCTTTAATGAGGCGAGGGAAAGGGGGCAGCTGCCCCCGACTATGTCAGAGGCAACGATATCGCTCCTCCTAAAGAAGGAAAAAGACCCGCTGCAATGCGGGTCATACAGGCCCATTTCCCTCCTGAATGTGGATGCTAAGATTCTGGCCAAGGTAATGGCAATGAGGATAGAGGATTGTGTCCCGGGGGTGGTCCATGAGGACCAAACTAGGTTTGTGAAGGGGAGACAGCTAAATACAAATATACGGAGGCTGCTAGGGGTAATGATGATGCCCCCACCATAAGAACATAAGAACTAGGAGCAGGAGTAGGCCATCTGGCCCCTCGAGCCTGCTCCACCATTCAATGAGATCATGGCTGATCTTTTGTGGACTCAGCTCTACTTTCCGGCCCGAACACCATAACCCTTAATCCCTTTATTCTTCAAAAAACTATCTATCTTTATCTTAAAAACATTTAATGAAAGGGCCTCTACTGCTTCACTGGGCAAGGAATTCCATAGATTCACAACCCTTTGGGTGAAGAAGTTCCTCCTAAACTCAGTCCTAAATCTACTTCCCCTTATTTTGAGGCTGTGCCCCTAGTTCTGCTTTCACCCGCCAGTGGAAACAACCTGCCCGCATCTATCCTATCTATTCCCTTCATAATCTTATATGTTTCTATAAGATCCCCCCTCATCCTTCTAAATTCCAACAAGTACAGTCCCAGTCTATTCAACCTCTCCTCGTAATCCAACCCCTTCAGCTCTGGGATTAACCTAGTGAATCTCCTCTGCACACCCTCCAGTGCCAGTACGTCCTTTCTCAAGTAAGGAGACCAAAACTGAACACAATACTCCAGGTGTGGCCTCACTAACACCTTATACAATTGCAGCATAACCTCCCTAGTCTTAAACTCCATCCCTCTAGCAATGAAGGACAAAATTCCATTTGCCTTCTTAATCACCTACCAGAGGGGGAAGCGGAGATAGTGGTGGCGATGGATGCCGAGAAAGCATTTGATAGAGTGGAGTGGGATTATTTGTGGGAGGTGTTGAGGAGATTTGGCTTTGGGGACGGGTATATCAGGTGGGTACAGTTGCTGTATAGGGCCCCGATGGCGAGCGTGGTTACGAATGGACGGGGGTCTGACTATTTTTGGCTCCATAGAGGGACGAGGCAGGGATGTCCTCTGTCCCCGTTATTGTTTGCATTGGCGATTGAACCCCTGGCCATAGCACTGAGGGGTTCCAGGAAGTGGAGGGGAGTACTTAGGGGGGGAGAAGAACACCGGGTATCTCTGTACGCGGATGATTTGTTGCTATATGTGGCGGACCCGGCGGAGGGGATGCCAGAGATAATGCGGATACTTGGGGAGTTTGGGGATTTTTCAGGGTATAAACTGAACATGGGGAAAAGTGAGTTATTTGTGGTGCATCCGGGGGAGCAGAGCAGAGAGATAGAGGATTTACCGTTGAGGAAGGTAACAAGGGACTTCCGGTACCTGGGGATCCAGATAGCCAAGAATTGGGGTACATTACATAGGCTCAATTTAACACGGGTGGTGGAACAGATGGAGGAGGATTTCAAGAGATGGGACATGGTGTCCCTGTCATTGGCAGGTAGGGTGCAGGTGGTTAAAATGGTGGTTCTCCCGAGATTCATTTTTGTGTTCCAGTGCCTCCCGGTGGTGATCACGAAGGCTTTTTCCAAAAGAATTGCGAAGAGCATTATGAGTTTTGTGTGGGCTGGGATGACCCCGAGAGTGACACGGGGATTCTTGCAGCGTAGTAGGGACAGGGGGGGGCTGGCACTACCGAGCCTAAGTGAGTACTACTGGGCCGCCAATGTTTCAATGGTGTGTAAGTGGATGGGAGAAGGGGAGTGAGCGGCGTGGAAGAGATTGGAGAGGGCGTCCTGCAGGGGGACTAGCCTGCAAGCAATGGTGACGGCGCCGTTGCCGTTCTCACCAAAGAAATACACCACAAGCCCGGTGGTGGTGGCTACATTGAAAATCTGGGGGCAGTGGAGACGGCATAGGGGAGGGACGGGAGCTTCGGTGCGGTCCCCGATAAGACACAATCATAGGTTCGTTCCAGGGAGAATGGATGGGGGATTTGGAGCATGGCAAAGAGCTGGGGTAGTACAACTAAGAGATCTATTTGGAGATGGGACGTTTGCGAGTCTGGGAGCGCTGACGGAGAAATATGGGTTGCCCCAAGGGAATGCATTTCGGTATATGCAATTGAGGGCTTTTGTGAGGCAACAGGTGAGGGAATTCCCGCAGCTCCCGACGCAGGATGTGCAGGATAGAGTGATCTCAGAGACATGGGTGGGGGACGGTAAGGTGGTGGACATATACAGGGAGATGAGGGACGAGGGGGAGATCATGGTAGATGAGCTGAAAGGGAACTGGGAAGAAGAACTGGGGGAGGAGATTGAGGAGGGGCTGTGGGCTGATGCCCTACGTAGGGTAAACTCATCGTCCTCGTGTGCCAGGCTAAGCCTGATACAATTTAAGGTGCTACACAGGGCGCATATGACTGGAGCACAGCTTAGTAAATTTTTGGGGGTAGAGGATAGGTGTGCGAGATGCTCGAGAGGCCCAGCGAATCACACCCACATGTTTTGGCCATGCCCGGCACTACAGGGGTTCTGGGTGGGGGTGGCAAAGATGCTTTCGAAGGTGGTGGGGGTCCGGGTCGAACCAAGCTGGGGGTTGGCTATATTTGGGGTTGCAGAAGAGCCGGGAGTGCAGGAGGCGAGAGAGGCTGACGTGTTGGCCTTTGCGTCCCTTGTAGCCCGCGCAGGATATTGTTAATGTGGAAGAAAGCCAAACCCCCGGGTGTGGAGACCTGGATAAACGATATGGCAGGGTTTATAAAGTTAGAACAGATTAAGTTCGTGTTAAGGGGTTCGGCTCAGGGGTTCACCAGGCGGTGGCAACCGTTCGTCGACTACCTCACAGAAAGATAGAGGGAATGGAAAAGAAGTAGACAACAGCAGCAACCCAGGGGGAGGGGGGAGGGGGGAAGGGCGGGGGGGAGGAATCGGACGGACTCTCAGGGATGTTATTGTATATGTATAGGTATTTGGTATATGTAATTGTATATTGGATTGTTGGATTGTATTTTTGGAGAGTATTTATTTTGGACAAGGCAGTTGCCATTTAGTTTTTTTTTGTTTTTGTTTATATATTGTAGCGCACAAAGACTCCGAGAGACGAATAGAGTGAAGTCGATGAGGCTTTATTAAGCGTGACTGTTTCCCCCGCAGTTCAGTAGTAGACTACCTGCGGGGGGGGGCTCCAGGTACTTATACTCCGCCTTCAGGGCGGGGCTAGAGGTCAACGTCCAACCAGGACCCGGGATCTGTCAGCCAATGACATCATGGCTTCACAGTCCCACATGACCCCTAATGCATACTACCACATATATTACTTATTTATTTGTTTAAAACTGGCCACGGTTATTTATATTGCTTCATTGTTGTGTAAAAGAAACACTACGTATTGTTATGTTTGGCCAAAAAACTTGAATAAAATATATATTTAAAAAAAAAAGACATGGTCACGTACGGGTTCTGCGACAGAGAACTCAGGTGAACATTTCGAGGGAGTAGCATACAGAAAAGCTTGGCATATTGACAGGTCTGCCAGACAGCTCAGTTTCAGTCAAGGGGCAGTGAGCAGTCTGGCTCCAACTTGGCCGAGAGCTTTGTGCATAGCTTGGAGCCCAACATTTCCAGTTGTAGAAGTGCTGGCCAACTCCACGAGAACATGTGCAGACCAAACTCTGACGCAATGTCTAATGGCCAATGCCTCAGCTTCCATTGCAAAAGACAGTCAATGTCTGGGTGCAGCAATGGCAGCTGAGACTGAGGGCATGCAATCTCAGCTGGTTGGCATGCAGGCTGAGACTGCAGCCATCTTGGCTGTGTATACCACAGCCCAAAGGGGCCTGCAGTGTCTCACAGAAGCCCAGAAATCTGTGCTTAAGGCGATTATTATGATTGCTGAGGCGCTGTCCCTTGGGAGTAGCAGTGCCTCTTTGGAGGATGAACCTGGTGTCCTCTCTCAGGATAACAGTAATCATGATCACACAATTTCCCTTGCCACTCAATCAGTCAGTCCAGGCTGCTGATGCCCATAGAACAAAGAACAAAGAAAGTACAGCACAGGAACAGGCCCTTTGGCCCTCCAAGCCTGTGCCGACCATGCTGTCCGTCTAAACTAAAATCTTCTACACTTCCTGGGTCCGCATCCCTCTATTCCCCTCCTATTCATGTATTTGTCAAGATGCCCCTTAAATGTCCCTATCGTCCCTGCTTCCACCATCTCCTCCGGTAGCGAGTTCCAGGCACCCACTACCCTTTGTGTAAAAAACTTGCCTCGTACATCTACTCTAAACCTTGCCCCTCGCACCTTAAACCTATGCCCCCCAGTAATTGACCCCTCTACCCTGGGAAAAGCCTCTGACTATTCACTCTGTCTATGCCCCTCATAATTTTGTAGACCTCTATCAGGTCGCCCCTCAACCTCTGTCGTTCCAGAGAGAATGTTGAGGTGATGAAATATGAAGCTGTGCCACCTGAGCCCGGAGCTTCATAAGGGCATCCTGCAAGGTCATCTGCTCCCTGACTGAAAGACAGCAGCCTTCCACCAACCATACTGCCCTCGCAGAGGGGATAGTGGGGTAAGAAGACCAGGACAGAGAAAGCCACCTGCACAAGGAGGATTTGATGCGTGTTGTATAGTTTATTGGATGTGTTGTTGGATAACGTTGGTACAGAATTATTGTTTTGTTGTGTTTTTTGTTTCACGATTGTGACATGAGTATGCAGTGATGACCTAGTGCAGAGGGACATTGTGTTTATTTTAATAAACAATTTTATTGAGGTATTTTTGGCATTGTAAACAGTTGCAATGTACAGTAATGTGCAAATATCAACACAAAGCAGAAACATAGTGCAAAAGACCACTCCTCTCTCATAAACAGTACCAGCCTATTTATCCCTCCTATTCTACTCTAATCTAACCCCCCCCGCTGACATTTAATCCCCTGCGAAGAAGTCGATGAATGGTTGCCACCTTCGGGCGAACCCTAATGCAGATCCTCTTAAGGCGAACTTAATTTTTTCCAGCCCTAAAAAGCTCAACATGTCCGAGAGTCATGCTTCGGTCGTTGGGGGCTTTGAGTCCCTCCAAGCCAGCAGTATACGCCGCCGGGCTACCAGGGAAGCAAAGGCCAAGACGTCGGCCTCCCTCTCCTCCTGAGACCCCAAAAATTGCCACCACTGGACTCATCACCACCCTAGTTTTCAGTACCTGGGACATGACGTCCGCAAATCCCTCCCAGTATCTTTTACGTTTTGGGCATGACCAGAACAGGTGGACGTGATTCGCTGGCCCTCCCGCACACCTAGCGCATTTATCCTCCACCCCAAAAAATTTACTCATCCGGGCCACCGTCATGTGGGCCCGGTGGACGACCTTGAACTGAATCAGGCTGAGCCTAGCACATGTTGCAGTTGAATTTACCCTACTCAGGGCTTCCGCCCATACCCCCTCCTCCACCACCTTGCCGAGTTGCTCCTCCCACTTGAGCTTCAGTTCCTCTGTCTGGGACTCCTCCCCTTTCATAAGTTCACGTTAAATATCCAAGACTTTCCCCTCTCCTACCTCTCCCCTAGACACTACTCTGTCCTGGATCCCATTTGGCGGGAGGCGTGGGAAGGAAGGGACCTGTCTACGTATGAAGTCACGCGCTTGCAAGTACCGAAAGTCATTCCCTCTGACTAGTCCGAATTTCTCCTCCAAGGCCCTCATACTCGAGAAGCTCCCCCCCAAGAACATATCGCCCATCCTTCCCACCCCCGCCCGCCGCCACGCTCGGAATCCACCTTCCATACTCCCAGGGGCCAATTGGTGGTTGTCGCATATTGGAGACCAGACCGATGCTCCCACCTCCCCGACATGCTTCCTCCACTGGCCCCAGATCCGCAGGGTTGCCACCACTACTGGGCTGGTGGAGTACCTGGCCGGTGGGAGCGGTAGAGGGGCCGTGAACAGGGCTGCCAAACTGGTGCCCCTGCACGAAGCCATCTCCACTTGCCCCCAAATAGATGCCGTACCCACCACCCAACTCCTTACCATGGCTATGCTGGCCGCCCAGTAGTAGTTGCTGAGGTTCGGCAGCGCCAGCCAACCCTCGCTACGGTTCCTCTCAAGCATCGCTTTCTTCACCCGCGGGGACTTCCCCGCCCAGACAAAGCCCATAATTATCTTGTTTACCCTTTTGAAGAAGGACCGCGGGATGAAAATCGTGAGGCACTGAAAAATAAACAGGAATCTTGGGAAGATTGTCATCTTTACCGTCTGCACTCTCCCCGCAAATGATAGCGGGAGTGCATCCCATCTCCTGAACTCGCTCTTCATTTGTTCCACCACTCTAGTCAAATTTAGCTTATGCAGCCTGCCCCAATCTCGTACCACCTGTAACCATAAGTATCGGAAACTTTCTCCGACCATCCTCAATGGCAGCCCGTTCAACCTGTTCTCCTAGCCCCTTGCCTGCACTACAAACATCTCACTCTTAGCCATGTTCAGTTTGTACCCTGAAAACCTGCCAAATTCTCTCAATATTCCTAGTATACTTGTAGCCACGTAAAATGGCTGATTCCCGAATAGAATGGTCAAACCCCAATTTAAAATGGCGAACGGAAGAGGCTGATGGGAAAATCAGCCAACAGGACTCAAACGGACAGCTGCAGGTAAAACAGTGTATTGGCCTCTGGGGAAGTCAGTCCAGACCGATACCTGCAGCCATCAACATCACAACAACCCAGCCATCTGCATAGTAAGCAGCCATCCCCGGGAACAATTGCTACACATTAGAAACATAAAGCCGATCCAGACCTGTCGGCGCCAGTAGGGGCTGACACAAAGAAAGGTAAACGACCACCCCCCAAGGAATCGCTCCAGTATTGGAGCATATCGAACCAAGTGATTGGGACCAAGTCCAATCACTTGGAACCAGGTACAAGGTCCGGCCCGAGAGGCGGGAAGCCCCTGTGGACTAGAAGAATAGGGGCCAAGTTCAACTCGACCCTTCTCTTCCTGCTCGCAACCTTCGAGACCCTTCTACAAGAAAACTGTAAGTGTTACTCCAGCGATCGCTACCAGATAGGCGCTCCTGACTATCGACTTGTACCAGCTTTTGAATCCCGCAGGCTCAGAACCAATTCGAAGACCATTCGTTTCCCTGACCTGGTGGGCCATTTCCAAAGTTAAGTATTGGCCTTTAGTGGTAGGTAGTAGTCTAGAAGTAGGATTATTGTATACGTATTAATTGCTGTATATAATAAATGAGCGTTGATTTAACTCTTACTAAGCCGTGTGTTGCATTATTAATCATTACTTGGACTTGAACCACGTGGCGGTATCAGAAAGATACCTGGCGACTCATGAGCAAAGGTGACAGAATAAGAATAAAGTAAACTAAGGCTAAAACGAGCAACATACTGTCCGTCCCAGCCAGCGGGTCCGATACATACAAGAGCAGGTCGACCGCGTACAACGATACCCTGTGTTCCACCCCTCCTCTAATCATTCCCTTCCACCCCCTCGCAGCTCTCAGGGCAATCGCCAGCGGCTCTATGGCCAGTGCAAACAGGAACGAGGAGTGGGCATCCCTGTTTGGTCCCCCGGTGTAGTCTAAAGTACTCTGGTGTTGTCCTATTCATCCTCACACTAGTTTTTGGGGCCTGGTACAATAGGCTAACCCAGTCAACAAAGCCCTCCCCGAACCCAAACCGTCCGAGTACCTCCCACAAATAGTCCCACTTCACCCGGTAAATGCCTTCTCGGCTTCCATTGCCACCACTGGCTCTGCCTCTCTGCCCTCCGGGGGCATCATGATCACATTGAGTCGTCTTCTCAAGTTGGCTACCAGCTGTCTGCCTTTCACAAATCCTGTTTGGTCTTCCCCGATCACCTCCGGGACACAGTCCTCAATTCTACGCGCCAAGACCTTAGCCAGGAGCTTGGCGTCGACGTTGATCAGGCAGATTGGTCTATATGACCCACACGCTTCCGGGTCTTTATCCCGTTTTAATATCAGCGAAATGGTAGCCTGTGACATCGTCGGGGGTAGCGTCCCTCTGTCCCACGCCTCGTTAAATACCCTAGTCAGTACTGGCCCCACTATCTCCGAGAACTTTTTGTAGAACTCCACTGGGTATCCATCCGGCCCCGGGGATTTACCCGACTGCATGGCCTTCAAGTCCCCCAGTACTTCCTCAGCTCTGATCGGGGCCCCCAGTCCATCTACCAGCCCCCTACCCACTTTTGGGAAGGTCAGTCCGTCTAAGAAATGCTTCATCTCCTCCGGCTCCCCAGGGGGTTCCAAGGTATAGAGCTTGCTGTAAAACCCCCGAAACACCCTGTTTAGTCCTGACGGGTCATCCACTCTGTTCCTCATACCATCCACTACCCTGCCTATTTCTCTGGCCGCCTCCTTCCTCCTGAGTTTCTGCGCAAACATTCTACTAGTTTCTCCCCATGCTCATAGACCACACCCTTTGCCTTTGTGAGTTGTTCCACTCCCTTGCTCATGGACAACACTCCCAACTCGGCCTGCAGTCTCCGTCTATCTCTAAGTAGGTCCTCCCTCGGGGCCTCTGCGTATTCCCTATCTGTCCGATGGATCTCCTTGACCAGTCCGTCCATCTCCGCTCTGTCCGTTCTATCTCTGTGGGCCCAAATTGAAATCAGCTCCCCCCTTACCACCGCCTTCAGTGCCTCCCACAGGGTCGCTGCTGAGACTTCCTCTGTGTCATTAACCTGCAGGTAGTCTTGCATGCACTTCCGCAGTCTCTCGCACCCCCCTCATTCGCTAGCAATCCTCCGTCCAACTTCCATTGTGGGCGCTGGTAGCTCCCTTTGCAGACCTGCAGATCAACCCAGTGTGGGGCATGATCCGAGATGGTGATCGCCGAGTACTCCGTATTTTTTACCCCGCCTACACAGTCCCTGCTCATGATGAAAAAATCTATTCTGGAGTATACTTTATGAACATGCGAGTAGAACGAATATTCCCTTCCCATTGGCCGTCTGGCTCTCCATGGGTCTAGCCCCCCCCATCTGCTCCATGAACCCCTTCAGTTCCCTTGCCATCGCTGGGAGCCTATCCGTTCTGGAGCATGACCTGTCTAGTCCGGGGTCAAGGACCGTGTTGAAGTCCCCACCCATGATCATCTTGTGTGAATCTAAGTCTGGGATTTTCCCCAGCACCCTTTTAATGAAGTCAGCGTCGTCCCAATTTGAAGCATATACATTCACCAGGACTACCCTCACCCCCTCTAGCGTACCCCGGACCATAAGAAATCTACCACCTCCGTCTGTAATTGTGCCTTCCGCCTCAAATTGAACCCGCTTATTGATCATGATTGCCACCCCCCTGGACTTAGAGTCCAAGCCCGAGTGGAAGACCTGGCTGATCCAGCCCTTCCTTAGCCTAGTCTGGTCAGTCACTTTCAGATGTGTCTCCTGCAGCATGATTACGTCCGCCTTTAGAGACCGCGAATGCGCAAACACACGCACCCTCTTGACTGGCCCGTTTAGTCCTCTGACATTCCAGGTGATCAGCCTGGTTGGAGGGCACCCCCCCTCCCCCCCTTGCCGATCAACCATCCCCCTTCTTGGGCCCGCCCCCAGCCCATGTGCCGCACCCCTCCCAGTTCGTCTCCTGGCAGCTCCCACCCCCGACCTCCACCCTGTTACCTACTTTAGATCCCTCCCATGTCAGCAGAATAGCTTCCCACCCTCCCCCCCTTAGCAACAACACCCCTCTGTAACCCGACCCCTGCCATATACTGGCTGTATGCATCTCCCCCACCTGACTCCCTTGACTAGCTTCCCGCTAGCCCGATGACTTATCCTTCCGGCGCCCACATGTCTCGCTCCCATTGTTCCCCCGAGCTCATCCCCCCACCCATCCACACCCATCCCCCTGATGTGTCCTGCTCGAGCAGTCTCCCTGCAGTAAGGGAATTCAAACAAAAAACAAGCGTAATCAAACAAAGACCCGAGACCGCTCCAGTTGTTATGCTGTTCCAGTTGTGTAAACAGATGAGTGATACCGATCACCCCTTTCTGCGCATTAATAATAAAAACACACAGCAACACAGTACCCGCGTCACCCCCCAGCACCCAATACCTTTAACCCCCATTGCTTCCCGGCCACATTTCTGTTACGTTGGAAGCTCCAAAATGAGAAAAACACAAAGAAAAAGCAAAAAGACAACCCAGAAAGGGGGCGCTCCCCCCCCCCCCCCCCCCCCCCCGCCTCGCCCATTGTACTCATAGGCAGCGAAAACGGAAAAAAGCAACAACAAAGTACCTGTGAAGCAACAAAAAATATAAAGTCAGTCCAAGAAAACTAGAAGTCCCACAGACAATAATACACAGACTCTGACTTTGGTCCATGGGCCCTCAGTTCAGCACCAGTCCCTGATCCTTTGCGAACTCCATCGCCTCATCGAGATCCATAAAGTAGTAATGCTGGCTCTGGTGCGTGATCCAGAGCCGCGCCGGGAAAAACAAACCGAACTTCACTTGCTTTTTGAACAAAATCTCTTTAATTCTTTTAAAGGCTGATCGCCACCTGGCCACCTCCTGACTCAGGTCTTGGTAAATGCGCAGGACATTGTTCCATATACAGCTCTTCGTACTGTTTGCCCACTGAAGGACCCACTCCTTGTCTGTGAACCTGTGGAACCTGACCACCACTGGTCTGGGGGGGCCCCCGGTCGCGGCTGCCTCACCTGCACCCTGTGTGCCCCGTCCAGCTCCAGCGGTCGCGGAAAGGAGTTAGCCCCCATCAGCTGCTGCAACAGGTCTGCCACAAACGTTGTGACGTCCGCTCCTTCGGCCCCCTCTGGGAGGCCAATAATTCTAAATTTTGTCTGCGGGCTCTGTTTTCCAGGTCTTCAATTCTGTGAAGCAGTCTTCTTTGTCGCTCCTTCAACCCATCTATCTCTATTGCAGCGATCGTTTGTGTGTCCGCCTGTTCCTCCACCGCTTGCTCCAGCTCCTTGACCTTTTTGTCCTGGGCCTCTAGCCTTTGGTTCACTTGCTCCACCGCTTTCTGCAGTGGTTCTAAGTTACCCCGCTTCATGGCTTCAAAACTTCCTTTTATGACCTGCAGCATATTGTCCAGCGCTGCTTGGATCGTCTGGTCCACGGTCCGGTCAGCCATCTTTGATCCCGGGTCAGCTCCCACACCACTTTGTCTCTGCCCCTTCTTTTCCTGCTTTCGCTGATTTCTGCTCTTCATTGTTTCCATACACCAGCGCACACTTCAATCAGCAACTTTGTGGCCGTCTTTTCTAGCGCTCAAAAGTTCCGAAAAGTCGGGAAACCAGGTCCAAAAAGTCAGCCGGAGTGAGAGCCACCGAATGTGCGACTCACTCCCTCATAACCGCCACCAGAAGACCTGAGGGACATTGCTAACTAACAGCTGTGTGGGATTCATGGTGACCAGAGTTTGATCACGTGTTCACAAACAGCCCATCCAGAACGTTGATGTGTCAGCTGCCTCCTCCCTTCCTCCTCCTGCCCTTCCTGGGTTAGTCATTGAAACTTCGAAGGAAAGGGCCCTGTGTTTTCAAGCCAGGGTGGTAACCAGAGTGACAAAGTTCAAAATTGCAGGTCAGTCACCAACTCTGTGTTAGATGCAGACTGATATCAGGGCCTGCGAACTCTGCAGACTTAAATCACATGTCTGTTCTATCACCCTGAACAACATGCCATGCTGGAAGTGTGCACATATGGTGCTAATGTCATTTCTTTTTGAAAATATTTTATCAAGGCATTTATAATTTTAACAATTTAAAACAACAGGTTTCAACAAGAACAATAACCAACACACCCACCAGCAACAAACCCCAGCCAACATGGCTTACCCAAACAGGAACTCCTTCCCCAGCCCCCTTTCCACTGGTTTTCCTGACCTTATTCAACCCCCCATGCCTCCTTTCCCCCCGCAAAGATCGCCATCACTGGGCTCGGCATCACCCTCACCTTTAAAACCTCTGACAGGATGTCAGCAAACCCCTGTCAAAAAGCCCTCAGCCTCGGACATGCCCAAAACATATGGACATGGTTTGCAGGGCTCCCCGCACAGCGCCCACACCAATCCTCCACCCCCCACACCTATCCTCCACCCCCTCAAAGAACCTATTCATCCAGGCCACAGTCATGTGTGCCCTGTGGACCACCTTGAATTGTATCAGGCTCAGCCTAGCACACAACGAGGATGCATTGACTTGCCTCAGGGTCTCCTCCCATAACCCAGCCCCAGCTCCCCACCCAGCTCTTCTCCCCACTTTCTCTTCACCTCACCTATCAAGGATCCCTCCCACTCCATCGGTTCTTTTTATATCGCTGAAACCTTCCCCTCCCCTACATCTGCTCTCGACATCCCATTGACTTGTAGCCCCTGAGGCGGCAGGCGCGGGAAGGCCGAAACCTGTCACCAAACAAAGTCCCTCACTTGCAGATACCAGAATCCATTCTTACCTGGCAGCTCAAACACCTCCTCCAACTCTTCCAAGCTTGGGAAGCCCTCATCTATAAAAAGATCACCAAACCTCTTGATCCCCGCCCACTGCCACCTCCGGCACCCCCATCCTGTCCCCCTAGAGCGAACCGGTGGTTATCGCATATCGGTGCACACGCCGACGCCCCCTCCAGCCCCATTTGCTGACACCACTGTCCCCACACCCGCAGGGCTGCCACTACCACAGGGCTCATGGAGTACCTGGCTGGCGAGAATGGCAGAGGTGCCGTTAACAGTGCCCCTAAACTTGTGTTTTTACATGAGGCCGCCTTTACCCGCTCCCATACCGACCGCTCCCCAACTACCCACTTCCTGACCATCCCAATGTTCGGCGCCCTGTAGTAATTCATAACATTTGGAAGAGCCAGCCCCCCCCCCCACCCATTCCCCCACTCCAGCAACACCTTACTTACCCCCCGGGGTTTTACCCGCCCAAAGAATCCTGAGATATCCGCATTTACCTTTTTAAAAAGCGCTTTGGGGGACAAAAATTGGAAGGCTCTGTAAAACAAACAGAAACCTTGGGAGGACCATCATTTTCACAGGCTGTACCCATTCCGCCAATGGCAGCGGGAGCGCATCCCATCTCCGGAAATCCCCCCTCATCTGTTCTCCCAGCCTCCTCAAATTCAACTTCTGGAGCTGCTCCTATTCCCGTGTCACCTGGATACCCAAATACCGAAAGCTCCCCCCTCCCACCTTGAACGGCATCGCCCCCAGTCTCTTCTCCTGCCCCCTCATCTCAATCGCAAAGATCTCACTCTTGCCCACATTTAATTTATACCCTGAAAACAGACCAAATTCCTGAAATATCCCCATAATCCCGCCAATCCCCCCCCCAGCGGGTCTGATGTGTACAAAAGTAGATCCTCCATGTAAAGGGAGACTCTGTGCTCCACCCCTCCCTCCTGTGTACTATCCCCCGCCAGACCCCCGATGTTCCCAGTGCCATTGTCAATGGCTCTATAGCCAGGGCAAACAGCAGTGGGGAAAGTGGGCATCCCTGCCTTGTCCCCCGGTGTTGCCTAAAATATTCTGAACTCACCCGGTTCGTCTGCACATTTGCTACTGGTGCCTAATATAACAATCGGACCTAGTCCACAAATCCCTACCCTACCCAAACCCAAACCACCCCAGGGCCTCCCATAGATATTCCCACTCCACTCGATCAAAGGCCTTCTCTGTGTCCATGTCAACCACCACCTCTATCTCTCTTCCCTCTGGAGGCATCACAATCACATTGAGTAACCTCCTGATGTTGGCCAGCAGATGCCTCCCCTTCACGAACACCATCTGATCCTCCCCTATTACCCATGGCACACAGCCTTCGATCCTCGAGGCCAAGATCTTAGCCAATAATTTGGCATCTACATTTAGCAGGGAAATCGGTCTATATGACCCACATTGTTCTGGGTCTTTATCTCACTTTAGAATTAGGGAGATCGACGCCTGTGACAACGTCGGGGGCGGGGGGGGGGGGTGGGGGGGGGGGGATCGCAGTTCCTTGGCCTTATTGAAAGCCCTTACCACCAGGGCCCCAATATCACCGAGAACGTCTTGTAAAATTCCACCAGGTTCCCGCCCGGACCCGGGGCCTTGCCCGACTGCATCGCCTCCAGCCCTTCCACTACTTCTGCCAGCCCAATTGGGGGCCCCCAGGACCCCCACCAATTCCTCATCCACCTTCAGGAACTCCAACCCCTCCAGAAACCACCTTATCCCCTCTACCACAGCTGGGGGTTCCGACTCGTATAGCTTGCTATAGAAGTCCCTAAACACCCCATTCACTCCCGCCGGGTCCAAGATTGCATTCCCACCCGTGTCCTTCACTTTCCCAATCTCCCTCACTGCCTCCTGCTTATCAACTGGTGCACCAACATCCTGCTCGCCTTCTCCCCATTCTGTTATAGGCGAGGCATTTTCAGAACCCCAAAATATATCATGGAGTTCAACCAACCTCTCCCTTTAATGGATTTGTTGCTTTTCCTAGCACACGGCTTTTTCCCTAGGTGTGATATTACAATTATGGACACGTGAGTTTTTAAACAAAAAACACTGTTTATTCCATGAACTCAATTTAACATCTTAACTAAACATTGGATCTCTTAACACCCCTTACTTCAAAGATAACTCAGAAAATATTGCAACAGTAAATAACTCCTTAAAATGTTCCTTCAAACTTCCAAGAGACTTAACACCTTTAAACAGAATCACATCAGGTTAAAGGATATATATATTTTCTGTAGAATGGCAGAGACATATTAGCTTGGTTGACTTCAGCTCCAGCAAAACAACAAGTCACTTTTCAAACTGCTCTTAGCAAAAACAGCCAGGCACTTTTTAAGCTGCAAAACTTGCAGCTCTCTGGAAACACACAGACACACAAACACTGCTTTTAAACTGAAACTAAAAACCTGCAAAACACCGACTGCAAAATGGCTGAACTGAGCTGAGCCCTACCCACTCTCTGACATCACTGTTTTCTTAAAGGTACATTGCTTAAACATCCATGTCTTAAAAGTACTCTCACATGACACCTCCCCCCAAGAACAAAAAACCCATCAACTTCAAGATGGTTTCATTTTTCACTTTTGCACCATCCACTAAGAAATGCACACAGTAAATATACATTTTCAAATAAAGAAAACAACACACGTAAACAGGTATAATGATATAGTCAATTTTTCTTTGTTCTTCTTCCTCCAACCGAAATCCTTCTCGATTGATCACATTCGTGACAAAGCATCGGCTATCACATTTTCCCGTCCTGCCACATGTACTATTTTTAAATGAAATGGCTGTAACAACAAACTCAAGCGAAACAGCCTTGCATTGTTATTCCGGAATCGCTCCAAAAACGTCAAAGGATTATGATCCGGATATATAATGGTGTCAGATGAATTGCTGGTCACATAAATGTGAAAATGTTGCAAAGCCAGCACCAAACTCAAAGTCTCCTTCTCAATCATCGAATACTTTTTCTGGTGAGAATTCAATTTCTTTGAAAAATTACCAACAGGCCGCTCTAGTCCTTCGTCGTCATCTTGTAGAAGCACTGCACCTACGCCCACATCACTCGCATCAACAGCCACTTTGAATGGTTTGGTATAATTTGAGATGACTAACACAGGAACAGTGGTTAACACAGCCTTCAGGCCGTCAAATGCCTGTTGACACTCCGCTGTCCACTGGAATTTGTTACGTTTCTTGAGCAAGTCCGTCAGTGGAGCGACCACACTGCTAAAATTTGGCACAAATGTCCGGTAAAATCCACTCATACCAAGAAATCGCATTATTTCCCGTTGTGTCGAGGGTATTGGAAACTCCCCAATAACTTTCGTTTTCACATCCCGTGGGGCCAGTCGACCCTGTCCGATTGTATGGCCAAGGAAAGTGACTTGGGCTTTTCCAAATTCACTTTTGGCTAGGTTTATCACCAAACCCGCCTCCTGAAATCGATCGACTAACTCCCTCAGATGTTTTAAATGATTTTTCCATGTCTGGCTGAAAACTACCAGATTGTCCGATGTACACCGCACAATTGGATAATCCTGAAACAACTGTATTAGTTAACCGTTGAAATGTTGCTGGGGCGTTTTTCATGCCAAATGGCATAATTTTGAACTGGTATATACCATCTGGAGTCACAAAAGCTGAGATATCCTTCGCCCTTTCAGATAAAGGTGCCAGTAACCTTTCAGTAAATCCAATTTGGAAATAAAAGCGGATTGTCCCACTTTCTGAATGCAATCCTCCAAATGTGGGAAAGGATAAGAGTCCGTTCTTGTAACTGCATTAACCTTTATATAGTCCACACACAACTGTTGGGTACCGTCACTATGGGTGAGCTCCATTGGCTGCAACCCACTTCAATTATGCCATTCTTCAGCATATTCTCAATCTCTCTGTTAACCTGTGCCAATTTTAAAGGATTAAGTCTATATGGATGTTGTTTGATAGGAACAGCATTTCCCACATCTACATCATGTATAGCCATTTTAGTACTTCCCAATTTATCTCTACAAACTTGCCCATGTGATATCAATAACTCTTTCAGGTCAGTTAGTTTTTCCTCTGGAAGGTAACTTAACAATTCATCACAATTTTTAAGAACATCCTCATTTTCTAATTTAATTTGAAGTATGTCAAATTCACAGTCATCTGGATTTGGTTCGTCACTTTGAGTTAGAATCATTAAAACCTCCTTTTTCTCTCCTTCCCTTTCAAAGTACCTTTTAAGCATATTCACATGACACACTCGGTGAGTCTTCCTTCTATCTGGTGTTTTTACCACATAATTCACCTCACTTAATTTCCTTTCAATCTGATATGGTCCACAAAACCTAGCTTTTAAAGGCTCACCTACCACTGGTAACAACACTAAAACTTTATCCCCACTGGCAAAACTACAAACTTTGGATTTCTTGTCCGCTACCCATTTCATCACATTTTGTGCAACTTTCAAATGTTGTCTAGCCAATTCCCCTGCTCTATTTAATCGTTCCCTAAAATTTGACACGTAATCCAATAGTGTAATTTCCGATTTCTCACCCACCAATAGCTCCTTAATCAATTTAAGTGGTCCTCTTACCTCATGACCAAAAATTAGTTCAAAAGGACTAAATTTGGTAGACTCATTAGGTACATCCCTAATTGCAAACAATACGAATGGGATTCCTTTATCCCAATCCTGTGGATAATCTTGACAATACGCCCTCAACATTGTCTTTAATGTCTGATGCCACCTTTCGAACGCACCCTGCGATTCTGGATGGTACGCAGTTGATTTAAATTGTTTTATTCCTAAGCTATCCATAACTTCTTTGAATAACTTTGAAGTAAAATTTGATCCTTGATCCGATTGAATTTCTGTGGGTAGTCCATATCTAGTAAAGAATTTAAGTAACTCCTCCACAATCCTTTTAGCTGTAATATTATGTCCTGGAATGGTCTCTGGAAACCTCGTAGACACATCCATTATAGTCAAAAGATATTGCTTTCCACTTTTAGTTTTAGGAAGCGGTCCTACACAATCAATTAGGACCCTCGTAAAAGGTTCCTCAAATGCTGGAATGGGTATTAAGGGTGTTGGTTTTACCACTGCTTGAAGTTTCCCTATCACTTGACATGTGTGACATGATTGACAAAATTTAATTACATCTTTATGTAGTCCAGGCCAGTAAAAATGTTTCTGGATTTTAGCTTGAGTTTTCCTTATTCCCAAATGACCTCCTACTGGTACCTCATGTGCAACTTGCAACATCTCCTTTCTATACCCTACCGGCAATACTGCTTGATGAACTTCTGCCCACTTTTCATCGGCCTGCATATGTACACGTCTCCATTTTCTCATCAAGACATCATTTTTACGGTAATAACACTCTGGTATACTCTCAGATTCCTCTTTCGTATATGCTTTCTGATATATCCGTTGTATTTCTACATCTTCCTTTTGTAACTCCGCCACTTTTCCTGAGCTAAAAATATCCGCCTCATCCTCCACCTGTTCTTGATCTTTTTCAACCATCTGAACAAAAATCGTTTCTGATAATTGCACTTTAACTGCATCTTCACTCTTTGATTTCTCCTCTTGTCTTACCCTGTGACTTTGCGACCTTGTAACTCCACAATCCGGAAAAATCCCAGGATATTCGTCCTTCAACACTTCAGTTGACTGATTTTCCACTGGCTTATCAACCACAGTAGGCATCACTCCCACCTGCGATCCAGCTATATCATTACCCAAGATAAACTGTATTCCTGGACAAGATAGTTGATCTATTACTCCTACTACCACTTCACCACTCTTTACTGGACTTTCCAACCTTACCTTATATAATGGAACACTACTCCTCTCACCCTGAGTTCCACATATCACCACATTTTCTGGCAACATTCTTCCCAAACTACATAATTCCTCATCTCTTACCATTAAAGATGGACTAGCCCCTGTATCTCTTAAAATTGAGACTTCTTTACCTGCTCCTCCTGATACACATGAGTAAACTTTACCCATACAAGTAACTTCTTTAAAGACATCTGGCACCTTCTTAACAATTACTTCTTGAACAGGCTGTACAATCGTTTGCACCTCCTTCGCTTCCCTTGGGCTTTCCTTTACCACTTTAACAAACCCCACTGTCTTATCCTGTTTTACCACATCAGCCTTCCCAGTGCTTTTCTTCAACCACCAACACTGTGAGTTTACATGGCCTAGTTTATTACAGTGAAAACATCTGAAACTTTTCATTTCTTTTCCACCCTCCTGGATTTCTTTTTTAATCTGAGGTACACTCTCTTTATTGTCTCCCATCAGGTCACCTTTACCACTTGAGTATTTCTCATGTCCCCAGTTTCTATCCCTCACAGGCTGAAACTGATGTCGGAAAACAATCTTTGATTTATGAACTAATTCATAATGATCTGTCATTTCCGCTGCTAATCTCACAGTTTTAACCCTCTGTTCTTCCACATGAGTTCTCACTACATCAGGAATTTAATTTTTAAACTCCTCTAAAAGTATAATTTCTCTGAGAGCTTCATACGTTTGGTCTATTTTCAAAGCAATTATCCACCTATCAAAATTACTCTGTTTGAGCCTTTCAAACTCCATGTATGTTTGACCAAATTCTTTCCTTAAATTTCTAAACCTTTGTCTGTAAGCTTCAGGCACTAGCTCATATGCACTTAAGATGGATTTCTTCACCTCCTCATACGTTCCAGATACCCCCTCCGGTAGTGATGCAAACACTTCACTAGCTCTACCTACCAGCTTTGTTTGAATCAGTAACACCCACATGTCCTGTGGCCATTTCACTTGTTTAGCTACCTTCTCAAATGAAATGAAAAAGGCTTCCACTTCCTTCTCGTCAAATCTTGGCAATGCTTGGATATATTTAAATAGATTCCTACCAAGCCTTCGACTATGACGCTCTTTCTCACTATCCTCATCACTCTCATCCAACTGTACGTTTCCCTTTACGTCTGCCAATTTTAACTGATTGTCATGTTTCATGGCCATTTTCTGAAGTTCAAACTCCCTCTCTTTATCTTTTTTCCTGATCTGTATCTCCCTTTCTTTTTCTTTTTGTTCTGCTCGGGCTATTCTTTCTTTCCTCCTTTCTTCTCTCTCCTTTTCTTTTTCCTCTCTCTCTCTCTTTATTTTTCCTCTCTCTCACTCTCGTATTCCAGCCACTTTAATTCTTTCTGATGTTCCATTTGTTTAATTTGCAACTGACGTTTTGCCATTTCCAATGAGTCAAACTCTATCTCAGGCAACTTTAAATGCTTAACCACCGCCATAATTACCTCAACTTTTCACATTTTATCAGATAATGTTAACTGCAATGTTTTTGCCAAATCTAACAGTCTGCTTTCTCGTTTCTGTCTGTAAAGTACTACGTGTGACATTTTCCACGCCCAAAAACTTCTGAGCCTCTGAAAGAGCCATTGCTCATATCACTCTCCCCACTTAAACTAAAATACCACACTGGACAAGCAACAATCCTTCACTGTCTTTAAGTTCACAAAAGCCAATCCAATAGATAGACTTTTATCCTCCTCGAGCCCCCAGTTGTTATGGGCGAGGTGTTTTCAGAACCCCAAAATGTATCATGGAGTTCAACCAACCTCTCCCTTTAATGGATTTGTTGCTTTTTCTAGCACACGGCTTTTTCCCTAGGTGTGATATTACTATTATGGACACGTGGGTTTTTAAACACAAAACAATGTTTATTTCATGAATTCAACTTAACATCTTAAATAAACATTGGATCTCTTAACACCCCTTACTTCAAAGATAACACAGAAAATATTGTAACAGTAAATGACTCCTTAGAATGTTCCTTCAAACTTCCAAGAGACTTAACACCTTTAAACAGAATCACATCAGGTTAAAGGATATATATATTTTCTGTAGAATGGCAGAGACATATTAGCCTGGTTGACTTCAGCTCCAACAAAACAGCCAGGCACTTTTCAAACTGCTCTCAGCAAAAACAGCCTGGCACTTTTTAAGTTGCAAAACCTAACTGCAAAACTTGCAGCTCTCTGGAAACACACAGCCACACAAACACTGCTTTTAAACTGAAATTAAAAACCTGCAAAACACCGACTGCAAAATGGCTGAACTGAGCTGAGCCCCACCCACTCTCTGACATCACTGTTTTCTTAAAGGTACATTGCTTAAACATCCATGTCTTAAAAGTACTCTCACATGACAATACTCATACAATGGTTCTCTCACCCTTCTCCACTGCCCACGGCCTTTCCTGTAGATAGTAGGCCCAAACTCCATCTGCAGCCTCTGCTGCTCCTTTAGCAGCCCCGCATCCGGGGCTTCCGCATATCTCCTGTCCAACTGCGGGATTTCCTCCCCTGCCTAATCATCTCCGCCCGTTCTGCCTTCTCCCTAAGTGCCCAAATCGAAATAAACTCTCCCCTGACCACTGCCTTCAGTGCCTCCCAAACTGTACCTGCCGAAATCTCCCCCGCGTCATTCATCTCCACACAACCCCGGATGGCCTTCCTCACCCTGTCCCTAACCTCCTCCTCCACCGGCAGACCTACATCCAACCTCCACTGCAGGTGCCGGGTCCCCCCTTTACTCACTCACAGATCCACCCAGTGCGGGGCATGGTCCGACACCATTATTTCCGAATATTCAACATCAGCCATTCCCGCCAACAACGTTGTATCAAACACAAAAAAGTCTACTTGGGAGTACACATTGTGCACATGGGAGGAGAATGAAAATTATTTCGCCCTTGGTCTCCCAAATCTCCACGGACCCCCCCCCCCCCCCCCCTACCCCCCCACCACTATGTGCGCCATGAACGTCCGAAGCTCCTTAGCTGTTGTCGATAGCCTCCCCGACCTCGAGTTCGACTGATCCAGTCTCGGATCCAGGACCATATTGGATTGCCTGCCCTATAACTAACCGATGAGAGCCCAGGTCAGGGATCCTCCCCAGCATCTGCCTCATGAATTCGACATCATCCCAGTTCGGGGCATAAATGTTCACTAACACCACCGGTATCTCCTGCAATTTCCCGCTGACCATAACATACCTCCCCCCCCCCCCCCTCCCCCCCCAGAGTCCGCCACTATACTTCCCACTTCAAACGCCACCCGCTTATTGATCAAAATTACCACCCCTTTCGTTTTGGAGTCCAATCCCGAATGAAATACTTGCCCAACCTATCCCTTCCTCAGTCTAGCCTAGTCCCCCACCTTCAGGTGAGTCTCCTGTAGCATGGCCATATCCGCCTTTAATCTTTTTATATGTGCGAACACACGGGCCCTCTTGACCGGTCCATTCAACCCATGCACGTCCCACGCGAACAGCCTGGTCGGGGGGCACCCTATTCCCCCTCCCCTGCCGATCCACCATATGCCCTGTTGGGAAAGCCTCCAACCCGTGTCCCACACCTCTCTAGGCCCGCTCTCAGGTGCCCACCGTCATTGACCCTCCTCCCATTATCCTCCAGAAGCCCTTCCCCTGTCAGCAGTATGCCCCCCCAAGATCCCTCACCACATCCCCCCACTAACCTTTTGCTCAACCACCACTGCCCTTCCGTGAACTAGCCCTCCCAGCTAGCCTGGCGGTTCCTGCGTGGCGCCTAGCATCCTACCCCCCCTCCCCCCCCCCCCCCCACTGATTCCCCCCTCCGATCAAGCATCCTGCTGGTGCATGCACAAACAACCCCTCCCCAAGCCCATTCGAAGAGAACCCCCTATCTTTCAACAAAGAACAAGAAAAACAAACTTGGAGCTGAACAATGGTCCCAAACACAGATTAAACACACCGCCAAAGCATCTCCACCAGAGTTCAATGTCCTCCTTCTCCTGCTAGTCCATTGACTCTGATAAATTCCATCGCCTCCTCTGACGTCCCAAAGTACAGTTCCCGGCCTTCATAAGTTACCCACAAAAGTGCCGGATACAACATCCCGAACTTCGCCCCCTTGAAGAGGGCCGCCTTGGCCTTATTGAAACTCACTCTCCTCTTGGCCAGCTCTGCACCCAGGTCCTGATATATTTGGAGTTCACTGCACTCCTCCCAGGTGTCTGGCCCACCTCAAGATCCGTTCCTTGTCCAGGACACCACCATCGCCCTCGGCAGCTCGTTCCCCTGGGGCTTCCTCATTAGCACCCTATGCGCTTGATCCACCTCCAGAGGGCGTGCAAATGCACCCTCTCCTAGCAGCTTCTCCAGCTTCCTCCCCGTATTCATGCCAGCATTGGCTCCTTCACTCCCCTCTGGCAGGCCCACAATCCTGATATTCTGCCTGCATGACCGGCTCTCCAGATCTTCAACTTTCTCCTGAAGCTGCCTCTGCTGATCCCGCATCAGCCCATCTCCACTGCCATTGAGGCTGCTCCTCGGATTGCCTGCCACCTTTGCCATTGTGATGAGCGGTTACTGCCTTATCATCATGTAAGGTGATGTCCCCTTTAAGACCGGGCTTGGAACCCTGGGGACTCCGCCTCAGGCTCCGCCCATCTGGGAGCCATACATAAAGGCCTGCCTCATGGTCTGTGTAACAGTCAGCTCTCGTCTCTCGCTGTAGTATAGTTATTTGTCTAATAAAGCCTTCTTTACAGTTTAATCTCTAAGCATCATTATTGAGGGTACCTCAATTTATTAGACTAAACTAGATTCAGGATGGACGCAGGCCTAAAACCAGAGAAGCTCAATCTGGAAGCACGAACGCCGGAGGCAAAGGAAATTTTTAAATACTGGCTGCGGTGCTTCAAGGCCTACCTGGACTCCGCAGAGACTCCCATCCTGGGGCCACGCAAGCTGCGTCTACTCCACGCCCGGGTGAGTCACAGAATCTCCGCCACGCTCAAAATGGCGACGACTTATGAGGAAGCGATTGAGTTGCTCCGCAAGCGGTTTGTCAAACCCGTCAATGAGGTGCACGCCCGGCATCTGCTCTCTACCTGCTGGCAGCGCTCGGGGGAATCGCTCGACGAGTTTGTTGAGAAACTCACCGCGCTGGCCAGGGACTGTGACCATCAGGATGTGACAGGGGAAGTCAATATGAACCTGCACATCAGGGATGCTTTCGTGTCCGGCATCCGCTCGACCTACATCCGGCAGCGACTGCTCGAAAACGGGGCAAAAGACCTCCAGGAGACGCTAACGCTCGCCTCCTCGCTGGAGGTGGCCGGACATAACTTGGGTACGTACCCCGCGGACTCTGCCAGCCCCCCCCCCGGACTTCCTCAGACTCAACCGTATTACAGGCCTGCGCCACGCGGCAAACCGCTCACCATGGGGGCACGCCATGCTACTTCTGCGGGCAGGGCCAGCATCCACGCCCACGCTGCCCAGCCCGCTCCGCGATCTGCAGCGACTGCGGGAAGAAAGGGCACTTTGCGAGGGTCTGCCTGGCCAGACCCAGGGGCCAGAAAAACAAAGAACAGCCGGCCCGAAAATCAGGCTCTCAGGCCCGCAGGCCTCGCAATGCTGCTGCGCACCGACCCGACACGCCCTCTTCTGACGCGTCAGCAGCCTCGTGCGAATCATGGGAGCGGCCATCTGGTCGGCGGCCATCTTCTCGACCCGACACGTGCGACCGACGGCAGCGGCCATTTTACGAGTCCGACTCGGCTGACGACTCCGACTACCCGCGACTGGGTGCGATCACCCTCGATCAAACTCGGCCAAAACACCTGCAGAACTCTATGACGCAGGTCCAGGTCAACGGGCGCGACACTGCATGCCTCTTCGACTCCGGTAGCACGGATAGCTTTATCCACCCTGAAACGGTAAGGCACTGCTCCCTACGCACCCATCCCGCATCCCAAACCATAGCCCTCGCATCTGGGTCCCACTCGGTACAAATCACGGGGTACTGTATTGCGGATCTCTCGATCCAGGGTGCCAAATACACCTGTTTCAAATGTTATATCCTCCCTCACCTCTGTGCCCCCCTGCTGCTCGGACTGGATTTCCAGTGCAGCCACCGAAGCCTGACACTGAAGTTCGGCGGACCCTTGCCGCCCCTCACGGTGTGCTGCCTTGCGACACTGAAAGTCGCACCCCCCTCGCTATTCGCTAACCTCACTCCTGACTGTAAGCCCGTCGCCACCAGGAGCCGGCGCTACAGTGCCCAAGATATGGCTTTTATCAAGTCAGAGGTCCAGCGTGTACTGCTAGAGGGGGTCATCGAGGCTAGCAACAGCCCTTGGAGAGCGCAAGTGGTGGTAGTCCGGTCCGGGGAGAAGAAACGGATGGTCGTGGATTATAGCCAGACCATAAACCGATTCACGCAGCTTGATGCGTACCCCCTTCCTCGCATCGCGGAAATGGTAAATCGGATCGCCCAATACCAAGTCTTTTCCACGGTCGACCTCAAATCTGCCTACCACCAGCTCCCCATCCGACCAAAAGACCACCCCTACACTGCCTTCGAAGCAGCCGGCCGGCTCTTCCACTTCCTCAGGGTCCCCTTTGGTGTCACAAATGGGGTCTCCGTCTTTCAAAGGGCGATGGACCAAATGGTGGACCAGTACGGTTTGCGGGCTACATACCCGTACTTGGACAATGTCACCATCTGCGGCCATGATCAGCAGGACCATGACGCTAACCTCAAAAAGTTCCTCCAGACCGCCCGAGCCCTTAACCTGACCTATAACGAGGGCAAATGCGTTTTCCACACCACCCGGCTGGCCATCCTCGGCTATGTCGTGGAAGACGGGGTCCTAGGTCCCGACCCCGACCGCATGCGCCCCCTTAAGGAACTCCCTCTCCCCCGCAGCCTCAAGGCCCTCAAACGGTGCTTGGGGCTTTTCTCCTATTACGCCCAGTGGGTCCCCAAGTATGCGGACAAAGCCCGCCCACTCCTAAAGACCACCACTTTTCCCCTCTCGGCTGAGGCTCAATTGGCCTTCGACCGCATCAAGGCTGACATCAGCAAGGCTGCCATGCACGCGGTGGACGAAACCATCCCTTTCCAGGTAGAGAGCGATGCATCAGACATTGCCCTGGCTGCTACCCTCAATCAAGGAGGCAGACCAGTAGCGTTCTTCTCCCGAACCCTCACCGCCTCCGAGGTTCGACACTCTGCAGTCCAAAAGGAGGCACAAGCCATTGTGGAGGCTGTGCGGTGCTGGAGACACTACCTCGCCGGTAGGAGGTTTACCCTCGTCACCGACCAACGGTCGGTCGCCTATATGTTCGATAACACGCAACGGGGCAAAATAAAAAACGATAAAATTTTGAGGTGGAGGATCGAACTCTCCACCTACTCGTACGATATCAAGTATCGTCCAGGGGAGCTCAACGAGCCCCCAGATGCCCTGTCCCGCGGCACATGCGCCAACGCGCAGGAGGACCGCCTGCAAGCCATCCACAATGACCTCTGCCACCAGGGGGTTACCCGGTTCGTCCATTTCATCAAGTCCCGCAACCTATCTTACTCAACCAAGGAGGTCAAGGCCATGGTCAGGACCTGCCAAGTCTGTGTGGCGTGCTAACCGCACTTCTATCGGCCAGACAAGGTTCGGCTCGTGAAGGCCTCAGGCCCCTTTGAGCGACTGAGCGTGGACTTCAAGGGGCCCCTCCCATCCACCAACCGTTATGCCTATTTCCTCACCGTGATCGATGAGTTCTCCCGTTTCCCATTCGCCATTCCCTGCACCGACATGACCTCAGCCACGGTGATTAAGGCACTGCACAGCATCTTCACCCTGTTCGGTTTCCCTGCTTATATCCACAGCGACCGGGGTACATCGTTCATGAGCGATGAACTGTGTCAGTATCTGCTCAGCAAAGGCATCGCCTCGAGCAGAACGACCAGTTATAACCCACGGGGAAACGGGCAGGTGGAGAGGGAGAACGCGACCGTGTGGAAGGCGGTCCTTCTGGCCCTGCGGTCGAGAAATCTCCCAACCACCCGCTGGCAGGAGGTCCTACCCGATGCCCTACACTCCATTAGGTCACTCCTCTGCACGGCCATGAATGAGACCCCTCACGACCGATTGTTTCTCTACCCCAGGAAGTCTACCTCCGGGGTCTCGCTTCCACCTTGGCTGATGGCTCCAGGACCTGTTCTTCTCTGGAGGCACGCGAGGAGCCATAAAACGGACCCCCTAGTTGAAAAGGTCCGACTGCTCCATGCCAACCCCAGTTACGCCTACGTGGAGTACTCCGACGGCAGGCAAGATACGGTTTCCCTCCGGGATCTGGCACCCGCTGGATCCTCCACCACAGGCGCCCCTTCCCGCGCCGCTCCCCTGCAGGACCCGTCGCCCCCTACAACACACCCCCTTCCGGCCCTACCACCCATTGGTGAGCTCCTCCCGTGCACCCCCCCCTTTACACACCCCGCCGGCGCCGGCTCCGCTACCCCCGGCCCTGCCTAGTTCCTCTGCCCCGACCCGGACCGAAGCTCCGACCGCTGTGCTCCCGGATGTGCCCTCAACCGGGACGTCCGTGCCCGCCGCACCACCGCCCGAATTGAGGAGGTCGAGGAGGACGAACTGGCCACTGAGATGGATGGACCTATGATGGCACTTCACCCCCGCCGGACTCTTTTTTAAACAGGGGGTGAATGTGATGAACGGTTACTGCCCTATCATTATGTAAGGTGATGTCCCCTTTAAGACCGGGCTTGGAACCCTGGGGACTCCGCCTCTGGCTCCGCCCATCTGGGAGCCATACAGTAAACCCCTATCACTGAGACATATGCTGATGAAGTTTGCTGACTCCAAAAACAATACTTGGTGTCAGGAAGTGGAGATAAAACAAAGTTTGTCAAATCCTAGAAATACTGCAAAGAAGATACAGCTCAGAAATGCACACAGAAGTGTTAAAATCTAACTTTCAGTGGCAGCCATGGAGTGAATGGTCACACATTTGGGAGCTCCCGCACGAAGTGTTTTTTAAATCCTTTTCCCTGTTTGCAGGGCAGATGTTTTGGTGGGAAAAGGGGTAGAGATGGTTGAGGAAAGTTAAACTCCACTGGTGGGGCTGGTGGATGGATCTGTGGACCAGAAGTGGGTCAAGAGGAAGGGAGCAATTGGAACAAGAAATTCTTTGTGCGCCACAGGTGAGGATGGCGGTGGGTAAAGGGTCAGCCCTGCCTGCCCAGTGGTCAACGGAGCAGTTGGTGGACTTCTTAAATGAGTATTCAGCCAGCAGAGGAGGGAAGCCCAGGGGGACCTGGGAATTGATTGTGTGGAGCAGAGGCTGGAGTCCCAGGCCAGGACATTTGGAAAGTGGAGGATGCGATGGGCAAGCATGAAGAGCAGCTTACCTTGTTGTCGGCCGAGACCGGAATGATGCGGGAGACCCAGAACTGGCTAAAGGAGAAGGTGGAGGATCTAGCGAACCGCTCCCGGAGACAAAACTTAAGAATCGTGGGGTTTCCAGAGGACATTGAGGGAGTGGACGCTGGGTCATATGTAGCCAAGATGCTGGAGCAGTTGATGGGGGAGGGGGCTTTGACCAGCCCCTGGAGGTCAACTAGGCGCATAGGGCGCTGATGAGAAAGCCACAGGCGAACGAGCCGGCGAGCGCGATGGTGGTGCATCTACACCGATTCCTTGACATGGAGAACATTTTGCAGTGGGCTAGGTAGACGAGGAGCTGCACCTGGGAAGGTAATGAGCTCCAGATGTACCAGGACTTGGGGGCGGAACAGGTGAAGAAGAGGGCTGGGCTTAATTGAGTGAAGGTTGCCCTCTTTAAGAAGCGGGTGAAGTTTGGGATGCTGTATCGGCTCGCCTCTTGGTGACTTAAAAGGGCCGAGGACATTGTTTTGCGACACCAGAGGAGGTGATGGGGTTTTTAAGAGACAATGGACTGGCAAGAGGGGATGAACATTGAACTGTGGAGGAGATGTGAGAAGATGCTGGTTCTCTTTCCCTTTTTTGATTTTATTACCTTTTGTTTGTTAGTGAAGGGAAACCTCTCTTTGAGAGGTCTTGTTGGACTCTGTGGTAGGAAATTTGGGGAGCGTGGAGGGTGAGTGCATCTTTTTCTTATTTCATTGTTGTTTGTGCTATGGAGGTGTGCGAGCGGGGGGGTGGGGATTCAGTGGGGGGCAGAAGGGTTAGGCACCATGGACAGGGGTTGCCAGGCTAGTTGGACGGGCTAGTTAACAGGAGCGCAGTGCGGGGATGGGGGGGGGGGGGGTGATCAGGTAGTTAGTGTAGTAGAGGGGGGTGGGATTTTTTTTTTTTTTAAGGGATGGTGGGGAAGGGGGGGACTACTGCCAAAGGAGCGGCTGCTGTGTCACAGCAAGAAAGGACGTGGGGAAAGTGGACATCTGAGGGTGGGTCTGGAGGGTCGCGTGACACAGTCCCGAGGCTGGCCCAAGAAGGGATATGATTGGTCAGCAGGTGAGAGGGACAAGGTGTCTCCCAACCAGGTTGGTCACATGGAATGGGGGTTGAATGGACAGTCAAACGGTCGTGTGGTTCACACACTTGAGGAGCTTGAAGGCAGATGTGGCCTTTTTGCAAGAAACACACTTGAAGGTCGGGGACCAGACTAGGCTAAGGAAAGGGTGGGTAGGATAAGTCTTTCATTCGGGATTAGAGATGAAGACACTGGAGGGGGGTGGCGATGCTTGTAAACAAATTTGAGGTGGGGAATATTGTGGCAGGTTTGGGAGGGAGGTTTGTGATGGTGAGTGGGAAGCTGGAGGGGGTGCCAGTGGTCTTGGTGAATGTCTATGCCTCAAACTAAGATGATGTGGAGATCGTGAGGTGCGTGCTGGGGAAGATCCCAGACCTGGACTTGCACCGGTTGATCAAGGGGGGGATCTTAACACGGTCATTGAATCAGGTTTGGATCGGTCGAGCCCAAGGTTGGGGAGGGTATCGGCGGTGGCGAAGGAGCTGTAGGGGTTCATGGAGCACAAGGGGGGGGAAGGGTGGATCCGTGAAGGTTCGGAAGGCCGAGGGCAAAGGAGTTCTCGTACGTTTCCCATGTGCACAGAGTGTATTCATGGATTGATTATTTTGTGATGGACAAGATGCTACTGGCAGGGGTTGTCTACTTGGGGTACTCGGCGATCGTGGTTTCAGACATCACACTGCACTGGGTGGACTTGCAAACTGATCGGGGGGGGGGGGGGGGCGGGTGGGGGGGGACCAGTGCCCGCAGTCGAGGCTGCACATAGGGCTGTTAGCGGACGAGGAGGTCCTCGAGCGGGTGAGAGCCGCCATTTGGGGTTATGTGGAACTGAATGATACAGGTAAGGGTTTGGCCGCCACGCTATGGGAGGCGCTCAAGGCAGTGGTCAGGGGAGAGTTCATAGCGATCTGGGTGCACAGGGAAAAGATGGAACGAGCAGAGGTGGCAAGGCTGGTGGACATGATTTTGCGGGTGGATAGGAGGTACTCAGAGGCCCTGGAGGCGGGAGTGTTGAAGGAGAGGCAGAAGCCCCAGATGGAGTTTGGGTTGGTGTCCACGGGCAAGACAGTGGGGTAGGTGCAGAGGGTCAGAGGGGCAGCGTATGAGTGCAGGGAGAGGGCGAGCAGGATGCTGGCCCACCAACATGGAAACAGGAGGCGGCGAGGGAGATCAGAATAGTGAAGGAGGGGAAGAATGGTACTGGACCCGGTGGGGGTGAGTGGGGATTTTGAGGAGTTTTATAAGATGCTCTATGAATCGGAGCCCCTGGGCGGGGGGTGGGGGGGGGGGGGGGGGAGGAATGCAGAGATTCCTAGACTAATTGAAGTTCTGCAAGGTGGAAGAAGACCTGGTGGAGGCGCTGGGGGCCCCCATTGGACAGATTGAGGTGATGGAGGGTATGGGGGCGATGCAGGCACTTAAGGCCCCCAGCCCAGATGGGTTTCCTGTAGAATTTTATAAGGTGTTTGCTGGGGATCTAGGGCCCTTGCTGGTAAGGGCATATAATGAGGCAAGAGCTGAGAGGGAAGCCCTCTACTACATTATTGCCAGCGTCCATAACCCTAATATTAAAGAAGGATAAAGACCCGGAGCAGTGTGGGTCCTATTGCCCGAAATGTGGATGCCAAATTGTTGCTATCTCAGCACTTGAGGTAGGAAAGCCTTGTGTGAGAACCGATTTGTGGTAATCATAGATTTGGACTGGGGGGGGGGGGGGGGCGGGGGGTGTTTGGACGTGTGGTTACAGGGGTGGCGATGGGCAGGGATCATGCAGTTTGGGGACCTGTTTCTGGGGGCAGCTTTTCTGGGGGCAGTTTTTCGAGTTTAGAGGAATTGAAGGAAGAATATGAGCTGGCCAGTGAGAACGGGTTCCGATACATACAGGTACGGGACTATGTGAGGAAGCAGCTGCCACCTTTCCCGATCTGCTGCCCCGGGGACTACAGGATAGGGTGGTGTTGAAGGAGGGAGTGGGGTGTTGCTAACTTTCTCCTTGGTTCAATTGCTCTGTTTTATTACCTTTGCTCTCGAGTCGCCAGGTATCTTTCTGATACCGCCACGACGTTCAAGTCCGAGTAATGATCAATAACCCAGTACACCGATTAGTAAGATTCAAATCAAAGCACATTTATTATACACAGTAATCGCTACTCATGCACAAATTCTACGACTAAGCTACTTCTATAACTAACAGGCCTATACTTAACTTCGGACTGGCCCACCAGGTCAGGGGAACAAATGGCCTTTCGTTCGGGTTCTGAGTCTGCGGGATTTACAGTTGGTACGGATTGGTAGCTAGGAGCGCCTATTTCGTAGCGAGCGTTGAATTAAGACTTACTTTGTCGGGGGTCATTGCACCGGTCACGGTTAATGTTGGTTCGTGTTGCTGGGTAACCCGGGCAGGACGCAGAGGTGAAGAGAGCGATTTGAACTTGGGGCTTAACTCTTATAGTCCCCAGGGGCTTCCCACCTTTCGGGGCGGACCCTGTACCTGGTCAAATCTGGGGCTGGTTTAGCACACTGGGCTAAATCGCTGGCTTTTAAAGCAGACCAAGGCAGGCCAGCAGCACGGTTCGATTCCCGTACCAGCCTCCCCGAACAGGCGCCGGAATATGGTGACTAGGGGCTTTTCACAGTAACTTCATTGAAGCCTACTCGTGACAATAAGCGATTTTCATTCATTTCTTTCAAGTGATTGGACTCTGTCCCAATCGTTTGGTTTGATTTTCTCCAATACTGGAGCGGTTCCCTGATCGATGGGTGGTCTTGAGGTGCTCGTTCACCTCCTTTGTATTGGCTCCTGCTGGCGCCGAGGAGTCTGGCTTTGCTTTGTGTGTCCAAAATGTTACTTATTGTTCCCGGGAATTGCTCATCAGTATGCAGATGGCTGCTACTTTGTTATGCTGATGGTCGCTGGTATCGATGTTGTCTGGCCTTTTCAGAGGTAAGTACACAGCAAACCTGCCGCTGCTGGTTTCTGTCTATGTTGGCTGACTTTCCCATCAGCCTTTGCCGTTCGCCATTTTAAATCGGGAGTTGGCCAATTTAGGTGGCTACAGTGGGAGGGCAAGGTGTCTGAGATTTACAAGGAGTTTATGGACTGGGAGGGAGCCCTAATAGGAGAAGTCAAGCGGATATGTGAGGAGAAATTGGGGGTGAAATGGAGGCTGGATTGTGGGAAGAGGCCCTCAGGAAGGTGAATGCATCATGTGCCTTATCCAGTTTAAGGTAGTTCATAGAGTGCATATGATGGTGGCATGGATGAGGGGGTTGAGGACAGGAGTGGGCGGTGCGCGGTGAGGCCTGCGAACCATGTTCACATGTTTTGGGCCTGTCCGAAACTGAAGGGGTTTTGGCAGTGGTTCGCGGACATAATGCCTGAGGTGCTGAAGGTGAAGGTAGCCCCGATGCCAGAAGTGGCGATATTTGGTGTTTTGGAAGACCCTGGAGTCCAGGGGCGGGAGAGTCCGACCGTTTTGCCTTTGCCTCCCTGGTAGCCCGGAGACAGATTTTGCTGGAGTGAAGGGACTCGGAGCCGCCAAAGCCGGGGGGGGGGGGGGGGGGGGGGGGGGTGAGAGTGCGACCTGGCAGAGTTCCTCAGTTTGGAGAAAATTAAGTTTGTCTTAAGAGGGTCAGTTGATGGAAGCCGTTCATCGACTTTTATAAGGAGAATTGAGGTTTCAGCAAGGTGGGGGGAGTGGGAGGAGGGGAACGGCAGGGAGGTGGGGGCGTTCGGGTAGTTATTATTTATTATGAAGTTTCTGTTCTTACTCTTGTGTGGCTTATGCTGAATGTTTGTCGAAATGCCTTAATAAAATTATTTTTTAAAAAGAAGTGTTAAAATCTGCTAAAAGCTGCTGAAAAAGGACAAGGGCTAGCAAATGAACCAAAGGCTGCAAGTAAAATACTGCCTGCAGCGAAGATACAGCTCAGAAAGCACACAGAAATGCTCAAATCTGCTCAAAGCTGCTGAAAAAAGACAAGGAAAAGCAAAAAAAATGGAAGGCTGCAAGTAAAATATTGGGTAAGTGAACATGGGCATGACACTTTCCAATCTCAGCTCCTATCAAATTAAAAGGCGATGAACTGGCAGTTTTCCCAGTTGCAATGACAAAAGTATAAGATTGCAACAGGCTTAATTAAGAAGCTGGAACTCATGAGAGTAGCCATACTTCTAACACGCTGGTGAGACTGCTACAAATTGTATACCACCCTAAATCTAACCAATCAACAAAGAAAACAAACGGCAGACATTTTGAAAGCCTTGAACAAACATGTTGACCCCAATGAATGTTATGCAAGAACGGTTTGCATTCAACACTGGAGCTCAAGGAGAACAGGAAACCACTGAACAATATGTGATTGCAGTAACACAGCTTGCAGAACCCTGTGAATTCGGGTAACTAAAAGATGATCTGATTAAAGATAGATTAGTCTTAGGAATTTGAGACCTCTTGGTGAGAATAGGTCGACTGAAAGATTAAAATCTGACATGAAATAAAGTGATAGATGTGTGTCGAAATTCAAAAGATGTAATACGTCAGTCAGACTAGAGCACATCTATGGCAGAACAGATCAGGGGATACATTCAGATGAGGGGCAATACATATCGAAAGAGCAGAGTGATCACAGAGGAAGATACAAATAGTGTGAGGGACACCATCATAAGGAAATCAGTGTTTTAACTGCCAGAAGCAAAATCATTCACACACAAGTGTCTTGGAGAGAAAAGAAATGAAACAAGCCAGAGAGGTATCAGCAGAAGAGTCTGATGAAGAACTATGCATGATACAAAGGCTAGTTCCGTCAAGTCTATGGAGGATAAATGGCTTGTGACTGTGTTCATGATGACGGCAGAAGGCAAGTATAAAGTGAACTAAAAGTGTCAGATAGACACTGGTCCGTCATACAACATAATGACCTTCACAGATCTGTGTCAAGTGACACTACATGGTGATCCAAAAGTGAAATCCTTGAAGTAAGGTTGAGGCTATGTAATAGATGGACACATGTGGTGAGAGGGAAAATTAGTCTGAGCCCAATGCATTGTACTGGTAACCCTGAATGTGGTAACAGAGAAAGGGCAGCAAAAGACGGTTGTACCTGTAAAAACTCTGATACTTTTGACCAGTTCACTTGCTCAAACGTTTTACCGAGGTGTCTTTACTGATGAGGAGAACAAACCACAAACACAAATTCAATTCAACAATATTTATTTAGCACACAATTTACCCATATATTACCCACAAATTTAATCTAGAGGTACCCAAGATTGATTTATACTACCCATAAGGATGGCTTGGTAGATTGTGGATCTGGTTTGTCGTCACAAAGGTGATTCTCGCTAGTAGTCTTTTCCTTCTTTGATCTGGTCTGGTTGGTCAAGGTCACCTCTCATGTTGGTTCTTCGCTCCTGAGGTGTCCAGAGTGCCTATTTTTATCCCCCTGGGCTTCGCGTCCTTTTGCTTCGTCCCTTGGCTCTCTGCCAATAGGGTATCGGGAGAGGGCCTCAGTGTCCAATTATTCAATTGATGCCCAATTTAAGAGGGACTCTGGGCCCGGCCCAGGTATCCATCCGTGGTGGCGTTGTTTGCACGTACCCCCTTACAAAATAAGGTGACGATGAGAATTCGAGGCACCTGAGAGTCTACCTTGCTCTGGGCTTTTAGCAATAGATCAGTGCATATCAATCGGATCAATTATCTCTTGATGGCTGATTGATAGAACAGATCTGGACATGTCTTGGCAGCCTGTCTGGTGTTAGTGCATTTGAACTCGACCAGTTTGAATTCCCATGGTGCTTTTTGCTGGAGTGTCTGCAACTTGATTTAAAGTGTCCAATTCTTTAATTTAATATACCCAATTTTAATCGGGCCTAAAACTAGGCCTTGCTAGGTTACCACAAGACCCAAGAGAAAAGGCAGCAAAATACCCCAGAGGGAGAGCAACAATATTCCAGAGAGAGGGTGACAAAAAACTCCTGAGAGAGGGAAACAAAAAACTCCAAAGTAAGGGAAGCAATATTCAAGTAAACCACAGGCTGGTTGCCGATGACATCAGTGCAATGAAATGCACAAGCCAAAGGTAAATGAAAGAGTTCTGCAAGGAAAATGTTCACATCAGAGCTGAAGTGGAAGATTTGAAGAACAAGATTCAAACTACCATTGAAGAAACATAGTAAAGTGACTGCTTCAATAAGCTAAGCTGTGCAAGATTGGAACAAACAAACTTCAGTGACAACACAAAGGTCCCAGGAGAAAATAATGGCACTCAATTCTACAGTTGGCAAAACGAAGTGGGAGGTGAAAAACCTCAACCAGATGTACAGCCAGGCAAAATGACAGGCAAAATGACAGGCAAAACGAAAGGCAAAATGACAGATATTGTGACCCTAAAAGACTGCTTGAAGAATCAATGGGTGGGCTTTTCCAGCTGTTCTCATTGGCTGGATCTTCTGGTTCCACGGGTTCCCCAGCTGAGGAGAGTGCAATCAATGGGAAACCTCATCGACAGCAGTGGGACTGCCAGTTAATGTTGAACCACCTTCGCCACCACAAAACATACCATGGGGTGTGCAGAGACCCCCATCCAATATGTAGCCATGAAGAAACATGAGGAGCTATTGATATGACCTGGAAGTCATCGATGCAACCGAGACTGGCTAGAAGAACAAACAGTTGTTAACGCATGTGAACAGTGGGTGTCTAGTTGTTAACTTGGGTAGCACACAGTTACACGCGAACATGCATGCAAATGTATCTTTTGCTCGTGAGGAAAAGGAGAATGTTTGTAGATTTTGTTCAGTATGAAACGGGGAATGTTTGGGTTTGAAATGCAATCAGTTCTACATGGTTTGCCATGGCCATGTGACTATACCATGAGGTAGTCCCTCTGGACACTGCCATCTTGAGATTAGTTCAATAAAGACTTATCACTGAGACAGACGCTGATGAAGTTCTGCTGTCATTAGAAGGTAAATATTGTTTCCCCCCACTTTTAGGTGGCATTTAATCAGTGGGATGCCATTCCTGATGGCAGAACTGGAAGATGGTACTACTTCTGGGAGTGTCGGAAGCCAGCACTCACGTGATTCATCTGGAAATTTAAAGGGCTGGTGGCAGACATGTGAAACAGGTGCACATTTGTGGCAGAGGTGGCTTTCCATTGGAGGATCTCGTTGTCAGGTCAGCAGGTCTGAGAATGCTATAAAAGAGCATTCCCTGAGCTAGCAGGAAATACCTGCATTGAAGTCACGTCTGTTCGTTCTGCAGTTTCGTCAATTTGTTTTTGCAACCCTTCGTAACCCTCAGCCCCACTCAATCTCAACCCCACCATAACTCCTCCTTCCCTCATTAAGATGTGTCCTGGGAGCACCTCAAGCCACTCCACCTCCAGAGGACAAAGGTCAAAGTCATTGCAGGCAAAGGGGCATCAAACTCAGCAACCTGCTTCCACCTCGAGCCAGATAGATTTTTATGAAAATCCAATAATTTCATTCCTGAGACGAACTTTTAATTCCAGATGTATTAATTCATTGAATTTAAATTCCACCAGCAGTTGCGGTGAACACATTTTTCTAGAACATTAGCCTGGGTGTCTAGATTACATTAATACTATGCCACCACTCGTGTAGATCCAAGCTCCATCAGCCCCCTGCCCTCAACATAACAGTAATAAGTGCAAACAAAGCACAAACAAATTGCAACTTTTTTGTTGAACAATGTTAAAGTTAAGCAATAATGCTTTTTAATCTATTTTAAAGGACACTATTCCTCCATTTTAAATTGCAGACTTATTATTCTTTCTGGGTGACACAAATTTATTTTGCCTACTGTTGTAACCCGGAAGTATCTTATGGGGTGGGAACAATTAACTTCCCGTGAACCTTGCAGAATATGAGCTCTCCCGCTAAGGGGGCGGGGGACCTCTAAACAACGTATAGTTACATGGTATATAAAGACGGCCAGTTAGACACCGGCAAGGCAGACCCAGTTGGGATCTACCCTGTGATGTATATAATATTTAATGTAAATAAACAAAGTTTCTTTTTGAACTACTCAGCCTGGACTCCTTTGTGGCATTATAAAACCTATATTACATCAAAAGTCATTCATTGAATGTGAAGTGCTAGTAGCCTTTTCTGAAAGACCGGAGAGTTAAAGAGTTCCAGAAATTCAAATTGTTACGTCTCTTGAGCTGTTACTGCATTTTATGTGCCATTAGGAGAATGTTTTCCTCCTTCTTATCAGTAATTGTGTTGTTTTTGGTCATATAGAATAACTGGCAATCAACATGGAACATAGGAACAGAGGAATTAGGAGCAGAAGTAGGCAATTCAGCCCTTTGAACCTGCTCCGCAATTTAATCAGATCATGGCTAATCTCTTCCTGGTCTCAAATCCATCTCCCTGCCTGTTCCGGATATCCCTATACCTGTTTTTAAAATCAGAAATGTATCTATCTCCTTCTTGAAACCATTTAATGATTCAGACTCCACCGTACCACGGGGCAGAGAGTTCCGCAAGTTCACCACCCTCTGCGAGAAATAGTTCCTCCTCATCTCAGATTTAAATCTGCCATCTCTCAACCTCTATCTGTGACCTCTCGTTCGAGATTGCCCCATAAGGGGCAACATTTGGTCTACATTTACTTTATCAATCCCTCTTAGTATTTTATATACTTCGATCAG
Source organism: Scyliorhinus torazame (assembly GCF_047496885.1). Taxonomy (NCBI): domain Eukaryota; kingdom Metazoa; phylum Chordata; class Chondrichthyes; order Carcharhiniformes; family Scyliorhinidae; genus Scyliorhinus; species Scyliorhinus torazame. The sequence goes on from NC_092712.1 coordinate 216,955,081, forward strand.
AACCCCTGCTTTGCCCAGGTCAAGGAGACACATCCTGTGTGAGTGAGACACATCCAGAGTGGGAATTTGGAACTTGGTAATTTGGTGCAGTGAGGTAATTCGGTGCAGAGTGGGAGAAGGTGCTTTTTCCCTACTGCTTTGATCTCTCTCTTTCTTCTGGCCTGTAACTTTTAATCTGCAGGGAGAGAACCAGAGAGCATCTGAGACCCTCGGAAGGTAAGTAAGTGATTTTTACTTTTATTACCTTTTCAAATTGTGTGTGTGGGGGGGGGGGGGGGGGAGGAAACTGAAGTGACATCACAGAAAAGCTGTGACCTGATTGGCTGGTTGAGAATCTACACAAAATTAAAAAAATTAAGCATTGGTAAACTAATTAAACATAATTAGTTAATTATAATTTAGAGGGGTATCTAAGCCAGAGATCGTAGAGTACTGTATTTACCTTTCACATTTATAGTAGAAATCTAGTGCTAGGAAATATATAGTTAACAGTAACTTTTTTTTTAACTTTTAAATTTAATTTACTAATTAATTGACGCAATGTCAATTAGAGGGGTCCAGTGCTCTGACTGTGAGATGTGGCAGGTCCAGGAGGCTTCCAGCGTCCCAATGGCTTCATCTGCAGAAAGTGCACCCAACTGCAGCTCCTCACAGACCGCATGGTTCGGTTTCAGCAACCGTTGGATGCACTTAGGAGCATGCAGGTGGCGGAAAGCGTCATAGATAGAAGTTATATAAATGTGGTCACACCCAAGGTGCAGGCAGAGAAATGGGTGACCACCAGAAAGGGCCGGCAGTCAGGCAGGAATCCCCTGTTGTTGTCCCCCTCTCGAACAGGTATACCCCTTTGGATACTGTCGGGAGGAGATAGCCTATCAGGGGAAAACAGCAGCAGCCAGAGCAGTGGCACCATGGCTGGCTCTGATGTTCAGAAGGGAGGGTCAAAGCGCAGAAGAGCAATAGTAATAGGGGACTCTACAGTCAGGGGCACAGCTAGGCGCTTCTGTGGACATGAAAGAGACTCCAGGATGGTATGTTGCCTCCCTGGTGCCAGGGTCCAGGATGTCTCTGAATGGGTAGCGGGCATCCTGAAGGGGGAGGGCAAACAGGCAGAGGTCGTTGTACATATTGGTACTAACGACATAGGCAGGAAGGGGCATGGGGTCCTACAGCAGGAGTTCTGGGAGCTAGGCAGAAAGTTAAAAGACAGGACCTCTAGGCTCGTAATCTCGGGATTACTCCCTGTGCCACATGCCAGTCAGGCTAGAAATAGGAAGATAGAGCAGCGAAACACATAGTTAAACAGCTGGTGTAGGAGGGAGGGTTTCCGTTATCTGGACCACTGGGAGCTCTTCCGGGGCAGGTGTAGCCTATATAAGAAGGATGGGTTGCATCTAAACTGGAGAGGCATATATATCCTGGCTGCGAGGTTCGCTAATTTCACACGGGAGGGTTTAAACTAGTATGGCAGGGGGGTGGGCACGGGAGCAATAGGTCAGAAGGTGAGAGCATTGCGGGAGAACTAGGGAATAGGGCCGGTATGGCTCTGAGGCAGAGCAGACAGGGAGAAGTTGCTGAACACAGCGGGTCTGGTGGCCTGAAGTGCATATGTTTTAATGCAAGAAGTATTACGGGTACGGCAGATGAACTTAGAGCTTGGATTAGTACTTGGAACTATGATGTTGTTGCCATTACATAGACCTGGTTGAGGGAAGGGCAGGATTGGCAGGTAAACGTTCCAGGATTGAGATGATTCAGGCGGGATAGAGGGGGATGTAAAAGGGGTGGCGGAGTTGCGCTACTGGTTAGGGAGACTATCACAGCTGCACTACGGGAGGACACCTCAGAGGGCAGTGAGGCTATATGGGTAGAGATCAGGAATAAGAAGGGTGCAGTCACAATGTTGGGGGTTTACTACAGGCCTCCCATCAGCCAGCGGGAGATAGAGGAGCAGATAGGTAGACAGATTTTGGAAAAGAGTAAAAGCAACAGGGTTGTTGTGATGGGAGACTTCAACTTTCCCAATATTGACTGGGACTCACTTAGTGCCAGGGGCTTAGACGGGGCAGAGTTTGTACGGAGCATCCAGGAGGGCACCTTAAAACAAAATGTTGACAGTCCAACTAGGGAAGGGGCTGTACTGGACCTAGTATTGGGGAATGAGCCCGGCCAGGTGGTAGAAGTTTCAGTAGGGGAGCATTTTGGGAACAGTGACCACAATTCAGTAAGTTTTAAAGTGCTGGTGGACAAGGATAAGAGTGGTCCTAGGGTGAATGTGCTAAATTGGGGGAAGGCTAATTATAACAATATTAGGCGGGAACGGAAGAACATAGATTGGAGGCAGATGTTTGAGGGTAAATCAACATCTGACATGTGGGAGGCTTTCAAGTGTCAGTTGAAAGGAATTCAGGACCGGCATGTTCCTGTGAGGAAGAAGGATAAATACGGCAATTTTCGGGAACCTTGGATAACGAGAGATATTGTAGGCCTCGTCAAAAAGAAAAAGGAGGCATTTGTCAGGGCTAAAAGGCTGGGTACAGACAAAGCCTGTGCGGAATATAAGGAAAGTAGGAAGGAACTTAAGCAAGGAGTCAGGAGGGTTGGAAGGGGTCACGAAAAGTCATTGGCAAATAGGGTTAAGGAAAATCCCAAGGCTTTTTACACGTCCATAAAAAGCAAGAGGGTAGTCAGGGAAAGGGTTGGCCCACTGAAGGATAGGCAAGGGAACCTATGTGTGGAGCCAGAGGAAATGGACGAGGCACTAAATGAATACTTTGCATCAGTATTCAGGTTGTTGAGTCTGGAGAAGGGTGTGTCGATAGCCTGCGTCACATTGAGATCCAAAAAGATGAGGTGTTGGGCGCCTTGAAAAATATTAAGGTAGATAAGTCCCCAGGGTCTGATGGGACCTTCCCCAGAATACTGAAGGAGGCTAGAGAGGAAATTGCTGAGGCCTTGACAGAAATCTTTGGATTCTCACTGTCTTCAGGTGATGTCCCGGAGGACTGGAGAATAGCTAATGTTGTTCCTCTGTTTAAGAAGGGTAGCAAGGATAATCCAGGGAACTACAGGCCGGTGAGCCTTACGTCATTGGTAGGGAAATTACTGGAAAGAATTCTTCGAGACAAGCACGGTAGCATTGTGGATAGCACAAGTGCTTCACAGCTCCAGGGTCCCAGGTTCGATTCCGGCTTGGGTCACTGTCTGTGCGGAGTCTGCACATCCTCCCCGTGTGTGCGTGGGTTTTCCCGGGTGCTCCGGTTTCCTCCCACGGTCCAAAGATGTGCAGGTTAGGTGGATTGGCCATGGTGAATTGCCCTTAGTGTCCAAAATTGCCCTTGGTGTTGGGTGGGGTTACTGGGTTATGGGGATAGCGTGGAGGTGTTAACCTTCGGTAGGGTGCTCTAAGAGCCGGTGCAGACTCGATGGGCCAAATGGCCTCCTTCTGCACTGTAAATTCTATAATGTGAAGATCTACTCCCATTTGGAAGCAAATGGATATGTTAGTGAGAGGCAGCATGGTTTTGTGAAGGGTAGGTCGTGTCTCACTAACTTGATAAGAGTTTTTCAAAGAGGTCACAAAGATGATTGATGCAGGTAGGGCAGTGGATGTTGTCTATTTGGACTTCAGTAAGGCCTTTGACAAGGTCCCGCATGGTAGACTAGTACAAAAGGTGAAGTCACACGGGATCAGGGGTGAGCTGCCAAGGTGGATACAGAACTGGCTAGGTCATAGAAGGCAGAGAGTAGCAATGGAAGGATGTTTTTCTAATTGGAGGGCTGTGACTAGTGGTGTTCCGCAGGGATCAGTGCTGGGACTTTTGCTGCTTGTAGTATACATAAATGATTTGGAGGAAAATGTAACTGGTCTGATTAGTAAGTTTGCAGACGACACAAAGGTCGGTGGAATTGCGGATAGCGATGAGGACTGTCAGAGGATACAGCAGGATTTAGATTGTTTGGAGACTTGGGCGGAGAGATGGCAGATGGAGTTTAATCTGGACAAATGTGAGGTAATGCATTTTGGAAGGTCTAATGCAGGTAGGGAATATACAGTGAATGGTAGAACTCTTAAGAGTATTGAAAGTCACAGAGATCTAGGTGTACAGTTCCACAAGTCACTGAAAGGGGCAACACAGGTGGAGAACGTAGTCAAGAAGGCATACGGCATGCTTGCCTTCATTGGCCGGGGCATTGAGTATAAGAATTGGCAAGTCTTGTTGCAGCTGTACAGAACCTTAGTTAGGCCACACTTAGAGTATAGTGTTCAATTCTGGTCGCCACACTACCAGAAGGATGCGGAGGCTTTAGAGAGGGTGCAGAAGAGATTTACCAGAATGTTGCCTGCTATGGAGGGCATAAGCTATGAGGAGAGGTTGAATAAACTCGGTTTGTTCTCACTGGAACGACGGAGGTTGAGGGGCAACCTGATAGAGGTCTACAAAATTATGGGGGGCATAGACAGAGTGGATAGTCAGAGGCTTTTCCCCAGGGGAGAGGGGTCAATTACTAGGGGGCATAGGTTTAAGGTGCGAGAGGCAAGGTTTAGAGTAAGGTTTTGGTCTAGAGTAGATGTACGAGGCAAGTTTTTTACACAGAGGGTAGTGCGTGCCTGGAACACGCTGCCGGAGAAGGTGGTGGAAGCAGGGACGATAGTGACATTTAAGGGGCATCTTGACAAAAACATGAATAGGATGGGAATAGAGGGATATGGACCCAGGAAGTGTAGAAGATTGTAGTTTAGTTGGGCAGCATGGTCGGCACGGGCTTGGAGGGCCGAAGGGCCGAAGGGCCTGTTCCTGTGCTGTACTTTTCTTTGTTCTTTGTTCTTTGTTCAGATCCCCTCTCATTCTTCTAAACTCCAGCCAGTATAAGCCCACTGTTCAACATCTCCTCATACGTTAACCCATTCGTCACGGAATCAATCTGACATAACTCCTCTGAACTGCCTCCAATGCCACCACATCCTTCCTCAAATAAGGAGACCAAAACTGGGCACAATACTCCAGCTGTGGTCTCACCAACACCCTGTACAATTGCAACAACACTTCTCTACCTTTACACTCCAGTCTTTTTAAAAAATAAATTTAGAATACCCAATCATTTTTTTCCAATTCAGGGGCAATTTAGTGAGGCCAATCCACCTATCCTGAACATCTTTGGGATGTGGGGGTGAGACTCACGCAGTCACGGGGAAAATCTGCAAACACCACATGGACAGTGACCCAGGGTCGGGATCGAACCCAGGGCCTTGGGCCGTGAGGCAGTAGTACTAACCACTGCACCACCGTGCTGCCCTTATACTCCAGTCCTTTTGCAATAAACGCTAAAATTCCATGCATCTTTTTTATTAAATGCTGTACCTGCATACCGACTTTCTGCGATTGATGAACAAAGACACCCAGATCCCTCTGCCTCGATACATTTTGAATCTGCTTTCCATTTAAATAATAATTTGCCTTTCTATTTCTTCGGCCAAAATGGTTAACCTCACATTTATCCATATTAAAGTCGATCTGCCAAATTTTTGTCCATTCTCCTAGCCTATGCATATCCATCTGTAAACTCTTTATCTCCTCTCACTGCCTGCTTTCCCACATATTTTAGTATCATCTGCAAATTTTGCTATGTTACACTCTGTCCCTGCTTGCAGACTATTTATATAGATTGTGAACAGTGGAGGCCCGAGGACTTATCCCTGCAACACTCCGCTAGTTACACTTCGCCAGCCAGAGACATTTATCCCGACCCTCTGCTTTCTGTCAGTCAGACAATCCTCAATCCAGTCTGGTACTCTAACCCCAATTCCCTGCAAACTCATCTTCTGGATCAGCCTTTATGCGGATGGCTCAATTTTCAGCTGTTGTTGTGCAACACAAATTTAATCACATTCATGACAATGAATTGGCCAATTACAACGCAGCACTAATAATACTCAACTCACATCTGTCAAGAAATTATCAGCTGCTTAATTAATTGAGCAAAAATTAGGCTAATCAAGCCGTGCAGAGTGTGAAACTGATAATCATAATAATTGACTGAGATATTTTCAACCTAAATTCACTGAGTGGTATTTGGATAATATGATGGCTCGCGGCAATACTGGGTAGATGGAAGTAATGAAGAGCTAAGTGTTTGTTGGAAATTAACAAGGGTAACGTGTGTACAGATACAGGGGCCGGGATTTAATTTCCAAGCGACATTTTGGGTGCATTTGGCAAGGTGTTTCTCAACGGCCGCGTTGGCAAGTTCGTGGCCCGTTTCAATGGTACTTAGTGCCATAAATGAGCCCACATGAGAGTCTCACCATTACTCGCTTCTTCGCGTCTGATTCGCGTTCAGCGGCCTCCCCAACAAGTGGTCGTGCTGGCACCGATTAGCTGCCCATCTGATAGCAGGACATGTCCCACAGAACCTCATCAAGGTCAGCCTGGTGCTGGGTCATATCCCCCAGTGAGTTGAACATTCTGTCGAGACCCTCAGCCATGGCCATCACCGACTGCATGATGCCTTGGACACCTTCACTAATGGTGCCACATTGTGCACCAGGCTCTCCACTGCTGTCCCCACTAGAGCAGTGATGGCCTCTGTGCCACGCATCACCGACAACATCTCCTGCATCCGTAGCCTCTTGCACTCCTCCAAGCGGCTATGGACCTGCCGAAATGTCACTGATATCTCTCTCTAAAGGTCCCGGGTGCTCCCTAATGTCTCCATCAGCTCTGGGCAACTCTGTTCTACAGGCTCGGCATCAGGCTGGGACCCAGCTGGGTCCTGGGATCCAGCAGACCTCTGACTACTGTCTCGCCTGGGGGAACGATTGTGCCCCAGAAGCTTGACCATGAACATTTCCCACCGAGGTGTTAATATCTGCGCTGGAGGAGGGTGGGAATGACAGCTGTGCTGCGACTATTACAGTGGCATCCACGGAGCTCTCCGCCGGGGGGGGGTTCTCCTGGAAGGCTGGAGAGGGAGCTGCCCGGTATGGGCCGGCCCCGTCAGCTGGAGAACCTGCGGGAGAATGGACATGTGGTCAGTGAGAGGGATGGGTCAGTCAGTAAGGCAATAATAACTCACGTTTGACAGGTCCTCCAGTGGAGCACAGTGGTTCCTCACCTCTGCTGCGTTCGCCAGCCTCCGCGTGGGTGACCACCTCCAGGGCCCGTTCTCAAAGTAGGTGAGGGTTCTTATGTCCGGCACACCACCACCAGACAGGGCCCTCTCCTGACGGTTGTGGGAGACCTTTTCCTGAGGAGACACAGTGAGGGCATCATGAGCCACATGCGTGGTTCACAATGGTGGGGGGGGGGGGTGTTGAATGGGGGTTTGAAGGGGTTGAAGGGGGAGGGGTTGGAGGAAGGGTTGGGGAGGTTGAAGGGGGAGCGGGGGTAGATTCTTCTGAGAGGGGAAAGGTCTCGGAGGGAGGTGGTCTATGGTGTCTAATCACTCATGCTGCCCTTCTGTCATTGACCTTCTACCTCCATTGGATGTCAGTCCTCCTGGTCATATTCCCCGAGCTCACAGCCGCCGCCACCTCATTCCTGGCTGCACTGGCTGCCTTGTGGCTCACCCTCCGGAACCCTTGGGGGACAGGACATCGCTTCTGGCCGCCACTGATCAGCATCTCCGAATCTTGAGGCCTGTCTCCTGGGCACCATTATTGCGAGCTGGCTGGAGTTGGCTGTGCAAGAGCTGTTTAAGTGCTGCTCGACCTTGTCAGCGGGGGGCTGGCGAGCGCGATCCTGGTGAATCAGCTGGTCAGCCTACATTTTCGGCGAGAAGCCCGTGAGGCCTTGTCAAGTGGACCAATTAACGTTGAATTGCGTTGCCAGCCTTGCTGGGCCGAGCACTGGGAAGCTTGCGGCAATTCCTGTTCGCTACCACACTTAGAAAGATTTCTGGGAGTAAGATTGTAAGTTTGTAAGTTTATACACAATTACTGTTTATTGATAACAAATAAATTTAGAATGAAATATGCAGCAAATACAACTTGTTAACAATGATCTAATTCCTAATTCCCCTCTTTAACTTGCCCCCCCTCCCCACCTACTCCACACACGAGAGACAAACACCGGTGGGGGGGGGTGGGGGGGGGGTGGCTGAAAGGGGTAAAAGGAAAACGTAAGTGAAAGGGAAAAAGAGTCTATGTTTCAGAAGGATGTTTCCGGCAATTACTTCTCTTCAAACTTTCAGTTTGAGGTTTTACTGTCGATTCATTCAGATCTCTGTAGTTTCAGGAATACAGCACTCACAGCCTTTCTGGAGAGAGGGAGAGAGAGAGAGAGGGTCCTGGTCTTTTCCTTGCAGCCTGTGATGGTTTTCCTGTATATTCATTCATTCACGTTGGCGACTAGTGGCTTTTCACAGTAACTTCATTGAAGCCTGTTGCTCTGTTTCTCTGGTTATGAATATGGCGGTCAATATGGTCACCTTCCTTGATCCTAATTATGTTTACTTTAGAGTCGCCAGGTATCTTTCGATACCGCCACAAGGTTCAAACCCGAATACTGCTCAAAGAGCCAATACACCAGTTAGTTAGTTCAAAGTCAATACTATTTATTTACACACACAGTAAGATCTACACATGCACAAAGTACTACAAAGTAAACTATCTCTACCGCTAACGCCTATACTGAGCTTTGGGTGCCCACTCAGTCAGAGGAACAATGGCCGTTGTTCGGATCTGAGGTTGTTGGGTTCGAAGAGGTACAGGAGAACAGCTAATGTCATCCGTCTGGTAGCGAGCGTTGACCTTGGACTTCCTTGCTTCTGATGCAGCTGTTGGATGGGCTTCTCCGCTTTGAGAGCCGAATCCAAGAGAGCGAGTCTCTCTTGGGGGTTTCTTCTAAACCCAGAGGGGTTTCGCGCACTGTTGGGCGGGCCTTAAACTTGGCCCCAATTAATTGGGCCGCTTCTGATCACTGGTATTGATCTTGTCCAATAAAGGGGTGGGTGCCCTGATGGCTGGGCATGTCTTAGGTGGCCGTTGGCCTTGCTTTGTTTGCGCTTTCGGTTTGGGGAACTGGCGCGGGATGTCTGGAGCTGGATCAGTGCTTGAATGTCTTTCCTTTGTTCCCAGAGATGGGCCATCAATATGTTAATTGACCTACAGTTTCAGTCTCGTCTGGGAGCTGCCGTCCCAATATGCATACAGGCTCTGTGCCTGCTTGCTTTCCTAACATTGTCCATAGTTCCCTACATTCATTGCGGGCATCCATTTTGTATTTTGGAAGTGGCCATCCCAGATGGCTACACACCCTCCTTGTGATCCTCAACGCGAAGCGTGAAGGATCAAATTACTGCATCTTCTTCGTTCTCCTCCTAAGTCAGGCACCCACAGGCAAGGACAGGAACTACACTACTCTGTCCTATGGATTGGAACTTTTACTTAAATTACTTTATGTACATACATCATTATAAAATTCTCCGGGGCGCTATGACATTCAGGCATGCATTACAAAATTTAAAAACTGGAACCTCTAACTGTCCTTAACTAAACTATCCTTAATCATGAAAAACATGTACAACGTTTTAAATTATACAGTAGCAGCAACACGTGTTTCTCTGGCTTGGCAGTCAAGCACAGAGTTTTACATCTCTTTTATTAGAACAAACAAACACAAAAAAAAGGATGCTCTTTAATTCACTTAAAGAGGGTGAGGGGTTTGTTGAAGTCCGAAAATAGGAGATCTGAATGTGTACACCGGAGTGCGGGAGGCTTTCCTCCACCATTTCCTAAGCCTTAGTGTCTGAACGATACTGCAGAGTATTGCAAGTACTAATAGTGCTTCCACAATGTAGGACAGGGAATGCCAAGTAATGAACTTGTCACACTAGGTTGGTGTATCGGTTGCTATCTCTGGGTACAGTGTATGGCAGGGGTGGGAAACATTCAGGGCCTGTGTGGTAGGGGTCAGGGGGGTCGCGTCCGCGTGCATCTGGAGTGATCCCATGAAGAGCCAAATGTAGACTATGATGGTTGTCTTCATGTTCTTCTTCTTTCCTTCGTAATCTTCCTGAGGCTTCTGTGGTTCGGGAGTTCTGTGGACACAAGCATAATTTCTGTTATTATCTTAAGGTCTCGTATGTCTGTCTGTCTGTCCTTATTGCCAATTACCCATTATAATTGGTCACCACCTGTGACTCCCTCATTTAAAAAAAAAAATATTTGGGACAAGACATCCGAGAAGGAAATGCTGACACAACGTGAGGCGTCTCGCAGCCTGTGTGGGCAATGCGGTGAATGTACCATTCCAGTGTTTGAGGATGTAAATAGCATTTTGAAAGCAACCTCAGGGTCGCCGTTGGAGCCATCTGGGATGGCCACGTCCTGATTACAAAATGGACACTTTGCAAAGAATGCAGGGAAAATTGGACAACACCGAAAAAGCAAACAGGTGCAAGGTCTGTCTGCTGATGAGAGCTGTGGCTCCCAGACAAGACCGATACTGCAGAACCATCGACATACTAATGAACCATCCCCGGGAACAAAAAGGCAACATTTAGGTAAACAATGCTAAGACAGACACTCCGGCGCCAGTGGAGACTAAAACAAAGCAAACCAATGGTCACCTAGGACACGCCCAGCAATCAGTGAACCCACCCCTCGATTGGAGGAAAATCGATAAGAACAATTGGGAAACGGCCCAATTAATTGGGGCCAAGGTCAAGGCCCACCCAAAAGCGCGTGAAGCCCTTTTGGGTATAGAAAGGATTCCCCAAGAGAGAATCGCTCTCTTGGCCTTGGCTCTCAGCCAGGAGAGATCTGCCAAAGCTATGCCAGACCAAGTAAGTTCCAAGTCAACGCACGCTACGAGATAGACGCTCCTAGTCGCTATCCTGTAAACAGCTCAACCCAGCAGCCTCAGAACCGAGCAGCGGCCATTGTTCCATTGTTCCTCTGACTGAGTGGGCACCCGAAGCTAAGTATCGGCCTTTAGTAATAGTGATAGTTTAGGTTGTAGAGGTTTATGCATGGGTATATTTGACTGTGTGTGAATAAATGAGCATTGAGTTTGAACTTACTAACTGGTGTATCGAGTCTTTGATCAGTATTCGGTTTTGAACCTTGTGGCGGTATAGAAAGATACCTGGCGACTCTAGAGCAAACGTAATTAAACAGAGCCAAATTAAGAGAGAACAGCAAGTTAGCAACATTTACTGGCGACATCTGACAGGATTCGACTTAGAAGTGGCCTAACCACTCCGAGAGAACCCAAAATTTGAATTGAGAATCCAATTGGAAACAGAAAAACCATAAGTGTAAGAACAGTACTGATCAAACCTCCGAGATTCGGAAGTGTGTTACTGCATGCGTACTAACAGGGATATAAGGTAAACCTGAGAGATTTTGTTGCATAAAACTGTCGGGAGTTTTGTAGGCTGGAAATTAGCGAAAGCCGTACCCGTGTTTACATCACCACTTTATCACCCCCTGTTCCAAACTCAGTAGAGAACTTAGATAGAGAAAATGGTAATGAAGGCGATGGAACGCCTTATGAACCCCCAGGAATTCGGAGTCGCAGCAACCAGTAGAGTAGGTCAGTGTCCCGTTTGGGAAGATGAGATCAGGAAATATCTCAAAGGGAAAGGATGGCCCTGTTGCTCTTTTTAGCCTTAGTTTATTAGCTCTGATTACGTCACCTTTGCTCACGAGTCGCCAGGTATCTTTTTGATACCGCCACGTGGTTCAAGTTCAAGTTATGATTAATAACTCAGCACACCGCTTAGTAAGAATTAAAACAACGGTCATTTATTATATACAACAAGCAATGTTCATACACTAATCCTACTATCTATATAATAAACCTATCACTACTGGCCAATACTTAACTTTAGGAAGAGCCCACCAGGTCAGGGAAACAAATGGCTTATCCAATCGGATTTGGCCCGCGGGATTCAAAAGGCTGCTACAGGTCGATGTCTAGGTGTCTCTATCGGATAGCGATCGCTGGATTCAAACTTACAGTTGCCGGTTGCTGTTCTTGTGAAGGTCTCGAGCAGGCGAAGAGGAGAGAGAGCGAGATCTGAACTTGGCCCCTCACATTTATAGGGCCCAGGGGCTTCCCGCCTCCCGGGGCAGCCCTTTACCCTGAGTCCCAAGTGATTGGATTTGTCCCCAATCCCTGGGGTCGATGCGTCCAATTGCGAGGCGATTCCTCGATCGGGGGGTGGTCGTTCACCTGTCTTTGTTTCGACCACTGCAGGCGCCGACAGGTCTAGCCCGGTATTCAATTGCTAATATGTTGCAATTGTTCCCGGTGATAGCCGATTAAACTGCAGATGTCTGGATGGATGGGCTGTTAAAAGTCCTGAATCTAACTGCAAATGTACGGGTTGATGGGCTGTTGATAGCTCTGAGTATCGATCTGGGCCAACTTCCCCAGAGCCGAATATGCTATTCTGTCTGCAGCTGTCCGTTTGTGTCTTGTTACCTGCTTTTCCCAGCAGCCTTTCTGGTTAGCCATTCCAACTTGGGGTTTGACCAGATTAATCGGGACGCAGCCATTTTACGTGGCTACAGCCCCTTTGGAGTGAATTCTGCGCCAATGACGAAACAGGTCCCAGGAGTATAGGACATACTTGGTGGGAGAACTGTCAGAGATACACAAGAAGAGCTTGGGGAAAGCTCGCAAGCCGATGGCAATCGTGTCCTGTTTGGCACAATTGCGAGGCACAGAGGAGGTCGTTAGGATGCTCCGTAGAGAGATAGAGGAGACAGAAGTAGTGAGGTAGACGTAAGCAAAGTAGAGAAGTAGAATAGAGATTTGAGAGAACAGTTAGCAGCAAGGGACAGAGAGGTGGATGATGCCAAGTGGGCAACCAGTCTTGTCTCGCGCATTTGAGTAGATTCCAAACGCAATACGATAAGGCCTACCAGGACATGCAACGTGCGGTCTTGGTAAGACAAGACACTGAGCAACAAGTTGAGAAATTGCAGAAATAGTGCAATGATTTGAAAGCAGCCCTACAAGCACTCCATACTTCCACGACGGAACAAAGGCAGAGCTCCGTAGACCACGCAAAGTGCCGGAAGCAAATTGCAATCTCTGCTTTCCGTTAAAAGTGGCTTTCAAAGCACGTTTGGACCCCAGTTAGATCAGGAAAATGGCCCCGATTGGCAGGAATTGAACGAGACTGCCCATAGATACGTACATGGGACATGTACGCAGGAACAACCCCAGAAAAGCGCCCCAACCCCCAACCCAACAGGCAGAACACACGCCCATGAACCCTGTAACCACACCCGGCAGGGCCACAGCAGAAGGAGACGCAGATTTCCTTTACACAACCCCGTTAACCGTGAGCCAATTACTGGACGCGTGTGGAAAAATTACACTGTTCCTTCCCACATCAGACCCCCACCAATTTTTTGCGAAAGTCAAACAGCAGGCTACCATGTACGGCCTGGACGAGAAGGAGCAAGTGAAGCTCACAGTTTTAAGCCTCGACCCTTCAGTCATGGCAGCCCTTCCCGACCCACAGAATGTACGAGGAGGCACACTCCAAGAGATGCACACAGCGATCCCTGATGCAATTGGCTATAACAGAGGAGACCCCGTAGAAGGCCTAAACAAGTGTAGGCAAAAGAAAACAGAGCGCCCCATAGCGTTTGCTGGACGTTTGTGGATACACTTCAGTTTTCGGAGAGTTAGCCCACGCCCATTTGTCACCAGATAATATGGCCAAATGGACTTGAATCCTAGTCCCTCGCCCGACAGACACAGGACAGAAAGCTTTCACAAATTATGACCCCTCAGATGAGGCCCACAATGAAAAATGGGTTTTGAAAAGCTTGGGAGCAATCACTCCAAGGCAAAACCGCATTTATAAAATCTGAAGAAGAGCAGGCAGACATGAATCCAGTTAAAGCTACCAGAACCCCGCATGGGTAAATGAGGGCAGGACAGCCCACCCCAGCCCAAAGCTCAAGAATGTTACAATTGTGGACAGTTAGGACACTTTGCACGAGAGTGCAACGCATCCCAAAAGCAGCAGAGAAATCAACAGACAGGCACCCTAAACAGGAATAGGGCAAAGCCGATCCATAGCGTTAACGCCCGTTCAGAGAATGCAGACATGAACAGCACCGACTGATGGTGTTCAGGCTCCCCAACTTGGGTCTGCGACACCCTTTGGGACAAGTCCGGTAGACTGGTAGTAGCAGGCAAAGTTCGGGGACACCCCGTAGAATTTCTTTGGGACACAGGAGGGTCCCGCACCACACTCAATTCCTCCACGGTGTTTCAACGAGACATGTGGCCCACAACAGACACCATCACACTCAGCGGTTTTACAGGTCATTTACAACTGGGACACATCACAGCCCCTGTAGCAATACAAATAAGGAACATCACAACTAAGTACCCCATAGTTTTGGTTGATCTGCCCCAGACAGCAGAACATATCCTAGGGATCGATTTTATGTGCTCCCACAACCTTTCTTTTGACCCAGTTAACAAGTGTGTTTGGAAAATGGCAAAGGCAGCACGAGCCCCCGCAACGCTCATAGTAGAAGAGTATGTAAACAGGATTAGCTCAGTAGGAGACTTCTGGTTCGACCCTGCAGCCAAACAGGTTAGGGCAGTCCTGCAGGAACACAAAGCGGCATTTGCACAGCAAAAGCACGACTGTGGCAAATTTGTGAACATTACAGGTCCCGACGCTAAACCCCAGAAGCAGTACGGATTTCCCCAGGAAGCAGAGGGAGAAATCTCCAAAGTAATAGAGAGTTTGTTGGATCAAGGCATACTCAGATCAGTAGCCTCCACAAACAATGCACCAATTTGGCCCGTCAGGAAACCGGATGGATCATGGCTACTGACCATTGATTACCAGGAACTGAAATAAGTAACCCCAGCAGCAGCCCCCACTGTAGCCACAAGTCCCGAGACCATGCTCAAACAGGGACTCCAGTCAAAATCTTTTTCGGTTTTGGACATTAGTAACGGCTTCTGGTCCATTCCATTAGCTAAAGTGTGCCAGTACAAATTCGCCGTCACATTCCAGGGACAACAATATTTGCGGGCGTGCCTTCCACAAGGCTTCCACAACTCCCCCTCCATTTTCCACCGACAGCTGGCAAACTTTCCCGCCCCGACTGTCTGGTCCAGTACCGAGACGACTTGTTACTACAGACAGACACAAAGGGAGAGCACATTTCACTTCTCGCTGAATTCCTAGGACTCCTAAAAGAAATTGATTGTAAAGTCAACCCCAAGAAGGCCCAGATTTTGAAAGAGAAAGTGATCTACTTGGGAACAGTGATCACACATGGTAAACGCGAGATCGAGCAAAAGAGAATTGACTCGATCGTCAAATTGCTCCTTCCCCACAATGTCTCAGCCCTCCGGTCATTTGTAGGACTGGTTGGCTACTGCCGAAACCATATCGATGGTTTCGCCACAAAAGCAGCACCCCTTTCCGAACTTCTCAAGAAGAAGGCACCTTGGGAATGGCTTCCACAGCATATGGATGCCTTGGATGCTTTAAAAAGAGCACTCAGCACAGCCCCTGCACTACAGGTCCCAGATCCACTTTCCCTGTACGCTATCAAAGTAGCAAGCACCGACCGAACCCTTTCGGCCGTGCTCCTCCAGGAACTACATGACCAATTACGCCCCGTAGCATACGCCTCACGCGTGTTATACCCTGTGGAACAAGGATTTTCTACATGAGAATGCTATATAACAGTTGATAGAGAACATAAAGGCAGCGCGACTCGCAGCAGCTGTGAGACTTGGGACCAGGAAGAAACAGAGCAAGGCTTGTTTCGACAAAACAGTACACACCACTGAGTTTGCAGTAGGGTAGCAAGTGATGCTTTCCCTATACAACCCCAGTTCATTCCTTTCCCCCTAATTCTCCGGACCGTACTCCATTTCGGACAAAGTCAGCCCCTCGGTATACAAGATCACATATCCCAATGGCAAGTCTGCGTGGTTTCACATAAACCAGCTTAAGGCTTATGGCTTGCAGAATAATCACACACACCACATCCTCCTCGCAGCAGCAGACGAGCACACCCCGCCCACAGATGGCATTTTCCTCCCCTCCCCCAACCAGTCCAGCCCCTCCTCAGACACGACTTCAACTTCACCCCAGAGGCACGACTCCGCCTCTCCCTTCCTTCAACCAGCAGCGACAGTGATAGCGACAGCAATGACGACAGCCACAGCACACCAAGTTACGATTGCACCCCTGCACCAGGCCCCACTCCCAGTGAAACCGAGCATGATTCCACTTACCCCTTCGAAATCACATACATCAAAGCCCCTGACCCAGACCCACCGCCCGACGATTACGGATTGAAACCTAGTAGCTCCAACCTCGACACACGATTCTGGCACCGACAATTCATTCAGGCTCATCCGGAATGATGAGATGGACCCCAATTCACCCCAAGCAGCTTTAGCATGATTACTACAGTCAAGAGTTTGGCAGCCGGGAGAAGATGATGACTTAGAGTCTGACTCCCACCAAACAAATCCCTTTGCGACCCTGTTCGCTATTGAGCAGTGAGGTGTCCAGATGATGGAAAAAAGGAACCGATGGAGAGATATGGTGTCCTTTCTGATGGAACCTGCACCATGTTTGTTGTATGTTTGGTCATCAGTGTTAATGTTAAGTGTTGTTTGTAAACTTGAAACTTTTCACGGCCCCACGTCACCACTCCTTTAATGCCCCCTGGCGGTTAATGGAACAAATTTGTCCCCAGACAACAGTTCAGAGGAACTAGTTTGTCAACAGAAACCAGTTTAGAGGAACTAGTTTGTCAACAGAAACCAGTTTAAAGGTACAAGTTTGTCAGCAGACAACAAGGCAACCCCCACGACGACCACATTCTTACCCGATCTTGCCGGTTGCTCAGGTAGTGGAGAAACGGCACTGGTCCCCGCGCTACCTGAGGACCCCCCCTCTGGTCAGCTATGCTCGGGTAGAGCCCATGCGGCATTGATCACCGTCCTACCCGGGGATTCCATCCATTTCATACCCGCCGTGGCACATACGCACCCCATTTTGGCACTTTCAGTCAAAATTCTTTTGTTTGTATTTGGCAACTCTTAGGTTGCTTCCGTATGCTATTTACATCCTCAAACATGAGGATGGTAGATCGCACAGGCTGCGAGACAGCTCGCACTATGTCAGTATTTTTCTCGGATGTCTTGTCCCAAATATTTGGTTTAAAAGAAAAATGAGGGAGTCACAGATGGTGACCAATTATAAAGGGAGATTGGCAACAAAAGACAGACAGACAGGCACACAAGATCTTAAGCAAGATAATAACAGATATTATGCTTGTGTTCATAGAACTCCGGAACCTCAGGAACCCCAGAGGAAGACAAAGAAGTAGACAGAAAGACGGAAAGATGAAGACGACCTCCATCATGTTCACCTGGATCTTAGCAGGATCCCTTCAGTTTTGTGCGGACGCTACCCCCCTGACCCCTACCACACAAGCCGTGAATGATTCCCACCCCCGCAATACACAGAACCCCGAGATAGCTAGCCCTGCGACAGCTAACAATACCCCGGCCTGGTGTGATAAGTTTATCACCTGGTACTAACTATCGTATGTAGTAGAAGCCCTCTTAGTACTGGCGATACTTTGCAGCGCCGTGCAGACACTTAGAGTCAGGAAATGGTGAAAGAGAGCCTACCACTCTCGCACCCCGGTATACACGTTTAGGTCCCCTATTTTCGGATTCCACCAAACCCCCAAACCCCGTGACATGAATTAAAGTGCATCCGTTTCTCTTTATGTATTGTGTTAAATAAAGAAATGTAAACCTCTGTGCCTGACTGCCAGGCCAGAGAAATTTGTGTGCTGCTATTTTGTACAGTTTAAGATGTTATAGATTATTTTTGGGATTGTTTGAGTGAGGGCAGTTTATTGAGGATAGTTAGAGGTTCCAGTTTTTTTCTTTTTCTGTAATGCATGCATTAATGTCATAGCGCCCCATAGAGTTTTATAATAATGTATGTATTTAAAATGATTTCGGTAAAATTGTGTTTCATAGGATAAGGCACAGTAGAGCCTGATTATGGGTGCCCCGTTTGGTCAGAGGACGAAGACGACGCAGTAATGTGATCCTTCACGCTTCACATTGAGGATGACAAGGAGGGAGTGTAGCCATCTGGGATGGGCACGTCCCGATTACAAAATGGACACTTTGCAAAGAATGCAGGGAAAATTGGACAATACCGAAAAAGCAAGCAGGTGCAAGGTCTGTTTGTTGATTTGACCTGTAGCTCCCAGACAAGACCGATACTGCAGAACCATCTACATACTAATGAGCCATCCCCGGGAACAAAAAGGCAATATTTAGGTAAACAATGCTAAGACAGACACCCCGGCGCCAGAGGAGACTAAAACAAAGCAAACCAACGGCCACCTAGGACACGCCCCGCAATCAGGGAACCCACCCCTCTATTGGAGGAAAATCGATAAGAATGATTGGGAAACAGCCCAATTAATTGGGGCCAAGTTCAAGGCCCGCCCAAAAGCGCGCAAAACCCTTTTGGGTATAAAAAGGATTCCCAAAGAGAGAATCGCTCTCTTGGCCTTGGCTCTCAGCGAGGAGAGACCTGCCAAACCTACGCCAGACCAAGTAAGTTCCAAGTCAACGCACGCTACGAGATAGATGCTCCTAGTTGCTATCCTGTAAACAGATCAACCCAGCAGCCTCAGGACCGAGCAACACCATTGTTCCTCTGACTGAATGGGCACCCAAAGCTAAGTATAGGCCTTTAGTAACAGTGATAGTTTAGCTTGTAGAGTTTTATGCATGAGTATATTATACTGTGTGTAAATAACTGAGCATTGCTTTTGAACTTACTAACTGGTGTATCGAGTCTTTGATCAGTATTCTGTTTTGAACCTTGGGGCGGTATCGAAAGATACCTGGTGACTCTTGAGCAAACCTAATTAAACAGAGCCAAATTAAGAGAGAACAGCAAGTTAGCAACACCGTAAACAAACAAAAGAGTTTTGAACTAAAAGTTCCAAATGGGGTGTGTATGGGCCGCGGCAGTAAAAATGGGTGGAATCCCTCGGTAGGACAGTGACCAGTGCCGTATGTGCTCTACCCGAGCGTAGCTGACCAGATGGGGGTCCTCAGGCAGGGCAGGGACCAGTGCCGTTTCTCCGCTGCCTGAGTGATCGGCAAGAACGCTAAGAATTTGTGGTCGTCGTGGGGGTTGCATTTGTGGCTATCTTCTACCTTCAAAGCAGAAGAGAAGCTATGATCGCTTGTCTCTGGACAAACTTGTTCCATTAACTACCAGTGGGCATTAAAAGAGTGGTGTCATGGGGCCATGGAAACCTTGAGTTAACAAACAACATGTAACATTCACAGTAACAAACAAACATAACAAAAATCATGCGGGTTCCATCAGAAAGGACACCGTAAATCTCCATTGGTTACTTTTTACCATCATCTGGACACCTCATTGCTCTAAAGCGAACAGAGTCGCAAAGGGATTCATGTGGTGGGAGTCAGAATCTAAATCATCCTCTTCTCCCGGTTGCCATACTTGTGACTGGAGTA
This sequence comes from Scyliorhinus torazame, assembly GCF_047496885.1. Classification (NCBI taxonomy): domain Eukaryota; kingdom Metazoa; phylum Chordata; class Chondrichthyes; order Carcharhiniformes; family Scyliorhinidae; genus Scyliorhinus; species Scyliorhinus torazame. Next base: position 216,974,631 of record NC_092712.1, read on the forward strand.
GTTGTGCCAAAGCTGCTTGGGGCAAATTGGGGTCCATCTCATCATTCCGGATGAGCCTGAATGAATTGTCTCGGTGCCAGTGTTTTGTATCGAGGTTGGAGCTGCTAGGGTGTAATCCATAATCATCGGGCAGTGGGTCTGGATTAGGGGCTTTAATATATGTTATTTCAAAGGGGTCGCTGGAATCATGTTCGGAGTCGCTGGGAGTGGGGCCGGATAGGGATGCTGCCTTTGTGGCAAAACCGTCAATGTGGTTTCTACAGTAGCCAACCAGTCCTAGAAATGACCGGAGGGCTATGACGTTATGGGGCAGGGGTAATTTGACGATCGAGTCGATTTGTTTCTGCTTGATCTCGCGTTTGCCATGTGCGATTACTGTTCCTAAGTAAATCACTTTTTCCTGTAAAATCTGGGCCTTCTTGGGGTTCACTTTGCAGCCTATTTGTTGAAGGAGTCTTAAATGTTCGACGAGAAGCGAAATGTGCTCTCCCTTTGTGTCCATCTGTAAAAGCAGATCATCTACATATTGGACCAGACAATTGGGTCGGGAAAATTTTGCTAAATCATTTGCCAGCTGTCGGTGGAAAATGGAGCGGGAATTGTGGAAGCCTTGTGGAAGGCACATCCAGGTATATTGCTGTCCCTGGAATGTGAAAGTAAATTTATATTGGCACGCTTTATCCAATGGAATGGACCAAAAGCCATTGCTAATGTTCAAAACCGAACAAAAATTGACTGGAGTCCCTGTTTGAGCATTGTCTCGGGACTCATGGCTACGATGGGAGCTGCTACTGGGGTTACTTTGTTCAGTTCCCGATAATCAATGGTTAGTCGCCATGATTCATCGGGTTTCCTGACGGGCCAAATTGGGGCGTTGTTCGTGGCGGCTACTGAACGGAGCACGCCTTGGTCAAGCAGACTCTAAATAACTTTTGAGATTTCTCCCTCTGCTTCTTGGGGAAAGCCGTACTGCTTTTGGGGTCGGGACCTGTAATGTTCACCAAGCCAGCGATTTTGCCGCAGCCGTGCTTGTGCTGTGCAAATGCTGCTTTGTGATGCTGCAGGACTTCCCTAACTTCTTTGCTCTGACTAATGGCTCGAGGGTCGAACCAGAAGTCTCCTACTGCGCTAATTCTATTTTCATAGTCTCCAACTGCCATTCTCCACACACATTTATTTACTGGATCGAAGGATAGATTGTGGGAGCTCATAAAATCAATGCCTAAAATGTGTTTGGCTGTCTGGGGTAGATTGACCAGAACTACGGGGTGTTTTGTTTTAATGTTCCCTATCTGGATTGCTACAGGGGCTGTGATGTGTCCCTGCTGTAAATGCCCTGTAAAACCGCTTAGTGTAATGGTGTCTGTAGTGGTCCATGTGTCTCGCTGAAACATCGTGGAGGAGTTGAGCATGGTGCAGGACCTTCCTGTGTCCCAAAGAAATTCTATGGGGTGTCCCTGGACAGTGCCTGCCACTACCGGTCTATCGGATTTGTCCCAAAGGGTGTCACAGACCCACTTTGGGGAGTCCGAACACCATCAGTCGGTGCCGTTCATATCTGCGTTATCAGAACGGGCGCTAATACTGTGAATTGGTTTTGCCCTATTCTTATTTAGGGTGCCTGTCTGTTGGTTTCTCTGCTGCTTCTGGGGCGCATTGCACTCTCGTGCGTAGTGTCCTAATTGGCCGCAATTATAACACTCTTGGGATTTGGTTTGCTGTGGGCTGTTTCTTCCCTCATTTACCCATGCGGGCTTCTGGACCGTCCTAACTGGATGCATGTTCGCATCTGCCTGCTCTTCCTCTGCTTTGCTATAAGCTGATTTACCTTGAACAGACTGTTCCCAAGCGCGGGACAATCTCTTTAAAACCCATTTCTCATTGTGGGCCTCGTCTGAGGGGTCGTAATTTGCGCAAGCTCTCTGTCCTGCTTCTGTCGCATGAGAGACTAGGATGCGGGTCCATTTGGCCATATTATCTGGGGTCAAATGGGCACTGGCTAACTCTCCAAACACTACTGTGAAATGTATCCACAAGCATCCAGTAAACGCTGTGGGGTGCTCTGTCTTCTTTTGCCTACACTTGTTGAGGCCTTCTACAGGGTCTCCTTTGGTCTAGCCGATCGCATCTAGGATCGCTGTGTGCATTTCTTGGAGGGTGCCTACTCCTACATCTTGTGGGTCGGGAAGGGCTGCCACGGCTGAGGGGTCGAGGCTTAAAATTGTGAGCTTCACTTGCTCCTTTTCATCCAGGCCATACATGGTCGCCTGTTGTTTTACTCTTGCAAAGTGATGGTGGGGGTCCGATATGGGTAGGAACTGTGTTATCTTGTCGCACACGTCCCGTAATTGAGTGACGATTAATGGGGTTGTGTGTAGAAAATCTGGGTCTCCTTCTGTTGTGGCCCTGCGCTGTGTGGTGACAGGGTTCATAGGGTTGTGTTCTGCCTGTGCAGTCGGGGGTCGGAGTGCTTTTCTCTTTTGTGGCTTGTCCTGTGTACATGTGCCATGTACATATCTATGGGCAATCTCATTTAATTCCTGCCAATCGGGGCCATTTTCTTGGTCTAATTGGGATCCAAACGTGCTCTGGAACCCATTTTGGACAGAAAGCAGAGATTGCAGTTCTGCAATTTGCTTCCGGCACTTTGCGTGGTCTACCGAGCTCTGCCTTTGTTCCGTCGTGGAAGTGTGGAGTGCTCGTAGGGCTGCTTTTAGATCGTTACACTGTTTCTGTAACTGCTCAACTTGTTCCGTTTCCTCCCTTACCAACACCGCGCGTTGCGTGTCTTGGTCGGCTTTGTCGTATTGCGACTGAAAGCTGCTCAAATGAGTGAGACAAGATTGGTGTGCCCGCTTGGCATCAGCCATCTCCTTGTCCCTCGCCGCTAACTGCTCTCTCAGTTCCCTGCTTTCTTTCTCTGACTCACTCACGTCTCCATCACTATTCTTGCCTCTCTCCTCAATCTCTCAATGGAGCGTCCTCACGACCTCTGTGCCTCGCAATTGTGCCAAGCAGGACACGATTGCCATCGGCTTGCGAGCTTTCCCTAAGCTCTTCCTATGGATCTCTGTCAGGTTCTCCCACCAAGTATGCCCTATGCTTCCGGTACCTGTTTCTTCATTCGCGCCGAATTCGCTCCAAAGCGGCCATCCTTTCCCTTTGAGATATTTTCTGATCTCCTCTTCTCATACGGGACATTGTCCCACTCTACTGGTCGCTGCGACCTCGAATTCCTGGGGGTTCATAAGGCATTCCATTGCCTTCATTGCCATTTCTATCGCTATCTCTGGGGTCTCTACCAAATTTGGAACAAGGGGTGATAAAGTGGTAATGTAAACACAGTACAGCTTACGCTAATTTCCGGCCTACAAAACTCCCGACAGTTTTATGCAACAAAATCTCTCACGTTTACCTTTTATCCCTGTTAGTACGCATGCAAATAACACACTTCTGAATCTTGGAGGTTTGATCAGTATTGGTCTTACGCTTGTGGTTTTTCCTGTTTCCAATTGGATTCTAATTCAAATTTTGGGTTCTCTCGGAGTGACTCGGCCACTTCTAAGTCGAGTCCCGTCAGATGTCGCCAGGAAAGTTGCTCTGTTTCTCTGGTTATAAATATGGCGGTTAATATGGTTGCCTTCCTTAATCCTAATTATGTTTACTTTAGAGTCGCCAGGTAGCTTTCGATACTGCCACAAGGTTCAAACCTGAATGCTGATCAAAGAGCCAATACACCAGTTAGTTAGTTCAAAGTCAATACTATTTATTTACACATACAGTAAGAACTACACATGCACAAAGTACTACAAACTAAACTATCTCTACTGTTAATGCCTATACTTAGCTTCAGGTGCCCACTCAGTCAGAGGAACAATGGCCGTTATTCGGATCTGAGGTTTTTGGGTTCGAAGAGATACAGGAGAACAGCTAAGGTCATCCGTCTGGTAGCGTGCGTTGACCTTGGACTTACTTGCTTCTGGTGCAGCTGGTGGAAGGGCCTCTCCGCTGTGAGAGCCAAATCCAAGAAAGCGATTCTCTCTCGGAAGTTTCTTCTCATATACTGAGGGGCTTCGCGCACTTTTGGGCGAGCCTTAAACTTGGCCCCAATTAATTGGGCCGCTTCTGATCACTGGTATTGATCTTGACCAATTAAGGGGTGGGTGCCCTGATGGCTGGGCGTGTCTTTGGTGGCCATTGGCCTGGCTTTGTTTGCGCTTTCGGTTTGGGGAACTGGCGCCGGGATGTCTGGAGCAGTATCGGTTGCTTGAGTGTCTTTCCTTTGTTCCCAGAGATGGGCCATCAATATGTTAATTGACCTACAGTTTCAGTCTCGTCTGGGAGCTGCCATCCCAATATGCATACAGGCTCTGTGGCTGCTTGCTTTCCTAACATTGTCCATAGTTCCCTACATTCATTGTGGGCATCCATTTTGTATTCTGGAAGTGGTCCTCCCAGATGGCTACAACCTACTTGTGACAATAAACGATTATTATTATTATTTCTGCTCCTTCAGGAATACAGCACTCACTGTTAATGCCATGCGCGAAACCACTGTTTTGAGGTGGGGGGGGGGTGTGGTTGGTGGGGGCGGGTGGATAAATGGCATGTATAGGAAGTGGAGAGAAATGGTTAAGGTGAGGGATTTGTACCTGGAAGAAGATATAGGATAGAGGGTAGAGCTCCCGAGAGGAAGTGAGTTTAGTATTGCAGATGAGGGTCTTCACGCGGAAGGTTTGGAAAGAGATCTCCAGGTTGCCGAGGTACACACTGTTGGAGCGACTGCTGCTTCCAGATGTGGAAGGGAGGGCAGGGAGGTGAGCAGGTGGTGAAGATTAAGGAGAAGTGGGAAGGGCTGCTGGGAGGGGAGGTAAACTGGGGAGTATTGAGTGAGTCGCTTCAAAGGGTGAACGCGACCTGCTCGTTCGCAAGGATGAGCCTGATACAGTTCAAGGTCGTACACAGGACACACATGACACAGGCAAGAATGAGTGGGTTCTTCCAGGGAGTGACAGACGAGTTTGAGACGTGTGGGCGGGGACCAATGAATCATGCACACATGTTCTGGCGCTGCGAAAAGTTGGGGAGATTTTGGGCAGGGGTATTTGCAGCGTTAACAAGGATTGTGGGGGTGGAGGTTGAGCCGCACCCCTTGGTGGTGATATTTTGGATATGGGGGAAGCCGGAGGGGAGGAGGGCCGATGCTGTGGCCTTTGCCTCTCTAATTGCCTGGCAAAGAATTCTGCTGGAGTGGCGATCAGCAATGCCATGGGGGTGGCGGCTTGACTGGGGCCTTATATGACTTTCTTCGTTTGGAAAAGATTAAGTACGAATTAAGGGGTTCAGCGGTGGGTTTCGAGGCAAGGTGGTTGTGTTTGAGGAGTTGTTCGTCGCAGGAGGGGGTAAAAAAGTTGAAAATTTGTACAAGCTGCATAGCTGTGTGTTGGGGGTTTGTTACCTAAATGTTTCATGTTTTGCAATCTTTTATATTCGCTTGGAATAAAACACATTTAAAAAAGAAATACAGCACTCACAACCTTTCTGGAGAGGGAGAGAACATATGTCCTTCTCTTTCGGTGTCTAGGATTCAACCGCTCTCTCAGGTCTCTGAGCATCATCCCACTGGGATATGATCTAATCACCACCTGTTACAGGGCAGAGTAAGGCTTTTTGACCCAATCATTGGCCACCAGCCAATCAATCAAACCGAGTTCCACCCCATCTCTCTCTCTCTCTCTCTGGTGCTGAAATGTCTGAAGCTCCTGTTCAAACAAGCAGAGACTAGCAGAGTGTTCTCTCCTGTAACTTCTGAATTTCTCATTCTCCCTGCTGCTTGACTTAAAGATACATGTCCATTAATCACCCATGGATCAAAAATGATAACGGCGAAATAATAGAAAAAAGGGGATAAACAGGAAGAATCCTTACACTCATTTGAAAAAGCTGTGAAGGTAGACGCTGCTCACAGTCAAAAGAGATGAAATTGAATATCTGGATAGAAATCACAGCAGGTTCTGACCTGGAAGTGTTTGGTAGGGCAGACAGGCTACAGATGTGATTGCCCCTGTTATGGGTCTCCACGATATTTAAAGATGGCTTGAAGGCCTCATAGACGCAAAGTCCCTCAACCCCTGACCCAGGGGTGACCCCCAACCTAGAACGCTTCAGCCCTCTGACCAAGCCCAACGCCTCTGAAGGGTCGCCCCCCCGCCCCCCCCCCCCTGCACCCCCAACACTGGGGTAGAAGCTCCGGAGCCCTTGAGCTGCATGCCACAAAATGGAAATGGCTACTGACCTCCTCACTTCCCTTCAGAAGCCATTGTGCTGGCTTCATATTTTTAAAAAAGAATATTAAACGATGTATACATGATTTATCACTGGGGAGTTGGGTAATTCCTGGGAGCCCGCTGCATTTGACTTCAATCTCGCTAATGAGATTGAAATCAATGCAAATGAGAGTTAATGATATTCTTACCATCTTTGGGCAAGATCCAACGCGGGTCAGGTGAATTGCAAAATGGTTCGCACAAGCACGCATCTCGATTATGGCTTTTCCCGCCATTCACCGGGCGCGTTCCGATCCACACCAGACACAACGCAGTGGGTAAATCGCGCTCAGAGTCGCTACAGATGTCAACAGTCTGACCCCTGGGTTCACTTTGATTCGAACCTTGCTCCCCGGGACCCTTGCTGATTTCTCATTGGTGGTGGTTCATGCACTCCCTGCAGGATCGGCCACGTGCCAGTCAAATGGACCGCAAGGGCACACCCTTTAAATAGGCCATGCTACCATATTCCTCCCCCTTAAGTCCCTCAAGTAACGTATCTACAAACAGACTATATACAATAATTATATCAAATGCGATACAGATAAATACAATGGAAGAGAGCGCAAACAGTTCATCCTCGCGTAAATCGATCAGGAGATTTGCTAGGTCTCGTGGACCACTTTAATCCCCCAATTGGCTCCTCCAACTCAGAGGTAACAACGTCGTCATTCTCAGAAGGATGTTCTGGGCGGTCAACTAACCCCACAGGATTATTCCCGTCTGTTGCTTGTTCCTGGATGATAGTGCCTCTTAAAGCCTTTTGGATTCCATTTGACCCCTTTGATCCGGCTCCACCACAGGAGCACTTTTGCCAGCCACCGCGTTTTCCACTTTGTTCACTGGCGCAGTGATTTGCTGCTTTTTTAAAAGTTGGCACTTTCGCGTGGGCATGGCAACGTAGCTGGATCGGGCCCTTCCTATTGCACCAAAAACAAATGAGCGCCCTGCTGTTGATCTCTCTGCCATGAAAAGACTATCTATTCATCATTTAGTGAATTCAAAATTATAAATGTTCTCAGTAGTGAATGTAATCCTAATGTGCTTCTGATAAAGGTTTTGTTTTAAGTCTTCTGGATGCTAAAAAGGAAAGCTTAAAGGATTACTTAGTGTTGTAGTCTTTGGGGGTTGTATTTGAATTAATGGTTGCTATGATATTCACTGTAGGTTTTAAAAGGTGAACTTGAGTTCATAGAATAAACATTGTTTTGCTTTAAAAAATACTTTTCCATTTCTGCTTGACCACACCTGTAGAGTGGGCTGTGTGCTCCCCATACCACAATCTAGTAAAAGTTGTGAGTCAGGTAAACTCCATGATACACTGTCTGGCTTCAGCTCCAACACTGAAAATGAAACTAAACCACACCCTGCAGCAAACGGCCTAAAACGAAAGTAAAAAGCTGACAGACAGCCCAGCTCCACCCATACTCTGACATCACTGCAGTAGTAAACACCCAAAATGAAAAATGAAAATGAAAATCACTTATTGTCACAAGGAGGCTTCAAATGAAGTTACTGTGAAAAGCCCCGAGTCGCCACATTCCGGCGCCTGTTCGGGGAGGCTGGTACGGTAGGTACTCTCACTACAGATACTTACACACACACCCATTTATAAACATCCATTTCTTATAGATACTCTCACATGACACCTTCCCCCAAGAATAAAAAATAAACCATCAACTTCAAGATGGTTTAATTTTTCACCTTTTCACTATCCTTTAAGAAATGCACACAGTAAATATACTTTTTCGTTTCAAAAAACAACACACGCAAACACATATAATAATATAGTCCATTTTTTTTTTCATTTTTCTTCCTCCGACTGAAATCCTTCTCAATTGACAGTCTCTTTGAACAAGAAGATCTCTGCATGATCCGTCCATTTCTCTACGCCTCGGCATTTCCATTCAAAGTCAGATACTTTAGTTCAATCTGATCACAGAAACCCTTGTAATTCTCCAACACAGGAGCATTGTTTATCACAGCTTTCAGGCAGCCAAATTGCTGTTGAAAGTCCGCTGTCCATTGACATTTTTGACGTTTCTTCAACAAGTCCATCAGTTGAGCCACCACGCTACAAAGAGTTTGCACAAATGTTCGATCAAATCCACTAATGCCAAGAAATCGTATTATTTCCCTTCGGCTCGAGGGTATCGGAAACTCCTCAATAACTGTTGGTTTCACATCCTGTGTGACCATTCAACTCTGTCCGATTGTATGGCCAAGGAAAGTGACCTGGGCTTTACCAAATTCACTTTTGGCTAGGTTTACCACCAAACCCACCTCCTGAAGTCGATCGAATAACTCCATCAGATGTTTTAAATGTTCTTTCCATGTCTGGCTGAAAATTACCAAATCGTCGATGTATACCGCACAATTGGGTCATGCTGAAACGACTTTGTTCGTGAACCGTTGAAATATGGCTGGGGCGTTTTTCATGCCAAATGGCATAACTTTGAATTGGTATACCATGTGGAGTCACAAAAGCTGAAATCTCCTTCGCCCTTTTGGGTAAAGGTACCTGCCGGTAACCTTTAAGTAAATCCAATTTGGAAATAAAAGCCGATTGTCCCACTTTCTCAATGCAATCCTCCAAATGTGGGATAGGATAAGAGTCCGTTCTTGTCACTGCATTAACCTTTCTAAAGTCCACACACAACCGTTGGGTACCGTCTGGTTTTGGTACCATCACTATGGGTGAGCTCCATTGGCTGCAACCCACTTCAATTATGCCATTTTTAAGCATACTCTCAATCTCTTTGTTAACCTGTGCCAATTTTAAAGGGTTAAGTCTGTATGGATGTTGTTTGATTGGAACAGCATTTCCCACATCTATATCATGTCTAACCATTTTAGAACTTCCCAATTTATCTCTACAAACTATCCCATGTGATATCAATAACTCTTTCAGGTCAGTCCGTTTTTCCTCTGGAAGATAACTCAACAATTTATCCCAATTTTTAAGAACATTTTCATTTTCCAAGTTAATTTGAGGTATGTCAAATTCACAGTCATCTGGACTTGGTTCGTCACTTTGAGTTAGAATCATTAAAACCTCCTCCTTTTTCTCTCCTTCCCTTTCAAAGTACCTTTTAAGCATATTCAAATGACACACACGATGAGTTTTCCTTCTATCCGGCGTTTTTACCACATAATTCACCTCACTGAATTTCCTTTCAATCTGATAAGGTCCACAAAACCTTGCTTTTAAAGATTCACCTACCACTGGTAACAACACTAAAACTTTATGTCCACTGGACAAAACTACAAACTTTGGATTTCTTGTCCGCTACCCGGTTCATCACATTTTGTGCAACTTTCAAATGTTGTCTAGCCAATTCACCTGCTCTATTTAATCATTCCCTAAAATTTGACACGTAATCCAATAATGTAATTTCCAATTTCTCACGCACCAATTTTTCCTTAATCAATTTAAGTGGTCCACTTACCTCATGACCAAAAATTAATTCAAAAGGACCAAATTTGGTTGACTCATTAGGTGCATCCCTAATTGCAAACAGTACGAATGGAATTCCTTTATCCCAATCCTCTGGATAATCTTGACAATAAGCCCTCAACGTTGTCTTCAATGTCTGATGCCACCTTTATAACGCCCCCTGCGATTCTGGATGGTATGCAGTTGATTTAAATTGTTTTATTCCTAAGCTATTCATAACTTCTTTGAATAACCTCGAGGTAAAATTCGATCCTTGATCCAATTGTATTTCTGTGGGTAGTCCATATCTAATAAAGAATTTAAGTCACTCCACAATCATTTTAGCTATAATATTACGTACTGGAATGGCCTCTGGAAACCTAGCAGACACAATCATTATCGTCAAAAGATATTGATTCCCACTTTTTGTTTTAGGAAGCGGTCCTACGCAATCAATTAGGACTCTTGTAAAAGGTTCCTCAAATGCTGGAATGGGTATTAAGGGCACTGGTTTTATCACTGCTTGAGGTTTCCCTATCACTTGACATGTGTGACATGATTGACAAAATTTAACTACATCTTTATGTAGTCCAGGCCAATAAAAATGTTTCTGGATTTTAGCTTGAGTTTTCCTTATTCCGAAATGACCTCCCACTGGTACCTCATGTGCAACTTGCAACACGTCCTTTCTATACCCTACCGGCAAAAGTACTTGATGAACTTCTGCCCACTTTTCATCCGCCTGCATATGTAAAGGTCTCCATTTTTTTATCAAGACATCACTTTTATGGTAATAACACTCTGGTATACTCGCAGATTCCTCTTCCCTGTATGCTTTCTGATACATCCATTTTATTTCTACATCTTTCTTTTGTAACTCCGCCAATTTTCCTGAACTAAAAATATCCGCCTCATCCTCCTCGTGGTCTTGTTCTTTTTCAACCATCTGATCAAAAATCGTTTCTGATAATCGTACTTCAACTTCATCTTCACTCTTTGATTTATCCTCTTGTCTTAACCTGTGACTTTGTGATCTTGTTACTACACAATCTGGAAAAATCCCAGGATATTCGTCCTTCAACACTTCAGTTGTCTGATTTTCCACTGGCTTATCAACCACAGTAGGCATCACTCCCACCTGGGATCCAGTTATATCATTACCCAAGATAAACTGTATTCCTGGACAAGATAGTTTCTCTATTCCTCCTACTGCCACTTCACCACTCTTCACTGGACTTTCCAATCTTACCTTATACAATGGAACACTTCTCCTCTCACCCTGAATTCCACATATTATCACCTTTTCTGGCAACATTCTTCCTAAGCTACATATCTTCTCATCTGTTACCATTAAGAATTGACTAGCTCTCATATCTCTTAAAATTGTGACTTCTTTACCTGCTCCTCCTGATACACATGAGTAAAATTTACCCACACAAGTAAATTCTGTAAAGAGATCTGGCACCTTCTTATCAATCACCTCTTGATCAGGCTGTACAATCTTTTGCACCTCCTTCGCTTCACTTGGTCTTTCCTTTACCACTTTAACAAACCCTACTGTCTTATCCTGTTTTACCACATCAGCCTTCCCAGTGCTTTTCTTCAACCACCAATACTGTGACTTTACATGGCTTAGTTTATTACAGTGAAAACATTTGAAACTTTTCATTTCTTTTCCACCCTCCTGGCTTTCTTTTTTAATCTGAGGCACATTCTCCTTTTTATCTCTTTTCAGATCAGCTTTACCTTTACCACTTGAGTATTTCTCATGTCTCCAGTTTCTACCCCTCACAGGCTAAAACTGATGTCGGAAACCAAACTTTGATTTATGAACTAATTCATAATCATCTGCCATTTCTGCTGCTGATCTCGCAGTTTTAACCCTCTGCTCTTCCATATGAGTGCTCACTACATCAGGAATTCAATTTTTAAACTCCTCCAAAAGCATAATTTCTCTGAGAGCTTCATATGTATGGTCTATTTTCAAAGCTCTTATCCACCTATCAAAATTACTCTGTTTGAGCCTTTCAAACTCCATGTATGTTTGACCAAATTATTTCCTTAAATTTCTAAACCTTTGTCTGTAGGCTTCAGGCACTAATTCATATGCACCTAAGATGGATTTTTTCACCTTCTCACATGACTCAGATACCTCCTCTGATAGTGATGCAAAGACTTGCCTAGCCCTACCTACCAGCTTTGTTTGAATCAGTAATACCCACATGGCCTGTGGCCATTTCATTTGTTTAGCTACCTTCTCAAATGAAATGAAGACAGTAGGGTTTGTTAAAGTGGTAAAGGAAAGACCAAGTGAAGCGAAGGAGGTGCAAAAGATTGTACAGCCTGATCAAGAGGTGATTGATAAGAAGGTGCCAGATCTCTTTACAGAATTTACTTGTGTGGGTAAATTTTACTCATGTGTATCAGGAGGAGCAGGTAAAGAAGTCACAATTTTAAGAGATATGAGAGCTAGTCAATTCTTAATGGTAACAGATGAGAAGATATGTAGCTTAGGAAGAATGTTGCCAGAAAAGGTGATAATATGTGGAATTCAGGGTGAGAGGAGAAGTGTTCCATTGTATAAGGTAAGATTGGAAAGTCCAGTGAAGAGTGGTGAAGTGGCAGTAGGAGGAATAGAGAAACTATCTTGTCCAGATAGTTCTACCTCCTTCTCAGCAAACCTTGGCAATGTTTGGACATATTTAAATAGATCCCCACCAAGCCTTTGACTTTGATGTCCTTTCTCACTATCCTCATCACTATCATCCAACTGTACTTTTCCCTTTATGCCTGCCAATTTTAACTGACTGTCATGTTTCATGGCCATTTTCTGAAGTTCAAACTCTCTCTCATTATTGTTTTCCCTGATCTGTATCTCCCTTTCTCTTTCTTTTTGTTCTGCTAGGGCTATTCTTTCTGTTTTCCTTTCTTCTCTCTCTTTTTCCTCCCTCTCTCTTTCTCTTTCTTTTTCCTCTCTCTCTTTCTCTTTCTCTTTCCTCTCTCTCTCTCTCGTATTCAAGCTGCTTTAATTCTTTCTCATGTTCCATTTGTTTAGTTTGCAACTGAATTATTGCTATTTCCAATGAGTCAAACTGTATCTCAGGCAACTTTAAATGCTTAGCCACTGCCATAATTACCTCATCTTTTTGCATTTTGTCAGGTAATGTTAACTGCAATGTTTTTGCCAAATCTAACAGTCTGCTTTAAGTCTCTGTCCTTAAGGTACTGCGTGTGACCGTCTCCACCCCAAAACACTTCTGAGCCTGTGAAAGAGCCATTGTCCACAACACACTCCCCACTTAAACTAGAATACCACACCTGATAAGCACCCACAATATGCTCACCCCTCACTGTCTTTAAGTTCACTAAGCCAATCCACTGGATAGAATTTTATCCCTGAAGAGTCCCCAATTTGTTATGGCCAAGGTTTAGAGAACCCCATGTATCATGGAGTTCACCTGACTCACAACTTTTACTAGATTGTGGTATGGGGGGCACTCGGCCCACTCTACAGGTGTGGTAGTGCAGAAATGGAAAAGTATTTTTTAAAGCAAAACAATGTTTATTCTATGAACTCAAGTTCACCTTTTAAAACCTACAGTGAATATCATAGCAACCATTAATTCAAATACAACCCCCAAAGACGACAACACTAAGTAAACCTTTAAGCTTTCCTTTTTAACATCCAGAAGACTTAAAACAAAACCTTTATCAGAAGCACATTAGATTTACATTCACTACTGAGAACATTTATAATTCTGAATGATCAAGAGATAGTCTTTTCATGGCAGAGAGATCAACAGTACACCTACTCTGTCTGGCTTCAGCTCCAACACTGAAAACAAAACTAAAACACAACCTGCAGCAAATAGCCTAAAACAAAAGTAAAAAGCTGACAGACGGCCCAGCTCCACCCACACTCTGACATCACTGCAGTAGTAAATATCCATTTCTTAAAGGTGCTCTCACTGCAGATACTTATATACACACCCATTTATAAACACCCATTTCTTAAAGGTACTCTCACATGACAGAGTGGAGTAGGGACAGGTTAAAGATGTCCGCGAACACCTCTGCCAGCTGGTCCACGCAGGCTCTGAGTGCATGACCAGGGATCCCGTCCGGCCCGTCGCCTTCCAAAGGTCCACTTTCAGGAAGGCCGATCTGACTTTGGAAGCTGTGATGGTGGGAATGGGTGAGTTATGGGCTGCTGGGGCACTCGACAGCGGATTGTTGGCTACCTGCTCGAACCGAGCATAGAATACATTGAGTTCATCGGGAAGGGATGCGCTGCTGCCGGAGATACCGCTCGGCTTCGATTTGTAGCCCGTTATGTTGTTTAGTCTTTCCCACAACCACTGAGAGTCTGTCTGTGATACTAGCTTGGTTTTATATTCTCTCTTGGCATCTCGGATGGCTTTGCGGAAGTCGTACCTGGATTTCTTGTATAGGTCAGGGTCGTCTGACTTGAACGCCTCAGATCTGTCCTTCAGTAGGAAGTCAATCTCGCGATTGAGCCATGGTTTCCGGTTGGGGAACGTATGTACTACTTTCTTTGGCACGCAGTCGTCCACACATTTGCTGATGAAGTCTGTGACGGTGGTGGCATACTCATTTAAGTTGGTCGTTGAGTTCTTAAGTATGGACTAGTCCACTGTCTCTAAGCAGTCACGTAAGAGCTCTTCTGTCTCCTCGGACCAGCACTGCACAACCTTCTTAGCTGGATCCTCCCGCTTGAATTTCTGCTTGTGTGCCGGGAGAAGGAGCACCGTCTTATGGTCTGATTTACCAAAGTGCGGCTGGGGGATGGAACGGTAGGCGTCCTTGATTTTTGAGTAGCAGTGGTCAAGAGTGTTGTCGCCCCTGGTGGGACAGGAGATGTGCCGGTAGAATTTTGGCAGTACACTCTTGAGGTTGGCCTTGTTGAAGTCTCCGGCCATGATGAACAAGGCCTCCGGATGTTCTGTTTCGTAGTTGTTTATTACTGTGTATAGTTCGTCCAGCGCCTTCCTCACTACTGCCTGGGGTGGGATGTAGACCGCTGTGATAATGGCTGAAGTGAACTCACGTGGAAGATAGTATGGGCGGCACTTCACGGTCAGGTATTCCAGGTTCGGGGAGCAGTAGGTTGCCAGGGTCGCCACATCCAAGCACCAGGAGGAGTTGATGAGGAGGCACACCCGTCCACCCTTTGCTTTGCCTGGTGACGCGGTGCGTTCCGCCCGGTGAATTGAGAAGCCTTCAGGTTGTATGGCACAGTCCCAGTCCGGTGAGGCAGGGGTGAGCAATGCCTCTGTGAAACAGAGCACACAGCAGTCTCTTACTTCCCTCTGAAGTTAAGATAGGTTCTCCATGCTGTTAAATTTATCAGTTGATGATCTACTCTGACTTCTTATGATATTTTTACATTAGTTATCTATTCAAAGACATAATTATTATTATGGCTCCAATTGACAGAATGATGACAATGAGGGAGAGATAGAGATTTTGTGGGATATGGGCATGAAATTGCTGAACCTTGGGCCTATTCTCCATTATATAGGTGAGCTGCATAAATCCATGCCAAAGTTAGCATTGTCACCTTGAAACAGGCATGAGGAGTCTGCTTAATACATTGTAGGAGCCTTGGTGACAAATCAAATTTCAATGTGAGATTTTAGTTTATTCCTCATTTTACACCCCTAAAATGGGCAAAATAAAGTAAAATTTCTTTCTTAATATACAAGTTCTGTTTAAGAGATGTACTTTAGTTGCTTGATTTTTATTGACATAAACCATTTGACCAGATAATGATTCAGCTCTTGGTTAATGGAAATTTCAAGGAATTCACAAGTACAGACATAAACAAATAGTTTAGTATGATTGCTGTACAGTTGATCATAAGATTAGTTTTTTATAGATATATTAGGTTTTGCAGCAATAGCTATGGATAAACATGGAGTTGGCACAGCAGCAACAGAAAAATTCAAACAGAGTTTGTTCGTCTCATGCTTTTTACATACGAAACTTAACTTCTGCAGAAATTGGCAAAATGTCCTTAACTCATTACGTTGGAATTTGGAGATGCCAATTGTTCTTTTGTTTAAGAAAACTACTCCATATAATGGATCAGCTGGACTTGCTTACAGTCTTTGGCAGTGAAATTCAACAAGGCCTGAAAATTCATGCCGAGATTGCAATGCCCGGTTGACCTGTGCCCATTACTTTCAAAGCAAGCATCACTTCACTGCCTGCTTATTTACATGATTGCAGCATGCAGCTATTGTTAAGCATGGTCGTAATTGAATGCCTGAGCAGTGAGTGCAAAAGTATAAACGGTCATCTCGAGTTAAAGCTAACCTGCACTACTTAAAGCCAGCCTACATCTCCTGAAGGGAAGAAGGATTTTGACTGCAGCAGGTGCTGGCAGTGATTCTGGAAGGCAGTTTGACCGGAGAAAGTAACAAAAATGGCAGTTTGGCAGGAAGCAGGTGTGGTGATACACCACTGTACTTCCCTAGCATTGTACATAGTTATATAATAGTTGTGTGTAACGTGGCCCTGTAATCCTGTGTATTGTACTGTGTATTGTACTGTAGCTCTGTAGAGGTTCGGTCACCTGTATGTAACCTGACCTGGCCACGGAGAGCTCCGCCTTGGCCACTCCCCCGGGAGTTAGGTATAAGACCCAGCTTCTGAGACCTGACCCATTTTGCCTGGGGTCGTCTGTGTCGGGTAAGCTTCCTATGTAGTGTATTGTAGCCTTGGTTAAAGTCTCACGTGTCTTTGTGGTTCTTGACGCTTAGTGCATCAATTTAATACACTACAGTTATAATGGAGGCTGCTCTGAAACCCGAAAAGTTCTTGCTCGACACCCACGCTCCACGCGCGGATCACCTTTTCAACTGCTGGCTCCGGTGTTTCGAGGCCTACCTGGAAGCATCCTCCGCCTTCGCCAAAACGGACGCTGACCGACTCAACCTCCTGTGCTCACGGCTCGACTACGGGCTTTTCAACCTCATCGCGGGAACAACGACCTACGCCGGTGCCATCGTGAAGCTCAAAAGCCGGTATGCACAAACTGTTAATTCTATTCACGCCCGCCACCGCCTCGCCTCCCAGCACCAGCAGCCGGGTGAACCCCTATCCGTGTTTGTTCGGGACCTCCGTGCCCTCGCGCTCACCTGCAACGCGCCAGCAGTCTCCGCTGAGCAGAACACTGAGGCCCTGGCGCTCGATGCCTTTGTAGCCGGCATCGCTTCCGTCCCAATTCGCCAACTCCTACTGGCACAAACTACCCTGACTCTGGACACGGCAGTCACTATGGCAGAGGCCCAACAGGCAGCATATGACAATAATGCGTCCTACACGCCTGCACAAACTTCCTATGCGCCTGCCCACGTTCCCTACGTGGCCGCTACCTCCCTGCCGCCCGCCCAGCAACAACCCCTGCAAGTCACGACCCACCCAGCCACACCAGCAGTAAAAATAATGCCTGGGCCCCAGTGTCACTTTTGTGTCCAGGCAAAACACCCCAGGAAACGCTGCCCTGCTAGAGATGCTACCTGTTCAGCCTGTGGCAAGAAAGGCCATTTTGCAAACGTCTGCCGCTCCACCGCTGCCTCGGGGTCCAACACCGCGGCCTGCTACTCCTGGGTGCCGCCATCCTCCGTTCCCGGCTCACTATTCGACACGTGCGACGCATGGGCGCCGCCATCTTTGATTATCCCCGGCCCGGCTTCCTTCACTTCCGGTCCGCCGCACGTCACTTCCGGTCCGCCGCCGATCGTCGCTTCCAGGTCCGCCCCGCCGGCGATCGTCACTTTCGGACCTGCTCACTTGACCTCTGGCCCCCCCTCCATGTGATCTGCATGGGCGCCGCCCGGAACCCCTACTTACGTCACTTCCGGTCCACCGCTGATCGTCACTTGCGGTCCTGCGCACTCAACTGAAATGCTGCAAACAACTGAGATGCAGCCAACGACAGCAACCTGGCCTCCAACAGCAGCCTATGACGCCTGGGCGCCGCCACCTTCTTCCGCAGGCCGCTCCCCGGATCCGGCACCCTTCTCCAACAGCTCCACCATCGCATCCATCGTCCTCGACCAGGACCGACCGCATCAGCTCGCCAGATCCACCATGGAGGTTCAGGTAAATTGTTTCACTGTTACCTGCCTCTTCGACAGCGGCAGCACGGAGAGCTTCCTCCACCCGGACACCGTGCGCCGCTGCTCCCTCAAGGTACTACCCACGCGCAGGCATATTTCCATGGCCTCCAACTCCCAGTCGGCCGAGGTTTCGGGCTATTGCGTCATCACCCTCTCAGTGAACGGCGCGGTGTTCCAGGATTTCAAATTCATGGTCCTCCCTCACCTCTGCGCCGTCGCGATCCTCGGCCTGGACTTCCAATGCCACCTGCGCAGCCTCACCTTGCATTTTAACGGCCCCCTCTCCCCCCCTCATGGTCTCCAACCCCCAGTTCTTCCCTGATTCCCCCCCCGGGCCCCGCCTGTAGTCTCTCCACGCTCAGGATCCCCCCCCTTCACTGTTTGCTAATCTCACCCCCGACTGCAAGCCCGTGGCTACTAAAAGTCGGCGTTACAGTTTCGGGGACCGCCAATTCATTCGAGCGGAGATTAAGCGCCTTCTCTCGGAAAAGATCATTGCTCACAGCACCAGCCCCTGGCGAGCCCAAGTGGTGGTAGTCAAGTCTAGCGAGAAACACCGCATGGTCATTGACTACAGTCAAACCATCAACCGGTACACGCTGCTTGATGCGTATCCCCTCCCCCGCATATCTGACACGGTCAACCGGATTGCACAGTACCGGGTGTTCTCCATCATAGACTTGAAATCCGCCTACCACCAGCTCCCTATCCGCCCAGAGGACTTCATGGCCTTCGAGGCGGACAGCCACCTCTACCACTTTCCTAGGGTACCCTTTGGCGTCACCAATGGAGTCTCGGTCTTCCAATGGGAGATGGACCGAATGGTGGACCAGAACAGACTGCGGGTTACCTTCCCGTATCTGGACAACGTCACCATCTGCGGCCACAACTAGCAGGACCATGACATCAATCTCCCTAAATTCCTCCAAACTGCCAAACGCCTCAATCTCACGTACAACGAGGCAAAATGTGTTTTCGGCACCACCCGCCTCGCCATACTCGGCTACGTGGTGGAGAACGGTGTCCTCGGCCCCGATCCCGACCGTCTGCGCCCCCTTCTCGAACTCCTCATTCCCACCTGCCCCAAAGAACTGAGGCGATGCCTCGGGTTCTTTGCCTACTATGCCCAGTGGGTGCCCAAGTATGCTGACAAGGCCCGACCCCTCCTCCGTTCCCCCTCATTCCCCCTCCCGCCCGAGGCCTGCCTGGCCTTCCACCTCCTAAAAACCGCTGTCGCCAAAGCCGCCATGCATGCGGTAGACGAGTCTGCACCATTCCAAGTCGAGAGCGATGCCTCCGACTTTGCCCTGGGTGCCACCCTCAACCATGCGGGCAGGCCCATCGCCTTCTTTTCCCGCACACTCCAAGGCCCCGAGATCCGCCACTCCTCTGTTGAGAAGGAGGCACAGGCCATAGTGGTAGCCGTCCGGCACTGGAGGCACTACCTGGCCGGAAAACCATTTACCCTCGTTACTGACCAACGATCAGTTGCGTTCATGTTCGACAACAAACAACGAGGTAAAATCAAAAATGATAAGATATTACGGTGGAGGATCGAACTCTCCACCTACAATTATAGTATCTTATACCGGCCAGGTAAGCTCAATGATCCTCCTGATGCCCTGTACCGTAGTACTTGTGCCAACACACAGGATGACCGACTGCGGGCACTACATAATGACCTCTGTCACCCGGGCGTCAGGCGGTTCTACCACTACACCAAGGGCCACAACCTGCCCTTCTCAGTCGAGGAGGTCAAGGCCATGACTAGGGACTGCCAAGTCTGTGCGGAGTGCAAGCCGCAATTCTACAAGCCAGACAAGGCGCACCTAATCAAGGCTACCCGCCCCTTTGAACGTCTCAGCATTGACTTCAAAGGGCCCCTCCCCACCCACAACCGCAACACGTACTTCCTCAATGTCATCGACGAGTACTCGCGGTTCCCCTTCGCCGTTCCCTGCCCCGACACGACCTCCGCCACCGTCATCAAAGCGTTGCACGACCTCTTCATGCTGTTCGGTTATCCCATTTACATTCACAGTGACCGGGGCTCCTCCTTCATGAATGAGGAGCTGCGTCGGTACCTGCTCGCCAGGGACGTTGCCTCAAGCAGGACGACCAGTTACAACCCCCGGGGGAACGGACAGGTGGAGAGGGAGAACGCGACAGTTTGGAAGGCCGTGCTGCTAGCCCTCAAGTCCAAAGGCCTACCAGTCTCCCGTTGGCAGGAGGCCCTCCCTGCCGCACTCCACTCCATCCGGTCCCTTTTGTGTACTGCAACGAATGCTACCCCTCATGAGCGGATGTTTCTCTTCTCCAGGAGATCGGCATCCGTGACATCGCTTCCGTCCTGGCTCCTGTCCCCGGGAGACGTCCTGCTCCGCAAGCACGTGCGGACCTCTAAGGCGGAGCCCCTGGTGGAGAGAGTCCGTCTCCTCCACGCCAACCCACAGTACGCATACATAGCGTACCCCGATGGGCGTGAGGAGACCGTCTCCATCAAGGACCTGGCCCCCTCTGGGGCCCCTGCCGCGCCCGCCCCGCAACCTCCACCCCTGGCGTGCCAGCCGCTGTCATCCCGCAGTTTCGCCTCGAGCCAGCCGAAGCGGTGGGGGACGTCATGCCGCCTCGCGACCCAGCACCACCGACCGCACGGATACCGCCGGACACTACCTCAGCGCCGCAGCTCCGACGTTCAAAGAGATCGACCAAACCCATCGTTCGTCTCGACCTCTGACGACACGGAACCTCCTGATGGACTCTGTTCGTTACTCCCTGTTTGTTCACTGTGTTTGCTACTCCATATTTTCACCCCGGACTTCCTTCTAAACAAGGGGTGAATGTGGTGATACACCACTGTACTTCCCTAGCATTGTACATAGTTAGATAATTGTGTGTAACGTGGCCCTTTAATCCTGTGTATTGTACTGTGTATTGTACTGTAGCTCTGTAGAGGTTCGGTCACCTGTATGTAACCTGACCTGGCCACGGAGAGCTCCGCCTTGGCCACGGAGAGCTCCGCCTTAGCCACTCCCCCGGGAGTTAGGTATAAGGCCCAGCTTCTGAGACCTGACCCATTTTGTCTGGGGTCGTCTGTGTCAGGTAAGCTTCCTATGTAGTGTATTGTAGCCTTGGTTAAAGTCTCACGTGTCTTTGTGGTTCTTGACGCTTAGTGCATCAGCAGGCTGCCAGGTTCTCCAATGCAGCATTAGACACCTTGTTGCAGGAGGTGGAGATGATGTCTCCTATCCATCGGAGACCAGAAAACCTTCCAGACATTCTCTGGGAAGGAAGTGAGGGCACATATCATCACCATTGAAATGCATTGAACAGACCTGGGAAGGGGGCAGGAAAATGTTAACGCGGATGAGAGACTTCGCTTTTGTGGAGAAGCTGGGATTCACTCTGGAGGAGAAAAGGTTAGGAAGAGATTTGACAGATGGAGCTCAAAACCATCATGAATGGTTTTGATAGAGCAAACAAAGAGATATTGCTTTCAGTGACGTAAGTGTCAGCATTGAAAGGACACAGATTTGACCAGAAGTGATGTAAGAAACATTATTTTACACAGTGGATTAGAGTGATCTGGAATGCACAACCTGAAGGATAGTGGAAGCAGATCAGTAGTAGCATTCAAAAGAGAATTGGATAGATATTTGAGTTAAAAATTCACAGCACTATGGGGAAGAGCAGGGGAGTGGGTCCTATTGAGTTCTAGTTCAAGATTCTCTTAAGGTTATCATGCAGATTCAGTTGGCAGTTAGGATGCAATGGTAGCATTCATGTCAAGAGGGCTAGAATACACGACCAGGAATGTACTTCTGAGGCTGTATAAGGCTCTAGTCAGACCCCATTTGGAGTATTGTGAGCAGTTTGGGTCCCGTATCAAAGGAAGGATGTGCTGGCCTTGGAAAGGGTCCAGAGGAGGTTCACAAGAATGATCCCTGGAATGAAGAGCTTGTCATATGAGGAACGGTTGACTGTGTCTGTACTCATTGGGGTTTAGAAGGATTAGGGGGAATCTTATTGGAACTTACAGGATGCTGAGAGGCCTGGATAGAGTGGACGTGAAGAGGATGTTTCTACTAGTAGGAAAAACTAGAACCAGAGGACACAATCTCAGACTAAAGGGATAATCCTTGAAAATTGAGATGAGGAGGAATTTCTTCAGCCAGAGGGTGGTGAATCTGTGGAACTCTTTGCTGCAGAGGGCTGTGGGGGCCAAATCACTGAGTGTCTTTCAGACAGAGATAGATAGGCTCTTGATTAAAAAGGGGATCAGGGGTAATGGGGAAAAGGCAGGAGAATGGGGATGAGAAATATATCAGCCATGATTGAATGGCGGAGCAGACTCGGTGGGCCAAGTGACCTAATTTTGCTCCTATGTCTTATTGTCTTATGGATTGATCTGCCAAAGAGCTAGAACAAGCGTGATGGGCCAAGTGTCCTCCTTCTGAGTGGTATCATTCGACAATTTTACTTACAATCTTTACACAAACTAAACTCACCACAGGAGATCAAGTTCTTTTAAAAATATTTTTGTTCAAGGCTTTTTACCTGTACACTCAGAAATATTAGAAGACCAAAGCAGCGTCCTGAACAAACAGCCAAAAATGCCCAACCTCCCCCGATACCAACACCCCACCACATCCCATCTACCTAATTTAGAGCCCCTTACCCCGCCCCGGCCCCCCGCAACTGTCCCCCCCCCCCCCCCCCCCCCCCGCCGCTGACCCCTCAATTCTACTCGAAGAAATCAATTAACAGTTTCCACCTCCAGGCGAATCCCTCAACAAAGCAACCTTGACCTTCTCCAACTGCAGGAATTCTGCCAGGTGGCCCACCTTCGGCGACTCCGAGTCCCACCAACACAACAAATTCCATCTCCGGGCTATCAGGGAGACAAAGGTCAATACATCGGCCTTTCTCCCCACCTGCACTCCCGGATCTTCCAACACACTGAATATCCCCACCTCCGGACTCAGGCGCACCCTCACACCTAGAACCTCGGACACATATACGAAAACCCCTGCCAGAACCCCCTCAGTATTGGACACACTCAAAATATATGGACATAATTCGCCGCTCCCCACCCCCCACACACCACCCACACATGTCTTCTACTCCCACAAAGAACCATCCCATCCTCGCTACCGTCATGTGGGCCCAATGATCACTTTAAACTGGATGAGGCTTGACGAGGATGAATTCACTCTTCGCAAAGCCTCAAACCAAGTCCTGGCCCGCACCTCCCCTCCAAGCTTCTCCTCCCATTTCCGCTTAATCTCCTCCACCGGAGCACCCTCCCTCTCCATCAATTCCCTGTAAATATCAAACACCCTCCCCTCCCCTATACCGCCCTCCAGCACCGGAGACAGCAGCCCCGGGAAGGACGACATCTCTCTCATCATGAAATCTCTCACCTGCAGGTACCTAAAGCTGTTTCCCTCGGGCAACTCATACAATTGCTTCAACTCCTCCGGCTCCGCAAACTTGCCCCGTATAAACCGGTCCCTAAAGTACTCTAACCCCAACTGCCGTCACCCCCGGAACCTCGCACCCAGCCCCGCCGGCACAAACCTATGGCTGTCGTATATTGTAACGCACAACAACATAGCCTCCAGGCCAAAATGTTACCAATATTGGCTCCACACCGTAACGCCGAAACCACCAGTGGGCTCATGGAGTACTTGACTGGTGAGAATGGAAGAATCATAGAATCATAGAATTTACAGAGCAGAAGGAGGCCATTCAGCCCATCGCGTC
Organism: Scyliorhinus torazame; assembly: GCF_047496885.1. Taxonomy (NCBI): domain Eukaryota; kingdom Metazoa; phylum Chordata; class Chondrichthyes; order Carcharhiniformes; family Scyliorhinidae; genus Scyliorhinus; species Scyliorhinus torazame. Next base: position 216,998,306 of record NC_092712.1, read on the forward strand.
TGCACCGACCCTTGGAAAGAGCATCCCAATTAAGCCCAGGCCTCCACCCTATCCTCGTAACCCAGTAACCCCACCCAACCCTTTTGGACACTAACGGCAATTTAGCATGGCCTAATCTGCACATCTTTGGACTGTGGGGGGAAACCGGAGCACCCGGAGCAAACCCACACAGTCACGGGGAGGACGTGCAGACTCCGCACAGACAGTGACCCAAGCCGGGAATCGAACCTGGGACCCTGGAGCTGTGAACCAACTGTGCTAACCACTGTTACCGTACTGCCCAAGAGTTGCCAACAACAGTGCCAACAAAACAGCCCCCTTACACGATGGCATCTCCAGCCTCCTCCAAACCGATCTCTCCTCCACCACCCCATTTCCTCACCACAGCAATGTTTGCTGCTCAATAATAATTCTCCTCTGTCCAGGAACACCCACCTCACCTCTTGAGAGGCAGTGGCGCAAGTGTATTATCACTGGACTAATAATCCAGAAACCCAGGGTAATGCTCTGGGGACCCAAGTTTGAATCCCACTATGGCAGATGGTGAAATTTGAATTCAATAAGAATCTGGTGTTAATAGTCTAATGGTGATCATGATGACCCTGAAACCATTGTCGATAGTTGTAAAAATATATCTGGTTCACTAATATCCTTTAGGGAAGGAAATCTGCCATCCTTACCTGGTCTGGCTCCAGATCCACAGCAATTAGGGATGGCCAATAAATGCTGGTCCAACCAGCGAAGTCCAGATCACATGAACAAATTTTAAAAAAACACAGGGTCTTCCCCACCCACACAACCCCCAAATTATCCTGTTAGCCTTCCTGAAAACTTCCTGGGACCAAGGACAGGGAGGTCCTGGAACACAAACAAGAACAAGCGCTGTCATTTTCACCGTCTCCACGTGCCCAGCCAGTGACAGCAGCAACACATCCCACCTCTTAAAATCTGCCTTCATTCCCTCTACCATTCGTGCCCAGTTCAGTTTGTGTAGTTGGGCCCAACTACGTACCACCTGCATTCCACACCACACTGAATGGCAACTCCCCCAACCTACTCTCTTACCCTCTAACATTGATCGGGAACAACTCGGTCTTCCCCATAGTCAATTTGTACCCGAAAACCACCCAAATTCCCTCAAAATCTCCATAATCCCTCCACTGTTGCCCACCGGATCCGAGATATATAATAACAAATCGTCAGCATATAGTGAACCTCTATGCTCAGCATCCCTCACGCAATCCCTTTCTAATCTCTTGATCTCAACGACTCTATCGCCAAGGTGAAAAGTAACGGGGAGAGCAGGCACCACTGTTTCACCCCCGATGTAACCCAACGTATCTCAAACATATCCGGTTCATCCGAACACTCGCCACCAGCGCCCTCTACAACAGCTGAACCCAATCCACAAAGCCCTGCACAAACCTGAACTGCCCCAGCATCTCCAACAAATATGTCACTCCACCCGATCAAAGGCCTTCTCTGTGTCCATTGCCACCAGTACCTCTACCTCCTGTTCCGCTGAGGGCATCATAATTACATTGAGTATCCTCCACACATTTGCCGACAACTGCCTTCCCTTCACAAAACCTGTCTGGCCCTCCCCTGTCACCACCAGCACAGTCCTCAATTTGCGATGCAAGCACCTTTGCCAACACCTTCGCATCAATGTTCAGCAGCGATATCAGGCAGTACGACCCACACTGCTCCGGGTCCTTATCTTTCTTTAAGGTCAGGGAGATGGACGCCTGTGACATTGTGGGGGAAAGCTCTCCCCTATCCCACGTCTCATTGTATGGCCTTACCAACAAGGGACCCAGCTCCACACTAAACTTCTTATAAAACTCAACTGGGAATCTGTCCAACCCGCCTGCATCACACCCATGCCGTCCATCACCTCCCTCAACTCAATCGGCGTCCCCAGCCCCTGCACCCTCTCCCCTCCACCTTAGGGACTCCAACCCATCCAGGAACTACCGCATCCCCTCCTCCCCGGCCGGGAGCTCTGGCTCATACAGCCTCCTATAGAAGGCCACAAATGCCCCATTCACCCCCTCCAGATTCGTCACCACCTTACCCCTTGTCCCTCACCCTACCAATCTCCCTCACCGCTGTTTGCTTCCTCAGTTGATGTGCCAGCACCCTGCTCACCTTTTCCCCGTACTCATACACTGCCCCTCTGGCCCCCCGCAACAGCCCCACTGCCTTCCCCGTGGACACTAACTCAAACTCCACCTGGAGCCTCTGCCTCTCCCTTAACAACTCGTCCTCTGGTGCCACTAAGTACCTCCGATCTAACCTCAGAATCTCCACTACCAGCCTCACCCTCTCCACACGCTCCACCCTCTCCCTGTGCACCAGGATCAAAATAAATTCCCCCCTAACTAGAGTCTCAAGTGCCTCCCACAGCGTGGCAGCTGTGACTTCCCCCATATCATTCAATTCCACATACCCAAAATGGCAGCCCTCACCCGCTCACACCCCCCCCCTCATCTGTCAACAGCTCCACATCCAACCTCCACTGCGGCTGTTAAGCCTCCCGCTGCAGCACCCGCAAATCCACCCAGTACAGTGCCGGTCGGATACCACAATGGCTGAGTATTCTGCATCGACCACCCCCGTCAGCAGCCCCTTGTTCATAACAAAAAAGTCGATCTGGGAATATACCCGATGCACATGAGAGAAGTACGAGAATTCCTTCACCCTCGGCCTCCCAAACTCCATGGGTCTGCCCCCCCCCGCCAATGCGCTCCATGAATCTACCCCAACAGATAGGCCACAATGCTCCCCATCTCGAAAGCCATTCCCTTGTTAACCAACACCGCCACTCCCCTCATCTTCATGTCTAACCCTGAGTGGAATACCTGCCCCACCGTATCTTCCCCCGCCTCGTCTGGTCCTCCAACTTCAGGTGTGTCTCCTGCAAGAACACAATATCCGCCATCAGGCTCCTCAGATGTGCAAAAAAATGCGACCGTTTAACCGGCCTATTAAACCCTCGGATGTTGCAAATAACCAGCCTGGTCGCCGGGGGGTGGGGGTTGGGGGTCTCCGCTCACCCGCCGATCAGCCATATCCCTTTTTAAGCCAGCCCCCGGCACGCATCATGCGCCACTCCCGGCCCGCACTCAGATGTCCGACGCCACCTGTCCTTTCCCAACGAAGCCACCAGCCCCTCAATGCACCACACCCCATCACACACCCAACAGTACACATGCCTCATTCCTAACATTCCTATACGCCACTTCAAACTCACTCACCTTCCCATCTGACTCACACCCACTGCATTTGGTGGAGTGTGGCATCAATGAACCCTAGCAAATTAACATCAATGGGAATCAGGGGCTGGAGTCATACCTTCCACAAAGAAAGATGGTTGTGGTTGTTGGAGGTCAATCATCTCACTCCCAGAACATTGCTGCAGAAGATCCTCAGGGTGGTGTCCTAGGCCCAACCACCTTCAGCTGCTTCATCAATTACCTTCCCGTCATCACAACGTCAGAAGTGGGGATGTTCATCAACGACTACACAATGTTCAGCATCATTCATGACTTTTTCGAATCTGAAGCAGTCCAAGTCCACATGCAGTAAGGCCTGGACAAAATTTAGGCTTGAACTGTTAATTGTGCACCACACAAATACCAGGCAATAACTTTCTCCAACAAGGGAGAATCTAGCCCTGGTCATTCAATGGATTTACTGTTGCTCAATCCCCCACTATCAATACCATGGGTTAATATTGATCAGAAACTGAACTGTACCAACTACATAAAAACTGTGGCTACACAACTAGTGAGATGCGAGACATTCTGCATTAGCTATCTCATTTCCTTTCTCCCTAAAGCCTAAAAGGCACAAGTCAGTAGAGTATTGGAATACTTTTCATTTGCCTATTTGAGTACAGTTTCAAACACACTCAAGAAGCCTTCCCGTAACAGCCTCCCCAAACAGGCGCCGGAATGTGGCGACTAGGGGCTCTTCACAGTAACTTCATTTGAAGCCTACTTGTGACAATAAGCGATTTTCATTTCAAGAAGTTCAACATGTTGCTCTCTTTGGTTGGCTCTTAATTTGGCTCTGTTTAATTATGTTTGCTCAAGAGTCGCCAGGTATCTTTCGACACCGCCACAAGGTTCAGAACCGAATACTGATCAATGACTCGATACACCAGTTAGTAAGTTCAAAAGCAATGCTCATTTATTTACACACAGTCAAATCTACTCATGCATAAACTCTACAAACTAAACTACCACTATTACTAAAGTCAGAGGAACAATGGCCGTTGCTCGGTTCTTAGGCTGCTGGGTTGAGCTGTTTACAGGATAGCAACTAGGAGCGTGCGTTGACTTGGAACTTACTTGGTCTGGTGCAGCTGTTAGGCTGGTCTCTCTCTTCGCTGAGAGCCAAAGCCAAAGGAGGGCGATTCTCCCTTGGGGAATACCTTTTTATACTAAAAAGGACTTTGCGCGCTTTTGGGCGGGCCTTGAACTTGGGCCTCAATTAATTGGGTCTTTCCCAATCAGTCGTATCGATCTTCCTCCAATAGAGGGGTGGTTCCCTGATTGCTGGGCGTGTCCTGGTGACTGTTGGTCTGCTTTGTCTTAGTCTCTTCTGGCGCCGGGGTGTCTGCCTTAACATTGTTTATCTAAATGTTTCCCTTTTGTCCCCGGAGATGGCTCATTAGTATGTAGATGCTTAGTAGTTTCTGTCCTGTCTGAGAGTTTAAGGTTCTAATCAACAGACAGAGCTTGCACCTGCTTGTTTCTTAGTATTGTCCAATTTTCCCTGCATTCTTTGCAAGTGTCCATTTTGTAATCGGGACGTGGCCATCCCAGATGGCTACAACATCATGCAGGACAAAGCAGGCTTCTGATTGTCACCCCTTATACTACTTAAACATTCACTCCCTCCACCACCGATGCACAATGGCGACACTGTGAACCATCTATAGATACGCTCCAGCAACTGTTCAATATATATACAGATACACAATGCTACCGTGCTGCCCAAAAATGTGTTTGAATTATAGGTAAGCTGTTCCAGTACAGCTACAACACTGACAGCTACCTGGCAATGTGGAAAATTGCCCAGGTGTGTCCTGTACACAAGAAACAGGACAAATCCAACCCGGCCAATTACTGCCCTATCAGTCTACTCTCCATCAGCAAAGTGATGGACAGAGTCATCAACAGTGCTGTCAAGCGGCACTTACTCAGCAATAACCTGCTCACGGACACACAGCTTGATTCTGTCAGGGTCACTCAGCGCTGACCTCATTACAGCCTTGGTTCAAACATGGACTAAAGAGCTGAATGCCAGAGGTGAGGTGAGAGTGACTGCCCTTAACATCGAGGCAGCATTTGACCGAGTGTAGGCGTCAAGGAGCCGTAGCTGAAATTGAGTCGATGGGAATCAGCTGGAAAACTCTCCGCTGGTTGGAGTCATACCTACCACAAAGGAAGATGGTTGTGGTGGTTGGAGGTCAATCATCTCAGCTCCAGGACATCACTGCAGGAGTTCCTCAGGTTAGTGTCCTAGGCCCAACCATCTTCAGCTGCTTCATCAATGACCTCTCTTACATTATAAGGTTGGAAGTGGCGTTGTTTGCGGGTGACTGCACAATGTTCAGCACCATTTGTGACTCCTCAGACAATGAAGAGTCCATGTCCAAATGCAGCAAGACCTGGACAATATCCAGGTTTGGGCTGACAAGTGGCAAGTGACATTTGTGCCACACAAGTGCCAGGCAATGACCATCTCCGACAAGAGAGGATCTAACCAGCGCTCTTTGACATTCAATGGCATTACCATCGCTGAATCCCCCACAATCAACATTATGGGGGGTTACCATTGATCATAACCTGAACTGGGCAAACCATATTAATACTGTGGCTACACAGGAAAAACCCCAGAAATGAAAAGCACCCCAACCCCCGACTGCACAAGCAGAACACACCCTATGAATCCTGTAACCACACATCGCAGGGCCGCAGCAGAAGGAGACTCAGATTTCCTATACACTACCCCGTGAACCGTCACCCAATTAAGAGATGCGTGTGATAAAATAACACCGTTCCTACCCACATCGGACCCACACCAGTTCTTTGCTAGAGTAATACAGCAGGCAACCATGTACGGCCTGGATGAAAAGGAGCAAGTGAAGCTCACAGTTTTAAGACTCGACCCTTCAGTCGTGTCAGCCCTTCCCGACCCACAGAATATAGGAGGAGGCACCCTACAAGAAATGCACACAGCGATCCTAGATGCGATGGCTATAACGAAGGAGACCCCATAGAAGGCCTAAACAAGTGTAGGCAAAAGAAAACAGAGCACCCCACAAGCACCCTGGACGCTTGTGGATACATTTCACGGCAGTATTCGGAGAGTTAGCCCGCGTCTATTTGTCCCCAGATAATATGGCCAAATGGACTTGCATCCTAGTCTCTCACGCGACAGAGGCAGGACAGAGAGCGTGTGTGAATTATGACCCCTCAGACAAGGTCCACAACGAGAAATGGGTTTTGAAAATATTGTCCCGCACTTGTGAACAGTCCATCCAAGGCAAAGCCGCATTTGTTAGAACAGAGGAAGAACAGGCAAGCATGCATCCAGTTGGGACGCACCAGAACCCCGCATGGGTAAATGAGGCCAGGAACAGCCCACAGCAAACCAAATCCCAGGAGTGTTATAATTGCGGCCAATTAGGACACTTCACACGAGAATGTCAAGGCCCCCTAAAACAGCAGAGAAACCGACAGACACCCTAAATAAGAATAGGGCAAAGCCAATTCACAGTGTTAGCGCCCGTTCTGAGAACATAGATATGAACGGCACCGACTGATAGTGTTCGGGCTCCCCAGCTTGGGTCTGTGACACCCTTTGGGACATGTCCGGTAGACATGTAATGGCAGGCACAGTCTAGGGACAGCCCGTAAAATTCCTTTGGGACACAGGAGGGTCCCGCACCACACTCAATTCCACCACGATGTTTCAGCGAGGCACGTGGCTCATGACAGGCACCATTACACTCAGCGGTTTTGCAGGACATTTACAGCAAGGACACATCACAACCCCTGTAGCAATTGAGACAGGGAACATTAAAACTAAACACCCCATAGTTCAGGTCGATCTACCCCAGACAGCTGAACACATCCTAGGAATTGACTTCATGAGCTCCCACAACCTCTCATTTGACCCGGTAAATAAATGTATGTGGAAAATGGCAAAGGCAGCATGAGCCCCCACCACGCTCACAGTTGGAGAGTATGAAAATTGGATCAGCGCAGTAGGAGACTTCTGGTTCGCCCCTCGAGCCATTAGTCAGGACAAACAAGTTAGGGACGTCCTGCAGTAACACAAAGCAGCATTTGCACAGCACAAGCATGACTGTGGCAAGATCGCTGGCTTAGTGAATATTACAGGTACCGACCCCAGACCGCAAAAGCAGTACGGTTTTCCCCAAGAAGCAGAGGGAGAAATCTCAAAAGTGATACAGAGTTTGCTTGATCAAGGCATACTCTGATCAGTAGCCTCCACGAATAATGCACCAATTTGGCCCATCAGGAAACCCGATGGATCATGGCGACTGACCATTGATTACCGGGAACTGAACAAAGTAGCCCCAGTAGCAGCCCCCACCGTAGCCACGAGTCCCGAGACCATGCTCAAACAGGGACTACAGTCAAAAAAAAAATCGGTTTTGGACATCAGCAACGGCGTTTGGTCCATTCCATTGGATAAAGCGTGCCAATATAAATTCGCATTCACATTCCAGGGACAGCAATATACATGGACGTGCCTTCCACAAGGCTTCCACAACTCCCCCTCCATTTTCCACCGACAGCTGGCAAATGGATTAGCAAATTTTCCCGACCTGATTCTCTGGTCAAATATGTAGATGATCTGCTACTACAGACGGACACAAAGTGAGAGCACATTTCGCTTCTTGCCAAACTTTTAGGACTCCGAGAACAAATTGGCTGTAAAGTGAACCCCAAGAAGGCCCAGAATTTATAGGAAAAAGTGATTTACTTAGGTACAGTAATCACACATGGCAAACGCGAGATCGAGCAGAAACGAATCGACTCGATCGTCAAATTAACCCTGCCCCATAATGTGTTAGCCCTCCGGTCATTTCTAGGACTGGTTGGCTACTGTAGAAACCATATTGACGGTTTTGCCACAAAAGCAGCGCCCCTTGGGAATGGTTTCCACAGCACACGGATGCCGTGGATGCTTTAAAAAGAGCCCTCAGCACAGCCCCCGCATTACAGGTCCCAGATCCACTTTCCCCGTACGCAATTGAGGTTGCAACTACCGACTGAACCCTTCTGGCTGTGCTCCTCCAAGAATGCCATGATCGCTTAGGCCCCATGGCATACTCCTCATGCATATTAGATCCAGTCGAGCAAGGATTTTCTGCCTGCGAAAGGCACCTGCTCGCAGTTTTTTGGGCAGTACAATACTTCGCCTACATTACAAGACTCCACCCCATTCACCATTCTCACTGAACACACCCCAACACAGCTACTACTAGATGGTCGACTTAAGGATGGCACAGTCAGCCAAATCCGCGCAGTCCGTTGGACCCTTCTCTTACAGGGACGGGGCATCACAGTTAAGAGAACCAAGAGCCACACTTTCCTAGCCAATAATTTACACTATGCAGACACCCCACATGAGTATGAAATCATCTCCACTAAGCATAATACCGGACCCTTTGTACCAAAGTCAGCTCCTCCGAAACCAGGTACTACACCCCAGAGACCCCAGCCCACAGACACATGCGCACGCCTTAGAATCTATGTGGATGGCTCCTCCACGGTTTTAAATGGAAAAAGGATTACAGGTTGCGGTATTTATGTAGAAGACACGCAGGGACGCGCCCGAGAAGAGATTTTGTTAAAATTGCCAGGACATTTAGGCTCGCAGGCAGCAGAACTGGCAGCTATAGCGTACATTGTAGATCACCCCGACTGGTTTCCAACCCCAGCCGACATATATTCGGACAGTTTATATGTTTGCAACAGTTTAACCAAATTCCTACACCTGTAGGAAACTAGAGGATTCGTTTCCGCAGATGGAAAGCCCCTCCCCTCAGCCCCATTACTCCAGCATATTCTGAGAACGGCCAAAGACCGTAGATACGAAATCATCAAAGTTCGAAGTCATCATCGTTCTTCCCCCCCTGGTAATTTTAAAGCAGAAGCCCTAGCAAAGGCAGGTTCCAGATATGGTCACTTTTGGAACCCCCCCCCGGATGTGCCCCAGTACACGCAGTTCAGGTCTCACAGACCAGCATTCAAGATTTGGCAAAGGCTCAAAAGGAAGATGAGAAGCTCAGGGAAGTTTTAAAAGGCAACTTCCCAGCCCCTTATGATAAGGTTAAAAACGTGATAACCATACATGACGGTGTGATTTTGAAAGACGGCATTTATGTAGTCCCCAGCCAGGACAGGAATCAAATTATTTGTCAGTTTCATGACAATCATGGACACCAGGGCATTGAACCCACCCTAGCCCACCTCAGACCTCTCTGCTGGTGGCCTGATTTAAAAGCCAATGTTACACATTACATCGTGAATTGCTTAATCTGTGCCCAGAACAATCCAGACAGATATGCAAGAAAAGCTCAGCTAAGTCATACCCACCCCATTAATGGCCCCTGGACGAATTTGCAAATTGATTATACAGGACCCCTACCCCCCTGCAGAAATGGTTTTAAGTATGTGTTGGTGGCCATCGACACCTTAACAAAATGGGTGGAAGCTTTTCCATCCAGAACAAACACTGCCAAAACGACAGCTAAAATCCTCACTCAGCACATCTTTACAAGATGGGGACTCCCACGCAGTATAGAGTCTGATCAAGGCTCCCATTTTACAGGACGAGTGATGAAAAACGTCCGTACAATTTTTGGCATAAAACAAAAGTTCCATATTGCATACCACCCCCAATCAAGCGGCATAGTGGAAAGAATGAACAGAACTTTAAAAGCAACCCTCAGAAAAATGGTGCAACAGCACAACAGCACCTGGGACACAGTTCTCCCATTTGCATTAAAGTTCATTCGAAACACAGTATCCACATCCACAGGATACACCACCCACAGACACATGACCGGGCGCCCCATGAAAGGGACGGAATATTTATTAGGACTGGATTTGGCCAGCCCCACAGTCACCGCCCTCACGCATGAGAAAGCAGTGCAACAGGTTATTGAAAATGTGAAGGCCACCCAGCTTGCAGCAGCAGTCAGGCTTGGCACACGGAAGAAACAAAGCAAGGCTTGCTTTGCTAAAACGGTACGCGCCACCGAGTTTGCAGTAGGGCAGCAAGTGATGCTATCCCTATACAACCCCAGTTCATTCCTTTCCCCCAAATTTTCTGGACCGTACTCCACCTCTGATAAAGTCAGCCCCTCTGTGTATAAGATCACCTATCCGAATGGCAAGTCTGCGTGGTTCCACATAAACCAGCTTAAGGCTTATGGCTCGCAGAACAACCATTCACACCACATCTCGCTTGCAGCAGCAGATGAGCACGCCCCGCCCATGACCGACGTATTCCTACCCTCCCCGAACCTGTCCAGCCCATCTTCAGACACGCCTACGACTCCACCCCCAGAGGCACGACTCCGCCTCTCCCTTCAAGCAGCAGCGACAGCGACAGTGATAGCGATGACGACAGCCCTAGCACACCACGTTATGATTATACCCCTGCACCAGGCCCCACTCCCAGCGATTCTGAACATGATTCCAGCGACTCCTTCGAGATAACGTACATTAAAGCCCCTGATCCAGACCCACCGCCCGACGATTATGGATTAACCCCTAGCAGCTCCAACCTCGATACAAAATTCTGGTACCGAGACAATTCGTTCAGGCTCATCCGGAATGATGAGATGGACCCCAATTCGCCCCAAGCAGCTTCAGCAAACCTACTCCAGTCAAGAGTATGGCAGCCGGGAGAAGATGATGACATAGAGTCTGACTCCCACCAAACGAATCCCTTTGCGACTCTGTTCGCTTTAGTGCAATGAGGTGTCCAGGTGATGGTACAAAAAGGAACCGATGGAGATTTACGGTGTCCTTTCTGATGGAACATGCACCATGTTTGTTTTGTATGTTTGTTTGTTACAATGAATGTTAAATGTTGTTTGTTAATTTAAAGTTTTCATGGCCCCATGCCACCACTCCTTTAACGCCCACCGGCAGTTAATGGAACAAGTTTGTCCGCGGATAACCAATCATAGCTACTCTTCTGATTCGAACGTAATCATAAGAGGCAGCCCCCATGACGACCACAAATTCTTACCGTTCTTGCCGGTCGCTCAGGCAGTGGAGAAACGGCACTGGTCCCCGCCCTGCCTGAGGACCCCCCTCTGGTCAGCTTCGCTCGGGTAGAGCACATACGGCATTGGCCACCGTCCTACCCGGGGATTCGACCCACTCTTACCCGCCGCGGCCCATACGCACCCCATTTGGCACTTTAAGTTCAAAACTCTTCTGTTTGTTTATGGCGACCCTTAGATTGCTTCCAGATGCTATTTACATCCTCAAGCACTGGGATGGTAGATCACACAGGCTGCGAGACGGCTCGCACTGTGTCAGTATTTTTCTCGGATGTCTTGTCCCAAATATTTGGTTTCAAAAAAAATAAAAATGAGGGAGTCACAGATGGCGACCAATTATAATGAGTAATTGGCAATAAAAAACAGGCAGACAGACACATGAGATCTTAAACAAGATAATAACAGAAATTATGCTTGTGTCCATAGAACTCTGGAACCACAGAAGTTTCAAGAAGAAGTAAAGAAGAAAGAAAGAAGGAAAGATGAAGACAACCATCATGCTCTACAGTTGGATCTTAGCGGGATCTCTCCAGTTGCGCGCGGACGCTACCCCCCTGACCCCTACCACACAGGCCGTGAATGTTTCCCACCCCTGCCATACACTGTACCCCGAGATAGTTACCGATACACCGACCTGGTGTGACAAGTTCATCACCTGGTATTCCCTGTCCTACGTTGTGGAAGCACTGTTAGTACTGGCGATACTCTGCAGTGTTGTTCAGACCCTTAGACTCAGGAAATGGCGAAGGAAAGCCTCCCGCACTCCGGTATACACCTTCAGATCCCCTATTTTCGGACTTCAACAAACCCCCCCGACCCCTTTAAGTGAATTGAAGTACATCCGTTTTTTTGTGTGTTTGTTTCGCTCTAATAAAGAATTGTAAAACTCTGTGCTTGACTGCCAAGCCAGAGAGACCTGTGTTGCTGCTATTGTACAGTTTAAAATGTTGTAAATTATTTTGATTGATTGTGGATAGTTTAGTTAGGGACAGTTAGAGGTTCCGGTTTTTTTATTTTGTAATGCATGCCTGAATGTCATAGCACCTCATAGAATTTATAATGATGTATGTACATAATATAATTTTTGTAAACGTTGCAATTCATAGGACAGAGCAGTGTGCAGCCTGTCAGTGCTTATGGGAGCCCGACTTGGGAGGAGAACGAAGACGACGGGGTAATGTGATCCTTCAAGCTTCGCGTTGAGGATCACAAGGAGGGAGTCTAGCCATCTGGGATGGCCACTTCCAGAATACAAAATGGATGTTTGCAAAGATTGCAGGGAACTATGGACAATGCTAAGAAAGCAGGCAGGCACAGAGCCTGTACGTGTATTGGAACCGCAGCTCCCAGACAAGACTGAAACTGTAGGTCCATTAGCATATTGATGGCCCATCTCCGGGAACAAAGGGAGATACTCAAGTAACCGATCTAGCTCCAGACCTCATGGTGCCAGTTTCCCAAACCAAAAGCACAAACAAAGCCAGGCCAACGGCCACCTTGGACACGCCCAGCCATCAGGGCACCCACACTGTGCCTGCACACTGTGCCTGAACACTATTCTGGGTGGGAGCCACTGCTGTTTGTCAGTCTAACACCCTCTCCCAATTCCTTACAGATAGTGAACGCTATGGACGGTACTTTGGAACCAGCAGAAAATGCCCTAGAGGTGCTACTGATAGGCCGGACGGCCAGACGCCGGAGATGGCGGTAAAACCGTCTGCAGAGGCTCGAGGCAGCGGCCCATGTGCCGCACCATGCCCCACACCCTGGGGATCCAACCGCCCATCAGGGCAGGGTGAGACACAGAGGGGGAGGCTTGCGATGGCCCAGGGTGGACAGGCGTGGATGTTCCTTTGAACAAATGCAGGCAGCGTGTGCCGCTGGAGACTCTGTATCAACAAGGAGATGGTGCGGCACCTGTGCCATGTCCACATGGACTTGGCACCATATGGAGGAGGAGGACACCCGCTCTCTGTGCCACGGCAGCCTCAGGATCATTCCAGGGCTCAAGTGGGGATCTGTGCGGCATCTCGCAAGCTACAGACCACATGTGCATCCGAAAGGTCGTGGATGCCCTGCTTGCCCGGGCGGAGAACTATATAAACTTTGACATGGACCAAGCAAAACAAGATGCCCGGGCAGCAGGATACTCTGCCATCGCCGGAATGCCCCAGGCCCAGGAGCAGATACACTGCACGCATGTCGCCTTGCACTCACCAGGCCATCTGGGAGTGCCCTACATAAACAGGAAGGGGTCTCACTCCCTGAACATACAGCTCATGTGTGATCACCAGATGAAGATCATGCACATGTGTGCACGCTTCCTAGGGAGTGCCCACGACAGTTACATCCTGGGGCAGTCGATCATCCCCGACATCTTTGACGACCACCCCAGGATGGCCGACTGGCTCTTGGGGGATAAAGAGTACCCGCTGAAGTCCTGGTTAATGATGCCAGTATGGACTTCCGGTGGCAGCTATGAAGGAGTAAGTCGCACGTTTGGTGGCTCCCGCTCGGGTCGGACTTTTGGACCTTGTTACCCGATTTTCTACCGGACTTGAACTGTAAAGCCGAAGACAGAGGCAATTGTGTACTGAATTCCCACATCGGTGCATGGAGAGAAGGACTAGAAGTACTCGTAAGGGCAGAAACACAAGGACAGAGAAGGCTTGGGCTGAAGCTGCAGCGGGAGACAGCATGGCGGAGGACCGGACCTCTGGTTTGTTGACCCAGCGGTCAACGGCGCAGCTGGTGCAAGTTATTCAGGAAGGCTTTGCTGAGCAGAAATGGGACTGCTTGGACCCGATAAAAGAGTCGATTGAGGGGCTGGAGCTTAGATCGGACACCCAAGATCGTGCGGTCCAGAAGGTGGAGAAGGCGCTGGCTGAGCAGGAGGAACATCAAACTGCGGTGGAGTTGGAGGTGGGGATGCTGAGAGACCAGTAGAAGAAGCGCCTGGAGAAAGTGGAGGACCTAGAGAATAGGTCCCGCCGGCAGAACCTGAGAATCGTTGGGCTCCCGAAGGAGCGGACGCTGGGGCATACATCGCAGATGTGTTTGAGAAGCTGCTGGGGGATGGGCCATTCTCCCGGCCCTTGGAGGCGGACAGGGCTCACAGAGCACCTGTGAGGAAGCCACGAACGGGAGACCCCCCGAGGGCAATGATGGTGAGATTCCACAGGTACTTGGATAAGGAGCGCATTCTACAGTGGGCCAAGCAGACACGGAGCTGTAAGTGGTACAATAGTATCCTACGGGTCTACCAAGAGTGTGGAGGTGGCCAGGAGAAGAGCAGGCTTCAACCAGATTAAGTCGATCCTTTTTAAGAAAAAGGTGAAGTTCAGACTGTTGTATCTGGCCCGTCTCTGGGTCACGTACAAGGAACAGCACTTTTATTTTGAGTAGCCTGAGGACGCGCTGGACTTTGTGAAAAGGAAAGGACTGGTGGTGGACTGAGAACTTTTTAACTTTGTTGCAACGTTCATGTTTTTGTTTTCTTTTTGTTTCTCTGTTCTTTAAAAAAAAAGTTTCTCATTTTTGTATTGTAGAAGCTGTTTTTAATGTCTTCTGTATTGACTTGGGACCATTGACAGAGCTGAGCGAGTTAAGGTTTTCATTTGCACTGTTGGGGGATGGAGGTGTGCTTGTTTAGATTTTGGTGTTTCTGTGTCAGGCAATTGTGTGGGGATTGTTTGATGTTGGAGTATGTTTGTATGAGTGGGGGTGAGGGTGAGGAGGGAACAATAGGTGGGAGACTATCTGGCGCCAGGGATGGGGGCCACCTAGCTAGCTGGGCGGGCGAGCTCACGGAAGCGCAGTGGGGTGTGTGCATATGTTCGGTTTATCAAAGGGGTTGGGTTACAGAGTGTTGTTACTAGAGGGGGAAGGGGGGAAAAGTTCTGCTGACTTGGGAGGGACTTGGGCCAAGGCACAGCAGAGAGCAGCAGAGCAGAGCCGCTGATTGGCTGTTACAGGGAAAATCTGCATCGGTGCATTGCGGTCACTGTGTCCAAGTGAACATAGAACATAGAACATTACAGCGCAGTACAGGCCCTTCGGCTCTCGGTGTTGCGCCGACCTGTGAAACCACTCTAAAGCCCATCTACACTATTCCCTTATCATCCATATGTCTATCCAATGACCATTTGAATGCCCTTAGTGTTGGCGAGTCTACTACTGTTGTAGGCAGGGCATTCCACGCCCTCACTACTCTCTGAGTAAAGAACCTACCCCTGTCACCTGTCTTATATCTATCTCCCCTCAATTTAAAGCTATGTCCCCTCGTGCTAGACATCACCATCCGAGGAAAAAGGCTCTCACTGTCCACCCTATCCAATCCTCTGATCATCTTGTATGCCTCAATTAAGTCACCTCTTAACCTTCTTCTCTCTAACGAAAACAGCCTCAAGTCCCTCAGCCTTTCCTCATAAGATCTTCCCTCCATACCAGGCAACATTCTGGTAAATCTCCTCTGCACCATTTCCAATGCTTCCACATCCTTCCTATAATGCGGCGACCAGAATTGCACGCAATACTCCAAATGCGGCTGCACCAGAGTTTTGTACAGCTGCGACATGAGCTCATGGCTCCGAAACTCAATCCCTCTACCAATAAAAGCCAACACACCGTACGCCTTCTTAACAACCTTCTCAACCTGGGTGGCAACTTTCAGGGGTCTATGTACATGGACACCGAGATCTTTCTGATCATCCACACTGCCAAGAATCTTACCACTAGCCCAGTACTCTGCCCTCCTGTTATTCCTTCCAAAATGAATCACATCACACTTTTCTGCATTAAACTCCATTTGCCACTTCTCAGCCCAGCGCTGCAGCTTATCTATGTCCCTCTGTAACTTGTAACATCCTTCTGCACTGTCCACAACTCCACCGACTTTAGTGTCATCTGCAAATTTACTCACCCATCCTTCTATGCCCTCCTCCAGGTCATTTATAAAAATGACAAACAGCAGTGGCCCCAAAACAGATCCTTGTGGTACACCACTAGTAACTGGACTCCAGTCTGAACATTTCCCATCAACCACCACCCTTTGTCTTCTTCCAGCTAGCCAATTTCTGATCCAAACTGCTAAATCACTCTGAATCCCATGCCTCCATATTTTCTGCAGTAGCCTACCGTGGGGAACCTTATCAAATGCTTTACTGAAATCCATATACACCACATAAACTGCTTTACCCTCATCCACTTGTTTGGTCACCTTCTCAAAGAACTCAATAAGGTTTGTGAGGCACGACCTACCCTTCACAAAACCGTGTTGACTCTCTCTAATCAAATTGTTCCTTTCCAGATGATTATACATCCTATCTCTTATAAACCTTTCCAAGATTTTGCCCACAACAGAAGTAAGGCTCACTGGTCTATAGTTACCGGGTTGTCTCTACTCCCCTTCTTGAACAAGGGGACAACATTTGCTGTCCTCCAGTCTTCTGGCACTATTCCTGTAGACAAAGATGACTTAAAGATCAAAGCCAAAGGCTCAGCAATCTCCTCCCTAGCTTCCCAGAGAATCCTAGGATAAATCCCATCCAGCCCAGGGGACATATCTATTTTCACACTTTCCAGAATTGCTAACACCTCCTCCTTATGAACCTCAAGCCCTACTAGTCTAGTAGCCTGAATCTCAGTATTCTCCTCGACAACATTGTCTTTTTCCTGTGTGAATACTGACGAAAAATATTCATTTAGCACCTCTCCTATCTCCTCGGATTCCAAGCACAACTTCCCACTACTGTCCTTGACTGGCCGCACTCTTACCCTAGTCATTCGTTTATTCCTGATATATCTATAGAAAGCTTTAGGGTTATCCTTGATCCTACCTGCCAAAGACTTCTCATGTCCCCCTCCTGGCTCTTCTTAGCTCTCTCTTTCGGTCCGTCCTAGCTAACTTGTAACTCTCGAACGCCCTAATCTTTACATAAGCCTCCTTCTTCCTCTTGACAAGTGTTTCGACTGCTTTAGTAAACCACGGTTGCCTTGCTCGACCACTTCCTCCCTGCCTGACAGGTACATACTTATCAAGGACACGCAGTAGCTGTTCCTTGAACAAGCTCCACATTTCCATTGTGCCCATCCCCTGCAGTTTTCCTCTCCATCCGATGCATCCTAAGTCTTGCCTCATCACATCATAATTGCCTTTTTCCCAGATATAACTCTTGCCCTGCGGTATATACCTATCTCTTTCCATCACTAAAGTAACGTAATTGAATTGTGGTCACTATCACCAAAGTGCTCACCTACCTCCAAATCTAACACCTGTCCTGGTTCATTAACCAGTACCAAATCCAGTATGGCCTCGCCTCTCGTTGGCCTATCTACAGACTGTGTCAGGAAACCCTCCTGCACACATTGGACAAAAACGGACCCATCTAAAGTACTCGAACTATAGCGTTTCCAGTCAATATTTGGAAAGTTAAAGTCCCCCATAACAACTACCCTGTTGCTTTCGCTCCTATCCAGAATCATCCTTGCAATCCTTTCCTCTACATCTCTGGAACTTTTCGGAGGCCTATAGAAAACCCCTAACAGGGTGACCTCTCCTTTCCTGTTTCTAACCTCAGCCCATACTACCTCAGTAGATGAGTCCTCATCAAACGTCCTTTCTGCCACCGTAATACTGTCCTTGACTAACAGTGCCACCCCTCCCCCTCTTTTACCACCTTTCCTGAGCTTACTGAAATATCTAAACCCCGGCACCTGCAACAACCATTCCTGTCCCTGCTCTATCCATGTCTCCGAAATGGCCACAACATCGAAGCCCCAGGAACCAACCCATGCCGCAAGCTCACCCACCTTATTCCGGATGCTCCTGGCATTGAAGAAGACACACTTTAAACCACCTTCCTGCCTGCCGGTACACTCCTGAACCTTTGAAACCTTACTCATAACCTCACTACTCTCAACCTCCTGTATACTGGAGCTACAATTCAGGTTCCCAAGCCCCTGCTGAACTAGTTTAAACCCTCCCAAAGAGCATAAACAAATCCCCCCCCCCCAGGATATTGGTACCCCTCTGGTCCAGGTGTAGACCATCCCATTTGTAGAGGTCCCACCGACCCCAGAATGAGCCCCAATTATCCAGAAATCTGAAATCCTCCCTCATGCACCATCCCTGTAGCCACGTGTTCAACTCCTCTCTCTCCCTATTCCTCGTCTCGCTATCACGTGGCACGGGTAACAACGCAGAGATAATAACTCTGTTTGTCCTAGATGTAAGTTTCCACCCTAGCTCCCTGAATTCCTGCCTTACATCCCTATCCCTTTTCCTACCTATGTCGTTGGTACCTATGTGGACCACGACTTGGGGCTGCTCCCCCTCCCCCTTAAGGATCCCGAAAACACGATCCGAGACATCACTCACCCTGGCACCTGGGGGGCAACACACCAACTGCGAGTCTCTCTCTTTCCCACAGAATTCCAATCTATCCCCCTAACTATGGAGTCTCCAATGACTCATGCTCTACTCCTCTCCCCCTTCCCTTCTGAGCACCAGGGACAGAATCTGTGCCAGAGACCTGTACCCCATGGCTTACCCCTGGTAAGTCCCCCCCCCCCCCCCCCCAACAGTATCCAAAGCGGTATACTTGTTTCTAAGGGGAACAACCACAGAGGATCCCTTTACTGACTGCTTCCTCCCAGCCCCTCTCACCGTCACCCATCTATCTTTATTCTTCGGGGTAACTACATCCCTGAAGCTTCTATCTATGACCACCTCTGCCTCCTGAATGATCCGAAGTTCATCCAGCTCCAGCTCCAATTCCCTAACGAGGCTTCTGAGGAGCTGGAAATGGGTGCACTTCCCACAGATGAAATCAGCAGGGACACTGATGGCATCCCTCACCTCAAACATTCTGCAGGAGGAACATTACACTATCTTCCCTGCCTTCCCCTCGAGATAAAAAAAGAAAAAGAAAGAGCTTACCTGTTATTCAAAGGAACTGGAAGGCAGCCTTTGCTGAGGCGCTGAGCTCCTTTCCACAAGAAAGGCGGAGGGTCAGCTGAGGAGGGTAAAAGGGGCAATATATGAACATGGGGAGAAAGCTAGCAGGATGCTGGCGCATCAGCTGAGGAAACAGGAGGCGGCGAGAGAAATAAGGAAAATAAAGGATATGAGGGGGAAGACGGTGACGGGCCCGGGGGTGGTGAATGAAGTGTTCTGGGAATTTTATAGCCAGCTATACGAGTCGGAACACCCGGATGGGGAGGAGGGCATGAATCAATTCCTGGGGAGGTTAGAGTTCCCAAAGGTAAATGAGGAGCTGGTGGAGGCCTTGGGGGCCCCGATTGGGCTTGGGGAGGTGGTAGATGGACTGGGGGCGATGCAATCGGGTAAAGCCCCGGGACCTGATGGATTCCCAGTGGAATTTTATCACACGTTCTCTGAGTTACTGGGGCCGCTCTTAACGAGTCCAAGGAGCTGGGAGTACTCCCCCCAACATTATCACAGGCATCAATTTCGCTCATCCTGAAGGGTGACAAGAATTCGGACAGCTGTGGATCATACAGGCCAATCTCTCTCTTGAATGTAGATGCCAAATTATTGGCAAAGATCCTGGCCACTCGAATAGAATATTGTGACCCGGAGATAATTGGCGAGGATCAGACGGGATTTGTAAAGGGCAGGCACCTGACATCCAACATTAGACGGCTTCTTTATGTAATTATGATGCTAAAGGAGGGGCGCGAGGCTGAGGTGGTAGTTGCCATGGACACGGAGAAGGCTTTTGACCGAGTGGAGTGGAAGTATCTATGGGATATTTTAGGCAGGTTTGGGTTTGGGCAGGGATTTATGGAGTGGGTCCGGCTATTGTACCAAGACCCAGTGGCAAATGTAAGAACCAACCGAGAGTTTGGTCAGAATACTTCAATCTTTGTCGGGGGACAAGGTAGGGATGCCCGCTCTCCTCATTACTATTTGCCATGGCCATAGAACCCTTAGCAATAGCGCTGAGAGCAGCGAATACCTGGAGGGGTATAGTGGAACACAGGGTCTCTCTCTATGCGGACAATTTGCTGCTTTATATCATGGACCTGGTGGGGGGGATGACCGAAATCATGGAGGTATTAGGAAAATTTGGGCGATTTTCAGGCTATAAGTTAAATAAGGGAAAGAGCGAGATGTTTGTGATTCAGGCATGGGGGCAGGGAAGGAGGGTGAAGGAGCTACCTTTTAAAGTGGTTGGGAAGAGTTTTAGGTATCTTGGGATTCAAGTGGCTAAGGATTGGGGGCAGCTTCACAAGTTAAATTTGGGCAAAGCAGTGGATCAAATGAGAAGGGATTTTTGTAGATGGGACATGCTCCCACTGACGCGGGGAGGGTTCAGACGGTGAAAATGACGGTCCTTCCGAGACTGCTTTTCTTTTTTCAGTGTCTCCCGTTTTTTGTCCCAAAGGCTTTTTTCAGAAGTATAAAGGTGGCGATATTGAGGTTTATATGGGCGGGTAAAACCCCGAGAGTAAAGAGGACATTCCTGGAACGGACCCGCCGGGAAGGGGGATTGGCTTTCCCGAGCTTTATTAACTATTACTGGGCTGCCAACATATTGATGGTCAGGAAGTGGGTAGTGGGGGAGGATGGAGGCAGTATCCTGCAAAGGTACGAGTCTGGAGGCTTTACTGACGGCGCCCCTGCCATTCTCGCCGGCTCGGTGCTCCACAAGTTCTGTGGTGGTGGCAGCCCTGAGGGTGTGGAGGCAGCATATGAGACTGGAGGGCTTGTCAGTGTGGTCACCGATCCGTGACAATCACCGGTTTGTCCCGGGGGGGCTGGATGGGGTCTTTAAGGTATGGCAGCGGGCAAGGATTGAGAGGTTTGGGGATCTATTCATCCAGGAGGGCTTTCCAACCTTGGAGCCATTAGAGGAGGAGTTTGAATTGCCGGGTGGGAATGGGTTTCGGTATCTTCAAGTGCGGGACTTTGTACGGAGACAGGTCCCAAGCTTTCCTCGCCTTCCCCTGAGGGGACAACAGGATAAAGTGCTTTCAAAAACAGGGGTTGGAGGTGGGAAGGTTTCGGACAGAGACAGGTATTGGTTGAGTGGGAAGGGGCCCCTATCAGACAGGTGAAGAGGAAGAGGAAGTGGGAAGAGGAGCTGGTAGGGGAGCTGGAAACTGAACTGTGGGAAAAAGCCTTGAAAAGGTTAAATGCATCCTTATCCTGTGCTAGACTTAGCTTGATTCAATTCAAGGTAGTCCACAGGGCACACAGAACGTAGCTCGGATGAGTAGGTTCTTCGAGGAGGTAGAGGACAGGTGTGGACAGTGTGGGGGTAGCCCGGCCAACACTGGTCATATGTTTTGGGCATGTCCGAAACTGAGGGAATTCTGGCAGGGATTTGCAGATGTTATGTCGGAAGTCCTGGCAGGTAGGGTAACTCCGAGTTGAGAATTAGCAATATTTGGGGTGTCGGAAGATCCGGGGGCAAAGGGGGAGGGGAGGCCGATACCCTGGCCTTCTCCTCCCTGGTGGCCCGGAGACGGATCTTCCTGAGATGGAGGGACTCGGAGCCCCCGAAATCAGGAGTGTGGGTCAGCGATATGATAGGGTTTCTCAGTCTGGAGAAAATCAACTTCGCTCTGAGAGGATCAATACAGGGATTCGCCCGGAGTTGGCCGTTCATCGATTTCTTTAACAAAAACTGAACGTCAGCAGTAAGGGGGAAAGGGAAAAAGGGGGGGGGAAGAAAATAGGAGGCATGGTAATGTTAAATCAGGACAGGGAATTTAGTATACGGGTAATTGGGGTTAGGGCGGGAGAAGTGTGTACGTGGTTTCTTGCTGTTGTTATTTTCGGGGGTATTTTGTCCGTCGACCCGTGCGGTTGTTTTAGAAATGTCAATATGTTAAATTGTGAAAATTTCAAATGCTTCAATAAAATATTTCTAAAAAAAATAAATCGAGAAACAGGCACAGTGGCTGATGAGGGAGAGAGAGGAGGTAAGACACGAAGAGGCACGACCGTGGGCTGCCGGATTGGGTACTGGTGGGGTGGGCGGCCAGGGGACATATGCGGGGCTGAGGTGACCCCGCCACAGGATTGGCGTGGTGTCCAGGCACGGACTGCTATTGCCATGGCCTGTAAGTCAGTCACCTTGCTG
This sequence comes from Scyliorhinus torazame, assembly GCF_047496885.1. Lineage (NCBI taxonomy): Eukaryota > Metazoa > Chordata > Chondrichthyes > Carcharhiniformes > Scyliorhinidae > Scyliorhinus > Scyliorhinus torazame. The sequence goes on from NC_092712.1 coordinate 217,020,773, forward strand.
CGGAACCCACAGACCATCCACCTTGGTCCCTGGTCATGCAAAGTGACACCGGCCGTACGGGTGCCCCCATCCCCCCACCCCAACCCCCACTCTCCCACCCCACCACCTCGCATCCCAGCCCCCAGCCGACACACCACCCACTACCGGCCGCCACCCGCCGGCAGGACGTCATGTGGCCCGCTCAAGTGCAACACCCACAGTAGCCCTTCAGGGGGTCGCCGGACGGGGGGGGCGTGGAGCATACCGCTGGCAATTAGGCGCAGGCATCGGTACTCCTAGCAGCAGGGATCAGCACCAGGACCAGGGGCTCCTATGGTGCCGGGCACCGATGGTGCCATGGGTGCAGGGATGGGAGTGGGGGGGGGGGTGAACATGCGGGGCCAGAGTCCGCAGTGCCAACCGGGGCCACCGTGTAGTCCATGGTTGGGCACGGGGGTACGCTAACATGTTGGCCTTTCACCCCCTACAGACAACGGATATTGAAATTCAACCCAGCAATGGTGGCCTAGTCTCCCAGCAATAGTGTCCGAGTCTCCTCAGCCCTGGGGGATGCACTGTGGCTGTACAAGGTGGAGCTGCTCGAGGACGAGGAGGAGGAGGAAGCTACAGCAGCGGAGCATGTAGCAGCGGAATGTGCCGCAAAGGAATAGGAGGCAGCTGCTGAGGATAGAGAGCTGGCTGGCAAAAGGCTGAGGAGGAGGAGGTGCAAAGGAGGCGCCACATGAGGTCTCTTGTGTACCGGCAGCATCTGTCATTTGAGGACCGGGCATGCCATCGAAGGTTCCAGCTGAGTAGGGACACAGTGCAACATATCTGCCAGATCAAGGCACACCTGGCACTGTGGAGTTATGGGAGAGGACACCCGCTGGCCATCAAGGTGACGGTCGCCCTGAACCTCTACGCCAAAGGCTGCATCTGAATGGGGACCAGTCTGGGATCTCACAGAGCTTTGTGCACAGGTGCATCCGCGCCATCACAGAGGCCCAGTCGATACAGTATACCCATTTCACACGGTATCCATGTTGCCCCACAAGCAGCTGCAGATGGCAGGCCGATCGTCACAAACCGAAAGGGGTTGCACTCGATTAATGTGCAACTGGTGTGTGACCATGAGATACACACAAGACACGTCTGCGCCCGATACCCAGGCAGGGTGCACGACATCGTGGCACACTTGACGGCTCCTGGCCTCTTTGAGACGCAGCCCCGGCTGGGGATGTTGGCTCCTGGGTGACAGGGGTTTCTGCTGCAGTCGTGGTTGATAAAATCTACCCGGCAGGTACAGACCGACGGGGAGACCCGCTACAACGACGCTCATGCCGCCATCAGGGGCGTGATCGAGAGGTGCTTCGGCATGTTCAAGATGCGGTTCACGTGCCTGGAGCGCTCTGGAGGGGTCCTCCAGTATAGTGCTGGGAGGGCCGCCTGCATTGTGGCGGCCTGCTGTGTCCTCCACAACATCGCGTAGCAGAGGGGCGGTGTGCTGGAGGAGGAGGATGAACGCCAGGCCTCGTCCGATGAGGAGGATGCGGAGAAGGGAGAGGATGGGCAGGACATGGGACACGGGCAGGCACAGGAAGCAACATGTGCGCCAGGGCCAACGCGCACAGGATACACTGATCGCCTCCAGGTTCACCAACAGTGCGGGGGGGGGGGGAATGGCCAGGGGCACGGACAACTACATTCCCCCCCCTGCCGCCAGCAACCCCCTCCGTGATAAATACCTGCCGCACTACGGGGTGCGGGCCCTGGGTTGGCAGCAACAGCGGTTCTGGTCCATGGGATGGAGGATGATGACAACTCGCTCTCCGATGAGCTCTGGGGCTCCCCAACGTTCAACAACATCTGACTCCTGTCGACAGTAGCACTTTATACCATCCACCTGGGTGATCCCTGCATCTGAGCTGGCCATGTCATCACACGGACCGTGTGATTTAATGGGATGGCAGAGGTGAGGACGGTGGGGTGGGGGTGCGGGAGCACGCAGTGGGGTTGGGATGGGGGTTGGACACTGGAGTGGTGAGCGCTGGCTGAACTGCAGTCCCTGAACCAATCCTCCCCACAAAGTCAGCCAATTCCCCTCTCCCACACCCACAGCCTCTCTGTGGCCAGTCCACCCCCCTCACACCCTTCTGACAGAGCACCGAGGCAGGTTGTAACATTGCGAACAGGTGTTTAATGTGGAAACCTTTATACAGAGTTGTGTCCTAGCCCTATCGCTAAGCTGTGCCCTGCACCCGTGCCAGCTTTTCAAAGGGCCATCTGGACTCGAAACGTCAGCTCTTTTCTCTCCCTACAGATGCTGCCAGACCTGCTGAGATTTTCCAGCATTTTCTCTTTTGGTTTCAGATTCCAGCATCTGCAGTAATTTGCTTTTACTCGTGCCAACTTAACTGGTGTCTGGTTTTTGGACCTTACAGCCCCTAATGCTACATCTAGGCAGATGCTCAGGCGGTACAGCAGGGGTGGAGCACCTGCTGTGAATCCCGCCCTGTGACCTGGGTCCCCTGTGGCAGCCTTCTTCTGGAGAGACCAGGCCTATATTGGCCCGCTAGCTGTTCGGGTGTCCTAGGTGGCGTGGTGCCACCCTGTTCCACCCCCTGCCCATGTGATGCACCAGGGACAGGAGGGAAGGAGTCCAAGGTGCTGCGGTGTTCTGGTATCTCCCCTGCGGGAGTCACCAGGCCGGGCCCCATCACCCCTTCCTCCCTCAGCGTGCCCAATGGCCCCTGGGCTACTCCATGGGATGGGGTGCAGGCGGAACGAACCCCTGAGTCTTCCCCACCACCTTGCGCTGCCAGTCCTGGTGGCTACTGCCCCCTTTACCAGGCTTGCAATGATCGTGGCCATGGAGCACAGGGAATGGACCGCCTCCCTCTGGGATTGTGCCACATCATGCTGTGACTGTGCCAGCACCTTCTGGATCTGTGCCACATCAGGCAGTGACTGTGCCAGCACCTTCTGGATCTGTGCCACATTAGGCAGTGACTGTACCATCTCCCTCTGGGTCTGGGCCCACTCCCTCTGGGACTGTGCCAAGTTGACCAACGCCTGGGCAATGTCGCCGATGTTCCCAGCCGTGGCCCGCTGTGACTGGGCCATGCTGAGGAGCGCCGTTGCAGTATCCAAGTGGCACTGGCACATGGCTGTCTGTGAGCAACTCTGCCCTGGGCCTCGGCCAGCACCTGCACAGATTGCCCCAGGCCTTGGACACGTTGAGCCATGGCCAAAACCATCGCCCCAAAGACCGTGGATGCCACCCATGCGCCATTGGCATGGGTGACATGCATGGTCGCACCACCTCCTGCTCCTGCACGCGGTTGGACTCCCCAGCTGCACCTGCAGGTACTGGATGCTCGCTGACAAATTTCATGCAAACAAATAATAAATAAAAATAAGTAAAAAATAAAAATCAATAAAAGAAAAGAAAAGAAAAAGAAATAAAATAATGAAAAACAATAAATAATCTTTATCGTCACAAGTAGGCTTACATTAACAATGCAATGAAGTTACTGTGAAAAGTCCCTAGTCGCCACACTCCGGTGCCTGTTTGGGAGAATTCAGAATTTTCAGCTGGTACGGGAATTGAACCTGCACTGCTGGCCTTGTTCTGCATCACAACCCAGCTGTCAAGCCATTGAGCTAAACCAGCCCCTATAGTCCCTGGCTCTGCGATTGCATCTCCACAATTAATGGGACCGTCCGTTCAAGAAGCCCGAAACCCATCTGGAGGGCAGCCACTCCGTAGGGTTGGCCTGCCCTCCGATCATCCCCCCTCTCAGGAATTCCAACTCCAGAGTGCCCCAAGAGCCTCTTCACTAAAGTGCCCAACCAAGGTGAATTTCTCTGGGATTATGCAGGGTGTTGGAGATAGCTGTGACGGGAAGTAAGTGTCGACCCTGGACTCAAGCTCCGGGGTGTCAGGGGATGCGGGCCGATGGCTCCCATCCATGTCAATGTCATCCGTGTCGCTCGTTTTCACCTTGGGCTCTTTCTGCGGCTGTGGTTGGGATCGGGGGCAGAGGACACCAGAAGGGCCCACGCCATCACCAGCAGCTTCTGCAAGACAAGATGCATGATTACACTGCGGGCCGGGGGAGTGGGGATGGGGGGTGTGTGTGTTGGGGAGTGGGGTGTGTCTGGATAGGGAGAGGAGGGTGTAAGTGTTGTGGTGGTGGTGGAGCAGGGATATGGGGTTGGTGTGGTGAGAGGGTGGTGTGGGTGTGGTGGTGGGTGTGAGGATGTTGTGGGGGTGTAGGTGGGGGGGGGGGGGTGCCCCGGCAACTGTCCTTTCCTCAGGACCGCCGACCACGTCCAGTGTCCTCTGCTCAGCTTCAGTGGGAGGCCCCAGGTCCGGCATTTCCCCTCCAGTCTTCTGCTGCTCCCAGCAGTTATGAGCGGCCATCTCCTAGCGGGGGAGGAACAGAAAACGCACAGTATTAGACAGTCCTACGCGTGCAGCCCAGGGGGTGGGTAGATGGTGGCTTCAGTGGCCAGGGCACCAGTCTGCTTCCTATAGCGGGGTACAATGTCTCAAGTTCGGTGTCGGTGAACCGTGGTGTTGCGCGTCTTGCTGCCATCTTATTGGTGGAATGAGTGTGTGTGGGGAGTGATGTACTTATATGAGGCTGCCATACCAGTGCCAGGCAATGACCATCTCCTACAAGAGAGGATCTAACCATCGCCCCTTGAGATTCAATGGCATTACCATTGCTGAATCCCCCATCCTGGTGGTTACCTTTGATCAGAAACTGAACTGGACTAGCCACATTAATACTGTGGCTACCAGGGTAGGTCAAAGGCTAGGAATACTATAGTGTATAACTCACCTCCTGACCCCCCAAAGCCTGTCCACCATCCTGTCCTCCATCTGCAAGGCATAAGTCAGGAGTGTAATGAATTACTCTCTACTTGCCTGGATGAGTGCAGCTCCAACAACACTCAAGAAGCTTGCCATCATCCAGGACAAAGCAGCCTGCTTGATTGGTACCACATCCACAAACATTCAATCCCTCCACCACTGATGAACAGTGGCAGCCGTGTGTACCATCTACAAGATGCATTGCAGTAACACACCAAGCCGCCTTCGACGGCACGTCCCAAACCCATGATCACTACAATGTCAAAAGACACGAGCAGCAGATACCTGGGAACCCCACCACCTGGGGGTTCCCCTCCAAGTCTCGCACCACCCTGATTTGGAAATATATTGCCGTTCCTTCACTGTCACTGGGGCAACATCCTGGAACTCCCTCCCTAGCAGCACAGTGGGTGTACCTACACCTCAAGGACTGCAGCGGCTCATGAAGGCAACTCATCACCACCTTCTGAAGGGCAACTAGGGATGGGCAATAAATGCTGGCCTAACCAGCGACGCCCACACCCCGTAAATGAATTTTTAAAAAGCTCGTCAGCCTCCTGAGTGTCAATTACGGACCCGGCGAATCTGGCACCGTTTCCTATTGGAACTGATTGTGTGCCACGCTGTGCCAGTGCTAGCCCCTCAACCGTCACTGAATCGGCTCAGGTGCAGCGCTAGTTTTGTTGTTGTAGAACACCACGAATCCTGCCCCAACGTCAATATTCTGTCTCAGGGTAAATCCAGCCCCAGTTGTTCTTTTGTTAAAGTCTGCTCATGTGTGGACGGTCTACTTCATCCTCAAACTTAGGATTGCACCCAAACTCTTTCACTGTGTTTAGCATAAAAGGTTGTTGTACTTTCAATAGCGCTCGTCAGTTCCGGTGCAGTAGTGAACAAACCTCGGTGATCACCATGAATGAGTGCGGACCTGCCTGTTGCACGACCTTTGCCAGTTTTGCCTATCCCTTGCCATTGGGCTCCTCAACTCTGACAGTGTCCCCTAGGAGCGTCCTCATAGACCTGTCATAAAACTCCTTCTGCTTCTTTTTCTGAAGGATCAACTTTGGCTTGAATGGCCGATTTACAGTGGGAGCCACCATGGAAGGCAGGATCATTCGAAGCTGCCTGTTCATGAGCAGCTGTGCTGGCAACAGTCCATTTACAAGTGGCGGCGAGCGCTAACTAAGTAGTTCCAGGTACATATCTACCTGGCTATCAAGGGCCTTCGTCAGCAACTGCTTCACAATATGTCCGCCATTTTCCATCTTTGCATTCGATTGAGGAGACAGCAGGCTGGAGGTGATGTGTCTGAAGTCATAGAGGCGGGTAAACTCAGTCCATTCATGATTATTGAAACACGGTCCATTATCCAACATGACAATAGATGGTATACAATGGCGGGCAAAGATCGCTTTGGCATGTTGTATGACACAGTGAGCAGTCGAGTTCACCAACTGTGCCCACCTCTGGATAGTTGGAAAAGTAGTCAATGATGACCAGGTAGCCACTTCCATTGAAATGGAACAAGTCCACACCCACTTTCTGCCATGGACTGGCAATGATGGCACCCACATGCATCAGCTCCTTGCTTTGTTTGCAGCATAATTTCTGACACGTGTCGGAGTGGTTGATCTTACCTGCAATGTGTTGGGTAATGCCCGGCCAAGAGATTGTCTTCCTGGCACAGCATTTGCACCTCTCAATGCCTAAGTGCCCTTCGTGCAGTTTCTTGAGCATGAGCGGCTTCAACGAATGCAGTATGACAATTTTGTGCTGCCGCAGGAGGAGACCATATTCCTCACTGAGTTCTGACCGTACATTGTAGTATACAGAGCAGGAGCCTTTAGGCCAACTCTCTCTGAGACATTTGGCAACCTTTTGCAGGACTGCGTCATCGCCTGTTTCTGCCTTGATCAGACGGAACTTATTGTCGGAGACCGGAAGCAACGCCGCAAAAAGATTGACATGAATTTGGACATCGTCATCCCCCAGACAAACTTAATTGATGGCTGTGGCAGCGACTGCCAGGAACTTGTCTGGTGTATGGATAAGGTCAAAGTCATACCGCTGTAGCTTCATCATTAAGCTGTGTATTCTAGGGGACATCAACACAAATTCTTTTATACTATTGCATCCAATGGCCTGTGGTCCATTTCAATCAAAAACCTAGGCAGCCCATAAACGTAGTCATGAAATGTTTCTAGGCCAGTGACTAGCCCCAGGCATTCCTTTTCGATCTGTGCATACCTGCACTCTGTGCCAGTCATAGCTCTCGATGCGCATGCCACCGGCAGCCAACTGTTGTCTGCATCCTGCTGCAGAAGTACCGCTTCAAGACCATCCTGGGACGCATCAGTGGAAATCATAGTCTTCTTCATCGGGTCAAAGAAAGCCAGAACGGGCGCTTTCGTAAGCGAGATGCGTGGCGCTCGCCACTCTTGCTCGTGTTTTGGAGACCACTGAAAAACAACATCCTTTTTTATCCAGTCCCTAAGCTGGGATGTCTTGGAGGCTAGGTTAGGGATAAACTTTCCCACAAAGTTAATCATTTCAAGTACGCGTAAGACGCCTTTTTTGTCTGTGGGCCTTGGCATTCTTAGAATGGCGTTGAGTTTTTCATCATCTGGCTGCACACCTTTTGCTGAGAGCGTATCCCCTAAAAAGGTGATGATGTCAAACAATTTGGCATTTTGCCTTGTTGAGCTTGAGGCCATTCTTGCTTACTCTTCGGAGGACTTGAAGAAGCCTTTCATCGTGCTCCTTACACATGGACCCCCAGATTATAATATCATCGACATAGACGCAAACACTTGCAGTCCTTCCACTACGTGCTCCATGGCACAATGAAAAATTTCAGACGCCGAGATTGTGCCGAGTGGCAGTCGCAGGAAGCAGTAACGTTCGAAGGGTGTGTTGAAGGTATATAATCTTGTGCTCGCATCATCAAGCTTAAGCTGCCAGAAGCCTTGCGATATGTCCAGCTTGCTGAAGCACTTCGCTCCAGCCATTTCGCAAGCTATTTCTTCCCTTTACGGGATAGGGGAGTGCTCCCTCTTAATGTTCAGGTTGAGATCCTTGGGGTCCATACATATCCTCAGGTCGCCATTGCTCTTTTTCACACACACCATTGAATTGACCCAGTAGGTAGGTTCTTCTAAGCACCTGTCCTGCAGTATACACCCTCTTGATGAGCCCCAGTTCTTCACACACGTCTACTCCAATGAACGGTTTGCGGTCTGTCTCCACTATGGAGAATGCTATATTACATGTTGTATCCTTGACGGCGACTTCGAGCTCGAATGCCCCTAAAGTCGTGATATGATGATCGTTGTAATCTTCCAAGCACATTTGGGATGATTGTTGGCTTGAAATTCAGCTGTTGCACGTCCAATAATGGGATTTGATTGGCCCTTGCTCCCGTGTCAAGCTTGCAGCAGATGAGTATACCGTTAACAGGTATACGAGTAGCAGGTATACCGTTTTGGATACTTTTGGGGGAGATGGCTCACCAGGGGAAGGCATCAGTAGCCAGGTTCATGGCACCGTGGCTGGCTCTGCTGTACAGAAGGGTGGGAAAAAGAGTGGAAGGGCTATAGTCAAAGGGGATTCAATTGTAAGGGGAGTGGATAGGCGGTTCTGTGGTTGAAAACGAGACTCCTGAATAGTATGTTGCCTCCCAGGTGCACGGGTCAGGGATGTCTCAGATCGGCTGCAGAACATCCTGAAGGGGGAGGGTGAACAGCCAGTTGTCGTGATGCATATAGGCACCAATGATATAGGTAAAAAACGGGATGAGGTCCTACAAACAGAATTTAGGGAGTTAGGAGCCAAGTTAAAAAGTCAGACCTCAGAGGTAGTAATCTCAGGATTGCTACCAGTGCCACGTAGTAGTCAGAGTAGAAATGAAAGAATAGGCAGGATGAATGCGTGGCTTGCGAGGTGGTGCAGGAGGGAGGGGTTCAGATTTTTGGGTCATTGGGACCGGTTCTGGGGGAGGTGGGACTGCTACAAATTGGACGATCTACACCTGGGCCGGACTGGAATCAATGCCCTTGGGGGTGCTTTTGCTAGCACTGTTGGGGAGGGTTTAAACTAATGTGGCAGGGGGATGGGAACCAAATGAGGAGGTTAGTGGACAGTAAGGAGGTAGCAACTAAAGCCTGTAAGGAACTAGATCATGAAGTCAGCGTGACTAAGAGGAAGAGCAGGCAGAGAGCAGATGATGAACACAAAGGGACTGGTGGTCTGAGGTGCATTTGTTTTAATGCAAAAAGTGTAGTAGGTAAGGCAGATGAACTTAGGGCTTGGATTAGTACCTGGGAGTATGATGTTATTGCTATAACTGAGACTTGGTTGAGGGAAGGGTATGATTGGCAATTAAATATCCCAGGATATCGATGCTTCAGGCGGGATAGAGAGGGAGGTAAAAGGGATGGAGGAGTTGCATTACTGGTCAGAGAGGATATCACAGCTGTGCTGAAGGAGGGCACTATGGAGCAGTGAGGCGATATGGGCAGAGCTCAGAAATAGGAAGGGTGCGGTAACAATGTTGGGGCTGTACAACAGACCTCCCAAGCATGAGATAGAGGTACAAATATGTAAACAGATTATGGAAAGATGTAGAAGCAACAGGGTGGTGATGATCGGAGATTTTAATTTTCCCAACATTGACTGGGATACATTTAGTGTCAGAGGACTAGATGGAGCAGAATTTGTAAGGAGCATCCAGGAGGGTTTTCTAGAGCAGTATGTAAATAGTCCAACTCGGGAAGGGGCCATACTGGACCTGGTGTTGGGGAATGAGCCCGGCCAGGTGGTTGAAGTTTCAGTCGGGGATTACTTTGGGAATAGTAATTCCGTAAGTTTTAGAATACTCATGGACAAAGACGAGAGTGGTCCTAAAGGAAGAGTGCTAAATTGGGGGAAGGCCAACTATACAAAATTCGGCAGGAGCTAGTAAATGTAGATTGTGAGCAGCTGTTTGAAGGTAAATCCACATTTGATATGTGGGAGGCTTTTAAAGAGAGGTTGATTAGAGTGCAGGACAGACATGTCCTTGTGAAAATGAGGGATAGAAATGGCAAGATTTGGGAACCATGGATGACAGGTGAAATTGTGAGACTAGCTAAGAGGAAAAAGGAAGCATACATAAGGTCTAGGCGACTGAAGACAGACAAAGCTTTGGAAGATTATCGGGAATGTAGGACCAATCTGAAACGAGGAATCAAGAGGGCTAAAACGGGTCATGAAATATCTTTAGCAAACAGGGTTAAGGAAAATCCCAAACCCTTTTATTCATATATAAGGAGCAAGAGGGTAACGAGAGAAAGGGTTGGCCCACTCAAGGACAAAGGAGAAAAGTAATGCATGGAGTCAGAGAAAATGGGTGAGATTCTTAACGAGCACTTTGCATCGGTATTCACCGAGGAGAGGGACATGATGGATACTGAGGTTAGGGATAGATGTTTGATTACTCTAGGTCAAGTCGGCATAAGGAGGGAGGATGTGTTGGGTATTCTAAAAGGCATTAAGGTGGATAAGTCCCCAGGTCCAGATGGGATCTATCCCAGGTTACTGAGGGAAGTGAGAGAGGAAATAGCTGGGGTCTTAACAGATACCTTTGCAGCATCCTTGAACACGGGTGAGGTACCGGAGGACTGGAGAATTATTAATGTTGTCCCCTTGTTTAAGAAGGGTAGCAGGGATAATCCAGGTAATTATAGACCGGTGAGCTTGACATCAGTGGTAGGGAAGCTGCTGGAGAAGATACTGAGGGATAGGATCTATTCCCATTTGGAAGAAACTGAGCTTATCAGTGATAGGCAACATGGTTTTGTGCAGCGAACGTCATGTCTTAACAACTTAATAGAATTCTTTGAGGAAGTAACAAAGTTGATTGATGAGGGAAGGACTGTAGATGTCATATACATGGACTTTAGTAAGGCATTTGATAAGATTCCCCATGGTAGGCTGATGGAGAAAGTGAAGTCTCATGGGGTCCAGGGTGTACTAGCTAGATGGATAAAGAACTGGCTGGGCAACAGGAGACAGAGAGTAGTAGTGGAAGGGAGTTTCTCAAAATGGAGAACTGTGACCAGTGGTGTTCCATAGGGATCCATGCTGGAGCCACTGTTGTTTGTGATATGCATAAATGATCTGGAGGAAGGTATCGGTGGTCTGATTAGCAAGTTTGCAGATGACACTAAAATTGGTGGAGTAGCAGATAGTGAAGGGGACTGTCAGAGAATACAGCAGAATATAGATAGATTGGAGAGCTGGGCAGAGAAATGGCAGATGGAGTTCAATCCAGGCAAATGTGAGGTGATGTAGTTTGGAAGATCCAATTCAAGAGCGAACTATACGGTAAATGAAAAAGCCCTGGGGAAAATTGATGTACAAAGAGATCTGGGTGTTCAGGTCCATTGTACCCTGAAGGTGGCTGCGCAGGTCGATAGAGTGGTCAAGAAGGCATACGGCATGCTTTCCTTCATCGGAAGGGGACCTGATGATGGAAGGAAGATCATCGATGGTGAAGCTGAAGATGGTTGGGCCTAGGACACTCCCTAGAGGAGCTCCTGCAATGATTTCCTTAAGTTGAGATGACTGACCTCCAACTACCACAGTCATCTTCCTTTGTTCTTGGTATGAATCCAACTCGTGGTGAGTTTTCCTCCTGTTTCCCATTGACACCAGTTTTGCTAGGGCTCCTTGGTGCACACTCAGTCAAATGATGACTTAATGTTAAGGTCAGTCACTCTCATCTCACCTCTGGTGTTTAGCTTTTTTGTCCATTTTTGAACCAAGGCGATAATGAGGTCAGGAGTTGAATGGCGCTTGGCAGAATCCAATTATTGTCAGTGAGCAGGTTATTGCTAAGCAAGTGCTTCTTGATAGCCCTGTTGATAGCCTCTTCCATCACTTTGCTGATGATCAAGAGTAGACTGATGGGACGGTAATTGCCTCGGTTGGATTTATCCTGTTTTTTGTGTACAGGAAATACCTGGGCAATTTTCCACATTGCCGGGTTGATGTCAATGTTGTAGCTGTCAAAGAACAATTTGGCTAGGTGCTCAACAATGGTAAAGTAGGATATGCTGAGCTATGAAGTTACAGATTGTAGTTGAGTCCAATCCTGCTACTGCAGATGGTCCACAGTGACTCATTGTTGCCCAGCTGAGTTGCTAGACCTTTTCAAAGTCTGTCCTGTTATATTAAGATATTGTAATATATATATTGTTCTTTTTGTCTAGCCGAGTTGTTGAAATATTGACGTAGTCTTCCAGTGATGATAAAGTAATTTAATGAGTAATATAAAATAATCTTGTGAGTTCTTTTGACTTAATACTGAACTAGTAGACAAACAAGTAACTGCAGATTAAACTATTAAATAAGATGTCTATTGACCTCTTCTCTCTAGCTGTCTCTCTTCTGCACTCTCTGCACTCCTGACACCCTCTCCCCTACGAAAGAGTGGGGGAACCTTTTAATAGTTCCTGATAGTGTGGCCATCTAGTGTTCAATTGTCTGTACTTGCTTAACACAGTCTGATCCTGTATTACTACATCCAGAGATCACTACATCCCCCCTTCTTTAACATTAATTTTTACATTAGAAATGCAGTGGTTTCCAGAGTACAGCAAACACTAGAATCACTCGAAAGTTCATAGATTGGGTCTATTTGGTTTTCTTCTACTTCTGGTAGATCTTCTTAATTTCAACGGTGAGGTAGAAGTTTATATGTTCTTGCTCAGTGATGGAATAGAATGTTGATGGAATAGAATGTCTTGAAACAGATTGATGTAAATCAAGATCAGGAAAAACTGGTCTGTGAACTGATGTGTGAACACAAACTTGTAGAGGATAATGATGATTTCTTCTGATAAGTACATCATCTGATGCTTTTACCAGATATGATCTAGGTGATACCTGTCTGAGAACTTGAGCAGTGTCTGACCAACCTCCTTCAGGAAGTCTGATGCGAACAGTATCATCTACTTCAAGAGGTTTCAGATTCTTGACACGTTGATCATAGTACTGTTTCTGTTTTTGACGTTGGTGATGAAGTTTCTGTACAACATCATGTTGATCAGGATCAATAATATGCAGTTGAGGTAATGTTGTCCTCACATTTCTATTGAACAACATTTGTGCTGGAGATAATCCTGAGGTCAAAGATGATAATCTGTAAGTTACAAAGCTAAGTATAAATCAGATTGTGAGTCTCTGGCTTTACTTAATGATTGTTTGATAATATGAACACCTTTTCAACCTTTCCCTTAGTTTGTGGGAAATGAGGGTTTGAGGTGATATGGCTGAAATTGTACTTCGTTGCAAATTCTGTCCATTCCCAGCTGGTAAAACACGGACCATTATCAGACATTATGGTTTGCGGTATTCCATGTCTAGTCAAGATGTCTTTGCATGCTTTCATAACAGCTGTGGATTTGAGATCAGTCAGTAAAATGACTTCTGGAAAATTTGAATAATAGTCAATGACTAAAATGTAATCTTTGTCATATGAATGAAAAAGGTCGATACCTACTTTCACCCATGGTGACATGGTAATGTCATGCTGTTGCAATTTTTCTTTGCACTGTTGACTTTGGTGTTTTTAGCAAGTAGAACATGACATGATCATGTCTGTGATATCTTAATTAATACCTGGCCAGTATATAGCTTGCCTCCCTCTTTGTTTGCACTTCTCGATGCCGAGATAGCCTTCATGAAGTTTATTAGCATTTCTGACTTTAGACTCTCTGGAATGGCGATTCTGTCATTTCACAGTAGAATACCATATAATATGGTCAGTTCAGACTCGTATTGTGGACAGTGATCTTTTGGCCATCCATTCTGCAAGTGATGGATTACTCTGGTCAAAGTGGCATCCTTCTGTGTCTCATCACGTATCTGTTGAAGTTTGTGATCGGACGCAGGAAGTAATTCTCTAAATTGATTGATTCTGTTGGTGTGATATCTGTGTCAATCGATCTTGACAGAGTGTCAGCTATGATTAATGCTTTACCTGGAGTATAGATAAGGTTAAAATCATATCTATGCAGTTTCATCATAAGCCGTTGTCGTCTCGGTGTCATATCATTAAGATTCTTGTCGCTAATGTTAAAAAATGGATGATGGTCTGTTTCCACAATAAATTTTGGTAAGCCATATACATGATCATGAAATTTGGTAATTCCAGGAACAAGTCCAAGACACTCTTTTTCAATCTGAGCATACCTGCACTCAGTTGATGTCATTGATCTGGATGCATAGGCGATGGGAACCCAGTTGTTGTGGTCATCTTGCTGTAACAAAACAGCACTAATGCCATTCTGACTGGCATCAGTCAAACTTTTTGTGTGCTTAGTCGGGTCAAAATATGTAAAGCTTGGAGCCTGGATCAGTTGTTGTTAAAGATCTAACCATTCTTCATTGTGATGCTGAGTCCATTCAAAATCAGTGTTTTTCTTGATGAGCTGACGTGATGCAGTAGTTCTGTTTGAAAGATTTGATACAAATTTTACTAGGACATTCGCAAACCCAAGAAAATGCAAGACAGCTTTCTTGTTGCTGCATTGTTTTAATGGCTTGAATTTTATCATTGTCAGGTTTGATACCATGTGCTGTTATGTTGTCACCAAGAGATTTTAGTGATGAGATGGCAAACATACACTTCGATTGGTTGAGCTTCAAACCATACTTATGTATTCCCTTGAAAACTTTTCTGAGTTGAATCATTTGTTCTTCTGCTGTCGTAATCAGATGATTATGTCATCAACATAAATACGAACACCTTCAATGTTCTCTGTCATTTGCTCCGTTATACGATTAAATATTTCTGATGTAGAAATAATCCCGAAGGGCCTTCTAATGAACAATACCTCCCAAAAGGTGTGTTGAACGTGCAGAGGAGCTTGCTGGAATCATCAAGCTGCATCTGCCAAAATCCTTGTGAGGCATCTAATTTGTGAATATTTTGGCATTGGCCATTTCTGAGGTGATTTCCTCTCTTTTGGGTATTGGGTAACGCTCTTGACGAATGTTTCTGTTGAGGTCTTTAGGATGCATACATATCCTTATGTCACCAGATGTTTTTTCACACAGACTATGGAGCTCACCCAATCTGTTGGTTGTGCCACTTTTGATATTATTCCTTGAGATTTCAGTCTCATGAGTTCAGCTTTCAGTCGCTCTCTGAGAGATGCTGGTATTCGTCTCGGTGGATGTATCACTGGCTTGGCATCTTTTTTAAGAACAATTTTATATTGATATGGCAGTGTGCACATGCCATGAAAAACATCAGGGTATTCTTTTAATAATTGTTGGATGTCATCTTCTATTGCAGATGTCTCAGAAGTATTCAGGGAGATTCTCTGAATCAGCTGTAAATCTTTACATGCCTGAGCACCCAATAGCGAGGATCGGTGATCATCCAGTCTTTCAAATCTTAGCTTTTTGTGAATGTCCCTGTTGCTGGCATTTAGATAACACGAGCCATGCAAAATGATTTGATTTCCATTGTAATCTTTCAGTGAACATTCCGCAGGTACTATGTCTGAGTCACCTATGATAGTAGACAAGCCCTTGGATTTAGTAGATTTGCTGAGGCGTCTTGTTGCCTTTTATACCTACTGTAAATATGGCAGTCAGTGTGTTTGCCCTCCTTCCTTTGGATATCAATATTCTATTGCTCAAAGTCGCCAGGTATCAAATGATACCACCACAAGGTTCAACCGGCGATCGATCAAAGAGCCAAACACCAGTTAGTTAGTTCAAGGTCAAGGTTGCTTTATTTACACACACAATTAGTCATGCAACATAAACACTACTCGTTAAACTACACCTATCGACTATGACAACCTGTACTTAACTTCAGGCACCCGGCTTAGGTCAGAAAACAGTGGCCGCTGTTCGATTCTGGATCTATCGGGTCTGTAAAAGTAACTGCTGCTCAGCTAGGCTCATCCGTCTGGTAGCGGGCGTTGAACTTGAACTTGCTTCTGGTGGTGCTGCAATTGGAAGTGGACGTTGCTGGAGTGCCAGGTCCAAGAGAGGCTGAACGCATGGTGGTCTCTCTTTTAATCCTTGAGGGTTTTCGTGCTCTTTTAAGCGGCCCTTCAGTTTGGGCCCCACTAATTGGGTAATTCCTGATCACTATGTTCGATTCGAACCAATAAATGGGCGGGTGCCTGGTTGGCTGGGCGTGTCCCAAGCGGTCACTGACCCTGTTGTTTATGCTTCCCGAGTACAGGGAATGACGCCGAAATGTCTGGGACTGTACCGGTCGCTCAAGTATCAGCCCTTTGTCTGGCGGAGATGGGCCATCAAATGCTAATCGGTTGGGGGTTTCGATACCGTCTGGATTCCTCACCCGCAAATATACATTCAGGCTCTGAGCCTGCCTGAATCTCGCATTGTCCATTTTTCCCGCTACGCTTTGCGGCTTTCCCTGTTCCTGGTTGCAAGTGGTCATCCCAGCCTGTATCTAACTTAAATGTTATTGGGCTATTGTTGATACATACTGTTTGTCATAGTCACCACTGATGTATTATACTGTACATATGGGTATTACGGTAAGGCCCCTGTACTACAGGTACGGGGGTAGATCACTGCCTGCTGGCTCCGCCCAGTAGGCGGACAATAAATATGTGTGCTCTCCGAACAGCTGCCATTTCATCAGCTGCTGTAGGAGGCCACACATCTCTGTGTAATAAAGCCTCGATTACATTCTACTGTCGTCTCGTCGTAATTGATAGTGCATCAATTTTTTACACAGAGATTTTTCAGAGATGGACCTCCGCATCAAGGACCTCCACATCAAGCCAGATCGCCTGCAGCTGCATCCTCAAGCAGACAACGCCAAAAAGGACTTTGCACATTGGCTAGCTTGCTTTGAAGCATACATCGGGTCTGCGCCAGACCCAATCCCAGAAGCACAGAAGCTCCAGATTCTGTACACGCGGCTGAGCTCCAACGTATTTCCCCTCGTCCAGGACATGCCGACCTACGCAGAAGCCATGGCGCTACTGAAGGAAAATTACGCTCAGCGGACCAACAAAATCTACGCCAGGTATCTCCTATCCACGCGGCGCCAACTTCCCAGTGAGTCTGTGGAAGATTTCTGCCGTGCCCTGCTCGCCCTAGTGAGAGACTGTGACTGCCAGGTCGTTTCGGCCACTGAACACTCGAACCTGCTGATGAGTCGCATTCGTTACGGGCATAGGGTCTGACTACATCAGCCAGCGCCTCTTAGAAGGGGCCACGCTTGACCTCGCGGCGACCATTAAACTAGCGCTCTCGCTTACGGTCGCATCACACAACGTTCAGGCCTATGCCCCTGGCCGCGCGGCCCACCCCCCCTGTGCATTGGGGAGCCCGCCGACGGCCACCCCATCATGGATCCCATCAGTGACAGCCCCCCGCCAATCCCATGCCTGCGCCGCGTGGCAGCCAACCAACTCCCGGTGACCGAAATGCTACTTCTGTGGACAGTCAAAACACCCCCGGCAGCGCTGCCCCGCGTGGAGCGCCCTCTGCAAGGCCTGTGGCAAGAAGGGACAGTTCGCTGCAGTGTGCCAGGCCCGCTCAATCGCCGCTATTGTCCCGGCACCCCCCACGTGCGGCCAGTGGGCGCCGCCATCTTCCCCTCCTCGGCCCGTGGGCGCTGCCATCTTGCTCTACTCACAACACGTGCGGCCCGTGGGCCCCACCATCTTGCCTGCCTCAGAACCAATGGGCGCCGCCATCTTGCCTCCCCCAGGACACGTGCGGCCCGTGGGCGCCGCCATCTTACCCGCCTCAGGACCCCTGCCCGTCGGGCACCTCATCAGGCCACTCATCGCATGCAACAGCCGACGACCAGCCGCTTCTCGCCTCGGTCACGATTGACCAGTCTCGACCGCACAACCTCGTGACCGCTTCGACAAAGGCGAAGGTTGACGAGCATGAGATCTCCTGCCTTCTGGACTCCGGGAGGACTGAGAGCTTCATCCACCCCGATACGGTAAGGCGCTGCTCCCTCGCGGTACACCCCGCGAACCAGAGATTCTCCCTGGCTTCTGGATCCCACTCCATGGTGATCCGGGGGTACTTCATCGCCACCCTCACTGTCCAGGGCGTGGAGTTCAGCGGCTTCCGCTTCTACATCCTCGCCAACCTCTGCGCTGCCTTGCTACTCGGTCTGGACTTCCAGTGCAACCTCCAGAGCTTAACCCTGAAATTTGGCGGGCCCTTAGCACCCTTACCATTTGCGGCATTGCGACCCTTAAGGTCGACCCGCTTTCCCTTTTTGCAAACCGAACCCCGGATTGCAAACCCGTCGCCACCAGGAGCAGACGGTACCGCGCCCAGGACAGGACCTTC
This sequence comes from Scyliorhinus torazame, assembly GCF_047496885.1. Classification (NCBI taxonomy): domain Eukaryota; kingdom Metazoa; phylum Chordata; class Chondrichthyes; order Carcharhiniformes; family Scyliorhinidae; genus Scyliorhinus; species Scyliorhinus torazame. The sequence goes on from NC_092712.1 coordinate 217,038,993, forward strand.
ATCAGGTCTGAGGTCCAGCGGATGCTGCGGGAAGGTATCCTCGAGGCCAGCAACAGCCCCTGGAGAGCCCAAGTGGTAGTGGTGAAAACCTGGGAGAAAAACAGGATGGTCGTTGACTACAGTCAGACCATCAATCGGTACACGCAGCTCGACGCGTACCCCCTCCCATGTATATCTGACATGGTCAATCAGATTGCACAATACCGGGCCTTCTTGACAGTGGACGTCATATCTGCCTACCACCAGCTCCCCATTCGCAAGGCGGACCGCCCATACACTGCGTTTGAAGCAGACGGCCGCCTTTACCACTTTCTTAGGGTTCCCTTCGGTGTCACCAACGGGGTCTCGGTCTTCCAAGATGGGCATGGAGATGGACCGAATGGTTGACCGGTACGGACTGCTGGCCACCTTCCCGTACCTGGACAACATCACCATCTGCGGCCACGACTAGCAGGACCACAACGCTAATCTTTCCAAATTTATCCACGCCGCCACTCTCCTCAACCTCAAGTATAACAAGGAGAAGTGCGTGCTCAGCATGAACCGATTAGCCATCCTTGGCTGTGTGGCCCAGAACGGAGTTCTGGGGCCCGTCCCTGATCGCATGCACCCCCTCATGGAGCTCCCCCTCCCCCACTGCCCCAAGGCACTCAAACGATGCCTGGGGTTCTTTTCGTATTACGCCCAGTGGGTCCAAAACTATGCGGACAAGGCCCGCCCACTCATTCAATCCACCATTTTCCCACTGACGGCCGAGGCTCACCAGGCCTTCGACCGTATCAAGGCCGACATCGCCAAGGCCGCGATGCACGCGGTCGATGAGACGCTACCCTTCCAAGTCGAGAGCGATGCATCAGACGTCGCTCTAGCCGCCACCCTCAACCAGGCAGGCAGGCCAGTGGCATTCTTTTACAGCAACCTCCATGCCTCCGAAATTCGGCACTCCTCCGTCGTAAAGGAGGCCAAAGCCATCGTTGAAGCTGTGCGACATTGGAGGCATTACCTGGCCGGCAGGAGATTCACTCTCCTCACTGACCAACGGTCAGTTGCCTTCATGTTTAATAACACACAGCGGGGCAAGATCAAAAATGATAAAATCTTGAGGTGGAGGATTGAGCTCTCCGCCTACAACTACGAGATTTTGTATCACCCGGTAAGCTCAACGAGCCCCCCGATGCCCTATCCCGAGGTACATGTGCCAGCGCACAAGTGGACCGACTCTGGACCCTGCATGACAATCTTTGTCACCCAGGAGTCACCCGTTTTTACCATTTCATCAAGGCCCGCAACCTGCCCTACTCCGTCGAGGAAGTACGGACAGTCACCAGACACTGCCAGGTCTGCGTGGAGTGTAAACCGTACTTCTACCGGCCAGTCCGTGCGCGCCTGGTGAAGGCCTCCCACCCCTTTGAATGCCTCAGCGTGGACTTCAAAGGGCCCCTCCCCTCCTCCAACCGAAACACGTACTTCCGCAGTGTAGTCGCCGAATATTCCCGACTCCACTTTGCCGTCCCATGCCCTGATATGACGTCTGCCACCGTCATCAAAGCCCTCAACACCATCTTTGCTCTGTTTGGTTTCCCCGCCTACGTCCACAGCAACCGGGGATCCTCATTTATGAGCAATGAGCTGCGCCAGTTCCTGCTTAACAGGGGCATTGTCTCGAGCAGGACGACCAGCTACAACCCCAGGGGAAATGGGCAGGTCTGGAGGGCTGTCCAGCCTGCCCTATGGTCCAGAAATCTCCCAGCCTCCCGCTGGCAGGAGGTCCTCCCCAACACACTTCACTCCATTCGGTCACTCCTCTGCACCGCGCCTAACGAAACCTCCCATGAACGTCTCTTTGCCTTCCCCAGGACGTCCACCTCCGGGGTTTCGCTCCCAACGTGGCTGGCAGCTCCAGGACCCGTTCTCCTCCATAGTCATGTGCGACTCCACAAGGCGGACCCGTTGGTTGACAGGGTACAGCTACTCCACGCCAACCCGCAGTACCGTACCCCGGCGGCCGCCAAGACACAGTCTCCCTCAGAGACCTGGCACCAGCTGGTTCCACACACACACCCTCCCCCACCACCCTCCCTTCCCCCGGCGCACCCCACCTCAGTCCCCGCTCCCAGACAATCTGTCCTCCCCTCACTCCCACCCGGGGATGAAGAGGATTTTGACACGCTCCTGGAGTCACCGAAGGCCAAGCCGACGCCTGAGTCACCAGCAGCACTGCGGCACTCTCGACGACAGATCAAGGCACCGGACCGCCTAAATTTGTAATATTCTCTGCGATTTTTAAAAGCAACTTGTCTGTATATAGTTCTCAACCGCCCCCACTGGACTCATTTTAACAGGGGGTGGATATGGTAGTCACCACTGATGTATTATTCTGTATATATATGGGTTTTACGGTAAGGCCCCTGTACTACAGGTACGGGGGTAGATCCCTGCGTGCTGGCTCCGCCCAGTAGGTGGAGTATAAATATGTGTGCTCTCCGAACAGCTGCCATTTTGTCAGCTGCTGTAGGAGGCCACACATCTCTGTGTAATAAAGCCTCTAGTACATTCTACTTTCGCCTCGTCATAATTGATAGCGCATCACTGTTGTCATCCAATCATTACTAACAATGTTGACTTGCTGATTCTTTGTTGCTTGAAGAGTTTTCTTAGTTACGTGAATAGCTTCCTTTGTTGCTTAAAGGTCTGTCTTCTTTGCTTGAAGATCTGGGGCGAAATTCTGCGGAAACGGCACGATGTCCGCCGACTGGCGCCCAAAACGGCGCAAATCAGTTGGGCATCGCGCCGCCCCAAAGGTGCGCCGCCCCAAAGGTGCGGAATGCTCCGCATCTTTGGGGGCCGAGCCCCAACCTTAAGGGGCTAGGTCGGCGCCGGATGAATTTCCGCCCCGCCAGCTGGAGGAAAAGTCCTTTGGTGCCCCGCCAGCTGGCGCGGAAATGACATCTCTGGGCGGCGCATACACGGGAGCGTTAGCGGCCGCTGACGGCATTCCCGCGCATGCGCATTGGAGGGAGTCTCTTCTGGAGACCGTGGCGAAGGCGGAAGGAAAAGAGTGCCCCCATGGCACAGGCCCGCCCGTGGATCGGTGGGCCCCGATCGCGGGCCAGGCCACCGTGGGGGCATCCCCCGGGGCCAGATCGCCCAGGACCCCGGAGCCCGCCCGCGCCACCTTGTACCGCCGGTAAGGTAGGTGGTTTAATCTACGCCTGCGGGACAGGCATTTTAGCGGCGGGACTTCGGCCCATCTGGGCCGGAGAATCGCGCGGGGGGGCCCGCCAACCGGCGCAGCGCGATTCCCGCCCCCGCCGAATATCCGGTGCCGGAGACTTTGGCAACCAGCGGGGGCGGGATTCACGCCAGCCCCCGGCGATTCTCCGACCCGGTGGGGGGTCGGAGAATCTCGCCCCTGATGCTTCAATCACACCAACAAAGAAAAAATGAGAAAAAATCATCACCTTTGGATGAATCTTGCGGAAAATTTACTTTTTCACCTTTTTCAATTGCTCTTAGTTATAATTGTTCTTGTGTGTAGGAAGGAGATAATTTGCTGAAGACTGGCACTGAGAAGCATAATGATTCATTTTGGAACATCTCAAACAGCGTTTTCCAAAAGATGGGCAGTTTCCTTTAAATGGGCGTTGCCACATCAGTGACACGCACCATGCTGTCACCGTGATGCATCAGTGACGTTCGCGCATGCACAGACCTCTTTTACGGACTCTCATTTCTGTGCGAAGTGCGCATGTCCCGAGTTGGAAAATGCGTGCGCAAGATAGCTGCCGTCTCGAACATGCTTCTGTGCTGCCTGCGACACCATTTTTATTATTCAGCCTCCTGGTGGACTTTTGCACCTTTTTCTTTTGGATAAAACTCTAAGTATTGACTTTTACTTTGTTCGTTGGAGATGCATTTTTCAATAACAATTTTCAACGTAAGATCATTTTGACGTAATAAGGCTTCTCTTAAAGATTCATCTGTTATACCATAGACGATTTGACGTCTCACTTGAGAGTCATGCAGATCAGCATAATTACAGGTCTGCGCTAGGATCAGTTTTAGATTAGTTATGAATTAATTAACAGATTCTCCAATCCTTTGCACTCGCTTATGAAATCTAAATTGCTCCAATATTTTGTTTGTTTGCATTCTACAGTGGTCATCGAATTTAGCGATTATATGTTGAAATTTAGATTTATCTTCACCGTCAGCAAAAATAAATGAGTTGTAGATTTCAATTGCTTGCTGTCCTGGTAGGGACAGAAGAAAGCGATTCGTCTAGCTTCTGAAGCAGTATTCAAATCACTAGCTTCCAGATAAAGCTGGTATTGTTGCTAAACAGTCTCCAATTACGATGAAGGCTACTGGTTGTCTTCAGAAGTCTGGTAGCCTGCACTTGGTCCATCGAAAATTGATTCGTTATCGAGGATTCAGTTTCTGCAATGACTTCACCAGTCGAATAGTCCGTATTGGAACTTTATCTTCTTTGTTTGAATTTAATTACTAGTCTTTCTAAAGCTCATTTAACCTGGTACCATGTTATATTACAATATTGTAATGTATATATTGCTCTTTTTGTCTCGCTGAATTGTTGAAATACAGACGTAATCTTCCAGTGATGATAAAGTAATTTAATGTGTTATATAAAATAATCTTGTGAGTTCTTTTTAGTTAATACTGAACTAGTAAACAAACAAATAATTGTAGCTTAAACTATTAAATAAGATAATGCTATATACTGATATCTATTAACATCTTCTCTCTAGCTGTGTCTCTTCTCTACTCTCTGCACCCCTGACACACTCTCCTCTAGGAAAGAACGGGGAAACCTTTTTATAGGTCCTGATAGTGTGGCCATCTCGTGTTCAATTGCCTGTACTTGCTTAACATAGTCTGGTCATGTATTACTACATACAGAGATCACTACATATCCCATCCAGCAAGATGGTAGTGCCACACGTCATGATGGAGAGTATTCTTCATCTCCACAATGACTGTGCATTGGTTACTCCTACCAATACTGTCTGTGACAGATGCATCTGTGGCAGGCAGGTTAGTGAGGATGAGGTCAAGTATGATTATCCCTCTTGTGCTTCCCCCATCACTTGCAGCAGGCGAGTCTAGCAGCAGCCCTTTAGGACTCGGTCAGCTCAGTCAATAGTGCAACTGTCAAGCCACCCATGGTGCTGGACATTGAAGTCCCTCACCCAAAGTACATTGTGCACTCTTGCCAGCCTCAGTACTCCCCGAAGTGGTATTCAACATGGGGATGGTGATTCACCAGCAGAGGCTTGGGGGGGGGGGGGGAGTCATGGGATCCGGAGTCAATGTTCTGAATACCACTGTGCCACAACGTCTGGTGGGGATGGTAATGGTGGTGTCAACACCATTGTCTGTCAGGTATGATTCCATGTGTATGACTATGTCAGGCTGTTGCTTGACTAGTCTGAGAGACAGCTCTCCAAATTTTGGCACAAGCCCCCAGGTGTTAGTTGTTGTGTTCTTTGCAGTGCTTATTTCAGAATGGTGGCGTAGTGTTCACAAAGACCGCAATATGCTTTAACTTTAACAAAGCTATGAATTTATTTACACCACTAGTGTAGTGGGTGCCTGGAACACGCTACCGGAGGAGGTGCTGGAAGCAGGGACGATAGTGACATTTAAGGGGCATCTTGACAAATACATGAATAGGATGGGAATAGAGGGATACGGACCCAGGAAGTGTAGAAGATTGTAGTTTAGTCAGGCAGCATGGTCGGCACGGGCTTGGAGGGCCGAAGGGCCTGTTCCTGTGCTGTACATTTCTTTGTTCTTTGTACTAACTGGGATTCGACACGTACTCCTTACGAATACACAGTTGATTAATAACATCTAAACTACACTCATCTGAAGCTAATCTCACCACTGGTTTAAAGTATGATCTACATTCACTTGCACTATCTGCTCTTCTGACCTTCACTAGCTAACTCCTGCATACACTCCTCCCCTAAGGTCTAGCATCACTGCCTTATATAGTTGTAAATGTAGCTCCCTCTAGTGTCTGCTCTCAACACTACATTAACCCTTGCAATGCTGATAGTTATGACAATACCACATCCCCTTTCTTTGTCAAAGAAAATTACTATAACATTGATTGTGATATTTTCTTTAACTCTTACCTTACAGGTGTAATTCTGATTATTGGCTAGTAACTATCACAAACTCACTATAATCATGTTCATTAATTCGTAATAACTGTTACATCACTTAGATGAGCAAAAGTTTCATTACACAGTCATCACAAATTAAGTCTCTCTGGCGGTCTTCTTCTTATTGTAGATCGGCTCAACTGAATGTTCAAGGCGTTGGATTGCTCTGCCACATCTTCTTGCTGTGTCTGCACTAAGTAAGGATCTGGAAGTGCAATGTCCTTGATTATGTTATCACGTGGTACAACATTTGAAAACTGAGGTTGAACTTTATGCTTGATATGCAGCAATGCTCATCTGTTTCTCCTGAACAGCAATCCCTGATCTGTTTGGCCAAAGTATGACCTTGGTGCTACTTGTTTCAGAACTGTTTCAACATTTTGCCTGTCTCCTGGATTCTGAATACTCACGACGTCACCTTCTCGAAGTTCAGACAGAGGTTTAGTTTGTCAATTATAGATCTCTTGCTGCTTCTTTTTTGTTGCTGTGACATGTTCGCGAATCCCTTTATTATCCATTTCAGGAATGGTGATCTCTGGTAATGTGGTTCTTAGTGGCCTACCCATTAACATTTGAGCAGGTGGTAGACCAATTGACAATGTTGTCACCCTGTATGCAAGCAACGCCAATTATATGTCTTGACCATCTTCACTTGCTTTGCGGAATAACTTCTTTATTATCCCTACTCCTTTCCCTACTTTTCCATTAGACTGAGGATAACATGGTCAGGAAGTAATATGATTGAAATTATTGTTATGGGTCCAGTGTTACAGAACCCCAAAGTGTTGAATATCTTAACATCCATTATTTCAAAGATAACCCCAAAAGGCTACAACACTAAATAATCCTTCAAACTGTTCCATTAATCATCCAAAAGACTTCAAACCGTCGAAAATAAGAACACATCAGGTTACATTCAATATATCAATAGTCTTTGGATTTCAGAAATCAACAGACCAGCTCTGTGCTTCTTCCTGCAGCTCTCAGCAAAACACACAGACACTCACAGCTGCCTTCTCAAACTGAAACTAAAAAACAGAAGTGAGCTCAGCTCCCCCCACCCTCTGACATCACTTCAGTAATATGATCAGCTCCATTTCTTAAAGGTACATTGCTTAAACATCCATTTCTTAAAGGTACTCTCACGTGACACCTCCCCCCATGAAAAAAAAATAAACCATCAACTTCAAGATGGTTTCATTTTTCATCTTTGCACCATCAATTAAGAAATGCACACAGTAAAAACACTTTACCGGTTCAAAAAAAACAACACACGCAAACAGGTATAACAATATACTCCATTTTTTTTTGCGTTCTTCTTCCTCCACCGAAATCCTTCATGATTGACAGTCTCATTGAACAAGAAAGTCTCTGCACAATCCATCCATTCCCCTATGTAGCCACCTAAATTGGCCAACTCCCGATTTAAAATGGCGAACGGCAAAGGCTGATGGGAAAGTCAGCCAACACAGGCAGAAACCAGCAAGTGCAGGTTTGCTGTGTATTTAACTCTGCAAAAGGCCAGACAACATCGATACCAGCGACCATTGGCATAACAATGTAGCAGCCATCTACATACTGATGAGCAATCCCCGGGAACAATAAGTAACATTTGGGACACACAAAGCAAAGCCAGACTCCCTGGCACCAGCAGGAACCAACACAAAGGAGGTGAACGAACACCTCAAGACCGCCCATCAATCAGGGAACCGCTCCAGTATTGGAGAAATCGAAATAAGTGATTGGGACAAAGTCCAATCACTTGCGACCAGGTACAGGGTCCGCCCCGAAAGGCGGGAAGCCCCTGGGGACTATAAGAGTTAAGCCCCAAGTTCAAATCGCTCTCTCTCTTCGTCCTGCCCGGGTCACCCAGCAACACGAGCCAACATTGACCATGACCGGTGCAGTGACCACCGACAGAAGTAAGTCTTAATTCAACGCTCGCTACAAGATAGGCGCTCCTAGCTACCAATCCGTACCAACTTCGAATCCCGCAGACTCAGAACCCGAACAAAAGGCCATTTGTTCCCTTGACCTGGTGGGCCAGTCCGAAGTTAAGTATAGGCCTGTTAGTTGTAGAAGTAGCTTAGACGTAGAATTTGTGCATGAGTAGCGATTACTGTGTATAATAAATGTGCTTTGATTTGAATCTTACAGTCGGTGTATTGAGTTATTGATCATTACTCGGACTTGAACCTCGTGACGGTATCATAAAGATACCTGGCGACTCAAGAGCAAAGGTAATAAAACAGAACAATTGAACCAACGGAAAGTTAGTCACACCTACACCTCGGCATTTCTCTTTGAAGTTAGATACTTCAGTTCAATCTGATCACAGAGTCCCTTGCAATTCTATAATACAGGAGTATCGTTTACCACAGCTTTCAGGCAGTAAAATGCATGTTGAAACTCCGCTGTTCATTGAAATTTTTTAATACGTTCCTTCAGCAAGTTCATCAGTGGAGCAATCATGCTACAAAACTCTTGCACAAATGTTCGATCAAATCCACTCATGCCACGAAATCGAATTATTTCCCGTTGTGTCGAGGGTATCGGAAACTCCCCAATAACTTACGTTTTTCCATCCCGTGGGACCAATAGACCCTGTCCGATTGTATGGCCAAGGAAAGTGACTTGGGCTTTTCCAAATTCACTTTTGGATAGGTTTGTCACCAAGCCCGCCTCCTGAAGTCGATCGAATAACTCCATCAGATGTTTTAAATGTTCTTTCCATGTCTGGCTGAAAATACCAGATCGTCGATATATACCACACAATTGGATAATCCTGAAACAACTATATTAGTTAACCATTGATATGTGGCTGGGGCGTTTTACATGCCAAATGGCATAACTTTGAATTGGTATATACCATCTGGAGTCACAAAAGCTGAAATCTCCTTCGCCTTTTCGGATAAAGGTACCTGCCAGTAACCTTTAAGTAAATCCAATTTGGAAATAAAAGCGGATTGTCCCACTTTCTCAATGCAATCCTCCAAACATGGAATACGATAAGAGTCCGTTCTTGTAACTGCATTAACCTTTATATAGTCCACACACAACCGTTGGGTACTGTCTGGTTTAGGTACCATCACTATGGTTGAGCTCCATTGGCTGCAACCCACTTCAATTATGCCATTTTTAAGCATACTCTCAATCTCTTTGTTAACCTGTGCCAATTTTAAAGGGTTAAGTCTGTATGGATGTTGTTTGATTGGAACAGCATTTCCCACATCTACATCATGTATAGCCTTTTTCGAACTTCCCAATTTATCTCCACAAACTTGCCCATGTAATATCAATAACACTTTCAGGTCAGTTCATTTTTCCTCTGGAAGATAACTCAACAATTTATCCCAATTTTTAAGAGCAAGCTCATTTTCCAATTTAATTTGAGGTATATCAAATTCACAGTCATCTGGATTTGGTTCGTCACTTTGAGTTAGAATCATTCAAACCTCCTCCTTTTTCTCTCCTTCCCTTTCAAAGTACCTTTTAAGCATATTCACATGACACACTCGGTGATTCTTCCTTCTATCTGGTGTTTTTACCACATAATTCACCTCACTTAATTTCCTTTCAATCTGAAAAGGTCCACACAACCTTGCTTTTAAAGGTTCACCTACCACTGGTAACAACACTAAAACTTTATCCCCACTGGCAAAACTACGAACTTTGGATTTCTTGTCCGCTACCCGTTTCATCACATTTAGAGCAACTTTTAAATGTTGTCTAGCCAATTCACCTGCTCTATTTAATCGTTCCCTAAAATTTGACAGGTAATCCAATAGTGTAATTTCCGATTTCTCACTCACCAATTTTTCTTTAATCAATTTAAGTGGTCCTCTTACCTCATGACCAAAAATTAGTTCAAAAGGCTAAATTTGGTTGACTCATTAGGTGCATCCCTAATTGCAAACAGTACAAACGGAATTCCTTTATCCCAATCCTCTGGATAATCTTGACAATAAGCCCTCAACATTGTCTTTAATGTCTGATGCCACCTTTCTAACGCTCCCTGCGATTCTGGATGGTACGCAGTCGATTTAAATTGTTTTATTCCTAATCTATCCATAACTTCTTTGAATAACTTTGAGGTAAAATTTGATCCTAGATCCGATTGAATATCTGTGGGTAGTTCATATCTAGTAAGGAATTTAAGTAACTCCTCCACAATCTTTTTTGCTGTAATATTACATACTGGAATGGCCTCTGGAAACCTAGAAGACACATCCATTATAGTCAAAAGATATTGATTCCCACTTTTTGTTTTAGGAAGCGGTCCGACACAATCAATTAGGACCCTTGTAAAAGGTTCTTCAAATGCTGGAATAGGTATTACGGGTGCTGGTTTTCTCACTGTTTGAGTTTTCCCTTTCACTTGACATGTGTGACATGATTGACAAAATTTAACGACATCTTTATGTAGTCCAGGCCAATAAAAATGTTTCTGGATTTTAGCTTGAGTTTTCCTTATCCCCAAATGACCTCCTACTGGTACCTCATGTGCCACTCGCAACACCGCCTTTCAATACCCTACCGGCAATTCTACTTGATGAACATCTGCCCACTTTTTATCCGCCTGCATATGTACAAAGAACAAAGAGAACAAAGAAAATTACAGCACAGGAACAGGCCCTTCGGCCCTCCCATCCTGCGCCGATCCAGATCCTTTATCTAAATCTGTCATGTATTTTACAAGGATCTACTTCCCTCGGTTCCCCGCCCGTTCATATATCTGTCTAGATGCATCTTAAATGATGCTATTGATCATGCCCGCCTCTACCACCTCTGCTGGCAAAGCGTTCCAGGCACCCACCACCCTCTGCGTAAAAAACTTTCCACGCACATCTCCATTAAACTTTCCCCCTCTCACCTTGAAATCATGACCCCTTGTAATTGACACCCCCACTCTTGGAAAAAGCTTGTTGCTATCCACCCTGTCCATGCCTCTCATAATTTTGTAGACCTCAATGAGGTCCCCCCTCAACCTCCGTCTTTCCAACAAAAACAATCCTAATCGACTCAACCTTTCTTCATAGCTAGCACCCTCCATACCAGGCAACATCCTGGTGAACCTCCTCTGCACCCTCTCTAAAGCATCCACATCCTTCTGGTAATGTGGCGACCAGAACTGCACGCAGTATTCCAAATGTGGCCTAACCAAAGTCCTATACAACTGTAACATGACCTGCCGACTCATGTACTTAATACCCCGTCCGATGAAGGCGAGCATGCTGTATGCCTTCTTGACCACTCTATCGACCTGCGTTGCCACCTTCAGGGTACAATGGACCTCAACTCCCAGATCTCTCGGTACATCAATTTTCCCCAGGACTCTTCCATTGACCGTATAGTCCGCTCTTGAATTAGATCTTCCAAAATGTTCATATTTGCCTGGATTGAACTCCATCTGCCATTTCTCTGCCCAACTCTCCAATCTATCTATATTTTACTGTATTCTCTGACAGTCCTCCTCGCTATCTGCAACTCCGCCAATCTTGGTATCATCTGCAAACTTGCTAATCAGACCACCTACTCCTTTGTCCAGATCATTTATGTATATCACAAACATCAGTGGTCCGAGCACGGATCCCTGTGGAACACCACTAGTTACCTTTCTCCATTTTGAGACACTCCCTTCCACCACTACTCTCTGTCTCCTGTTGCCCAGCTAGTTCTTTATCCATCTAGCTACTACACCCTGAACCCCATACAACTTCACTTTTTCCACCAACCTGCCATGGGAAACGTTATCAAACGCCTTACTGATGTCCAGGTGTATGACATCTACAGCCCTCCCGCATCAATTAACTTTGTCACTTCCTCAAAGAATTCTATTAGGTTTGTAAGACATGACCTTCCCTGCACAAAACCATGCTGCCTATCACTAATAAGTCTATTTTCTTCCAAATGTGAATAGATCCAATCCCTCAGTATCTTCTCCAACAGTTTGCCTACCACTAACATCAAGCTCGCAGGTCTATAATTCTCTGGATTATTCCTGCCACCCTTCTTAAACAAAGGGACAACATTAGCAATTCTCCAGTCCTCCGGGACCTCACCCGTGCGCAAGGATGCTGCAAAGATATCTGTTAAGGCCCCAGCTATTTTGTCCCTCGCTTCCCTCAGTAACCTGGGATAGGTCCCATCCAGACCTGGGGACTTGTCCACCTTAATGCCTTTTAGAATACCCAAAACTTCCCCCTTCCTTATGCCGACTTGACCTAGAGTATTTAAACATCCATCCCTAGCATCAACATCCGTCATGTCCCTCTCCTTGGTGAATATTGATGCAAAGTACTCATTAAGAATCTCACCCATTTCCTCTGACTCCACGCATAAATTCCCTCTTTTGTCTTTGAGTGGGCCAATCCTTTCTCTAGTTACCCTCTTGCTCCTTATATATGAATAAAAGGCTTTGGGATTTTCCTTAACCCAGTTCGTCAAAGATATTTCATGACCCCTTTTACAGGGACATGTCTGTCCTGCACCCTAAACAACCTTTCCTTAAAAGACTCCCACATTTCAAATGTGGATTTACCCTTAAACAGCTGCTCCCAATTCACATTCCCTAGCTCCTGCTGAATTCTGTTATACTTGGCCTTTCCCCAATTTAGCACTCTTCCTTTAGGACCACCCTCATCTTTGTCCATGCGTATTCTAAAACTTACGGAATTGTGATCGCTATTCCCAAAGTAATCACCGACTGAAACTTCAAACATCTGTCCGGGATCATTCCCCAATACCAGGTCCAGTATGGCCCCTTCCCGAGTTGGACTATTTACATACTGCTCTATAAAACTCTCCTGGATGCTCCTTACAAATTCTGCTCCATCTACGCCTCCAACACTACCTGAGTTCCATTCAATGTTGGGGAAGTTAAAATCTCCCATCACGACCACCCTATTGCTCCTACATTTTTCTATAATCTGTCTACATATTTGCTCTACTTCACGCTCGCTTTTGGGAGGCCTGTAGTAAAGTCCCAACAATGTTACTGCACCCTTCCTATTTCCTAGCTCTACCCATATTGCCTCAGTGCTTGAATCCTCCATCGTGCCCTCCTTAATCATAGCTGTGATATCATCTCTGACCAGTAATGCAACTCCTCCACCCCTTTTACCTCCGTCTCTATCCCTCCTGAAGCATCTATACCCGGGATATTTAGTTGCCAGCCTTGCCCTTCCCTCAACCAAGTCTCAGTAATACCAATAACATCATATTCCCAGGTACTAATCCAAGCCCTAAGTTCATCTGCCTTACCTGCTACACTTCTCGCATTGAAACAAATGCACCTCAGACCACCTGTCCCTTTGCGTTCATCATCTCTTCCCTGTCTACTCTTCCCCTTAGTCACATTGAGTTTATTATCTAGTACCTTACTGGCTTTAGTTGCTGCCTCTTTACTGACCTCTAACTTCCTAATCTGATTCCCATCCCCCTGCCACATTAGTTTAAAACCTCCCCAACAGTGTTAGCAAAAGCACCCCCTAATACATTGGTTCCTGTCCTGCCCAAGTGTGGACCATTCGATTTGTAATGGTCCCATCGCCCTCAGAACCGGTTTCAATGTCCCCAAAATCTGAACCCCTCCCTCCTGCACCATCTCTCAAGTTAAGTATTCATTCTGACTATTCTTGAATTTCTACTCTGACTGTCTCGTGGCACTGGTAGCAATCCTGAGATTACTACCTTTGAGGTCCTACTTTTTAAACTTATCTCCTAACTCCCTAAATTCTGATTGTAGGACGTCATCCCATTTTTTACCTATATCGTTGGTGCCTATATGCACCACGACAACTGGCTGTTCACCCTCCCCCTTCAGTATGTCCTGCAGCCGATCTGAGACATCCCTGACCCGTGCACCCGGGAGGCAACATACCATTTGGGAGTCTCGTTTTCGACCACAGAAATGCCTGTCTACTCCCCTTATGATTGAATCCCCTATGACTATAGCCCTGCCAGTCTTTTTCCCGCCCTTCTGTGCAGCAGAACCAGCCACGGTGCCATGAGCCTGGCTACTACTGCCTTCCCTGGTGAGTCATCTCCCACAACAGTATCCAAAACGGTATAGCGTGCACTGCCTTCCTGCTCTTTCTCTGCCTTTTGGTCACCCATTCCCTGTCTCCCTTACCAATCCTAATCTGCGGTGTGACCAACTCACTGAACGTGCTCTCCACGACCTCCTCAGCATCGCGGATGCTCCAAAGTGAGTCCACCCGCAGCTCCAGAGCCGTCATACGGTCTAACAGAGCTGCAGCTGTACACACTTCCCGCACATGAAGGAGTCAGGGGCATCGGCCACGTCCCTGAGCTCCCACATTGAGCAAGAGGAGCATTTCACGGGTCTGGGATCTCCAGCCATTTTTACACTCCCAACAGTGATTTTTTACAAAAATGTACTCCCCTTCTCAGCAAGCACTCACTCAACAACCACTGCGCCCTGCACGATAACACCTCAGGGAAAAGAAAAACTTCTTACCAGTCACAGCCAATCACTTACCTGCAGGCTGTGACGTCACGGTTCAACTTCTTTCTACTTCTACCTGCCCTCGAGTCTCCCTCGTGATCTTTACTCGGCTGGGATCCTTACAGTGACTGTCTTTTTTTTTTGGTTAGAGGAGGAGGTTGGGAGGGAAACACTGAAGAAGTGTTTTGGGCTTAACTGTCACTTGACAACAGCTCCTCCACAAACCACCTTTTGGATGCAGTGACCGCAATGCACAGATGCAAATTTTCCCCGCAACAGCCAATCAGCAGCTCCGCTCTACTGCCCTCTGCTGGATGCATGCCTTGACTTGAACACCTAGGGTGTCTTGCTCAGGTACACTTTCTGGATGCAGTGACCACAATGCACGGAGGCAAATTTTCCCCGCAACAGCCAATCAGCAGCTCTGCTCTACTGCCCTCTGCCCTCTACAGGTCTCCATTTTCTCATCAAGACATCACTTTTACGGTAATAACACTCTGGTATACTCTCAGATTCCTCTTCCATATATGCTTTCTGATATATCCGTTTTATTTCTACATCTTTCTGTTGTAACTCCACCAATTTTCCTGAACTAAAAATATCCGCCTCATCCGCCACCTGTACTTGTTCTTTTTCAACCATCTGATCAAAAATCCTTTCTGATAATTGCACTTCATCGTCACCTTCACTCTTTGATTTCTCCTCTTGTCTTAACCTGTGACTTTGCGACCTTGTTACTACACAATCCGGAAAAATCCCAGGATATTCATCCTTAAACACTTCAGTTGTCTGATTTTCCACCGGCTTATTAACCACAGTAGGCCTCACTCCCATCTGAGATCCAGCTATATCATTACCCAAGATAAACTGTATTCCTGGACAAGATAGTTTCTCTATTACTCCTACTACCACTTCACCACTCTTCACTGGACTTTCCAACCTTACCTTATATAATGGAACGCTACTCCTCTCCCCCTGAATTCCACATATTACCACCTTTTCTGGCAACATTCTTCCCAAACTACATAATTCCTCATCTCTTACCATTAAAGATTGACTAGCTCCTGTATCTCTTAAAATTGTGACTTATTTACCTGCTCCTACTGATACACATGAGTAAACTTGACCCACACGAGTAAATTCTTTAAAGACATCTGGCACCTTCTTATCAATTACTTCTTGAACAGGCTGTACAATCGTTTGCACCTCCTTCGCTTCCCTTGGTCTTTCCTTTACCACTTTAAAAAACCCCACTGTCTTATTCTGTTTCACCACATCAGCCTTCTCAATGCTTTTCTTCAACCGCCAACACTGTGACTTTACATGGCCGAGTTTATTACAATGAAAACATTTGAAACTTTTCATTTCTTTTCCACCCTCCTGGATCTTTTATTTAATTTGAGGTACACTCTCCTTATTACCTCCCATCAGATCACCTTTACCTTTACCACTTGAGTATTTCTCATGTCCCCAGTTTCTATCCCTCACAGGCTGAAACTGATGTCAGAAACCAAGCCGTGATTTATGAACTAATTCATAATCATCTGCCATTTCTGCTGCTAACCTCGCAGTTTTAAGCCTCTGCTCTTCCACATGAGTTCTCACTACATCAGGAATTGAATTTTTAAACTCCTCCAAAAGTATAATTTCTCTGAGAGCTTCATACGTTTGGTCTATTTTCAAAGCCCTTATCCACCTATCAAAATTACTGTTTGAGCCTTTCAAACTCCATGTATGTTTGACCAAATTTTTTCCTTAACTTTGTCTGTAGGCTTCAGGCACAAGCTCATATGCACCTAAGATGGATTTTTTCATGTCCTCATACGTTCCAGATACATCCTCCGGTAGTGGCGCAAAGACTTCACTAGCTCTACCTACCAGCTTTGTTTGAATCAGTAATACCCACATGTCCTGTGGCCATTTCATTTGTTTAGCTAACTTGTCAAATTAAATGAAAAAGGCTTCTATCTCCTTCTCGTCAAACCATGGCAATGCTTGGACATATTTAAATTGATCCCCACCAAGCCTTCGACTTTGACGCTCTTTCTCACTATCCTCATCACTATCATCCAACTGTACGTTTTCCTTTACATCTGCCAATTTTAACTGACTGTCATGTTTCATGGCCATTTTCTGAAGTCAAACTATCTGTCTTTATCTTTTTCCCCGATCTGTATCTCCCTTTCTCTTTGTTTTTGTTCTGCTAGGGCTATTCTTTCTTTTCTAATTTTTTCTCTCTCCTTTTCTTTTTCCTCTATCTCTTTTTCTTTTTCCTCGCTCTCTCTTTCTTTTTCCTCTCTACCTCTTTTGTATTCAAGCTGCTTTAATTTTTTCTCATGTTCCGTTTGTTTAATTTGCAACTGAATTTTTGCCATTTCCAATGAATCAAACTGTATCTCAGGCAACTTTAAATGCTTAGCCACCACCATAATTACCTCATCTTTTCGCATTTTGTCAGGTAATGCTAACTGCAATGTTTTTGCCAAATCTAACAGTCTACTTTTAGTCTCTGTCTGTAAGGTACTGCGTGTGATCGTCTCCACCCTCAAAACCTTCTGAGCCTCTGAAAGAGCCATTGTCCACAACACACTCCCCACTTAAACTAAAATACCACACTCCTCATGGAGTTCAACCGACCCACAACTTTTAATAGCTTGTGGTGTGGGAAGCAGACGGCTTACTCTCGAGGTGTGATACAGCAATTATGGACAAATGGTTTTTAAAACAAAACAATGTTTATTCTATGAACTCAAGTTAACCTTTTAAAAACAAACATTGAATATCTTAACACCCATTACTTTAAAGATAACCCCAAAAGACTACAACACTAAATAATCCTTCAAACCGTTCCTTTAAACATCCAAAAGACGTCAAACCTTCAAAAATAAGAACACATCTCAAACTGAAACTAAAAAACAGAAGTGAGCTCAGCTCCCCCCCCCCCCCCACCCTCTGACATCACTTCAGTAATATGATCAGCTCCATTTCTTAAAGGTACATTGCTTAAACATCCATTTCTTAAAGGTACTCTCACATGACACCTCCCCCCCCAAGAAAGAAAAAACCCCCATCAACTTCAAGATGGTTTCATTTTTCACCTTTGCACAATCAATTAAGAAATGCACACAGTTAAAACACTTTACCGGTTCAAAAAAAACAACACACGCAAACAGGTATAATAATATAGTCCATTCCATAAATCAATGAGTAAATCAGTCCAATGGTCACAGGTTCAGACAATTGGGTTTGCGTCTTCTTCGAGTTAATCTCCTGAGTGGGCATGGAGACACTGAGGTTTTAATGTCCTTCTGTTCATCGGCTGATGGTGTCAAGTGTTGTCGAGTGAGTGAGTCATGTAGATTCAACGTTGGAAAGACAGGTTCAGAAAGTGGAATCTTTAACAGATCTCGTTGATTGCGGCGGGACAGCACACCCTCGTTGGACTTTACAATGTGTGAGCGTGGAGCTGCTTGTCGTATCACTGTTGCCGTGTTGGACCATCCTCCACCTGGGTGTCGCAGTCGAACCATGTCATTGACTGCTAATGGCTGCAGCGGTTTTGCATGCTGATCATAGTGCTGCTTTTGTTTGAGACATTGGTGTCGTAACTTGTCAAGCACTTGTGAGTTATCCAGATTGCTGAAGTGTAATGCTGGTAATGTTGTTCTCACATCTCGGTTGAAAAGCATTTGAGCTGATGATAGCCCTGAGCTTAACGGTGAGGATCTATATGATAATAGAGCCAAGTGAATGTCGGAATGCAAGTCAGTGGCCTTGCTTATGAGCTGTTTAACAATGTGCACACCTTTCTCTACTTTGCCATTTGATTGGGGAAAGTGTGGACTTGATGTCACATGGTTAACATTGTCCTGATTGGAGAATTCTGCCCGCTCCCAGCTCGCAAAGCAAGGACCATTATCGGACATGACTGAGTGTGGAATACCATGCCTCGAGAATGTTTCCATACAAGCTTTGATTACTGATGCA
This sequence comes from Scyliorhinus torazame, assembly GCF_047496885.1. Classification (NCBI taxonomy): domain Eukaryota; kingdom Metazoa; phylum Chordata; class Chondrichthyes; order Carcharhiniformes; family Scyliorhinidae; genus Scyliorhinus; species Scyliorhinus torazame. The sequence goes on from NC_092712.1 coordinate 217,057,641, forward strand.
GAAGTGAGATCCGGGGGTTTCATCACTTCAGGAAAGTTAGAGTAATAGTATGTGATAAAAACATAGTTTCATCCTGTAGAATGTAACAAATCTATGCCAACTTTAGTCCACGGTGCCATAGTCATCTCATGCTGCAGGAGTGGCTCCTTACATTGTGTCGGTTGATGTTTTTGACACGTGTCACACGTCAGTATCATGTTTGTAATGTCATAATTGATCCCAGGCCAGTACACAGATTGCCTTGCTCTTCCTTTGCATTTTCCGATTCCAAGATGTCCCTTGTGAATCCTATGGAGCATATCTGACCTGAGAGTTAGTGGAATGACGTTTCTGTCATTTCTCAGAATTAGTCCATCCACTACTGACAGTTCAGTTTTGATATTTTGGAACTGCGGACACTGTCCTTTTGGCCAGCCATGCTGAAGGTTATGCACGACCTGGAGCAAGGTTGCATCTTTTTGTGTCGCCAGACAAATTTGCTGCAGCTTCTCGTCAGATGCCGGGAGAGTCTCTCCGCACAACTGCACTTGAGCTTCAACATCGTCAATGATGCAGGAGGTGAGCTGTCAGTGTCAGTGGATCTGGATAGTGTGTCGGCTATGATGAGATCTTTTCCAGGAGTGTAGACTAGTGTGAAGTCATACCTCCTCACCTTCTTCATCATGCGTTGTAGACGAGGAGTCATGTCATTGAGGCTTTTTTCAATTATGTTGACCAGCGGTCTATGATCAGTCTCTACGAAGAACATGCGAAGCCCTTACACAGAGTGGTGAAATCTTGTTATACCTGTGATCAGCCCCAGTCAGTCGGCTGTGTGGATTTTGAGATTATGCATTGAGATTGTAGGCGTAGCAGCTCTGATTTTAGCCTTTCACGCAAAGGAGCTGGTACGCTCCTCAGCGGATGAATGATAGGTTTTGCATCTTCCTTGAGCAAGGTTTTGTATTTATAAGGTAATGTACCCATGCCACAAAATACGTCAGGATATTCGCTGAGCAGTAGCTGGATGTCATCGTCCAGTCGTGATGTGTCATTCGTGTGCATGAAGATTCTCTGGACCAGCCGCAAGTCCTTGCAGTCTTGAGCACCTAACAGCGATGTATTTTTGTCGCCCACGATCTCGAACCATAGTCCTTTCATGACCCTCTTATTGACTACTCGTAGATGGCATGATCCTCTTGAAGTGAACTTGTTGCCATTATAGTCTTTTAACTTGCATGCAGCAGGTATCATCTCGTGTCTTCCAGGAATGGATGCGAGATCTTTGCTTGTCATCAAGTTTGCGGACGCTCCCATGTCAAGCTTGAACGTAATTGGGAAGTTGTTCATTTGCACCGTTGCGTTCCATTCACTGTTGGAGCCAATGGCATTAATTTGTTGACAATTTGCGGTCGTCGCTTGAAGTTCCTCTGCTGAATCTATTATTCCGACAAAGTACATGTTCTCCCAAGAGTTGAAATCTTCGTGGTCGGAAAAATTTTCTTTGGGTGTTTGGTTGTCCATTGTGTCAACTGTGCAAAACCTTGAAGTTTGCATGTTTCTGTGTTGGAGAGTGATATTTTGCTATTGACTTACACTGGGAGATGAAATGATTCAGTTTGGAACACTTTAAACATCTTTTACCTTGTGCAGGACATTTCCCTTTTAAGTGGGCGTTGCCACAGCGGTAGCACATCATGACGTTCGTGATGTCATGTGTAGGCATCGATTGCGCATGCACGAATCGATCCTCTGTCTAAGTGCGGGATTTTGCAAACCGTGCATGCGCAGCTTCTTGCGAATGCGCAGAATGGGATTTCGCCAGCTCGCGTCTCTCTTGAATGTGCGCATGCGCGTACCTATTTGAATTGGAGCCGGCGCCAGGAAGAAAATGCCTCTTAGGAGAGGACAACATTTTGACTTCTTCCACCTCGTGGAGGAATTTTTCCCTGTTTTTTTCCTGAAGGAACTCAAGGTACTGCTGTTTCTTTTGTTCTTGCGCTGTGCACTTTGCTGTGGTGGTTTTTAGAGTTAAATCATTTTGTTGAATTAGTGATTCCCTTAAGTGTTCAACAGAGAGTCCATAGATTAATTGATCTCTATAATTGAGTCTGTTAAATCCGCATAATTACAGCCTTGTGCTATGTAGCGCACAAAGACTCACGAGAGACGAATAGAGATGAAGTAGATGAGGCTTTATTAAGCGTGACTTGTTCCCCGCAGTTCAGCAACAGGCTGGCCTGCGGGGGAGAACTCCTGGTTCTTATACTCCGCCTTCAGGGCGGCGCTAGGGATCAACAGCCAACCAGGACCCGGGATCTGTCAGCCAATGACATCACGGCTTCACAGTCCCACATGACCCCTAATGCATACTACCACATTCACCCCTTGTTAAAAATGAACCCGGCGGGGTGGTGCTTCGCATGGTGGTAGGGGTTTACAAGGCTGGTCCTGGGAGGAAAAAATAACTTTTGCATGTCATCACAGTGCCCTACACTGGGCTATGTACAGGGTTTTTTTGTTTTGAACTATTTACAGTATTCGTAAGAGGGAAAAAAAAGGAAAAAAAATTCTCGTGAAAGTCCACAACATTCTAGTGTTACACCGATGCCACGAGTTGGTCGGGCGGTCTGGTCGTCCTTGTCGATCGCCTCAGCCCTGGTGGTGGTGGTGCTTGTTCCAGTGTTGTCATCTCTGGGAGCTTTACGGTGTCTGCTTCTGCTTCACTCCTGGTCGGACATGGGAGGAGGACCGATCCTCCCGGGAAGGGGGCGGTCGCGGGGTGCGCTGGTGGCAGGGAGGGGGTGATTGGTGTCGGGGGGGTGTGCGTGTTGCCGGCGGGCGCCAGGTCTCGCAGGGAGACCGTGTCCTGTCGGCCGTCGGGGTACGCCACGTAGGCGTACTGCGGGTTCGCGTGGAGGAGGTGAACCCTCTCGACCAACGGGTCCGACTTGTGCGCCCGCACATGTTTCCGAAGCAAGATGGGTCCTGGGGCCGCCAGCCAGGTCGGCAGCGACGTTCCAGAGGAGGACTTCCTGGGGAAGACAAGGAGGCGCTCATGAGGCGTTTGATTAGTGGTAGTACACAACAGCGACCGGATGGAGTGGAGAGCGTCCGGGAGGACCTCCTGCCACCGTGAAACTGGGAGATCCCTGGACCGTAGGGCCAGTAGGACGGCCTTCCAGACCGTGCCGTTCTCCCTCTCTACTTGCCCGTTCCCCCGGGGGTTGTAGCTGGTCGTCCTGCTCGAGGCTATACCCTTGCTGAGCAGGAACTGGCGTAGCTCGTCACTCATGAAGGAGGACCCCCTGTCGCTATGGATATATGCGGGGCAACCGAACAGTGTGAATATGGTGTTAAGGGCTTTAATAACTGTGGCCGCTGTCATGTCGGGGCAGGGGATGACGAAAGGGAAACGAGAGTACCCGTCCACCACGTTCAGGAAGTATGTGTTGCAGTCGGTGGAGGGGAGGGGCCCTTTGAAATCCAGACTGAGGCGTTCAAAGGGACGGGAAGGCTTGATCAGGTGCGCTCTATCCGGCCTGAAAAAGTGCGGTTTGCACTCTGCGCAGATGTGGCAGTTCCTGGTGACTGTACGGACATCCTCCATGGAGTAGGGGAGGTTGCGGGACTTAATAAAATGGTAGAACCGAGTGACCCCCGGGTGGCAGAGGTCCTCGTGTAGGGTTTGGAGACGGTTAATTTGTGCGTTGGCACATGTGCCGCGGGATAGGGCATCGGACGGCTCGTTCAGCTTTCCGGGACGGTACAAGATCTCATAGTTGAAGGTGGAGAGCTCGATCCTCCACCTTAAGATCTTGTCATTTTTAATTTTGCCCCGCTGTGCATTATCGAACATGAAAGCTACCGACCGTTGGTCAGTGAGGAGAGTGAATCTCCTGCCGGCGAGGTAATGCCTCCAATGTCGCACAGCTTCCACGATGGCTTGGGCTTCCTTTTCCACTGAGGAGTGGCGGATTTCTGAGGCGTGGAGGGTTCGGGAGAAAAAGGCCACGGGTCTGCCCGCTTGGTTAAGGGTGGCCGCTAGAGCTACGTCGGAGGCGTCGCTCTCGACCTGGAAGGGGAGGGACTCGTCGATGGTGCGCATCGTGGCCTTTGCGATATCCGCTTTGATGCGGCTGAAGGCCTGGCAAGCCTCTGTCGACAGAGGGAAGGTCGTGGTCTGTATTAGGGGGCGGGCCTTGTCTGCGTACTGGGGGACCCACTGGGCGTAATATGAAAAGAACCCCAGGCAGCGTTTTAGGGCTTTTGAGCAGTGAGGGAGGGGAAATTCCATGAGGGGGCGCATACGTTCGGGGTCGGGGCCTATTATCCCATTGCGCACTACATATCCCAAGATGGCTAGCCGGTTTGTGCTAAAAACGCACTTGGCCTCGTTGTATGTGAGGTTCAAGGCTTTAGCGGTCTGGAAGAATTTTTGGAGGTTGGCGTCGTAGTCCTGCTGATCGTGGCCGCAGATGGTTACGTTGTCGAGATACGGGAACGTGGCCTGCAACCCGTGTTGATCAACCATTCGGTCCATCTCTCGTTGGAAGACCGAGACCCCGTTTGTGACGCCAAATGGGACCCTTAGGAAGTGGTATAATCGCCCGTCTGCCTCGAAGGCTGTGTACTTGCGGTCACTTGGGCGGATGGGGAACTGATGGTAGGCGGACTTGAGGTCCACGGTGGAGAAGACCTTATATTGGGCAATCCGATTGACCATGTCGGATATGCGGGGGAGAGGGTACGCATCTAGCTGTGTGTACCTGTTGATGGTCTGGCTATAGTCTATGACCATCCTTTGCTTCTCCCCTGTCTTTACTACTACCACCTGTGCTCTCCAGGGACTATTGCTGGCCTGGATTATGCCTTCCTTTAGAAGCCGCTGGACTTCGGACCGAATGAAGGTCCGGTCCTGGGCGCTGTACCGTCTGCTCCTAGTGGCGACGGGTTTGCAATCCGGGGTGAGGTTTGCAAACAAGGACGGGGGTTGCACCTTGAGGGTTGCGAGGCCGCAGATAGTGAGTGGGGGTATTGGGCCGCCGAATTGGAAGGTTAGGCTCTGCAGGTTGCACTGGAAGTCTAATCCCAGTAATGTGGGCGCGCAGAGTTGGGGAAGGACGTAGAGCCTGTAGTTTTTAAACTCCCTCTCTTGCACCGTTAGGGTCACTATGCAGAACCCTTTGATCTGTACGGAGTGGGATCCTGCAGCTAGGGAAATCTTTTGCGCACTGGGACGGATGGTCAAAAAACAGCGTCTTACCGTGTCGGGGTGGATGAAGCTTTCTGTGCTCCCGGAGTCGACCAGGCATGGTGTCTCGTGCCCGTTGATCAGCACCGTTGTTGTCGTCGTCTGGAGCGTCCGGGGCCGTGCTTGGTCCAGCGTCATTGAGGCTAGACGTGGGCGTAGTGCTTCAGCGTCTTCCTCGAACCCCGTTGAGCCGTCGATGCTGGGGTCCATTGTTGCCGTCCAAGATGGTGGCGGGGGTGAACAAAATGGCCGCCCCCATGCGTCGCACAGGGCTGGGGGGTCCCAAGATGGCGCCGCCCCTCCTCCCCTCGTGGTGGCCGGGACCCAAAATGGCGGCGCCTGCGGGTCGCACATGGGGCGCTGGGGGGGTTGGGGAGCATTTGAAACGCGCAGGACTCCTTCGTCTCCGGGGACAGCGGCGACCTCCCGGGACCGGCACACAGCCGCGAAATGGCCCTTTTTGCCGCAGCTCTTGCAAATCGCTGCGCGGGCCGGGCAGCGCTGCCGGGGGTGTTTCGCCTGGCCGCAGAAATAGCAGCGGGCTCCCCCGGGACGACTTGGCGTCTGAACCACGCAAGCCTGTGGGGGTCCATGGAGCCCAAGGGGCTGCCGGGCGGTCGGGGCCGTCCGCGCGGGCGTTTCGCGCGGCCACATCTAGGGAGGCTGCAAGGGCCCGTGCCTCTGAGAGTCCTAGCGACTCTTTTTCTAAAAATCTTTGGCGGATTTGGGGAGAGTTCATACCTGCCACAAAAGCATCGCGAATTAACATGTCCGTGTGTTCAATCGCGTTTACCGGCGGGCAGCTGCAGGCCCGTCCCAAAATTAGCAACGCGGCGTAGAATTCGTCTAGCGATTCTCCGGGACTTTGCCGTCTCATTGCGAGTTGGTAGCGTGCGTAGATCTGGTTCACTGGGCGAACATAGATGCTCTTTAGTGCTGCGAACGCCGTCTGGAAATACTCTGCGTCTTCGATGAGAGGGAAAATTTCCGGGCTTACCCTTGAGTGCAGGACCTGTAGTTTCTGGTCTTCTGTGACCCGGCCGGGGGCCGTTCGGAGGTATGCTTCGAAACAAGTCTGCCAGTGTTTAAAAACTGCTGCTGAGTTCACTGCGTGGGGGTTGATCCTCAGGCATTCCGGGATGATTCTGAGCTCCATAGTCCTTTAAGCACGCTTAATAAATTGTAGCGCACAAAGACTCACGAGAGACGAATAGAGATGAAGTCGATGAGGCTTTATTAAGCGTGACTTGTTCCCCGCAGTTCAGCAACAGACTGGCCTGCGGGGGAGAACTCCTGGTTCTTATACTCCGCCTTCAGGGCGGAGCTAGGGATCAACAGCCAACCAGGACCCGGGATCTGTCAGCCAATGACATCACGGCTTCACAGTCCCACATGACCCCTAATGCATACTACCACATGCTATTAACCTGAGATCTGTAACAAAATTAGAGATTGTCTCGCCGTTTCTCTGGAACCTGTTGCATAAGTTAAATATTTCCAGGATTTCATTAGACTGCATTTTATAGTGTTCTTCAAATTTTGCGAGTATCACTTTAAATTTAGTTTTGTCTTCATTTTCTTTGTAATTGAAGGAGTTACAGATGTCTACAGCTTGCTGACCTGCCAGTGCTAGTAGCAGCGCAATCTTTCTCGCGTCAGAGGCTGTGTTTAAGTCAGTAGCTGCCATGTATATTTGATACTGTTGTTTAAACATTGACCAGTTACTCTTCAAATTACCGGTAGTTTACAAATGCCGTGGAGCTTGAACATGTTCCATCGAATCGGTTAGTCGCCGAGGATCCAAATGCTGCAAAGTCTTCAACAGTCGAACAGTCAGTACTTTAGTTTCTGTCTTTATTTGTCTAACTTAATCTTGCTAGTGTTGTTCGTTTAAAACCAGGCTGGTACCATCTTTTGTTCCCTTACCGTAGTGTGTTTGGTAGCACTACTGTGCGTAACATGTGTTACTCAATCCAGTTGCTGAAGAGGCTTTCTGTATCTTGATGAAGAAGACTCGAAGTCGTCCAGAGGTATTGAAAGGTTTATTGAGTAACTAAGTTAACAACTGCGTGAGTTCTTTACTTTAAGATCAATACCAGTAGAAAGGTTACAGTCTATATGCAGTCGCTATGTCTGAACACACTGGTGACCCTGAGCTAAATCAGTGCTCCTGCTCTCGTCACAGTCTAATCACTAAGAGGAGGAGGAACTGCTTGCGTCTGGATTTTATACCCGCCAGTGCTGCCCTCTAGTGATCTTCCGATTTCCCATTAACCCCTTATGTGCATGCACATACAAAGATCACTACACCATGGACTTGTCACGATTTCCATCTGTTGCACTGTTTCTTTGCTCTTTGCAGGCTGATGCATCTGACACATTGTACATGCTTGAACATATTGGTCGATATCTCTGTTTATTCCCGGCCAATACACCGACTGTCTGGCTCGCCTACGACACTTTTCAATGCCTTGATGATCCTCTGCTAATTTCAGAATACTTCAACATAAACTGGCCGGAATCACTATCCTATCTCTCTTGAGCAGAAAACCATCTACTGTAGAAAGTTTATCTCTTATATCTCAAAAGGCAGATCGACATCCAGCAGGCCATCCTTCTCTTAGGTATTGTTTCACATTCTGGAGTGTCAAATCCTTTTCAGTTTCGGCTTTTATGGTCTGTAGTTTGCGGTCAGACACTGGTAGTATCTCGGTAATGAAACAAGCTTGAGATTCCACTATTTGGTCTATCTTGGGTTCTGATGTTTCAGCATCAGTGATTGCCTTGGTTAATCTACCCGCCACAACTAGGTCTTTCGCTGGTGTGTAGACCAGGTCAAAATCATATCGCCTGAGCTTCATCATCATCCTCTGCAACCACGGAGACATCTCATTTAGGTCCTTTCAGATGATGTTCACCAACGGCTTGTAATCCGTTTCGACCATGAAGTGCAGTAGGCCATAGACATAGTTGTTAACTTTCGTGATGCCAATGACGAGGCAAGACACTCTTTCTCAATCTGCACTTATCTCTGTTCCATGGGAGTCAATGATCGAGATGCATATGCAATCGGTTGCCATGCCTCATGGTCATCCTTCTGTTGGAGGACTGCGCCAATGCCCTGTTTGCTGGCGTCAGTGGAGATCTTCATCTCTCTCATGGAGTCATAGACTGTTAACAGTGGAGCAGTGGTCAGGACTGCCTTCATGTCTTGCCATTCTGCTGCATGAGCAGACGTCCATTCAAATTCAACATTTTTCTTAATGAGGTTCCTAAGAGCCCATGTTCGACTTGACAAGTTGGGAATGAACTTCCCCATAAAGTTCACTACACCGAGCATTCGCATAATCACCTTCTTGTCAGCTGATATCGGCATTTCCCCAATGGCCTTAATCTTGTCCAGATCCAGTCGAATTCCTTCTTGTGAGATTAAGTCACTGAAGAATTTTAACCTGTGGGTGCCAAACTGACACTAGTCCCGATTCAGTTTGAGACGGTAGTGTTGAACCCTGTCAAACACCTTCCTGAGCCTATAAGACCATAAGACATAGGAGCGGAAGTAAGGCCATTCGGCCCATCGAGTCCACTCCACCATTCAATCGTGGCTGATTTCAACTCCATTTACCCGCTCTCCATCGCCCTTAATTCCTCGAGAAATCAAGAATTTATCAACTTCTGTCTTAAAGACTCTCAACGTCCCGGCCTCCACCGCCCTCTGTGACAATGAATTCCACAGACCCACCACTCTCTGGCTGAAGAAATGTCTCCTCATCTCTGTTCTAAAGTGACTCCCTTTTATTCTAAGGCTGTGCCCCCGGGTCCTAGTCTCCCCTGCTAATGTAAACAACTTGCCTACGTCCACACTATCTAAGCCATTCATTATCTTGTAAGTTCCTATTAGATCACCCCTCAACCTCCTAAACTCCAATGAATATAATCCCAGGATCCTCAGACGTACATCGTATGTTAGGCCTACCATTCCTGGGATCATCCGTGTGAATCTCCGCTGGACCCGCTCCAGTGCCAGTATGTCCTTCCTGAGGTGTGGGGCCCAAAATTGCTCACAGTATTCTAAATGGGGCCTAATTAATGCTTTATAAAGCTTCAGAAGTACATCCCTGCTTTTATATTCCAAGCCTCTTGAGATAAATGACAACATTGCATTTGCTGTCTTAATTATGGACTCAACCTGCAAGTTTACCTTTAGAGAATCCTGGACTAGAACTCCCAAGTCCCTTTGCACTTCAGCATTATGAATTTTGTCACCGTTTAGAAAATAGTCCATGCCTCTATTCTTTTTTCCAAAGTGCAAGACCTCGCACTTGCCCACGTTGAATTTCATCAGCCATTTCTTGGACCACTCTCCTAAACTGTCTAAATCTTTCTGCAGCCTCCCCACCTCCTCCATACTACCTGCCCCTCCACCTATTTTGTATCATCAGCAAACTTAGCCAGAATGCCCACAGTCCCGTCATCTAGATCGTTAATATATAAAGAGAACAACTGTGGCCCCAACACTGAACCCTGCGGGACACCACTCGTCACCGGTTGCCATTCCGAAAAAGAACCTTTTATCCCAACTCTCTGCCTTCTGCCTGACAGCCAATCGTCAATCCATGTTAGTATCTTGCCTCGAATACCATGGGCCCTTATTTTACTCAGCAGTCTCCCGTGAGGCACCTTATCAAAGGCCTTTAGGAAGTCAAGCTAGATAACATCCATTGGCTCTCCTTGGTCTAACCTATTTGTTATCTCTTCAAAGAACTCTAACAGGTTTGTCAGGCACGACCTCCCCTTATTAAATCCAAGCTGACTTGACCTAATCCGACCCTGCACATCCAAGAATTTAGAAATCTCATCCTTAACAATGGATTCTAAAATCTTGCCAACAACCGAGGTTAGGCTAATTGGCCCATAATTTTCCATCTTTTTCCTTGTTCCCTTCTTGAACAAGGGGGTTACAACAGCGATTTTTCAATCCTCTGGGACTTTCCCTGACTCCAGGGACTTTTGAAAGATCATAACTAATGCCTCCACTATTTCTTCAGCTATCTCCTTTAGAACTCTAGGATGTAGCCCATCTGGGCCCGGAGATTTATCAATTTTTAGACCTCTTAGTTTCTCTAGCACTTTCTCCTTTGTGATGGCTACCATATTCATCTCTGCCCCCTGACTCTCCTGCATTGTTGGGATATTACTCATGTCTTCTACTGTGAAGACTGACGCAAAGTACTTATTTAGTTCCTCAGCTATTTCCTTGTCTCCCACGAATCTTGGTGGTTTGATCAGTATTGGTCTTACGCTTGTGGTTTTTCTTTTTTTCAATTGGATTCTAATTCAAATTTTGGGTTCTTTCGGAGTGACTAGGCCACTTCTAGGTCAAGTCCCGGCGGAGTTGCCAGTAAATGTTGCTCTGTTTCTCTGGTTATGAATATGGCGGTCAATATGGTCACCTTCCTTGATCCTAATTATGTTTACTTTAGAGTCGCCAGGTATCTTTCGATACTGCCACAAGGTTCAAACACATATACTGAGCAAAGAACCAATACACCAGTTAGTTAGTTCAAAGTCTTATACTATTTATTTACACACACAGTAATATCTACTCATGCACAAAATACTACAAACTAAACTATCTCTAACGCTAACGCCAATACTCAGCTTCGGGTGCCCACTCAGTCAGAGGAACAATGGCCATTGTTCGGATCTGAGGCTGCTGGGTTCGAAGTGGTAGAGGAGAACAGCTAAGGTCGTCCGTCTGGTAGCGAGCGTTGACTTTGGACTTACTTGCTTCTGGTGCAGCTGGTGGACGGGTCTCTCCGCTTTGAGAGCCAAATCCAAGAGAGTGATTCTCTCGTGGGGGTTCCTTCTTGTACCCGGAGGGGCTTCGCGCACTTTTAGGCGGGCCTTAAACTTGGCCCCAATTAATTGGGCCGCTTCTCGATCACTGGTATTGATCTTGACCAATAAAGGGTTGGGTGCCCTGATGGCTGGGCGTGTCTTTGGTGGCCATTGGCCTGGCTTTGTTTGTACTTTCAGTTTGGGGAACTGGCGCTGGGATGTCTGGAGCAATATCGGTTGCTTGAGTGTCTTTCCTTTGATCCCAGAGATGGGCCATCAATATGTTAATTGACCTATAGTTTCAGCTCCATCTTGGAGCTGTCTTTCCAATATGCATACAGGCTCTGTGCCTGCTTGCCTTCCTAACATTGTCCACAGTTCCCTACAGTCTTTGCGAGCGTCCATTTTGTATTCTGGAAGTGACCATCCCAGATGGCTACAGTGTGTATATAAATATCTGTAATGAGAGTACCTTCAAGATATGGGTGTTTACTACTGCCGTGATGTCAAAGTGTGGGTGGAGCTGGGCTGTCTGTCGGCTTTTTACTTTTGTTTTAGGCTGTTTGCTGCAGGGTGTGTTTTAATTTCGTTTTCAGTGTGGGAGCTGAAGCCAGACAGAGCAGCTATACTGTTGATCTCTCTGCCATGAAAAGACTATCTCTTGATCATTTGGTGAATTCAGAATTATAAATGTTTTCAGTAGTGACTTTAACCTGATGTGCTTCTGTTAAAAGGTGTTTCTTTTGGAAATCTTCTGGATGTTAAAAGGACAGCGTAAGCATTACTTAGTGTTGTACTCTTTGGGGGTTGTATTTGAATTAATGGTTGTTAATATGTTCACTGTATGTTTTAAAAAGGTTAACTTGAATTCATAGAATAAACATTGTTTTGCTTTAAAAATTACTTTTCCATTTCTGCTGTACCACACCTGTAGAGTGGGCCGTGTGCTCCCCATACCACAATCTAGTAAAAGTTGTGGGTCAGGTGAACTCCATGATACACTTTGGGGTTCTCTAAACCCTGGCCCATAACACCATGTTGTATTTATTTTTGTCCTCATCTGCAATGAATTCAAACAAATTTAAAAATTCTAATGCTTGCGGTCCGGCCAAATTTAATAGGACTGCTATTTTCCATTGGTCTGAGGCATTTTCAAGCGCGGAGTCAGAAATTAAAACTTCAAACTGCTGCTTAAAGAAAGCCCGGTTCTGGCATAGTTTACCATGTGTCTTGGAGTAGTCAGGCTTCTTGAGACCTTCCATCTTCTGATTTGTCTTTGCCGTAGATTATTTCTGAGTTGTAGCTTCTGGATTGCTTCTACAATCTCCTAATGCTATTCTTACCTAACCTAACTGTTGTTTCGTACAAGAAATAGACTCCTGGTACCATGTGGTGTTCTTTGTGTTGCTTATTTCAGGATGGTTGGCACCATGTTCACAAAGCCACAGAATAGCTTTAACTTAAGCAAAGTTATGAATTTATTTACACTACTAACTGGGATTCGACACGTACTCCTTAAGAATGCACAGTTGATTAATAACATTTAAACTACACTCATCTACAGCTAATCTCACTACTGGTTTAAACTATGGTCTACACTCACTTGCACTATCTGCTCTCCTGACTTCGCTAGCTAACTCCTGCATACACTCCTCCCCTAAGGTCTAGCATCACTGCCTTATTATGTTGCATCTGTATCTCCCTCTATGGCTACTCTCGATACTACATTAACCCTTGCAATGTTGTTAGTTGTGATATTACCACATTAGTAAGGAGGAAATTGCAGGGTGAATATGGATAATTTTGCCATTGTCATTTCAGTTGCCAGGGTTGATATCGGGTGGTCCAACCAGTTTCATTCCTTTTTGTAGGTTTCAAAGCAGTTGGCTATGCTAGGCCAAGAGAGTCAACCACATGACTGTGGGCTTGGAGTCACATGTAGGCCCGAAGGTAAAGACAGCAGGTTTTCTTCCCAAACGAGAATGAGTGAACCAGATGGGTTTTAAAAAGGCAATCATTGCATGGTGTTCATTCGACTTTTACTTACAGTTTTTTATTGAATTCAAATTCCACCATTTGCCATGATGGGATTCGAATCCTAGTTCAGCGACAATACCGCTGCACCATGACACTTGATGTGTGTGTGTGTGTTGGGGGTGGGGGGGGGGGCGGCGTGGGGACACACACCAATCACCTGTAAGCTTCTGGTGACAGGCTGTGACTTGTTTCAAGAAATAGTTCATTTTGGGAACAGATGAGAGACAGCCTTGTGCGCCACTAGAAGATAAACAGTAACCACAGAGCAGGTCAGTGACTGGAAATCCTGTGGCGAATAAATCACCTCTTGTCTGTGATAACTCATAAGGAAGCTGTCATTAACAAAGATTAATTGATTTACATATTTAGACCCGTCTGTGTAATGGGGCATCTCATTTGCAGTGCAATCTTAGCTGGGAGAATTTGTTTCTCAGGCCCTGAGTTGGGCCTGTTTTTATACCTTGCTCATAATGAACCACAGGTGGTTGGCCTTGTGACAATATGGATATTGCATGGTAAATGAAGGGTTAACAATTTTATGTAAATGCATCTCACCACCGGATGGTGATTAAGAGCAGTCACGTAGATCACGTGACAGCCTTGATTCTGGGAGTAGGTGATTAGGCGGGATAGAGAGTAATCGTGTGTTCAGGAAATCTGTAGATAGAATTATAGTACAGTTCATTTAGCAACTTTTGTATCTTAATAAGACGTTCAAATCTAGTTATAAGTTGTGTTAATAAATTAGCTTTGTTAAGCAACATAGCTGGATGTTCTTTGTTGAACACTACACATCAAAACCATCCTTATCCAGAAAGCAAAGAACATCACAGGCCTCAGCTCCCTATCTAAGTAATTGTACTCCACGTGTCCCACTGGGATATCAGTGATTGTTTCTCCATGATCCTTGTGGGGGTTATAACACCCCTCCTCCCAGAGTCCGAAAGTACCACATTAGCTACCACTTATGGAGACCTTCTGCACAACTTAGCCTGAGGCTGTGCATCCATTTGCAATGGTTCTGGGTCAGGTGGAGTGTAACGTTTTGCTGAAAGACGCTTCCTGGCTGACCACCGAAGGGGAATTGTAGGGACTTTGGTGCCAGACACACAGTCATCTGCCAGCACGGGTACCTATCATAGAATCGTAGAATTTACAGTGCAGAGGGAGGTTATTTGGCCCATTGAGTCTGCACCGGCCCTTGGTTAGAACACCCTACCCAAGCCCACATCTCCACCCTCTCCCCACACTTCCACTCTATCCCTGTAACCCTATCTAACCTTTTTTCTTCGACACTAAGGGCAATTTAGCATAACCAAACCACCTAACCTGCACATCTTTGGATTGTGGGAGGAAACTGGAGCACCCGGAGGAAACTCAAGCAGACACAGGGAGAACGTGCAGACTCCACACAGCAGTGACCCAAGCCGAGAATCGAACCTGGGACCCTGGAGATGTGAAGCAACTGTGCCAACCACTGTGCTACCATGCTGCCCCTCTGCGTCCATATTGGAACCCAAGTCATAGCACTCTTGCTGGGCCAAACGGGACAACCCAAACGGCTGGACCCTCAACCCAAGGGGTGGCTCATGCTGTGGTGGCAGCGGTACTACCGCCAGTAGAATGACTCCAGGCAATCTCATGCCTGGTCAAATGCTCCCCTTGCTTCTTAAGGGTGCTTCCCTGGACTTGGCCCCTAAACGAGACTCAGTCAGCCTGATCCAGTACCACTCCCGGGAGCCACAATGCGCCATCGCCTAAATTCTGTCCATAACTGGTGTCCCTGGTGCAGAACATTCGCTCCAGCGTCCCGGCACCACAGTGACTTTTCTGCGACTCGTGTGTCCATAGACCCAGTCGGCTGTTTTTTCAATCCCCGTTTAAACGTTTGGACCGTCCACTCTGCCAGCGTATTGGATGAAGGATGATATGGCACGCCGCAGAGGTGCCGAATGCCATTATGCCGCATAAAAATGGTAAACTCCTCGCTGGTGAAAGGTGTGCCATTGTTTGTTACCAGCACTTCTGGAAGTCCATGGGCAGAACAATATCCAAGGAGTTTCTCAATTGTGGTCCTGGACATTGTGGAAGACACCATTCAAATTTCAAACCACTTGGAGTGGGCGTCCACGATTATTAGGAATATGGAGCCCATAAAGGATCCAGCAAAATTCAGGTGGAGGCAAATCCATGGATGACCCAGCCATTCCCAAACGTGGAGAGGAGCTAACGACAGAATATTCTGAAATTCCTGGCACGCCGGACAATCTTTTACAATTCTCTCAATGTCCCCACCGAATCCCGCCCAACAATCATAACTCTGGGCCAGGGGGTAGCACGGTGGCACAGTGGTTAGCAGTGCTGCCTCACAGCGCCGAGGACCCGGGTTCAATCCCGGCCCCGGGTCACTGTTCATGTGGAGTTCGCACATTCTCCATGTGTCTGTGTGAGTCTCATCCCCAAAACCCAAAGATGTGCAGGGTAGGTAGATTGGCCATGCTAAATTGTCCCTTAATAGGAAAAAGAAGTAATTGGGTACTCTCAGTTACAAAAAAAACATAGATCCAGACCAACATTTTCGGTTTTGAAACCCCCCGGATGTCCAGTGTGCAAGTTCTATAATCGGGCTTTGTGACCCTGAGGCGGAATGACTACTTCAGCACCCCCACAATATTACACAATCCTCCAGCCTCAGTTCAGGGGGCAGCACGGTGGCACAGTGGGTTAGCCCTGTAGTCTCACGGCGCCGAGGTCCCAGGTTCGATCCCGACTCTGGGTCACTGTCCATGTGGAGTTTGCACATTCTCCCCGTGTTTGCGTGGGTTTCGCCCCACAGCCCAAAAAGAAAAAAGATGTGCAGGCGAGGTGGACTGGCCATGCTAAATTGCCCCTTAATTGGAAAAAATGAATTGGGTACTCTAAATTTTTTTTAAAACAACTCAGTTCAGAGAACTTCTGAGCAAAGAATCGCAGAAACTCCGGAAAGATCTCCTTTTTACAGCCGCTGAATAACAGGTCGCTCTGTGTCCAAGCATCCACTTGAGCAGCCGTCACCAGTAAGGTGTCCATAAAATTTGATGCCGCAATCACCTCATCTGTAACAGGTGAGGATGGGGCACCTGTGGGCAACAGCAGATGGCTGAGGGCATCCGCATGGGCAATTCTGATACCCGAATGATGTTGAAAGGTGTACTGGTAAGCAGAAAGCAGGAGCACCCACCACTGGATCCTGGCTGACGCAATAGGCGAGATGCTCTTGTCCTCCCGGAATAGGCCAAGCAACGGCGTGGCGTCCGTTATGATAACGAAACATCGTCCATACACATGTTGATGGAATTTCTTAATTCCAAAGATGACAGCCAGAGCTTCCTTCTCAATTTGTGCATGCCGCCACGCGACGTTCCCCAAGGTCCTTGATGCAAATGCAATGGGGTATTCCATGCGTCACTCCACTCCTGGGCCAGCACCATACTGATGCCATAAGGGGAAGCATCACATGCTAAAATCAGGGGCCCAGATGGATCACAGTGTGTCAGGAGTTGTTTTGCAGATAAGCGCCTCTTACGGCCATGAATGCTTCATCCTGAGAGGCACCCCAGTAGCATTTCTGGTCTTTCCACAACAACACATGCAACGGGGCCAATAAGGAGGCCAGGTTTGCGATACATTTGCCATAATAATTAACGAGGCCCAAAAAGGAACGGAGCTCAGTGTCGTTCCACGGGGTGGGGCCCTCTTGATCGCCCAGACTTTATCCTCGACTGGATGTAGCCCATCACTGTCCATGCGGTATCTGAGGTAGGCCACTGTCTTGGCATGGAAAACATTTACTTTGTTTCTGTCGGACGTCACGTGGCCAAAACAGTTGAGCACCTGCAGGTGATTCGCCATATGCTCTGCTCCATGGAACTGGTGATAAGAATATCATTTAAGTAGACGGTCACTTTTGAGAAGCCCTGTTAGATTTTTCATCACTCTCTGAAATGTTGGGGGGCTGACAAAATTCCAAATGAAAGCGGAGTGCATTCACACAATCCCTGATGTGTATTTATCGTGGCAAATTTTCTAGACTCCAGGTCGAGCTCCAGCTATAGGTACATGTAGCTCATGGCTAGCTTTGTGAATGAGCAGCCCCCAGCCAAATGAGCTTACAGATCCTCCACCCGGGGCATCGGGTAGCGATCCAACTGCGAAGCCCTGTTTATGGTAAGCTTGAAATCCCCACACAGCCAGACAGTTTTATCGGGTTTCTTCACTGACACCACAAGCTCAGTCCATTCTGCAAACTTTACGTGTCGAATGACCCCCAGATTCTGTAAAGACTGCAGTTTTGCATCCACCTTCGGAAGTAATGCATACGGAAGTACTGGGACTGAGCAAGACTGACATGGATGTGGGCTCTGGCACCCTTAATCCTGCCCAGACCTTCCTGGAAAACCTCCAGGTATTGCTTAAACACATTGTAAGGATTGCTGGAGTCCAACAGATGACGTGTTGCCAATCAAATCAAAGGACTCTCAACAAATCTCTTCCTAGAAAATTTGGACCCGGACCACGTACAGCCAAGGGGCAGGTGGTTGCTGTCCATACGTCATCGGTGTTACGATAGTCCCAACAAATTTCAATGGTTCTCCCGTATAGGTTGCCAATCAGACCTTGGTATTCTGCAAGGTCATCAGCATGATTCCCACATGCAGCCGCCAAAACATGTGGAGGTCTACAATGGAGATAGCAGCTCCCGTGTCCAAGCAGTCATCATGGTCCTCCTGCATGTCCACATGCAAAGCTCACATCCAGGCAACCTGTCGCGGACGGCGTGCCCTGCACCCCATCAGACAGCCATGACCCTAATGGGACCCTCGACCACAAGGGAGGCATGGTGGCCGGCTCTGACCGTCAACCTCAGGTGAAATATCCCACTGGGCCACGGCAGCATCCGAAAACCGAATTCTGCCATGAACCTGCCTCGAGGGCTGCTCTGCACTGTACTGTACTGCACTGTAAATACTATGATTCTATGCTGGAGGAATTCTGGGCAGACAGTTTCCATGAACAACTTCCGTTGAGTGGTCGAATTGACATTTCTGTGAGGGATGGCCCAAACTCGCAGAGTTCAAGCAAGCGGCGCAAACAATTTTTTAAAATCCATAACCGACTCACCAGGGGTCACCAGGGGAGCATATCGCTCCGTTAAACCAGTACCTTTGCAGAATCACAGATGGCTTGGGGTCGTGGTGGTCCGAAACCATTGTCACGAGTTCATTGAATGACCGGGAATTCGGTGCAGCCAGGTCAGTCAAACATTTGATGATCCCAAATGTCTGGGTCCCGCAGGCAGTCAGAAGGAGAACGTTTTGTCAGTTTTCCCCCAATATACTATTTGCTGGTAAGAAGCATCCCATGCACTCTGTGTACTGATTCCAATCTTCCAGCCCCTCATCGAAGGCATCCAGTTTCCCAAACAATGGCATTTTAAATGATTTAAATGATGCAACGACATACGGTACGCATTACATACTTCCGGTGGACAGGCAAGCAAGCCTGGAGTTTCTGTAAATTCTCGTCACCACTATAGTAACTCATAAGGAAGCTGTCAACAACAAAGATTAATTTATTTATATATTTACAATAGTCTGCATAATGCAACATCTCACTCCTAGTACCATCCTAGCTGGGGGGATTCGTTATATCAGGCCCTGAGTGGGGCCTACTTTTATACCTTGATTATAACAAGCCTCAGATGGTTAGACTCTGACCCCTACCTACGGAGCTCATGTTCCACAAATCCCACAGGGAGATCAATCATTTTTTCCCCATGATCCTCGTGGGGGTTATAACACTCTCTCTCCAAAGACTGGGTTTGTCATTGTCGTTTCGGGTGCCCAAGTCAATGCCGGCTGGTCCACCCGGTTACATTCCTTTTTGTAGGCTACTTAGCTGGTGGATACAACTGAGTGACCTGCTAGGCCAAGAGTCCACCACATTGCTGTGGGTCTGGAGTCACATGTAGGCAAGAGGTTAAGGACGGCATGAATGAACCAAAGTCTGTAATGTGCAAGGCACCAGTTGGATTTGGATTTATTGCCACGTGTGTAGAAACAGCACTATCTTTCGCTGATCGCTGGCCATTTCTAGGTCTAGGGCAGAGATATGCAACTCAACTGCTGCTTGAAATTGCGCCAATTAACATCTACTTTACCTAAAATATGAAATTGCCGTGGGTTTGTAAACCTTCCATCGCGCTTCGACTGGGAATTACAGAGGGCAATACACAAATGGATCTGGTATTGGTATTGTCGCTTGCTTCTCCCGGACGGTTTTCGCTGCCGTTGTCGTCTCGCGATCACCTCCGCTTCAGCCGTTCGTCCCGTCTTTCGCCCAGATTTCCCTTAATCTCTGCTCCTGTAGATGCCAAGTTTGCTATCGTTTCCCGTGCCCTCCTTCCGGCTGTCAATCCCTTGCCTCCCCCCCACCTCTCTGGTTCTCCTCTATTGTTCCCTGTCTCCTCACTCTTCCCTCCCCTCCCCCACTTCTGCCCTCTTCCCCTCTCTCCCCTTCTCCTGTGGTTCACCTTTCTTTTCTCTTAGATTTAGCTGCTATACCCCACCCCCTGGGTCTATCCCTCCCTCCCCCACCTCGGCTACTTTCCCCTGATTCTTGGCTACCTGGCTATTCTTCTCCTTGTTCGTTGGCCACAAACAGGTCCCCTAACAAAAGGGTGAATGGCTCCCACGTTCTGTGGAAGCCGTCGTCTGACCCTCGGATGGCGAATTTGATTTTCTCCATTTGGAGAGATTCCGAGAGGTCGGACAGCCAGTCTGCAGCTTTGGGTGGTGCTGCTGACCGCCAGCTGAACAGGATTCTATGGCGGGCGATCAGGGACACAAAGGCAAGGGCGCCTGCCCTCCTCCCCAGGAATAGATCTGGCTGGTCTGATACCCTGAAGATTGCCACTTTCGGGCATGGCTCCACCCTCATCACCACTACTTTGGACATTGCCTGGAAGAAGGCTGTCCAGTACCCCGCAAGTCAGGGGCAAGACCAGAACATGTGGACGTGGTTGGCCGGGCCTCCTTGGCACCGTTCACATCTGTCCTCCACCTCCGGGAAGAACCTACTCATACGGGTTCTTGTTAAGTGGGCTCTATGTACCACTTTTAGTTGCGTCAGGCTGAGCTTCCGCACGTGTAGGTGGAGTATGATCCTATGCAGTGCTTCGCTCCAGAGTCCCCACCTGAGGTACCCTCAATAATGATGCTTAGAGATTAAACTGTAAAGAAGGCTTTATTAGGCTAATAACTATGCTACAGATTTGGACGAGAGCTGACTGCAATACAGACCATGAGGCAGGCCTTTATGTATGGCTCCCAGATGGGCGGAGCCAGGGGCGGAGTCCCCAGGGTTCCAAGCCTGGTCTTAAAGGGGACATCACCTTACATGATGATAAGGCAGTAACCGTTCATCACATTCACCCCCTGTTTAAAAAAGGAGTCCGGCGGGGGTGAAGTGCCATCATAGGTCCATCCGTCTCGGCGGCCGGATCGTCCTCCTCGATCTCCGCAATTCGGGCGGTGGTGCGGCGGGCACGGACGTCCCGGTTGAGGGCACATCCGGGAGCACAGCGGTCGGAGCTTCGGTCCGGGTCGGGGCAGAGGAACTAGGCAGGGCCGGGGGTAGCGGAGCCGGCGCCGGCGGGATGTGTAAAGGGGGGGCGCGCGGTAGGAGCTCACCAACGGGTGGTAGGGCCGGAAGGGGGTGTGTTGTAGGGGGCGACGGGTCCTGCAGGGGAGCGGCGCGGGAAGGGGCATCTGTGGTGGAGGATCCAGCGGGCGCCAGGTCCCGGAGGGAAACCGTATCTTGCCTGCCGTCGGAGTACTCCACATAGGCGTAACTCGGGTTGGCGTGGAGCAGTCGGACCTTTTCAACTAGGGGGTCCGTTTTATGGCTCCTCGCGTGCCTCCGGAGAAGAACAGGTCCCGGAGCCGTCAGCCAAGGTGGAAGCGAGACCCCGAAGGTAGACCTCCTGGGGAAGAGAAACAATCGGTCATGAGGGGTCTCATTTGTGGCCGTGCAGAGGAGTGACCTAATGGAGTGTAGGGCATCGGGTAGGACCTCCTGCCAGCGGGTGGTTGGGAGATTTCTCGACCGCAGGGCCAGAAGGACAGCCTTCCACACGGTCGAGTTCTCCCTCTCCACCTGCCCGTTTCCCCGTGGGTTATAGCTGGTCGTTCTGCTCGAGGCGATGCCTTTGCTGAGCAGATACTGACGCAGTTCATCGCTCATGAACGATGTACCCCGGTCGCTGTGGATATAAGCAGGGAAACCGAACAGGGTGAAGATGCTGTGCAGTGCCTTAATCACCGTGGCTGAGGTCATGTCGGTGCAGGGAATGGCGAATGGGAAACGGGAGAACTCATCGATCACGGTGAGGAAATAGGCATAACGGTTGGTGGACGGGAGGGGCCCCTTGAAGTCCACGCTCAGTCGCTCAAAGGGGCCCGAGGCCTTCACGAGCCGAACCTTGTCTGGCCGATAGAAGTGCGGTTTGCACTCCGCACATACCTGGCAGGCCCTGACCATGGCCTTGACCTCCTTGGTTGAGTAAGGTAGGTTGCGGGACTTGATGAAATGGACGAGCCGGGTAACCCCCGGGTGGTAGAGGTCATTGTGGATGGCTTGCAGGCGGTCCTTCTGCGCGTTGGCGCATGTGCCACGGGACAGGGCATCTGGGGGCTCGTTGAGCTCCCCTGGACGATACTTGATATCGTACGAGTAGGTGGAGAGTTCGATCCTCCACCTCAAAATTTTATCGTTTTTTATTTTGCCCCGTTGCGTGTTATCAAACATATAGGCGACCGACCGTTGGTCGGTGACGAGGGTAAACCTCCTACCGGCGAGGTAGTGTCTCCAGCACCGCACAGCCTCCACAATGGCTTGTGCCTCCTTTTCGACTGCAGAGTGTCGAATCCCGGAGGCAGTGAAGGTTCGGGAGAAGAACGCTACCGGTCTGCCTCCTTGATTGAGGGTAGCAGCCAGGGCGATGTCTGATGCATCGCTCTCTACCTGGAAAGGGATGGTTTCGTCCACCGCGTGCATGGCGGCTTTGACGATGTCGGCCTTGATGCGGTTGAAGGCCAATTGAGCCTCAGCCGAGAGGGGAAAAGTGGTGGTCTTTAGGAGTGGGCGGGCTTTGTCCTCATACTTGGGGACCCACTGGGCGTAATAGGAGAAAAGCCCCAAGCACCGTTTGAGGGCCTTGAGGCTGCAGGGGAGAGGGAGTTCCTTAAGGGGGCGCATGCGGTCAGGGTCGGGACCTAGGACCCCGTCTTCCATGACATAGCCGAGGAAGGCCAGCCGGGTGGTGTGGAAAACGCATTTGAACTCATTATAGGTCAGGATAAGGGCTCGGGCGGTCTGGAGGAACTTTTTGAGGTTAGCGTCATGGTCCTGCTGATCATGGCTGCAGATGGTGACATTGTCCAAGTACGGGTATGTAGCCCGCAAACTGTACTGGTCCACCATTTGGTCCATCGCCCTTTGAAAGACGGAGACCCCATTTGTGACACCAAAGGGGACCCTGAGGAAGTGGAAGAGCCGGCCGGCTGCATCGAAGGCAGTATAGAGGCGGTCTTTTGGTCGGATGGGGAGCTGGTGGTAGGCAGATTTGAGGTCGAACGTGGAAAAGACTCGGTATTGGGCGATCCGATTTACCATTTCCGCGATGCGAGGAAGGGGGTACGCATCAAGCTGCGTGAATCGGTTTATGGTCTGGCTATAATCCACGACCATCCGTTTCTTCTCCCCGGACCGGACTACCACCACTTGCGCTCTCCAAGGGCTATTGCTAGCCTCGATGACCCCCTCTCCCAGTAAACGCTGGACCTCTGACTTGATAAAAGCCATATCTTGGGCACTGTAGCGCCGGCTCCTGGTGGCGACGGGCTTACAGTCGGGAGTGAGGTTAGCGAATAGCGAGGGGGGTGCGACTTTCAGTGTCGCAAGGCAGCACATCGTGAAGGGGGGGCAAAGGTCCGCCGAACTTCAGTGTCAGGCTTCGGTGGCTGCACTGGAAATTCAGTCCGAGCAGCAGGGGGGCACAGAGGTGAGGGAGGATATAAAATTTGAAACGGGTGTATTTGGCACCCTGGATCGAGAGATGCGCCATACAGTACCCCGTGATTTGTACCGAGTGGGACCCAGATGCGAGGGCTATGATTTGGGATGTGGGATGGGTGCGTAGGGAGCAGCGCCTTACCGTTTCAGGGTGGATAAAGCTCTCCGTGCTCCCGGAGTCGAAGAGGCATGCAGTGTCGTGCCCGTTGACCTGGACCTGCATCATGGAGTTCTGCAGGTGTTTTGGCCGAGTTTGATCGAGGGTGATCGCACCCAGTCGCGGGTAGTCGGAGTCGTAAAATGGCCGCTGCCTTTGGTCGCACGTGCCGGGTCGAGAAGATGGCCGCCGACCAGATGGCCGCTCCCATGATTCGCACGAGGCTGATGACGCGTCAGAAGAGGACGTGTCGGGTCGGTGCGCAGCAGCATTGCGAGGCCTGCGGGCCTGAGAGCCTGATTTTCGGGCCGGCTGTTCCTTGTTTTTCTGGCCCCTGGGTCTGGCCAGGCAGACCCTCGCAAAGTGCCCTTTCTTCCCGCAGTCACTGCAGATCGTGGAGCGGGCTGGGCAGCGTGGGCGTGGGTGCTGGCCCTGCCCGCAGAAGTAGCAAGGTGTGCCCCCATGGTGAGCGGGTCGCCGCGTGGCGCAGGCCTGTAATACGGGCGAGTCTGAGGAAGTTCGGGGGGGGCTGGCAGAGTCCGTGGGGTACGTACCCAAGTTATGTCGGGCCACCTCCAGCGAGGAGGCGAGCGTTAGCGTCTCCTGGAGGTCTTTTGCCCCGTTTTCGAGCAGTCGCTGCCGGATGTAGGTCGAGCGGATGCCGGACACGAAAGAATCTCTGATGTGCAGGTTCATATGGACTTCTCCTGTCACATCCTGATGGTCACAGTCCCTGGCCAGCGCGGTGAGTTTCTCAACAAACTCGTCGAGCAATTCCCCCGAGCGCTGCCGGCAGGTAGAGAGCAGATGCCGGGCGTGCACCTCATTGACGGGTTTGACAAACCGCTTGCGGAGCAACTCAATCGCTTCCTCATAAGTCGTCGCCTTTTCGAGCGTGGCGGAGATTCTGTGACTCACCCGGGCGTGGAGTAGACGCAGCTTGCGTGGCCCCAGGATGGGAGTCTCTGCGGAGTCCCGGTAGGCCTCGAAGCACCGCAGCCAGTATTTAAAAAGCCTCCGGCGTTCGTGCTTCCAGATTGAGCTTCTCTGGTTTTAGGCCTGCGTCCATCCTGAATCTAGTTTAGCCTAATAAATTGAGGTACCCTCAATAATGATGCTTAGAGATTAAACTGTAAAGAAGGCTTTATTAGGCTAATAACTATGCTACAGATTTGGACGAGAGCTGACTGCTATACAGACCATGAGGCAGGCCTTTATGTATGGCTCCCAGATGGGCGGAGCCAGAGGCGGAGTCCCCAGGGTTCCAAGCCTGGTCTTAAAGGGGACATCACCTTACATGATGATAAGGCAGTAACCGTGCATCACACCACCCTATTTCAATCCCCAGGTCTTCCTCCCATTTCTTTCTTGTTGCGTCCAGTACGGTGTCGGCCCTCTCTACCAGTCGGTCATACATGTCGCTGCAGTCCCCTTTATCAAGAATGCTTGAGTCCAGTAACTCTTCCAGTAATGTCTGTCATGGCAGTTGTGGGTACGTCCTTGTCTCCTTTCATAGGACATTTTTGAGTTGCAGGTACCTTCGCTCGTTCCCCCTGGCTAGCTGGAATTTCTCTGTCAGTTCGCCCAGTGTTGCGATCCTGCTGACCGTGTATAGGTCCCTGACTGTCAGTGTCCCTCCGTCTTACCCCCACCTTTTGAAGGTGGCATCAGTCAGTGCTGGTGTGAACCTATGGTTGTTGGAGATGGGAGCTTTGTCCGACATTTTGGTCAGGCCAAATTGCTGCCGTAGTTGGTTCCAGGATTGGAGGGTGGCCATCACCACCGGGCTGCTGGAGTGTTTTTTGGGTGGGAATGGGAGTGCCGCCGTGCCGAGGGCCCGGAGGGAGGTCGCCTTGCAGGAGGCCTCTTCCGCGCGCACCCACTCGGCTTCTGGCCCCTTGATCCATCCCCTTATTCGCTCGGCCGTCGCCGCCCAGTGGTAGAATTGTAGGTTTGGGAGGGCTAGCCCCCCCTGGATTTTGTTTTTTGTAGGAGCTCCTTTGGGATCCTAGCATTCTTCCCCCCCCCCCAGCCCTCTTCCCCCCCCCCACCCCCACCCCCCAATACGAACGCCATAATTAGTTTGTCTAGTGTTTTGAAAAAGGCCTTGGAGATGTAGATCAGGATGGATCTCGATAGGAAGAGGTACCTGGGCAGCACGTTCATTTTGATCGTCTGGATTCTCCCCGCGAGGGAGAATGAGAGTGTGTTCCATCTTTGCAGGTCCTTTTTTACTTCCTCCGTCAGACTGGTGAGGTTCCATTTGTGGATCCCTTTCCAGTCACGGGCTATTTGGACCCCAGGTAGCGGAATTTGTGTCGGGCTTGCTTAAATGGCAAGCCCGTTAGTGTTGCCCCCCCTACTTGTGGGTGTACCGGGAAGATCTCGCTTTTGCTCATGTTGAGTTTGTAGCCCGAGAAGGCGCCAAACTCTTTCAGGAGCGCGATGATTCCATCCATGCTGCTCTGTGGGTCCGAAATGTAGAGGAGCAGGTCATCTGCATAGAGTGAGACTCTGTGCTCTCTGCCGCCCCTTCGGATCCCCCTCCAGCTTTTTGCTGCTCTGCGAGCAATTGCTAAAGGCTCGATCGCGAGAGCAAACAGCAGCGGGGACAGTGGGCATCCTTGTCTGGTTCCCCTGTGCAGTTGGAAGTATCGGGAGTTGGTGTTGTTGGTCCGTACGCTCATCATGGGAGCGTTGTATAGGAGCTTTACCCAGGAAGTGAACCCTGTTCCAAACCCCAACCGCTCCAGTACCTCTATGAGATATTTCCATTCGACCCTGTTGAAGGCCATTTCTGCATCTAGGGAGATGATCACCTCTGGTGTTCTCACCCCGGATGGGGTCATTATCATGTTTAGCAGGCGCCTGATGTTCGAGGTTAGCTGCCTATCTTTGACAAAACACGTCTGGTCCTCTGCGACCACTTCTCGTACGCAGTCTTCTAGCCTTTTGGCTAGGAATTTGGCCAGTATTTTGGCATCTGCGATCCGTAATGAGATGGGTCTGTATGACCCACACTCTGTTGGATCTTTATCTTTCTTAGGTATCAGCGAGATTAAGGCCTGTGCTAGCATAGGTGGCAGTGTGCCCCTCGCTAGCGAGTCTATGAACATCTCCTGCAGGTGCGGGGCCAGTGCTGTCGCAAATGTTTTGTAGAAGTCCACCAGGAACCCATCTGGTCCCGGCGCCTTCCCCGCCTGCGTGGAGCTAATGCTGTCCATGATCTCTCCCAGTGCTAGTGGTGCTTCCAGGCCCCATTTTCTGCCCTCCCCCACGACTGGTATGTCCAGTCCATCAAGGAACCATTTCAGCCCAGACTCCCCCATTGGAGCCCTTGGTAGAAGGCCTTGAAGGTTTTGTTAATCTTTTCTGGTTCTGTTTCTAAAATGCCTCTGGTATTCCTGATTTGTGCAATTTCTCTGGTGGCTGCCTGCTTTCTCAGCTGGTGTGCCAACAGGTGGCTGGCTTTGTCTCCGTGTTCGTATAGGGTCCCACGTGCCTGGCGGAGTTGGTGCACTGCTTTCCTGGTGGAGAGCAGATCAAAGTTCCTTTGTACCTCTTTCCTCTCCGCCAGGAGCTCTACGGTCGAGGCCTCGGAGTATTTTACGGTCTAAGTATGGCGTCGACTAGCTGCTACCTAGCCACTCTTTCCTACCTATCTCTTCGAGCTTTGAAAGCGATAATTTTCCCTCTTACTACGGCCTTTAGCGCTTCCCAGAACGTGGAGGGTGAGACCTCCCCTTTTTGGTTGTTCTCCGTGTATTCTGCTATGGCCCGCGATATATTTTCGTTGAAGGCCTTTTCTGCTATTGGAGCAATGTATAACCGCCATGTGGGGCGTTGGGCCCTGCCCGTCTCCAGCCTCACACTCCATGTAGTGTGGAGCGTGGTTTGATATCACAATTGCGGAGTATTCCACTTTGTCTATCCCCAGAAGCACCGTTTTCCCCACCACAAAGAAGTCAATTCTGGTGTACACGTTGTGCACTGGGGAGAAGAATGAGAACTCTTTCTCCCCTGGGTGGGTGAACCTCCAGGAGTCCACCGCCCCCATCTGTTCCTTAAAGTGACCGAGTTCCCTTGCAATGCTTGAGGTTTTCCCCGTTTTGGAGATTGATCTCTCTGTCTTTGGATCCTGTAAACAGTTGAAGTCCCCCCCATGATTAGTCGGTGCGTCGCTGTGTTGGGGATTTCTGCCATGTTCTTTTTGATGAAGCTCGTGTAGTCCCAGTTGGGTGCATACACGTTAACTCGTACTACCGGTGCCCATCCAGGGCCCCGCTGACCATGACGTACCGTCCCCCTGGGTCCGTAACCGTCTTCGTCGCCCTAAACATCGTCTTCTTGCTGATCAGTATTGTAAATACACAGACATAGGCATCGGGTGTAGCATATGGAGTGTAGATATGTGGAGAGATAAGTTCAGTCCATTAGCGGGTCATTCAGGAATCTGGTAACAGTGAGGAAGAAGCTCTTTTTGAATCTGTTTGTGTGTATTCTCAGACTTTGTATCTCCTGCCCAATGGAAGAGGTTGGAAGAGAGAATAACCCGGGTGGGAGGGGTCTTTGATTATGTTGCCCACTTTCCCAAGCTAGCGGGAGGTGTAGACAGAGTCAATGGATGGGAGGCATTTCACGTGATGGACTCTCCGTAGTTTATTACGGTCTTGGGCCGAGCAGTTGCCATACCAGGCTGTGATGCAGCCAGATAGGATACTTTCTGTGGTGCATGTGTAAAAATTGGTAAGAGTCAATGTGGACATGCCGAATTTCCTTAGTTACCCGAGGAAATATAGGTGCTGTTGCACTTTCTTGGTCGTAGCGTCGACGTGGGTGGACCAGGACAGATTGCTGATGATGTGTGTACCGAGGAATTTGAAGTTGTTAACCATTTCCACCTTGGCACCATTAATGCAGACAGGGGTGTGTACGATACTTTGCTCCCTGAAGTGATTGACCAGCTCTTTAGTTTTGCTGACATTGAGGGGGAGATTGCTGTCAATGCACCACGCAACTGCTCAGCCCAAGACCGTAAGAAACTACAGAGAGTTGTGAACACAGCCCGGCCCATCACGTGAAACTGCATCCCACCCAGCCATTGACTCTGTCTACACCTCCCACTCCCTTGGGAAAGTGGGCAGCATAATCAAAGACCCCTCCCACCCTGGTTATTTTCTCTTCCAACCTCTTTCATTGGGCAGGAGATACATAAGTCCAAGAACACACACAAACAGGTTCAAAATCAGCTTCGACCCTGCTGTTACCAGACTCCTGAATGACCCTCTTATAGACTGAACTGATCTCTCTACTCATCTTCTCTACTGAGTAGCACTACACTTTGTATGCTCCGTCTGATGTCTGTGTCTATGTATTTACATATAATTTTTTTTAAAATTTAGAGTAACCAGTTCTTTTTTTCCAATTAAGGGACACTTCAGCGTGGCCAATTCATCTACCGTGTACATTGTTTTGGGTTGTGCCCCATGCAGACATGGGGAGAATGTGCAAACTCCACACAAACAGTGATCCGGGGCCAGGATTGAACTTGGGTCATCGGCGCCGTGAGGCAGTAGTGCCAACCACTGCGCCACCGTATTGCTCCTATGTATTTACATTTTTTATCTATCGTATGGTCTATGTTTTTCATGTATGGAATGATCTGACTGGACTGTGTGCAGAGCAATACTTTTCACTGTACTTCGGTACATGTGACAATAAATCCAGTCCAAACCAGAGGGCTCAGATTTAAGGTAATTGGCGAAAGAAACAATAGTGCCAATCAAGCGGGCTGCATTGTCCTGGATAGTTTCAAGCTTCTTGAGTGTCGTTGGAGCTGCACTCATCCAGGCAAGTGGAGAATATTCCATCACACTCCTGACTTGTGCCTTGTCGATAATGGACATGCTTTGGAGAGTCAGGAGGTGAGTTACTCACCGCAGGACTCCCAGCCTCTGACCTGCTCTTGTCGCCATATTATTTGTATGGCTAGACCAGTTCAGTTTTGGGTCAATGGTAACCCCCAGGATTCTGATCATGGGGGATTCAGTGATAGCAACGTTATTAAATATAATGTGACCATGGTTAGTGTCATGATATGCAAACATGCAACCAATGAACACTCAGAGTAGGACACAACCAATTGCAGTCAGGGGACTCAGAGGTGGCATCACCACAAGGGGGCATGACATAAACACTATAAAAGGGATGAGACACTCACACCCTGCCTCTTTCCACAGACAGACATCTAGAGAGTTAGACAGGGTTGATCAGCAGCATCACACCCCAGCACGTGGCTTAGAGCAAGCTGGTACAGTTAGACTGGGTTACTACAGTTAGATTAGCAGAGAATCGAACTCATTTGAGACCTGTGTTAATAGTTCAATAAACCCGTTGAACTAATTTCAGAGTCTGGAGCATCCTTTAGTTAAGACTGCATCAAGTAGCAGCCTGTGTTATCCGAAGCAGCATAACACAACATGATACCAGGAGTGACTGTTCAATGTATTTAGTTCAATTCTGCAAGATCCGTGACAACCAGCTACTGCATACAGGCATAATGGACAAGATTCATGCTCCTCATCAGCTCAGGACCACCGGCAATCTTAGTGCCAACTGGCGATCATTCAAGCAGACCTCAATGGCGCAACCGATGCGCGGAAGATAGCTCTTCTACTCACCACTGCGGGTGACCATGCGATAGAGATCTTCAACTCCTTTCACTTTTCCAAAGGACAGGACAAAACGAAGTACCAAACCATCCTGGACAAATTCGACAGCCACTGCAAGGTGGACACCAACGAAATCTTTGAGCGCTACATCTTCAAGCAGAGGATGCAAGGTAAAGACGAATCCTTTACCTCCTATCTAACTAACCTGAGACTGCTAGCGCAATCCTGCAACTTCGGTGATATCACTGATTCCATGATCAGAGACCAAATCGTTTTTGGAGTCCACTCTGATACTCTGCGAGAGCAATTGTTGAAAATCAAGTACATGACCCTGCCAGTCGCGATTGAAATGTGTACTGTGCATGAGCACTCTAAAAATCGCTATTCACAGTACAAAACGGCAGAAAGTGAAAAACAAGCCTCCCACGAGGTGCAGAGTGTTCAGGTCATCTCCCGGACGCAGCGCCTCCACATTGCCGAAAACGGCCATTTTGCGCGCTCTTCCCGGGGCCTGACGCATGTGCAATGCAATCGGGAACACAAAACAGCCGAAAACCACACTGCACAGGTGCAGACGTCCGAGAACCGCATCGCGCATGCGCAACAACGCACTGAGCGTCCGTCATGACGTGTGCGAATTGTGGCACCGCCCATTGTTTAAAAAACTGCCCTGCAAGAGGCAAACGCTGTCTAAACTGTGGCAAAACCAAAACACTATGCAGCCCTGTGCAGATCTGCACCACCGGTCAGGAGCCAGCAAGAGGCAAACGCTGTTTAAACTGTGGCAAACCAAAACACTATGCAGCCCTATGCAGATCTGCACCACCGGTCAGGAGCCAGCGCTCCCAATTCCGACAGCGGCGCATCAGAAGTGTGCAACACCGAATGCATGACTCTGATCCAGGCAGTGCGACGGATCCAGATAATGAATACCTGGGCAAAACTGACCGAATGGGCATTATTACGAAGTGCGAATATGACACACCGGACACATCGCAAGTCCAATCAATCCTGGCCATGGATTCCGAGGGCGAATGGCATGCAGTGATGAAGGTCAACGACTGCCCCATCCAGTTCAAACTGGACACAGGTGCCTCCGCCAACCTGATTTCGCAGGTGGACTGCAAGAGAATCAAGAAGCCCCCCCGCAATCCTTCCAGCTGCCTGCAAACTCCTGGACTACAATGGAAACACAATCAAGGCACTGGGGTCCTGCCATCTGCAGGTGTCCAGCCGACACACACACGCAAGCTTACGTTTCTAGATTGTTAAACCAGACAGGGCATCCCTGCTAGGTGCACACGCCTGCAAGCAACTGAACCTCATTCAAAGGGTCTACACCACAACGCCGTCCCATTCAGATCTTCAGGCCAGCATCGACGACATCCTAACCCAGTACCCAGATGTATTTAGCGGGATGGGCACGCTGCCATACGAGTACAAGATTCTACTGCGGCCTGATGCCAAGCCAGTGGTCCACGCACCACGACAAGTCCCTGCTCCTCTGAGAGAGCGCCTGAAGGCAGAGCTCACGAGTCTACAACATAAAGGCATCATCTCCAAGGTCACTGAACCAACCGACTGGGTCAGCTCGATGGTGTGCGTAACAAAGTCTTCTGGGGACCAAGCATCTGCATTGACCCCAAGGATCTAAACAAAAACATTATGCAGGAACATTACCCCATCCCGAAGAGGGAAGAAATCACAAGTGAGATGGCACACGCGCGCTTCTTCACAAAATTGGACGCAACCCAAGGATTTTGGCAAATCCAACTTGAAGAATCCAGCAGAAGGCTCTGCACCTTCAACACGCCTTTTGGCAGATTCTGCTACAACCGAATGCCATTTGGCATATTCTCGGCATCAGAGTTCTTCCATCGCATCATGGGACAGATGATGGAGGGAATAGAAGGGGTTCGTGTCTATGTTGATGATATCATAATCTGGTCCACAACCCCAGAGGAACATGTGTCGCGACTCAAGAAAGTATTCCGACGCATACATGAACATGGCTTCACTTCCGGTGGTGGCCATGAAGGAGTAGGTCGCACATTCGATAGCTCCCGCCTGAATCGGACTTTCGTACCTCTTTTCCCGGGTTTTTCTGGACTTTTATGAAATTAATCGGAGTTAGTATCAGTAAGGAGGTTTTCCCCCCCCCCGGTGTATGGATAGCTGGACCAGAGGTGGCCGTGTGAAACAAATTAGTATCGATAGAGGGAAGCGAGGGGAGCTGGCAGTGCGGCGAAACATGGCAGACGGCAAGGACCAGGGAGCGGTGGCTCACTGGCCGAAGAAGCAACAGATGGAGTTTTTCAAAAGTTGCTTTGCCGAGCTAAAAAGGGATACGCTTGACCCGATGAAAGCATCGATCGACCAAATGGTCGCGACTCAGGCAGCCCAGGGGAAAGCGATCCAGGATATCGAATTAAAACTTTCCAACCAAGAGGACGAGATACCTGTGCTGGAGCATCATAAGGTGGAGGTGCTAGAGGACCGCCACAAGCAGATGCAGGAGAAGCTGGAGGAGCTGGAAAACAGAACCAGGAGGCAGAATTTAAGAATCATTGGCCTTCCTGAAGGTATTGAGGGATCAGATGCGGGAGCGTATGTGGTGAGTATGCTGGAGTTATTGATGGGAGCGGGGGCTTTCCCTCGACCCCTGGAGCTAGATGGAGCCCACAGAGCCCTCGCAAGGAAACCCAAGGCGAATAACCTGCCAAGGGCCATGGTGGTCCGTTTCCACCGATTCTCAGACAAGGAGCGTGTCCTGCGATGGGCCAAGAAGGAACGGAGCAGCAAGTGGGAGAATAATGAGGTGCGCATCTATCAGGACCTGGAAGCGGAGCTGGCTAAGAGACATGCGGGGTTCAACCGGGCAAAGTCGACCCTCTTTAAGAAGGGGGTGAAGTTTGGGGTGTTATACCCTGCGAGGCTGTGGGTGACGCATGAGGACCGGCACTATTATTTCGAGTCGCCAGATGATGTTTGGACATTTATTAAGGAGAAGAAGTTGGACTCGAGCTAAGAGACACTCAATGCTTCGAAGATGGGCGGAGGCGGCGATTTGTACTTGTGTTCTGTTTTAATACAAGATTGTGGTTAGCCATGGGCGAGAGAGCGGGTTGGGGGGACGGTTGGAGGGCACTTTGTTCAGAAGGTGGTTGATATGGGGGTTGGGGGGGGTGCCCTGATGCTAGCACTATCCTTCGGGGGATTGGGTTCTGTTTAAAGTTACTGCGTCTGTTTGGCTTTATGGTTATGCAAATGGTTTTTGGAGAGCTGATGTTTACTTACTGAGGAATGTGATCTTTTTTTTAAATATATTTTATTCAAAATTTTTGGCCAACCATAACAGTACATTGTGTATCTTTTACACAGTAATATAACAATATAAATAACAATGGCCAGTTTTTTAAACAAGAAATAAATAATATATAAACAACATCAAAATTAAAAAACAAAACTAAATGGCAACTGCCTTGTCCCAAATAAATACTCTCCAAAAATACAATCTCCAGTATACAATTACCGATAACAACAACCTATACATATTATACTTATACACTAACATCCCTGAGAGTCCTTCTGGTTCCTCCACCCCCCCCCCCCCCCCCCTCCGCCTCCCCCCCAGGGTTGCTGCTGCTGTCTTCTTCTTTTCCATTCCCTCTATCTTTCTGTGAGGTATTCGACGAACGGTTGCCACCGCCTGGTGAACCCTTGAGCCGATCCCCTTAGGACGAACTTAATCCGTTCCAGCTTTATAAACCCTGCCATGTCATTTATCCAGGTCTCCACACCCGGGGGCTTGGCTTCCTTCCACATCAACAGTATCCTGCGCCGGGCTACTAGGGACGCAAAGGCCAAAACATCAGCCTCTTTCGCCTCCTGCACTCCCGGCTCCTCTGCAGCCCCGAATATAGCCAACCCCCAGCTTGGTTCAACCTGGACCCCCACCACCTTCGAAAGCATGTGGGTGTGATTCGCTGGGCTTCTCGGGCATCTCGCACACCTATCCTCTACTCCAAAAAATTTACTGAGCCGTGCTCCAGTCATATGCGCCCTGTGTAACACCTTAAATTGTATCAGGCTTAGCCTGGCACACGAGGACGATGAATTTGCCCTACTTAGGGCATCAGCCCACAGCCCCTCCTCAATCACCTCCCCCAGCTCTTCTTCCCATTTCCCTTTCAGCTCATCTACCATAATCTCCCCCTCGTCCCTCATTTCCCTATTTGTGTCTGATACCTTACCGTCCCCCACCCATGTCTTTGAGATCACTCTGTCCTGCACCTCCTGCGTCGGAGCTGCGGGAATTCCCTCACCTGTTGCCTCGCAAAAGCCCTCAGTTGCATATACCGGAATGCATTCCCTTGGGGCAACCCATATTTTTCGGTCAGCACTCCCAGACTTGCAAACGTCCCATCTACAAACAGATCTCTCAATTGTGTTACTCCTGCTCTTTGCCATGTTCCAAATCCCCCATCCATTCTCCCCGGAGCAAACCTATGGTTATTTCTTATCGGGGACCACACCGAGGCTCCCGTCTTTCCCCTATGCCGTCTCCACTGCCCCCAAATTTTCAGAGTAGCCACCACCACCGGGCTTGTGGTGTATTTCTTCGGTGAGAACGGCAACGGCGCCGTCGCCATAGCTTGTAGGCTAGTCCCCCTGCAGGACGCCCTCTCCAATCTCTTCCACGTCGCTCCCTCCTCTTCTCCCATCCACATACATACCATTGAGATATTGGCAGCCCAGTAGTACTCACTTAGGCTCGGTAGTGCCAGCCCCCCCCCCTATCCCTACTACACTGCAAAAATCCCTTCCTCACTCTCGGGGTCCTCCCGGCCCACACAAAACTCATGATACTCTTCGCAATCCTTTTGAAAAAAGCCTTCGTGATCACCACCGGGAGGCACTGAAACACAAAGAGGAATCTCGTGAGGACCACCATTTTAACCACCTGCACCCTCCCTGCCAGTGACAGGGATACCATGTCCCATCTCTTGAAGTCCTCCTCCATCTGTTCCACCAACCGCGTTAAATTTAACCTATGCAATGTACCCCAATTCTTGGCTATCTGGATCCCCAAGTAGCGAAAGTCCCTTGTTACCTTCCTCAGCGGAAAGTCCTCTATTTCTCTGCTCTGCTCCCCTGGATGTACCACAAACAACTCACTTTTCCCCATGTTCAGTTTATATCCTGAAAATTCTCCAAACTCCCCAAGTATCCGCATTATCTCTGGCATCCCCTCCGCTGGGTCCGCCACATACAACAACAAATCGTCCGCATACAGAGATACCCGGTGTTCTTCTCCTCCCCTGAGTACTCCCCTCCACTTCCTGGAACCCCTCAATGCTATTGCCAGGGGCTCAATCGCCAGTGCAAACAATAATGGGGACAGAGGACATCCCTGCCTCGTCCCTCTATGGAGCCGAAAATACGCAGACCCCCGTCCATTCGTGACCACGCTCGCCATCGGGGCCCTATACAGCAGCTGTACCCATCTAATATACTCATCTCCAAAGCCAAATCTCCTCAACACCTCCCACAAATAATCCCACTCCACTCTATCAAACGCTTTCTCGGCATCCATCGCCACCACTATCTCCACTTCCCCCTCTGGTGGGGGCATCATCATTACCCCTAGCAGCCTCCGTATATTCGTATTCAGCTGTCTCCCCTTCACAAACCCAGTTTGGTCCTCATGGACCACCCCCGGGACACAATCCTCTATCCTCATTGCCATTACCTTGGCCAGAATCTTAGCGTCTACGTTCAGGAGGGAAATAGGCCTATAGGACCCGCATTGCAGCGGGTCATTTTCCTTCTTTAGGAGAAGCGATATCGTTGCCTCTGACATAGTCGGGGGCAGCTGTCCCCTTTCCCTCGCCTCGTTAAAGGTTCTCATCAGTAGCGGGACGAGCAAGTCCACATATTTCCTGTAAAATTCAACTGGGAATCCATCCGGTCCCGGGGCCTTACCCGCCTGCATGCTCCTAATTCCTTTCACTACTTCCTCCATTTCGATCTGTGCTCCCAGTCCCACCCTCTCCTGCTCCTCCACCTTAGGAAATTCCAGCTGGTCCAGAAAACACATCATTCTCTCCTTCCCATCCGGGGGCTGAGCTTCATATAATCTTTCATAGAATGCCTTGAACACTCCATTCACTCTCTCTGCTCCCCGCTCCATCTCTCCCTCCTCATCCCTCACTCCCCCTATTTCCCTCGCTGCTCCCCTTTTCCTCAATTGGTGGGCCAGCAACCTGCTCGCCTTCTCCCCATATTCGTACTGTACACCCTGTGCCTTCCTCCACTGTGCCTCTGCAGTACCCGTTGTCAGCAAATCAAATTCTACGTGTAGCCTTTGCCTTTCCCTGTACAGTCCCTCCTCCGGTGCCTCCGCATATTGCCTGTCCACCCTCAGAAGTTCTTGCAGCAACCGCTCTCGTTCCCTACTCTCCTGCTTTCCTTTATGTGCCCTGATTGATATCAGCTCCCCTCTAACCACTGCCTTCAGCGCCTCCCAGACCACTCCCACCTGGACCTCCCCATTATCATTGAGTTCCAAGTACTTTTCAATACACCCCCTCACCCTTAGACACACACCCTCATCCGCCATTAGTCCCATGTCCATTCTCCAGGGTGGACGCCGTTCTTTTTCCTCCCCTATCTCCAAGTCCACCCAGTGTGGAGCGTGATCCGAAATAGCTATAGCCATATACTCCGTCCCCCTCACCTTCGGGATCAACGCCCTTCCCAAAACAAAAAAGTCTATTCGCGAATAAACTTTGTGGACATAGGAGAAAAACGAAAACTCCTTACTCCTAGGTCTGCTAAATCTCCATGGGTCTACTCCTCCCATCTGCTCCATAAAGTCTTTAAGCACCTTGGCTGCTGCTGGCCTCCTTCCGGTCCTGGACCTCGATCTGTCCAGCCCTGGTTCCAGCACCGTGTTAAAATCTCCACCCATTACCAACTTCCCCACCTCTAGGTCCGGGATACGTCCTAACATGCGCCTCATAAAGTTGGCATCATCCCAGTTCGGGGCATATACGTTCACTAAGACCACCGCCTCCCCCTGTAATTTGCCACTCACCATCACGTATCTGCCCCCACTATCCGCCACTATGGTCTTTGCCTCAAACATTACCCGCTTCCCCACTAGTATAGCCACCCCCCTGTTTTTCGCATCTAGCCCCGAATGAAACACCTGCCCCACCCACCCTTTGCGTAGTCTAACCTGGTCTATCAGTTTCAAATGCGTCTCCTGTAACATAACCACATCTGCCTTAAGTTTCTTAAGGTGTGCGAGTACCAATGCCCTCTTTATCGGCCCGTTCAGCCCTCTCACATTCCACGTGATCAGCCGGGTTGGGGGGCTCTTTACCCCCCCCACCTTGTCGATTAGCCATCCCCTTTTATCCAGCTCCTCACCCGGTTCCCACGCAGCTGTGTCCCCCCCAGGCGGTGCCCTCCCACCCCGCCCACCCCACCCCATACCAGCTCCCCCTTCTCCCCAGCAGCAGCAACCCAGTAAATCCCCCCTCCCACCCCCCCCCCGCTAGATCCCCCACTAGCATAGTTACACCCCCCATGTTGCTCCCGGAAGTCAGCAAACTCTGGCCGACCTCGGCTTCCCCCCGTGACCTCGGCTCGCACTGTGCTTCCCTATTCCCGCCATAATTATCATAGCGCGGGAACAAAGCCCGCGCTCCCCCTTTGGCCCCGCCCCCAATGGCCAACGCCCCCAGCTCCTCCACCTCCCTTCCTCCCTCCCCCACAACCTGTGGAAGAGAGAAAAGTTACCGGGTCGCAGGATTAACAACATAAAAATCATCTCTCCCCCCTTTTTCCCCCCTCTTCGCCCCCCATATTCGCCCCACCACTTTGTCTCAAACGTTCTTTTTAATAACTCGCTTATTCCAATTTCTCTTCAACAATAAATATCCACGCCTCATCCGCCGTTTCAAAGTAGTGGTGCTTCCCTTGATATGTGACCCACAGTCTTGCCGGCTGCAGCATTCCAAATGTAATCTTCTTTTTATGAAGCACCGCCTTGGCCCGATCAAAGCTCGCCCTCCTTCTCGCCACCTCCGCACTCCAGTCTTGATATACGCGGATCACCGCGTTCTCCCACCTACTGCTCCGAGTTTTCTTTGCCCATCTGAGGACCATCTCTCTGTCCTTAAAACGGAGGAATCTCACCACTATGGCTCTGGGAATTTCTCCTGCTCTCGGTCCTCACGCCATCACTCGGTATGCTCCCTCCACCTCCAACGGACCCGTCGGGGCCTCCGCTCCCATTAACGAGTGCAGCATCGTGCTCACATATGCCCAACGTCCGCCCCTTCTGCACCTTCAGGAAGACCAAGAATCCTTGAATTCTTCCTCCTCGCATTATTCTCCAGCACCTCCAGCCTTTCCACACACCGTTTATGGTGTGCCTCGTGCATCTCCGTCTTCACCACCAGGCCCTGTATATCGTCCTCGTTCTCGGCAGCCTTTGCCTTCACGACCCGAAGCTCCCGCTCCTGGGTCTTTTGCTCATCTTTTAGCCCTTCAATCGCCTGTAATATCGGGGCCAACAGCTCCTTCTTCATCTCCTTTTTAAGCTCTTCCACGCAGCGTTTCAAAAACTCCCGATATGTAATAACCATAGATTTCTACCGGGCAGGATGGATGGCGTGTTCCAGAGTTGGCAGAGGGCGGGTATTAGAAGGATAGGTGACCTGTTTATCGATGGGAGCTTCCCCAGCCTGCAGGCGCTGGAGGACAAGTTTAAATTGCCGCCAGGGAACGCCTTTAGGTATTTACAAGTGCGAACCTTCCTGAGGAAGCGGGTGGTGGCCTTCCCGCTGCTGCCACTACGGGGGATTTAAGATAGAGTAGTGTCCGGTACCTCGGTGGGGAAGGGGAAGGTGTCGGACATCTACCAGGAGCTGTTGGAGGCGGAGGAAACCCCGGTGGAGGAGCTTAAAGGCAAGTGGGAGGAAGAGCTAGGAGGGGAGTTAGCGACGGGACTGTGGGCGGAAGCCCTAACTAGGGTCAATTCCTCCTCATCATGTGCCAGGCTCAGTCTCATACAGTTTAAAGTCGTTCACCGGGCACACGTGATGGCGGCGAGGATGAGGAAGTTTTTCGGGGTAGAAGACAGATGTGTGAGGTGTGCGGGGAGCCCAGCAAACCATGTCCATATGTTGTGGGCATGCCCGAAGCTTGAAGAGTTCTGGCGGGGGTTTGCCAGGGCAAGGTCCAAGGTGCTCGGAACACGGGCGATGCCGAGTCCAGAGGTGGCGATCTTTAGAGTGTCGGAATACCCGGGAGTTCAGGGAGTGAAAGAGGCCGACGTTCTGGCCTTTGCCTCCGTGGTAGCCTGGAGACTGATTCTGTTAATGTGGAGGGACTCGAAGCCCCCGAGTGGAGAGACCTGGGTTAGCGACATGGCTGGGTTTCTCAGCTTTGAGTAAATAACATTTGAGGTAAGAGGATCAGTGTTAGTGTTCTCCCGGAGGTGGCAGCCGTTCGTCGACTTTCTTGGGGAAATTTAATTTAAAATGTCGGCAGCAGCTTTCCGAGGGGGGGCGCCCGCAGTAAGGGGGGGGGGGGGGTTCGTGTTGTGTTTGTTTTTTGCTATTTTTGATGGTCTGTGAAGACAGAGCCGCTCGGGGAAATACCTATTTTTGCACTATGTTAATGTTTAACGCCTATTGTTCTTTTTCTGTTTTTGTTATGAAATTTTACAAATATTTACAAAGAACATGGCTTCAAGCTAAGCAGATCCAAGTGCTGTTTTGGGACATAAACCAAGTGCTGTTTTGGGACATAGGTTACTGGGCGATCAAATTTCGCGACATGGTGTGCGTCTGGACACAGACAAAATTAAAGCCATCGAGGCAATGAAAGTCCCCGAGGACAAGACAGTACTGCGCTTCCTGGGAATGGTCAATTTCCTTGGCAAGTTCATCCCGAATTTGGCCATACACACCACGACCCTACGCAACCTGGTGAAAAAATCAACTGCCTTTGAGTGGAAGGCGGAGCACTGAACAGAGTGGCTGGAGCTGAAAGACAAGTTCACCACTGCACCCGTCCTTGCATTCTTTGACCCAGACCGAGAGACCAAGATATCCACAGATGCGAGTCAGGATGGCATTGGGGCGGTGTTGCTTCAAAGAGATGACACGTCATCCTGGGTACCAGTAGCATACGCGTCACAGGCAATGATACCCACTGAGACCAGATATGCGCAGATTGAGAAGAGAGTATTTAGGTCTTCTCACCGGCATCCTCAAATTTCATGATTATGTCTACGGCTTGCCAACATTTACTGTTGACACGGATCATAGGCCTCTGGTCCACATCATCCAAAACGACTTGAATGACATGACACCTCGTTTGCAGAGAATTCTGCTCAAACTCCGGAGGCATGATTTCAATTTGGTGTACACGCCTGGCAAGGAGCTCATCATCGCCGATGCATTACCCGCTCCGTCAACTCACCCAGTAAACCACTGGAGATCATCCAGCACTTGGTACAACTGTGTGCAAGCACTCTCCCGGCAACAGATGAGAAGATGGTTCTCATCCGAGAAGAGACGGCCAAAGATCTCCTGTTGCAGCGAGTCATCCACAACCTCAGCAATGGCTGGCAGAAAAGGCAATGCCCTCAATTCTACAACGTCAAGGACGACCTGACGCTGATCGATGGCATCCTGCTCAAGCTGGACAGGATAGTCATCCCGCTACGTCTCCAGAGCCTGGTGCTGCGGTAGATTCATGAGGGACACCTGGGCGTAGAAAAGTGCAGACGCAGGGCCCGGCACGCTGTCTACTGGCCCAGCATCAACCAGGACATCACGGACATGGTCCTGAACTGCGAAACCTGTCAGAGGTTCCAACCAGCGCAGAGCAAGGAGACGCTCCAACCACATGACCTAAAGACCTCTCCGTGGTCCGAGGTTGGCATTGACCTAATGGTCCTAATGGACCTAATTTACACGCAAATGGTCGGGACTATATCTTAATCATCGATTACTTTTCGAACTATCCTGAGGTGCTGAAGCTGCCAGCCCTCACCTCACGGACCGTCATCAAAGCGTGTAAAGAGACATTCTCACGGCATGGCATCCCGAACACCGTCATGGGCGACAATGGCCCGTGCTTCCACAGTCGAAAATGGTCCACGTTTGCCAACAGCTACAATTTCAGGCATGTCACCTCCAGTCCGCACTATCCGCAGTCCAATGGCAAAGTCGAAAAAGGGGTGCACATCGTTAAGCAGCTCATCCGCAAGGCCTCGGACTCCGCTTCCGACATACACCTTGCACTACTTGCGTACTGGGCGACTCCCTTGTCCACTGGCATGTCGCCAGCTCAACTCCTAATGAACAGGGACCTGCGGACGTTGCTTCCAGCCATACACCTGCCCAACCTTGATCACCTCTCGGTGCTGCAGAAGATGCAGCAGCTTCGCGACAGCCAGAAGCAGGGCTATGACGCACATGCCACCGATCTGGACGTGCTATACCCAGCAGACACGGTCAGGATCAAGCCGGATTGTAGGTGGTCTGCTCCGGCTTTCGTTGTTCGACAGGCCGCGCCCAGATCCTATGTCATACGTATGGCTGATGGCTCCATTGTGCGAAGGAATTGAAGGGCACTGCGAAAAGTTGCTTGCCCACAACCACTTTCCCCTCCATTTCCACTTGTCAAATTGCCACCTCCAGACACCTCGAATCACGAGGCCACCAGTCGTGCCTCCCACTCTCCTGTCAAGACACTGTCATCCCCTCCACCACCACCCTGGCTGTCGACGAGGATCAGACGCAAGCCTCAGAGACTGGACTTATGAGCATTTGTTTTGTTTGTTCTGTTCTGTATTCCTCAGTCAGTCACATTAGACAGTCACATTCACATGTGTATACATTTTTTTTAAAAAGTGGGGGGCAGATGTCATGATATGCAAACATGTAACCAATGAACACTCAGAATAGGACACAGCCAATGGGCAGTCAGGACACTCAGAGGTGACATCACCACAAGGGGGCATGACATAAACACTATAAAAGGGATGAGGCACTCACACCCTGCCTCTTTCCACAGACAAGGCATCTAGAGAGTTAGACAGGATTGATCAGCAGCATCACACCCCAGCACATGGCTTAGAGCAAGCTGGTACAGTTATACGGAGTTACTACAGTTAGATTAGCAGAGAGTCAAACTCATTTGAGAACTGTGTTAATAGTTCAGTAAACATGTTGAACTAATTTCAGAGTCTGGAGCATCCTTTAGTTAAGACTGCATCAAGTAGCAGCCTGTGTTATCCGAAGCAGCATAACACAACAGTTAGATCCTCTCATGTTGAAGATGGTCATTGCCAGGCACTTATGTGGCATGAATGTAACTTGGCACTTGTCAACCTGAGCCTGGATATTGTCCAAGCCTTGCTGAATTTGGACATGGATTGCTTCAGTGTCTGAAGAGTTTTGAATGGTGCTAAACATTAGTGACTGTCCCCCTTATCTTATGATTGGAGGAAGTTCATTGAAGAAGTAGCTGAAGTTGAAAACTGCCATGAGGAACTCCTGCAGTGATGTCCTGGAACTGAGATGATTGACCTCCAACAACCACAACCACCTTCCTTTCTGTTAGTTATGACTCCAACCGGTGGAGAGTTTCCACCCTGATTCCCATTGACTCCAGTTTTGCAAGGGCTCCCTGATGCCAGGCGTGGTCAATTGCTGCCTTGATATCAAAGGCAGTCACTCTCACCTCATCTCTTAAGTTCAGCTCTTTTGTCCATATTTGAACAAAGGAGCTCGGTGACTCTGGCAGAACTGAAACTGAATGTCAATGCGAAGGTTATTGTTGAGCAAGTGCCATTTGATAGCACTGTTGATGGCACCTTCCATCATTTTATTGATTATTGAGAGAAGTCTGATGGGAAGATAATTGGCCGAGTTGGATTTGTCCTTTTTGTGCACAGGACATACCTGAGTATTTTCCACAATGACGGGTAGGTGCCACTGTTGTAGCAGTACTGGAACCACTTGGCTTGGGATGCAGCAAGTTCTGGAGTACAAGCCTTCAATACTATTGCTGGAATAACATTACGGCCTTTGCCAATCCAGTGCCTTCAGATGTTTCTGACATCATGTGGAGTGAATCGAATTGGCTGAAGACTGCAAAGCTGGGGACGACCAGAGGAGGTGTGGATGGCACTTCTGGCTGAAGATTGCTGCAAATGTTTCAGCTTATCTTTTGCACAGATGTGGATGGGGATATTTGTGGAGCCTCCTCCACCAGTGAGTAGTTTAATTGTCCACCGCCATTTGTGACTGGATGTGGCAGGACTGCAGAACTTAGATATGATCTATTGGTTGTGGAATTGCCTCGCTCTATCACTTGATGCTTATGCTGTTTGGCATACAAATAGTCCTGTGTTGTAGCTTAACCTCATTTTTACGTATGCCTGAGGTTGCTCCTGGCATGCTCTCCTGCACTTGTCATTGAACCAGGGTTGATCCCCTGGCTTGGGAGTAATGGTAGGTTGATGGCTGTCCCAGGCCATGAGCTTGCAGATTGTGGTTTAATACAATTCTGCTGCTGCTGATGGCCCACAGCACCTCATGGATGCCCAGTCTTGAGTTGCTAGATCTGTTCAAAGTCTATCCCATTTAGCACGGTGGTAATATCACACAACACGATGGTGGGTATACTCAATGTGAAGACGGGACTTTGTTTCCACAAGGATCATGCAGTGGCCACTCCTATAAATGATTCTTGTTGTAACCCCAACGTGGACCACAGAAAAAAACATTGTTGATCCCCCCCATGGAGTACGCGCTTCCCAGGTAGGGGGAGGAGGCAACACTTGTTAAAGACCTCACATAAAAGCCGGCTTCCTCAAGTTA
Source organism: Scyliorhinus torazame (assembly GCF_047496885.1). Taxonomy (NCBI): domain Eukaryota; kingdom Metazoa; phylum Chordata; class Chondrichthyes; order Carcharhiniformes; family Scyliorhinidae; genus Scyliorhinus; species Scyliorhinus torazame. Next base: position 217,101,609 of record NC_092712.1, read on the forward strand.
TGAAAGTTCCAATTGCTTCAGACTTGTCTTTTGAACTGAAATGCCAGGCTTCCCTATCATTGAGAATGGGGCTGGTTTAGCACAGTGGGCTAAACAACTGGCTTGTAATGCAGAACAAGGCCAGCAACGCGGGTTCAGTTTCCATATCGGCCTCCCCGAACAGGTGCCGGAATTTGGTGACTAGGGGTTTTTCACAGTAACTTCATTGAAGCCTACTTGTGACAATAGGCGATTGTTATTATTATTTGAGGAGCTTGCTCCTTCAGCTAGTTGTTCAATTGTCCTTACAGTTTTCATGTTTTCATTTTCTTTTGCTACTGCCGAGTGAGTAGAAGTAATGTGCTCAATGTTATTGACAAGGAGGGAGGGGGTGTTGTCTGGTCACTCAGGACGAAGCCTGCTTCCAGTGATGGCGACACTTGTTTCAGTCCCTTGTCCGACTGCAACATGACAGTAAGATGGAGCACAGGCAGCAGACAGGCCGATGGAGCGGAGGCAGCAGACAGAGGAAGCTGGGCACAGAGGGAGAGGGAAGAGAGCTCCCAATCAAAGACCCCGCCCCCAGGTAAGACACATGGCCACATTCCTCCTGCCCCTCAGTGCTATGCCAGTGGACTGATATTACAACCAGTAGTATCGAGAGTAAGATCAGCATTCGGACTTACACCTTCAACACTTATGTTTCACCAGGTCCTAATCTTTGGAAAGGCCACAAAAGAACCTGTATTGTTGTGCTCTGGGAAGTGAAAGTTGATACAACACCGCAAACTCCTCATCAAAGGACTTGACGCAGTTGTTGCCACCTTAATGGGAAACTTTTAGAGGACACTGCAATGCACGCATTGTTGGAGAGGCCATCACAGCTGAAGTATTATGCTTTGGCACTTCCAATGAAGACAATCTTCTCATTCTGAGAAACAATTACAGCTAATACGCTAAGGCTATTGAGCATGTCCAACTCCATATAGTGGAGTATAAATGTCTAACACATTTTGCCAAAATTTCCAGCAAATGAGTTGGACTTAAGAAGCTGGAGGGACCGTAAACAGCAGAAGAAGTGGTCAAGCAAGGGCACGGTCGATGCTGTGAGACCAATATGGCCGATGTCCAGAGCAAGGCGCCGACAGCCCAGCCTACAATGGAGCAGCTGCTACAGGCCATGCAGGAGGGCTTTTTAGCTCTGAAGCGCGATAACTTGGAGCCGCTCCAGAAGTCGATGGACTGATTGGAAAAAAGGCTGGATGATCAGGCTGAGAAGCTCCAGAAGCTGGAAAAAACGGTGGAGGAGCAGGCCGACTTTCAAACGGTGGCGGACGTGGAGATTCGGAGGTTGAGGGATCAACAAAAAATGCTCCAGGAAGGCTGGAGGACCTGGACAACCGATCTCGCCGGCAGAATGTAAGAATCGTTGGTCTCCCGGAGGGGGCTGAGGGGATGGATGCTGCCACGTATGTGGAGGGTATGTTTCAGAAGCTGCTGGGGAACGAGGTGTTCCCTCACCCGCCGGTGATGTACAGGGCACACAGAGTGCAGGTGAGGCAGCCACAACGAGGGGGTCCCGCACGAGCGATGGTGGTCTGGTTCCACAGGTACCTGGACAAGGAGTGGGTTCTGCAATGGGCCAAGAGAACACAAAGCTGTACTTGGGACAATAGCACCCTGCGTGTTTACCAAGACCTGAGTACTGAGGTGGCCAGGAGGAGGGGAGGCTACAGGCAGGTGAAGGAGATTTTGTGTAAGAACAAGGTGAAATTCGGGCTGCTTTTTCCGGCGCGACTGTGGGTTACGTATGAGAGTCAGCACCACTATTTCGAGGAACCCGAGGAGGCGATGGACTTTTTTAAGAAGCAAGGGCTGGCTCTGAGCTGAAGACTCTTGGACTCATGGTAGAACTTTAAAGTCTATTTTGTTTCTCTCTCGCTGTGAGAGATGCCTGCATGCTTGGGTCTGTTCTTTTCGTTTTTTTCCTCCTTTTTAGGTGGATGTATTTTGGTTGCAATGTGTTTTTCTTGTTCTTTTTCGTGGTTTCCTTGAATGTTTCCTTTTTGGGTTACTTGTTTGGTTGGAGTTTTGGTAGGGGGAAAATATAAAAAAGAAAATAGTTAAAAAGGTGCGGTTATGATGGGGGTTTCGGGGGAATTGTTTGCAATCTTTTTCTGTGTGTGGAGGGGAAGGACTGAGAGTGCCTGGTACTACTTATCTCTATTTGTTTGATTTAAATTGCTCTGTTGTTGGGGATGTCTCTGACTTGTATAGAGTATTTGTATAAGCAGGACTGGTTTGGGAAGTGGTATGGATGGGCCGGGGGAAGGGAGCCAGGGAACAATGGGTGAGAGACGCGCTGGCGCCGAAGCTGGAAGCCACCAGGCTAGCTGGGTGGGCTAGTCAACGGAAGCCAGGTGGGGGGTGTTCATATAGTTAGATAAAAGCAGGGGTTCAGTGGTAGGATGGTATTGCAAGGAGGGGGGGGGGAGTTGATCTGCTGATGAGGATGGAAATTGGACATGTCAACAGTCATGGGTGGAGCCGGCCAGGAGGCGGGCCAGAGGATGGGTGACACACGGCTGGGGGGCTGGCCAAGGAAAGGGGATGACTGATCGGCAAAGGGGGGGGGGGGCGAAGTGCCCCCCAACCAGGCTGATCACCTGGAATTTTAGAGGGTTAAATGGGCCAGTGAAGAGGGCGCGTGTGTTCGCGCATTTGCGGGTTCTGAAGGTGGACGTAGTCACGCTGCAGGAGACGCACCTGAAAGTGGCAGACCAGGTTAGGCTAAGGAAGGGCTGGGTTAGTCAGGTCTTTCATTCGGGGCTCGACAATAAGACTAGGGGGGTTGCGATCCTGATTAATAAAAGGGTTCAATTTGAGGCGGAGGGTATAGTTGCAGATGGGGGCGGCAGATTTGTTATGGTTAGGGGTAAGCTCAAAGGGGTGAGAGTAGTCTTGGTTAGTGTGTATGCCCCTAATTGGGACGATGTGGATTTTATCAGCAGGTTACTAGGGAAGATCCACAACTTGGACTCACACAAACTGATCATGGGTGGGGAGTTTAACACAGTCCTGGACCCGAGCCTGGATCGGTCGTGTTCAAAAACGGGCAGGTTGCCAGCGGTGGCAAAGGAACTGAGAAGGTACATGGAGCAAATGGGGAGAGCTGATCCGTGGAGATTTAGCCGGACGTTGGCGAGGGAGTTTTCGTACTACTCCCACGTACACAAGGTGTATTCCCGAATTGATTTCTTTGTCATGAGTAGGGACTTGCTGACCGGAATGGTGGGGGCAGAATATTCGGCAATTGCCATATCGGACCATGCTCCACACTGGGAACAAATTTCCGGTAAAATCCACTCATACCAAGAAATCGCATCATTTCCCGTTGTGTCGAGGGTATCGGAAACTCCCCAATAACTTCTGTTTTCACATCCCATGGGGCCATTCGACCCTGTCCGATTGGATGGCCAAGGAAATTTGTCCCCAATTTTAGCAGTGTGGTCGCTCCACTGACGGACTTGCTCAAGAAGTGTAACAAATTCCAGTGGACAGCGGAGTGTCAACAGGCATTTGATGGCCTGAAGGCTGTGTTAACCACTGCTCCTGTGTTAGCCATCCCAAATTATACGAAACCATTCAAAGTGGCAGTTGATGCTAGTGATGTGGGTGTAGGTGCGGTGCTTCTACAAGACGACGACGAAGGGCTAGAGCGGCCTATTGGTTATTTTTCATATCTAGTAAAGAATTTAAGTAGCTCCTCCACAATCTTTTTAGCTGTAATATTACGTACTGGAATGGCCTCTGGAAACCTAGTAGACACATCCATTATAGTCAAAAGATATTCATTCCCACTTTTTGTTTTAGGATGCGGTCCTACGCAATCAATTAGGACACTTGTAAAAGGTTCCTCAAATGTTGTAATGGGTATTAAGGGCGCTGGTTTTATCACTGCTTGAGGTTTCCCTATCATTTGACATGTGTCACATGATTGACAAAATTTAACTACATCTTTATGTAGTCCAGGCCAATAAAAATGTTTCTGGATTTTAGCATGAGTTTTCCTTATTCCCAAATGACCTCCTACTGGTACCTCATGTGCAACCCGCAACACCTCCTTTCTATACCCTTCCGGTAATACTACTTGATGAACTTCTGCCCACTTTTCATCCGCCTGCATATGTAAAGGTCTCCATTTTCTCATCAAGACATTACTTTTACAGTAATAACACTCTGGTATATACGCAGATTCCTCTTCAGTGTATGCTTTCTGATACATCCGTTTTATTTCTAGATCTTTTTGTTGTAACTCCGCCAATTTTCCTGAACTAAAAATATCCGCCTCATCCTCCACCTGTTCTTGTTCTTTTTCAACCATCTGATCAAAAATCGTTTCTGATAATTGCACTTCCACTTCATCTTCACTCTTTGATTTCTCCTCTTTTCTTAACCTGTGATTTTGCGACCTTGTTACTACACAATCCGGAAAAATCCCAGGATATTCGTCCTTCAACACTTCAGCTGTCTGATTTTCCACTGGCTTATGAACCACAGTAGGCATCACTCCCACTTGCGATCCAGCTGTATCATTACCCAAGATAAACTGTATTCCTGGCAAGATAGTTTCTCTGTTACTCCTACTACCACTTCACCACTCTTCACTGGACTTTCCAACCTTACCTTATATAATGGAACACTACTCCTCTCACCCTGAATTCCACATATTACCACCTTTTCTGGCAACATTCTTCCCAAACTACATAACTCCTCATCTCTTACCATTAAAGATTGACTAGTTCCCGTATCTCTTAAAATTGTGACTTCTTTACCTACTCCTCCTGATACACATGAATAAACTTTACCCACACAAGTAAATTCTTTAAAGAGATCTGGCACCTTCTTATCAATCAGCTCTTGATCAGGCTGTACAATATTTTGCACCTCCTTCGCTTCAGTTGGGCTTTCCTTTACCACTTTAACAAACCCCATTGTCTTATCCTGTTTTACCACATCAGCCTTCCCAGTGCTTTTCTTCAACCATCAACACTGTGACTTTACATGGCCTAGTTTATTACAGTGAAAACATTTGAAACTATTCATTTCTTTTCCACCCTCCTGGATTTCTTTTTTAATCTGAGATACACTCTCCTTATTATCTCCCATCAGATCACCTTTACTTTTACCACTTGAGTATTTCTCATGTTCCCAGTTTCTATCCCTCACAGGCTGAAACTGATGTCGGAAGCCAAGCTTTGATTTATGAACTAATTCATCGTGATGTAAACACTTGCCTAGCCCTACCTACCAGCTTTGTTTGAATCAGTAATACCCACATGTCCTGTGGCCATTTCATTTGTTTAGCTACCTTCTCAAATGAAATGAAAAAGGCTTCTATCCCCTTATCGTCAAACCTTGGCAATGCTTGGACATATTTAAATAGATCCCCACCACGCCTTCGACCATAACGCTCTTTCTCGCTATCATCCAACTGTATGTTTCCCTTTACGTCTGCCAATTTTAACTGACTGTCATGCTTCATGGCAATTTTCTGAAGTTCAAACTCTCTCTCTTTATCTTTTTCCCTGATCTGTATCTCCCTTTCTTTATTTTTTGTTCTGCTAGAGCCATTCTTTCTTTGTTTCTTTCTTCTCTCTCCTTTCATTTTTCTTTCATTGCATATTCAAGCTGCTTTAATTCTTTTTCATGGTCAAGTTGCTTAATCTGCAACTGGATCTTTGCCATTTCTAATGAGTCAGACTGTATCTCAGGCAACTTTAAATGCTTAGCCACCGCCATAATTACCTCATCTTGTCGCATTTTGTCAGGTAATGTTAACTGCAATGTTTTTGCCAAATCTAACAGTCTGCTTTTAGTCTCTGTCCGTAAGGTACTGCGTGTGACCGTCTCCACCCCCAAAAACTTCTGAGCCTCTGAAAGAGCTATTGTCCACAACACACTCCCCACTTAAACTAAAATACCACAACTGAAAAGCAACCACAATATGCTCACCCCTCACTGTCTTTAAGTTCACTAAGCCAATCCAATAGATAGACTTTTATCCCCCTCGAGCCTCCAATTGTTATGGGCCAGGGTTTAGAGAACCCCAAAGTGTATCATGGAGTTCACCTGACCCACAACTTTTAATACACTGTGGTATGGGGAGTACACGGCCCACTCTAGAGGCATGGTACAGCAGAAATGGAAAAGTATTTTTTTTAAACAAAACAATGTTTATTCTATGAACTCAAGTTAACCTTTTTAAAACAAACAGTGAATATCTTAGCAACCATTAATTCAAAGGTAACACCCAACGAATACAACACTAAGTAATCCTTCAAGCTGTCCTTTTAACATCCAAAAAACTTAACAACCTTTAAACAGAAGCACATCAGGGTTTACATTCAATACTGAAAACATTAAAATTTCTGAATTCACCAAATGATCAAGAGATAGTCCTTCATGGCAGAGAGATCAACAGTACAGCTGCGTTGGCTGACTTCAGCTGCAACACTATGAAAAACGAAACCAAAAAGACAGAGACACCCAAGCTTTTCTCAAAGTGAAACTAAAAAGCAGAACCAGAGCTCAGCTACACCCACACTCTGACATCACTGCAGTAACATAAGCAGCCAAACATTTCTTAATGCGACATTCTCATGACACGAGCGGGGAGGGTGCAGACTGTTAAGATGACGATTCTCCCGAGATTCTTGTTCATATTTCAGTGTCTCCCCGCTTTCATGCCGAGGTCCTTCTTTAAGAGGCTGAATAAAATTATCATGGGATTTGTCTGGGCGGGGAAGTCCCCGCGGGTGAGGAAGATGATGCTCGAAAGGAACAGAGGAGAAGGGGGGCTGACGTTGCCGAACTTCAGCAACTACTACTGGGCAGACAACATAGCGAAGATAAGGAAATGGATGGTGGGTACGGGGTTGGTTTGGGAGTGGATGGAGGCTGCTTCGTGCAGGGGTACCAGTTTGGCAGTACTGGTTACGGCGGTCTGCCGCTCCAGCCGCGCGGTACTCCACCAGCCCTATAGTGGTAGCGGCTCTTCGGACCTGGGGCCAGTGGAGGAGGCATAGAGGGAAGTGAGAGCATTGGTGTGGACCCCAATCTGCGGCAATCACCGATTTGCCTCGGGGAACATGGACGGTTGGTATCGACTGTGGCGGAGGGCGGGGATTGCGAGGGTGGGTGATCTGTTCTTGGAAGGGAGCTTCACGAGCATGAGGGCGTTGGAGGAGAATTTGGGCTGGCAGGAGGGAATGATTTTAGATACTTACAGATGAGGGGTTTCATGCGCAGGCTGGTGCCGTCCTTCCCACGCCTCCCGCCAAAGGGGAGGCAGGACAGGGTAGTATCGAGGGGAGAGGTAGGTGAGGGCAGAGTCTCAGATATTTACAAATAACTAATGGGAGCAGAGGATACACAGACTGAGGATCTGAAGCTTAAGTGGGAAGAGGAGCTCGGGGGGGGGGGGAGATGGAGGACGGTATTTGGGCAGAAGCTCTGAGCAGAGTAAACACAACCGAAACGTGCGCCAGGCTCAGTCTGATCCAGTTTAAGGTCGTGCACTGGGCCCACATGACGGTGGCCCGGATGAGTAAATTCTTCGGGCTGGAGGACAAGTGTGCCAGATGCGCCGGTGGGCCAGCTAATCATGTGCATATGTTCTGGTTGTGCCCTAAACTCAGGGGGTACTGACAGGGATCCCAGGAATGGTAGGCCTAACATACGATGAACGTCTGAGGATCCTGGGATTATATTCATTGGAGTTTAGGAGGTTGAGGGGAGATCTAATAGAAACTTACAAGATAATGAATGGCTTAGATAGGGTGGATGTAGGGAAGTTGTTTCCGTTAGCAGGGGAGACTAGGACCCGGGGGCACAGCCTTAGAATAAAAGGGAGTCACTTTAGAACAGAGATGAGGAGAACTTTCTTCAGCCAGAGAGTGGTGGGTCTGTGGAATTCATTGCCACAGAGGGCGGTGGAGGCCGGGACGTTGAGACAGAAGTTGATAAATTCTTGATTTCTCGAGGAATTAAGGGCTATGGAGAGAGAGCGGGTAAATGGAGTTGAAATCAGCCATGATTGAATGGTGGAGTGGACTCGATGGGCCGAATGGCCTTACTTCCGCTCCTATGTCTTATGGTCTTATGGATTCGCGAACATCATGTCCCGGGTTTTGAAAACTTGGGTGGTAATGGGTCCTGAGGTGGCAATCTTTGGGGTGTCGGAGGACCCGGGAGTCCAGGAGGAGAAGGAGGCCGACATCTTGGCCTTTGCTTCCCTGGTAGCCCGACGACAAATACTATTGGCATGGAGGGACTCAAGGCCCCCGAAGACCGAAGTATGGCTATTGGACATGGCGAGCTTTCTCGGTCTAGAGAAAGATAAGTTTGCTTTGAAAGGTTCACTATCGGGGTTCGCCCGGAGGTGGCAGCCATTCATTGACTTCTTCGCGGAGAATTAACCATCAGCAGGGTGGCGGGGGGGAGGGGGGCTAGGGTAGAGTAGAGTAGGGGGTGGTTTAGGCAGGTCCTTGCGAGAATGGAGTTGTGGTTTGCACTATGCGTTATTTGCTTGTCCTTTTTGTACAGTACTATACAGTGTCATTGCTTTAATGCAAAAATACCTCAATAAAATTGTTTATTAAAAAAAAACTATCTATCTTTATCTTGAAAACACTTAATGAAGGAGCCTGAACTGCTTTACTGGGCAGGGAATTCTGTAGATTCACAACCCTTTGGGTGCAGAAGTTCCTCCTAAACTCAGTCCTAAATCTACTTCCCCTTATTTTGAGGCTATGCCCCCTAGTTCTACTTTCACCCGCCAGTGGAAACAACTTCCCCGCATCTATCATATGTATTCCATTCATAATTTTATATGTTTCTATAAGATCTCCCCACATCCTTCTAAATTCCAAAGAGTACCGTCCCAGTCTACTCAACCTCTCCTCGTAATCCAACCCCTTCAGCTCTGGGATTAACCTAGTGAATCTCCTCTGCACACCCTCCAGCACCAGTACGTCCTTTCTCAGGTAAGGAGAATAAAACTGAACACAATACTCCAGTTGTGGCCTCACTAACACCTTATACAGTTGCAGAATAACCTCCCTAGTCTTAAACTCCATCCCACTAGCAATGAAGGACAAAACTCCATTCGCCTTCTTAATCACCTGTTGCACCTGTCAACCAACGTTTTGTGACTCATGCACTAGGACACCCAGGTCCCTCTGCACAGCAGCATGTTTTGATATTTTATCGTTTAAATCATAATCCCTTTTGCTGTTGTCCCTACCAAAATAGATAACCTCACATTTGTCAACATTGTATTCCATCTGTCAAACCCTAGCCCGTTCACTTAAACTATCCAAATCCCTCTGCAGACTTGGATTGGATTTGTTTATTGTCGCGTGTACCGAGGTACAGTGAAAAGTATTTTTCTGCGAGCAGCTCAACAGATCATTAAGTACATGAGAAGAAAAGGGAATAAAAGAAAATGCATAATAGGGCAACACAACATATACAATGTAACTGCATAAGCACTGGCATCGGATGAAGCATACAGGGTGTAGTGTTAATGAGGTCAGTCCATAAGAGGGTCATTTAGGAGTCTGGTAACAGTGGGGAAGAAGCTGTTTTTGAGTCTGTTTGTGCATGTTCTCAAACTTCTGTATCTCCTGCCCGATGGAAGAAGTTGGAAGAGTGAGTAAGCCGGGTGGGAGGGATCTTTGATTATGCTGCCCGCTTTCCCCAGGCAGCGGGAGGTGTAGATGGAGTCAATGGATGGGAGGCAGGTTCGTGTGATGGATTGGGCGGTGTTCATGACTCTCTGAAGGTTCTTGCTTCCTTGGGCCGAGCAGTTGCATTCCAGGCTGTGATGCAGGCCGATAGGATGTTTTCTATGGTGCATCTGTAAAAGTTGGTAAGGGTTAATGTGGACTTCCAGTGTCCTCTGCACTTTTTGCTTTGCCACTCATCTTAGTGTCGTCTGCAAACTTGGACACATTGCACTTGGTCCCCAACTCCAAATCATCTATGTAAGTTGTGAACAATTGTGGGCCCAACACCAATCCCTGAGGGACACCAATAGCTACTGATTGCCAACCAGAGAAACACACATTAATCCCCACTCTTTGCTTTCTATTAATTAACCAATCCTCTATCCATGCTACTACTTTACCCTTAACACCAGGCATCTTTATCTTATGCAGCAACTTTTTGTGTGGCACCTTGTCAAAAGCTTTCTGGAAATCCAGGTATACCACATCCATTGGCTCCCCATTGTCGACCGCACTGATAATGACCTCAAAAAATTCCACTAAATTAGTTAGGCATGACTTGCCCTTTATGAACCTATGCTGCGTCTGTCCAATGGGACAATTTCCATCCAGATGCCTCACTATTTTTTCCTTGATGATAGATTCCAGCATTTTCCCTATGACTGAAGTTAAGCTAACTGGCCTATAATTTTCCACTTTCTGCCGACCTTCATTTTAAACAGTGGTGTCACGTTTGCTCATTTCCAATCCGCCGGGACCACCCCAGAGTCTCGTGAATTTTGGTAAATTATCACGAGTGCATTTGCAATTTCCCTAGCCATCTCTTTTAGTACCCTGGGATGCATTCCATCAGGGCCAGGAGACTTGTCTACCTTTAGCCCCATTAGCTTTCCCATCATAACTCCTTAGTGATAACAATCGTTTCAAGGTCCTCACCTGTCATAGCCTCATTTCCATCAGTCACTGGCATATTATTTATGTCTTCCACTGTAAAGACCGACCCAAAAACCCTGTTCAGGTCCGCAGCCATTTCCTCATCTCCGATTATTAAATCTCCCTTCTCATCCTCTAAAGGACCAATATTTACCTTAGCCAATTTTTTTTCTTTATATATTTGTAGAAACTTTTACTATCTGTGTTTATATTCTGGGCAAGTTTACTCTCATAATCTATGTCACTCTTCGTTATAGCTTTTTTAGTAGCTTTCTGTTGCCCCCTAAAGATTTCCCAATCCTCTAGTCTCCCACTAATTTTGCCACTTTGTATGCTTTTTCCTTCAATTTGATACTCTCCCTTATTTCCTTAGATATCCACCGTCGATTTTCCCTCTTTCTATCGTCCTTCCTTTTTGTTGGTATAAACTTTTGCTGAGCACTGATGTCAAAGTTTCTTAATTTTTCTAACTCTACCGCTACATCTTGGTGCAGAGGTGGAGACAGCCTGCTAACTGATAAGCCCTGTTGTTTTTGGGGGGAATCCTCTAGAAGGCCGAGGCCTGGAAGACCCCGGCCTGTTTTGGGTAACCTGCTATGGGGCAGGTGCACCCTCCTCGGTCTGTATGTTGGAGGTGATGGGGTCACGGGCAAAGAGGATTGGGATCGGCTAAAGACTTGTGGGGTCACCTGGGTGGATCGTTCCGGGATCTCCAGCAGCACGGTAGCACAAGTGGATAGCACTGTGGCTTCACAGCGCCAGGGTCCCAGGTTCGATTCCCCGCTGGGTCACTGTCTGTGCGGAGTCTGCACGTTCTCCCCGTGTCTGCGTGGGTTTCCTCCGGGTGCTCCGGTTTCCTCCCACAGTCCAAAGACGTGCAGGTTAGGTGGATTGGCCATGCTAAAAATTGCCCGTAGTGTCCATAAGGGTTGGGAGGGGTTATTGGGTTGCGGGGATAGGGTGGAAGTGAGGGATTAATGTGGGTCGGTGCAGACTCGATGGGCCGAATGGCCTCCTTCTGCACTGTATGTTCTATGTAATCTATGTAATCTCCAGCTGCTGGGCCTCCTCCCTATGAGTGTCTTAGAGAACCTGCCTGTTCAGGAGGAGAAGGGGCAGGTCAGAGTGCATATCCGGCAAAATCCGCTTGATCAAGGTCTTCAAGGTGGCTGTCACCTTCCCATGGAAACCTTGAGGCACTCGCATGTGGAGCCATATGGGGGACTGAGTGGCACAGTGGTTAGCGCTGCTGCCTCACAACTCCAGGGGCCCAGGTTCAATTCCAGCCTTAGGTGACTGTCTGTGTGGAGTTTGCACTTTCTCCCCATGTCTGCGTGGGTTTCCTACGGGTGCTCCGTTTCTTCCCACAGTTCAAAGATGTGCGGGTTAGGTTGATTGGTCATGCTAAAAATTGCCCCTTAGTGTCCAAAAGGTTAAGTAGGGTTACAGGGTTAGGGTGGAGGTGTGGGCTTAAGTAGAGTGCTCTTTCCAAGGGCTGGTTCAGACTCGATGGGCTGAATGGCCTCCTGCTGCACTGTAGTGATTCTATGATTCAAACAGAACATAGATAAGCTAATCCATCATTCTTGCTCGCCTGTTGGCTACTTTTCACAATTCTACTTGATGTTCCGCTGCCTGTTGATGTATCTCCACCATGTTTGCGATGGCCATTTCCACAGGCTCAGCTGTGCCTGTCCTCCAGCAGTCCTCAGAGTGCCAGACACTTGGGCTGTTACTGCCTCTAACTGCTGCAGAGGCATGTCAGTGAGGTGTTTCCCAGAATGCGACCCTGAGCCTAATCTAGATCTCTGACCCACCCGGTTGTGTGTCTCTGCGCTAGTGGAGGGCACAGGTGAACACAGTGACAAATCTTCATATATATCCTCATCATCCTTCCCTGGAGTGGTCTAGGATCAGAGGCATCGGTTGGTTCTGCTGGTCTGTCTGGACCTGCTGCTGCCTGTAAGAGATAGCAGATAGATTTAGTTCAGGAAGAGGCATACTACAACATTGAAAGTCACAATGTCAGAATGTGATGAACCCAAGGAGGGCTCATCTCTACTGGCTGGCTGGGAGAGGCTGATTTCACCTTCCCCACAGGAGCAATTCCCGTCCTCCCCCTCCAACTTGGTTGCATCTTCCTCAAATGTGGCGAGATCCTGGATGTCAGTTTTCCCTCCTCCAAACTGGGATCTCTCCCTCTTGTTGAGGGGCTGGTTTAGCACAGTGGGCTAAACAGCTGACTTGTAATGCAGAACAATGCCAGCAGCACGGGTTCAATTCCCGTACCGGCCTACCCGAACCGGCGCCGGAATGTGGCGACTAGGGGCTTTTCACAGTAACTTCATTGAAGCCTACTTGTGACAATAAGCGATTATTATTATTATGGAGACAAATGGATGGAAGGTGATGAGAAGGGATGGGGACAAGAGGTTGGGAAGCATGCATGCCTTCTGTGTGTGGGCTGAGCCCTCCCCAATAAGGTCTGAGGATGGATTTTTTGCAACAAGATTGATGATATGCTGGGGATGAAAAATTTCCCTTGAGACAGTCAGAGCTCGTGTGTTCCACGATGATATTGTGCAAGATCCCTGAATAGTGTAACCGTTGAGTGCATGGTGCCACTATGGGAATGTCAGATTCGAGTGAGCTGAAGGCTACCTTACCCTGTTGGAATGAATAAGAATATCCACTTCCTACACTGGACGATGTTTCTCGGGCGGGTGCCCGATGAGCTGACCTCCCTTGTCACCGCCTCCCGGCTGGTGGGGTGAGGATGGTGGGCCTCCTGGATCCACCCTTAGAGCAGAGCACATTGCTGTGCTGGCAGGATCCATAGATGAGGGCCACAAGGGAGTCATTGTTAACCTTGGTGCAGCTTTCTTCGTGGTTACAGCCATCTTGAAACAATTCCTCCACATAGCTGGGCTGGAGAGTGTAAATATCTGTGTTCAGGGGCTGTTTAAATATTGCCCCTGGACCTGGCTATGGTTGGGGTGGGGCGGGGGGGGGGGGATCAAATCCATTCCCACCCTGCCACGTGATCCGGAGAGCTCCTCGCCAAAGCTTAATTAATTAATTAATGAGGTTCTGAGGGTGAATGATTGAGTGTGAATTCCCAGCTTGCTGCCCAGCAGGAAAGATACCACAAAGTCCGCTTGTCATGACACTTAATCTCACAAATGGAAAAGTCTGCTCAGTGTGACTGAGTGAGGTAATCGCACATTGCAATCCCTGATCCTGATCATGTGCCGAAACAATTTTCATCTCCTTAATCTAGAGAATGATATTCTCCTATTTACAGCGGTAGTTTAACGTACTTTGATACGTTCAATGAAACAACAAGGAATTAAATAAAATGGATTGAGTAAAATCAAAATACTGCAGATGCAGGAAATCTGGGTCAATAAGAGAAAAACCTAGAAAACCACAACAGGTTATTCTTTATCAATAGAGAGAGACATGTGTTTTGGATATGTATTCTTCTTCATGAAAAATTGATTCAGTTTTACTGAAATGTGTAGGCCTAGAAACTTGGACCATGGAAGTGCCTGCTTTTTCTTTTTTGGGTGGTAAGCAGCCTGCTAAATTCCAAGGAAGGCTGTTGTGGCCACCAGAGCAGGTCAGAGGCTCAGAATCCTGTGGTGAGTAACTCACCTCCTGACTCCCCAAACTCTGTCCACCATCACCAAAGCACAAGTCAGGAGTGTGATGGAAACTCTCCACTTGCTGGGTGATCGCAGCTCCAACAATACTGACAAAGCTTGACACCATCCAGGACAATGCAGCCCGTTTATTTGGCACCTCGTCCACAAACATTCACTCCCTCCACCACTGGCGCAAAGTGGCAACAGTGTGTACCATCTACAAGATGCAGTTCAGGAACTCACCAAGACTCCTTAGGCAGCACCTTCCAAACCCATGACCGCTAACATCTCGAATGACAAGGGTAGCAAATAGTTGGAAACATACCACCTGGAGGTTCACCTCCAAGTCACTCACCACCCAGTCTTGGAAATATATTACTGTTCCTTCACTGATTTACCAGGCAAGCACTTTCCTGACCATATGCTGAACCTACATAGCACGAGGGGCTGTAAGCTATAGGAAGGCCCTCTCAATAGATCTAGTCATGAATCATGCAGTGCTTACAGCCTAGTTGCTACTTTATTATTCCTGGCTGCTACTTGACTTTTCTCATTGCATTGTATCACTCTGGAAAGTTCCTTTTTTTTGCACAGGGAGATGTTTTCTGGCACAATTGTTGTTTCTCTTTGACTCACAAGTAGTTTGATTGCAGACTTGGATGTGGGTGTCATAGGATTGCCTTTTATGCTGGAGGAAAAGAGAGAATACCATGGAAGATAACACATAGCAGGAAAAGCCGAATGGAGTACTGAACAGGCGCTATATCCACAGGGAGCTGTTCTCCTCCATCATCTTTTCAGAGGATCAATGTAGGAAGGACTTTTCTTCACGCAGGAGACTGCCACTGAACCATGCCATTTGCTGCAACAACAAATATGTACTCAAGCCAAGGCGTGGGCGGCACTGCCTGTGCTGTCAAGGGTGTCAAGGTCACCTTGACCCTCAGTATTTATAGACTCCATTCAAGCTGCAACATGTGACATCAACAATATCTCACATTTCTCAGGACACCAATGTATGAACATAGTGTTCATAATGCAGGGTGACGTGGATAATGCCATGTTGTAATACATCTTCAAGTGTTGGTCATGGTTCAGTTGGTAGCGCATCTACCTCTGAATCAGCAGGTTCAAGTCTCATCCCTGACCTTGTGCACAAAAATCAAAGCAGACACTAGAGCCTTATTTCAGCTACGGTGTTAAACCAAGGCCTTGTTGTCCTGCTAGGGTGTGTGTAAAACAGGGCTTTTCAAAGTGCGGGTCACAACACACGGGTCTGTTGCGGGTTGGTGTCGGGAGGGTTGCGGAGCGATTGGTCGCGGCATTCCCACGATGGTCCCAATCGTGGGAGAAGCGCTCAACGGCCGTTATCAGAATTTTTGTTGAATGTGATGGCTGCTGCCACCTTTTAAATGAAAAAGAAATGAGGCGTGCTCGATCTTCTAGCCAAGAGCAGCAGCAATGAGAAGGTCACTTGCCCTGCCGATACACTTGATGTCAAGTGCCCTGTATGAACGTGCTTTTGGCACCAAATCACAGAGGAGAACCTCTTCCATTTTCTAGCTGTTGGCAAGGTAGAGGGCTGTGAAGATGGGTCTTTTTTTTACAAGTAAGTGACATCCAGAAACACAAACAGGCAGTGTACCCACTGGCCAGAATCTGTCATCTGAATCTGCTGACGAGAGTTGCCCCTGGGAGTCTAGGTCAGGAAGAGCAGTGCTAGTCTTAACTCTGTACAGAGCTCCAGGGCCTCTGGTTAACAGCATACAAAGAAGAAACTTAACTCAGGAACAAAGCAGTAAGAAGATAATTTCTTGAGGTTTGGTTTTGTCAATTGTGCCAATGCAAATAAGGATGCAAAGCCCAGGTGTGCTAAGCGCAGGGAAGTACTGGCAAATGAGAGAAGTTTCAGAATTTGAAATTAATTTTGAGGTTGAGACCCTAGAGTCAGTTATTATTTACAGCTGACTCTAAATGAAAGGACTAAGCTGCTGTACCTGACCTGTGGTAGCACATTAAAAGCACGCGAAAAGCTCATGAGGCTGTCAACATTCTGGCGTAGCATCTCCCTGCAGAATCCACTACTGAGTAAAACACACATTTTGTTGCTATTGTCCTTCACGGTGACCTACATATGCAAGGTTAGATTTGCTGGTCTCACAAAGATGAAGACGGCACAAAAGAACTGCCTAAACTCTGCACCTGATATGTGCATTGCCCTCTCCTGATTGGAGTGAGATCGTGAGGACAAAGCAGGCTCCAGTTTTGCATTAAAGGTAAGTAAACGTGGTGTGTGTCATGAACATCTGCTGGCGGATGTCCTGAAGGTCGACAGGTTGGCAAATGTGGGTCACTGGAAGAAAGGCTTGAAAAATACTGATGTAAAAGATCCCATGGCATTATTTGAAAAAGAGCAGAGGATTTATCCCTGGTACCCTGGCTACGGTTTCCCCCTCAATTAAGATCACAAAGGAACAGATTATCTGGTCATTTTCACATTGATTTTGTGGGAGTTTGCTGAGTGCAATTTGCTTGGTGTGCTTACATTTTAAAAAGTACACCATTGTCTGTAAAGCAGTTTGACATGTCCAGTGGCCATGAAAAACATTATATCAGTGCTCCCCAAACAATTTTCCAATGTGACCCCATTTAATCCTTGAGCATTAGCAAAATCCAAACCACAATAAAGAAACACAATAATATTTAGTAATTATTAAAGTATGCACATTTCAATATGTTATATAAAAATAAAAATCTGTCTGGTTAAAGTGCTTTGTGAAGATGTTACTACTTTATGTACTCACCAGTCCATTATTTCTTCTGAGTCACTCCAGCTTGTGGACTTTGGCCAGGAAGTAGTGGATACTATTGATGTTCAGTGTTACTGATCTATAGCAACGTCATACCAAGGTTCCCTGAAGACCATCTTGGCATCATTGATTTTAATGTAAGGTGAGTCAACTAAACTTTTAATGTTCCACTGAGGATTTTAAATTACACAAGATGATACTTAAAGACCCTGAGGCTGTTGTTTAACTTTGGATTCTGGGACACCCAATGCAGCTTTAAAATAAAATGGATTTAATTTACAAGGTAGTTAACTTACCTGAATATGGAACTGGAAAGTGGAATGCTTCTGTACAGGCATAAAGCATAATGTGCTGCAGACACTGGCCACTGAGGCATCAACCAAGCTCTCCATCTTCCACAGGGACAGAAGCCTCAGGGAAGCTCTTCTCCTGTCTCCTCCACCACACAGAGAAAAACACATACACACTCTAATCAATCCCTCTCTGCTACCCCCATATACACGCATTTTTTTTTAAATATATTTTATTCAAAATTTTTGGCCAACCATGACAGTACATTGTGTATCCTTTACACAGTAATATAACAATGTAAATAACAATGGCCAGTTTTAAGCAAGAAATAAATAATATATAAACAACATCAAAATTAAAAAACAAAACTAAATGGCAACTGCCTTGTCCCAAATAAATACTCTCCAAAAATACAATTTAGCAGTCCAATATACAATTACCTATAACAACAACCTATACATATTATACATATACACTAACATCCCTGAGAGTCCTTCTGGTTCCTCCCCCCCCCCCCCGGGTTGCTGCTGCTGTCTTCTTCTTTTCCATTGCCTCTATCTTTCTGTGAGGTATTCGACGAACGGTTGCCACCGCCTGGTGAACCCTTGAGCCGATCCCCTTAGGACGAACTTAATCCGTTCCAACTTTATAAACCCTGCCATGTCATTTATCCAGGTCTCCACACCCGGGGCTTGGCTTCCTTCCACATCAACAGTATCCTGTGCCGGGCTACTAGGGACGCAAAGGCCAAAACATCAGCCTCTTTCGCCTCCTGCACTCCCGGCTCCTCTGCAACCCCGAATATAGCCAACCCCCAGCTTGGCTCGACCCGGACCCCCACCACCTTCGAAAGCACCTTTGTCACCCCCACCCAAAACCCCTGTAGTGCCGGACATGACCAGAACATGTGGGTGTGATTCGCTGGGCTTCTCGGGCATCTCGCACACCTATCCTCTACTCCAAAAAATTTACTGAGCCGTGCTCCAGTCATATGCGCCCTGTGTAACACCTTAAATTGTATCAGGCTTAGCCTGGCACACGAGGACGATGAGTTTACCCTACTTAGGGCATCAGCCCACAGCCCTCCTCAATCTCCTCCCCCAGCTCCTCTTCCCATTTCCCTTTCAGCTCATCTACCATAATCTCCCCCTCGTCCCTCATTTCCCTATATATGTCTGATACCTTACCGTCCCCCACCCATGTCTTTGAGATCACTCTGTCCTGCACCTCCTGCGTCGGGAGCTGCGGGAATTCCCTCACCTGTTGCCTCGCAAAAGCCCTCAGTTGCATATACCGGAATGCATTCCCTTGGGGCAACCTATATTTTTCGGTCAGCGCACCCAGACTTGCAAACGTCCCATCTACAAACAGATCTCTCAATTGTGTTACTCCTGCTCTTTGCCATGTTCCAAATCCCCCATCCATTCTCCCCGGAGCAAACCTATGGTTATTTCTTATCGGGGACCACACCGAGGCTCCCGTCTTACCCCTATGCCGTCTCCACTGCCCCCAGATTTTCAGAGTAGCCACCACCACCAGGCTTGTGGTGTATTTCTTCGGTGAGAACGGCAACGGCGCCGTCACCATAGCTTGTAGGCTAGTCCCCCTACAGGACGCCCTCTCCAATCTCTTCCACGCCGCTCCCTCTTCTTCTCCCATCCACTTACTCACCATTGAGATATTGGCGGCCCAGTAGTACTCACTTAGGCTCGGTAGTGCCAGCCCCCCCCTATTCCTACTACGCTGTAAGAATCCCTTCCTCACTCTCGGGGTCTTCCCGGCCCACACAAAACTCATGATACTCTTTTCGATCCTTTTGAAAAAAGCCTTCGTGATCACCACCGGGAGGCACTGAAACACAAAAAGGAATCTCGGGAGGACCACCGCCTGCACCCTCCCTGCCAGTGACAGGGATACCATGTCCCATCTCTTGAAGTCCTCCTCCATCTGTTCCACCAACCGCGTTAAATTTAACCTATGCAATGTGCCCCAATTCTTGGCTATCTGGATCCCCAAGTAGCGAAAGTCCCTTGTTACCTTCCTCAGCGGTAAGTCCTCTATTTCTCTGCTCTGCCCCCCTGGATGCACCACAAACAACTCACTTTTCCCCATGTTCAGTTTATATCCTGAAAATTCTCCAAACTCCCCAAGTATCCGCATTATCTCTGGCATCCCCTCCGCCGGGTCCGCCACATACAACAACAAATCGTCCGCATACAGAGATACCCGGTGTTCTTCTCCTCCCCTGAGTACTCCCCTCCACTTCCTGGAACCCCTCAGTGCTATTGCCAGGGGCTCAATCGCCAGTGCAAACAATAATGGGGACAGAGGACATCCCTGCCTCGTCCCTCTATGGAGCCGAAAATATGCAGACCCCCGTCCATTCGTGACCACGCTCGCCATCGGGGCCCTATACAGCAGCTGTACCCACCTAATATACTCATCTCCAAAGCCAAATCTCCTCAACACCTCCCACAAATAATCCCACTCCACTCTATCAAATGCTTTCTCGGCATCCATCGCCACCACTATCTCCGCTTCCCCCTCTGGTGGGGGCATCATCATTACCCCTAGCAGCCTCCGTATATTCGTATTCAGCTGTCTCCCCTTCACAAACCCAGTTTGGTCCTCATGGACCACCCCCGGGACACAATCCTCTATCCTCATTGCCATTACCTTGGCCAGAATCTTAGCGTCTACATTCAGGAGGGAGATAGGCCTATAGGACCCGCATTGCAGCGGGTCTTTTTCTTTCTTTAGGAGAAGCGATATCGTTGCCTCTGACATAGTCGGGGGCAGCTGTCCCCTTTCCCTCGCCTCATTAAAGGTTCTCATCAGTAGCGGGGCGAGCAAGTCCACGTATTTCCTGTAAAATTCAACTGGGAATCCATCCGGTCCCGGAGCCTTCCCCGCCTGCATGCTCCTAATTCCTTTCACTACTTCCTCCATTTCGATCTGTGCTCCCAGTCCCACCCTCTCCTGCTCCTCCACCTTAGGAAATTCCAGCTGGTCCAGAAAACACATCATTCTCTCCTTCCCATCCGGGGGCTGAGCTTCATATAATCTTTCATAGAATGCCTTGAACACTCCATTCACTCTCTCCGCTCCCCGCTCCATCTCTCCCTCCTCATCCCTCACTCCCCCTATTTCCCTCGCTGCTCCCCTTTTCCTCAATTGGTGGGCCAGCAACCTGCTCGCCTTCTCCCCATATTCGTATTGTACACCCTGTGCCTTCCTCCACTGTGCCTCTGCAGTACCCGTAGTCAGCAAATCAAATTCTACGTGTAGCCTTTGCCTGTCCCTGTACAGTCCCTCCTCCGGTGCCTCCGCATATTGCCTGTCCACCCTCAGAAGTTCTTGCAGCAACCGCTCCCGTTCCCTACTCTCCTGCTTTCCTTTATGTGCCCTGATTGATATCAGCTCCCCTCTAACCACTGCCTTCAGCACCTCCCAGACCACTCCCACCTGGACCTCCCCATTATCATTGAGTTCCAAGTACTTTTCAATACACCCCCTCACCCTTAGACACACACCCTCATCCGACATTAGTCCCATGTCCATTCTCCAGGGTGGACGCCGTTCTTTTTCCTCCCCTATCTCCAAGTCCACCCAATGTGGAGCATGATCCGAAATAGTTATGGCCGTATACTCCGTCCCCCTCACCTTCGGGATCAGCGCCCTTCCCAAAACAAAAAAGTCTATTCGCGAATAAATTTTGTGGACATAGGAGAAAAACGAAAACTCCTTACTCCTAGGTCTACTAAATCTCCATGGGTCTACTCCTCCCATCTGCTCCATAAAGTCTTTAAGCACCTTGGCTGCTGCCGACCTCCTTCCAGTCCTGGACCTCGATCTGTCCAGCCCTGGTTCCAGCACCGTGTTAAAATCTCCACCCATTACCAACTTCCCCACATCTAGGTCCGGGATACGTCCTAACATGCGCCTCATAAAGTTGGCATCATCCCAGTTCGGGGCATATACGTTCACTAAGACCACCGCCTCCCCCTGTAATTTGCCACTCACCATCACGTATCTGCCCCCACTATCCGCCACTATGGTCTTTGCCTCAAACATTACCCGCTTCCCCGCTAATATAGCCACCCCCCTGTTTTTCGCATCTAGCCCCGAATGAAACACCTGCCCCACCCATCCTTTGCGTAGTCTAACCTGGTCTATCAGTTTCAAATGCGTCTCCTGTAACATAACCACATCTTCCTTAAGTTTCTTTAGGTGTGCGAGTACCCGTGCCCTCTTTATCGGCCCGTTCAGCCCTCTCACATTCCACGTGATCAGCCGGGTTGGGGGGCTCTTTACCCCCCCCCCCCCTTGTCGACTAGCCATCCCCTTTTACCCAGCTCCTCACCCGGTTCCCACGCAGCAGTGTCCCCCCCAGGCGGTGCCCCCCCGCCCCGCCCACCCCCCCCCATACCAGCTCCCCCTTCTCCCCAGCAGCAGCAACCCAGTAAATCCCCCCCTCCCACCCCCCCCCGCTAGATCCCCCACTAGCGTAGTTACACCCCCCATGTTGCTCCCAGAAGTCAGCAAACTCTGGCCGACCTCGGCTTCCCCCCGTGACCTCGGCTCGCACCGTGCGACGCCCCCTCCTTCCTACTTCCCTATTCCCGCCATAATTATCATAGCGCGGGAACAAAGCCCCCAACTCCTCCACCTCCCTTCCTCCCTCCCCCACAACCTGTGGAAGAGAGAAAAGTTACCGGGTCGCAGGATTAACAACATAAAAATCATCTCTCCCCCCTTTTTTACCCCCCCCCCTCTTCGCCCCCCATATTCGCCCCACCACTTTGTCTCGAACATTCTTTTTTAATAACCCTCTCATTCCAATTTCTCTTCAACAATAAATGTCCACGCCTCATCCGCCGTTTCAAAGTAGTGGTGCTTCCCTTGATATGTGACCCACAGTCTTGCCGGCTGCAGCATTCCAAATTTGATCTTCTTTTTATGAAGCACCGCCTTGGCCCGATTAAAGCTCGCCCTCCTTCTCGCCACCTCCGCACTCCAGTCTTGATATACGCGGATCACCGCGTTCTCCCATCTACTGCTCCGAGTTTTCTTTGCCCATCTTAGGACCATCTCTCTGTCCTTAAAACGGAGGAATCTCACCACTATGGCTCGAGGAATTTCTCCAGCCCTCGGTCTTCGCGCCATAACTCGATAGGCTCCCTCCACCTCCAGCGGACCCGTCGGGGCCTCCGATCCCATCAACGAGTGCACCATCGTGCTCACATATGCCCCGACGTCCGCCCCTTCTGCACCTTCAGGAAGACCAAGAATCCTTAAATTCTTCCTCCTCGCATTATTCTCCAGCACCTCCAGCCTTTCCACACACCGTTTATGGTGTGCCTCGTGCATCTCCGTCTTCACCACCAGGCCCTGTATATCGTCCTCGTTCTCGGCAGCCTTTGCCTTCACGACCCGAAGCTCCCGCTCCTGGGTCTTTTGCTCATCTTTTAGCCCTTCAATCGCCTGTAATATCGGGGCCAACAGCTCCTTCTTCATCTCCTTTTTAAGCTCTTCCACGCAGCGTTTCAAAAACTCGTGTTGTTCAGGGCCCCATATTAAACTGCCACCTTCCGACCCCATCTTGGTTTTTGCTTGCCTTCCTTGCCGCTGCTCTAAAGGATCCACCGCAATCCGGCCACTTTCCTCTCCTTTTTCCATCCGTATCCAGGGGGGATTCCCTTCTGGTTTACCGCACAGTGCTTTTAGCCGTTAAAATTGCCGTTGGGGCTCTTATTAAGAGCCCAAAAGTCCGTTCCACCGGGAGCTGCCGAAACGTGCGACTTAGCTGGTCATCGCCGCACCCGGAAACCATATACACGCATTTTAATCAGCCTCTTCCCCTCCACCCCCATTCACACATTGTAATCGCCCAACAACACATACAGATTAGCCAGTAGGTGGTGGCCAGTGGAAAGGCATGGCAGCACTGAGAGCATGAACCAACTGTAGTCTTGAGAAGGGGAAAAAACCCTGAGACCAAGAAACAAGCAAGGCAAGGACAGGCCCAGAGGCCGCTCCGGCCTCTGTGCAGGACACAGTCTTGGGAGGGCAGGAAGTCCACAACCCCAATTGCTCATTCCGTTACTCAAAAGGAGGTCACGGCCCAAGGCTTGGAAATGGTTGCACTATATAAATGCATGTCCTTCATTTTTTTCTTTCATATTTCCCATTACTAGCCTGGCTTCTCTATTAATTGAAAGGAATTGCACTCTCCCGATGTACAGTTACTTTGTGACCACTGGCAGTGCATCATGCAGGCTACCTTGGCAGCAGGCATGAATCTTATTCTGTGCCAGTGCTCTGTTCCACTTTCATCCCAACCCAGGCTATCAAATTACAGCAAGCTTTTAGGCAACAATGAGGAACCTGCACATTGCTGCAAAACATGCCTCCAATGAGAATCAATCTGCCACCACAAACATCATCAATCAAACAATGTGTGTGCTCAAGCAATACTTCCACTACCTAGACATCAGGAGGAGCTTTGCTGTATGCCCCGACTGGGTAGACATCTTTTTCTAGATGCCCGGCAATATTGGAAACATTAGGGACCAACCTTTATGGGCACCTAGGCAGCAACAAATAGAGGAACTATGAATAGGAAGAGGGAAGAGGAGCAGCAGAGGGAAGAGAAAGGGGGAGAGGAGCAGGGGGCACCAGAGTCCACCACAACTTCCACTTGCCTGAGTTCTCAGCAGCAAGCTCACTGAGATGTGTTTAAACTGGATCCATACCCCCATTCTCCTTTAACTGACAGTGTTACAATCTTTACAACCACCATATGATTGCCTTCCTTCATTCAAAACTTCTTGGGCCGATGATCACTCCACAACAAAGACAAAAGCCAACACCAAATCTAGATCACAGCACAAATTTAACAATTTGGGAAATTGCCAGAATTTGAGAAAGAAATCTGATCACTCTTTTAGAAGCCCTGAGTGCGTGACTAGCAAGCTTTTTTTTATTTCAGTGTTCCAATATGATGCTTCCTCAGTGGCTACAGTTTAGTAGTCAGAAGGCTGTTAAGCTTCTATGAGGGCACCATTTGGCCTCAGGGGCCCTACTCAAGCAGCTCTGGTCATAGAAGGAACTGGCTTAAGACTGCAGCATCTTGGTGTGGTTTGCAGGTGTTTGGACTGTCTGATTACCTGCAATTGAAGGATACCGGTGGAATGCCTGATGAGGAAGTAAACAAGACATCTTTTTGGCGGAGATCTTCATGATTGTCTACCATGGGGACAAGGCCATTCTCCTGGAATGACACCACTAGGGTATTGCTGGAGAGCAGATGTGATTCTCTGGAATCCCATTTCACCATTGGTCCCCACAGCTGAGTTGGCAACAATCTGAGCTTCCACGGCAGCTGTCAAATCATATCCGTTTCCACTGTAGCATTGATGGGTTTGGCTAGACCATCCGACAGCAGCAAAAACAAACTGCATTTGTACAGAACCTTTCAAATATTATAATATTGCATTGCACCTTTTAAAATTATTATCGAACAACATTTGACACCAAACTACATTTGGAAACATTAAGACACTGACCAAAGATTTGACCATAGATGTTATAAGGAGTGTCTTAAAGAAATAGAGAGGGAGAGAGACTTAGAATTCCAGAGCTTAGGGCCTAGGCAGCAGAAGGAGTGTGAAACAGTGATCAGAATTGAAAGAACACCGAGGTCCCAGGGTTTGCAGGGCTGAAGAAGGTTAGGGGGGGGGGAGAGAGAGACAACATTGGTATTTGAAAACAAGGGTGGGAATTTTAAAACTAAGTTATTGCCAAATCAATGTAGTCGGTGGGCACAGAGGTGATGGGTAAGTGGGACTTGGTGTGGGTAAGGACATGGGCAGCAGTTACCAATGAGCTCAAGTTAATTGAAGGTGCAGGGTAGGAGGTCCCCAGGAGAGCATTTAAATAGTCTAATCTAGACATTTTAATAAAGCATGGATGAGAAGATAAGCTAAAGCAGGGTAGAGGCAGACATGCTATGGAGTTGAAAAGAGGCAGTCTTGGTAATGGAGAGGATATGGGGCCAGAGATAAAGTTGGTGTCAAATAAGACACCAAGGTTGTAAATAGTCCGCCTCAGACATTTGCCCAGGGAGACAAATGGACAACAGTGGAAAGGTAGGGAAGGAGGATGATGTGGTCAACCATATTGAAGGCTGCAGATGGGTTGGGAAGGATGAGGAGGGATGAGGAGGGATGTGGGCAGCACGGTAGCACAGTGGTTAGCACAGTTGCTTCACAGCTCCAAGGTCCCAGGTTCGATTCTCGGCTTGGGTCACTGTCTGTGTAGAGTCTGCATGTCCTCCCCATGTCTGCATTGGTTTCCTCCGGGTGCTCTGATTTCCTCCCACAGTCTAAAGATGTGCAGGTTAGATGGATTAGCCATGCTAAATTGCCCTTAATATCCAAAAAGGTTAGGTGGGGTTACTGGGTTATGGGGATAGGTTGGAGGTGTGGGCTTAAGTGCGGTGCTCTTTCCAAGGGCCGGTGCAGACTCGATGGGCCAAATCGCCTCCTTCTGCCCTGTAAATTCTATGATTCTATGATATAGTTACAGTCACGAGAATGCAATTTGTGATTTTGATAAGGGATATTTGAGTATTGGGATGGAAACTTGATTGGAGGATTCAAGATGTGAGAAAAATGGTCATGGATTAGGAAGGCCACAGAATGAGCAAAGATGCAGAAAAAAAAAGGGAGGCTGGTGATGGGGCGAACATTTGTGGCAAACAGGATGTTTTTTTTTGAAGAGGAGGTGATGATGGAAGAATGAATGGAGTAGGTGACAGTACCTGAGAAAAGGGAAGCATTGATAGCATCATTTAATGGGCATCAGTAAGGGAGGTTCAATAGCCAGTGGTTTGGTGGGAATAGGCTTGAGAGGGCAAGAGGGAGATGCACAAGATGGGCTCAGCGAGGGTATGAGGTGAGATTGGAGAGAAGTTAGAGAACATGAGTTCAGGCCTTGGGAAGAAGGGAGGATCTTGAATGAATTTGGCTTGGTAGCTGGGAAAGGGAAGAAAGTAGCAGAGGCAGCTGAATAATTGGCCTCAATCATCGTGACAAAGAGTCAATGTGCTCCTTGCACTTGTTGAGTGAGAGTGGAGGAAGCAGGTAAGAGAAGACATACTCTGATACCAAATTGTTAAAATCCCCTGTATATGATAGGCTACAAGGGTGTATTGTATGGGTATATTAAAATATATACTGAGCAAACCCACATTGGATAGGCCAAATCTTCCACTGAGCGGCAATCACTGTCAGATTGCCATTCATCTCCAATTATCTTACCTGGGACTGGAGCTCCACATTTCTCGCCTCAGGACCAGGACCTCCAACCTAGGCCTGCTGAGAAATGTGGAGTATAGCTAGCTATACCTGGAGGCATTCAATACAATACAGAAGCATCGGGGGTAGGGAGGGGGGGATCATGCCCTCCTTTTGTGGCACAGGCTGTTTGGGTATGTTTAAATGTCAATTTGTTTAAATGTCACTTTGACATGTTAGGAGAGGAAGTAAGTGTGTAAGGTAAGTCAGTGAGGGATTAGAGTGGGTCGGGGTGTTGGAGGGCTTGAGGACATTCAAGGGATAAGGGGTATGATGAAATGCATAAAGAAATTCTGTTCATAATATTATACATGACCTCTGACCACCAGGTGGCAGTGTAAACCCATCATGTGACACTGTGGCTGGGGAGATGGAAGTAAGTCATGTTGGAGAGTAGACGGATTTTGCAGTAGCTCTATAATAGTTAGTTAGTGTTAGAAGTTTGTTATTTTATTGATTCTAATTATCTTTACCATGCAGTTGTTTCATCTTTTTTAAATAAATTTTGAGTACACAATTATTTATTTTTCCAATTAATGGGCAATTTAGCATGGCCAATCCACCTACCCTGCACATCTTTTGGGTTGTGGGGCTGAGACCCACGCAAACAAGGGGAGAACGTGCAAATTCCACATAGACAGTGACGCGGGGCTGGGATCGAACCCGGGTCCTCAGTGCCGTGAGGCAGCAGTGCTAACATATGCACCACCATGCCACCCTGCCACGCAGTTGTTTCATAATAAATTATTTAAACTAGATGTTCTATAGTGCATCATTTATATCGACCAGTCAACAGAACATGACAGGAGGGTAGTTGGATTGGGGATGTTGGGTGAGTGGAGGGGTGGTCGGGGAGGCTGGGGGTTAGTCGGGGGGCATTGGAAGTAGTTGGGGGGGGTCAAGTGGATTGGGGAGATTGGGGGGAATATCTGGTCATTCCGTAGTTCCCAGAATTTACAACAGGTTTTAATCCTTCTAATTTTTCCTGTGATCTATTCTGGTAAATTAGTTGAAACCTAGCTTTAAATTAAAGTTTCAGAGGATTACAGATGCAGGGTACTTGCTCAGTGGAAGCTGAAACTTCCTCAGCAAATCCTGTGCCGTTTTTGCATGGGGAGTTCTGAGGGGTCCCTCAGTGCTCTTTCTGAGATACCTCTGGCGTACAACCGTCTGGAGGACAGAAGATTTGGGCCAGCTACATTTTTAGAGGCGGATGCTATTTGTAGTTTAGAGAATACTTGCATGTACTGAGTACACCTACTTTAATTTTTTGGAGCCAGTGGTACTACATTAAGTTTAAACAGAAGCCCTGATTTTGCAAAGATAGACAGAGTTGTGCTGGTCCATTAGTGCACAATTTAATGATGGGATTATCTTCTAATTTGAATCGGCAAAAGCACAGGTAGCGAGAGCTTGTCTGCTAGTAGACTTGGCTTCAGAGTGTAAAATCTACCTAGGTAGCAGCTCTTAAAGGATTCCAATTCACCATGAAAGAATAACTTGCAGTAATGGCAGAAATATGAGTTAATTGCACACAACTGCGCAGTGGCGACATCTGGACAAGATTTTTCCCTTTGATGTGGCAGGGTTGGAGTTTGCTCCGTCGAAAATGCATCAAAGGATTCACATTTAGAACTAAAGGCCCTGCTTCAGTAAAAGCAAAAGTGAAAGCTGCATGGTGAAAAATCACTGACTGAGTCAAGGCAGTAATCCAGGTCCTACGTACCTGTCTGGAAATCAAGAATAAATTTGTTGATATCAGGGAGGGTGACAATAAGTATCGTCTTCACTGATGTACACATTTTCTGTGAGATCCATCGAGTATGGCATAAACCTAAGTTGGAATGCCCACCCTTTCATTCCTGCAATGTTCTTTTACACAGAGTACTCAATATCTTACCAGTGGGTTAAATTGGCAACTGAGAAAAAGCCACAGATTCTTAGATTTCCAGCCCAAAGTTCTCTTCTCGATAGCACCCCCTCAGTGAAGCAGTTACCACGGAATTAGAGGTTAGCCCTAGTCTTCTCATAGCCATTCCCAAATGTATATTGTCCTTCCAAAAATGCTAGATCTGTGACTTGCCACATATTGAACGTGTTATATTGCTTCCTGCATAATTGCCACCGATCTGCATGATGCACTTCATGCGGTCATATACCAACACAGCGGCAACTGAGTGTAAATCCTTAGTTGTCATGTAGAAAATGAGGAGCTGCGATGAATATGCAAGTTCTAATTTAATGCCTTGAGCACTTGGGAATCCTGCCAAGGTTGAGATGAAACCTCAGCCCCGCCTCCCCTCTCAGATGGAGAATAGAGTTCACATGGCATTTTTTTAAAGAAGAGCAGGTGACATTCCCCCTGTGTCCTGGCCAATAAATATTCCTCAGCCACTCCTGAAATAAATGGTCTGCTTATTATCACATGGCTGTTTGTGGTCAATGCTGTGTACAAATTAAATGACATGTTTTCTACGCCAGCACTAACTATACTTCCTAAGTATTACATTGCTGTAAATTGCTTTGGCATGACCTGCAGTCATGAAAAGTGACATATAAATTCAGGTTCTTTTCAAAACTCTGTCTTCTCCAGTCATTGTATTTTACACTGGAAAAGTGGTTATTCTTTTTATAGATTCCTTCATACCTTGAAGGTATCATTGGCAAGACCATTAATTATAGCTCATCCCTGTTTGTCATGGAGATACCTGACTGGTTTATTGTTGTTTCACAGAGCAGCTAACAGTCAATCAAATTGCTGTGGATCTGGAGCCACATATAGGCCAG
Organism: Scyliorhinus torazame; assembly: GCF_047496885.1. Taxonomy (NCBI): domain Eukaryota; kingdom Metazoa; phylum Chordata; class Chondrichthyes; order Carcharhiniformes; family Scyliorhinidae; genus Scyliorhinus; species Scyliorhinus torazame. The sequence goes on from NC_092712.1 coordinate 217,131,206, forward strand.
ACCAGGTAGATTTCCTTCCCGATAGAACATGAATGAACTGTGTAGGTTTTTACAATAAACAAATAGTTATTTGCTCATCATTACTAATACCAGCTTTTCATGTCATAAATTTTTAAATAACCAAATTTATATTGTCTAGTTCCTGCAGGATTTGAACTCACAGCTATGATTTTCCAAGCCTCTGGATTACTAGTCCAAAAACATAATCACTATCACCATGTTTTACTTATGGAGAAATGCACTGCAGACTGGCTTATATGGCAGATATCTCAATTGGTGGCCTGGAAACTTAATCCTATGGTGCCCTTTACAGCAACTGGAAGAGCAATCCTAGACCATGAGGTCATCTATATGTCAAGCTGTAGAAAATGGCATTGTAGTCTGGAATGATGTCAGGTCTTTCCAAATTTGTCCAGGTACCAATAATATGATTAAGAAACTCAGGTCCTAGAGTTATGGCAGGAACATAATTGCAGTGGTTCACCTTAAGTTCTGTGGTTCAGTTGTGCAAAATATTGCCATTGATATAGTCTGTCCCATCCTCCCTAGCTCTTTAGATGCTATTTGTATTCATATAAAAGTTTGTCACACGGGAGGGTTTAAACTAGTATGGCAGGGGGGTGGGCACGGGAGCAATAGGTCAGAAGGTGAGAGCATTGAGGGAGAACTAGGGAATAGGGGCAGTATGGCTCTGAGGCAGAGCAGACGGGGAGAAGTTGCTGAACACAGCGGGTCTGGTGGCCTGAAGTGCATATGTTTTAATGCAAGGAGCATTACGGGTAAGGCAGATGAACTTAGAGCTTGGATTACTACTTGGAACTATGATGTCGTTGCCATTACAGAGACCTGGTTGAGGGAAGGGCAGGATTGGCAGCTAAACGTTCCAGGATTTAGATGTTTCAGGCGGGATAGAGGGGGATGTAAAAAGGGAGGCGGAGTTGCGCTACTTGTTCGGGAGAATATCACAGCTATACTGCGAGAGGACACCTCAGAGGGCAGTGAGGCTATATGGGTAGAGATCAGGAATAAGAAGGGTGCAGTCACAATGTTGGGGGTATACTACAGGCCTCCCAACAGCCAGCAGGAGATAGAGGAGCAGATAGGTAGACAGATTTTGGAAAAGAGTAAAAACAACAGGGTTGTGGTGATGGGAGACTTCAACTTCCCCAATATTGACTGGGACTCACTTAGTGCCAGGGGCTTAGACGGGGCGGAGTTTGTAAGGAGCATCCAGGAGGGCTTCTTAAAACAATATGTAAACAGTCCAACTAGGGAAGGGGCGGTACTGGACCTGGTATTGGGAATGAGCCCGGCCAGGTGGTAGATGTTTCAGTAGGGGAGCATTTCGGCAACAGTGACCACAATTCAGTAAGTTTTAAAGTACTGGTGGACAAGGATAAGAGTGGTCCGAGGATGAATGTGCTAAATTGGGGGAAGGCTAATTATAACAATATTAGGCGGGAACTGAAGAACATAGATTGGGGGCGGATGTTTGAGGGCAAATCAACATCTGACATGTGGGAGGCTTTCAAGTGTCAGTTGAAAGGAATACAGGACAGGCATGTTCCTGTGAGGAAGAAAGATAAATACGGCAATTTTCGGGAACCTTGGATGACGAGTGATATTGTAGGCCTCGTCAAAAAGAAAAATGAGGCATTTGTCAGGGCTAAAAGGCTGGGAACAGACGAAGCCTGTGTGGCATATAAGGAAAGTAGGAAGGAACTTAAGCAAGGAGTCAGGAGGGCTAGAAGGGGTCATGAAAAGTCATTGGCAAATAGGGTTAAGGAAAATCCCAAGGCTTTTTACACGTACATAAAAAGCAAGAGGGTAGCCAGGGAAAGAGTTGGCCCACTGAAGGATAGGCAAGGGAATCTATGTGTGGAGCCAGAGGAAATGGGCGAGGTACTAAATGAATACTTTGCATCAGTATTCACCAAAGAGAAGGAATTGGTAGATGTTGAGTCTGGAGAAGGGGGTGTAGATAGCCTGGGTCACATTGTGATCCAAAAAGACGAGGTGTTGGGTGTCTTAAAAAATATTAAGGTAGATAAGTCCCCAGGGCCTGATGGGATCTACCCCAGAATACTGAAGGAGGCTGGAGAGGAAATTGCTGAGGCCTTGACAGAAATCTTTGGATCCTCGCTGTCTTCAGGGGATGTCCCGGAGGACTGGAGAATAGCCAATGTTGTTCCTCTGTTTAAGAAGGGTAGCAAGGATAATCCCGGGAACTACAGGCCGGTGAGCCTTACTTCAGTGGTAGGGAAATTACTGGAGAGAATTCTTCGAGACAGGATCTACTCCCATTTGGAAGCAAATGGACGTATTAGTGAGAGGCAGCACGGTTTTGTGAAGGGGAGGTCGTGTCTCACTAACTTGATAGAGTTTTTCGAGGAGGTCACTAAGATGATTGATGCAGGTAGGGCAGTAGATGTTGTCTATATGGACTTCAGTAAGGCCTTTGACAAGGTCCCTCATGGTAGACTAGTACAAAAGGTGAAGTCACACGGGATCAGGGGTGAACTGGCAAGGTGGATACAGAACTGGCTAGGCCATAGAAGGCAGAGGGTAGCAATGGAGGGATGCTTTTCTAATTGGAGGGCTGTGACCAGTGGTGTTCCACAGGGATCAGTGCTGGGACCTTTGCTCTTTGTAGTATATATAAATGATTTGGAGGAAAATGTAACTGGTCTGATTAGTAAGTTTGCAGACGACACAAAGGTTGGTGGAATTGCGGATAGCGATGAGGACTGTCTGAGGATACAGCAGGATTTAGATTGTCTGGAGACTTGGGCGGAGAGATGGCAGATGGAGTTTAATCCGGACAAATGTGAGGTAATGCATTTTGGAAGGGCTAATGCAGGTAGGGAATATACAGTGAATGGTAGAACCCTCAAGAGTATTGAAAGTCAAAGAGATCTAGGAGTACAGGTCCACAGGTCATTGAAAGGGGCAACACAGGTGGAGAAGGTAGTCAAGAAGGCATACGGCATGCTTGCCTTCATTGGCCGGGGCATTGAGTATAAGAATTGGCAAGTCATGTTGCAGCTGTATGGAACCTTAGTTAGGCCACACTTGGAGTATAGTGTTCAATTCTGGTCGCCACACTACCAGAAGGATGTGGAGGCTTTAGAGAGGGTGCAGAAGAGATTTACCAGAATGTTGCCTGGTATGGAGGGCATAAGCTATGAAGAGCGATTGAATAAACTCGGTTTGTTCTCACTGGAACGAAGAAGGTTGAGGGGCGACCTGATAGAGGTATACAAAATTATGAGGGGCATAGACAGAGTGGATAGTCAGAGGCTTTTCCCCAGGGTAGAGGGGTCAATTACTAGGGGGCATAGGTTTAAGGTGAGAGGGGCAAGGTTTAGAGTAGATGTACGAGGCAAGTTTTTTACGCAGAGGGTAGTGGGTGCCTGGAACTCGCTACCGGAGGAGGTAGTGGAAGCAGGGACGATAGGGACATTTAAGGGGCATCTTGACAAATATGTGAATAGGATGGGAATAGAAGGATACGGACCCAGGAAGTGTAGAAGATTGTAGTTTAGTCGGGCAGTATGGTCGGCACGGGCTTGGAGGGCCGAAGGGCCTGTTTCTGTGCTGTACATTTCTTTGTTCTTTGTTTGTTCTTTGTAACAGTGACAAGAATAGTACAGAAAATTTAAAAACTGCAAAGAGGAAACAGCAAGGACACCAAAAACCTTTGCCAAATGAGGGCGGCATGGCGGTGCAGCAGTTAGCACTGCTGCCTCATGGTGCCGAGGATCCGGTTCGATCCCAGCCCCAGGTCACTATCCATGTGGAGTTTGCACATTCTCCCAGTGTCTGCGTGTGTCTCACCCCCACAAATCAAAGATGTGCAGGGTAGGTGGATTGGCAACGCTAAAAAAAAAAAATGTAAACTTTGCCAAATGATTAATGAAGAAAAAGAAAGAGACTCCAGCCAAAAAGTTTTTGTACTTGAAAAGTTATCTTCATTTTTTTAAAAAAATCATTAAGAAGAAGTACTCAACATGCCTCAGAACTCACTTTGCTCAGTTTGGGGGATAATTCTGTGGATGGAGCTTCATCTCAACTTGTACAATTTAACATAGGATTCAAATTAAATATTTTAGACATTTAAATGAGACCTATGCATTTCAGCAGTGTGCTTGCTCCTAGTTCCCCATAATCACCCATCAGAAAATCAGGCACACTGAGAATCTCACACAAAACCGCAAAGCTGATTTTTCCCAGTCACTCTTGCTGCCAGTGGTGTTGAGACTGGCAAAATTGGGCTTGTAATGTATTTGGTTCTTTTCCTCATCAATATATCTTCCACAATCATATATGCAATAGGACAGATTTCTGGATGTGTGTCTGAACCCAGCAGGAGCCCTATGCAGTCAGATTTACAGCTGTCTGGATTTTGACGGCTGAGCCCACCAAACTTTAGAGGCCAGTTGAATTTTAAGATTTAAGAGACCTCCTGGTTCATATTGGGCCTGCTGCTGTGAACTCACAGGAAGGTAGTTATGTGTCTGATGGCTGCTGAGAAAGGATAATGGGGAAATTAAGGGGATGAAGCTACATAAAGATAGAGGACCCATTATAATAATCTTTAATGTCACAAGTCGGCTTACATTAACACTGCACTGAGGTTACAGGGAAAATCCACTAGTCGCCATATTCTGGCGCTTGTTTGTGTACACAGAGGGAGAATTCAGAATGTCCAATTCACCTAACAGCACACATTTCGGGACTTGCGAGAGGAAACCGGAGCACCCGGAGGAAACCCTCGCAGACACAGGGATAACATGCAGACTCCGCACAGACAGTGACCCAAGCCGGGAATTGAACCTGGGACCCTGGAGCTGTGAAGCAACAGTGCTAACCACTGTGCTACAATGCCACCCAGGAGCTGTAATAATTCTCAATACACACTTACACATTTCCAAATATTATTTGAGGAATAAACATGCCTGACATCATTCCAATTACTGACAATTCCCGTACCAGCCTCCCCGAACAGGCGTCGGAATGTGGCGACTAGGGGCTTTTCACAGTAACTTAATTGAAGCCTACTCGTGACAATAAGCGATTTTCATTTCATTTCATTTTCATTAAAATAATATCAGGAAACCTAACCATTAACTTAGTGATGGAGCAACATGGGGCGGGATTCTCCGGTCCTGGGGCTCAGTGTCGACGCCGTCGTAAATGCTTGGCGCGGAGGAATATAGGCCCCCCCCCCCGGGTTAAGCACGCCCGCCGATCGGTAGGCCAACGTGGAGGTCCCCCCAGAGTCGGATCCCCCCTCCCCCACACCAGGACGGTCCCCACAGCATGACCGGCGAGGTCCTGCGGGGCAGGACCACACGAGAACAGCGCCGGAAGGACTCGGCCAAACTCGCCAGGCATTCGGCCCGTCAAGCACGGAGAATCGCAGTAGGGGGGGGGGGGTCGCGTTGAGAAGCCCCCGACTGTGCCGGCGCCATTGGCGCCGATAATCTGGACGCCGGCGAATTGGGGGACCGGCGTCGGAGCCCCCCCGCCCCCCCCCCCCCCCCCCCCCCCTGCGATTCTCAGACCCAGCGCGGGGTCGAAGAATCCCGCCCATTGTTCTTGAGCCCTTTGTTTGTGAACTGCTGTTGCATGAGGAGGATGTAGGAGGGGCTCCTTGTGTTTCTCCTTCCGGGGCAGCTTATCCAAAAGACAATACTGCAACACCATCCGTTAGACCAGGTTCAAAACTCCATTAAAAACTCCACACAGGGTGTGGGAACAGATGTGGGAAACAAATTGCCCAATTTAAGGAAACTGCCAAGATGCACCAACACAAACTTGCCAACTAAATGGCCCATGTGTTTCCAGTAATGAACCGAGGAACAATTATTTACCCAAAGAGTAGTAAGAATGTGCAACAAGCTACCACAAGAAATCATTGAGGCAAACAACATAGGTGCATTTAAAGGGATGTTTGGATAAGCACGTGAAGAAGTAAAGAATAAAAATGTGTACTATTAGGGTTAGATGAAGAGGGGTATCAAGTTATGTGGAGCATGAACACATCTTTTTTTTCGTACTGGCCATGCACAGCTGCTATTTGGACTACATCTTTGTTTTCCACTTTTGAGGCTGGAATACTAAAATAACTTGCCTTTTGTTTATCGGAAGTAATTTCTCTGCTGCATTCAATGGCTGTTCAAGTACAGGCCAGGGCGATGGGTACCCTTATATGCGGTGATCATCTGAAGCATTGGAAGGTGAAGTTTAATTGATGGGCACCTAGCCTGATTGATGGCTGATGAGAAGACACGGCGACACGGTGCCACACTGATTAGCACTGCTGCTTCACAGTGCCAGGGACATGGGTTCAATTCCAGCCTTAGGTCACTGTCTGTTTGGAGTTTTTACATTCTCCCCGTGTCTGCATGGGTTTCCTCCGGGTGCGTTCCACCCACAGTCCAAAGATGTACGGGTTAGGTGGATTGGCCATGCTAAATTGCCCCTTAGTGTCCAGGGATTGGGTTATGGGTTAGGGGTTTATGGAGCAGTGGTTGGGTGAGTGACTATGGGTAGAGTGCACATTCAAAGTGTCAGTGCAGACTCAATGGGCCGAATGGCCTCCTTCTGGACTTTAGGGATTCTATGATCAGAAAATGGGTAAACAACTTGGATATTGCAAACCCTGCATGATACTGCAGTGCCTATGAGAAGGCTTGATAAGAATTGACATTTGGTTTGGATACTACTGTACCAGGCCTTGAAAGACTGGAATGGAGCCAAAAATTTGCTTAAGCGGAAGGTTGCTTCAAGGACTCACTCCTGCAGCCATAGTGGAATAGTCACCACTGAAGATGGGATGAGGGGCCAGGAATGGAGTGACTGACCATAGTGTCCACCACTAAAGTCCCCGAGGAGCATAGGCTGCTCTCCTTTGTTGTGAGAGAGCTGACTGGTGGTGATTTAACTTTACGGTTGCGACACCTCAGAATCCCTACAGTACAGGTGGAGGCCATTCAGTCAATCTGCACTGACCCTCTGAAAGAACACTCTATCTAGGCCCACTCCCCCGCCCTATCCCTGTAACTCGCACATTGATTATGGCCAATTTACCTAACCTGCACATCTTTGGACAGTGTGAAGAAACCGAAGCAGAGACAGGGAGAATGTGCAAACTCCACGCAGACAGTCCCCCAAGGCCAGAATTGAATCCAGGTCCCTGGCGCTGTGAGGTTGAGAAGGTGGACATTCTTGAATAGTTGGCTGGTACAGGAATTGAACCTGCGCTGTTGATGTCGCTCTGCTTACGAACCAGCAATCCAGCCAACTGAGCTAACTGACCCCCAAAAGAAGTTGGGCTGGATTCTCCGCAGCCCCATGCCGTAATCGCCGCTGGCGCGGGGGCGGAGAATCCACTTTCGCACAGTTATCGAGTCCGGCACCAGTTCGGCGATTCTCCAGGGCCCAAAAATCAGCATGACCGCGGAGTACACCGCGCCGCCGGGGGGTCATTGCCAGAGGCCCGCCCAGCAATCCTCTGCTCCCAACCGGCCAAGTTCCTGACGGCGTGGAACTAACCACCTATTGCCAGTCGGGATGCTGGCATGGTGGCTGCGGACTCAGTCCGTGGCCACCCTGGTCGGGGGCCGGTGAATCGGAGACCAGGGGTAGCCTTATAGGCGGCTGGGATTAGCCGTGCGGGGGTTGAGGCTCGGGCGCACGGCCGATCGGGGCGTCTCTTTTTACGGTGCGGCTCCGCGGTCCGAGTCCGCCATGGAGCACGGCGGGGGTGCAGCAGCTGGATGCTGCCACCGTGCGCATGCGCGGACTCCGAACTGGAAGTGTTTATCCGCAGCTAAAGCAGCGAGATTCATTCCGTGTCCCTGTTAGCCCCCTGCATGGCATTGAATTAGTTCAACTTTTTTCTCAGAACTTTGGGAGTAAAACGCCACCATTTTTACGCCGTCATGGGAACATTTCTCATTTTGGGAGAAATAGCCCATTTTCTTGCATTGGCTGGGAATCAAAACCAGGCCTTCTGTATGGCAAGTGGGAATTCTAGCACAGAATCACCAATTCAAACAATGGCAATGTATGTACTAAGGAGATGGTAATATATGTACCAATATGGGGAGCTGTCATGGGACACATTTATTTGGGACTATTGTTTGTGCTTTCAGTCTTTTTATTTATTTTTATTTTCTTACGATCAATTATTTTAAAAAATATTTGTATTCTCCTTTTTCACATTTTCTCCCAAATTTACACCCTACAATAATCATAACGAATGCAATGTTAATCCCCATATCAATAACAACGAACCCGTCCTCCCACCAAACCCCCAAACATTAGCCCACATGTTAACATAAACAAATGACAAAAAGGAATCAGGAATCATGCATAGTCACCATTAACACATACAGTCCCCCTACCCCCATGTCTCCAAACCCCCCCCTAATGTTTGATGTGATCCAATTCCTGAAAGTGCACAATGAATAACGCCCATGAATTTAGAATCACTCCACCCCTCCCCTCAGTTCAAATTTGGCCTTCTCAAGAGTCAAGAATTCCAGCAGGTCCCCCCGCCATGTCAGCGCACAGGGTGGAGAGGTTGATCTCCACCCTAACAGGATCCACCTTTGGGTGATCAACGAGGCGAAGGCTGCAACATCTGCTTCCACTCCCGTTTTCAATCCCGGCTGGTCTAACAGCCCGAATATGGCCTCCCGAGGACCCGGGTCCAGTTTCACGTGCACTACTTTAGAGATTACCCTAAACACCTCCTTCCAGTAATCCTCCAGCTTTGGACAGGACCAAAACATATGAATGTGATTTCAGATCCCACCCCCCCGCAACGTTCACACACATCTTCTACCCCCTCAAAGAGCCGGCTCTTCCTCGTCCTTGTAAGGTGTGCTCTATGCACCACCTTCAGCTGTATCAGCCCCAACCTCGCACGCGAGGTGGAGACGTTCACCCTCCGGAGCACCTCAGACCAGAACCTTCTGCACTGTAAATTCTATGACCTATGACCTATGAACCCCTCCTCCATACCCTCTCCCAACTCTTCCTCCCACTTTACCTTGATCCCTTGCAGTGGTGCCTTCTCCTCTTCCAAAATAGCCCCGGAAACTGCTGACACTACCCCCTTCTCCAGTCCCCCTGCCTTCAGCACCTCCTCCAGCAATGTGGAGGCTGACCGGTACTGGGAAGTCTGATGATCAATTATAATTGTTATATTATTGTTATGATCATTATTCAATATTCAATAAACTTGGTTAAACACAATACTTGTCATAGTCACTCTTTCCTGTTATGCCCAGGGTACAGCTCCAAACCTAAGTGAGTCTGTGAAAGGGACTCTCACAATTCCTTGCAGACCATAAATTGATTGGATCCCACCTATTGCTCCAATTAACATTTTCGTTGAGAATATCTCATCCTTATCCTTGACTATATCAGCCAATCTTGAGAAGCAACTTGAGGGTTTTTTAATGAAACAGGAGAGCATTGCTCATTTTTCAAATTTGATTAAATCCAGTTTTGAAGAGTTACATATTTATGAAGGTGCAAAATGTTCATGATATAATGAAAGAAGGGGAAATGACAATCAGAGCTTTCCTCACCTCAAGCAAGGCAAGTCTCACATTCTGAAGGTGAATAGGTCGTTTTTCTCCCTTTGTGATCCAAGGAATATCTTGGCCAAAAAAGCACAAGATGAAAGTGGCAGCAATTACAAGAATAACAATAATAGTCATTAGTTCAAGAAGAGCAACAGTAGAGACAACGGGGCATGAACAAAGTATTTGTAATTTATAGAAAGTGCAAACAAACGGAGCAAAATATTTAGAATCAGGTCTCAATGGCTCTTTACAACTTTCCTCCATTTAAATTTGACACCTTTCGTTGTGAGGTCCAGCATTCTTTGAAAATTGAAATGCTTCTCTTTGCACCTGCGAGCTCATTTTTAATGACTTCTGTACCTGTACCCTAAAGGGCAGAATCCGCATCCCAGCAGGAAGCAGCAGTCACAGGAAGCACTTTGCAGGAAATTGTAGGTGCACAGCCCGTGATTTTTCATCTATTAAAATGAATGAATGGAAAACCACAGGCTCTGTGCGGAAAACTTACCGCAGCGCACTCCCTGTGGATGTTGTTCCCTGCCAGGAGTGTGCAAAGATGGCGGAGCTCTGAAATCCCTTTGTTCATTTTCCAATCTCAAATCAGCTGCTCTTTTCCTCCAGGAGTTAGAAGATTGTGGGTTCGATACCTGGTATGAATTTGAGCAAATAATCACTTCAGTATATTCAGTGTACGTTCTGCATTGCCACGTGTAGCATCTTTTGAATAAGACTTTAAACCAAGGTCTGCTGAGGTGGACATCAGAGTATCACTGGAAAGATATGAAGATGCACTCAAACAATGTCACTTGGGGGATTCCCCTTGGAGTCCATTCAATAGCTCTATCAACCCCGCCCCCGCTCACACACATACACTTTAACAAAACACTAAATTTACCAAAAATGTGTGTTCCCGCCATACGCATGGTTTGCATTCTAGATAGCCACCTATTTCTCCCAATTTGCTTTGCTGTCCTTCTCTATCTTCTGGAATATGTTTGCCAGTAACTTTCCCTTGTCACATATGTATTGAATTCGCCAGGTGGGCCTTAAGCTCCGTAGTTTACTTCCAACAGTATAAATTTCACACAAAAACAGAAAAACTGGACAATCTCAGCAGGTCTGACAGCATCTGTGGAGAGAGAAGAGAGCTACTGTTTCCAGTCTGGATGGTCCAGACTCGAAAAGTGAGCTCCCTTCTCTCTCCACCGATGCTGTCAGACCCCTGCTGAGATTGTCCAGCATTTTCTGTTTTTGTTTCGTAATTTGCTTTTATCATATTTGCTACTCTTGATTTTATGCAATTGGACGGGTCTTAGATTTCAAACGCTCTTCTAGTGTCCTGTCCATGAAATTTGCTGTGTATTGGAACGACTGGTGCCTGATCTTTCCCGTTCGAATAATGTATTTGATTTGCTAGATATTAGCTATTTGACCTTTTGATATTCTAAAGATGGACAATGTACAGCATTAACTGTTTCTTAAGCATCTGATTCTTTGCTTATTTCTGGTAAATGAGCATCGGCTCTTTTGTCACTTATTACCTGTCGTTATGTGCTTTACATTAGATGCCAATTAACTCTGTAGTCCAGTATAATCTGCCAATGTCTAGGGTCCAGGAATAACTGAGTGTTAATTATATGGCTTCAATTTCAAAATTGTGTATATGCCCTTATCCAGGGATTAGAATTGGAGCCTCTACACACTTCTAGATACTCCTCTGGTTTCTGTTGTGTGATATATGATATCGGTGGGTCATTAGCTAGCTCCCTGATACTCTTTCACGGACTAGTGTGTGAGATTGCTTGGACATCAAGATGGAGGATTTCCGGGCAGCACGGTTGCACAAGTGATTAGCACTGTGGCTTCACAGCGCTAGGGTCCCAGGTTCGATTCCCCGCTGGGTCACTGTCTGTGCGGAGTCTGCACGTTCTCCCCGTGTCTGCGTGGGTTTCCTCCGGATGCTCCGGTTTCCTCCCACAGTCCAAAGACGTGCAGGTTAGGTGGAATGGCCGTGATAAATTGCCAACTGGCTCCGCACAGACAGTGACCCAAGCCGGAATCGAACCTGGGACCCTGGAGCTGTGAAGCAATTGTGCTATCCACAATGCTACCGTGCTGCCGTTCTCCCCATGCCTGCGTGGACTGGGGTGAGCACAGTAAGATGTCTTACAACACCAGGTTAAAGTCCAACAGGTTTGTTTCGATGTCACTAGCTTTCGGAGTGCTGCTCCTTCACCTGAGGATTCACCTGAGGAAGGAGCAGCGCTCCGAAAGCTAGTGACATCGAAACAAACCTGTTGGACTTTAACCTGGTGTTGTAAGACTTCGTACATTGCAGGTATTGTACAAGACAATTCAGGGCGTCGCATTGCCACACATATCAGACGGAGTGTATGTATGCACTACAATCTTAACAATAGTCTTATTTCAAATGGAAAATGCATCTGCCCAATGGTTCCCGCGGCCCATTCATTCACCGTCCCTCCGTTGGTCCATATTGATTCAGCAATGACTCCAAGTTTGAAATGATCATCCCTGTGTTCATATCCATCTGTAGCCTCGCCTGTCCTTATCTCTGTAACCTTCAGCCCTACACCGTGTGAGGACTCTGCGTCCCTCCAAGTCTAAATTTCTGTGCACCCCTAACTTTCTTTGCCTCACTATTGATGGCTCTGCCTGCAGCGGTCTAGACCCCAAGTTCTGAAATTCCCTTACCAAACCTCTCTATATTTCCACCTCTCCGACCTCTTTAACGGACCATAAAACTACCTCTGTCACCCAGCCTTTGGTGACATGTCTTTCTTTGTCTCTGTGTTAATATTGATCCGATAGCTCTTCTGTGAAGCAACTTGGAACCTTTTCCCTGGTTAAAAGTGTTACATAAAAGCAAGTTGTTGCTACATCCGTGTTTGACATTGGCTGAGTTTCCCCCTATCTGGCCCTCTTACATTGGCTGCGTCTGAGATTGGCTGAGAACCAGTTTCCCGCTCCCCTGACACTCTATCAGTATCTAATCCAGAAGTTTGGCTCGGTATTGACTGTCCTCCCTCTGGATCGATACTAATTGTACACGCTTAATTAGTTCCCTGTTGTACCAGCTGCTGACAGATAAACAGTGCAATGGGTACGATTAAAAGCCGCGTTTGGTGTCTTTTGAAATTCCACCATCACGAAATGATCATTGTAATTGAAAGAAGTGCGTATATCCGTTACCAAAAATCATTTGCCAATCATTTGAAAAAAGAAATGACAATATATTGCTAAGTATATTATACACGGCTATCTATTATATTATTTATCTATCACTTTGCACGCTGTGCATCACAGCAAAACGCAGAACGCGTAAACATGGAAATTATAAACAATAACAAATGCTGCAATTATAATATCCTGCATATCGAATGGCAATGGGCTGTGAGCATTGAACCCCCCCTTGAAATAATCCTGAATGGGTGACTTAAAAGATCAAGTGTTTACGCAATTCTTTCAAGGCTGAACAAGACCTCTGAACGTGCTATCGTAGACCTGAGAGCGAAGCAAGCACACGTTAGCTTGGCGGCATCGATTCAAGGAAACTACCAAGACTCTCTCTCCACTTCTGTGCTTCATGTTCGCTGGCAGCCCCGGTATCACTCGCTGTCTTCGTGCTCCCCCTACTGTTGATCTGCAGTACTGAACAATAATAGAAAAAATACCCAATTGGCAAAACCTACAGGTTTAGACAAATTACATGTTTTCCTCGTGCCAATTAAACTGCTCTTAGCAGTGGCGTTTACAGTATTCCCATCGCTATTAAAAATATTTTATACATATATATAGGTGCTGCCATGATTATGATTGAAACGAATAATTTACGCATGCCGACTATTTAATCAATGTTAAATTAGTGTTGTAAAGTGCGCCATGCCTGTTAAGACTGCAAGAGCAGTGGAAATGTCCATGATAATGATATTAAAGTAATTCAGGTAACATATTATGCTAACGAAGACTACAGCGTAGAAAACACGTCCCAGATTGTTTCCTTAAGAGCCACGCTGAATTGCATAGAGGCCATTTAAATGAACTTCTCAGAAAATCGATTAGAATTTCAGGAGGTTGTGAACAATCGAAAGGTGGGTTCTGAGTTGCTTGTCGACCATTTTGAGGCGCGCTGCAATTTCAGAGGTGGTCGAAACAAAAAAAACACGAGTTTCTTCTCAAAAATAAATATTATAATTCCCGGAAACGATGAGCGAGTGAATTATTGAAGTGCAAAAAGTTATCTGCAATTAAGGAATAGGGCATATTTTCAAAAATGGTTTTCATCTCCTTCTAAACAAATTAAAGCCCACAGATGTATCCAAATTCGTCTGCCTCGCAAAATCTGCACGTTAGAATTGCGTTGTAAAAAAAATAAACGTTGAAGAACAACCCGTAACTTACCGTCAAAATCACTGTACTTGTTATGGGGCAGGGGGCTTGTGTTTCACCCGATAGCATTTTCACAAAAGCATTACGTTTATTACATAGGGGAGATTTCTAAACAGTGGAATTTTTTTTTGCTTAATACGAATGGAATTGATATAAGATTTCTACGGGGCACTGAAGGATAACGCCATTTATTGGTATTGAATGTACAGAATGTTACACTAACTTACCTACAATGATCAAATACTGAGCTGAAATGGTCCTCCTTCATTTACGCTATATGCTGACATTAATCTCAACAATGATTCATAGCTTATAGTGCATTTTTATAGTCTGTAATGGTAACACAGTCACTCGGGAGATTTTTGACTTCCTGGGGTGCATGGCAATGTGGAAGTAACCACACGTTTGAACTGCAAATTCCATTCGTTTAAAGATTTTACGAGCGTTACATGAAATGATGGGATTAGTAAATTCTCGGAAATGTGAACGCAACATATAGGCCATTAAAATAAATATTTTGAAATAATCACTCTGTAACCAGAGCATAAACTGTTGCAATTAACTTGTGAGCAGTGGCGACATGGGCTTGGGAACACGCGAGAAACGACCAAATATTCCTGGGATGTGGAATTTTCTGCCCCACTGTTGACTGTGAGAAACGCCACCAATGATGAAAGGATCAATATTCTCAGCATCTTGTTCTTTGCTCTTGATTGTTCATAACACTCTTACTGGCAATAAAACCGAGATAGTCGAATGCTTTACAGCCGATCAGCTGCGGGTGTGTTTGCCCTTGCTCCCATGTTTTAACCGATTTGTTTCGAATTTCCAAGAGGCAACACATTCCCCGGAAGCCTATCAAAAACGTGGCGAAGGTGGGCCTTTTGCAAAATGGCCCAAAGCAATCAGAAACAAACAGCAACCAAATCTGAACGCTGCCCAGCTAATGCTGCTCCATGTTCCACTTCACTGGGAATTGTTCTGCCGCTTCTCCCCGCCACATACTGCAGGATATAGGCCAAAACCCTTTAGTTTGTACATACTGGATCCCTCGGATCCAGAAATATTAGGACGCTTAAAAAAACAGTCCGCGAACCAGCTTCAAGGTGTTACATAAATTTCGACAAAAGAAACTTTCAGTTTGTGCCAAAATTTCCAAAGCTTGAAATGCAAATCACGAGTTATTTCGACAAAAACACGCTCTGTTTATTGGTTGAGTGAATTATTGATTAACTTGGTGTTGTTCTTTGAGGAACTCGGCAATAATTTACTTTACGAAAAAATGGATTGAAATGAAGCCTAAATTAAACCATGTTGTCGTCACATACAGCGGGC
The DNA here is from genome assembly GCF_047496885.1 of Scyliorhinus torazame. Taxonomy (NCBI): domain Eukaryota; kingdom Metazoa; phylum Chordata; class Chondrichthyes; order Carcharhiniformes; family Scyliorhinidae; genus Scyliorhinus; species Scyliorhinus torazame. The sequence goes on from NC_092712.1 coordinate 217,146,556, forward strand.
AATGGCTGCGCTTTCTGTCTTCAATTTAATGGATAGAAATTTAAAAGCCGTGTTATTAATTTTTCCGTCGGAAGTAGAGTAGCGCGAGGCTCACAAAGTAAACATGTTACTGAAAGGCTCTGAGTAAATGGACACTGAGCACAGAACAATGTTAATAAAAAGTGGAGGAAGGGAAGAGGATAACTGCTTTAGCACGTTCAAACTAGACCAGGGCACCAAGGACACTGCATTTATTCGGCACTAAGCATTTTATTACTTCGAGACTAAATATTTGTTCAAAAGTCTAATGTAGGTGTCTTTGAAGAAAGCCTAGGTACATTGCCCATTGTAGCGGCCAATAAACCTCAAACCTCCCATGTCTCTGTGTTAAATTAGCTGGAGCAGATCCACTTGTCCAGCCATATTTCATATACTCAGCTCCAACACAGACGTTTCTACCCTTGTGCAAACTGCGCCGTTCTGTTCAAAGGTAAACGTGCGTCTGGACTTCCATGCAAATTAACAAGTCTGATCTCGGCTCACACTTTGCATCTGGCAATGTAAATGCGGTTGCCGCCTCAGTGTCCCTGACTCGAACAGATTAAAGATTAACCTCCGGCGGCGGTTATGCCTTGCTATTTAAACATGTACTTTGTAATACAATCATCCATTTGCTTGGGTGCAGGATATTTAACCAGTGACCAGAATGGTTGCTTTTGGTAGCATGGTAAAAGATTGAGTTCTGTACACAGCTACCGGTTACCGAGACACATCCGAATGTTGTACCCCGCACCGTGACTGCAATCTTTGGAGACAAACTCTAAATTCAGGAAGGATTCTTGTAATATCTTCAAGTAACTCTGCAGACATCTAGTGGGAAACCTGCGCTACTACAAGGGGAAATATAGAAATGATCTCGCCTGGTGATGTGAAATCTATGTACATTACTTTAGCTCCTTCTGCACAGAGTCAGACACGATCCTTTTCCGTGTGCGTTTCGTGTTTGGCAGTAACCTCCCGGCTGCGATCCAGTTTTCTACAGTCTCCTTATTGTGGGGTGCCTGCTACTGGCGGCATCTGAGCGCTTCAGGAAAGTTTCTTAGCCGAGCAGGGTCTGGGCTGAACATGCAGGGGTCACCCGTGCTTATCAGGAAGCTATAGGTTCCCATGACCCTCTAATCTCGCTGGTCAAACTAAGACTGATACTAATGAACCAGACCTGGAGATAATCCGTTACCATTATTCATTCTTTACTCGGAGCGAATGAGTAATTAATACTTACTCCGAGCCCTTGCTCGGGGCTGGGCAGAACCAGTGACTAGGATTAATTTCTGATCAATTTCTAACAATCAAAACATTATTCGGTTAAGGAAGATTCGACAAAGAGATAATGAACTAAAACGACAAAACAAAATGACTGGTGACATTTTGCTGAAATGTACACAGGCCAGGTTATTATTGCAAAACGATTCCGAAAATTATTCCACATGCATAAAAGGACCAGGAAAAACTATGCAATAGTTTTGCGCCATGTAACAGCCTCATTTCCCCTCTGCATAATAACACATATAATTTATGTTAATTTTAAAGTATGTCCTATGCTGCCTGATGCAACTTACTGCACATGTCGAACCTAAGTTAATGTTCGGTGTGGAGCACTTAATTTCAATCTGCTGAACATTGCAGCCTCACTCTGCCTCCACGAAGCAACGGAGAACCCAGTCCACGATTAAGATCGTGTGTGGCATAATGTTGACAGAGTGTTGCATTTAGGCATCATAAATTGACAAAAAGAAACGTTTCAATCTAAAAGCGACAGTAAAACTTTATGTTGATACGATCCCCCACTCAAGTGCCCAAAACAATATGAACAGATTATCACTTTACGACTTAATGTATGACATAATTTTTAAACAATTCGCTGGGTGGGTGATGAGATGTTTGTTACTGGGCGAGAAACATCTTACTTGCAGGCCCGAAGACAGAGAAAACCAAACGATCATCCCTTTATCCCACCTTTATCACTGAAACGTATAAAAGTCACTGAAGACTTTCAGAGGCAGTTGTGAACGAAAATGTGCAGATGTTTGTTTCGATATGTTTATACAGAAAGCCGAAGCCAGTCGCAGAGGAGATAGTTTGTTTAAATATTCCGTGTCATCGTGTAAATTGTTCCCAAGCACCCGGTGAATTGATTTGAAAGGAATAGTATTCGTGTATATAAAATCGCCCATTTATTGAATATATACAAAATGTTCTCCGCCCCACCCCCCAAGGATTAATGATTTATTAAGGCGGAATGTATAGTTTCATTAAAGTATATTCAACAGCACAAAATAGAAAGATGGTGGGGAATATATATGCACCTGTATTTGTTCTAAAACCTTTCAGCTAATAGCTTGCGCTCGCATGTGCATCAATAGCAAGGAATCAAATGTTATGGATGAAAATGCAAAACAATAAACACTAAATAGGACAAGACAACTTGATTTGAAGTTCTTCCACCTAGCTCATCGTCGTCCTGTGCAAAAAGGCACCCACAGGAAACAATATTTGTAAAGAATGTAGTTATTATCTAATATTAATATATTAATTAGCATTTGGTACATAGTAGGGATAGAGAGTTGCAGAGTGTGACACAAAATGATGCCTTTGCCAATCATGTGCCGTTAAAGGAGAACGAATAAATGATGCGTCTTGTTAAAGATTGTGAAATTAATTTCACGTCTCGCAATTACAAGCATGTACAATGGGTTACAATAAATTGACTTTGGTGTTTAGATTTGACATTTAACTTGGTAAATGTAACAAAGGTTGTTTTCATGCAGTGTGGGCACTAGTTATAACAGTGCAGCAATGTGCTGTTTTCTTGTTTTCTGTTCGGCATTGATGTGTGTATATTTCCAGATCTAATAATAGCGTACACCCACAAATTATGAACATTGGCGTTTGTTGATTAAAAGGGGCACTTATATAATTTCGTATAATTTTGATTGCATCTTCTTGCGTGCGTTTATTGCTGTAGACTTGAAGGGTTTTACATTAATTTAAAACCATATATAGAGTCTTAGGTGGCAATTGTTTACAGAATGTTCGTGGTTTTAGATCGTAAATTCAAGTTGCCTCAAAACTGACATCTGCGCATTCATATGTGTACTGGAAATTTTTTATATGTATTCACTGTGCATACTTAACGGCTTTGGGTTGTTATAATCTAGGTAATATCACTATGCAACTTTAAATACATTTAGTTAAAGCAATCAACGTTTTCTTCGTATATTGCAAGGCCGTATATAATAAATAATAAACATAATAATGAAAATAGTCGAATCGAATAATGCGATATTATTAGTTTATAGCCCAAGTGTTCTGTCGCCCTGGTCTGCCCACCCACGAGCACAGTCCACACAGGGGAAGAAAATAATCCATCATAGCAAACTGCACAACTCTTTCCAGGGCTTTCGAGGAAACCTGCTGACTGAGGCTTGAAATACGACAACCGCACAAAAAACTGTTGCGACCTGGTACTGGCAGAACAACAGGTAAAGGCTAGGATATTCAAAATGAAAACAAAATGTTCCAGACGGGCGCAGATGCGTACTGGGAGTCCACTCCGGCAACAGTTTCTTTGGATGGCAAAAAAATCTGGTTTCAAGATCAGTATCAAGAACAATAAGGCTCATCCGTCGCCAGCAAGCTGGAATAAATGATTTAGTTGTGCTAAACCGGACCTTTATAATTAAAATGTCTATATTTGTAAATATTTCCGATAAATGTTTACAAATGGTACCATCAAGAGGAATTGACCATGTAGTTCGCTTTGAAGCCGGAACGATATAAACAGTCTTTTGAATCTAACGGTGTTATCTGCAAAGATATCTATTGGTTCTCAACATTTTAAATGAGGTAAATTTTGAATTGAATCTTACATTTGCAGGGCTGCAAGTTTATTGTATGTTTCAAGTCTTTTGGTCTGAACATGGCGTCAGTTGATCTTTGTTGGAATATATTGGAACAGTTTTGGTAAAACGTGACTGATTTTTCTCATCTTTTCCAAAAACCTCACTCATAATCTCATTATCTTTTCAATTTGTCAGTGATATGTATATCGCAACAGTTTCATTGACAATTGTTACAATGCACTTGACTTCATGCATTTTCCTTTGCAATGGCATAATACCGTGTATAATAAAGGTAGTGGGATCGAAAGTGTAAGCAGCTCACGTCAAAGTAAAGAACCTAGTTAGATGCGTACCAACAATTCAATGCTGTCACTTATTATAATCCAAGTACTGTACATTGTTCTTATTTATACTTGATAATAAGAATATACACTATTTTATTCGGATGATGGGTTGTCATCAGTAAATGTGAAAAACTAAGTTTATTCGTCTTCTAATATGTTGTCTGTGGATTTGTACCATTGACCAATGAAGGGAACAATATATATATGCAGAGTATTTGTAATATCGCTGCATTCTGAAACGGCTTGAAACTCTAAGTGATATAGACATGTATGAAATATTGACAGACCAAATCCACTTCTTAAAAGTACACGTTCCTCAAGGATGTAGGATACACCTACAGAGTGTCTTACGCAGTTGCTCAATGGTGCAGTTGAGGAGGCAGCTTTCACAATGGTGGCTGTATATTCTCGACATGTGCCAGAGTTAAGAGAAAAAAACACATATTTTTTCAGTAGTGTAAATATCTTTACAGATATGCATGTTATGATATTGTAAGTTAAGTAGCTCGTGGAAAGCGAGGTTGATTAATCATTTTGATAGCTCTCAGTCAAACTCCAGGATAGAATTTCGAAATATTTCTGGAAAGTGAAATGGAATGCTTGGTCGGGTAAAATGAAGTGTGGAGGTGCCCGAGTTGACCTAATAACGGTATAAACATTCCATATACGACTGGTAAAACTTACAGTGAAATGCTCTCATCTGATTATTTTAGCAAAATGATCATTGCAATAGAGTAATACTTTATTGTGATCAATTTGGTCATAGCCTAGAAATTATTCGAATATAAAAAATAAATCTGCAATAGAGCATCGCAAGGATAAATATCTCCTTGCTGGTTTTGTTTCAGAAATGCCTTTACATTTTTAACTTGCAGTACCCAAGGTTTGAGGTATTGGAAGCAGCGGTGAGTGAAGGACAGCCGATATTGGAATGTGGTGTGACGATAATATTGCTCGTGTGATAGAAAATCAGAAATCGAAACAACACCCATCAAATTATTGATTAAATTAGTCGTTAAATCGTTGCATATTATTGGCAAATATTAATTGACAAATGAAGGGAACAAATAATGGAAATATTGAATGCATGATAACATGATCTGCTTTCGCACATTTCTAGAAGTATGTGTATGTAATTTCCTTTTCAAATGTATTAAGTTGGCAATCACGTAAAACTAATAAGCAAATTTGAAAACAAGCGCAATATTAAAATAAACAACATTGCCACAAAGTGTTCTGGAAGTGTTCTGATGTCAAACTAACACATAGACTGAAGACAATTTAGTTCTTCGGCACTATAGTCTAAACCTATCATATACCGCCCACAGAAAAAAGAACGCAAAACATTTTAATTGTAGGGTGCCCTTGGACCCTACCCTTGGACCCTAATGTTGGAAAAGTTAGAGTTTGAACAGTTATACGCTTAATGGGTCATTTCTATGTTATTTGATGACAACTTAATGTTGAATCTTTTTAAACTATTATTCCAATGAAACACGATTGATAAAATATTCAGAGATGTTCCATTGGATTAACATGGAAACCTTCACTCATGCTGAAGAATTTAGATACACAAGTCTCCTGGATCACGTAAATATTTACATTAGGTGGAAATGACAAATTAAAATCTCGGTGATCCCAAAAGCCAATACATTTTAACCCACCCTAGTTGATGCAAAGAAAATTCCAAAGTGCGAATTCCATTTTACTGAATAGTAACTCTAGACATGTTTTAGGTCGCATCAAATTGTCAGCTTGCCTGTACAACCGTGTATCTGTCCACTCAATGTAGTTGCAGTTTTACCCCAGCCACCGTTTTGACTCCAGGCGCACATAAAGCGCACCTAGGCGATATTTATCCGCCATTGTAGCCTGACAGAACAATCACTAGAATAGTCGAGTGTTTCAGCATGGGTAGTCTGTAATACATTTCTAAGCATTCACAAGGACCTTATTGAACGAAATAGCAGAGAGTAGTTATTTAAAAAAAACATTTATTTGTACTATCGTCCTGCAGTTCATGAGCACATCCGGAATTGTAGCGTACAGTACCTCGCTGGACAGAAACTCCTTATTGGTGATGTCCTGATCTGTACATAGTTTGAAACCAATTCTTGGAGGTAACACTTTGCATCACATCACGCCCCTCAGTACTTTAGCGTAATATGATCCTCTATAGAATACCTTACCTTTTCCAGTGATATTGACGGGCCTCCCGTGCAAACAGTCAGCTCAAAACAAGAGGTTTTGTAAACAGTGCATTTAAACCGGATGCAATACTATATAATTTGCAATGTATCCGAAAACGACTGCATCCATTTCACATCCTTTTGCCAGCCATGCAGAAACAGCCTGGAAATGAGGACGGTATGGTCAGTGGAACCTTTTTTTTTTCATTTGCAGGGCTGTGAGTGGAAAACAAAAGAAAACAAACAAAACGGCAATGAAAAAGTCAATTCTCACGGCTTGCCTTTATAAGAATTCAGACAGGGTCGTCAACGCGTGAATGACAGCACTCACATTGGCTAGACAGCAACTTTCAACTTGACCTTGGCCTTTAGCCGTGTCTAACCCGTATGTAAAAGAGCTGCCCATTTGGTTGCTGCCATTTTGTGGTATAACCCGAAATGTGGCCGTTTAAATATGTAACTGTTTGTATTTGTAAAGCATACATAACCATCGCACAAGACTTGCTGGGAAGTGGAAGGCCCTAGAGGTTCTATCAGCACTTAAGTATGTCGCCGAATGTTTGTTTCAATTTAACATGTGTTTTGTTGGGGGAGGGGCAATGTTCTCAATTCAAGAAAGGGGAATTATATGCGATGCTGTGTAAGACGGAGGCTCAAATAATGTATTTCAAATTGAGTGTAATCCAAAACAACACAGCCGGCGATCGCTTTCTTCCCCCCCCCCCCCTGTATTTAATCCGGTCATTGGGCGGGTGGAGGGGGGGGGGGGTACATATTTCAATGTAAAGCCTCCTCGCTGTGTTTTGTGAGATTAACATTGCGGATGCGATTTTAACGATTAACGTGGGAGATGTGAAAAGAAATGCTCGCCTTCAAAATATTGAATCACCAAAACAACTTCTAATATGTTTATAATACAGGGGGAAATTCAAGCCACACCAACTATATTAGATTCTCATAAGGAGTTCAACCAGCTAATAATCACACGAGGATGCATTGTCAGTCAGTGACAGATACACTCGGATACCAGTGATGCTATCACATAATCATCACTGATGTATAAACTGCAAGGATACTCACCGCTCATGGAATTAAGGGAGTGATCATTAAAGGTACATTGAGAGAACGAAAGTAACAATATTCCCGATCCGGCTTCTCATCATTTCCTCAAGCGGTTCACGTTGTGAAGGTACCTCGATATCTTTACAGAATTAGAATCCCAGAAGACGCTGAATACTCTGGGTGGATTTCCGAAAAGTGTGTGTGGGGTGGGGGGGGGGGGGGTGGTAATGGAATTTCTGGGTACGGCAGGGAGACGTGTTCTCCTCATTATTTCATGCCACGGAGGAGAATGTTTATTATATTCCACATTCAGAGTCCCTGCTTCAGTAACGATGGCCTGTAGCAGCACAGAACCAATGGCTCCTAAATCACCAAGGTTGGTATCACTTCCAATTTCGAAAATAAGCTGAAAGGAACGCCGTGCAGCTTTTTCTCAAGCGTCTGTAGGATTCCAGTGTGAGAATCCTGTAAGAAATATAGAAAAGGTGCAGGAATAGGAGGCGAGAGAAAGTAAGAGATAAACAGGAAAGAGAGAGTTAAAGAGAGCGAGAGGGAGGAATTGCAAAGAACAAGAAGGGAGCATTTCATTGTAAAATGATTGCTCTAAACAGCTGCATCACTACACAGTCATGTTCCGGGGGGTAAAGAAACAGGACAACTTTAGTGGAACACGCTTGACGAATTCGCCTGATAGGAGAGGGCTTTCATTCCACTTATTACAGGACTTGAAATGCAATTATGTGACTGAAATTGCATTAAAAATCACCCTTTGTGACGACTCATGCCAACCGAATGATAACGGCTACACTTGTGTTTTTTAAATGCATCTACACCAGCTATCATTCCTTATCATGTATTATGTGGCTGTAGTAAGATCACTTATCCTCACGCTTTTGGCCAAATTGTAGCAAATTAATTGCAAATGCATTTATAATATGGTTGATATATATCTATCAAATCACACGTTTAACAATGTGCTACATATTATAAGACAAATCATATTTATGGATTTTAGCACATATTTAACAATGTGCTAGATATTGTGAAATAATTCACATTTTATCCCTTTTCCATGAATTTAATTGTGCCAGGTAGTCAGAAAACACATGCACTGATATTTCAATGTGAAATCCAGTTATGTGAATTATGGTCCTGCTCAATAAATACACATTTTGTGCCGAGCAAGTTAACACGAATCGGCTGCATTAGCGGGGGAAGTTTGAAGGCTGACATTTATTTAAATACTTCTGCATCACGGCTGGCATACGGCAAACAAGGAATTAGTGAAAATCCTTCTCTGTCTGATAAACGCCCTTTGATCTCAGCACTTCTATACTTGGAGCTGATGAGAAACGTTGCTCTTATTATAGCAAATAAACATTAATTGGCCAATGCGAATGGAAATTCAAACTAACTTCTTTGCTCTATAAGAAGAATTCGGAAATGTAAAGTGATATATTTCAATACACTTTGCTCTGCAGTTTAGTTTAATGACACATATTATACCCTAGGTAAAGCGATGCATTTTCTCAAATATTTATTGCGGAGTAAGGAATTGGGGCTCTGGAATAATTTTGGGCTGTTTTCGGCATTCCTGTATTTGCTCGAACGAGTTATGTCATGAAGCAATAGAAAGGTCATACAGATGTTTCCCTTTCACCATAAAATTCTGCTGCTACCTATTTCTTTAAATGTTATTTTCTCATTGGGTTAAAGCACCTTGAGGTTTTATTTATGAAGCGAAATGCAAAAAGAAAAAGCCGGGGAAAGTGTCATTTTAGCCCATCCGAATGACAGGTTTTGCTGAAATGACAATTCTTTTAGCGGAAAGTGTACTTTAATTGATCAGAGGTACAGATTGCAAAATAAAAAAGAATTGTATAAATCTTTATGAAAAAGTGACCCCAAACGCAGGCGTAATGATCAAATTCACAAATAATCGGTTGCCGAAATTTCAACTGGTTTATGTGGTAAAGCCTCCAATTGTGTGAATTGTTCATTTTGATTCCTGCAAAAGGCAGCAGTTTTCGCTTCGTCTTGTTTTGTGTACATGCAAAATATTGCCTTTCTCAGTCTGGCCATGCGTTTTCATTTACCGCCACCAACCCGACGCCCATGCAGTACTGGTTTATTTTGTGCGCTGTTAGTTTTTCGTTATTTCAGTAAATGTGTTTAATTCCAATCACTCATTCACGTAAATGCCCAAACGTTCCTTGATTAAACTAATGGAGTATCTACCTTTTTATGCTTCATGTATTTATCATCTGCTTTGCATATCACGTGCGCACGTGGCAGCCAATGGAAAGGCAGGTTCCAGCGACACTGGCGCGTCAATGCTGCTAAGTCTGAGAGATTCAGTATCTCTTTTCAGTCTTAGGGGCTTTTAAAACGGCCACTAGTCTCAATGGTGGACGTGATATGACAGCGTCCGTGATACTTCATCCCCGCTGGATCGACACGGTGATGTTCGTCTACGACAATAGCTTGGATGAAATTAATAAAAACATGGATGGATTTTCAGGAGGGAACTTCACAGCAAATCAATGCAGGAATTTGATGGCTCATCCAGCATCCCTCGCCCCCAGCTCTGCCTACTCGTCGAGTGAGGTGCCAGCCCCTGGCATTGCTGAACCTGTCAAACAGTGCAGCCCTTGTCCTGCTGCTCAAACTTCGTCCAGTGCCGCCCTTCCTTATGGATACTTTGGGAGCAGTTACTACCCCTGCCGAATGAGCCACCATAGCAGCATCAAGTCGTGTGCTCAGCCCCCCTCCTTGTCTGGCTACCCTGCCGACAAATACATGGACACGTCCGCCGGCGAGGAGTTCACCTCCAGGGCTAAGGAGTTCGCTTTCTACCAAGGTTACGCGGGGCCATACCAACCGATGCCCAGCTACTTGGATGTACCTGTGGTCCCCACCATCAGCGCTCCGGGGGAGCCGAGACATGAAACATTGTTACCCATGGAGAGCTACCAGCCCTGGGCTATTACCAATGGGTGGAACGGGCAAGTCTGCTGCTCGAAAGAGCAACCCCAAGCTACCCACCTCTGGAAATCAAGCCTGCCAGGTAAGTATAGAGAAACACAAGAGGCTTTCAATTCGCAGGAGAAAGTAACACAATGGAAGGAACAAAGCATTCCGGTGTGTAAATACATACGGGTAACTGAGATAATATATAACAGAGATTAGCAGCCAGAAATCACATGCGTAATTCCGCACTACCAGCATTGCTATGTTACCACAAACTTTAATGGCTAAATATTATTTTTGCATGATTTTTCATAACCACTTCTCAACTCTCACGCATGTTCAGAATTATATCTCCTGCTGTAAAATGCATTGCAAAAAGTGCACTCGATATTCTTGGCGCAATGGTGATCTGGACCCCGGCGTCAGTTACCGTGCTTTGCCCGGTGACCGGTGCTCAATGCCACGGATAATAAGGTGTGTTTCTCTCTTCACAGACGTGGTTTCGCATCCTTCAGACGCGAGTTCTTTTCGGCGTGGGAGGAAGAAAAGAGTGCCTTACACCAAAGTGCAGTTGAAAGAACTTGAGCGGGAATATGCCACCAATAAATTCATCACCAAGGACAAACGAAGGAGAATATCGGCATCAACAAACCTCTCTGAGAGACAAGTCACTATTTGGTTTCAAAACAGACGAGTGAAAGAAAAGAAAGTTCTGACCAAACTGAAAAGTAACAGCTAGTGCGACAATCCGAGAAACGTGCGGACTTCATCTGGAAAAAAAAATAACTGATTTCAGCCTGAAGAAAAAAAACCCAACCACAGCTCATTTTCTTGATGCTAGATTTTTTTTCTCCCCCTGTCTGCTCATTGCTTTTTCTTTTAAAAAAGGCAAATCACACGTGAATCCCTCGGAGAGATATTGTATAAAGATTATCCTAAAGCAAGCTAATGTGCAGCAAAAGTAAACCAAGCCCATTAATCAAGACTCGAACGTGTTGCTATTTTGAAATGTAAAAAACATGCGGGGCTGATTGCCTACTGCATAAAACGATGTCACCTCACGAGAATAAATGTACCAATTTGATTTGTGCAGTACCTTCACACAAACGTTATCTAAGCACCTAAAGAAAATGTGTGTTGCTGGAAAGGTTCAGGTTAGCAAAACGCTAGAGTGCATGATCATTTTTTTTTCCTCAGGTAAACTATGGGATATATCGTGAAATGTATAAATAAAATGTATGTTTACGCACTGCATTTTCTTTGGATGGGATGCGCTATCTCTAAAGATATTAATGTACAGGTAGAAAGAAGATTATATTCTAAACAGCAGTGTATATGGGAAAGTAAATACGTACTATTCTAGCATTCTGCATTTCGTCTTCTGTATATATCTAGGAGCATCCAGACTCTCGTAATTAAATAGCAGAGTAGATTGCCATTTTCTACAGAGCGGAAGAAAAATCTGTCTGCAAACATAGAATCACCCCCTCCCGTGTAAATGAACTAAATATTAAGTCTTCTCTGTCTGCTTGTTATATTACCCACTTCACATAGCAATAGTCTCCACGCAGACTTAAGGCGCACAGCTTTCTTCCTAAAGATGATAACATCTGCCTGCAATTGTATTTTTTTTAAATGCTGCATTATTATATCTGCATGCACCCTCCTGCTTAGTTAATATATACCAATAATAGTTAAAAAAATAAATCACGAATGATAATCATGAAATTAAAATGTCTTGCATTATTATTATGCAGCTGTTTAATTTGTATACCCTATTGTCTTTTTTCATCTAGTGAATTACTTGCATTACAACAAATTATTTCACGAATAAAAGATATTCATAAACAACATCGTCGTTTTTTTGTTAAGAAGCATGACGCCAACTGACAGATTTCAAAACAAAATGTAAAGCAATATGTATGGACCAGCTAGATTTATTCTTGATGTCATCCAGGCCATTGGTTTAGACGTTTAAAATATCTTGAAATCATGCTTCCCTACTAAAGTTTTAGAAATATTCAAAACAAAATTACTGAGAGCTAAAGGCATCCAAGAATATTCCCCGCTGCTTTTAATCGAAACCAGTGAACGTATCACGATAATTATGATAGAAACGCTTTTTGGAAGTATATCCCTAAGTTTGTATTAGGTTCTGCTGAAAGTTTAAAGGCAATAAATTTTCTCCATATTCTGATTGGAAATATAAGCTCTCCCTTTCGTTTTAATATGTAGGCAGGGCGTTAGGAGGGGGGCTTAAACCTTGACCTTGACGAAAACAGATAGTCTTTGACCTTGACTATTAACAGCTCATGAATAGTCATGGGGTGTATTGGTAGAGCAAGCGCGCCATCTACTGTTAAATCTGAGGATATTCATATATACGGGCTTTGAACAAGCAAGAAACCAAACATAATTGTTTCAACAATAAAAGAGCAACGGGTGAACTGGGACCGTCACATGTAGGTCAGTGACACTAACAATTAATTATCCATTGTCTAAATTGTGGAAACGCTCAGAGAAATTATTTAAAATGTTCCCATTTCAACGGCTCGTCAGGAATCATTTGCTTATCATAAATAATAAAACCTTCAAAAATAATCACCAACTTCTGGTGGTGCACTAGGATCACAAGCCCGAAGGTGTAGAATCAATATAAATAAGGGGCTAGGGTGACGTGTTTGCACATTAATGGTTTAATGTTGGTTTAAATTTCAGCCTCTAAGATAGCTAAGAGTAACCAAACTGATCAGATGAAGTTGACCACGATCATATTTGTGAAATGCATAGTTTTACTTTAACGACGTTTTAGAAATATATATTTGATCAGCCTATATACGTACCCGTCCACATTCATTCTTTCATCACTTTACCTCTCTGTCTTTATCTGCATCTCGTTTGTCTGCTCCTGATAATCTGTTGGTCGGGTTTATTAATTAACGTTCATACTCCTATACACTCTCCTGATCATTAAGTTGCATATTTCAGCATGCTGCACTTCACAGGCAGTATCTTAGTTGTTTTTCTCTCTCCTGCCAGTGGTATCATGGAATTTGGCTGGGAATAAGCCGAGATCTTAAGAACTGTACCTAGATATTTATGAAGTATACATCATCGCAAATATAACGTGTGGGTAACTGAATGCGAAATTCCAAAACGTTTTCTTTCTGGAGAAATTAGCCACCCCTCCATCTGCATTTGTATATTTGCATCAAACAAACATTCGTTTAAAAATACATAATTACAGATAAATCCCACAGACGTGCAAACAGTGCTGTGTTAAGCGTGGATGTTGTAAAAATGCGTTCTTTGCACTTATTAGTTGCGACCAGCTTAAGCGAGTTGCTTATGGAAACAATAGATTTTTTGTTCCATTTATTTCTAATCACTGCTAACTCATTTATTCTCCCTTGTGTTCTTAATACAGCCCAAACCGCAAACTGGGAGATGTCAATCCCAAAAATGAAAGCTGATTTGTCAAAATGTGGTGGGATTAAAAAATTCTACATTCATCACATGATGCATTCGAGCCAATCAGGCCACCCTCTAGTAAAATCCGTTGAAATATTTGTTGGAAAGTATTTGAGGAGAACCACCCACATTCTCTCTGTTCAAGGCAGGTCTAATGGTCCAATATCGTTGTTTTCTAGATCCACCGAGTCGAAGTATATCGTAAGATTTCTATTTGCACGGAAATTGAAGAAAAGTAGTTAACCAGTGTTCATTAGTTAGGGGTAACCATTGTTGATTGGTTTTATAGATGGAGCTGGCAATTATCAATGCTTTCCAAAGAGGCTCATCCAGTGCAGAACCTTCTCTCAGCCTGTTTTTTTTGTCGTTCTTGGGCTTTAGATCAAATAAGCTAAAGGTAAAAGATGAGACTGAGCAGTCAACGGCACATCTCCGATTACTAGAGTCATTTCGTGTTATTAATTTATTGCAAGATAACGGTTCGAGTGAAATTAATCATATTGTCAATGTTACCCTCATGATGTAAGGGCAGCAAAGCAGAAAGTGCAATCAATTGGAACAGACATTCTCGAACATAATCATTGAGCTTTCGATTCTGCCAATCGTTCTGTGCCAATGCATCCATCCTGAACTGTGAATCTCTATTTACAGTAAATAAACGTACCTTTTATGAGTACAGTGGCGATCATGAGCGATTAAACAAGTTTATTGTAAAAACAATAATGCATTTGGATCATTGAATTCGCTCTGGAAACGGCCTCAGTAATGGTCTCCTGTGCCGCACTCGCCGACAAGCCAGCATATGTCACTTTAGAATGTTATAAGATACATCATATTGCGATACAAATACACCAAATGAAACATTATTAAGCTAACTTTTAGGGACTAAATGTATGCACTGAATTATCTATAATTATAGTATTACCTATTATTTATTGGTGTATCAGTCAACATTAGAAAAAGAAACAAAGAAGTCACTGTCGACAGGCGTTTAAGACCTGGAAGTGCCTTTCTGTGTCGTTTTGAATTCCATTTCGCTAGTTTTAACTCCAGTTCCTTAGAAACAAAAATAAAAATATTCACATCCATGTGCCTTTGTTTCCAGTAAATGAAGTTGGAGTGATTGTTTAATTTGTAGTTGATGTGTTTATTTATCGTGATTAAAAAATAGTTCATTTGATTTATTTTGCTTCTTTTCACGCGGTTGCCGTCATACATTCATTTCAGAGGTTGAAAATCAATCATTGTAGGATACTGTAATATATATACTGCAAAACACGGATTATGTGTTTGCGTTTCATGTTAACTTCGTATTATATTATACATTTATTCAAAACCTGATATTCTTAATAATCGGAAACATGGAAGTCTGCATTTAATGATTAGTGCGATTACTGCAAACCAACATTTAGCGAAATGTCCTGACCTGACTTCGAGGATGAACCACGGGCTGCTTAAAGTGAATGTTTAATACTATCCGCACCCACCACCTCTCCCCGCCCCCCAAATAACAGCACATACACGTTTGTAAAAAGGCTTTTTATCATTTTTAAAACAAAATTTCGCCAGACAACTTATGCAATTGGTGAATTTACTTTAAAATATGTAACCAAATGCTATTTAGCCGCATCGAACATATCTTATTAAATGGAGTGATTTTCTTCGTAATATATCTGGTTCCATTTAAATCAGATCTGCTTGGATGTACATTTGTAATTGACTCGTTGCTTTCCTGGCATGAAGAATAGAATATACCTGCAATACAATAATAGAGTACACTAGATAAGACATCATGGGTCGGAAAAGTTAACCCTTCAGAAATTAGATATGTAGGAATGCATATAGCACAGGTGACCTACTTAGATGTGTGTCCAAAATAAAGCACAAATGCGGAAATGTTAAAAAAAACTAAGGCCATTAATGCAGCCTCAAACATTGAATTTACACATACCCGCCAACGTATATTTGCGAATATTAACGTTGTGTGTGCATATTAATTGATGTATATAAATATCTTTTGATATATATGTGCATTTACATATACATAAAGTAAACAGGCAAAATACATGCTTGTATATTATATGTAATAAACGGTTTCATTTCGCATTGCCACATAGATTGTTTAAATATTTATATACATACGTATATTCACAAACACACACACGACATTAAGCTAATAACAATTGAGATAATATTTAGGGCAGGTTGTGCCACGGGACATTTTGTGTATGCAATGTTTCACTTTTATCTGAGTAATTAGTCTTAAATTTACAAAATAAAACAAAGGATAATTAAAGTATTATCTATTAGAGTTTGTTGCATTTCGCGGGGAAATATATTTCATTTCTAAGTCTAAAAACCTAAAATCTAAATTTTAGATCTGAATCTAAATCTAAAAAAAAATAACTGCGAGTATTTGCAAAGATTCTTGAGTATATTCTAGGTAACTGTGCATATATATACCACTATAATTCCACTTAACATATAATATCACACGTCTAAAAATATCCTTGAATGCAACCTAATACACTTTGTATAATATAGAACTTGAGACTTCCTTAAAATTATACATCCATCCATTTCACTTACCGGACTTTCTATGTAGACATAAAGTCAAACATCATATGTAATTACACCTCCAAGTCTGAGATTGCAATAATGATTGTGTATCACGAAAGCAAAAAATATACATTTTCATTCTTCAATGGAGCACGCTTAATTTCTTATTTATTTCTCTGCCTGCAGAACGCAATATCATAGAATGGATGTTGCTCCTGTGTTAATGTGATTTGTTTCTAATAGTTAATGAATTAGAAGTAAAACGTTAGTTTTCCGGCTCTACATGGGCAGATATAAGCAGACACAATATACGTTCCAGTGGCAAATTCTTTGACAGTTATGTGAAAACACACTCTTAAAAAATAAAGCAGCATATCGCCACCTGAACTTTGCCCATTGACCTCAAAACATTTATTAAGTCCCACAATCATAAAATATATGTAACCGCATTCTGAGTCACTGTCATCCAAAGCAATTTACATAACTCATTAATAAAGTATCAGAAAGGACGCGCATGCAATTCATTAATTGTAACTTTCATTAAAATGCAATTCTCGCTGTCTCCTCTGGCACACAGTCGCGGTTAGTTTTCTTGTTGACATTGAACACAAATTCAGTATTGCATTGTTATTCCATATGCTCTTTCAGCTGAAAGGGGTTCAGTCATATTGTCACATTGCAAGTTTAGTGCGCACACATGCGACGTGTGTGGGTCCTGAATGTTCATCTGGGAGACAACGGCATCACACCACGGCTTGGGATATGCTAACCTGACAGAGATTGGGTGCAATTAGAAGACTGCCGCTTTTGCGTTCATGTGAGTGCGCCCACAGGGCACTGAAAAGATTTTTTTTAAAGTCTTTAGGAACACACCGCACCTGTGCATTTTGCAGCAGCGGCTGTTTCTGCAAGATTCAGGGTTAGAAAGCTGGAAGAATCTATCCGAAACATGCAGGAAAATAGTTCGCCTGCTCCGGTAGCAATGTTTGCTATCTTTGGAGGTGAGTACAGCATATTTTACTGACGATCATTCTGAAATTCCAAGCTGTGTTCTTCGAGCCAAGTTCAAAGTAAAGATCTTCCAAGTTCAAAAGCGGCCCTTTCGAGTGAATCTCTGCATCCTTTCTCGCTAATGCAATGTTCGTTTTTGCTTGGCCTGCCGCTCATTTCATTCGAGGAGAGGGTCCTACTAACATACAACCGTATTTTAGTGTCTGTTTTCATGAAAGGAAACACCGCCGAAAACACCATCTGACTATGACTGGGTTTGTTCCAATCTGATATTCTGTTTCTTTGAATCCCGGCCCTGAGTTGCCGCAGTGAAGGGTATAGCTCCATTTTATTTTTATCATAGTGCACACCAAGTTCAAAAACATGACCTGAACTCCCAATTTATCTTCAAATTGACATTTCGTATAAAAGTGTGAACGGGATTTTCGGCTCGAAATGAAACCGCACGCAATTGCCTCAAAAATGCCGGGAAGTGGAGCATTGTTCATGAGCATTTGTAAACAAAACACCGGTATTAGGAAGGCCAAGCCTAAATTATTCAGAGGGGTAGGCTCAGGATTAATTAATGTCTCGTCTATTTGGTCATGCAGTGTGTTAAAAAGGCACTGACGCCCCGTGTTCCACGTGACATGTTGGGCAGCTTAACATTTTGGGCTCCAGATTGCGGAAATTATTGAAATGGTTGCACCAAACTTTGTAATAAAATACCCGAAATAATGTCAACAATTTTTATTGGGAAGATGTGCAGCAGCTAAAAAGAAGCAGGAATGGAAGGAGTACATACTGACAATAACAAATGTGGCCCATTCCTAGTTGCACATGCCTACATACAGACACAGACAACTATCCTGGCATATACTTGTAGTCTGGTATCTCATTTCAGAGAGAAAGAAGGATCGGTCCTCTCAAATTTCTCAAAGGTGTAAAATGTTCGCTTATAATTTACAAACCGTGTTACATTCATGCCAGTCCTTACTAAATACGCATTCCCCTGCGAGACTGCTACTGAGCTATGGGGCACAAAGGGAGTATCAGAAAAACAAATTTAAAGTATTAATTTGGCTTAGTTGTAAATCACAGTGCTTCATGTAGAATCTCTCATTTCAGGATCATTTTGATTCATTTGTTGTGGCCCAGTAAAGAATATAACAATGGAACAATAAGATACAACTCTGGCATTAGTTTCCATCTTCAAATGTGACTCATTTGAAGGCGATCCCTATTATTACTTGGGGTGTCCTTTCATTCTTATTAGAAACACGCTCTTGATCATTACAAGGCCTTCTTATTTCAGTAAGGTGCTCGTTTCTTGAAGTACTTTCTCTTGAATGAACTTTCTGCGAAATTTCCGAGACACTCGGCATAAAAATGGCCGACAAGCAATCGTTGTCTTGTCCTTACCACTGAGCAGGGCTACTAAACAGCCACCCACATAAAACAAACGCAGGGATTTCGTTAAAAGACACGCACTTTGCTGAGGCCAATATTTGCAGTTTGGATTCTGAGATTCGTGAATATTTTGAGGGGTAATCAGGGGAAAATCAAATCATTGCAGAGCCCCCCCCCCCCACATCAACACATAACTAGCGCTCCCCCACCCCCACGATCAACGCCTCCAAGGCTTTTAGTTTGCAGTTTATTTTATTTCACACCATTGATTTCAAAACGTGGAATGATGTCGCCTCGAAAATATATGAATGTTTCAATACTCGCAGCCGTACTAGTTTCAAAGTCAACCAATGTTTGAATTGATAATTGTGATAAAGTATTGCAACAATGTGGAGGGGTTCCGTTAAAGGGCAGCAACTGCTATGTAACAATAACCCCAGTGGAATTTCCCATATTATATTTAGAGGCTTGATCAGGAAATGTCTATGTTCACTTATCCATGGAGATGGTCTTCTCATTTGCAATCTTTTCCCCTCAAAAAGTGATGGTGTAGCAATGAGTTAAATAATTCCACGTTAGAAAATTGGCTTGGGGGTACTACAGTTAAGTGCCTTTGCATTTTCAGGCAATTGAGACGTATGTGCCTTCATTTGCACTGCGATAAACAATGTGCAGTGCAATTCCTGGTAAGAACTAATACAAATACAAATTCCTGCAAAAATGTGCAAAGAACAATATGGCTGGCCGTTTTCATGCCGTATTGATTACCTATTGGGTGACAATAAAAACATCTATTGGCCACAAATATAGTTATCAACTTCTAACTGGTGGATAGTGATAGTTTAGAATGAATGAATCCATGCACGACCAATTATATTTTAATTCACTGCTTCATTACATTACAATTAATGACACGATCGACTTAGCAAATGTCGACTGGGCTCGTCCAAATGTTTATCTTTTTTTCTTGGATGAACATTTGACTGAAGCTTCAATGTGGCTTCAATTTGAGTTCACACGATACAGCTTTCATTTTTTTTTAAAGTACATTTCTTAGGCTTGTGCAGCAGTTTGCCGAGTTGAAGTTCAATGTTAAGCAGGCTGTACGCCCTTAAACTGCAAATCTGTCAAATAACTCAAGTGAAGGATTTCTCTGACAACAATCTTATTTTAATGCTTGTTTTTTTTTATTTTTCAAACTTTAAGAATAGTTTTATATCCGATTGCGTTTCTGATTTTTTTTTTAGCGACCAGGCTTCGAAGTACAGATCAGTGTGCAGAAATTCTGCTTCATCCGGGTCTCAGCCCTCCCGTGGAGTTGGACTCCTGCAGGAAAATAGCCTGCGTCGCAATAATTCACTATCTCCTTAAACGTCTGTATTTACATTACATTTGATTCACATCGAATATCAACCGAATGTCTGCAATGCATGCCTGATCTTACAGCAACAAGGTAGGCCATTACATCTTTGGAAACATCTCTTTTAGTTTTACATGACCCACTCTTGGAAATAAGTATACGAGTGAAGGCTAAAAATGACGACACGAGTCAATTTGATCCAGAAGCGGTATTTGAGAGTCACAGTATATTAAAAAAGCGAACCTTGAATAGAGGGTTGTTAATTGGGAAATGCAGATGGATAGAAAATGGCGAAGCCATTAAGGTAGTGAAGAGATCTGGGCTAATGTATCGGCTTTTATTTAATCGAAAGCGCCATCGCCGGCTTGCCTTTTCGTTTTGGGTGGCTATTAAATCGATGCACGCGTCCCTTTCTCTTATTGCCTTTGAAACATCAGCGGCAAACTAGATAGAACACACCGCGACATATTTACTGAGAGTGCACCCGTGTGGGAGCGAGAGGACGGAGGCAAGAAACTAGATTTTGCTGAACGCGCAGCAAAGACGCAATGCACAGTTAGAAAAAAATAAGCCTTACTCTTCCTAAAAGTCAGCCTGGTTTTATCAAAACAAAGCCGCGTCCCTGTCTCTTTTGGGGGGCGCCTGGTTGCTCGCGTTAGCTGGGAATGTCAGGGATTCCATGTAGGTGGCGTCTTCAGCTTACCCCTGGTCCGCTATAATGTCTATTGCGGGGTTCTGGTGAAGCTGGTTGTCAAAGCTGCTGACAAAACCGCAGGTCAAACTAAACCGCCCGCTCTTGGTTCTCAGAGGCGCCTTGTATTTAATTATATTATGAAGACAACTGTACATGTGTCGGAATTTGGCCATTCGTACAGCGACAGATGGTGCCACTGCCTTTCGGATGTTCTTTCTCCCCAAAAATCCCAAACCTTCAAACAAATCCTGCATCGCCCTGCAGTAATTCTGAACACGAAGTTCGCTCAGTGTACCTATTCAGTTACAAAACCATAATGCACTATTTGAATTATATCTTATTCTTAAACATTTAAATTTGCAGCGACTCACGTGTTATGCATTTCCTGTGCCAATCTGTTTAGTACAAATAAATGTATTTTCTAACGAGATTTTAAATAACTAGGAGTGAGGCCATGCAAATTCTATAGGTCAGTGTAATGAACGATGGCTGCACTGCATAATAATCTCTATAATGCATATTACAAAGCCTGATTATAAAATAATGTGCTGATATCAAATTATAGTAATATTCTCAGTGGTTTCGGGGTCTAAAATTGTTGAATTGGGCGCTGGCTTTATTTTTATAGCGTTTGAATTCAGTTAAAGTAGGTTAGAAAAATGAATAAGATATTTGATGCAGGAACTTTGAAGACTTTACATCTCATTGGTTTCTATGTAACGAAAGAGTTGGAAAAGCAAGATTAAATTGTCAACTCCTTACCCAATAATGTTCCTAGTGCAGAATTTTTTTAAACTGCGTGGAATTTAATTTACATGGAAGGTCTTCTTGGCAAATGTTGATGGCAAAGGTCCTTTTTTCCCAGGAAACCTGTTTGTTTTGGCGCTGCACAGTTGTTTTTGGAACATCAAAAAGCTAATTTGTGACCAATCCTAAGGCAAAGTTTAACTTCAGCTTTTTTCTACAGTCCCATTCTTTTCGACACATCAGGATTCCTCGCAAGGCGCGTCGCGTGTATTTGAATCATAAAGATTGCTACACGGAGATAGTGTGCCGAAATAAAATGCACTTTATTGGTTGTTCTTCAATGAATATAACCCTCGCTAAACTAAGACTATTTTTTAAAAACATCTCAACCTGCACTAAATCCGAATATGGTGCTTATTCAGTTGTCCTTGTTGACACTTCATAGAAATATGGAGAGAGAGAAATGCACCCATGGCAAATGTCAAATAAAACAACATCCCTTTTATCCGCTTTTGGCCACGTCTGGCTGTTCATCCTGAACTTATTTTCAGTGAGGGAAAGTGTTCGTTTTGGAATAACGCATTCGCACAAATTCTGTCTGAAATGTAGAATTGGTCCGCGCATTGCGATTTTTGAAGCTAATATTTCTCGGTGGCCACCTAAGCGGATAAGTGGTTTATCTAATTTTGCTGAGAAGCCGGAGGGTTTGCATGTGATGGAGTTGAACGTGACCATGCCCGCTTGTAACAAGCAAGCGGCAGCATGATAATCTTTTTTAAAAACCATCCTAGGCACCTCACACATCTGTCAGATTTGTACGTATTCAATTTTTTTTAGAGGAGAAATGACCTAATATTGATTTGGAAACACTCACAAATACGCAAACAAGCGTTAATCCAGGTCGAACTTGTGGAGCGGTCTAACTTTGCGTCTCCACGGCTCAGTGTGGTCTCGAGATCATTGTGTGCTCTCATCCTCTTCAGACAAGATAGGGAGATTATTTTGCATAAAGCAGAATTTAGCCATTTAAAGATTGCACTCTCGTCGTTCTATACACATTTCCTATAGAGCTTTAGTCATTATTCATTAGTCATTTCACAAATTCTGTGGAGGCGAACTGTGTCTATTGCACCTTTTGTTTACATTACAATAGCAAGAAAAGAGAAAGCAAATGGGATTATTTGCCAATAAAAAATGCCGACCAATATTCCGGCAGCACCAATATATGTGAGAGAGGTCACAATCCGCGCTGTCTGGAAAATATACAGTTTTTGTTACATTTCCACTGCGGAAATCGTTACGTGTTATTTCCACGTCCACCCTCGCTTCTAATCAGTATGTTGGAGCGACGTGAAGTAAATGTGCCAAATGCGTCTCTGGTGTGAAGGTTGAACACCTTCACAGTATTATTCGAGCTTTCATTCCCCACTTTAGAAATGTGCAGGGCTTAGATGTAAAGAGCTTTGCGCTCCTGGCACGAGGGGGGGAATCCAAAGTGATGCATGTCAATTTCTCCAGGCATCTGGTCACATGACTAGCTTGTCCCTGCGATGTATGGAGATACATTTCCACGTCAGCTTACGTTTCCAAATTTTTACTCCGCGGATCAGCTTCAAAGAGGCAGCAGCATCTAAGGACCATGTTTAGCTGGGCGAATGCAAGCTATTCTTGCGCTAGGGGACCCCAAGCAAGCGATGATGGATTTTGATGAGCGGGTTTCTTGTGGCTCGAATCTTTATTTGCCTAGCTGCACCTATTATGTCTCGGGTCCGGATTTCTCCAGCCTGCCTTCTTTTTTACCCCAAACCCCGGCGTCTCGCCCCATGACATACTCTTACTCGTCCAATATCCCCCAGGTTCAACCTGTGCGAGAAGTTACCTTCAGAGACTATGCCATCGATCCTTCCAATAAGTGGCATCACAGGGGCAATCTGCCCCACTGCTACTCCGCAGAGGAGCTGATGCACAGAGAGTGTCTTCCTGCCAGCACTATGGGCGAGATGCTAATGAAAAATAGCGCCAGCGTCTATCACCCCAGCTCCAACGCGTCTTCCAGCTTCTACAACCCGGTGGGCAGGAACGGTGTCCTACCGCAAGGATTTGATCAGTTTTTCGAGACTGCCTACGGTTCCAGTGAGAATCAGCAGTCGGAGTATTGCGGGGAGAAGAGTCCGGATAAAGTGCCGTCTGCGGCAACTTCAAGTTCGGAGACTTCCAGGGTGTCCGTGGAGAAAGAGACGAGCCCCGGGAGCAGCAGCCCGGAGTCTTCTTCCGGCAACAATGAGGAGAAAGGCAGCAACTCCAGTAGGTAGAGTCAGAGCCCAGTTGTGAGGGAAAGTTTTGCGATCTCGCGCGCTGCTGTTAAAATTTTTATGTGCTGTTTTATAAGCATATAAGAGGGTTTATGGATGGCCTGTAGATTTCCCAACAAAACTTTTTTTTATATAAATGACAGGATCACGTGCTCAGCTCTGAAATTGGCCGTGAAATAACTCCAGCCAATCGCTGCATTAAAATACGTCCAGCAGCACCTCAAAAAAGTGAGATTGGGGTTAGAAATTCTGATCATTTTTAGGATTAGTTGCGAAGTTATGAAAATTGGCTTTTAGCGGCTTGCGATATTTGCGTATATTAATGCACTCAGCAGTTCTATAAAAACACACGTGTTGACACAGAAACTCTATTTATAGGTTGTATTCCGTTCCATAAGTAACCGCTTTAAAACATAATGTGGCAAAGTGACATTTTTAACAGCTATATAAATACTGCAATACCTCTAGCGTGGAGCTTTCCATCATAAAAACTTATTTCAGAGCCGGGTGGCCGTATTTTATTTAATAATCGCATTTTATAGCTGGACTTTTGATCGAGTCAGTCTCAATGTTGCAATATTGCTCCTGAAGGCTGCTGCATGCTGAGTTTTACAGCGTAGAATGACTATAGAATTAAGCCCCCCTCCCCTAAGGAACTGATTGTCCCTCCTAGTGCCTAGCTGAAGATTCCCATTCCCCAGTTTTAGTTTGAACTCCTCAGATAAAATAACACTTTTTTTGTTCTCCTCCATTTCACCCATTTCCTGGGTTTAATGCACGCTCAGTCGAACGGTTCACCTTTTGAGACATAACGTTTTGCCTTTTCTAAAAGAACGTGTAGCTGCTGGTCCAAAGCTGCGGGAAGCTCATTTGTAACTTTGAAGTACATCATTGGAACGGGAGTATTCCAGCTTCAACTTAACAATTCCACAACCATTAGAACCAATACAGATCGAGGCAGCCATCTTTTTGCCCAAGGACTGGTGAAATATGAATGAAAAGAGGTGTTTACGCTTTAGCGAACAATTGGGTTCTTTGGCACTGTTGGGTGGGAGTGGGGGGAGACACTTGTGTGAAAATCAGGAGCTATGGACAGCCACCCAATAACCCCCAACCTCAGTGAATGTGTTCACAGTAAAGCATATATAACGCATGGGAAAGATGATGGTTCCCCTTCACTTCCAACGATCAAAGTTTAACGTGCTGTTTACCTGTTGCAGGTGGCCAGCGTACACGCAAAAAGAGATGCCCCTACACCAAGTACCAGATCAGAGAGCTGGAGAGAGAATTTTTTTTCAGTGTTTATATCAACAAAGAGAAGCGGCTGCAACTTTCCCGGATGCTCAACTTAACCGACCGGCAAGTTAAAATTTGGTTTCAAAACAGGAGGATGAAGGAAAAGAAGTTAAACAGGGACCGCCTTCAATATTACACCACGAATCCATTGCTTTGAGATTAGACTGAGATTCCAAAGAGGCATTTCTCCTTCCTAACTTCGCCTTCTACGAAGAAAGCGACCAGGGCAGAATGCAGAGGTAAAACAGAACTCAAGTTCGAGTTTGGGAGCAGACACTTCGGTACAGTTTTGACAGGCCGGACAACTTTGCAAAACTAAATGGGACGTCTAGATTCAACTTTTAAAAAAAACTAACTGGAATTAATGTTCATCGTTTAGTTCACATACACAAACACATACACACACACACTATTATATCCTCATTCGTGTGATCTCCATGCTTTGTACAAAGGGCGTCTCAAGAGATTATTGTTGGGGTGCCAAGGTGAATGTTTGGATTTAGTTCAGCGAAACAGATTTGTCTTAATTCTAAGAAGAATGCAGCTTCTATGTGAACACGGACCTGTATATGGGAGCCCGAGGAGAACGAGTGGACTGTTGTGGACCAGCTGCAATATAAAAACAAAGTAATAAAATGTGCGCATGCTTTAGATTAGGACGCTTTCAGTGGCGCTCACTATCAATCACAACTATTGGGTATATATATATTTTATTTTCAATTAGAATGAGTAACAAGCAGCCTCGTGCTTTTGCAACTGAACCTTCCGTAAAGGGGGGAAATTTGCGCGACAATTCTCTAAACAATGCCTGCTCATCAGCGCTTAGGACACTGAAACTTGTCGATAGGAAAGGCAGATAAAACCCTGCATCTCTACAATAAATCCGTGTTTTTCACCCCATAAATAATGATGACTAGTTCCCACCCCACCTTCACTGTCCCAAACGGAGAGAATGCATGTAAATACCCAACCTGGATTTCATTCTCATAAGATGGCTGCTGATGAGACTCAAAGGCGTTTTTGTGTTAAATTCATAATCGCCACCAAAATAAGCAAGTGTGCTTCAATTCTGTTTCGAATGTTAAGATTGTACCTTTTTTGCCGTGGTACTCTCTGTATAAACACTTTACCGTTAAAAACATAGCTTGGATAATGCGATTTTTGAAAACAGGCTATTTTATGCTTGCTGAAGCAATCCGTGAGTGTTTACTTGTACTTGACATATTGTGCGTCGTAATTTGCAAATGCAGTTTTTACTTTTAACTTTTCAAACAGGAGACACTACCCATGATGGCATACTTGAGCACAAAGTATTGTAAATATTTCGCTCTTTTGGTACAGTATGAATGTGTATTTACAGTTTTAAATAGGATTAGGGTTTAAAAACTGCTGCTCATGCATCTATTATTTTCACGGATTCCTTCACGAGATGACAAGTTTGCAGTACTTACAATATCGAAGCCATCTTAATCCGTGTGAACCAAAGACAGAAACTTATTTTCCTTGAACACATACGTGTTTTATTGCACAATGGTAACATTTCCTGTACTTCACCGTATAATCTTTTTAGAGGCCGATATACCTATAGGCCGCATTGTACAACTCTCGCCTACCCGTTACCTGATAATGTATACCAGCCTTTAAAAATAGTTCTCTCTATTATACCAATTTAATTTAAATGTTTCGTTGTGATTTCCGTCATTCCCCTCACGAAAGTAGGCGATTTCCTTGGACTTACACATAAAATGACAGATGACAGTGGCCGAGTGTTTGCTTTTGCCTCTTTTGGAGGTAATTTCAGATTAATCTGCAAAACACTGAAATGTATTAAAGAGGCTGGAATCTGCACCGCACATCGTGGTGCCTTTTTTTTACATTAAACATTTAGATTTTGAAAAGAATCACGAATTCCTTGAAGGGAAGGTCTTAATCAAATGCTGTTTAATTAAATGTGATGCCGACATTTGCTTAACATTTGTATATAATTTATATTTATCGGTTTGACAAAAAGGGTGTAAGATTTGCATGTATACGTTGAGAGAGTGCACAGTGGGATACACGGCGGAAAATCTGCTTTTTTTTCTTGAGGACGATCAATGTAGGTTTCTTCAACTTTGCCGGATATTCAAGGCGAAAGGTAAAGCACCTGCAAAGAGCTGTATTATTGTGCATTCCATGTACGTAATAAACAATCATTAAAAGCTGGATAACATTCCACATCATTCTACATGCATGGGTATGCTTTTTAGTTTATTTTCTGAAAACCTGGACATTCAAATTAGACTTTGGGCAGTGCAACACCAGTTTGCTTCTCAATGGCAGAACTGAACACAATTTGACAGAAACAAAACCGGTTGAATTGCCAGAACTCGCCTTAAACATAAGTTTATCTGGTAAAAGCAAAACTTGACCCTGCAATTCGGTTAATATGGCGAATTTAATTCCCCGATTGGCAAACATGCCACTGCGTTTGATTGGGTTTGTAGGGATCTGGTTTAGCACCAACTGTTACAGCTTTCATTTGTATTACAATATTTTTAATGCCAGTTTGCATTCTCTTTTCCTGCTTGTTTCCTGGCTTTGAACTTCTGTTGCGCCATGGACGTCACCTCTAACCTTGTTGCGAGGGAGGGTGGTGGTGGGGGGCGGGTGGTGAGGGGATAATCAGACCTGAAGCTTCTACACACTGGTTAGACTCCCACCGGAGATAGCCGGAACCCGATACAAATTTTAAGCGATTGAGAGTTCCAAGCGAGTTACAATCTGGTATCATGGAAGTTTAATGTTGCCTGCGGGGTTGCTTTAATCATGAATGATACCGGCCGCGAATAAAGATTTGAGTGTAGCTTTTAGTTGTGTGGAAGAGGGAGTTGAGATCAGCGTTGTGCCGGATTAAGGGGCTGTGGCATTCAAAGCAAATGACACAGCATCGTCTCTGTTGCTGTGGTTACTAACTGCCGGGCAAGCCATAAAGCCTGTTTAATGTGGTCCGTTGCATATTTCCAAGAATACCGCAATCTATTTAGAATTCCAACTGTGGCGAACCTTATCTAATAATTCGTTTTTAGCTGCTCTGTTATGCCGGATATTTTTCTCGATTCCTTCTCCGTTTTCGTGTTGCCGCACCAGAGAACTGTGACAATGAATTAATTCAAAGGACGTTCAGTCCACATGGTGGCGCCATTTAGATCAATGTCAAAGCCGCTGTAGGGCAGGAAAAATCCATAAGCAGAAATACTTGGTCCATCGTTTTTCCAAAGCACGAGTTCCAAAAGAAATATGTTCGTTTCTTAAATGCGAATCGAATGCTGAAGAACTTGGCAAGATAAATTCAATCCAACAAGCACGGAATGTCCCAAAAGAGCTCCAAAATAATCGTTTTTGCTAACAAAGGTAGGTGAGTAGACTCCATGTAGACACAACATGGACGTTTTATTCGACCCAAATCCATATAATAGTTTAAAGATTTTTCAACCCGCTTGATGAATGTTACGACACCGGTGTCAATGAAATAAATATCTCAGATTTTATGTTTCAGCTAATGTAGCAATTAAAGATTGGAGGGCTGAAAGTTCCTTTTGAATTTTCTTTTATTTCGTCGGAAACTCCTCTGGGAAAGGGGAACTGCCCGGTTTCATTTCACAGCAGACTGGAATGGAATTTTGAAATGTAGCATAGTCAATCCGATAAAGTTTACCGTTTAAGTAAAACACTTACGGTAAACCATTTTATAACAGTAACAATATGAAATGTCTATCGTCAGATTTGTTGGCCATGGAAAAATGGTTCGATTCAGGAATTAAGCTTTTACATTATATTTATATTTACTCCTACACGTTCTGTCGTTGCATGATGTTGCACACTTTCACTTTTATAACGCTATCTATCACAACAGCCTGGCATTCCTGTTCTTACAATTTAATGTGAAAAGTTAAATTACATTTGTTTCTCAACAATCAGGGCTTTTTGTATTTTTAGGATTCGAATCCCTAAATAATCGTATGTGTGATTTAAAATCTCAGATAAAGTTCAAACACACACCCGTTGGTCTTGGTATTGGGGTTCAATATACTGCGCATTTCTGTAACTTGTCTGCTGCCTGCTCTTGTGCGTCTCCCGTTGATACGAAAAACATTCAACTGTCGTGTTAAATAAATAATCCATTCTGCCGTTTTTTTTCATGCGTTTTAAAAATATTGATTCAAAGTTAAAACTTAAACTGAATCGCTGGACTTGCCTGATGCACTAATTTGCGATTTTCCCTTTGTACGCCAGAGCGGGCTATGTTGTCTCCCTTCAGTTAAAAGTTAACTTTTAAATTTAAAGAATCATTGCATTTGTTGCAATTTTAAGATTTTTAATTCTACAAGACACCACCTTATTTGTATTTCACGCATCACACGAGGTTAAACGCTTAAATCAGAAATGCATGTAATCTATATTTACAGAATATTTTTCTGCATATTTTTTCATTCAAGTGTCCTATGGTTTTTTTTTTATATGGGCAGCTAATTAACAAAGACATTAAAATCGAAACACAATAGTCTTCAATAAAGCAAAACATTTAACAGAACTTAATTTTAGTTCTGGATTTATTCATTAACGTAAACACGATTTAAGTGGCATTCTGAAACAAATTTGTTCTGAACATTATATTTGTTGGTCTTAAATTATATGTGCAGGAAAACAGACCCAATTTGTCCTGTAGAACCTTTCTTTCGATAACGCGTCCCTCTAATAAATGGCCAAGCTAAAATTACACAAACTACATGCGACAACTATTATTACGTTGAGTTGTTGTGTATGCATTGGAAGTAAAGGTGTACATAATGTATTTTTATTCGCTGTGTGCTTGCGTGTAAACTTGTGAACGTTTACGTGGCCGTGCTTATCTAGTAAAAAGTTTGTTTTTTAAAAAAAGCTATATTTGAATTTTCGTCTGGGTTTACACCAATTTTTTTTGCTTTCGTTAAATTGCAACTGACTTTGTTTCTAATTCTGGATAATGTTTAGAGTGTATATTTGCAATATATGTTCTCCCTCTCAGTTTATCCCTTTGTTTTAGACGTTGTGACAAAAACGACATCTTCCAATTCTTACGCGCTTGTTATTTTAATAAAATGTTAGCTAGTGGTCGGTGCATGTCATGAAGCATATTCCCATCAAGAATCAGCACAACTTCAATATTTAATGCATCCGAGTTAGAAGCTGAGGCAATTTCAGGTCACAGCGCCCTCTGGGTTTAGGATCAGCACTTGCACAGAGCACACCAGTGTTTCATTCTGGGTATCCTTGCTGTTAAAAGTCTAATCTGGTATTGTGGAACTAAACGATTTTGATGATCAGAAGTTAATTAAAAAAAACTAATAATAGGGCTCTGTTCCTGCGGGCAATTATCATCTTCGTGTTTGCTCCCACGACAAACACACATTGTCAGTGGTAGCCTATTTGTAAAAGGCTGTATATTTAAAAAGAGACGCCAACAGCAATCTCCCTTTACTTTTGCTCGGAATATGGGACTTGGTGTTCCAAAAAGCGTTTCACATTTCACAATTGCCAAAATAACAACATTTAAAATGTATGCAAGCATTAAACGGCTCGTTAAATGGTTTAGGGGTGCATCATCGTATAACTGGATAAATCCCCAAATACGCCGGAGAAACAGTAAAGATCTTGCACGTGAGATTGCAAACACTTTGCAGCAGTGAGGAATGAATAAGAAACAGTAAGAGGAACTAAAGAACAAACATTAGCCCCCGACCTGCCGCTGTGAGCTTTAATTTAACTGTTCGGAAAATAGAAGCGTCTAGACATCCCCAAGTTAATTGCACTTTCATCGATTTTTTTTAGATTAGCTAATTTCTTCTTTCGCTTTTTCAGTGAAAACGCATTGCCACCGTTTTTCATTTTGTGTAGCTCGCTACGTTTTGTAATCATTCATATTCAAATACATTTTCGAGTTCGAGCCCCACACGCGTTTCTTTGCAGACAGACTTCCGCAGTGTAACAACTGAACTCTGCAAGCAAAATAACAATGCACGTTAAAAAGAATTTTGCTAAAGGACAGCCTTGTTTCTAAAGCAGTGAATTGCAAACAGAAATGAGAGCACTGGTTACAGTAGGTTCTTTGTTTGGAAGAGGGAAGTGTAATAGCGAGAAGTTAACGTTGACTTTATTCTGGATCATTGAACCTATATATTAAACAGAAGTAGCATGCCTGCACTTCATATTTGAAGAAGTTACGCGGCATCTTGCTCGAAGACATTTGTCATTCCGTTAGATTATTGAGTGACTTTAGATTGAGTATTGATACCACAAATCCTTCTTTGTTCTGGGACAGCAAACTATTGAATGATCGCGTTCCGATCATTGCAGCTCGACACAGGAGACTAATCTGAGAAATTTGTTGTAATTGCATATTGTACGCCCGGACTTTATTTTCTACGTGGTACATAACATGGGCATTCTTTTGGTTTGCGACCTGACCCCCGCTGCGTCACCTTCACCGTGGCCTAAGCGACTGAATCGCCGCTTTTTTTTTGGGGGGGGGGGGGGGGGGAATAAAGCCTGTGAGCAATTCTGTCAGCGGATTTCAAAAAAACAAGCGGTGCACTAATTTACATAGAATGATGCCAAATAAAATGAGAATCCGTGGATCGGACTGTAAATTATACAAATTAACATCAAGTTACGTTTGCAAATAAATGAAAGCCGCTCGGTATTTCAACAAAATCCCATCAAAATCTCTTTAATTATAAAGCGACATGGAAGGGTATATGTGAGCGTGTCGGCGCTTTCTCTGCTTATGTTCTTGTGTTTTGTTTGCGTGCTTTCTGCAAATTTGAACATTTTTCACCTGTGTTCTTTGGTCCGAGTCGTTGTTAAGACTTCTCTTTTTTTTAAAAAAAATCTAGACGTATCAACGTGCCATTCACAATACTGCAGAGGAAACAATTCGCTCTATTCAGCCTAGATAATAGAGTTTCAACTCTGACAACACGGCCCCCCACACTATTTCCATCGGAAAGTTTACTTTGAATTGCTAGAAAAGTTTTTAATTGAGCAGGCTGGATTGACAGAAATTGTTGCTGATATATGAAATGATGTGTAAATGATTGTAATTTTCACCAGGAGCGCCAGCCTTCAGTTTCACATTTAGAACGTTCACCTTGTGAAATGTTGTGCATTGTTCACATTCAGACAGAAAAAGTTAAATTGCTGAACTGAAATCGGTCAAAGTAAAACAAATGAATTGTGCTCATATTTTGACTCGAAGCATCTTCGCTGATCGATTAAAGCAAATATGTTTTATTATTTACTGGGATTAATGTTAGCATACCAACCCGCGTTCACCATTCATGCGTTATTTCTGTCTGATTTTATATTTAATCGGACCTGCTGTACAATGGTAAAGGAGGTTTCCACCCCTGTTTTTTGATTCCACTCCCCATTCCTGTCTGTTGGAATGCATTTGTTAAATGATTGTTTAAACAGCATTATTTGCTTCTCTCTGTTTTAACACAATGCTGTGTTTGCTCTGAGCAATAAGTGTCTCCAAAACTACTCACCGCTTTCCCTGCAGTGAATTGCGGTGGCGGCAATTTTAACAAACCATTTAGAATTATAGATTAAGTTAAAATAAGCTTGATTTCAACAGGGACAAGTTCTCGTCTTCATTATTTTAACGTTCTTGACTGCGGTCCGTGTCCTTTCGTCTGTTTTTCAGCAGAAAACTCTATAAAGTTCCCATTGGGAAACTTTAAAAGAAATCCAGGGTTTTATTTTTCTATTTTAATGTACTTCATGTTTTAAACGGTAAAAGAAAAAGCGAAACACTGATATAGTGGGGTTGTCAATCTCCAGTGCCTTTTTGTCCATAAAACGTACTCACTTTCATAAAGTTTACTTTAAAAAATAACCTCTTTACAAAAGCATTCTGATGGACAAGCTGTGGAGTGGCCTCAGATGCCAAACTGTTAAACCGTTTAATACATAGCAAGTTTGCAGGCGCCACTGATTTCAGATTTATTTTTTGAGGTGCAAATCTTTTCTTGCTTCGCCCTCGCCGGCGAATCATGGAGAATTAAATATTTCTTTTTAAAGAAGAAGAGGATATATATTAAAATAGAATCCGCGGATAGCAAGTACTTGTTCCAGTAGTAGACTGAAAGGAACACACCGCGCACATACAATGGCGCGTACACTTGAAGAGTGAGACGATTTTAAAAAAAAAGACTTCACAAAGTGTGCCATACATTTTGTTCAGGAAATCAGAGGTAACAAATGACAAGTAATCTCAGTCAGGGCGGCAAGGGAGGGATGCGTGAGACTTCTCTTCGGGCCTTTATTTCGGCAAACACAGTGAAAGACTCATTCTGTCTGACTTTCAGTTTTAAGTTCACGATCGAGGCTAAGAACAAGCCGGAGCTCAGTGCGGTCAGTCTGCTGAGTTCAGACTCTCTTTTACTAGGGCCCCAGCGCTCCTTTCATTGCTTTCTCCCTTCGCTCTTTCGCTGGCTGGACAATGTATAGTTTACCCCATTCGATGCAATGTTTCAAGACGTTAGTTTATTGCTGGAGCGTCCAAGGAAAAATTGAGAAATCTTGCGATCGATAGAGCTTGGCGATGAGAAAATTGTCTTCGTTAGTCTCTCTTATGTCAAGGGGAATGTGTTAAAAGCCACGAGAAATGTACAACATGCGGATTTAGGCGGATTCTGAAGCTGTTTCTATTTATTTTTGGTCATGTTACACGTTCAAGCCATTTCACATTTTTTTTCTCGGCGGAGTTAATCATATTTTTTGACTGTTGGCAATGTCGTAATTGGGACTTAACGGCGCCTTAGAAACTAGGAACGAAACTCCCCCCTCCCCACCCCGCAAGTCCTTCCTGTGTCAATTGCTTCCCCGTGCGTTTTTTAATGCAGACAAGAATCACACGGCCCTCGCCCCATTCCTACCAATAATGTTCAGAAAGGACACCAGTTCCCTGAGAAACTGAAGCAACCAATCTACTGACCACATTACAATTTTACTGGGAAATTGGATTATAAAGGTTTAAGACCACATCCTATCCAAAAAATACACGAATAAAATTATCCAAATATGGAATCCATGTATTAAGCAATGATATATTTACCAGCAGAACCCAGATAAATATTCTGCCTTCAACACATAAACGCGCTGCTAGCTAGCACTGGTGTACAGTAACTTGAATCTTTATATATGAGACTCCTGTATAGATGACAATTGTTATTTCCCTCCCATTAAATCTTTGTATGCTCCCCTGATCATACGTGTCATATGCACAGTGGGACTGCAAAATGAACATTTTCATTTTTTGGGGGATAAAGTACATTTAAGTTTTTTTATAGGCTTTCTAGACGGCCCTGATAATTCTAAGCAGTTGTTTGTACTAAGGAACCAAGCAAGGACAAGAAATCCTCTGAGAACGGCCCCTTAGCAAACACGATGCGTGCAAAGCCGGCCTTCACATCCCGCTGATTTGATCACAAACGATATTTTGAATAACCTGCTTTGGATTAGCAACATTTTCTGAGCTTTAGCGCAGCGCCAGGAGCTAAAATAACAATTGGAATGACAGTGTGGAGATGGGGTTTGCTGACGATGGGGGTAATTTCGCAGGCGGTTTAGAATGGACTGTGCAGGAAAAGGCAGCAATGCCAGAGGCTGAAGATTGTCACTATGAAATCACACTCTCTACTCCCGGTCCCAACCTGGAGACTACACTTGCGAGCGTCATTGTTGGCTGCACTGGATTACAGAGGTGGCCGAATAAAATACAACTAACATGTCTCCTATTTGGAGCCGCGTTGATATATGTCACATTGTACAGAAATGTCACAAAATCGCCAATTCAAAAAGAAACTGTGCGCACACATTAGTCAACAGGCACGTTTCCTTCGACCCCAAGATGTTTTTGTTGGAGGTGGGGTGACTTACTTCTTAATTCCTTTGTCGCTTAAATTCTACCGGCACCAACAATAAGGATAAGCATGGCACTTGGACTATATTTGTCCTTGAACGCTACCTCATTCCGGAAAAAAAAGTTCACAAAGCGAAGCTCCCGCTTCCCTCCTGAAATGGGGGCAGCGCAGTTACAGTTTTTTTGTTGCCGTCTGACTTTATTTTCAGAAGTTACATTTCAGATAGGGTGGCGGCAGAAACTCTGCATGAAGCTTCTGTTTCTGCGCTTTATTTTAAACTTGACCGGTTTGTAGTTGGGCGCCTTGTAAAATCTTGTTTAACACTCTTGTTTTCTCTTTTTAAGACGGAATGATGAGATCGATTTTATAGATGTGGTAAATGCTGTTTACTGTAGCCCAGACAGCCGAAGACCACATGGTTAAAACATTTTGAAAGAAATGTTTCGATTTCTCGAAATGGCAAGTATGAAATATCAGAAATGGTCAAGGTTCAATTAGCTTCTAATATGCAATGCTGGTGAAATAGAAGAGGAAAGATAATAAATGGGTTATGTTACTTTATTAGTTTGTTGTCACTGACCTTCTACACTTAACCTACAGAGCTTCAGCACGTTGCATTAACCTACTAAACTTTAGGCTACAGACATCAAGCCAGAAATGCAATGTAGCGGCTGCATGTTCAGACCACGCGTTACAGAATAGTACTCGATCAGCAAAGTCCCAGTGTGGATCAGAATTGTAGTGATCACCGTGAAAATGTAGCAGCAACCGGCGGGCTAATCATAGGCAGACCCGTGAAAGTCAAGATTACTCATGTGTTCTCGCCTGCAGCCGCCAGGGAATCTTAGCGCGTGATTACAACTGCATAATAACAGTTGGGCTGAAACTTTCCTTTTATTTTTGTCAACTTCATCTGTGAGTAATTTGAAATAATAAACGGATTGCTCCTATGACTCAGTGACGCCGCGGTTATGTCTTTGCTGAAAGTTCTGGTGATAGCCCGTTACAAACTGGAGCCCCGCTTTTATTATATTTGAAGGACGTGATTCCAATAAAGTAGAACCGAGTAAATAAAGATGCATTTAGACGCTTTTGCAGTTTACCGAATACATATGGTGACCTTATTGCAGTTCTGGTGACGCAGCCCTCCGTGGAGGAGGGGCTTATGTCCAACTGTGCCATTCGATTGGCCCATCCCGCCTGTCGTGCTGCGGAGGTATCTCTAATCATATTCAGCGTGTTTGCACAAGAAATGTCAGCCTGAACTGGATATCTTCTGCCTTCGCCAAATTACCCCACAACAATGTCATGCTCAGACAGCCCGTCTGCAAACTCCTTTTTAGTAGATTCTCTCATCAGCGTGGGCCGTGGCGGGGAAGGAACCTATTACCCCAACAGCAGCGTGTACCTGCCGCCAGCCTCTGAGCTCCCTTACGGCACCCAGAACTGTGGACTTTTCCCATCTCTGAGCAAACGCAGCGAGAACAACTCTCAGAGTATGGTTTTGACTTCTCATCCTTATATGAGCGGGATGGAGGTCTGGTCAGATCCCCCAAGGTCCTGCCGCATGGAGCAACCTGCAGCCCAGCAAGTAGCAGCCTGTTCCTTCCCCCAGAATATCAAAGAAGAGAATGCATATTGTTTATATGATTCTGAGAAATGTCCCAAAAGCGCAACAGCAACAGATCTCTCCACCTTCCCAAGGCTAACATCAGATTCGTGCTCCAATAGTGACACGACTACTAGCGGCGGGGTTCCTGTCCCTGGCTATTTCCGTCTGTCCCAAGCCTATCCGACATCCAAACAGACACTTTATAACAACACGGGGCAGGTTGGGGCCTCTCCATTCGTACCCCAGTCCCAGATCCGTTTTGGAACACCCCCTTCTTCAGCTTCGACCCCGACTGAGTTGGGGAGGAAAGGAAGTGAGGGGACTTCCCCCGGTCATTTAACCTGCGGTTCGGAAAGAGAAGAGACAGAAGCTCCGGCTTCTTCAGCGAACGAAGAGTCATCTCCAGTCCCATCAGAAATCAGTAAAAACTCTCCTGAGAAAGAAACAAAAGGTAGGTAAATAAGAGGCGGGGGGTGGTGGTGGTTGGGGGGGGGGGGGGGGATTCATGCAGCCAGCATTCAAACACGGGTAGACGTGGCAGGTACAGCCAACAAGCGTAACAAAGGGGTTTTTATTCTGACCTTGTGAACTTTTTATTTTTGGGCGTGAGCTATGCTGTAAAAATTAATGCCTACTATAGTTTATAGCACGGGCCCACGCTCCGGAGTCAATTGTAGCCACATTCTAAACTTGTCAGATAAGTTACAAACCACGGAACCTTTCTGCAGTTATTTAAGTGGACCGCATAGAAGGGACATATTTGCACACAGGGTCCAAAGTAAACACAGCACAGCCAATAAATAATACTCAAAGGAACCCAGTGATGTTTTATGTTCTACCGCTCTTTTCGAGGAAAACATGAAAAATGGAGAAAAGTTTTCATAGTATGGAAGACTGACACTAACATCTTTCACTGTACGATGTGTTACAGCCTCCCCAGTGCAGAGTTAGTATCCGCTTAGATTTTTTTTAAAAATCACATGTGAACATACAAATATGTGGTAGTCGTTAGTTAGTTTCTACATTGTCTGAAATCAGGTGGGAAGCTAGATGGAGGCATATCGCCCCAGAAAGACTGGGATTCTGTGGACAATTTTAGTTTTGACTTTAACGAACTTCCGAAGAAACCATTTTCTAAAGTTGTTTCAAATAACGTGAACCAAAAGGCTCTTAAAAAGGTCTGAGCCCATTCTGGCGATGAAGAAAACACTCCAGTCTGTTTTGTTTGAATTGTGCACGTCAACGAAAAACTTTGCTTCAATTTCTCAGGCTAAAGCAACAGATAGAGACAGGTTTCAGCAGGACGAGAAAGCGGGCTGAAAACATGAGTTCGGAATGATACTACAGGGGAAGACACGCCTACTCGTGGGAATCAAAATATTGAATTTGACCGATAATTGCAGTAAAACAAATCCAGCAATGCATAACTAATTATTAAGCCAGCATCCAGCTAGGTTATAAAAGGAGAATGAAAGAGATTCCTGCAGAGTAAAAATGAAACCAGACAATGTCAACTCCAAGTATATAACAGGCTCAGCAATCATTAAAAAAAAATTAACAGCATCAAAATATCGTTTCCAAACTAATTTGTCTTCCGTTTCAATTCAGCTGAAACTCACTTTCACACCACGGAGCACTGCATTTGCAAACATGTTTGAGCCCTAAAGAAATTAAAAATGTCATGTTTTGAGTTCCATGTGGATGTGTACATAACGTGCTGACAAATAGAGAAGATGTATAATATTAACTACAATGCAGTGGCATGAAATCCAGACATAACATCCCCGATTGGAAGATGTAGCATTTTAAATATTTCATAACACATCCGAATATATTTCGATTCAGTGAAGGGTACAATATAGCCATCACGTGTAGTTTTTTATTTAAAATTATATTACCAAACATGATAAACATTCTTCTCTCTCTCTCTCCATCTTCTATCTCGTCTGTCTCTATTTATCCTTCTATTTGCTTTCTCATTCTCTTCCCCTCTCATTCTCCCCCCTTTACTCACTAGGAGAGGTGAAAGCTGAGAACGGGGCGAACTGGCTGACTGCAAAGAGTGGCAGAAAAAAACGTTGCCCTTACACCAAACATCAGACCCTGGAGCTGGAGAAAGAGTTTCTCTTCAACATGTACCTGACTCGAGAGCGTCGCCTAGAGATTAGCCGCGGTGTCCACCTGACTGACAGACAGGTCAAAATCTGGTTTCAAAATCGCAGGATGAAACTCAAGAAAATGAATCGTGAGAATAGGATTCGGGAGCTTACAGCTAACTTCAGCTTTTCATGATGACCACAAAAACTGTTTTACGGATTTTAACGGGACATCGGCAAGCTGTGCTATTGTTACTAAAAGACTAAAAACTTTTCAACTTACCTCTGACTTCTCAGCCGTGTGCTGGTTGTAGATATTTACGATTTATGTGTTTTGTTTATATTTGTGGCGGGAGTCTGTTTCTGTAACTATAATAATAAGTGTTGCCATTGATAAGCAAGGCGTGCACAGAAGTTATCGCCTTGTATGATGATTTTTCCAAAAAAAACTGTGGGGGGGGGGGGAGGGGGGACTTGACAACAATCTTTTAATTGTGCTAATTACCAATTATCAGCTAAGTAAATCAAACTTTGTAATGTCTAAATACAGATGACCCACGCTGTTAAAATAATTCCCAAATAAGTAACTATCGTATACTGACATGTTAATAGAAGTTAAATGTGAATATGCTGTAAAATGTGTTGTTGCATAAATATATCATATACCATGATCAGAGGCATCAGAACACATGTAAATGTGAAATATTGTTGTAAAGGCGGAAGAGTAGAATGTACCACCTTTTATTCACTGCCGTCCATTCACTTTTAGAAGGAAAAGGTTTTTAAAAAACCAAATAGAATTGATTCATTTGGGTTTGCAAAGATGAAATACTCTGAATGAGGACTCAAATTCTACTCAATCCTATTGCTGCTGCACTGTGTACCTATACAACATTTGTGTTTTCTTCAAAGATGAATAAAACGTATTTGGTCGGAGTCCTTTGAGATAGGTATATGTATATT
Organism: Scyliorhinus torazame; assembly: GCF_047496885.1. Taxonomy (NCBI): domain Eukaryota; kingdom Metazoa; phylum Chordata; class Chondrichthyes; order Carcharhiniformes; family Scyliorhinidae; genus Scyliorhinus; species Scyliorhinus torazame. The sequence goes on from NC_092712.1 coordinate 217,186,459, forward strand.
GTTTTGACTTCATTTTGTGTTCGATTTCTTTTTTCTTACCTTATCTGTTGAGGACGCTTTCAGGGGGAATGCTGGGCTTAAAGATTGGCAATTACCGTTGCAATCTATTTAAATATTACCTAGACGGTCGTAATTTGTCTGGGCTATATAGCAATGGTGCTGTAACGTTTGTCGGCTTTTGTTGAGTTTTATGACTTGCTAGTATATCTGGGTTGTTGCTGTCTTGGACGAGTGGTTTCAGTTGAGCGAACAGCCACGAAGACAGAGGAAGCAGAGCACGGCTCGGATGTAGGAAATTGATTTTCTTTGAACACAATACACTTCAGATCCTTTAATCGGTTAAAATCAGATGAGTGTGAGGAATCGAAAAAAGCAGCAGATAAGACCTTTGGAGACATTTACGATGGAGGTAAGGTCTGTAAGAGGAACGAACGTTTAGGCCTATTCTTTTACATTTGAAACTGATAGGTAAGGGACTCTTTTTAACAATCTCGCATTTGGTATATTTTGAAATGCCAATACTGCTTCTCGCAAATAACAGTTGAAGTTGCTATTTCGTCTTTTGCTCGTGCGGGGGAGAAGAGAAGACGAAAATCTATCTCTGTAGTCTATGTCATCTGACTAGCTCTTTTCTTCAGGCAAACCTTGAACTCGTGATTATTGCAGTGCAGACAAGTTGCTATGGCGTATCATCACTGGAGTGAATGACATGCATTCAGATCGCGTGAAATCCTGCACAGAGATAATAAAGAACTCACCATATTTAGTGGGGAGCTAACAATTATTCTCGTGCTGAATTTGCAACTAAATCTATTCATTTGAATACAATTCCGGCCAGGATCGCGAAAAAGATGGAATTACTTGGGGGATTATTAGAAGGACCCACAATATTGCACGATGAAGGATTGCCTATGATATTTGGTAAATTGCATGCGAAGTTGTGGCGAGAATAATCGTAACGTGACTTTTTTCTATTTGAGTAAGCTTGTTGAATGTGCATTTAGGTCATCCCTATGTGTGTACAGTGATAGGAAACTAAAGAGCAGAGATAGAACTGATGTGTGATTTAGGTAGTTTCATGTTGTTGGGGCTCAAGTCTATCTCTACAACACGAAACTGCCTGAATTACTGCAGTTATCGTCTTCGCCAGTGAGTTCTGTCGCTGGTTTGGAAAGAAGCCGCAGTTACTCAATAACCACCAATAAGTAAAATGTTTTGGTTTCGCATTGCCAACAGAAAGTGTCATGTTTTGTGACAGGGATAGCAATGTTTTATAAAAAGAAATAACCATTGTTTTTTGGACAAGTCTTTTTTTTCCAATTAATACAACTGTGTAAATTATATTTTGAAGAGCAGCGTGCCTTCTATATTTTGCAAGCAAACTCTGGGCCATGCTTCGTTAACGTTGTTGTCAATTGGTTTTTTAAAAAATGTAATGTTTCTCATTAGATTTGCTCTTTTTTTCTCGAAGAACGATCAAGTTCACGTTTAAATTAAATATGATCAATTTTAAATTTCCTTGCAGTATATATGTGATGCTGAATTATTATTGGAAAACATTGATGTAGATCGGCACAATTCTACTGAAAATAACTGCAATTTCATCTGCACGGCGGCGCAATCCATGCTTTGCCGAATGTCTTTGTTAGTGATAAATATTTCAGCATTATGCTAACATCATCTACATGGAACATGTATCTTGGTGCATTTAGTCCAAAACCGATATTATAATTCCCGATGAAAAATCGAAAATAAAAAGGGAAGGCGTCAAGTGAGTTAGGGTACGCGTTTTAAACCTATGCATTCTCCCATGTGCAAGACAAAGAAATTACTTGAAAGCACAAGGCCTCGGTTATGATCATTACATGGCGCCTGGGCGCGTAGATTTGTGTTGTTCTTCGGAACAGCGACCTCGGCGGAATGTAGTGGAAGCGCTGCTCGGTCGGCGGCTCCGGCCTCTGCAGGAAACTAGACTAAACACAGAAAGCAGACTTCTCCCATTATATTGGTTGTTTAGAGGAGACAAACAGAAGCTTTAATCTAAGCGAAGCAAGTAAACAAACACATCGCACTTTATACTGTTGCTCGAGTTATTCGTGTTGCGCGGCCGATTGGAATTACACCATTTTAAATCTCAGAATCCAAGTGATTGTACAACATATGCATTGCAACAGGATACATGTTGTGCCAGCTTTCGAATGCAGCATTAAATTAATTTCGCATCACATATAGATGTTATACCATGGCGGATTTAACGCAACGGATTAACTGACAGAATAAAAAAAATAAGAAATACATTCCAATGCAATTTTCCATAGCGTCATGTAACCGCTTATTTTTAATGAAGTGACCAACAAACAACTGATTCGAATGAAACGTCTGAAATTTCATTCACAATATCAAGTCACATCATTCCCTACATTGGGTCTTTCAACTTGCGTCGTGTTGTAGAAGAGGATGCGAGAATTTAAAAAGATTTAACTTCATGTTTTTCTTCAGTGCAATGCAAAATAATATCCTCTGAAAAATATGCGCTCTTGTGCACCCGAGACGTGATACTACCCCGATGTGATAGTACCACCTGAAACTTCTCCCCGGCCTGGTTTAAAGATTCTCAAAGCTAAAGCACAGTCAAGTTTGTGCTATTCAAAGCATCACTTCTCGGTAACAGCCAGGCCCTCAGCCTTTTAGATACATAACATTGCTCTCATTCGCAGGGTATAGATTATACGATACATTTTGGCAAGAAATCGGAAATATTTCTTTAATTATTACATGTTTGAGCAATTGCGAATTGCATTTTATTTGTGCACCAAAATTTAAAGAATAATCTTTTTCAATTCAAATATACGTCCAATATGTGGGGTGCATTTCGTTTTCACAAATCTAATGATCGATTTTTAAAAAATACTTCAAAATCATTCTGCTTACACCCCCAATCTTTTCCTTTGTTTCCTCGTTGTTCGCAAACTTCTTGCCGAGGTCTATATGATTTATAGATTTAAAATAAAACAAAAGCGGCAGAAAAATTGCACGTTTCTTCCCTAACGTGAAATTACAGTTTGGCTTTTAAATGCCGCTGCGTGCGGTCCATTTGCACAGTTTTAAATGGACGATTTAATTTCGACCTGATGCAGAGGACATTAGAAGTGCTTCAATCTTCCGGAAACATGCAGCACCCAGCATAATGTTTGGTATCTGAGATTTGCCTTCAGCAATGACTTTCCTGAAACTGCCTTTGAGTATAGCCACACGACCGGCTCGGCCAGTTTTGAAAGTTTCTCGTGCAGATGTCTCCAGGATTTTGGTTAGTCTTAGTTTATGTTTTGTATATATTTTGGAATCCTTTGCCGAATTAGACGGTGCACGGCAACTACATTCGAAAATGATGAAAACACTTTGAACACGTTGTCGTCACTACAGACTGCATGCCCACAAATTCGCTTTGCAACTTCACACAGATGTTATCTGAACGGAAATAAAGGCGTCAGCCTATATTCCAAACAATACAATGTGAATTGCAAAAAAAAAATCACTTAATGAATGTCGTTTCTACCTTGAACCTTTTAATGGTCCGGTTTATTAATATTTTAAAACTTTTATTTGTGGCATATTTTACCCGGTCTTTCTGACTACAAGGTGCATTCAATGAATATCCCACATGGCTAGATAATTCCGGAAAGTCTAAAACAAACTTTGGCAGTGAATGTGAGTACCATATTTTGAAGGCGTTTTTAACTGCTGGGTCAGTTACAGGAGTTAAGAAAACATTTGATATTTGGACGTTACAAACTTCATTCCCAAGGTAAAATGACCGACTCAAAACAACACACACACACAAAAATAGTATCGCTATATTCCACTGGTAGAGTGAAAATAGGATAAATTCCGCTACCCCAAAATAGAATAGATGAATTATTGCATTTCTGTCTATTGCCGAATAACCTGTGCCGACTTTGTGTGATGATACTAATTTAATTTGAGACCTTTGGTGAATTGTATCCACGCACGGAAAATATATTGTTTTCCTCTGTTTAGTTCTGAAATACCTTAGTCCGAAAGCTGCAATTTGCAAGTAGCATGCGAGCTTCATGTGCTGAATGCCCAAACAAAAGTCAAAACTGAAAATCTAAACCGGACAACTCACTAACTCGCAGATATATCTTTGCTGAAAACAGTGATCCAATTGAGGGTGAGAATTCACGGTGCCAATTGTAACCAATTCGACTATATCATATGAAATCATACATTTCGTACAAAACTATAAATCTTTAGGTATCCAGCAAGTCGCGACACATTACAGGGTTGTGGGTGAATTCTTTCAGGCGCTTAAATGGTGGGTTGTTTTTATATTTTTTCTGAGCATAAATGAAGCTAATTTTCAATTACAGGAACCGCTCAATTCCAGGCCATCTGCACAGGAAACACAAAAACGTTTTCTTTCTGAGGCTCAACACTGGACTTGAATGCTTCTCGAATTTGTTCTAGACCTCAGCACTCCGCCTGTGTCGCTGTAATACTCCGCTGACCAGATACTCAATGCTGGCTCAGAGGCGATAGACTGAATCTTCCCTTCCCCATCAGGAATGCACAGAAATCTAAAGAGAGATTGGGGTAAAGAGAAACCCAAACCTCAGGAAAGGGTAGTTTGTATTTCAGTTAGCTGTGCAGGTTTTCAACTGGGGGCTTATACAGCCAGCGGACGATGGGTGGGGGTGGACGCAAGCGATTCACGGCGACGACTGCACTTTGGTTTAATGTGGGATCTGATAATTGTCTTTGTTTAATGGATATTTCTATGTTATCTGATCCGCGCAACAGCTCAGGTAGTTGACGATCATTTTGGAGATAGGCCCTTTTATTTAACCCTGTTGCTAGCATCGTGATGCGCCGAAGGTTTTTTTTTTAAATTAAGCTCGGTTGAAGCAGGAATAAACAAGGTACTTGCACATGTAGGTTGTAAAATAGCAACAAAGAAATATAAAATAGGCCATCAAACAACAAGCCTCATTTGAAATCCTGCGTTCCCCATGTCGCAAATGACTGCTTTGTAATCGTTTAGAAAACTGGGCATGTTGCATTTGATTAGAACGACGATTGTCAATCCCCCTTCAGATTCTGAATTGCTGCTTGCATCAAATATACTTCAGAAAGAGGAGCCCATTGAAACGCCACCCAATGTATAACACTCTCATGGAGCTCCGAGAAATCTCTGGACTGGCATTGCATAAACAACCGCACTGACGCCTAGATCTTACACCAAATGAAACATTTCTGACTAAAATTGCATTGATAAATTATGCTAACCGAAAAATGGCATAAAAATAAATCATTGAGTATTTTATGGATTGTTTCAGCATTTAAAAAAAAAAATTATATAAAAAGATTTTGGAAATGCATTTACTTCAAAACTGTATCGTGATAAACCATGATGTTGGCCTTCTAACCTGCATCCTATCTGTTAATTTTATCATAACTAAGTTAAATCACCCATCGCTCCACATATTTATACCCAGTGTGCGTGTGTGAAAGAGGCCTACTAAGTTTTAAGGCACAGTAATTGGTTGCACATATAATGTTTAATAGGCCGATAACACTGTAATAAGGATGCCTTCTAACTCCATTGAAATATGACTCTTATGTTTTACATCTGTTTATAAATCTAACTGTTTGCTTTTATTTGCTATTGAAAGGAATGTATCTTAGCCATCTAACAGATTGGGTTTCCGAATACCGACGCTGCAAAGCTTTTCCATGAACTCTCCACAGAATGCGCCGGCGAGTGGCCGAAATAAGAAAAAATGTCCACGAATCCGAAGAGAAGGACAGTAGAATGGTCCGATTTCCCAAGAAATGTATTTTGTCCCCATATCCATCAGCTTCAGTAGCGCGGCGTTGAATGCGGAAGTTGTAGTTTGTTATGGTTTATTGGCCTTTTTAGAATGACTCGAGTTTGCTAACGTGTCGTTTTATTGCTGAAACTGTTATAAACCGGAGATTGCCACCGTGTGTTTTATGGGCGCCTCGTTTCTTAAAATGAAAGATCTTTAGCAGCTGCAGGTACACCGGGCCACTTTCAGAGGTACACTTTCAAAGTTCGTTAACGATTTTTATTTGTTAAGAATGCGTTTTAATCTAACTAATCATGAATAATAAATACCTGTCCAATCTTTTTCTCCGTTGTTTTTTCCCCCTGCAGTTTATAGTTTCACTCTTTCCATAATCTTTTATGTGAAGGTTAACGATCATAAGGTGTTCGTTAAAAAAAAAACGAGCATCTGATGGGAAGATTGATTATGATATAAAATAGTCCCCTAAAAAAAAGAACTGCAACGGAATACTTTTTTCACATCTCAGCTGGCAACAAAGAAATCAACTTCCATATATAGAGGTGATTATATCCCTTTGCATAAAAAAAACATACGGAGTTGCTATATAAAATTATCTCTATAAAAGATTGACCCCTTTACAAGCTGCGGATTGATTTATATTTTATTGTTGTTTTGTGAATCACGTGAGTAACTTGTCCAATGGCGTGGAAGTGCGCCTGCCCCATATTAGCAGACTGTACTTGTCGCGGCGGTAAGTTGTTACATTGAAATCTGCTCTTTCATATTTTCAGAGGCGCTTGCTGTGTCATTGGCGAGAATGTCGACATCAGGAACTATCAGCAATTATTATGTCGACTCCCTCATAATGCACGAGAACGATGACCTGCTGTCGTCCAGATATGCCTCGGGTCCACTGACTCAGTCTTCCAGGCAGGCAGCCCTTGCTGAGCACCCAGACTTCACCCCATGCAACTTCCAGTCCAAAGCCACAGTGTTCAGCACCTCCTGGAGCCCGGTTCATGCTCAGACCTCTGCCAATATGCCCACTGTTTATCACCCATACATGCACCAGGCTCCCATTGCCGCCGCACCCGATGGTAGATACATGCGCTCCTGGCTAGATCCCATGCCGGGAACCTTGTCTTTCACCGGGTTACCTTCCAGTAGACACTACGGCATCAAACCCGAGCCTGTGGCTGCCCGCAGGAGTGACTGCACCACGTTTGAAACACACACGCTAGCCCTCTCAGAATATACTTGTGGAACTTCTCCTGGAGACAAACGTGTGAGTGAGGTGTCCTTTTCTGAAAATAATGGAGAGGTTGAATCAAACGCAGATAAGCTACACATGGATCCAAGTAAGTGTGGAAACCCCGCGTTTTTGTATTACTTTTCGATAGAAGGACGATAAATTCAAACTATTTTATATTCCTACCATTGTCTGCATTACATAGCGACATACAAATGCCGAGATCGGTTTCCAGTTTTGCATTTTAATAAAAATTACATAGCCAAAGCATAGTTTTTGAGATATGTGGTTATGGTTTTGTGCTGTACATTTTGGACCTTGTTACGAATTCCAATTGGGTATATGCTGAACTAATTTCCATTCATTATAGAAGAGAAAGAGGAGAAATCGTGTGACTACTGACCCTGCAATCCAACTGTATCTGTTGCCAATAAATGTGATGGCGATAAGTCTAGTGGATAAACAAATAGTGCACACAATATGCAATACAGACAGACCACATATTGCATTGGATTATTTATGTCCGATTTACAGATCGTCACAATATTTTTTTTCTAACTTATTTCTACTGCTCTACTGATAGAGTCTGTTCATTGGGCAAGACGATTGATGTAAGAGTGGAAACACACATAAAAGTGTAGCAACCAGCCTCATTAACCCAGTGCTGCCTCGTCCTCTGTTATCTGTAACGGTGTTTGGATTCTCAGAATGTTACCACATTTTATCCATCCTGGAAGGGAGAAAAGATATTAAATGTGTTTCTTTCACATTTCCAGATAACCCTTCCGCCAATTGGCTGCATGCAAGATCGACGAGAAAAAAACGCTGCCCTTACACCAAACACCAGACCCTGGAGCTGGAGAAGGAATTCCTGTTTAACATGTACCTCACAAGAGACCGCAGATATGAGGTTGCCAGGGTCCTCAACCTCACCGAACGGCAAGTTAAAATCTGGTTTCAGAACAGAAGGATGAAGATGAAAAAAATCAACAAGGAACGACCTAAAGATGACCGGTGACAGGAATCAGAATGTGAAAGAGAGAAAAAAAAGACTAATTCACAATTACAATCGAAATAGGTCCTACTTCCGAAAGACTATATGTACATTTTGTCATGCCATTAGCACAAATTATTCCTTTGCCAGTTCTGGACTACATATGGTGGGTAAAACGACTGATACACTTGTTAGTTGGGAACCAAAGAGGGAGACATTTACGGCAAGGTTAAGTATGTGGCTACGGAATCTACCTTACTTCACATGGAAACTACCTTTTCTTAATCTACCGCAATTCAGTGTGGACAGTAATTCAGTAATACTGTACTAGTTTAATATTTACTTGTTTTACACGCAGCAAACGAGGCTGCTTATATACTTGAATCCTTGTGTCTATTGTGGTGAATATCTCTGTGAATGGGCCTTTGTGCTTGGGCGGTGTCCCAGTAAAGATCGTGTAAACAAACAAAAGAAAAATCTCAATTTAACTCAGGATGTTTAATATAAAGATAACAGGCTGTGTAGTGCATATGAAATGTTATTTTCGTGGTGAACTTGGAACATATATTGTATTATTTTCACTGTGAATGAACCTGTAGAAACTCCAGGCTTTATGCTGTCCTTTGTGAGACTGAGTAACGGCCTTGCCCGGAGTGCATGACGATTGTGTTGTTCTTCAGAAATTATATGAAACTGATTTGCATAGAATGCTAATATAAGTTGTATTTCAAAGAGCAGCGCTGAGCATAATGCTACACGATACTCTTGTCTGTTGTGAAAAAAGCACGAATAAAGTTCTCAGACACTTTGTATTTATCGGTGTTGTGGTGCAGAGAAAAGTGTAAAATTTGGTTTAAAACTACCTATATGTATAACTAGTAACTACCTATGTTTTGTGTGTAAATGTCACCCTTAAAATTGTTTTGACGCATTTATGCGATGGAATAAATAAACAAACAATATTGTCAATAAATGTAATGTGTACAAGGAAAAACCTGGGTGCAATAGCAAGAACATATGCCACTAATGTGTTTTAAATGGGGGTTACCTTTAGACCTGTAGAGCTAACACATTTACACTTGTGTACACGTTTGAAATGATTACCTCGTGTCATATTGACCAAACCATACTGTTTGTAATGAAATGTCATTTTATTTGTTGTCTAATAAAATATATGTTTGACTACATATAAAATATGCTCTCTGTCTCTGAATCTCACTGGGTGGATCTCCACCATTACCACCCCCGCAGGATTTTCTAAACAACTCATGTCGAGCGGAAATATATTCAATATACAAACATCTCCCTTTATAGATAGTTAGCATTTTAAATAATGTTCTCGAATTAACTTTCAGGCGAACAACAGTGAGTCAATGAAATGAAGATTGTCACATTCATGTTACTAATCATATGTCTTTACACACATTAAGCAGAATGTCGCCAATATCAACCCTGACTAATTTGCAACATTTTAACGATCTGCTCAACATCCACTTTTTGATTTTACCCCAAGTTCTGACATTGAAGATGTAACTCAAAGTTTGGGTTTTCCTTAATAAACACGGCAACGAATGTTATCACCACAGCTGACAAGACATTACTTAACAGGGGGAACTAAAATTAGAATGAGATTGGGGTTTCGGATAAAGGGAAGAAAATAGAAAGTGCGTTCTGACAACTTTGGCTTGGAAGCGGATCTGATGACAAAGATCCTGAATACGTTTGAGCTTAACGCCCAGTTATCACCAATTAACCCGAGAGCGTGCAAAGGAAAACTGTGAATTAACAACTTTTATCTGTCGCCTGGCCATGCGCCAAGGCCGCTGGTTATTTATATGATTTGCTGTGTGCTACTTATCCAAGTGATGCAGCACTTCTGCTGAAAGTGGAAATGAATAATATTGAGTTCTTGTCCGTGTGAAAGCTCCAAAATTGCTGGGATTTCATCGAATTATAAAGAGGTAAATAATTCGAAACATTCGCCAGGGCACAGCTCCCTCCCGCCATTTCTTTAACTAGTCAACAACACAAAGGGATCTGGTCCTTAGGAAGTAAGGTATATGAGTATAAGGCGTGTTCCCGCTTTAAAAAAAAGTTGTGTACGGTTTGACTGTTTGTGCAACTTCCTTTCCAACTGTAAACTCCCTAGTAACTTTTTTAAGGTCCCCGAGGACAGTTTGGATAGATTTAGTGGGATTCAAATGATTTGAAAACTGGACAGGGAGGCCCGCGTAGTTAGAAGTCTTGGCAGTGGCTGTCGTTAGTAAAATCCAGAGTGGTGTACCGCAATAAAAGAAAATGACTGCTGGAAGCGTTTATGGGGTGTAAAACGCTGGAGGTTAAGGGGCGAAGTGCATAAATACGACACTGACGATCTTTATTTAGAGCATTCTTCAGTATCTGGCTGCAAACACTCGCATAGGATTACAATCATTCTTTTTTTATGATTATGTTATGAAACAGTTGCTGAATCGAACTTCTATTTTTAATTTTTTAGTGTTCAGTCTGAAGGGTTATAATGTTGTGACGCCCTCTGTTGTTGCAGATGGAACTTCAAAGGCTAAACAGGGAGACTTGCAATAAAATGAAGGGTCTGGCAAGTCGTCTGGAATTCGGGTTTTAATTAGTTTACAACTGTCCAGCTACAATCAGTATTTTTCCAGAGAAGGCGATCCATTTGTTTTGTCTGGCTGCCCAGACAAAGGGGTCTGCGGAAATAACGACCTTTATTAGTCTCGTCCTCAACGTGGGCCCCTCAAATATCTCTTTACTAATTTATTGCGTCTAGTGGAAAGAAAACGGATCTTTGGTCATTTTGAAATGTGGTTTCACGCGATGTGCAATTACGCTGGATAGTTATTATAAAAAATAATTGTCAAAATAGATATTAGTTTCTTGACAGTTAAAAAAAGGCATTCTGTGCGTTCTCTCAGCAATTTCTTGGTTGCAGTTTTCTTTTATGGTCAGGAGATGGCAGTGTTAATCCACAGAAGAATTTAAAAAGAGTGCCGCCAAGCTGCCAAAGTGTGCAATAACTGCTATAAACTGGGATTTATTTATACAGTGGGCTGTAAATAGGATGAAAACATCTACCATAAATGACACTTGTAAAAATGGACTGAGGTCGATGGAGTATATTCATTTTGAATCCATCAACTCATTTGTGGACAAATTAATTCTGCTTGACACGGGGTTTAGAAATCCATTTATACTTCAGTGTTTTCTTTTTTAATGTACAATAACAGGATTTAAATTGATTATCTCCATCTTCGTTTCCCAGTCTACAGTTGCGTGCAACAGGGGACAGGGATTAAACATTCAATATGTGAAGGAGAAGCGACGTGAGCTACTTTATGTAAATCCGTACATATAACAGCGTGTAACACATACAACTATGTACCCACAATTCATGAACACACATCCATTCATACATACATATATGCAGGCATTCATGTGCCCAATCACATACCTAAATCTACATGCACGCACCCTAAGTTTTCCCGAAATTCCCGTTGGAGATTAGTATGAATCAAATGCTAAATGTGGCATACCCTTGACGTAGAAGAAGTACGTTAAAACTGTTAATTTTTCTGTACATTTTTGACTGGACTCCATACTGATGTAGTTTATAAAATCAAATCTATTGACTGAGTAAATAGCGTTATTAATGGCATGTAACCAAATCCCCGTTTGATGAAAGTACTGAACAATAGCTTGTAGAAATTTCAGGCAATCGTTAATAACTTAGTCAAATGTTATAATGGGACCGAAGAAAGTCAGTTAGGAGGATACTTATTTATTTACTGTTAACCATGCCTACATTATCTTTTCACATTGAGTCAATCTACGGCACACTGTACACATCTTTTCAGTGGGAACATCCTATAAAATCGGCCCAATATTGGGGTTGGCCGGAATGAAAGAGTCGGTCGAATCCAAAGAATGTTGTGCTTGTTTCAATGCCGCCTGCTATGTTTAAATAAGTCACCTAAGCTTTCTCGTGCAGCGGAAAGTTAAAATCGCTCGCAGCCGTCTGTTTTTAATTGTATAATAATGTATACCTTTTGAAACGAAAATAGGTCGGGTCTTCACGTTACTAAAACGTGGCGTATTTGGTCAAAAACTCTTTGATCATTCACGCACTTGCCTTCATGTGAATGATACCGATACATTTGGTGATATATGGTACAAAACAATGATGCTCGGACTCATCAGTCTTCTTAACCAAACTTCGGTGCAATGTGCACAATTTTATTTCAAATGTAGCTCTGCATATAAGAAATCTGTATATGTCTTGCCACAGTACAGAACCAAACCAGAATTTAGCTAGAGCCGGAACAAGCTTCTATTTCCTTTGATAAACTGCAAGGAAGCAATGGGGGAACCTTCACAGCCAGATAATAGATTCCAAAGCATAGCAAATGACGTGTAACGAAATCGAGATATATGTATTTGAAAATATGCTGACATCAATGATGTAGATTATTAAGTAATGACAATTCAAATATATGCTCGGTGAGCACTGTGCTATTTTGTCGTTTGAAATGTAGGAGGCCTGGTTACAAATCAGGATTATCTATTCGTACGCAGCATAATTTTAATGGTTCACATGTGTTTGTAAGCAATTTAAAATAACAAATAACAATCTGCTGGAGATACATCGAGAAAAAAAACAATATTAGATATACAGCCGCAACCGGCAATACAGGAGGGGCTGAAATTTCATAACTTAAGCAAACAGCCATGAAAATCTAAATTTCTGGAAGCATAATATGAGGCTATGTAACGTGCTTGGCTTTCTATCTGTTTGGCTGTAATCAGTCAATCAATCATTCTATCTATCTATCTATCTATCTATCTGTCTATCTATCTATATATGTATATATCTACTGTCTGTATATATCATTTGAGGGTTTTTTGTAATTGCACATTGACCAAATTAATATTCGTGCTGTGCATGATCTGCTATGCAGCCGTGGACGAGCAGACATAATTTGAAACTGCTCGATTTATAAATACATCATATTTACTGTCCAGCCATCTGATTCAGTTATATTTTGTTTCAAAGGTGTACATTGATATTTGAAGGTCCAACCATAACAATTTACTATTTCATGAGAAAATATGTGTCCGGTTACTTTGTTTCTGTACGTTCGCCATCTCGAGCTGGTAATGCAATGATTCGGCCACACATTCCTGGATCCCTGGTGCTAAAAGTAAATGAGCATTTGGGATTGCTGCTAAATAAACCTCGTGCGTTTGTGTAGGTGCTCTGTTGGCAAAGACTTACTTAATGTGACAATGAAGACACGAGGAATTGAAATGTTCACTGAATGGTCAGGATATGTATTTTATTTATAAACATGTGTAACAGTCGCATTGCTCCCTGCTAACTGCGGGTTTCAGGCCATGAGAAATGGCGAAATGAAGAGCAAAATAAAAGTGGGGAAAAAAACAATTTCCCCAGTCAAATGTCAAATTATTGGGGAATTAAATTTTACACGTCCAGCCGTATATCTGCGTTCTTATCAAACATTTGACTTAAGGTAGCAGCTACCCTTTGTTATTATTGAAATAGAAAGATAGGAATGAAACGCTGACGTTACTGGCAATCCGTTCAATGATATTGTATTTTCATCTAATCTTCACATCCTTCGGTTTTGGATGGATCTTCTATTTCTTGCGCTCGAAAAGCAGTCCATAGCGGGTACCCATTTGCAGCGAGACAGCTTGAGACCTGGAAAACATGTTTTTGAAAAAAGAAAGTTCACATCTATTTGTTAGATATGTATGCACTGGTTACCTCTGCTGGACACAGCCACACGCTGTTGATTACCATGATTTCAACTTTATTTAAACTCTCAACATTATAAAGCCGGCTCGGTCTGGCAATATCTCTGACACCTCGGTTTTTCGGATGCATCTTGAAGTTGGAAAAGTTCAGAATACAGCTCAAGCGCTTCCAGGAGCATCCACATTCGCGTATGATTTCGTTTTTAGGAATGTGCGGAAAACATGGATATTACAGACAGTTTAGTAGTGTTATATCAAACAAAGCATGCTTCTTAACGAGTGAGGATGAAGATAGTGGAATAACGGCTTGATAACCACCCCTGTCGGTGTAAAGTCTGCACAAGGACTGTGACGCACCAGAGGAGACTCCAGAGATCAAAAGAAAATAACATTTCCTAATAATACAGAAAATGTTGCCGGAAGGATCTCAGGCGGAAATGCAGAAACATGTTCTGATGCAACAACCCTTCATTTTCGAAGTACCGGGTGCATTGTTTGAAAGGCAGTGTGCCTGTTGTAAACAGTGGGATTGCATTCCCCGGTTATAACCGCAAATATGCCTGTGAATGTTGCACTTAAAAGCAACCGTTCCGCTGGAAATGAACCGAAACCCTAAGTGGAGCAACAGGACAATATGCAGGCAAATTGTGGACAACAGCTTCGGAGATAAGTTCTGTGATCTAACGAGAGGACTGGGAGGGAAACTGAAAAAAAAAGTTGTAAAACAGAAGGAGGAAATGATACCGGGGTAAATCCCCTGCGGGGCTCTAATCAGATTTCCTAGCAACTCCAAAAGGTCTTCACAGAATAGTTGTTGCACTGAAACCCGTCTGAGGAAACGTGGTTGGCTCCAAAGTGAAATCGTGCATTACAAGAAATCAATATAGAAACTCGCTTGCATGTTTAAAAACAACAGGATTTGATAACAGAAGCTTCACAGCGACCCTGAGCGGTGCTGCAGACATGTATTTTGTATCTACAATCCTCACTGAAACCGCACAGGTTATTCTATAGTCGAGAGGTTAGATGTGTATTGACCATTAATTAAACAGGGCTCCAATTTCTCTTGTGTTGTACAGCAACAACTGTACAGGCAGGGGGAGGAACAATGGGAGTGCTCATTTCTTTTAAATGAAACGGCCTAAGCGTTTCTTTTCAGCGAAAATGTAGAATGGTCCTTAATATTAGTCCAATGTAGCAATTCATGAAATATGCATAATTGAGTATGAAGGAAACATGTCTCCTTTATTATGTCCATGTAAACATTTCATTACACTTCCAAATTCACCAAACATCTTATTTTCAAAAATGCTGGACACATACCTGCGTTCCTACAACCTTCACGTGCATGTGGGGCAATGTCTTGTAAAGTAACGCTGAGGAGATTCTTGACTTTTAAGGTTACACAATATATCCACATTCATAACACTGCAAAAGATTATGCATGACTTTTGCACAATATATTTTTGAAAATAGTCGGATAACATGCTATTTACCACCTGTGATGCGGAATGCTATTGGGCGGCTGGATCACATGGTCAGGTCACGTGAATAGGAATAAGTCGGACCGAAGGAAAATGGGTGTTTGGTGTAAATCGGGGGTGTAATGCTGCCATATATCACGCTATCTCATAAAACCGACACTGAAGAGCCTTGGCCAACAAATCACCAGACAAAATTATGAGTTCGTCGTATTATGTGAATGCTCTTTTTCCCAAATATACGGCGGGGACATCCGTTTTCCAGAATGCGAGTGGCTTTACTGAAGCAACTTCTTGCGCTTTTGCAACCAACTCACAAAGATCCAGCTATGGAGCGGGTGGCAGCGCCTTCCCAGCCCCGATGGCCGGGCTCTACAATGTTAATAGTGCAATCTATCACGGTCCTTCCATGTACAACACAGGTTACAATCTAAATTCAGATTCCTACAACCTGCGCTGCTCTGCCTTAGACCAGAACATTCCAGTTCTTTGCAGCGATCTCAGCAAACAGGGCTGCGAAAAATTGGATCAGACAAACGTGCACCCTCAAGCAGAGAGCAATTTCCGGATTTACCCCTGGATGAGGAATGCAGGTATGGGACATAAATGTAACATAGCTACGAGAAACGTGCGAATGACCAGTTAAAATGAGCGCCACTACATCCTGAAGGTAGTTAAGAGTTTTAATGATATCTGAGGAACAGTTCCTCGAATGCATGTGCTATTGTATGCAGATAGCAATCATAAAACTTTTATTGCACAATTAATCAGTACAATCCTCGTAAAAGCACTCGACTTCCGCTCCTTTATAGTTAACAGCAACTCACATATTGCTTGTTTACTCACTTTTATCAACATCAAATAAGAACTATGTTTTAACTGGGACGCGAGAAAACGGTAAAATCTTGAGTAAATGCAAAATGATATGTTCCACTTTGAAAGTAGGTTTACAGATTAGGCAAGTCCCGTGGAATTAGAGATGGATTTTGCCCCTCATGAAAGATCTTTAGGTCCTTGTAAAGCTCCCCCTCTCCCCTCCCCGTAGATGTAAGTTCGTATTTAAAACGCACCACTTTAGTGCGATGATATACGAGTTCTGACCATCAGAGTGAACCTGTCCGGTTCGATTGTTGGCGTTAGAATCTGACACATTTTTTTTTTTGGGGGGGGGGGGGGGGGGGGCGTGAGGAAGGGGGGGGGGGGTTGCATGCAGGATTAAGGTTTTAGTTACCTGTCATTTCTGTGTCTGAAATGTTAACACTGGTGTTCTCTATCTTGGGTGAAATAACAATTGGGGTGCCCGCTTGGCTGGAAGTAAAGAGTTTAGGGCACATAGTGACTTCCACTGAAACTTGGGATACATCCTTAATTTTTCAATGCTTTGCCAGAAGATCCCACATTGTGCATTGGGCTCCTTAAACCGGACAATTTGCGTCTGAATATTTTGTTCAACCACAGATCTTTTCTTGAGTTATGAAAGAGTAGAGATCGACGGAGAGTTAGAAAGGTCATTAAGTGACAGGATTGCTTGATTTTGTCTTATTCAGTCTTATGTTAAAAACAACCGGTTTAATGATTGTTTTTTTCTCTCTCTCTTTCTCAGGTCCAGATAGAAAGAGAGGGCGCCAGACCTACACCCGTTACCAAACATTGGAACTGGAGAAAGAATTTCACTTTAACCGCTATCTGACACGCAGGCGACGGATCGAAATAGCTCACGCCCTCTGCCTGACCGAGAGGCAGATCAAAATCTGGTTCCAGAACCGACGGATGAAATGGAAAAAGGAAACCAAAGCTGGGAGCTCGAGCACCACAACGGAGGAAAAGCAGGAATGAGCCTCCCAAATGAATGCTGAACTGTGCGAATAAAGTTGCTCTTTCGCCGATAATCATGACATTCGACTAGCAAACCACAATAGTGGACTCTGGAAATGCTGTGCATTAGCACTCATAATACTACCTATATGTTTTAATAACCTCTTTCGAAATCATGTCTTCAGAATGTAAAGTTCGCTGGTTTGCGTTTCAATCACAATACATAGAATTCAGGATGTTTATTGGTAATGGGTAGAAATGTGGGGCTTGAGTTCAGAATCCGTGCTTAATAAAGGCGAGGCGGAAACACTTACAGCATTGGTCCCGCAGATGTAATAGGAAACACAATAAAATCTGAGATGCCTGTTTTCTCAAGTTTAATTGACAATCTCACTGCACAATAATAAGATGAAAGGGGGCATTCGAAACCTTTGTCCTCTGTCATTAAAATTAAGGGGATTAGATTCGGAATCTGGATTCTCCAGTGGTAACATCCAGCGGAACAATGTTAGCCGATAAACCAGATTGTAACTATCCTGCTAATCTATGTAACGTAAAATTCCACCATGTTCTCAAATATATCTGATGCACTGAGTAATTTCTCAAACTTATTTTACCTCCTGCTATAATGTCTCCTTCATACGTTTCACACTATTCCTGCTCACTATTCGCAAGTAAAAATGTGATACCAGGTCCTCCATTCAAGTCCAATGTATTTGAGCCATTCTAACCGATGTAGCAAGAACTGACGGGAGACTCACTTGTCCAGTAAAATAGTTTATTTCTGTTCAATTCTTGGTTTTAGCATTTCCTACATTCTTTCTTAATGACCAGTAACAGAATGAAGAAGATTTCTCGTTTCATATAGCAATGGAATGTAACTACCTAAACCACAATTGTGGACACCTTGCACGTCTATGAAAACTACCTAAATGTTTTAATTTAACATTCGTTTCTAGACACATTGTGTTGTTATGGGAGTCTTGACTTTTCGCACTTCTTCAAACAGTACCCATAATATGAGAGTAAAAATGTGAAATATATTCTGGTGTATGTTTTTTTTTAATGAGGTGCGTGTATAGCCACTTTATAACAGAAAATAATGATAACTACCTAGATACCGGTTTACATTTGACGCGAATGGACTCGTTCCATACTGTGCTTAAATACTATATTGTAAAAAAAACACACAAAAATCGTAATGGAAGGGGGAAATTGCATTATTTCCCTTCGATCAATGGAATTTAAATATATACTTGCTAAAGATTTCAAAGAAACCATGTATTATTGAATGATGTAATTGTGTTTTTTTAAGTATGTTGTATCAATTGTCTTCTTCATGTGTACTGTTTAAATTATAAAATAAAGAATATCCAATAACCAAACGTAATAATAGAAAATCCGAACTGCATCGTCGACTTGATATATTGCAGTTCCATATTCGGTGTGGTATCTGTCAAGCGAAAGTTTTGCATTGTAATCTGTGTATGTGTGGTAAATAAAAACCGTTGTTAAAGGTTCAAGGTGCAATCTATTTAAAATACATATATTCGTTCCAGCCATGTATACTTTGAATGGAGTCTCTGTAAACAAACACAAATAAGAAACATTAAACGGTGCTTGGAAAACAAGAATCTCGCTTGCTTGCTTCAACGGGTACCACCAAATGAGTGGCTGTAGGTTTTGTTATGAATACAGAAGTAACATAATTAATAAAAGCAATTAAGATATATACTATTTCAACAATAACACGCAATCATTTAGCACCGCATTCTATCCAGCGCCTCCTAATCTGATTTCAATAAACAAATTGATCCATCTTTTTTCTATACGAAATGGACAATTTCCATACTGATTAAAACCGAATGTGGGAACGCCGATGCCGAAACTGCACACATTTTATTATCATTAGGCAGAATATTTTAATAAAAATAAGACAATATTCAAAAGCAATACATTGGAATTGGTACGGAGACGGGCAAAACTTCCCAGTAAACAATCTGGTTCGGACGCCTGATCCGTCTCAATTCCATTTGATGCCAGTCTGAGAAAAATGGGGAAGATGAGCACACTGGGAGCACAGTCTAGTGCGGTATTTGCTCTAATAAAAAGCATCGATTTGAAATGAGAGAGAAACGAACCGGGTCGCTCTGCCTCGCAGAGCTTTGAACGAATTTTCGAGTAAGCGCACATCTCCCACACCCTGGGAGCAGTGCGGCGCTAGAATTTGCAGTTAGATCACACAAGATGGACGAATCCATGGCCATTTTTGTAACTGTGGCATATCGAAAAAAAACGAGTTAAACTCGAACAAATATCGATAGAACTATTACGGTTATACTTAAAACAGAATTAATCCGTTGCAATAAAAGCCTGGGTGCAGAAACAGGACTTATTTCTGTTTTTTAAAAAAAATCACATTATAACCGGGTGTTATTATCATGATAACGTGACTTCAGGAAGGGGGAAATTATTTTTTAAACCGTGGAAAAAATCTTTAATAATTTCACAATTTTAACTTGTCTCTTTGTTAAAAATGGCGTCTAAGGCCTGCCTCCTAATAGTCATGGGGAAATGTCATAAATCCCTTGTTGTTTTATGAAAATTTACAACTTTGCAATAGAACTTTACGAGTTGTTCGGTTTTTCCATTGGCCACTGAAAGTCATGTGGAGTGTAACCGTGAACATGAACTTTTTATAATTTCCCTTGCGACTATAGAGCTGCATTCTTTTGCTAAGCGCGTGTTGGTTCGGATGTGAGAGCTTGCGGGCTTTCTCCATCGCATATTTTGTTCTTTTTCACCTCCTCCCAGCGTAGTGATTATTACCCATGGAGCTTCAATGCATCCAAGCTTTCAGCACAGGTCTCATGGCCGGTAGCTACGAATTCCTCCACGTAAGGTGGAGCATTGGATTAAAAAGAGCCGGCTCGGATCCGCTGGGTTGTTTCCTGCAAGTCGTCACCAAACGCCGCTGGCGGAATGCGAGAGCCATTGGCCGGGGGTGTAGCTGAACGGACAGCTGTCAAACTAGCACGGGCTCTGCAAACACTGACAGGGGCGCTCAGCAAATACCATGCCCGGTCTGTGCAGAGCCCGGGACTGTCAGGCCGAAGGATAGACTCGGCAACAAGGTAAGGCCCACTCGTTATTCTCAGCAGTCCAGATCTGCAAAAAAAATATATTTTTTTAAATGCCTTTAAAAAAAGTTATTGGAAATGTCGCTCTTTTAAAGATCTTTAATTTGTCAAAGTTGAAGGATATGATGCAAAAAGTGTCGATCACCTTCGGAATGTGCTGCATCAAATACAGCATTAGCTGAGCATTTATTGAAAGTATTCTGACCGTTTTCGGGCAGTTTTTAATGTATTGGTGTTTTTGAAATAGACTTGCTTTCAAAAGAGGGTGAATAATGCTTTTGACGTCGTGCGTTCTGTTTGATTGCACCGGCAGCCGCGTTATTCGTTCCAAGTATTTTGCAGAAGGAACACAATCACACGAAGTGAAAGACAACCCTTGATTGTCTTTTTAAATGTCATACATGTCAGGGAATCCTGAGCCTGCGACTCGTATTAATACAGGTTTTTGCAGATTCAAGACCGCCCCCCACACACACATACACACTTATTTCAGTTGCGAATAAATAACCTGCCGATTCCAGCGAGGGCGACGACCCGTCTTTCACTGAAAAAGTGGCTAATTTCTCTTGCATCGCCCTTCTTGCGTGGCGAAAATTTCGTATCGGACGCGATGTATTTTAACAACATTTTAATTATTTTCTTCGAAAATTAATCTGATAGCAAACCCATGCACGTCGTGCATTGAAGCTAATCTGCTGGCGTTTATCTAGGTGTCGTTCCCTCCTCCCTAATTATTTGTGGTTTATTTCTGTACTGATGTTGCTCAAGTAATGAGAAATGATCAAAGACGCCGTATCTCGGGTGTGAGCATGTAAATGTGTCTGTTGTTGTTTTTACTTAACGGGTAGCTTGGCTCTCTGACACTGAGACACTTAGCCCAGTCTGCCTGCGAATGTGTGTGTTCGCGTGGATATTGATGTTTGCTCTCCTTTCTGAACTCGTTGCTGCCACCGTGTGTTTGGAGTGTGGGCAAACTTGGGTTGCTGCTGCAGAGCGTCTCTCCTGGTCATGTGTTGCTGATGAAATGGTTGACTTGCATTCTTAAATTAACCGTTCTATGCGTTGCTCTGTGGACTTGCCCAATAGTCAACAATTTGCTAACATAATACGAGGATGCACTGAATTCGATTACAGTGGCATTTGCATCGCTTTTACATGAAAGTCATTGTTCAGATGTAAAATGTCTGTAACTCTGAGCTTTGCGCTTAGGAACGAATGATTATCCCCCCCCCCCCCCCCCCCCCCCACCCCCCCGTACGCTTGGTGTATCACTAAGGCCACTTGAGTAGAATTTTAGTATGGCTGCAATACATGCCAGAGAATAGTTACTTGGTCCTCGTCAATCGTTATTTAATAGTTAATATTCATGGAAAAAAAGTTAAAGCTGAGATATGCGTGTTTGTGATTAGAAATAGTCAGTTTATGGTTGGCGACACTGGCAGATAAATTCTAAATCCGTTCGCTGTGAATCTACGAAGTGTCCTTGATGTCATGCTGTAATAATGACCTATATTCATGATGGCAAACAGAGTTTTCATAGATGTTGTTTTCTGAGGTGACTAGGGGCTTTTCACAGTAACTTCATTAGGGTGTTAATGTAAGACTACTTGTGACAATAATAAAGGTTATTATTATGTAAGAGCGAAATAAACGTGAGTTCAAATTTAACAAAGAGTTTGAATTAACCCTGAAGTTTAAAATATATAGCAACACAGATGCCGTCAACTAATCGAGGGTTTAATGGATAGGCCCGTTTAGTGGTGTTAAAATATTGCAGACTTACTTTATCTCTGAAAATACTACTAGGATAATCACGAGATTGCAAATAATATTGATAATTTAAACACTTCAAGCGTTGCGGTTCGGGAAGGTATTATAGCGACTGCAAAGCAATGGGAAGATTTGTGTTGTTTCCTTGCAATGGTTGCAGTTTCAAAAGCGGCAGTTTGTTAACGAGATATGAGCACAGCAATAAGTAATATAAAGAGGCGGGTGGGTTGCCAACTTGAAACAAGGCCGCGCAATCCACAATTTGAAAGAGGAAGTGCTGTTTCATGGCAGAAGTATGAGGTAAGTGGATTAGGTGCGCGTTTAAATGATGCTCATTTGTAAAATCTTTCATCCCCAGTCAAATACACGAATAACTGCAAAACTAGGCCCCAGTTTTAATTTCTATGCCAAGAGAAGTTACATCTGCTGTTACTAATTAGGCTGTACCAATCCTCATAACCACAGGAACAAATAAGCTTCAGGCCAGGAGATTCCCCCTTATTAACGACATTATAAAATCTAATTTATATACTTGTGGATTTTACAATATTGCAACGTTGCCTTTTTTCCCTCTCTAAAACGATTGGCATGCTGCCATTCCAAATGTGCTAAAATTCAATGCATAACATTTCAGATTCTATCTGTTGTCAATGTTTGCGTTGGCATTATCATTCGGAAGTTTTTGCTGTCTGCAAGGAAATAGAAATACGTCAACGGAAAGAATACATCGCAACGATTGTATTGTAACCTTACGCAGTCCATTTCCTAATTAATTGTAATCTTGTACGGAAGGAGAATTAATTGGCATTCTAATTTCCAACAGCAATGTTACTTTCCAAAAATAGAATTCCAACATCTATTATCAAAGTGTACGTTAAAGATACAATGGTTCCAAATACTCTGCGTTATTTTCCGTCTCAACGATAAATACAGATCGAGTTATTGTTGGATACCTTTTATTCGCTCTTTCGTAGCCATTTGGCTCTCTGTGTGTTCATACTCAAGTTATATTGCCTTGTTTTCTCCAGTTTTGCTGAGACCCGATGCAGCAGCAGTCCGGAGGTGTTTATTAGTGGTTTACCTAATTGGAAAATAATGGCTGTGCTTTGCACATTGCCCCTTTGCCATCTTTTAATATCACCTTTTTACTCATCTGTAATTCGGTCACTTTCACCACACCAACTTGTGTGAAGATTCTCCATTATACTTGTGGAGCAATTGTGGAGGCTTCAGCATCAAACCTTCACTTTTGAGTCCTGAACGTGGCGAATAAATGAAAGCAACAAAAAAAATACGGAATGAAAAGCATAAACAACAAAGAATCAACATTGATGAGAAAAGGTCGAATTTATTAAAATGCAAGGTACAATTGGGAGGGGAATAAAACATACATTGCAATACATGGTTAGAGGCTAGTGTGCAGAAACTGGGGAAAGCGGCAAAGCGGCGGCCTTAATAACAGGGTAGGAAGCTGGCGTGTCCTTGCACGTTATCCTCCATAATTGTGCTGCACTTATACTCACAATTCGAACAGAAAAAGCTTTTGATTTCGGCCTGCTTTCGGTTTGTTTTTTAGCCAGTCTATAATTAGGAAAGAGAGACAGGTATAAGCTTTCAGGGTTGAAAATGAACCCACTCGTGGTCATTTAACAACTTGTAATCAATGAGGTAGCATCTATCCCAAACAGACATTTCTAACGTTGGAAAATGTAAAATTGTCCGACTACTAAACAACCGCGTTCATCATTTCACCCTAATTTCTAATCATTGCCTATCATTGGCTCGTTTCAAGCTCGCTGATGGGGGTTGCAACAATATTTACTAGAATGCTTAAATATATTCCCCACAAAAATATAGACGCATGCTCCTCATATACGTACGTATTGTTTGCAGTACCCTTGGTATTTCAGTATGTGATGTAACCATTGTTGACAGAAAAGGAAACCTAACGAGATAATGAGATCTTTAGCAAGGAGCCCTTAGCTTCCGTCCTTTCACTCCGATCTGCTGCGGTGCTCAGGGCGCAGTAACTGCTCTGTTATTCCAAAGCACAAATGTCTCCATTGAGATGTTCAAAAATGTCTAATTATTCCAAAAGAAACATACCACCATTTTATGGTCGATAAAACCTTAACAGTGCGCAATTATAGAAAATCGAAGTTGGGATTTGGGGAATATGAGAGAATTTCAATCGGATGCAATTAAAACAACATTCTGATGGAAGGGAGCCACATACAGGCTTCTCAAGTATAAAATCGAGCCTCTGTGTGTTTGCAGGTCGCTTGGCAGTTTAAACAAACCCGGTGAACGTTGGTTAAATACTTTTTTTCCAGAAGTACTGTGGCGTTTGTGTACGAAATGCACATGTATTGCATGCAGGCTTTAATGAAGAGCGCTAGTGCAATAACAATTACTCCTACACACAATTACTGTGAGATCTTTCAAAGCTGAGATAACCGCTTTGAGCTCTACTGTTGGGATTTTCTTTAGAAGAATATCAAAATTAAATCTATAAATCATTTCCCTGTATATACACCCTTGCCATCAGATTATTTCTATTTATTTTGCCAGTATAAATTTGCTCAACACAACATTCAGGGACCCATGATGTCGTGGGTCTCGCTAGTTGTAGACGTTATGTTCTTTACCGAGTTGAAAATGGACAGAGATGCATATTATGGAGGGGCTGATGTCTGATGTTTCTCAAGTGTTCTCCATAAGCTAGCAAAGGAAATGTTGTGCTCGTAAAACGACAAATACCAATAGAAAGGAATTTATAGAAATACTCAATTCTTGCAAAGCTTATTTCCCTATCTAAACCACTCTGTGAGTCTACCTAGAACGCACATCTACAGAACTAGAGATTTGTTGATTTATTTCTAAGTGCCCTCTATATTCTATCATTTATCTTCTAATCATTGTTGATCCAGCTATTGTTGAATGCGTAATGCAGAATCACACTTGCCTATGTGAGGTTATATGGAATAAGTATGTATATCTATATTCTGTAACCTAATAGTGTTCTCATTGGGGCACTAATATTCCATTAAAACCACCTCTGTTATACTTCAGAACTGATTTGGTTGTTTGTAACTTTGCTAGCACAGTCGCCGGATCTCCAGGGAGTTTTTTGAACCAATGTCTGTTTCTATTGGTCAGAGACTGATCAGCTGGTTATATTTGCTGCTGTCGCTTTGGCGCTCGGCCATCCTGAAACAAAACCACCTCGATGACTACTAATAGCTAAACCACATTGTGTACTAATACATAACAAATCATATTACTACAGAGTGTGGAGCAAATGAGTTCGTATTTCGTGAACCCTACTTTCCCTGTTTCACTGCCCAGTGGCCAGGACTCCTTCCTCGGACAGATCCCACTCTATACAACGGGGTATGATGCTCTAAGGCACTTTCCTGCTTCCTATGGGGCAGCGACGCTCCAGGACAAGAGTTACTCGTCACCTTGTTATTATCAACAATCCAACTCAGTAATAGCTTGCAATCGAGCATCGTATGAGTATGGAGCTTCGTGTTTCTATCCTGAAAAGGATCTAGCTAGTGTCTCGCCATCCGGCAGTGGGAAGCATAGAGCCCAGGATGACTTCTTTTCCTCAGACCAACATTACAAAACAGATTGTGCGCAAAACAAAATTTTAAGTGAAGAAGGAAACGACCGGAAGTACAGTACTCCAATTTACCCTTGGATGCAACGAATGAATTCGAGTTCTAGTGAGTATTTACAGTCGAAAATAATAAATTAAACTTGACCCATAGTTCCAACTTTACGTAAAGAGTGCATGCATATGTCAATTGTTACGTTAAAGGCAGCACACTTACTGGAGTCGGGAAATTGAACACTATCCTTAATTTGACAATATTAAATGTTTTTTTCAATTTATTTTACGTGTTCTGCTTCCACCAATGCAGGTTCTGTATTTGGGCCACATGGGCGTCGAGGGCGACAGACCTATACACGATTTCAAACTCTTGAGTTGGAGAAAGAATTTCACTTTAACAGATATTTAACTAGACGCCGCCGGATAGAGATTGCGAACGCCCTCTGCCTCACAGAACGTCAGATCAAGATCTGGTTTCAGAACAGGAGAATGAAATGGAAAAAGGAAAACAAACTTCTAAACACAACAGAATCCAACAGTGAAGATGCAGAGGATAAAGCAGGGGAGTAAGAGCGCGAATTTGAAAGCAGTTAGTCTGGGCCTTTCTGTTTGGGAGTGAGTTCTTAATGTGCTCATTCCGCCAAACAGTGCAGACAACAATATTCGTATTTCTGTTTGTTTTCGTTGCCCTCCCTTTGAGTTTATGTCAATGTATAAGTGGTAGAGGAAGTGTTCAAATAGCTCTGCATTCCACAGGACACTATAACTATACGGTATTTAGGATTAATTGTTTTCCAATTGCGAAGTGTGAATGTTTCTGCTTCAATAGTCGTTACTATGTGATTATTTACTCCACAAATAGTATCCTAATTGTTTCAATGGTTAGTCTTAGGTATTATTTGAGTCTTCAAATAATGAGCGTAGTCGATATGACCATTTGCTATTGATAAATATTGTATTGTATGTGTCAATATTTTTACCGCAATATTTCTTTTTGTTAGGGTTTTTTGTCTAATTCAGGGGCCGCAGAGTTCAGTCAGCTTGTGCCATGTTTTCCCCACCGAGAGAAACATTTATATTTGCTTTTGACTTGACAGCTGTAGGATAAATAAAATCAACCTAGCAACGCTACCGCTCTTAAATTGAAATTTCGCGAATACGATTTTCTTAAATATATATAAAATATATAAAGTAATATATATATAAATAAGCTATCCGATTTCTAAGAATTTAGCATTCAGCTAAAGCTGCCGAAAACTTTTTTGTATGAAATAAGCTGTGAAATGGAACTTAGCACTGTGAAATTGAATCGGTAGATGTCCTTGTTTCAGAGAGAGGGAGAGAGAGGAAAAAAACAGTATACGTGGTAGGAATGACTATTTAGTTTCTGGGTCCATTAAATGCGGCAATTTTCACTAAACGCACAACTAAAGACGCACCCCCCCCCCCCCCCCCGGTTAAATTGTGAAACATTCTTCATGATGTTTATCCCAGCAAATCGAGAAACAGTATCGGAGATAAACGCCCTTGTTTTGATGAGGCGAATGACTATTTGTAAAGTGGACTTTCCTTTGTTAACTACTGTATAGTCTTTCACCCCAATCGAACCAACACAATACTGTGTGTGAAGAAATTGTTTCCATGTAAATTTAGGCACAAGGCAATGTTTATTCACCAATGAAAAGGGGAATCTGTTTTTACAGGGACCCTGTACGAAAGTAAATGGAAGATTTGAACTCATTTTCAATATACGTGACATGATTTTTAAGAACGTGAAGGTTGGTTTAATAGTTTAGGGTTGCGATGGCTTCGAAATGTCCACCAATACGTGAATAAATCCTCAGTACCATGAGCTATACGGACAAAACAGATTTTAAACCAGAGTAGCATTTGAAAGAATTGGCATTTTGCTGTTGTACGATACAGATTTTCCCCGAACAAGTCAGCGATGATAGCCAAGACGTATGAAAACACAGAACACATGATTATTAAAATTAAATCTGATTTTTAAAAAAGCAAACCAAATCATTTGGAAGAAAACAGCAAGTTCCATTTTATAACACTAGCAGCGGGAGCACTTAAAAAAATCAGCGGCTGGGGATTGAACAAATGTACTGTTGTCTGGCGTTGATCTTTTTTTTTGTTTGAAAGATGCCCTCTACATTGTTTTATGTGATTTATACTACGAAATGTAACGACTACGTTTGAAATGTGTGGTAGCCTTAATTCGACCCGAGACCTATTACCCCGTTCATCAGAACCACAGGATTCCTAGCCTCAGTCTCCAGAGGGTGGCGCGCAAGGACAACCCAAAGCTGCTGCTGGGATCCGGCGGCGCGCCCCCGTGCGCGCGGCCCACGCTCTTCCTTCCACGCAACCTTCCCGTTTGTAGCCACAGTGCACGGATTTACCTCTAGAGGTCATCAGCGAGAATTTACGACTGGACAACAAAAGCACGTGATTCTAAGTCGTGCCCCATATTTGGGCGCCTACGTAGGAGGGAACGAAGTACATGTCCCAGTCATTTCCATAATTCATCATAAATTGTGCAGGGTGCTAGACGCACAAGCGACCAAGAGCCACAAATCAAGTAAAAAATAAATAAATAAAAAAATCAAATGAGCTCTTACTTTGTAAACTCATTCTGCGGTCGCTATCCAAATGGCCCGGACTACCAGTTACATAATTATGGAGATCATAGCTCGGTGAGCGAGCAATACAGGGATCCTGCAACGATGCATTCCAGCAGGTACGGCTACGGCTACAATGGGATGGATCTCAGCATTAGTCGCCCTGCATCTAACCACTTTAATGCCAGTGAAAGATCTCGAAGCTACCCTGCAGCAGCAACAGCAGCAGCAGCAGCAGGACCAGAAGCAGACACCAGGTACAACCAACCTGCCACATCCACTCAGTCTCCTTCACCTGACCCTCTGCCCTGTTCCGCCGTGGTCAGTCCGCCTGCCAGCGACAACCACCACGGAATCAAAAACTCCATAGCAAGCCCAACTACCTCCTCAAATTCCAGCAGCAGCAGCAGTCACATCAGTAGAGATGGGGTTGGCACGTCGCCTGGTACTGAGGATGACACCCCGGCAAGCAGCGACCCTCCAAGTTCACAGAACGGGCAAAGCACAGCACAACAACAGCCTCAGATTTATCCCTGGATGCGAAAACTGCACATAAGTCACGGTAAAATACCTCCTCTCTTATCTTTGCATTAGTGGAGTCCTAAATTACTCTGGCAAACCAAAACGCTAAAATGTACACGTTAATGGTTCTCAGTAGCTTTGTTAGGGTCATTTTTTTTTAAAGTTGCTGTTATATTTGGAAAATAAATGGGTGATGAGATATTTATGAATAAGATATCTAGTTACGTGTCAGCAATGTAAGAAGAAATAGGAATTGGGCAATAGAAAAAAGGTGTGGTTTATTATGGGACAGCTTTGTCGAAGTGGGCACTTTAACATTTAGCTCCAGCTAAGTTTCTGAAGTCATTTTGTTATTAAGGTGTAGGAAAGAGCGCAGTAGCTAGCGTAGACATGCATGGGCTAGATTTCGGGTTTTCTGCTTTGATTTGGTCTTTTTGCATTTTATAAATGTGTTCCATATTCGACAATGTACTGATAGCACTAAACAAAGGATTCTTTTTTTTGTGGGTTACAGACAGTATGGGAGGACCAGAAGGTAAAAGAGCCAGGACGGCTTACACCCGATACCAGACCTTGGAGCTGGAAAAAGAATTCCACTTCAATAGATACCTGACCCGGAGACGGCGGATAGAAATTGCACATGCTCTTTGCCTCACAGAGAGACAGATTAAGATCTGGTTTCAAAACAGGAGGATGAAATGGAAAAAAGATAACAAGTTAAAAAGCATGAGCATGGCCGCTGCAGGAGGCGGATATCGTCCATGATCAATAGAAGTACTGGGCAGTAGCTGACCAATTAGCATAATGTCAATACAGTACTGACTTCCAAAACTCTTTTCCCGTGTTACTTCTATGAAGAAAATCATTTCCATGTTGCCGTATTCCAACCTTTGAATCGTTAGTCTGTTTTCTGGCCGTACTGTTGCCTGTACGAGTAATCTGCTTACAGTATATTGTCTAGGAGTAACAACAATGTTGTAGCAGTAGGATAGCTTTGTGAATTATAGCTGTTTAACTTATTTATATTAATACAAGCGGTGTTACTTGAAGTAACTGTATAAA
This sequence comes from Scyliorhinus torazame, assembly GCF_047496885.1. Taxonomy (NCBI): domain Eukaryota; kingdom Metazoa; phylum Chordata; class Chondrichthyes; order Carcharhiniformes; family Scyliorhinidae; genus Scyliorhinus; species Scyliorhinus torazame. Next base: position 217,216,365 of record NC_092712.1, read on the forward strand.
ATCGTCCAGTAAAAATGTAATTATGTGTTGCACTCTGAAAAAAGGTGTATGTAAGTGTTCGTGTTGCTAAATGTCAAAATAGCTCCAAGCTTGCAATACGTATTTAATTTCAGGCCATCGTTCTCTGTAATTGATATCGTAGTGTTAAATCACTGAGATGCTACCTATTCTGTGTTATTAGTGAGCAGTGAAATATGTGAAGGATATTGCGACTTTGAACTGTATGTCTATGCTGTGCCTTTGTATGACTTTGCACGAACTCCAATAAGTGGCTCTTAGCGCAGCGTCAATGTATGTTTTTTTGTGACAAAGGATAAATATAAAGCCTAAAAGACTGGAGGTTTAAGAAATTCGTGATGAGCTTTTGTATTTGTTTTTAAAACTGACTGGAAGTTAAAATAAAGTTTCTATAGTAACTTTCCTGGACCTTGGCCTCCCAGATCAAGTATTTATGTTGTGTCTGCTGTCCTGTGAATTAAACTGCTTCGTGTTTTGAGTCCAAAACTCACACTAAAAGCATTAAGTTTGTCCTCATCTGGACAACTTTGCACCACTCCTCCAGATGGGAACCTTGCAATTTGGGTTTACGACAGGCAATCAAGTGGTGCAAATGTATCAAGTCGGAGGTTCACCCACCAGATTTTCTCAATTCTTGATTATTGCAAATGTTGGAATTTTGTAAGAAGTAACAAATATAGAATTTAAATCTGAATGCTATATTGGAATTTGGTATATTTACGCAATTAGTATTAAATGTGTTCGCCTCTTGTAGCAGTATTCCATGCGTCCTGTCTGTTGCGCACTTCAACACCGTTTGCTCAACTACACATTTTCCGCTAATGCCCAATCTCTTTGTTGTTGCTGTTGCTCTTCCTGCATTTACTCAACCCCCCTTTATAGACATGATTACTGAGAAATCGGTAGTCTTGGCCTGAGGAAAAAGTGAACCCTGAAGCACTTCAACCACTTTGTCCCGCAGGTAGGCGTTAGTCACGTTCTCTCAACTCCTCGACCAAAGTGCAGAGTAAACGTTTCCCAACAGGTATTTATTTTCACTTTAGAGAGTTAACTTTACTTACCGCGTGAAGACAGGACAGAAAATCCGCCTCTTAGTTCCTGATAGCAAGGGGGGATCAGCACTTTTACCCTTTCTGCTTAGTGAGTGCTTGTCCTCTAAAGTTATAATCAATAAACTTTTATACACCTCAGTTCCGGCTATATGACATTTGGGTGCCAAATGAATAGGGTTTTGTCTATGAATTAGATCGTAAAATCATCCATAGCACAGACTGATAGCCTCACTGGCTATAAAACATCACGTGGTGTCATTAAAGTAAGTTTTATGGTTTTGGGGAGTTGACAACCAACACTATATTCTACATAACATATAATCTCACTGACGCTGGACTTCATTTGGTTCCTTTGCAGATTGCGTGTGCAGGCAGGCCACTCAAATGGCTAATTTTCATGTTCAGAGGACTATCCCCAGCTCCACAACTCCAGTGTACAGGAAAGTTGTGTTTTCTTGCAAGACAAGGTAAATTTTGTTGAAATATTAACGCTGATGACTTTTCACGAGGAGTTTCGACCCAGTAAAATGGGCCTTAAGCAACACCCAGAGTGCACTGAGGCAGAAACATGTCTGCGCAAACTACTTGATTAGTTCCTTTCTGTATTCGCATTGAGCTTTTACTTAACAAACCAGATCTTCAAGAAAAAACATGAATGGGCAAGATTAGGAAAAGAATAACTTTTGGAGAGACTAGTGGTCTCCCATTTTGGAATATCTTATGTGTTAAAACCTTTTCGTAGATATTCAATTAATTTTCATTAAATGTTACTGGCATTGTTCAGTATCTTAGTGTGTGGGGTTTTCATGGGTTCTTTCCCCGCAGGCTCTGTTGTGTCATTTGTTTATTTGTGTATTCTTGAGGGAAGTGTTATCCTCCTGGTATGTGTTGCAAAATGTAGATTCAGTCGCTTTCATTGTCATGTATTTTGGGGAGCTGCAGGACACTGATAGTTTAATGCATATTGTGCAAGCATTAGCAACTTACTCTGACCCAGTATTACAGCATAACCTCTGTCGTCACACACTAGCTGATTAAGGTACCATGCAATATATTAGAAAGCATCCAACCAATCCCCTCCTTATTTTAAATTTAACTTTTATGATGACCAAAAGAAAGTCTCTTGAGGACTGCAAGTGCACATGTTTAAATAAATATGTGAATGCGGAAGAACATAAAAATCCGAAGCCAAATAGCCTGGAATGGGGTATATGTGCCATATAAACACTCTTGAGAGTAAAAAACCTTTGAAACATAGCCAGCGGAAGAGTTACTGCAACTTTAAATCTGACTGCTGTAACACCAACATAGTTTTTGGTGAATTGCAGGTATCCCACAGTTGTGACTGCCGAACCATAAACTTTATGACCGGCTTTTCATTCTTTGAAGCTTCCGCTCGTCTAGTGTGTATATGGAGACCCACATGTGTAATTTACTGCTTGAAGATAAAGTGTTTTTAAAGAAAAATGCAACATTTTTGGAAGACTTGAGCGTTCTCTCTGTATGTACAAATCCAACTTATCGCAGAGGGAGTGGAGATGGCAGGCGGCCACATGTTTAAAAACGATAATATGGTAGAAAGTAATTAACCCTGTAGAATTTCTACTCAAAACATTCCACTGCAATTAGGCCAATTTTACGATGTGCTGTAAAGATTCTGCGGTAAATAGAGGAAATCAGCCACAATATCAGTATTGAAGTGCCGGATCGGCCATGTCAATCGCGTCAATCTGTTGTAATTTCCTCTGTATTAGTTTACATTTAAATATGACAGTTTAATATATCATCTGTCCAAATCACTTAAATCCTTTTTACGACAAGACAAAACAATTTTTAGTATCACCCAGTGCTACAGTGGCATCCATTCTAACATTACATGTCAGTTGTTAAATTTACAATTGATGTACTTGTAATTGTTTTCCTAAACATTAATGATAACGTTATTTCGTTTCACATTGCACAAGGGCCTGTGCTTTTGAAGTATTTATTCACTCGCAGAAAGCACTAAAACTTTCCTGTCTAAGAGACGAGAATCCAAAGTGGGATGGGGGGTTGGGGTGGACTTAGGGTAGGTGAATTTGGTGACAGTGGCGGTACACAATGTATATTCAAGGGGTTAAACATGTAAATATCTAAACTGCGTGATCATATACGTTACACAGTGTAGATATTCTGTGGGAACCGATGAAAAGATAGAGTCGTTATGGGGTATTTTCCAAAAGTATTGAATTTCCGCTCTACCTTGCATCGACGATGCAAATTGTATTCGCATAAACGTAGAGAATATCCTTTTCTGTATATTTAAAAACATTTAGTAAGTAGGATATGTGCACGTGTGTGTCCGAGGGAATCAATTATTTCTGTAGAGAACTGCGTGGAACTGCCTTTTAGAAGATAGTTTGTCTATGCTTCTGGGGCTGCCGCCTTACGTGTTTGTAAACTGAGGCAGCTTGGGAAGGGGGTGGTAATGGGGTGCATTTTAAATATGCTTCCTTATGTAACCCCTACACTGAAGAAAAACACGATGTGCAGCGTTAAACCCATTTGTTCTGTCACAACAGAAGGTTTGATCTGAAATTGCAGTGACTCAGTTTCCCCTTAAAAATCTCTTTTATCACATATAAATCTGACTGGCAGTTTAAATGTAAATCTAAAGTCTGTGCTCCTTCTGAAATGACGCTATTGCCAAAATCTTGGTTGAGACACTTAATCGAGAGCTATCAGAGATAACATCTGTACCTACCCTTTAACACTCCATCTCATTAATCAGTATTTAAAATATTTTTTTAAACCCAACTACTGTACAATTTAACCAATTCTCTGAAGCGCAACGCAGAAAAACTATATGTGTAAAACAAGTCAAAAAGTTGCGAGGAGTAAAATCAAGAGGTGGTCGCCATCAAATCTGGAATGTGACGTCCTTACGTTTCGTCTGTGCAAGGGCACCGAAAGGACAGCACATTTTTCAATAGCAATCTATGCTAGTTTGTCTTTTGGGCACAATAGAATTTTCCCTAATCTTTGCAAATGAGCTTCTTCAAGAAATTCAGAGCAGGGCGTACTGTTAGTTTAACGCAGTTTCCTATTTGTAAACCTGTGCAGCTGCATGTTCTGTGAGAACGTGATGAATCTTCTTGGGCCCCCTTTCAGCGAATTTAGGGGGTTCCGCAGCAATCGTGTTTTTCTGTTTATGAGCAAAGTAACAGATAATTGTTTTGGCGTTCAATAGCGCAGTAAAATAATTTGAAAGAGGAAGCACTAATGCTTCCTCATTTCTATAGGAACACGACATGTTACAGTACATTCACTTTAAGGGGAATAAATAGAAATGCATGCATAGCAAAACCGTCGTGCCCGTGGTAATCTAATATATAATTTTCATATTACCCAATAATCAAGCTGGATATGGCTTTTATAGACTGGTTTTCTATTTCAATTATGTTTACTGGATCTGACTTTTAGCGATCTGGTTAGCTTTAATGGAGCTTCGTATGGAATCCTCTGTATTTCCAGCATTGCTATGAAGGTTTTTAATAGAAGGTGGTATGATAGAAATGAATATACGTATATAGGTTCCAGGGGTTGTATCATATTCACATTTTATTTCTTGCATTTGTTTTGCATAATATCATTTCATATTGTCAGTTGGTACTCATCATTTGCGAAATTAGCTGGTCGTGAGCAGGAGAACCTTAAACCTAAGGATGGACATTGTTAATAGATAGTCTGCTGTGTGTTTCTCAGCACTGAAGCTTAAGTTGCAGCATGACCTTGCAGAAATTGAGGACTCTCTAAGTCTTCCGGGAATGGATTCATTAATAACCTCTGTATTTACTTGAATGCAAGATATTGCAATGCGCAGTTGAAGAATTGTCTTGATATCTATGCATCATACTATGGTTGGCATGGCAGGGGAAAACGCATGAACCCACTAAATAAACCGATTGCTTAAAAAAATGTATTACCAGAGACAAATCACTTCCTAAAAAACAAAGCAAAAGTAATTATCACCAGCGCACTTTTCTAATAAACATTGCACAACAATGAGAATGGCAATATGATTTGCGTAAATATCTATATATGTATTTGCATGAATTAACATTGTCGTTCTCTTGAAGAAGGGATGGACAAGTTGGAGTTAATCTCTAAGGAATGTGCACATTGGTCCAATGCACTGAAGTGATTATTTTTTTAAAATTCTGTCATTTTTTTGTTATTACTTCATCTACTACTCTCAGTCATGGCATAAGCTTATTAATTCTGCACATTTCCCCTAAGAGGCGTGTCATTAAAATGACCTGCCTTTGGCACAAAAACAAAACAAAACATGCATGCGCCCTCCTCATTTTTGCCAAAATACAAAACTGGAATGGTGGGTTATTTCATTGTTTCAATAAGGCTTTTATTTGTTTAAATCTAAGAGGGAATGCGTTCAGGAAAGAGAGGCAGAAATGGGGAGAGAATTACAAGAAAAATGCATCTGCACACTCTGCGACTCACCAGCAGAGCTCGCTTTAGACCAAGTTCACAGTCATTTTGTATAAGCATGGACTGGGAGCTCACGCATCCATTGTTCTATAAGTGCAACAGAAAAGGACGGAAAGACTAAAATAGACTCAAAAGCTTAATGTGTTTGTTTTCTTTTTCTGACTGTACTATCTATAATTACATCGACTGGCCGATGCAGTAAAAACTTACCCAGTTTGGCACATCCAACTAAATAAAAGAGCACTTGAATAAACAGCTTGCAGACAGTTGAGGTTCATGCCATTTTTGAGATTAAAGAAAGGTTTCACTTATGGGGGGGGGGGGGGGGGAATGGGGGAGGTGGGGGGGGGGGGGGGGGGTAGACGAAGAGGGGGATAGGGACAGGGCCTCCAGCATTTCCAGACCTGAAATTAGCAGTACATCATGAAAATAGTGATCGAAAGGGGATATTATTTCAGTCCTCAGTAATGCTTTGAAAAAAGGGCTCCCTGTATCGTGGCTGCTGGGGCGGTACAACTGTAGGTCAAAAAGTTGAGGGTCAAAAGTTTACGTTTTGCACGACTTGTAATCATCTGCTCAGACAGAGTTTGATGTCAATGTTATAGCGCGATCTTGACTATCAGCACAAAAGATAAAATAGCTTTGAGTTACTCGTGTATCATAGTATGGACTCCAGGTGAACCCGAGCGACTGAACGACCTCAATTACTGACGAAAGGAAAGAAAAAAATATTCTTTTCATGATCGAGACACGTTGTATTTCATCTTGAAAAATCGACCACGGCGATTTTTCTATCTGCTGTGTCCATGCAGCAGGTAAACTTTCAACAACTGTACAAAAAATATTAAGAGACTTTTCCCACAAAAACAGATCGAATTGTTTTATTCCAGTTGGCTTTTTCGCGTCGAATGTCGCTTAAAAAAAAGAGATCAGAATACAGCAGAGTCCGCCTGTCGAAGTACACAGTCCAGCAGTGTACACAGCCTCAAAGAAAAGATCGACATCATTTAGGCTTAAATTCACAGACGTCCCCCCACATTCTGAACCGCCTATAACAATATAGAACCACTGGTACTAATTTAGAATGAAGGAACATTTCAAAAGCACTTATGGTGGAATTGGGATATAGTTTGAATAATCTAATTTGAAACATGGTATGTTGAGACGACTTTGTATTTTTCCCAGTTTCGTATAAATACCACAAGTATACTCTGAGGCTCACAACGATAGAGAGGCGAGCATTTGAGAAGAAAGTGCCTCGTATAAAATGCAGACATAACATTTACTGAGATTTTCCACTTATTCGGGTTAATAGCTATCCGATTACGCCATTCCCTCTTTTTTTTCTGACTGTTAAAATACACTTCAACTAGGGTTTTTTCACAGTAACGTCATTGAAACCTACTCGTGACAATAAGCGATTATTATTATTATAACAATAGTATTAGTTTCTAATGCGAATGCAATGTTGCAATGTAATATCCGCCGTATATCTTGATGTGCAAAGCCCATGCACAATGGGTTATGAGATTTTGGGAGGCAAGGACCAGTCTTGATGGTGGCATTAAATTCTTCAGAGATTATCGCAACCCGGATGTAACAGTTCCACCAAACGTAATCATTTTGCTGCACCTTTTCCGTTTAGTTGCAATCGAGATAAAAGTTGAATCCCCTTAAAGATGCTGCAAGAAAGTGATAAACCATATAAAGAGTTTGAATGTTATATCACTTCATTCTCTATAATAGACACATTGCGAGTAACAAAATGCAAATGTCTGATATATCTATACCGTGGGGCAATCGTATTGTTCTTCCATCCTGCAGAATTAGAGAATATGTGCCTTCCAAAACAATAATTATCACACAGGTGAATATCTGCAAAGATAAACAAAAACATGTTTATTACGAGCTCTTTAAAATATACATCATATATGAAAAGTTAAGAAAAGACAAATCATTTAATATCTAAGGCTACATTGAATGCATTCTTTAATGGACGAAGAAGCCGTCTTTATTCTGGCATATAACATTACCCAAAAAGTCACATTCAGCTTGAAATATGCAATATGCTTTAAAATGCAGACTTCAGCATCTGTGTATCTATTGCTAGATAAGAAGAGAGATAGGGATATGGATGGGCGGCTGGAAAGGTCGTGGATTTTAATGAAAGGGGAATTTGTTGTGGCGGAGATAAAACATAGAGGAACACTTCTCCATTGCGAATGATCTGACTTCTTTCTTCTCCTGAGAAAGACGGGAAACCAATTCCAAACGAATAATTTCGTTTTATTAATTTGACACTTGTTACTAGAATAGTTTTTAAACATTAAAACGTATTCCTAAGCGGGAAAATAATTGATTAGGGTTGCTGGATTGATTGAATTTTTAAAATAAGCTTGTCACAGTTTTAAAACACAGAAAATTGCAGACAAAACATGTTCCCCATTGAAATAATTTTTAAGGGTTCGACTTTTTAAAAAAAGAACAGCAGCCCGTGTATGTTTGTGAACCCAGAGCATACGGATGGAGTCACCAATGAGAAGAATTTGAAATGAAGTGCAGATGTATTGGTAAAACAAGGCAGTCCTTTGTGTAACTTTTTTGCAAGTGAAATTAAATTTAAATTCCAAAAGCAAATTGTCTAATCACGGAAGCCGTTAAATTTTGTTCAACATATCCCAACTCCAATTGCGTTATGCGGCGTATGAAACAAACATTGCAAATCTATTGATTTTTACGTGAAACCGTGAGCTTCTTATTTACAAACATTTAAAGGCGGTTACCGAGTGGGCTATTGAAACACCCAGAACTGCATAGCACCCACGCATTTTGCTGAATTCCCCCCTCCACAAAGGTAATGACCTGGGCAAAACACCCTGGTATTTGAAAGAGCACTATAGGCCTTTTAGAAATGGCTAAGTCCAAGGCCGAGGTGAAATTCAGGTCACCGCGTCTAACAAATATGAAAATGTCGCCTCACGAATGGCACGCCTTGTTACTTAACAAAGACTGTCAATGTATAAGATTAATAAGAAATAAAATGCACACGGTGTCACTTTTCGGTCACTTCCAAACTTAGCTTAGCGTATCCCTTACGAAATCTCGTTTCATTGAATAAAATCTTTTGTTTTGTTTCCCGTGTTGAAGTCCAATAAACGCACAGTTGTGTAGCTCTGTGGGATGTGGTTGCAAGTCTGCTCGAAGATGTATCTTCGAAATGTGCCATTTTATTTGTTTTATTTTGTTTGTGAGTTGGACACCGGCTGCTTTAACCATATGCCCCCAGATAGAATTGGAAACAATCACAGTTTCATCACGGTACAATCTAACTGATAAATCCTGAGCCGTGCTGTTGGATTCAGTCGGTAAATGAAGAAATGATGACACTCCTTATCATCTAAACCACTGATTTGCTGTTCGAAGCAGAATTTAAAACTGGTAACGTGTAATTTCTAATTTATTAAACCGCGAAAGAACTCTTCCCTCCTTGCTCATAACTTGACTAATCTTTTTATGTAAAACCACTTTCCTCATCTCGACACTTTCTAAAGTATAGGTTTGACATAAGCTCTGAAAACAGCCACGTTTTGGAAATGTCGCCAAACGCGTTAACTTTGCCTTTCGCTTTAAAATGGCTGTAAATCTACCCTTGCAGTAAAAATGTCAAATGTACACGCAGGCGAGGTGACACTTGGGGGTCCTGGCTCCATCGCTGTTTATTATGAAAAAAAACTGAAGAGGCGAATGACCTCCGTTTGCTGGTCCCAAGTAATGCCTTATGTTCATGTGATAAGAACCTTTATTTTGCATTTTTCGACAAAGCGCTTAAATACACATATTGGCCCAGCTAATTACTCGACTGCGCTATTTCGGGGGAAGTTACGTGGTCTGAGGAAAAAGATGCACACCATGCCTGTCAAGGAGACAAAAACCCAGCACATTTTGGGAGTTAAATTTTTTTTTTGCAAAAGGCAAGTTTATAGCAAAATCATTTGGATCCGTTTACGCTATGAGGCTGTTTCGCAGTTTTCAAAACTATATTATGAATGATCTAAATATAAACATTTGCACAAGGTGTCCTTGGTGAATGCTTTAAAATCGTACAAAATATTAAGACTGTTTCCATACAGATCTTCCCTTTGTATAGTGAGTAGTGGAAACAAACATCTGTTAATTACACTGAAAGTCAATTAATTTTGCTGCTCGATACTTATTTGAAAGCATTCTAATGGACGATTATTCTACGCAGTAAAGCAGGGTGGGTTGGTGAATGTACCCCAGAAACGATGTATTGTGATGATTGACGAAGGTTCATTCTAATGAAATGTTAGCTTGTCTGCCCGAACACAGTATATCGTCCAAACATTAAAACATTATGATGCTTCCTTGATTGACAAGAGCTCATGTTGTGAATCGACTAGATTTCAGGGAAGAAGGCATATTGCATATGGCTGCTTTGAAAAAAAATAACGTGCAGTGCACCTAAATTGTCACTTGTCCTTTTGGTTAATTTCAGATTGTGTACCGTTTGGGGTAGATATTAATTCAAACATAAAACGTTTTACAATTTTAATCACATTAAGTTATATCACAAGCTAATTAGCTTGCATTTGTTTTACGGCAGGTTGTTTTTTACTTCATCTAAATGGAAGTCAACATTAGAAGTGTTTATCAATTATTGCTGGTGTTTTCTGCGTTTCTGAAACGGATTACAATTCTTGAAATAACAAATCTTACCATATGCAGACGTAATCGTGTGCATGTAGTAGAGACACCTGAAATAGAATTGATGCAGTTAACGTTCAGTTATTCAGGGTGATTTTAAGGAGCGGTTTGGTCAAAAATTCAAATATCCAATAAAAAAACGTTTGCTAAATGCTTTAGAATGAAGTTCCATGCAAATGAAGCGTTTTACTGAATAGTTGTGATTTGTGCATTTTAAAAAGATTATATAATTAGTATCTATTTTTTATTGGTATCTCGACTCATAAAATGTTCGTTTCTATCATTTTACTTTATGAAGATCAATTAAAGTAGATCTGGGGGAAAAATCTAATAGGAGAGTATTTCATTAGCTAAGGCACATTACAATCGAACAATTAAATGATAGCATTTTTAAACAAGATTTATTAGGCCAAGAATCTCAATTGATTACATAACACTTATATGCATGTGTAGTATGTAGACAAAATATTCCACTCTTGCCTGACTTATTTAATACTTCGACATATACTTTGAATGTGTATTAAGTTCTATTTGGTCTGACCGAGGACTTGAAAATACTCGTGTTTTGCAAAACAAACTAGGTATTTTCGCAATTTTCTGGGAATTCTTCTTGTAAGCGATGGATCTTAGAATGCCTTTGGCACCATCTCTGCACTCGAGAGGACAAACGAGTGCGTTGAACTCTCGTCATTATTTTCCCAATTGTCTTAATCCCCCCCCCCCCCCCCCCCAACCCGACAAAGCATTGAACCATGTTGTGCTGTACAGAAGCATTCCTAGAAAAGAGTAAACTATTTCAGGCGTTAGCAGATCTCTATTTAATACTATCTTCTGATGTTTTCTCCGTCAACATACATTTGCAAATATTTGCATTCGATAAAACATCATAATATCATTACCCATTTAAAATTATTTCAAAATTAGTGTTTTCCTGGTTGTTTCAATTTTCTCTTCCTCTGCCACAACATAATTTCAGGGGAAACGAGATTTTGAATGATAATATGGAATTTTTGACTGGAGTCCATGCATTCATCATTGGTGTATTTCCTTATCCGGGGCCTACAGCCACTCACCCCATTGGCTGCTTGCATCACATGAACAGCTAACTTTATACACTTGACAGCAAGTAGGAGGGTTTTATGGAACAGAAAAACGACAACGCGAGAAAAATTAGTATTTTGCACTTCAGAAATTAATGACCATGAGTTCGTTTTTGATAAACTCCAACTACGTTGAGCCAAAATTTCCACCTTGTGAGGAATATTCTCAAAATAACTACATACCAAGCCAATCTCCTGAATACTACGAGCGGCCGCGGGACTCTGGATTCCATCATGAGGCACTATACCCACAATCAAACTACCCAGAGCCGACCTACAGCTTCAACAATGTCCAAGGCACTGGCAACCAAGACATGTCGCAAAGGGGTCATGTGCAGTCGCAGGCTAGCCTCCAAAATCACATACCGAGACAGAATCAGCTTTGTGAAGTGGTCCCAGTAGCCACACCAGCTTTGTGTAGCCAGAATGCGAAAACCCCCACTGCCCAGAAAGGTACTCTCAGCAAAGAGCCCATAGTTTACCCGTGGATGAAGAAAATTCACGTTACTACCGGTAAGTAACTAAAGCTAACTGAAACAATTAAAATTCAATTGAAATCGGATGTGCGGAACCCTTTCTGTAACTAGCCCTTTCATGAGATTTACGATCACCTAACTGTTAGGTCGGTAATTACAGCGCCCATAAATTTCATTGCCCTGGATCTTGCTCCTGGCCATGTGTCTTTGATGCTTTTCTAACCTAAATACCCAGAGCCATTTTATTGCAGTAGATTGTTCGCCGTTGTCAGAACACTTTGAGAAAAGTCTTGTCTTTTAGAACCTTCATTCACGTGCATCTAATCCCATTGTCAGATTCGTGGCTGTATCTGTATTTATGTTTGGTTACTTTTGTTTTGTTCAGTGAACCCAAATTACACTGGAGGAGAGCCCAAACGGTCTCGAACTGCTTATACGAGACAACAAGTCTTAGAGCTGGAGAAGGAGTTCCATTTTAACCGTTACCTAACCAGGCGTCGACGCATTGAGATTGCACATACTCTTTGCCTGTCTGAACGCCAGGTGAAGATCTGGTTTCAGAACAGAAGGATGAAATGGAAGAAAGATCATAAACTGCCTAACACTAAGATGCGTTCTGCTAGCTCATCATCTTCTACAAGCCAGCAAACACAAGTATCCTCCCAGGGCCCACAGCCAGATGGTTCAGCACCAAATTCATCAAGCCTATAGCTGCTTCGACTCTCCAACCCCTCTCCCACAACATAGTTTGGACCAAAATGTGTCTGCTACATAACTGACTTGAAAGTGGAGGGATTTCTTGCAGTGAGATTTTTTTTGCCAGGGTAGATGCTGTTAACCCCAAAAGGAACAAGCATTTATGTTGTGTTAACCCATTCTCTGCAGACCTTCGAATTGTTTTCTGTGTGATTGGGTACATTCTGTATCCTTCATTACCTCCACATGAACTGATGCTAGGTTCTGTCAAAGTGGCTTCTTCCATGATATTCAAAGAAAAAAGATAAAAAAGGACACTGAATAATAGATATTGTGAGGAACTGTAAGCAGTTGTCATAATCACAACTAGTCTAGTCTGTTGAAATATTTGTGAGAATTTAAGAATAAATCTGTTTTAGAAAATGAGAAAGGCAGCAATATGTGTGGATGTGGAAATGGTTTTAGAGCAAACAAAATGTCCAAATGCTACATATATAGGAAATAAATTATGTCGCCAGCGTTATTTAAGGTGTTTTTATTTTAAACCTGTATCCTCTATATAGTCGTGTTACTGATATCAGTATAACGAATGTGCAAGGATCTTATCCAGAGATTTCAAACGAGTGGTTGAATATTTAACAATTTGGTACAGTCCAAACTGTGACGAAACCGTACAAATCATGGTAAGATTGGTGTATTTTTCTGTGGATATTTCAGTGTGCTATGTGCAGTGCCAAATGTTGCTAAAACGAAAGACATAAATTACAGTGTAAAAATGGAAGCCCCTGGCTTTAAATAAAATGTTAATTCGTGGACCATCTCAGTTCTTATGTGTACGATTTACTTCCAGTCAGGATTTAGCGAACACACAGAGAATGACTTTTCAACTCCAAAACGTGGCTATGCAGTTAACTAATTTGTTGTGAATATATTCACATTGTTGTTGTCAAACTAAAACAATGTCACCTCCCCCTCCTCACCTCACCCCCATCCCGACCCCACACTACAAAATATATGGTGGTTCTGAAGAATAACTGAGCGAAAGAGGTTAAATTACTGCACGGATCTACAATTCATCTTTCTGCAGCCTTTCCACATTTCTACGTCACCGAGTCGTAAATAATGCAGTAAAATGTGAGGCGATCAAATAATAAGTCATCTATAAGGTGGCGAATACGGCCTTCTTTGGCCCCAGACGCTAATTTTCTGATCCTGCAATAAAGTGTAAACATGTGGGAACCTTTTTAATTTAACTTTGCATCCTGTGTTCTGTCTCACACTTTACATTATTTAATGTGGTAAAAACATACCAAATATAAAAAATATAAGCATTGTTTATTTTATTATTTGTAATATGTGGCTAATAAAATATAAATTGCAGGACTAAATATTCGAAGAAACACTGTGACTTCATTTTGTCAATCATGGGGAACGGGCGCTAAACAATTAAGAAAGAGAGACTTCACTGAACATCAAATTGTAGCTAGTGACTTCCAACATTGTGAACGATGATAATTCTAATATGCTCAATGTTATTGATTGCTTGGAGACAGCACAAACATCAGGCTTCCTGAAAAAATAGTGGGTATTGGAGGCTTCATTGTACAACAAACAATGCACTTATTTATAAACATCTTATTGATGTTGATACATCCGTATGTTCGAGCAACCATTTAAAGCTAAGGGCATAGAAATTCGTTCATTGCTTTTCTTTCCCCTTTCTTCAAATTGTACAGAAACTAGATACAAACAACACCATTGCACGGAAGTCACGTTAGCGGTGGGGAGAATACACTTATGCTGGTGGGTGCGATTCCTCCTCAGACTGGTTTAAAACTGAAATGTTCAATTATGTAAAATTACTCACAAATAATAGTCAGAACTTTCGATCGGGATCATACGAAAATAGGCTGAATTTTCACATTTACCTCCTTGAGAGAGAAAAAAAAACCTTGCCCGCAGCTATAGAAATATTTCGTGTTTTTTTCTTACAAATAGCAAACAACAACTGCATTACCAGACATAGGCATTCTTAAATATGTTTTGGATAATGGTTTAAGACGACTGCAAAAGTATACAGAAAGACAAAGAATCGCACGATGAGAAAATTCGCTCCATTAGTCAGTCGTGCTTGCTTATCTGTAAAAGGAATTTTAAACACATTGAAAATACAAGATTTTCCTCGGAATCATTAATCACCTCATTCAATAAATACTTCTTTGTACACTTCAACAGCAAGTCTGAAGGGCGTTCTTTTGGAAAAGTGTGTGGACACATGGATTCTCTTGAATAAAATGTGACCATCTCGACGAGCACCATGTTTTTTTCCGCTTGGAACAGTCCTGGAGTTGCTTGCTGGACCATTTTTATTAACACAGAAATTTATAAGCCCATATAGTCAAAGGCAAAAGGTAATTAATTTTATTCCAAGTCAGTGTTGGAAAGGACAAGTTTATTAAAACTTTTCCTTCATTTGACCAAACTTTAGGCGCCTTTAGCAAATGAGCCCCCGTTTGCATCTTTATTTTCATTCTCTTTGATGTTTTTGGTTTATTGTAAATCGAACGGTCTTTTGTAATAAAAAGTTGCATTGTTTGCCAACGGCTGGGCAACCAGAGCGAGTTCACCAAGAGGACAGATTTTCTGACCGATTAGCCGCTTTTAGCGGTGCAGTCTGACCCCTCAAACCCTTGACCTTTAAAAAGATGGACAGTGCTCTTTCCACTATTTCCTATGCCTGCATATAGGGGCTAAAATCGTACCTTGTTGTAAAAAAAAAAGGACTTAAAAAAAATTCGAATAACATTTTTTTTAAAGAAACGCACATCTATATATGCGGCGACACAAAGAGAAAAGTTTACGTATTTGTGCGTGTGTTTATGTATGTGCATGTATAATATATACATGTTCATATATATTATGTGTCTGCATATACAGTGCCTTTGACTGTGGGGGACGTGCTTATGTAAAGAATACTTGGCGATAATTTATACCAAATTGGAAAACGCAACTCTAGTGCGTTGTGAGAAACAATGCCTATTTTGAATGGTTTAGTTAATAACATTTTTGTAGTTAATGGATGTCACGATTTAAAATAATAGACCCAATCCTATCCTTGTTACAGTGAGATAATTATCCTATTAAATGGCCTCTATTGTTCTGATTATTGAATAGAGGAGTAACTACTATGTTTTCTATCAAATGTAAGTTTACCTTCCAAAACCTATAGCTGCGCTGATAGCTCTTTGGATTCAGCTATTTGGAAATTTATAGGTAATTGATTTAATAAAATTATGCAACGTCTCTTTTGTTCACGCATGTTAAAATGTACGATTTTGTTCAACTCAAAAGACGACCGTTTGAGTTTAAAGCACATCAAAAATAGTAGGAGATTGCCACAAATCATAAAATTCATCATATGCATTTTAATGTGCACAATTATACAATGCAATGTTTGTTATACCATTGAAAGGACTAGTCTATGCGCTACCGTAACTGTGGGCTTCCGTATACCAGGCACAATACAAAAAACTAATACACATTTGACTGGTATAATAAAATATCGACTGTGGCTAGTGAGGGTCGATTTGGTGTCAAATTTAGCAGCCTTGGGGGGATGTAAAGTCATATATGAAAGAGTTAGTCTTACATCTGACTGTTATATATGCGGGGTACTGTAACAGTGAGCTTCAATATCAAACTGTCAGGCGAACAATAAAGACAGCTTGAAGAAATGCCCGAGAATATTGGACTGAGGCAGTTCGAACTATTGGTGACACAAATGGCAGACCTGTCAAATCTGGGATGAGCACAGGCCAGTCATCTTTGCATTATCACTTACCAGTAAGCATCGAAAGACTAAAAGAAAGCCAGAACAATAAAGATTCAACTAAGAAGGGGCGCAAAGAGGGAAAAAAACTCCACACTCCAAGATAAAGGGTCACGCGTCTCCTCTGTGTATGTATTGAAATTTTAATCTCCCCAGTCACGTGACTCATTAAATAATTAATGCAGCCAGTCCGGAATAGATATGTAGTCGTCAGTATTCGCACTAGATCTGTTTCAGTCTGATGTGAAAATGAACTTTCCTTAAAAATAAGTCTATAATTGGAAGACCTGTCTCAGGAAAGGAAGAGGCACAACTCAGGCACGAATTGTGGTGAGTAGTGTCTTTATGATCCGTGTTTTATTCTGTTTATGTTTTATATTTTTTTATTTCTTAATACTGTCATAAATGTGATGAATAGCGCCCTTTAGTATTCAGATTTAAATCACGGCATGTCTGTGATGGTGTTTAGTCAGTCTCTCGCGTGTCAGTAATATTTTAGATTTTTTTCATGATTAATTGCAACAAATACAAACACATATGATGATGTTCTAGTTCACAGTATGTATGCCTGGATACCACGGTGTAGCTGTGCTGCTTTGTTCAATTTTCCTGTCGTTAATAAATCACCATCTCTTACATGCACAGGGCTGAGAGGCAACTGTAGGCAGCAGCGTTTGGAAATGAAGAGGCATAAGCTAAATTCCTCTATGATCCATTAATTTGAGCGATTTACAATAAGTGGCAGAGTTATGGTGCTCCAGCAAATACACTAACATATGTAATTCTGAGCAAAGTGAAGCACTTATTCTGGCTGTCTACTGTTTGGCTTAAGCATGGAAATAATGTGCAACTATAAGCCGGACAAAAGATATAAGACCAAAGAATGTACAGAAACACCTGTCTTTATTGATGTGTTTTAGTACAAATTAATGACTCGTTTAGTTTCAAAATATTGCAGTCAGTTATTTCCATAGTTTTGCTGATATAAACTCTGAACTCATTCGGACGCAGTTTGCACTCATTAAATAACGTATTCGTTCTTTGCAAAAGTATTGTACCTCTTTAATACATGCATTTGATGTTGGTACCTGATGAAAGTAGATCCAGAAACTTGCATTGTTTACACTCATAATTAAGTCGCACTCCTAATATTTACAATAAAAGATCATTAGTAAAAGTACATAGCACTTAATTAAATGTCTCATCACTCCAGTCAACTACATTTTATTATTCTCACTATTGGCTATGATCAATCAAAACAAGATAATTGCAATAGTAAACCGGCTGATACAATGTCTTCAGCTTCCGGGCCGGCATTCCAATAAAGCACATCTGTAATTGGATGCACCTCCTGAAATAAGAACAACTCAAATACATAATGAGTTACTCTTTGGCAACTGATTCACGATGCCTTTTTTAACGACAGTAAATGTTTAGGACTAGGGTGTTTCTATCCAGAATCAAGAGTCGTTCCAGGATAGACTAATTGGGCATTCAGATAGTCTAAGAGCCCGAAATTGAAAGGTAAAATATTTTGCTTTGCTGATGAAATGGGACGGTCTGATTTCAGGTGGACTGATTTTATTTTAGTGCAACAGGTGGTTTGGTGCTTGCAGTTAATCGGAATCAGTGAACACTAAATGAAAACGTAATTTATTTCTCCAACTCTGTTTTAAGATGAGAGGTTGTGTGCACTCCGCAGAGCTGTTTCCTTCCACGTTGAAATGTATTAGCCGGTTGCAAAGGATAGTCGTGGAGCTATTTGAGAGTGTTAGGTCGGCGGCTATTTAAGGGAACAAAAGCCTAGGGTAATTCCTTTGTTTCGGGTTCACAGCAACCTCAAAGAATTCACTGGAGCTAGAAACATAAGGCTTGATTTATTTAAGAGGGGAAATCACAATTATCTTTTTAAAAGGAAAGACAACTTTTCTTGTGATATCATCAAATATATATTAATTTTCAACAATGTATGAATTTGAGCAAAATTGGCAGGGGAAAGGATCATAAAAATATTTACTGTAACTGTGTAGGGCATGTTATTTTGTTGCCATATATATTGCCAGAATAAAAGGGCTGATAACCATATTTGAAGGGTAAAATGTTTTATTTTCATAGAACCCAAATGTCACCTCAATGCACTCTTTCTCAATGTTTGTATTTATGACGGTAGCACATCATTTCTATTCCATTTCCGTTTACATATGAAGCTAACATCCGTATCTACAGCTGCAATCAATAACATACATTGAAGAAGTTTGAAACCTCTTGATTGCAAGTGAACATAAAATAGATCCGATGTATTTGTTTTATTATTACCAGACGAACAACGATATCTAAGAACTTCTCGCCAGTTCCATTCCCCCATTCTTATGCTTAGTGTAAATATCTAAATTGACGGTCTTTCCGATAGGATTTGCAATTTATTAAAAGGCAAAAAAGCAATGCTTAAAAATAAATACTTATTTTCAACCTACTCGAAATTAGAGGTCCAGCCCATATACAAGTTCTGGGTGCGATATGGCTAACTACGTAAAAACTGACGTAAAAATGGAAATCACAGCAAAATATTCTTTCCAAAAAATAACCTTTCAATAAAGAAAAATGAAACCCACAAGTAAGAGTAAACTAAAGATAAGCATGCAGTGTTAAACGGCATACAAATCTTTAATCTCCCCACCACCCCATAAACCGTATGTTGAGCAATATGTTGTTTAAAGGTAACACTTTGCCCGCAGACAATACAAGTAAATAGCGTTGTTAGATTATGTGAAGTTCCGGTTTGGTAGGAATGCTCAAATTTTCTGGTTAGTTGAAAGTGCCGTTTGGTAAGTAGAGCAGTTTTATTGCATGGAATGGGGAGTGCAATAAATTACTCAGACTTAATGCTTTGTTGTGATGGGTTTGTCAATTGCACCCGCATATGAAAATGAGTTTCTTACAGGGCCACTCTTAAAATAAAAACAATCAGAGTTTTACTGATACTTGGCTGGTTTATTTGTCAGATAGTTTGTGTGTAAAGTTTCATTGCGGCCATTCGTTTGTTTGGGAACGTTTTCTCATGTTCCGAGTATTCCGTCTAATTTTATTCAGATCAGCCTAAATCTTGCACCGATCCTGTTTTCTAACTTTATCCCCCAGCCTGAAAGTCTAACATTTCCATTGAGTGCATTGGGTCTGGGGAACAAAGACAAATATGCAACTGTGCTTAAAAGGCGAGAACCCCCGCCCCCTTCCCCGCATCAATATTATTCGCTTAATTATAGTTATACGTGTGTTACCAACTAATGTCTCAATGGACGTTCGAAAAGAAATGAAGAGTAAAATTAAAAGTGTAGCAGTGGTCAGTGCTTAATCTGCGAACCCATTTTGTCTGCCATGCTCCACGGCTTTACCCTATACTTTCGCAATGCAATGGGATTTAGCCCTCCTCAAGACTGGAGCAGCTGTTTCCTAAATCAAGGCCGTTTAAATGCAATGCGAGTTTCCAAGCAAACTCGCCCAACAATGAACCACAGAAACTTTATTGTATGTGCCGAATAACCAGATTTGATCCAGATTCTGCTAACAATTATTTTTTCAGTCACGTGAGCGGATTCCATAAGGTTTTTTCCCCCCTCGATTTGGCCCTGCTTGTTTGCCGAGCTGCTTCCCTGCCTCTCTCTCTGTTTAATGCACAGATCTCACAGAAAACCAGTGCCCCAGACGTCTGCAGAAACCTATAAGGCGAACAGTTCAGTATTTGCGGGGCGCCGGATCAGTATTAAGGGTTGCATTTTCCTTCTTGTGCCTTTCCGGTTTGAAAAGATTTTGCAGAAAGAGAACCTCTCCCCAGTCAGCAGTGAGCATTATATTTAAAACAGCCGGGTAACCTGGAAAATGTAAAATCTTCGGCGTGCGTTGGAACTTTCCCTCTGTAAAGCACATTACCAATTTCGCAGCAGGCTTTATCTGCCCTTTGAGGCTGGTTTGGATTTGGCTGTATTCTCAGGTAAGCTCCAAGACTTTTTTGCGGCTCTATCTTTTGGCATACAGGATAAATCACGGCCCAGTTCGTAATTAATGGCACAGAACTTGACCGAAGAGAAGTTATTGCTTATCGCCAAGACCGGTTATCTTCTCTCCCTCACCTCCCCCCCCCCCCCCCCCCCAATTCTCCTATCTGTATAATGCACACATTAGTTATGGTTATGCCCTGCATCATGTTAAAGTTCAGCTTTGCACTTTTGAAAGTTTGTGCTGGGATTGTGAAAGCATCTCTAAATCAAAAATGGCCATTAGTTGCAAGGACAGAAAGAATGTTTAACTTTGGAAATTTTAGCCTCATGATATAACTATGAGCTGTGAGAGCTGTTTTCTTGCTCTGATGGGTTCTACTTTCCCATCACAAGTGTCCTAAAGATATCTTCTAACTGCACCTCTGTACAGTCGATCTCGTCGATCTCAATATCAGAAGGTTTCTTGCGCATTTCATATACACCTGGTGTAAGTGTTGTCTGTCTATCTATCTATCTATCTATCTCTCTATCTATCTATGTATTTGTCTATCTATTAATCTATGTATAGATATGTACATACTTAGACACATGTGCATAAATTTACGCATATATATGCGTACATTAAATAGTTTCAGCGTTAAAATGCCGAACTTCACTTGGTGATGTTCATCAATTATTCATTAATGTTTTACTTTGGCTGTTAAAAGTTTAACTCGGCCTTTGTAAGACCAGTGAACGGATTTTGTTCAGAGCGAAAATGAAGAATGTCTAACCTTTCTCAAACTTGCTGAGTTTGGGAGACCAATAACCTCGCCTTCCTTTTGTAGCCTGACACTTGGATTTACTGTACTGATTATAATTTAACTCAGTTCATTTTGAGCTTTGCTTGACTGTCCCGCTCAAACTTTTAGCATATACAGGCTTTCCTAAGGCTGTAGAATTGGACGTTTAAAGCAACTTTCCATCATTTGTGACACTAAACAATGTTTACAATGAAGAATAGTGCTGGAAGGAAACTTGCCCATGTTGTGTAAAACAGCTTGCAATGAAATTCATGGAATAACTTTCAGAGATGTTCAAAATGGAAAGAAACAGAAGGAAGCAAAGATGGAAGTGGAATCGGGGCAAAATAAAGTAAAAGCAACACAATGAATGGACACTGCTGAAGACAGAACTTATGTGAGGCAGGCGCGTTTTCTAATTAAATTTAAATGGCAGAACATACGTGCTTAGAATAGAGGCATATTAATTATGAATCTCTTACGTGAACTGTACTTTTTAACAACTTCAGTCAAATTGATATTGCAGGGGTCTTGATATTTTCTCCTTAATTCTTTGTGCCTGCCCCCAAACTTTCAATACGTGTTGCTCTAAAGTAAGATAAATCTGATAAAAGTACCCAAAGATTCAGTTCTATTCCATAAAGGTACACAATGGCCATATTTCCATCAATGGTTCCGCATCACTATTAACATATATTACATTTGAGTCTATTTTGTACTTTCTTCCGCAAGTAATTCAATGCATCACTCAACTGGCAGAAAACGTGTAAGCACACATTTTGCATGAAGGTCCCTACAGACACGACTCACGATTCTACTGGAAAAGAAAGCAGAATCATTACATCGCTGTCAAGTTCACTCCTCACCCCGTGCTGCATTCACTAAAATCACCTAGGCTTTCTGGGACACTGCTTTGTCTTTGTCAGGTAATTATAAACCTTTTCTAGTTTCAATAACTAGCATGGTGTTACGTGTGGGTGTTAAGCAAGTCCAGTACAATAGCACGCTCTGAAAAGGGAGCTTCTGCGTGGAAGCTTAACCATTGTGGGACTTCCCTGCTTATTTGGCTGTTTTGCTCGAAAATGTGAAGAGCTCCCTTCTTCATAGGTCCATTTAAACTCACGTTTCCGGGTTTTAATGCGCTGCCAACAGCTATTCTTCGGTTCCAAGTAGTTGAGTCTGCAGGCTCCGGATAGGAGTCTTATGCACTATCAGATACAGACGGCACAACTTACCATATCGTGGATTTCCTGCAAAGAATTATCGCGGAGCAACCTTCTGCAACACCAACAAAACTCTGCTTAAGAAACTTCTTAGGTTTTGTTAGGTGAAAAGTTAGGTTTTGCCTGAAAAAGGGGGCTCCTTTAATTATCTCCCAAATTCAAATAAAAGGATTTAAGTTGACGTATGACCACGTGAGCACATAATACAGCGCATTATTGTGGCATTTGGAACGGAGACCTATGCTGGCTTCGGCTGTGATTACGCTTTTCCACTTTCTGTTAAGAGCCAGCTATTTTCTTCTAAAGAGATTGCACTCTGGGCACTGGATTTCACATGAAGGAATATATGCGAGCAGGGCGAGATGCTGCATTTAGCGGAATGGATTTTATTTTGAGGTATTCCAAATGCTTCCGTTGATTGTTCATTAATATGGTGAGTTATTGCTGTTCGAGGCAAAGGTCAGTGGAAAGGCTTACGGGTGTCAGACTGTGCCAGAACACGCTTAGATTCCCCTTTTCTGTTTACTTCGGCACATAATCCATTTCCAATAATATTTTCTCTCCATATGGTAAATGCAAAAGAAGTTTTTTTTTGAATACTGTCCGGATCACATGCGTGCGTTCTCATTAAACACGAACAATTGAATATTGGAATCCTGTCAATGGCCGCTCTCTGTCCGAATATGTACAAACAAAACAGCGTATTTTTATCACATAAGATTTAACGCCAATATTTCTGGCTCTTGTAGCTGTTAATAGGAATGTGTATTGTATCTGGCTGTATGCATGTACTGATCCTGGCATTTGATTCATTATGTAATGTGCGCCAATGAATGGTTCTTCGTCCATTTTAGAAATCCACCCAGTTAGTTTGTGAATTGTAGTACTCCAGGATGAGGTTATTTATGTTTTGCGTTACTTAAGCGTGTGTTGTTGAAATCTCAATGAATCACATCGCTTAATGGAGGAGCATTACATTTTGTGCTTCTATATGTGACGTGTAGCGATTTTGTATGTGTGTGTGTGGGGGGGGGGGGGGGGCGGGGGTGAGACTGCTCGTCAAAGGTTGAAATTTTAAATCACTGTTGCTTAAAAATTGTCCCTATTTGTTCATCTTCACAGTGGTGGTGTTTGATTAATGTAAGGCATAAAGCAGGCTGAATTGGGTGGTGATGGTGGTGGTTGTGGGGGGGGGGGGGGGGGGATTTTACTAGCAGGCCGTCATTGCGTTGGAATACTGATTGTCTGGAGGATTTAACGAAATAAATAAAAAGACGATACAGCCCAAACCAATACAGCCGTGTTTTAAAATAAAGAATGGATGCGCGATGAATAAAAGGCTGGAAAAACACTCGTTATGATATGCTGGGGGTGTAAATGTTCTATAAAATTGCACCCACCAGTGAGTCCTGCTCATGAAAGGTCAGGGTGTTGCGATTTGATTTATGTTTTCGGTGTACTGGGACAGCCGTGCCAATGCAATCTGCTTTAACGAATGCTTTACTTCTTTTTATATATGACAAATCACATTGGCAATTATTGATAGCCAGATCAGTACCCTGCCGTAATTCTACCAATCGCGTAAAACCAAAAACAAATCGGCTGGGGTGGGAGGGGGGGATGGTGAGATAAATAAAATCATTGTGAATAAGCAAAGTTATTTTCTGCCATATTTTCGGTTCTACACGGCATGGTGTGAATGCAATGTTTTTATTGGAAGATATCATTACTTTGCGAACAATTATGGCTCAATGGTGACATGCCCACGCAATAAGCATTGGTGTGGTTGATACTTTTCCATTGGACTTTGAACTCTCGATTTGGCTTCTCTATTTAATTCTTGCAATATATCTGGGGCCTTTCTTTCCCTTCACTTCATTTGCCGACGTAAAGTTAAATGCAAACACTGGGCAAATATGTTTTTCATAACACATTGAAATTTTAATTGCAGTTGGGGTTACACGTCACTGTTTCTTCCTGATTTATTATCCAGTATTGGTGCAAATTTGACAAGGCTAAACGACACACAAATAATAGTTTTTTGTTTACAGTGTTTGAGAGCAAATGAGAGCTGGATTCGTACAGACATATTTGAAAACGATACATACATAAAGTGCCTTATTAGGGGCGACGGACAGAGAATCTACAAGAGTTTTGTAACATACATCCTGGGCTTGAAATATTTCGTTTAATATTGCACAGAAACCTTAACATAGTTCAGAGATTATTTTCCAATATTATCATATGTATACAATTTATTCAAGGGGCTGCATTGTTTGTCCTTCTGCCCGTTAACAATCCACGCAGAATTAGTCGATTTACTTAAACCAATGGGGGGGGGGGGGGGGGGCAGCTCTCCGGCGCCTTTTCTTTAATTCCGTGAAAATTAATGGTTTCTCGTTTCCGTTCCAGACTTTATACTAAATAACAATTCTACAATCAGAGACTTTTCAGTGAGGCTGAGCAAACTTTCGGTGAGTTTTGTGCACTATTCTGATTTAACAAAATACATATGGTCGTTAAAAGCCCCAAATGCAAACATTGCAAGATGTCATATTTATTAGCCCCAGTGCCGGCGGCCGCTAATGCTGAATATCTGCTAAAAGGACCACAGTATGCGATAACAATGTGAAATTACACATGTTTTTTTTTTGGTTAGTCGAATAAATAAACAATAAATGTATCAACTGCAGAAGAAATTACATCAAGCATAAATTCTAGGCCATAAAATGGATTCTAATTCATAGCAGACTGCATTTGTAATTATTTAAAAATGGCTGGCAGAAATGTAAGCTATCGGGTATGGTCTTCGAATTTCGAGCAAGGTATTTTAGAAATGGAAGTTACAATTGCTGTAATATTTATAGGCACCTTGTTAAAAAAAAGGAATGTCATCTATCGTTTAGATCAAGCCAAACGTTTACTCCTCTCTTCGTTTCTCTTTGCGGAACTTAGCAACTAGCTGCATGGAGAGTCGTCAATCATAAATGCGTAAAACATTTCTTAGCCAGTATTTTAGTTCACTGCACCCACCAAGCTCGCGTGATGGTTTCAGAAGACACGTTCACATAAAGCAGACGCTTCCAATTTCTATCCAGTTGCCTTTTAACTGAAGCACACTTGAGTCAAACTAAGTTATAGAAAGTTTTTTTTTAAATCCAGCATCCGTGTTGTTACTTTTTTTTGCCATCTTCCTACAATCTCAAGAGAAAGAGAAAAAAAAGTTGGAGTCAGCACTTTTAAGGAAAGTGGAAGGACTGATCATTGACAATAAAGTACTTCACTACAGATAGAACATTGAGCGGCTTACTTGAAAAGTTGCAAACGAGTGAATTTTTGTCCCTATCTTCCCTCCTACGCTGGTTGGCTTCCCCTTTCAAGCAGTTGCATCGCAATAAAGCGATAGGAGCAAGTGTTTTCACTTTAGTGCGCTGTTTACAGCCTTAGTGCATGAAGTCATAAATCTTACGTAGCCATAAACGACAGAAGCATTGGTATGCATTAGTGGTGACTATAGCTCGTCTACTCCTTCAGTTCTCGCCTCCTCTGTCTCGGTTTTGCTTCTGAAGTGTAACTTTTCGCTCCTGTGTCTGAAACACTTTTACTTCAGCATCGTTAACGCCTATAGTTCTCTCAATACGGGGTAAAAACACTTTGGCCCTGCTTTAGAACCAATTGAACCTGTTTGAAACCGGCTGTATTTTCACCCTTGTGTCATATTTCCTCTGCACTATTCTCATGCTGTACTTCAAACAAAGACCTTTCTTTGCAACAAGGTGTTAAGAAAAGTTAATGCAGCACTTTTCAATGCGTAAGTTCAAAGGCACATTTGATTATAGTTATTCATTCCCAATATAATTATTAGCACGTGAGTTAGTTGAAATGGGGCGAGTTGGATTCAAGATATGATTGGAAAGATTTCATGATTGCCAAACCAGGGAGCTTGTGTCCTCTGCGTTGGTTAATTTGCATAATGTTCATTTGTGACGCTATGTTTCGGGGGAGTTTACCCAGCCTCTCCGTTCAATACTCTCACACAGCAATCTTAAAATCCGCGCTTTTACCATTCAATATTCATAAGAAACATACCCCATTTCTTTGGTATTAGATAAGAGCAGCCAGGAAAGCTGATAGTAGTCTTATCTCCCTGACCAGGGTGCGCTGCCATAATCACAGGGCTGTCCATCCAAAAGCTAGAGCCTTCTCGCCACTTCTTTGCCGCTCTACCATTTTCCTTTCCCCATTTGCCGCTGTCGCCAACGAGTGACTTTCAGCGTGTAAGAGCAACTGTTTGGCCTTCATTCTACTTAATTTGGAAGTTTTGAAACTCCTGCTTATCGATTTCCCCGGTGAATCTGAAAATATTGTGCCGTGGTCTGCGTCTATCGTCAGAGGCTAAGGTAAGCTGGCACAAATAGGCTATCACTCGTGAATGGCGGAGTTTATGTCCCAGTGATTTATGACCATATGACTTAAATCTCGGTTCAAGAAGAGTTCACATGCTACAGCTTCCTTTCACATCGTGACTGATACCCGTAGGCTTCGAATTCAAGTATTTTATTTCTATTTTCTGTTTCTCCCGCACCGTTGATATTTTCCTCTATATTTTCCAAGTTTTGCGAGTTTATTTCTGCCTACACTTCCGCCTGGGGCACATCTAGACACATGATGTCAGAAACATGTATTATTGCTCTTGGTAGATTCTGTGTTCCATTGATTCATTTTCAACCTTTTCTTTTGCCTTGCTTATCCTTGCCGATGTTGCAGAGAATGCGGAAATCTGTTTGGGGAGCAACTTTGTTCATAAACACACATTTCCGTTTGGGCTTAGCTGCACAAAGATTTGGAAAAGGGTTTAGATTACTTTAAGAAATATCTAATATTGTGGAAAGTTTGTTTGTTTATGACTCCCGTCTTTCACTCTATTAGGGAACTTCATGTCTGATAGGCAGCGGGAAATGTATTTCTGTAAGAGTGAAACAGTTTATGTGTGTTCAATTGAAGGTGTCAGTGTGCAGTCACATACCATTTCTGTATTGAAACATATAAGGAGAATGAGAAGGAATAGTACTCCAGGGTGGTCTTGTTTTACAAAAATGTTAGGACAATGAGGAAATCGATTTACAACACATTGAGGTGCAATCGCGTAGAATCAGATGTATAGCGCTTACACAGGTGAGTTCGCTTGTGGTTACTGTTGGAAGGAAAATGGCGGACAGCACGCAAGTCTGAGAAACCAAGGGGAAATGCTGAAGTGTCAGCTCCTATTATTAAGGATATCCAATTGCTTTTCACAATAGAGGGAATAAACCACAGCTTTTTACCAATTGTTTATACCTACATGCTTGAGAACGAGTTCTGATAATATAGTCAGAATATCTCGAAACAAAGCGAATTATTGACAACTCCTTAACAGTAAAACCCAATAATTCAATAACATGTAAGCTATTGTCCCCTATGGTGGTAACCGACTCGTTAAACCTACCCAGGGGCCTGTGGTTTCAGGCACTGGACAGTCAGTGACCCACCATTCATTATTTAATTGTTTCAACTTTACAAAATGCTTCGGGAACATGAAGTGCTGCGAATAACAACACAGCAGATGATTCATTCTTAACACAGGACGTTACAATCATTTTTCAAATGCATTTTATTGCTCCAAGCGTTCAGTTTCAAAAAGAGACACAAATGCTATTCAAAATCTATACTTAGCACAGCTATGCCTCTCCCCCCCCCCCCCCCCCCCCCCCCCACTGATCTCAAACGCTTCGCCTTTGCCGAGAGCTCTAAAAAACTATAGTAGAGATAGCTCCAAGTTCAGGTCATAGTCAATGGGATGTTGCGAAAAATGTTTACAGAAGTATAGGAATGAACAAGATTAGAATAGGAAATTTGGTTGGTCAACAAAAGTGTACAAAAACATGAGGAAAGCGTTTTAAACGAGCAGGTTTAAAATGTGCAAGGGAGCCCTGTTTACCAGGAGTTGGAACTGTGTCACTGGCAGCATAACAAAATGGATGGGCTTGCTTTACTGGTGTATTTTCCTTTGTATCAGTGTAGCTGTAGCAAAGAGAGGCCCAGCAAACAATGGCTTGCTCGCTTAGGCCATATTTCTTTCTCAAAATAAAGAAAAATCTCGTCATGACAACCGACCTATAGATACCTTAGCCTATTGAAAGTTCACACCCGTGACAAAATACCCGGATTTTATTTTGGTACATTAAACAAAGATCTGTAGGCCCAAGGTGAGCTTTGTATACATGCGATGCTGAAAATAATTTTATTTTGTCCTTTTCGTCGATTTTTATCCCACGGAAGAAGCACATTAAAACTACTCTTAAAACGAGATTTAAGGATTGCACATTAAAAAAAAACGATGATAATAGGCTGAACCACTTGAATGGATAGAATAGAGCTCCGTTCCCTGCCTGTTTCTCGTGATGCAGACGCTTTCTGTGGGCTGGGCTCCCAACTCTTCCCCCGGCCCAGTGACCCCCATACATCAAATTAAGAGCAGTTTCAGAGACAGAGCCTATTATCGTTTGGTTGGAAGAAAAGTTCACACCGTGGTCATGCAGAAGAACGCCAGTTTTTCAGGTTCCTGGTCCTTTCCGATCCATCATGCTTTTAGCAGGTAGAATTCAAACAGTAAAATGAACCCTTGGAAATTTCCACCACAGCAAATGGTGACCTGTTAAAAGTGGAATCAACAGGAAAAAAAAACGAAGACTGATCTGCCGGCTAGTGTGGCTAAATCTGAGTAGTCAAAACAAATACTACTTTTAGTGCAATGATATTAGCCACAGTGCATTTAATGTAGTGCTTGTTCCACGTCCCGGGTTGGAGAGCGACGAGAAATGTATTTTAAACCGAGTTCCTTTTCTGCAGAGACAGCTTTGCTGCAATACCAGTGGTGTCTATTTACAAGAAAGGAATGTACAAATGCAAACTAACACCACGATTCAGGCAGCGGGCAAAAACTTCAAATATATATTTTTAAGTAACACAGCGCCGCAATTAACCTGCCAGCTATCAAAATTAAAATTAGCCCCTACATAATTTGGAGTTGACATATATATTTGTGTTCCTTTGCAGGAAGTTAGAACTGCTCAAGTTAATTTCTTTCGGTCTCACTTTAAAAAAAAACATGAACTCATGACAATAATTACAACACTTAAATTTCATCTCATTCGATCTAATTGAGATGTAACGAATCATTTATTTATCACTGAATCCAGTTTACACAGATGTACATAACGCAAAGCCGTTTCCAGAGGCTTGAAAAAATGTCTATCTACACGGAAAGTGCTTCTTCTTTTCAACTACCGAAGAAGAAGGCTGCTCCTAGTTTAACCTACCGAAATCCTTCTTTCAACGTGAACCCACATGTAGCACTGTATTTCCCCGATGAGACAGAGTTAAATTTAAAAATGCTGCAAACTGCAGCTACCGATCGTTCGCGGTGCAACCACACTGAGCATTTACCGCTGAGAATCAGTTTTAAACCGTTGTTATATGCAGGTTGCCCAGGGCTAAGCTGTGTGACCAAATATTGCTGCACACTTTTTATGGCTTTTCATGTCAGTTGCTATTGAGAGTAAGATGGATTTGTACCATTTCGCCATTATGGTTTTGTTTCTTGTAACCCCAGGTCTACCCGAGGAGGCCATTGGAGGAAGAGAGTCACGTGACACAGGGTGCCAATGTTATTCTATAAGGGTGTCAAGACCCTGTCAGTTTGCGAAATAAATATTGGGAAACAACGAGATGCAAAAGGCGACATACTACGACAGCTCTGCAATTTTCGGTGGTTACACATACCAAGGAGCAAATGGTTTTAACTACAATGCCAGTCAGCAGCAATACCCGCCTTCGTCCCACGTGGAAAACGACTATCATCGGCCCGCCTGCTCTCTGCAGTCACCGGCCAGCACTGTTTCCCATCACAAACCCAACGAAATCAATGAAAGTTGCATGCGAACCAGTGCCAGCCAACCGAGCCACCACCCAGTTATTGCAGAGCAACCGCAACAGAAGCAGCCACCACCTCCTCCACCACCACCTCCACCACCACCATCTGTCTCACCACCCCAAAATACCAGCAGCAACTCGACCCAGTCCAGCACAAACAAAAATCCTACACTTACCTCACAAACCACCATTAGTAAACACATATTCCCCTGGATGAAAGAGTCGCGCCAAAACGCCAAGCAAAAAACCAGCAGTTCCAGTTCAGGTATAAAGTGCCCTGTTTTACCTTTTGATTATCAGTCGACATGTTTATACAGCGGGTAGTATTTCTAATGGAGCTACTGGAACTCTATAGGCAGCGCCCTCATCCCCATAATATCTAAGCAACAACAATTTCAATAGTTCTGGAACCTGGACCAAAAAATAATACATGGGTCATTATTAGACCGTAATGAGGCAATTAGTTTATTAACTAATATTAACTAAATTTAATTTAGGCAATTTGAAGCACATTACCGGGAAACAGTTTGAGAAAGTGCACGTCAGCCTTTCTATTCCTCTCCCCCTCTCTCCCCCATTTCTCCCCTCCCCCTCTCTCTGCCTCGAACTCTCCTCTTCTCTCTCTCTCCCTCTGCCATCACTCTTGCACACAAACGCACACATCCTCTAGTCGAAAATTCGCATCTGCGTTAATTATACCAGTTATATATTAATGATGTTATTGTATACGTGTATAATTACACTTAAATTAAGAGATGATTTTAACATAACACGATTTAAAAAAATATTCAGCAATGTGCCTATATTCTACGTATGGACAATTAAATATAAAAGGCCCAGCTTTTCGACCAAACTAATATGCTGTACCACATTTTAAGTTTGAATAATCTTTGCATACATGATTGGACTTGCAATATCCATTGCTCATCTGCAAATATGTAATCACATGCACACACTCAACTGCAACTGATATAAACAAATTACAACAAGTGGTTACCAAATTTACAGACAAATGAACTGTTTGTGCTAGTCCTAATGATTTAATGATATTTAGATATCAGATTTGAATCTATGGGCTACAACTGTAAGTACACAAGCATACGTGTATTGAGACAGACATATATGTAAGGAGTTTCCATCAATTTTATATAAATAATACATTTTATGGAGATCAAATGGGAAATGGTAACGTGATTTCAAATCATGAAACAAAAGCAAAATGTTGCAGTGGTGAAAATTTGAAATGAAACCGAAAGTGCTCGAAATATTCAGCAGGCCTGACAGCATCTATGGAGAGAGAACTACAGCCCAATGTTTCAGATCGGTGCCCTTTCATCGGAAGGAGGAAAAATTGGAGATGGCTAGGTTTTAAGGAAGTTCCCCCCCCCCCCCCCCCCCCCCCTCCCCTCCACTTGCTTAAAACCATTTACATCCCTAACTTTTTCCAGTTCTGATGGAGGATGGTGTTAATTGTATTTTTCTCTCCAGATGCTTGCTGAGCGTTTCCATCATTTTTCAGTCTTTATTCCAGACTTATGATGAGGGGTCCTAATTAATCCTTACTGGTATTTAACATGGATTAAAGTGTCTCTAGTCAATGCTTTCTTAGCTGTCATCCCTTTGCTTTAAAATGATCGTTCTTATTGTGTTTGATGCTATTGTGGCATAAATAAATGAATGGGGAAGGGGGAGTGGCGGAAGGATTCTATCTAGTTGTTGATATTTGTACGTGAAGTGAGTCAGATAACCTGAAGTCGGTATTTATTTCGAAGTACTACCAAAGATTATGATTAGATATGTCTAGAAATTGGTAATTCAATGCCGTTGCTGTGCATTGTCTTTTGTTTTAAGCATGGGTCAAATTAATGCGTTGCTTTTGCATTACCAATTCAAAACCTAACACCTTGATTGGAATTGGTGATGGCTGATGCATGATTATATCATTAACACTAAGGGTGATAATTTGGAAAATAAGTAAAGATCTTGCGGGTTTTGAATGTGGAGACTGAGCCATTAAAATTTTAATAATGGGATTATACGTTGATGTAATTAATTGAAAATATATTAGAAGGTGTCATAAAGTTTATGATATGTAAATATATCACATATGCCGTATTTCCAACATGTATGGATTACTCGATGTGATCATTGATTTTGTTCTTCTTTACAGTAGAAAGTTCTGCTGGTGAGAAAAGTCCTCCGGGCCCAGCCTCCAAGAGGGCACGCACAGCATACACCAGTGCTCAGCTGGTGGAATTGGAGAAGGAATTTCACTTTAACCGCTACCTTTGCAGGCCCCGGAGGGTCGAAATGGCCAACCTCTTAAACCTCACTGAAAGACAGATTAAAATCTGGTTCCAAAATCGTAGAATGAAATACAAAAAGGATCAGAAAGCAAAAGGCATGCTAACTTCCTCTGGTGGACAGTCGCCCTGCAGAAGCCCCATTCCACCATCAGCTGCAGGAGGATATGTAAACTCGATGCATCCCTTGACAACCAGTGCTCCATACGACCCCCACTCGCCCACGTCCTTCAGCAAACCTCATCAAAACGCCTATGCTATTCCTACGTCTTACCCCGGTCCCCTCAACAGTTGCCCACCTCCACCGAAGAGGTATGCTGGGACGGCAGCTGTGACGCCTGAGTATGACACACACCCGCTTCAAGGCAATGGCGGCTATGGGACTCCTCATTTACAGGGTAGCCCAGTCTATGTTGGAGGAAACTTTGTGGACTCCATGCCGAGCTCTGGGCCTTCCCTTTTCAGTCTAACCCACCTCGGTCATCCTCCCTCTGGAAACATTGACTACAACAGCGCAGGGCCAATGACAAGCAACCATCACCATGGACCTTGTGACCCACATCCCACGTATACAGACCTTTCTTCGCACCATCCGTCTCAGGGAAGAATTCAGGAAGCACCCAAGCTGACCCATCTGTAATGGGCCAGTTAGCTCTTGATGGACTATCACTTTCTCATGCTTCAAGTCATGCTATCTATGATTACACTCCCTCTTTCCCCCTTGCCTTTTTTTTGTTTATTATCAACCCTTATAGTTTACATGTAATGTACCTATTGACAACCAATCATTGCTTGCATTGCTCTGTCTCTGATTAGTGATTGTTCTTTTCATGGACTCCAGCCTTAACATTCAATAGTAGAAGTGAAGTACTAAGGCTTACAGAACTTTGCATATATAATCTTCTACTCTATGGAACAGGGTATATGAACAAATTTTCTAAAAAAATATACTTAAACGTGAATTTGTTTGTGCTTTAACTTTCCTTGCGAGGAACAGTAAAATGGTTTATATTGCACTTCTTTACATTGAATGGTTAAACAAGATCAAAGTGCTTGTACAGGGCCTCCCTGGGCAAATAAGGGTTCTTGTCCATCTTTCAGTATGTGTGTATGCTGGTGAACATTCAAATTTATTTATTTGCTCTTGCAAAGGAGAATATTCTAAGTGTTTTAAATATTATTTATCCCCATTGTCGCATATTTATAAAGAGAACTGTACATTGACTATTTACTTGGTTCTGTTCAGCCTTGTGTTTTAAGTCATGGTAAATATATGTTTTTTTTAAATTCCTGTAAAATACACAGAAAAGTAGTTTTCTGTTAGTAATGTATTCATGAAAAACGCAATTTGGTCAATTGTGGGAATAACGCCAAGAAAAGGGACTTAGTCTGTAACTGTAGTATTCTTAAAATGGAACACAAAATTGCCACCGTTTTGTTTTAGATATGCATTCCATGCTGCAAATGAGATATGCGCTGGACAGCGAGTTCAGACCAATAAATTTTTTTGTCAGCAATACTGTGTTGCTTGTAATGTTACTTTCGATGAATCATATAGATTGTTTTGCTTCTAAAATATTTGCGAAAATGTGAACTCGTTCAGTAATGCACAGTAAAACATTCAGCTCAGTAGTCAGATTTCCTTTGTGTTGTGTGACTACAACCAAGTGTTTCAACCCCCACACTGTAACATCATCCATTATCATGTGGCTTGCATCTGTCTCCAATGCTGCATTTGCTGAGGCCGAGAAGAAAAGGGCTCAGATTCTCCCCCACGCAAGAAATGAAAGGATTTACAAGAAGACGTTACTAGCTTCAATTTTTAATCATTAATAATGTTTTGTTTGATCAAGATGCATATAATGTACACATAAAAGATACAGACATTGCAATGGATAAACAAGATTTCTCCAGTCAGGAAATATTACTGTTTGCCGCCATTTCTCCATCCGTTTTCCAAACAAAATCCTGTACAGGCAGAGAGGGAAGAGGAAAATGCGTCAGGATTTAGAAATGTTTGATGTTACTCATTTCAAGTTAATATCTGATTAAGAAATAAGATTGGACAATTTAATATTCTAACTGTTGAAGATACAGTGTCTAGATATACCACGACTCTTAAAAAAAATAAAGGCAATTTCGGCTGAATTTTCTAAAATGCAACATCAATCATTGAGCAAGCTTGTTTCGATGCCGGTGTTTTATTTAATACTTACCGCTTAACGTTTAACTATTTAAAATAAAGCACGAAAGAACCTTATTTTTAAAATTGTTGTCAGTATGTCCTTTATTTATTCTAAAATGTCCCAGTCTATTCATATAAAGTGAACGCCGCCACATTTGCTTTCACAAATTAACAGTCCTGTTTGAAGTATAAAATACGATGTGTAACATATTCACCAATTTAGCATTTATAAATAATCCTTTTTGGTTCAAATGAGCAGATCCCTTTCAATCTGAAGTTCCGGTGCCTATTTCCCGCATCAACGAATAAAACCCAGAAGTGAACTGAGTGTGATGGTGTATCATTTAATTCGTAAAATCGTTGCTCAAAAATTCCCCTTATCTTGATTATTGATTTCAAAAATAATATTTTGAGACAAGATGGCATAGGCGGTAATTAATGCATCCTTTAAAAATCAAATATATATATCTACAGTTTTGGATAATCCATTTCTGCATTGCAAGTGGGATCTATAGTCTTCTGAAATTGTGAACCAACAGGAAGAAGAAAACTTACACTTAGTGCTCAATTTTAAAAATTAAATTAATTTCCATGTGGCAGAGCCTGCGCGCCGAGGAAGGAGACGCCATGTTGTCGGCATACTCGCTGTCAGTGTTTCCCTGAGGACATGCTGTCTAATTTATCTTCCTATCCAAAATACATAAGAGACTTTCTTTATGCAGCTAGCAATGTTTTAAAAGTGATACAATTAAAGTGCATATTGACGAACTGAAGGATGCTACCTAAGCAGAACATAGACTACATCACACTAATCAAATACCATAAAGGTTTTTACACATGGCAGATTGAACGAAATTATTTTGTAAGGTGATATAGTCCGGTCAACTTTCTTTCTGTACAGTGCACGCAAATAAAGCCCCTTTAACGAGAGAACGCTTTAAGAAGTCTGGTTTAGCCGTGATCCGAAATGTTACACACTGATATATTCCAAGTTTACCATATTTTCAAAGATTAACTTGCAACGAAAGATCTCACAAAAGTGTGATATTTACTCAATATTTATGACTATCCTTAACTGAGATATCGAAATGCCGTTTCTAATTTCGAATCAGCTTAAAATCTTTGCCCTCAAAAGCAACATAAATCCACGGAATTCCGCTCAGAACACAAGAAGGATTTACTCACAAAATGATAACAATCTAACTACGGTTTCTGATGCACAAATACACCCCAGAACATGTTGTCTCCGAGCCGTATAGGTTGCAGAATTGAAATGTTCACAGCCAGATGGGTGACTCTTTTTCCTAAATATTCCAAGCAGCAAAGGTATTAATAAAAGTCCACATCGTTTATAGCTTAAAATACATTCTTTTCTGTTTCATCCCGTTTTGTGTTGCTAACAGACTGAACCCAGTGTGACATGTTTTCGCCCACATGCCCATGCAGCAGAAAGGCTGTGAAAGCCTCCGCAAGCGAACACCTACACACATTTCACATACAAAAGCTCCATTTGATTGCAAAAGGTCGCCCCATTTGTAGCTTAATGTGGAAACCTACAATTCAAACTTAACTGGGAGACAGATAGTCTAAATGATTAAATGTTGGTCTAATATCGTCTATGCACTCACCCCATGCGGCGTTCTAGCTCAGTAGAATATGCTATGGCGAAAAACTAAAATATTTTCGGTAACTATTTAAAGTACCAAGCAGAATTCTCAAACTCTTGCTGATGGTATTCGACATTGCAGAGAGAAGCTTTAAATGTGTTCTTGGGGGCCAGAAGCTGTCAGACCTTTTGCCGAACAAGATTGATAGGACACATACTTCCTTACAGCTTTGTTTGCGGTATAAGCAAAACGGAGGCCTACAAAACCACTACTATTTCCATCTTACCCAGTTCAACACAATCCCAGCACTTTACAATCCCTTGATGATGAAGAATCCCTTCCTAAGTACGAATATATTTAGTAAATACTGCGGGGTCATAACGAATGTAAGTGCATCTTAGGTTTGATGTAACCAACTCTCCCCCCCCCCCAACCCTGCCAATTCACCATTTAGATAGAAGTACTATTATTTATTTGTAATGAATTTGAAATTAACGTTTGTGAAAGCAAACGCACATCTTCAACCATGCCACGTAAATCCTCGTTTTGTTAAAACTGTTTCGTTTTATGCTCACTGCATATGTAAATGTGTATATATTTACATGTTTGCGTGTGTTTGTGCGTGTGCGTACATGTGTTTTAAACGCAGTAATCTATTATCACCCGCAGTCTTCAGATGTTGCAAATTTCACAAAACACAAGAGAATACAATACCTTCAGTCACACGCCTTTTACGTTTTTCGTTGATAATAAACAAACGACTATAAAAATAATAAAATGTAGCATCCAAAATCACCGCCATATTCGACCTCCTGCTTGAATTATTGCCTTCATACAGCACCATAATCAAAGAATGTCCGGTACTGTACAAATATAATAATAGGGGGGAACCGAACTCCCAACGAATACATGAAGGAAATGGCTGTAGCTTCGTCTGTGTAACTTCTTATGTGGCTGGGTGCTGGGGTCCAGTGTCAAAACTTTGAAGATTAATGGATTACTTTGTTAATGACTCTAGGCGTCAGATTTAGGTGCAAGATGATTTGTGAGGTGAAAGTCGTCTTGGTGACAGTCGGTAACACACAGAGAAAGAGGAGCCAGCAAGTGTGCAGGAGACAAGAGAAGGAGAAAGAAAGAAAGAGGCAAGGCTGAATGAACTGAATCCCACTAGCTTCAAAATAAAACAAATCTTTTTCACATTTATTATGGGAAGGTGGATCAAAAAGTGGAAATCAAAACACTGCTGGCCTTGAATGAGGCGTTTCTCTCCGACTTTTTGGATCAATCACATAGACAGTGCCTTCTTTTGATTAAACCCCAAATTGTCATTGGGCAGACGCAATCATGTGACAGCGAATTCGGTCCAATTTCAACCTTGTCTCCATGAATTCAATAGTTTAATAGTAGCACGGTCCCCATACGGCTGTAATCAGTGAATTAGAAAAAAAAAACCAGCAGCGATATTTTTTTTTTACGGGCCAAAAAAATAACTAACATCTAAACTTTCTCCCCTACGTTCTGTGGAGACGGCAATGAATTACGAATTTGAACGAGAAATTGGTTTTATCAATAGTCAGCCGTCGCTTGCTGAGTGCCTGACATCTTTTCCCCCTGTCGGTGATACATTTCAAAGTTCATCAATCAAGAACTCGACGCTTTCACACTCGACAGTGATTCCTCCTCCTTTTGAGCATACCATCCCCAGCCTGAATCCCAGCAGTCACCCTCGCCAAAGCCGGCCAAAACAGAGCCCAAATGGCTCAAGCCCTTTACCAGCCGCGACTCTACCTCCGGAATACCCCTGGATGAAAGAGAAAAAAAACTCCAAGAAGAATCACCTGCCTGCTTCTTCTGGACCCGCAGCATCCTGCCTGTCCCAGAAAGGTCAGCTCAAAGACGTTTCGCTTCTAATGATTGTCTTAACTTAAGTCTCGCTTATTTGCATGAATTGTTTAATCAGCTTTATTTTGGTTTGCTAGTTAATAATTAAGAGAACGCAGCACTTTTGGCCAACTTATTTCATGGAGGATGATTTATTTGCCGAGCTAGTCAGTAAATGACCTTCTGTGCTCTCCCCATCCTAGAGTTTTGATATTTGACAGTAATGAAGAGTGATAGATGAGTGCACGTTCATGGTAAAGCAGCTGATGCAGAGATCACCAAATGTGGAAAGGCTGTTGTAAACTTTACTGCAAGACCGGGCTTTGGTGCACGTGTATGCCACAATATCTTTAATATTTTACCAAGAGTAGACGCCACAGCCGCAGACATTGAAACAATAGGTTTACTGCATTCAGGCGGCCATTTTGTTGCAGTGGGTAGTCTATATTTTTATATATTGGTTCAAGTGACTGCAAACTCTTTTATTGTTGCTTTCCACTCCTATTTATTTGTAGAAACTCACGAAATTCCGGATAATACAGGTGGGGGATCGCGGAGGTTAAGGACAGCTTATACAAACACACAGCTTTTGGAGCTGGAGAAAGAATTTCACTTCAACAAGTATCTGTGTCGACCCAGGCGGGTGGAGATTGCAGCTTTGCTTGATTTGACTGAAAGACAAGTGAAAGTATGGTTTCAAAACAGACGAATGAAACACAAAAGACAGACTCAGTGCAAAGAAAACCAAAACGGCGATGGCAAACTTAAGAATTTGGAGGATAGTGGGCAGCCTGAGGATGATGAAGAGAAGTCACTCTTTGAGCAAGGCATCAATAATGTTACAAGCGCTCTGTTGGACAGGGAAGGCTATAGTTATCAAACCAACGCACTGACTCAACAGCAGGCGCAGAATTTACACAATGGAGAATCCCAAAGTTTCCCAGTTTCGCCTTTGCCCAGCAATGAGAAAAATCTAAAACATTTTCATCAGCAGTCACCCACTGTTCAAAACTGCCTGTCAACAATGGCCCAGAACTGTGCAGCTGGCTTGAACAATAACAGTCCAGAGGCCCTTGATGTCCCTTCTTTACAGGATTTTAACGTATTTTCCACAGAATCCTGCTTGCAGCTTTCAGATGGAGTATCGCCCAGTTTGCCAGGGTCCCTCGACAGCCCTGTGGATCTTTCTGCTGACAGTTTTGACTTTTTTACGGATACTTTAACCACAATCGATTTGCAGCATTTGAACTACTAACTGAAAAGTCGGTGTGAGCTGAATATGCCTTCATTTAAATTCGTTTTCTTTCCCTTCAGTTCATTTCAAAATGGTCAGTATTTTTGTTTCTCTTTTGATTCACTTGAATGTGTTCGAGGGCCATCTCTCATTGCAAAAGTCAGTTATTGTTTTTGGACTAATGCCCCGTGT
Organism: Scyliorhinus torazame; assembly: GCF_047496885.1. Lineage (NCBI taxonomy): Eukaryota > Metazoa > Chordata > Chondrichthyes > Carcharhiniformes > Scyliorhinidae > Scyliorhinus > Scyliorhinus torazame. Next base: position 217,256,122 of record NC_092712.1, read on the forward strand.
TTCACGACCCCGCCATCCAGCAGTATGTGGGCTCCCCCCATTAAAACTATAGGAATCGTCCGATCTCTACTTTTACTTTTGTATTATTTTAAGGTACATTGTCAGAACTAATTTGATAGAGCAAAATATTATACGCTACAGGTCGCCATCCTGAAGCATTTTCTCTCTCAGGACTATTTTCACTGAATAAATACCTTTCATTTTCTGACATAAATGCATTAATAAAATTGAGCAATCTGGTCAGTGTCATTCTTTACTTTTTTCATAACAGTATTTATTGAAGACGACGAAGAAGAATTAAACAATCTGGGATCTTTATTGTCTGACTCCAGAGAAACAACAATAAAACTGGGGCTTCAAACTTTGACCAAAACTGTTGATGGCAGAGAGCCAGGCAGTAGGGAAATGTATTAATATTGCCTTTATTAAATTAAATTGCACAAAATATGTGGCGCTACGTTTTAATATTAACATTTTCGTATAACAAACCGAACGAAGGCAAATAAGAATTGTTATATGTAGGCACTAATAATATTTCGTCGAAAAATCTTCTTAAGTTCACACCCCACGGATACATCTGCCACCTCTCAGAGAATCTAGGAAAGAAGGGGACACGTTTAGGGGTATTCACGTCCATGTGTATTTGTTATTAAATAAACCTGTCTATCTATTGATGCCAGTTTCTAATATATAACGCGGATTCCTCCACTGCTTATCTGTTTTGTTGCCAGCCATCATCTGCAATTTAGATTGCCATGTGTTTTACTGCATCAAGCACGATTAAAACCGGCCTTAAAAAAATCAACTGGTTGTAAAGACCTCCGGCATTGCCAAGAAGTTTATTATTTTACTCATAAATCGTACATTAGAGATTTAATATCGAAAACCGATTTGATTCAAGTCAAGTCAGCAACTTTTTAAAAAAGAAGTTCTGAGAGAGCGCCTGACGCGGCGCTTTAAAGAAAACATCCATTCAGAACAACTGTTTCATCTTTTACAATCTTCTTCTTTGAAAAAGTCTTAAAAAAACATGATCTTAAATCTCTGTGCACGTTTTATAAAAGGCAAGGCATGTTCTGTTTATTTTAGCATTTGCATTTTGGGTAAATGAAAGAGCAGCTGTAGGAATGCATTTTTATTGTGCACCAGGATCTTTTTTTGTTTTAATCCTCCTGTAACATCCTCCCTGTCCCCTCCCTGAAGAACTTGTTGTGTTTCCATTCGACAGAAACTTTCAGTATTAGCCGCGGTGCACTGTGTGTGTTTGTGTTGCCATTCGAAAGCACGTTGCCCTTTTGCGTAAGCAGTGACAGGAACGGCTCTGGAGGTAATTCTTCCCAAACTCATAAATCAAAGCTCTTTTATGAATGAGAATGTCATCAAATGGATCAATCGCAGCAGTACATAACAAAAAAAAACATCTTACGTATTTGCCTGGACCGGGGAACCCCTGTCAGTTTCTAACATGTAGGCGTTGAGTCGTAATTCATTTTCACTGTTTCTTATGGAAGGGCACGGCTCTTTCTACTGCCTGCTGCTGGCACTCACTCCGAATTTACACCCACTATATAAGGATTTACAACGATGTTACTGCTGGCCTGGAGTTCCAATTGTTTCATCATTAAGCAGGGAAATAATGGAAAAGACTTTTACTGCACACTGTGTTACTGGCTTTGTGTGATGGCGTTTTTATCACTTTGTTTATCAGCCTGCTACTGTATTCTGTGTATGGGGAAGGCGATATTTCCTTATTAAAAACAAACCGCACGGGCAGATAGTGACACATTGTCGATAACTTGTCGCTATTAAACAAGTCTTTACACGACATAATAGGCAGCTTACGAGAAAAAGGTGTCCTTAGCCCCAAAGCATAATGAGAGAAGCTGCTCCTCAGAGCCACAAGCTTGCAGGCCCCAGTCGATGGCGAGGGCGATCACCCTAAAACACTAATAGCCATTCAGGGTGCGGGGAGTGGGGGTGGGGACGGACCAAATATTTGGGACAGCTGCCTCAATAAAAAAAACCTTCCTGCTCAGGGAAAGGGTGGGGGGGGGGGGGGTATTTTTTTTACAGGCTGCAAACTGAAAACGATAGAAGACGTGATTATGTTTTGTGTTTGAAACGATTGAATTCTTCAGTAGGCAGTTCCACCTCGAGTGAATGTTCAGAGGGAGTAAATAAAGATGGCCGAACTGATTGTTACAGTAAAGCTGCCCATTTGTTCCAACTCACCAGCAAACAGCAGAGAAAACAGCAAAGTATGATTTCTATTTGCAGCCTTATATATGTCGAAGAATCAATTTTCATGGTTATATCGCTAAAATTACCATTGTGAACAGAAAGGAGGATTTTTAAAATTATAATCCGCAAAAATGTTTCCTGTTTTTTTCCTTAGATCATGCAGTTCAATTCTGTCTTCATTTTGCCTTCTTAAGGACAATAGATAAGTCGATCATTGCTCACTTGGAATTAAAACTGTAGCTTTACTGAACTTCAGTGCATTGCTCAGTAGAATCTTCATATTTTTCACACCGATAGAATTCCCATCGGTCTGAAATATACACTGGAAAATTCTTCCTGAGACATTTTCTATGAGGCAATGTTTTGTTGCTAATTTCATTACTACAGTGTGGTGATTGGTGAGGAATCGCTCAGGAATATTTCACAGATCTTAATCGGACATTTGCTTTCATTAGAAATTGTCAAATCTCACAAAAGACTAAATCTACGCCGAAATAAACTCCATGTTCCACGCGAGACGGCCAGTCCACAATGCTTTCTTACAGGAGGGCTAGAATCCACCGTTTGTCATAATTAACTAATCCGAGTAAATTACTGTATCCAACCCTGATCCACGTCACTCTCTAATGTGCAAAAGATTGATCTCAAATCACCAGCAGCCCTGGACTGCTCTAAGAGGGCTCTACAGGAAGCTGACAGATGGGCGGCAGCGCCTTCCAATCGACCACGTTTGGTTACATTATGTCCCAGCCAAGGGGAGTTATTATTCATATCTGTGTGGAAAAAAAACCTCTGATTCCCGCTGCAAGCAGAATAAATAGGCAGACAGCCAATATAATATAGAAGACTCTTTGGCTGCCTGTAGCCCTATAGTGAGGGGATGCTCCCGCCAGCCTGTGTTCGATTGAAGAGGCGGCTCATTTCCATGCCAATAGCGAGAAACCTGAGGACAGGCAAAGGCCAGGCCTTGATAGGCTGTTGCGTGCTTCCTTGTGACAGTCTTGCACAGTGAAGGCATGGCGCCTCCTTTTATAAGCGCGCACCACATCACATTCTGCTTAAATACAAATCTTCGCATCAGAAACCCCTTAGTTCAATCAATCATCTCGCCCTTTTGTTTTGAGGGTCGTCTTTCGAGCGAGGTTGCACTGATTGGAGTATAATCAGTTTATAACACGCACAAGCTATCTCCGTCCTGAACAAAATCTACTGTGCACCAGTTACCTGCATTGTCTTTCAGTAAAGTGCACAGTGGCCTCATACACAACAAATTCGCATAGCTTCTCCCGGCCTAAGTATCATCTAAGCATGGGAGGGGGTGGGAGGGGGGGGGGGGGGGTAGAGAGAGAGAGAGAGACGACACATACACACGCACACAGTGCTACAGCAGAGACACTACAGAGGAACATGGATTCCCTTTTCACGGTGGAGTAAGGCCATTCCTAGAACTCTTTTCAAGGTTCCGGCTGTTAGGCATTTCATGCAGCGGCTGCTCTTACCTGAGCGAGAAGCTGCTGCTGTGCGGAAGCAGACGGGATATTCTCCCAATTGTGGCCGCGCGAGCCGCGGTTACTCTCGCGCCTTTGCAGATCCGAAAGAGGAGCAGTGCGTGCATCTAGGACACATTCCTGCGGCATTCTGCCGGGCATGCTTTGAAGTATAATGCACTTGTGGGCGAATAATGCGCGTAACCTTGATGGAAGAGCGTTTGTAATTTAAATGCCACTAAAACAGTCATCGATCACCAGCAAAAGCATGCAAACTTCGCAGGCAAGCCCGCGATTGGACGGGTCTGGTCACGTGGCGACACTTCACTGTATATTGATATCATTTTCTTTCAGCCCCATTGAGGAAGTGGGCAAGTTGGCACGGTCCATCCAGGTTGGTGGACTGTCACTTTATATGCTGGTTACCCCAGTGACAGATGGACAATGCAAGGATGAACTCCTTTCTAGACTATTCCATCATTAACGGAGAAAGTGGGACCTGCTCTTCCAGAAGTTACCATGTAGATCCAGGAATTACAACTTATCAGTCTTGTGCCGTTAATAATAATAACTGCAGCGCTGATGACCGCTATATCGTGAGCAGAAGTGTCCAAATAGGCGCTCCTCCTCCTCCTCCTCATCACCATGCTAGCTATACACATCACAACAACCTGGGCATCTCCTACAGTGCCCACCCCAATTGTGGGGCAGGATACCCAGCCCAGAGCTTTAACACAGGCTACAGTCATTACTCATTGAATCAAGAGACGGATGGCAGCGGAGGCTACCCACAGTGTGCTCCTGCCGTCTACCCTGGAAACATTGCCTCAGCTATCAGCCCTCATAACCACAGCTATGGCGGAATGGTGGGACCAGGCCATTATGCCCACCACCCTTACGGGCAAGATCAGCAGAGTTTAGCCCTCGCTGCGGGTTGTCACCCTCTGTCACCCGTCCATGGCAGTCACCAGGAAGCCTGCTGCTCCCCGTCTGCTGAGACCCCTTCCCCAGCACAGACCTTTGACTGGATGAAAGTGAAGAGGAATCCTCCAAAGACAGGTAAATTCTGTTTTCCAGGTAAATTCCTTTCTACAGGTAACTAACTGTAAGGTCTAAAACCGGTAGTAGCAAGTGCGTTGGGAAAAGTGGTTATAAAGCATGGCAGAGTCCAGGTAAAATAAATCTTAATCTGTTGCCTGTTGTTCAAGATGATTTGATGGCCTCACCTTTCGTCTATATTGTCCTTTGATCTATCCTTTCCTTCCAGTCTTATCAGCACGATGTGAAGCATAATTTAAACATCAGCTCGCTGGTGGCATGTAACAGTTGTAGAGTAATCCTTTTAGGCTTTTCTGACACGCCATTTCTAAACTACTGAAACGGTAATGATTGATTATCAATGCAGTGAAACTAGCCCAGCAGTCACAAGCAGTTGTCGCATTCTATCCTTTAGATCCTCTTCCACTTACCTGCGTTTTTTGTTTCCCCCCGATTTAGGAAAGGCTGGGGAGTTTGGTTTTGCCGGCCAGCCAAATACGGTGAGAACCAACTTCACCACCAAACAACTGACGGAGCTGGAGAAGGAGTTCCACTTCAACAAGTACTTGACCCGGGCCAGGCGAGTGGAGATTTCTGCTGCTCTTCAGCTCAACGAAACGCAGGTAAAAATCTGGTTCCAGAACCGGCGGATGAAGCAGAAGAAGCGGGAAAAGGAGGGTCTTACTTCAATTTCCCCGGCCACACCTGGGAGTGAAGCGGCCATGGAAGACACCTCAGATAAATCTACCTCATCGACTCCCTCCCCATCGTCACCTACCTCAGAAACTACACACAGTTCAGGATGAGACATTTCCAAAACAATCCCAGAGTGGGAAGGATTTCATTTGCGAGTCGTTTGAAGTTAGAAGGGAAAAGTGTAATGCGATTTAAAAAACCCGGGAAACAAACCAAAAGAAACGTATTTTGTTTGGGGGGGGGGGGCGGTGGGGTGGGGTGGGGTAGGGGTAGTCGGAGAAAAAAGATCTGGCAATCTCTAAGCGAAGCAGAGATGCACTATTATAGAAGTGTTTACACTAAGAACCAACTATTGTAGAATATTATTGTCCTATATTAATTTAATGTGTTGCATATATATTGTAAGCTGCGCTGGTTGTATATATTTGGTCAAGAGTTTTATCTTTTTAACGAGTATTTTCTAATAAATAATAATACTGAAAGTCAGGGTCAAGCGACCATTATATGATATAGATGTAGAATTTTTATAAGCAAAATATGATCAATGAATGGAAGTGTAAGTGAGAGTCTCTTGTACTTGCAGAAAGGTAAGCTGAGCAGACAGGGGAGCTCTCCTTAAACTGTGGAAGGTTGTATGTACAGGAATTATCGGATACCTCTTTGCACTGGGCTATGTCAAATTCGAACGATATGAAATGTGTATCCCCCCTCCCAAAAGTACGTGGTTTGTCTTAAGACCAGCAGTAGTACCTTGTTAAAATACCTCAAAATGATCACGTTTACTCCGATATCTGTTGGACTTGATGTCATGAGCTACCTGTTAATGTAATTTATAGCCAAACGATTGTTTTCCTTGTGGTTTTTGTCTGAAATGTTGCATGGTGCAATGCTGTCAGTGTGTACCTACCCATTACTGAGTTTTATCAGTTCTACTGTGTGACTAGATGTAATGTACAATCAGCACGTGATTTGAATCAGTTCTGAGATTTTCTGTGGCGGAAATCCAGAACAGAATTTACGGGTCTAAATAATAAATTCTATTAAAATGCTGCGCTTCTCTATGATCATCAAGTGTGTGGCCCTCTCTCTTCCCTCGCTATTATCTTGCAGACTCACAGTGTTTTACACTTGTTTTCCCTTCAGAACCTTTTACATCATACACACTAAAACTAATTTCAGAGTTTTATCGATAAGGCAGGAAGATAGAGCGAAGATCACCCGGCTTCAGTGAGGTTAATGCTGGCTGCTTCAAGCAAGTTGAATAAAAAGGCAAATGGGGCAAGTTTCCTGCTCATAGCAAAGGCCCGCGGGTCTTTAAAGAAGTCTTTAAAGAAATGTTAAATGCTGCACATAGTAGATCTAAACACTGACCTTTTCACCTTGAATGGCTTATTTGCATATACGTAAACAAAGCGGCTCTCCCAACGAGAGTCATTGTCATCAACGAGCGTTGCTTCAGATTTAGCAACAAATCATTTACTGATTCTACATAAATATAGTCGGGTTAAGCGGAATATAAAATAACGAAAAAAATGTGCAGGATTATCAAATCAACATTCTGAACTAAGCTAATCTCCTCATATCGCATTGAGTTAGCAAACCGCTGACGCCGCGTGACCAGAATGTCACTGGCATTTACTTCAGAATCAACATGATTAGATGCAGTTTGGTGTCAATAGCAAAAGTCGATGGTGTTTTAGGGCACGGCGGCCATATCAAGGGAGACGTCTGCTATAGAGCTGTCTGCCTTTGGAAGATGGTAGTCGATGCAAAAGAACTTCAAAGAAACCTCTAACTTCTGTCTTATTTGATACTCAGCGTTTCCAGTATCACTTTCTGTTTACCAAAGGAAACTGGGCAAAGTCAAAACTCGGAAACAGCTGAGCAATATATTTTCTACACACGCGTCTGATTCTTTCCTAACTATTGGAGTGGATGTTCAGTTCGCCATCCACTCTCTTAATTGCAATACATTAAGGACACCTAGAGTTTAAAATATGAAAAGAAATGGTAAGACAACTTCAGATAAAAGGCAACAAGAAACATTAGCATTTATACCGTGCCTTTCACCACGGAGGCCCCACTGAAGTATTTTTTAGGTGTAACTTAGAAACTGAAATGGATCTAAATCTCTGGAAATAGAAATCTCGAAGTAGAACATTTTAGATTTTCTGCAGGAGTTAATTCCTAGAAGTTCAATTGGAGTTGTCAGGGGCCTCGAAACAAACTGTTACAGAGCGTTTGTGTCAGATATTATTGAATCTCGAGGTCTCCGCTATTACATAGGATATAATGCCTCACCATTTGTTGCTGGCGTTTCGGTGTAAACTCCAATCGCCCTGGAATCCATTTGCTTTCTCACTCTGCACATCACAGTCCTCGCTACTATAAACATTCAACGCCACTCTGTAGAAAAAGGAAAACAGTTTCTCGCTCCCCTTTTCGGATTTCATCAATTCATGTACCGCTCAGTTCACATTTATTGAATTTAATTGCAGATACAACGCGTTATAAATGATCGCCCTCGCGTTTTATACAACAAAACAACATCATATCTTGGAAGGTGAAAGGTTTTTTTAAAATGTATCAAAGGAGAAATGTGGCCATAAGCTCAATTATGATTTACTGGCAACACAAGACCAGATCTTAACTACACTTTCAAATTGAGATGGAATTTATTCTCAGGAAGAATCGTAGTGACAATCGAAACTCGCCGTAATATCCTGTGTAAAACTGGTTCAATTATCTAATACTTAACACTGAATTTGATGTGTTTGATTTTGTTTGGGCTTCTTCTGACCCCACCGCCCACCCCCTGTACGAGCCAGTTGACAATCCATTACCTCTGGGAAACATGTTCTTTATTTGATCTATCATGAGCACGGTTGTCTTTTTCGGAGCTGATTTTTTAAAAACCCAGCGATTTAGCAGGAATTGCTCACCATAAAGTGAGAGATCGCTCGCAACGTTCATTCCATTCGAGCGATCACCCTCTTGGATTTACCTCTTCCAATGTGGAAACTCTGCATTTTCCTCCAGGGCAATCAGACTAAAGCTGATCAATATTTACTCAGCGTGAAAGGCTGACTGGAAACTCCACAGCTAAGAAACAGTCCCACTCTGCCTGCCCAGCCTTCTTTAATTTCCAGTTCACCCAAAGTTCAAGCCGAAATTAATTCAGTGTTGGGGTCATTTCCAAATGAGTCCTCCCGCTTTCGCTCGAGGTGAGCCCAATTGCAAACTCCAGACAATTTCCTTACACCAGCCACATCGTGTAAGCAAAGGACGCATAATTACAAAAAAACCCTCTCAAAATCTACACCAAAATGCAGGGTATTAAGCAAATTGTTATCCTTGTTTGAGGTCAAAGTTCATTCTATCACTGAATAAATGAATATTTAATTATACTTTATTGTCCCATTGTAATGACAGGTCACGTTCCGAGTAATCTTCTCTATAAACATTGACGTCCTAATCGATACTGGGTTTAGTTTTATGACAGAACGGAGTCAGAAATGGTCAGCCACTATTGCAGCACTAAACGAGACTTGTGTCCGTTGATATTGTTTTAATATAACGATTTACTTCGTTGAAAGATGGCAAATCGCGTTGCAATCCAGGGCTATTTAGTATTCATAAAGCTTCCCGCAACAACCTACAATGAAACCCTAATAGATTGCTAAAAGTAAAATTGTCAGAAACGTTTACATATCTTACTGGGACCAATTTCCCCAGCCTATAGGTTTCCGAATGTTTAGTGTCGGTCCATTTTTCGCGGTTACTAAAATTCTGAAATATTTGCCAGAATTTTCCGTACTTGCAACGCGCGGAGCAGCGATGAGACTCAGCATGAGGTATACATATTACTGTATTCGTTTCTGTAATGGGGTGAACAATATTCAAAGCCGCTATGAAGGCAAGACCTGATGAGCTTTGCAATCTGAATATCAGCTCATATTGAATCGATCTCAAGTAAAAGTAAACTACAGTGAACTAGTCAATGTTTCCTGAAGGCGATACAATCATGCTGCAAAGGCCAGTGAACGACCTCTATCTAAAATAATCAAATCATCAATCGCCGCTGCAATTACACTAGCTGAGGCATTTTGACGGGATGAAGAAAAGTTTAAAGTGAATTGCATACAAAATACAACGGAGGAGGCATTTATGAAATTGAATGGGGGGGGGATACATTTCACTTACTAATAATACATATGGTTGTGGACAAAATATATATGTCAAAAGAGCCTCATCTGGAAACAGTCAATATAGATTGAAACTGAACACGGGGCACAGACCAATCAAGATTTGGGTTATTAAAGCACTGTTACATTGTTTACAGAAAACAGTTGTTTTTCTTTTTTCCAATAACACAAAGTTCACAAACTAATTTAAGTTTATATTTAAACAGTTTCAAAAGTGAGCTCTCACATGTTCTTGGGACCAGGACATTAACAAAGTTCTGATACACTTCTCAGGAAGAGACTCCCAACTGTCTCCGCGGATTGTCTGGAATAAGGCAAAAGGAATACGGAAATTTTTGTGGTGGGCCTCGTTTCAAACGGTTTCAATCATTATCAACTTCAGGTTGACATTGTTTGATTCACTTAGGCAGTCGCTGCCTTTGCCCAGAACCTGTTGTAAAAACAATGAGCGCGCCTTGCTTTTACACGTTCACTGTAATGACACGCATGAACTATGCAGTAAGTACAGTATTATTCTACACCAAAAGACAGCAATTTGTTTCGAAATAATTAACTGAGTCTATTCACAGGACAATCCCAGTTTTGACCTTTTGATAGTTTTGCCCATAAGGTTAAACAAACGTACTTCAGGTTTGTAAGGGCCAATTCATCATTTTAAGAGGCCATGAAGATAGCAATGTCAGAGTTGCTCTCTCTAGCGTGATATCTAATATTTTGCATTGGGAAACACCAGTCGAGTTTAACATGTGCATTGAAAATAATCATGAGTATCCAGATACAGAAATTTTGAGAAGCCGAAGCACATTACAAATTATCACCCATTCATATTCAGTCTCTCTTGTCGGCACACATTACTTATCAAAAGTAGAAATATTCAAACAAACTCTACGATCACTTGTATCCAACACCTTGCCAAATATTCACATTGACGAAGATGACATGTTTGCAGTGCGGCTGAACTTTTCCCATTTACTCATTGAAGATGTGCAATTTATTCTATGATTTCTTTAATGTCGGTGAGCATGGTTTTATAGATACTTACATACGGCCACCGGCTCGAACTTTCTCTTGTCCTGTAACATTAATGTAAAATTTCCAAATCCAATATTATTGACCGTTAGTTTAAACATAATTTTCGCAGTTAATACCAGGAAGTAAGGGGAAGGGAAATCAATATCAGCCAGAATGGCAAATCATATGCACAGTATTCAGCGATATTTCACACAACCACACAGTTCACACGCACGCCCTGCCATTTACTGACATAAAATCACATCTTCAAAAACATTCGCTGCAAAATGAAGAGAAATTGCTTCGAAGTAAAACAGAATACTAATTAAATTATTTTTTCGTTCCGTTGATGTTCGAAGAAAGAAGCAAGTCTTCGCCCATTGTGAAATGAATGGAGAAAACACTTCTTGCGGCATTGCTGTGCATCTGCGATCAGTTTCGATAGTCCCGTTATCAATTAGCCCGAGATCTGTATTTATCATACCAGCGTCATGATGGAAGCTATACAGGAGCAACATGTCATGAGCAAAACTTTTCTACCAACGTAAAACTACATTTAAAGCTTTTGACGGTAAGTTTACAAATATTGAGACAGATACAGCAGAATTAAGAACTAAGTGAATGTTTACTACGGGTATTATACATATATCCATTGCAGAAGCTCATTCTTAGCACCCATTTAGCAAGAATCGTATTCCTAGCTGGCGCTAAATCAATGCACAAGATTAAATAATAAAAGCGGATGACCCGATTTGCTAGAAATACAGGCTGGAGATGCCTTGTCATGTGGTGGCGGGATTAAGCTTTGGTAACAACCTCTGCCATTCAGAACACGTTATCATCGAATGCCATTCGGCCCTTGTGCTGTACATTTCCCATATTGGGCGCACACCAATTTCCAAAGGCTACAATCTGCCTGTCGGTTGCAACTTCTGTCCATTGCTATATGTGCTGCCCCTTCAGCTAAAAGTGTAAACAAAAATGTAATAATTGAATAAGCAAATCAATCCTTCGGGCAAATTAAATATTTATTTCAAAAGATGAGGATTCCAATCACTTCCGAAAATCAAGCTTTCCCTTGACTTCGTTCTTGAAACTTGCATAATCCCCCAATTAACCGCTCACAAATACACAGCAAGTGCAAGTCTTTTATAATAGCCATTGTTTCAAATGCACTAAATGTGAATGACTGTTCTCAGGCCCGCGTTCAGCCCGTCCCAGCACTGTGATTCGGGAAACCATATGGTCAACGAGAGCCCCCGATCAGCACCCAAACACCATGCAATGAATGCAGGTTTAATGTCAAATGTCTCCGGTTGAAATTTATGAGAAGCGACTAATAGTCTGGTCACTCTTATATAGTTATCCTGCGAGTGCTGGATTTGGCCGCCGTGTTCGGCTCCCTGTCTTGTCAGTTATAAAGAAGACATAAAAGTTTCGCTTTGAGTTGCGGTAGATCGCAGGAGGAATAGAGAAGATGCTACTCTTTAATCTGGGGTTTTCCAAAATCTAACTGCTGTTCTCGCTTGAGCGCAGCGCCTGGATTGCTCTCACTGGGACTCTGACTCGTTTAGAACACAACACATCAAAAACATCTTGTTGTACCGCTTTTGCAACAGCAAATAGCTTTTAAAAATATATATTTTCCTCCTATTTCGACTGTTTCAAAATTGTGGTCATCGACAAGACCAGGAGAGAAATATTAAACAACAGGTACTGATGCTGCATTGAGCTCTTAGGGAAATCGATGGCATTTATATAGATGGAGTATTCGGTTTAATATACACCGTTTAGAGATATTAACTGGTGATCAACTGAAATGGTATGTTGAATTTATTTGCAGTTTGTCTGCAAATTATTTACCTATAAACGTTTCAGACCTATTCTTTTGGGGGTAAAATCCAAACGTTTATAATAATCTTCCACCCAGACCTTCAACTTCAAAGTTAGTTTTGCACATTGAAGAAAACATAGAACATAGATAGAACATTGCAGCGCAGTACAGGCCCTTCAGCCCTCGATGTTGCGCCGACCTGTGAAACCACTCTAAAGCCCATCTACACTATTCCCTTATCATCCATATGTCTATCCAATGACCATTTGAATGCCCTTAGTGTTGGCGAGTCCACTACTGTTGCAGGCAGGGCATTCCACGCCCTTACTACTCTCTGAGTAAAGAACCTACCTCTGACATCTGTCTTATATCTATCTCCCCTCAATTTAAAGCTATGTCCCCTCGTGCTAGACATCACCATCCGAGGAAAAAGGCTCTCACTGTCCACCCTATCCAATCCTCTGATCATCTTGCATGCCTCAATTAAATCACCTCTTAACCTTCTTCTCTTTAATGAAAACAGCCTCAAGTCCCTCAGCCTTTCCTCATAAGATCTTCCCTCCATACCAGGCAACATACTGGCAAATCTCCTCTGCACCCTTTCCAATGCTTCCTTCCTATAATGTGGCGACCAGAATTGCATGCAATACTCCAAATGCGGCCACACCAGAATTTTGTACAGATGCAACATGACCTCATGGCTCCGAAACTCAATCCCTCTACCATTTAAAGCTAACACACCATACACCTTCTTAACAACCCTCTCAACCTGGGTGGCAACTTTCAGGTATCTATGTACATGGACACTGAGATCTCTCTGCTCATTCACACTGCCAAGAATCTTACCATTAGCCCAGTACTCTGTCTTCCTGTTATTCTTTCCAAAATGAATCACCTCACATTTTTCTGCATTAAACACCATTTGCCACCTCTCAGCCCAGCTCTGCAGCTTATCTCATAGAATCATAGAATCATAGAATTTACAGTGCAGAAGGAGGCCATTCGGCCCATCGAGTCTGCACCGGCTCTTGGAAAGAGCACCCTACCCAAGGTCTGCACCTCCACCCTATCCCCATAACCCAGTAATCCCACCCAACACTAAGGGCAATTTTGGACACTATGGGCAATTTAGCATGGCCAATCCACCTAACCCGCACATCTTTGGACTGTGGGAGGAAACCGGAGCACCCGGAGGAAACCCACGCACACACGGGGAGGATGTGCAGACTCCGCACAGACAGTGACCCAAGCCGGAATTGAACATGAGACCCTGGAGCTGTGAAGCATTTGTGCTATCCACAATGCTACCGTGCTGTTATCTATGTCCCTCTGTAACTTGTAACATCCTTCTGCACTGTTCACAACTCCACCGACTTTAGTGTCACCTGCAAATTTACTCATCCATCCTTCTACGCCCTCCTCCAGGTCATTTATAAAAATTACATACAGCAGTAGCCCCAAAACAAATCCTTGTGGTACACCACTAGTAACTGGACTCCAGTCAGAACATTTCCCATCAACCACCACCCTCTGTCTTCTTACAGCTAGCCAATTTCTGATCCAAACTGCTAAATTATCCTGAATCGCATGCCTCTGTATTTTCTGCAGTAGCCTACCATGGGGAACCTCATCAAGCGCTTTACTGAAATCCATATACACCACATCAACTGCTTTACCCTCATCCACCTGTTTAGTCACCTTCTCAAAGAACTCAATAAGGTTTGTGGAGGTACGACCTACCCTTCACAAAACCGTGTTGACTATCCCTAATCAATTTATTCCTTTCCAGATGATTATACATCCTATCTCTTATAAACCTTTCCAAGATTTTGCCCACAACAGAAATAAGGCTCACTGGTCTATAGTTACCGGGGTTGTCTCTACTCCCCTTCTTGAACAAGGGGACAACATTTGCTATCCTCCAGTCTTCTGGCACTATTCCTGTAGACAAAGATGACTTAAAGATCAAAGCCAAAGGCTCAGCAATCTCCACCCTAGCTTCCTAGAGAATCCTTGGATAAATCCCATCCGGCCCAGGGGACTTATCTGTTTTCACACTTTCCAGAATTGCTAACACCTCCTCCTTATGAACCTCAAGCCCTTCTAGTCTAGTGGCCTGAATCTCAGTATTCTCCTCGACAACATTGTCTTTTTCCTGTGTGAATACTGATGAAAAATATTCATTTAGCACCTCTCCTATCTCCTCGGACTCCAAGCACAACTTCCCACTACTGTCCTTGACTGGCCCTACTCTGACCCTAGTCATTCCTTTATTCCTGACATATCTATAGAAAGCTTTAGGGTTATCCTTGATCCTACCTGCCAAAGACTTCTCATGTCCCCTCCTGGCTCTTCTTAACTCTCTCTTTAGGTCCTTCCTAGCTAACTTGTAACTCTCGAGCGCCCTAACTGAACCTTCATGTCTCATCTTTACATAAGCCTCCTTCTTCCTCTTGACAAGTGTTTCGACTGCTTTAGTAAACCACGGTTCCCTTGCTCGACCATTTCCTTCCTGCCTGACAGGTACATACTTATCAAGGACACGCAGTAGCTGTTCCTTGAACAAGCTCCACCTTTCCATTGTGCCCATCCCCTGCAGTTTTCCTCTCCATCCGATGCATCCTAAGTCATGCCTCATCGCATCATAATTGCCTTTCCCCCAGATATAACTCTTGCCCTGCGGTACATAGCTATCCCTTTCCATCACTAAAGTAAACGTAATCTAATTGTGGTCACTGTCACCAAAGTGCTCACCTACCTCCAAATCTAACACCTGTCCTGGTTCATTACCCAGTACCAAATCCAATATGACCTCGCCTCTTGTTGGCCTATCTACATACTGTGTCAGGAAACCCTCCTGCACACATTGGACAAAAATGGACCCATCTAAAGTACTCGAAGTATAGCATTTCCAGTCAATATTTGGAAAGTTAAAGTCCCCCAAAACAACTACCCTGTTGCTTTCGCTACTATCCAGAATCATCTTTCCTCTACATCTCTGGAACTTTTCGGACGCCTATAGAAAACCCCTAACAGGGTGACCTCTCTTTTCCTGTTTCTAACCTCAGCCCATACCACCTCAGTAGACGAGTCCTCATCAAACGTCCTTTCTGCCACCGTAATACTGTCCTTGACTAACAATGCCACCCCTCCCCCTCTTTTACCACCTTCCCTGAGCTTACTGAAATATCTAAACCCCGCACCTGCAACAACCATTCCTGTCCCTGCTCTATCCATGTGTCCGATATGGCCACAACATCGAAGTCCCAGGTACCAACCCACACCGCAAGTTCACCCACCTTATTCCGGATGCTCCTGGCATTGAAGAAGACACACTTTAAACCACCTTCCTGCCTGCCGGTACACTCCTGCAACTTTGAAACCTTACTCATGACCTCACTACTCTCAACCTCCTGTATACTGGAGCTACAATTTAGGTTCCCAAGCCCCTGCTGAACTAGTTTAAACCCTCCCGAAGACCATTAGCAAATTCCCCCCCCCCCAGGATATTGGTTCCCCTCTGGTCCAGGTGTAGACCATCCCGTTTGTAGAGGGCCCACCTACCCCAGAATGAGCCCCAATTATCCAGAAATCTGAAACCCTCCCTCCTGCACCATCCCTGTAGCCACGTGTTCAACTCCTCTCTCTCCCTATTCCTCATCTCGCTATCACTTGGCACGGGTAACAACCCAGAGATAATAACTCTGTTTGTCCTAGATCTAAGTTTCCACAAACATCATTGCTAACCACCCAGAACTACTTTGAAGTAATTTAAAGCAATTTGCATATAACATATCATATTTTGTATATACATGTTAGTATTTACCGTGTACATAGTTGATTTTAAAATCATATTGTGCAAATATGTAAGATTTATGCAAACGTCCACTGATGATAAGTGGGTAGGAATAAAAGCAAGCGTTATAAATGAGATCTGAGTGAGTTCATAAAATTTATCATCCGATCTACACATGCCCTTTGAAAATAAATGAAGTTATTATGGTGGACAGATTATTCATTCTGATGTATATTTTACTTTCAGTGGGGGGGGGGGGGGGGGGGGGGGGGGGTGTTGGAGGATCCAGGAAAGGGTAATTCAAAAGCAATGAGAGAATTGTTGAGTAAAAGCAAAATACTGCAGATGCTGAATATCTGAAACAAAGAGAAAAATGTTGCTCTGCTCAGCAGCATCTGCCAAAAGAGAAACAGTGTTAACTGTTTAAAGCCCATAAGACTTTTTCAGATTTGTTGAGGATGTATAAAAGATGAGTGAAGTAGCTACTTGTGTAAAAATCAACCGAGTATGTCAGGAAGAGATAGAGAGCTAGCCAGTGGTAGTGGGATCTTAGTGACGAGGGTGCCTTAAAAGAAAAACTGAAAAAGATTAAAGCTGAACACACTATGGTTGAATGCAGAAAGCATGTATCGCAATATACTTGAATCAATAACTCAGCCAGAAATGAATGGGGTTGATTTTAAAACCATTATCCAGATATGGTTGAAGAGTGATAACAGAGGTGAAGATACAAGAATGGGAAGAGATGGCAGTCCAACTCATTGTCTGGCTACAATTATATAAATAAGAATGGAACCAGATGTGTGCAGCTCCACCCAGCTGGATGACGGTGCAAAGGTTTTTGAAGAGGATGATGCAGTCAGACATGCCAAAGACTACAGATAGGTCAAGAAGGCTGACAATGGATCGACTGAAACTAAAATCTTTGGTTCCCATCACAAACACAGTGCCACAGTGGTTAGCACTGCTGCCTCACCCAGTTTCAATCCTGGCCCCGGGTCACTGTGTGTGTGGAGTTTGCACATTCTCCCCGTGTCTGCATGGGTCTCACCCCCACAATCCAAAGATGTGCAGGCTAGATGGATTGGCCATGCTAAATTGCCCCTGAATTGGAAAATAAAATCAGACTTCTATACGTATGCAAAAAAGAAGAGATTAGCAAAAGTAAGCATGGGTCCCTCAGAAGCAAAAATAGGTGTAATTATAAGGGGTATTAAGGATACAGCACTGACAACCTCTAGTGGCGGCTATGAGGTGAACAGTCACACACATGGTGGATCCGGCCTGCTATTTGTTTTTTTGGCCCTTTCTGCCGGTTAATGGGTGATTTTTGGGAAGAAATTGATGCAGTATGTTAGAATAAGTTCCCGTCTTGCGAATGATGCCTGGAGGGTACAACACAAGGCAGAAGTCAGGCAAGGATTCCTTGCTTTGACAAAGGGTCATCTGGTCTCAAAACGCTAGCTCTTTTCTCTCCCTACAGTTGCTGCCAGACCTGCTGAGGTTTTCCAGCATTTTCTCTTGGGTTAAGGATTCCTTGTGGGGTTCAGAAGACCCTCAAGCCTCTGAAGTGGAGAAAATATGGAGGTCTCTGTGGCGTCACTGCTCCCTCAGTGGACACTGAGAAGTTGGTGGACTTTTTAACTGGTGAATTTAGGAAGTAGCGACAGTTGGTAACTGAGGATATGGCCAAGGTGTTTGAGGAGCTGTTGCATCTGGTCAGGCATCCTTGGGCAGGTTGAAGCAATGGATAGAGGTACAGTGGGCAACGATCAAGAAGGGGGAGTTGGTGCTTAATGATCATAGCGATCGGATTGTCTCTTTGGAGGCAGAGATGGCGTAGTTGGCAGAGGAGCGGAAGGCATTAAAGGCCAAGGTTGATGATTTGGAGAATCGCTTCAGATGGCAGGATTTAAGAATTGTTGGACTGCCGGAGGGCCTGGAAGGTACAAACACCATGGATTACATCTCCATGAGGTTTAGAAGGTTGGTGGGGGAGGGAATCTTTCCATCGCCTCCTGAGTTGATCATTGCCTTCTGATCATTGATGCAGAAGCCCAGATCAGGTGAGCCACCACGGGCATTCATTGTCAGGTTCTAAAGGTACCTGGACAAAGAGTTGGTCCTGAGATTGGAGAAGGGCCATCGAGATGGTAGTCGGGAGGGCCATGCCACCATAATATGCCAGGACATTGGAGCAGAGCTGGCAAGAAGGCATGTGGCATTTAATAAGACCAAAGCTGCGCACTATAAGAACAATGTGCAATTTGTGATGGTGTACCCGGCATGTCTTCGGGTCACCTACAGGGATATAGACTATTATTTTGATACGTCGGAGGAGGCAAATTACTTTGTTATCTGGGGGGGACGGACTGAAGTGTCTGAGGACTATGAGCTTTGTTGTTTATTGTTAAGTTCTTCAGCATTTGTATTTTTTTATGTGGGATGTTTGTGAAGTGGGGGTGGACACTGTGTTGTTATGGGGCTTGTTGGTGGGGGTTGCATCTGAGCCAAGTTGGGGATTGTTTATAGTATTTTTGGAAATGGTTGGGGAGGGGATTTGAGTGTCGTTCTTTTTTTCTGTTCTTCCAATAATGTGTTGTTTTAAAGTTGGTTACGGGTAGGGGAGTTGATTGTGATTCAATGTGTGAAGGACTTGGATGTTTACCCTGAGTGGGAGTCACCCTGCTAGCAGTATAGCCAGCTAATGGGAGTGGAGAGGGGGAGATGGTTGCAGCTGGTTACCTAGGAGGGGGGGGGGGGGTTCTTTTGTTCTTCAAGGTAATGAGCTTAGGTTTTTGTTTTTGTTTTCATTTGGGGCAGGGGAAGAGGGAAGTGGGACTGCGGTTCTTGGTAGGTTGTTTGTCTGTGTTTAGGGGTGGTGCACGGCGATTGTGATATTGGATCATGCTCCACATTATGTGGACCTGTTGTTGGAGCTGGGCTGCCCTCACCGACCCCCGTGGAGGTTGGACACGGCGTTGCTCGCTGATAAGGGATTTTGCGAGTGGGTATCCTCTGCTATTGGGGAGTATGTGTAGTGTAACGAGAACGAGGCGGTTTCACATTCCACGCTCTGGGAAGCACTGAAGGCGGTGAGATAATTTTGTACAAGGCGTATAGGCATAGATCTGGGAAGATGGAGAGGCAGAGACTGGTGGATTCCATCATTGAGGTGGACCACCAGTACCCGATTGCCCCAACACCGGAGCTTTTGGCAGAGAGAAAGAAATTGCAGATGGATTTTGATTGTTGTCAAGGTAATGAGCTTAGGTTGTTGGGTTCAGAAGGCCCTCAAGCCTCTGAAGTGGAGAAAATACGGAGGTCTCTGTGGCGTCACTGCCCCCTTAGTGGACAGCTGCGTTGAGGAGGCAGGCTGCCTCGCAGGAGACATTTCAGGTTAGAGACTCGGGTGGCAGTTTGGTTTCTGCCCCACAGAAGGTTAATGAGGTGTTTGAGGCCTTTTACCGTGAGCTATATATATCTGGGCCTCTGGAGGAGGATTCGATAATGCTACAATTTTTAGATGGGTTGACCTTTCCGGAGGTGGAACAGGAGAGAAGGCAGGAGCTGGAGGTGCCGATTGTACAGGAGGAGATCATGAATTGTATTTGTTTAATGCAAATGGGTAAGGCACTGGGTCTGGACAGATTCCCTATCGAATCTTAGAAACAGTTTACTGGTATATTGGCTCCACCTCTGTGGGATATCATAGAATTTACAGTGGAGAAGGAGGCCATTCGGCCCATATATATTCAATGATTCTCTATTCCGGACGGTGTTGCAAGCCATGCTGGCACAGGCATCAATTTCTTTGATTCTGAAAAAGGATAAAGACACCACAGAGAGTGGGTCATATTGACTGATTTGTTTGCTAAGTTTCTGATGCTATGTTGCTGGCAACTCATATGGAGTCGTGCCTGCCAGGGATAATTTCGGAGGAGCAGACAGGATCTGTTAAGAGCCGGCAGTTGTCGGCAAATATTAGAAGGCTGTTGAATGTGGTGTTGTCCCCTTCCTCAGTCAGAGGTCATTATTTCGATTGACACGGAGAAAGCATTTGACAGGGCTGTTGGAGGTACCTTTTCGAGATTTTGGGGCGTTTTGCCTTTGGGACAAAGTTTATATCTTGGATTCGGCTTTCGTACAAGGCCCCCATTACGATAATCTGTACTAATGCCTGAGCTTGGGGTACTTTCAACTGTAAAGCGGTACAAGACAAGGGTATCCATCATCTCCATTGTTGTTTGCCTCAGCGATGGATTTGCTAGACATTATGTTGAGGCCGTCCACCAGTTGGAGGGAGTAGAGAGTGGCGGGAGGGAACAAGGGTTTCCCTATATGTGGATGATTTGTGTTATACATCACGGACCCACTCTCCAATGTGGGGGTGATAACGGAGGGGCTCAGGAAGTTTGGCTCCTTTTCAGGTGTAAGCTAAACCTGGGGAAGAGTGAAGTTTTTCCGGTGAACCCCCGGGGTGGGGGACGGATCTGGGAAAGCTACCATTAGTCCTGACTAGATTCTGATATCTGGGAATTCGGTGGCCCATGATTGAGCCTCGCTCCATAAACTGAACTTGCGCAGTCTGGTGGATGGGTGAAGGCTGATTTGAAGAGGTGGGATGTCCTTCCTCTGACTTTGGCGGGAACAGTACAGATGGTGAAGATGAATATTCTCCCTAGGTTCCTGTTTCTGTTCCAGTGTCTCCTGGCATTTCTTTCTAAGGCTTTCTTCGGCACGATCAATACGTTTAAAAACATTTATTTTTCCCAATTAAGGGGCAATGTAGCATGGCCAATCCACCTACCCTACACATCTTTGGGTTGTGGAGGTGAGACCCACACATACATGAGGAGAATGTGCAAACTCCACACAGACAGTGAATCCGGGTCCTCGATGCCGTGAGGCAGCAGTGTTAACCACTGTGCCAAGGTGCCGTCCTGGTAGGGTCAATAATCTTGTTTGTGTGGATAAGGCCCCTTGGATTCCCAGGGCATTTCTGCAAAGGGATAGACAATTGGGGGTTTGGCACTACCAAATCTGCTGTGTTATAACTTGGTGGCAAACATTGAAAAGGTGCGGGGATGGTTTAAGGACTCAGATTCTATATGAGAACGGTTGAAGGAGGTTTGATGCATTGGAACAAGTTTGAGCTTCCTTGTTACTTCTCCACTCCCATTCTCTCTCGTGAAATTTTCATTGAGCTCAGTGGCAACAGCCTCTTTGAGGATTTGGAATCAATTTTGGCAGCTTTTTAAATTATGCTGTATGTTGTTGTTAGCGCCGATTAGTAGGAACCATGGGTTTGTGCCACCTGGGCAAGACTTAACATTCAGGGCATAGGAGGATGAGGGGATGGAGAGGTTTAGGCATTAGTTCCTGGAGGGCAGGTTTGTCGGCCTCGATGAGATTTGGGAGAAGATCCAGTTCCTGTGAGGGAATGTATTCAGATACTTTCAGATACGGGATTTGATGTGTAAGGAACCACCTTAGTTTCCTCTGGTGCCGGCGCCCTGGTTTATGAATAGGGTTCTGTCCTTCGGTGAGCTAGGGGAGGGAAGGTCTCAGACATTTATGGACAGATGTCAGTGACGTAGCAGGCATCACTGGAAGAAGAAAAGAGGAAGTGAAAGGACGAGCTGGGTTTAGTCTGTGAGAGGTGGTGTGGAGTGAGGCTCTTCATAGCGTTAACTACACTTCCTAGAGTGCAAGGTTAAGTCTGATAGTTAAATGTAGTGCACCTGACCAGGGCACTTATGAGCGGGTTCTTCTCGCGATAGACTGGTGCTCCAGGGTGGCGGGGGTGTGAGTGGTGCTCCAGGGGGCCGGGGGTGTGAGTGGTGCTCCAGGGTGGCGGGGGTGTGAGTGGTGCCCCAGGGGGCCGGGTGTGTGAGTGGTGCTCCAGGGGGCCAGGGGTGAGAGTGGTGCCCCAGGGGGCTGGGGGTGTGAGTGGTGCTCCAGGGGGCTGGGGGTGTGAGTGGTGCCCCAGGGGGCCGGGGGTGTGAGTGGTGCCCCAGGGGGCCGGGGGTGTGAGTGGTGCTCCAGGGGGCCAGGGGTGAGAGTGGTGCCCCAGGGGGCTGGGGGTGTGAGTGGTGCTCCAGGGGGCTGGGGGTGTGACTGGTGCTCCAGGGGGCCGGGGGTGTGGGTGGTGCTGCACGGGGCCAGGGGTGTGAGTGGTGCCCCAGGGGGCCGGGGGTGTGGGTGGTGCTCCAGGGGGCCAGGGGTGTGAGTGGTGCCCCAGGGGCCGGGGGTGTGAGTGGTACCCCAGGGGGCCGGGGGTGTGAGTGGAGCTCCAGGGGGCCGGGGGTGTGAGTGGTGCCCCAGGGGGCCGGGGGTGTGAGTGGTGCTCCAGGGGGCCGGGGGTGTGAGTGGTGCCCCAGGGGGCCGGGGGTGTGAGTGGTGCTACACGGGGCCGGGGGTGTGGGTGGTGCTACACGGGGCCGGGGGTGTTGTTGGTGCTACACGGGGCCGGGGGTGTGGGTGGTGCTACACGGGGCCGGCGAACCACACACACATGTTCAGGTCTTGCCCCAAGCTTGTTAATGTTTGGGTCCCCTTCTTTGAAACAATACCAGGAATTCTGGATGTGAAGCTGGAGCTATGCCTTTTGGTGGCTATTTTCGGAGTGTCAGATTTGCCATTGCTGCAAACGGGGGCGGAAGCAGATGTCTTGGCCTTCACCTGACTTGGAGGTGAGTCCTACTTGGGTGGAGGTCTCCAGTGACACCTTAGGCCTCCGCCTGGTTTGGGGATCTGATGGAATTCCTGTACCTGGAGAAGATCAAGTATGCGATGAGTGGGTCGTTAGATGGCTGTCAGGCAGAAGGCAGAGAGTTGGGATAAAAGGTTCTTTTTTGGAACGGCAACCGGTGACGAGTGGTGTCTCGCAGGGTTCAGTGTTGGGGCCACAGCTGTTCTCTTTATATATTAACGATCTAGATGACGGGACTGGGGGCATTCTGGCTAAGTTTGCCGATGATACAAAGATAGGTGGAGGGGCAGGTTGTATTGAGGAGGTGGGGAGGCTGCAGAAAGATTTAGACAGCTTAGGAGAGTGGTCCAAGAAATGGCTGATGAAATTCAACGTGGGCAAGTGCAAGGTCTTGCACTTTGGAAAAAAGAATAGAGGCATGGACTATTTTCTAAACGGTGACAAAATTCATAATGCTGAAGTGCAAAGTGACTTGGGAGTCCTAGTCCAGGATTCTCTAAAGGTAAACTTGCAGGTTGAGTGGATAATTAAGAAAGCAAATGCAATGTTGTCATTTATCTCAAGAGGCTTGGAATATAAAAGCAGGGATGTACTTCTGAAGCTTTATAAAGCACTAGTTAGGCCCCATTTAGAATACTGTGAGCAATTTTGGGCCCCACACCTCAGGAAGGACATACTGGCACTGGAGCGGGTCCAGCAGAGATTCACACGGATGATCCCAGGAATGGTAGGCCTAACATATGATGAACGTCTGAGGATCCTGGGATTATATTCATTGGAATTTATGAGGTTGAGGGGAGATCTAATAGATACTTACAAGATAATGAATGGCTTAGATAGGGTGGACGTAGGGAAGTTGTTTCTATTAGCAGGGGAGACTAGGACCCGGGGGCACAGCCTTAGAATAAAAGGGAGTCACTTTAGAACAGTTAATGGTATGGTGTTGGGGAGAGTTATAGAACAAAGAGACCTAGGAGTACAGGTTCATAGCTCCTTGAAGGTGGAGTCGCAGGTGGACAGGGTGGTGAAGAAGGCATTCGGCATGCTTGGTTTCATTAGTCAGAACATTGAATACAGGAGTTGGGACGTCTTGTTGAAGTTGTACAAGACATTGGTACGGCCACACTTGGAATACTGTGTGCAGTTCTGGTCACCCTATTATAGAAAGGATATTATTAAACTAGAAAGAGTGCAGAAAAGATTTACTAGGATGTTGCCGGGACTTGATGGTTTGAGTTATAAGGAGAGGCTGGATAGACTGGGACTTTTTTCCCTGGAGCGTAGGAGGCTTAGGGGTGATCTTATAGAGGTCTATAAAATAATGAGGGGCATAGATAAGGTAGATAGTCAACATCTTTTCCCAAAGGTAGGGGAGTCTAAAACTAGAGGGCATAGGTTTAAGGTGAGAGGGGAGAGATTCAGAAGGGCCCAGAGGGGCAATTTCTTCACTCAGAGGGTAGTGAGTGTCTGGAATGGGCTGACAGAGGTAGTAGTAGAGGCGGGTACAATTGTGTCTTTTAAAAAGCATTTAGATAGTTACATGGGTAAGATGGGTACAGAGGGTTATGGGCCAAGTGCGGGCAACTGGGACTAGCTTACTGGTAAAAACTGGGCGGCATGGACTGGTTGGGCCGAAGGGCCTGTTTCCATGCTGTAAACTTCTATGATTCTATGATTCTAACAGAGATGAGGAGAAATTTCTTCAGCCAGAGAGTGGTGGGTCTGTGGAATTCATTGCCACAGAGGGCAGTGGAGGCCGGAACGTTGAGTGTCTTTAAGACAGAAGTTGATAAATTCTTGATTTCTCGAGGAATTAAGGGCTATGGAGAGAGAGCGGACAAATGGAGTTGAAATCAGCCGTGATTGAATAGTGGAGTGGACTCGATGGGCCGAATGGCCTTACTTCCGCTCCTATGTCTTATGGTCTTGTGGGTTTTACTCAAGGTGGCAGCCGTTCATTTCCTTTTTTAGGGAGCTGGTTACCGTCAGCTATTGGGGGGGGGAAGTGAGGTTGGTTAGTTCATTAGGGTCTTGTTTGTGCGGGTGAATGGGACCAGCAGGGGTTGTGGGGAGGGAGTATTGGTATTATATTTGGTTGGGATGGGTTGCATTGGGTTGCGGTTATTTTTGTAACTTTGAAACATTTTGTTTGAGTAAAAATATTTTTTTAAAATGGAAACAGTAGTGACACCAAACAAATACTTTGTATTTGTCTTCGCAGTATAAGCGAGCAAAAATATTCTGGAAGTAATGGGGAACCAAGGGCTGAGTAAAAATCAGCAACCTAAGGATATTAGCATTAGTAAAGAATTAACACTGAAATTTATTACTGATCCCCAGACCTGATGGCCTACAACCTAAGACATTAAAATAAATGGCTACAGAAATAGAGGATGCATTGGTTTGGATCGTTCACGATTCCCTAGGTTGTAGAAAGGTCCTCATGGGTTGAAACGTAGAAAACATAATCCCACTATTCAAGAAAGGATAGGGAAATAAAAGAGGGAATTATAGACCAGTTAGTCTGACAATCTGGTGGGAAAATGCTAGAGTCTATTATTAAAGATAAAGTTGCCATAGTCCCAGATGACCACAGGCTGCTGTGCCCTTAGAGAAGGAGAGCTAACTGGTGGTGATTTAACCTGAGGATCATCACACCTCAGGACAGGTTGAGAAGGCAGGGCCTTCATGAATAACCTCAGCCCATATGGGAACTGAACCAGCGCTGCTGGCCTTGCTCTGCATCATGAACCAGCTGTCGAGCCAAGTGTGGCGAACCAGCCCCCAGTCTATTATTAGAACCATGACAATAAGCACATGGAAAATCTTAGAAATTAGAAATTTTTGAAGTTGTAACTAGTCGGACAGATAAAGTTGTAACTAGTTGACAGATAAAATAGTTGTAGTGCATTTGGCTTTCAAAAGAGCAATCAAAAAGGTGCCACAAGAGAGGGCATTATGTAAAATGAAGGCCCATTATATTGTGGTATTGGCATTGATTGAGATTTGGTTAATAGACAGAAAACAATGATTTGGACTAAACAGGTTATTTTTAGGTTGGCAGGCTGTATCCAGTGGGGCAGCACAATGATCAGGCCCTCATCTATTACAATCTATATCAATTATTTAGATAAGTGTAAATGTATCTAAGTTTGCTGACAATACAAAGGTAGGTGGGAATGTCAGCCATGAGGAGGATGCAAAAGGATTTAAAAGCTAAATACTGTGAATGCTGGAAATCCATAATAAAAGCAGGAAATGCTGGCAATATTCAGCAGGTGTGGCACCCTTTGTGGAGAGAAAAACAGAGCTAACGTTTTAGGTCTGTAAGCCTTGAAGGGGATGTCAAATCATAGAATTTACAGTGCAGAAGGACGCCATTAAGCCCATTGAGTCTGCACCAGCCCTTGGAAAGAGCACCCTACTTAAGCCCACGCCTCCATCCTATCCCCGTAACCCAGTAACTCCACTTGTGTGGTAAGGAGAACAAAAGGCGTGGTATGTGATAGGGTGGATGGCAGGAGAGGTTAATTGTCAAAAGGTTTCATGGTGTAAGGTCAAAGGGAATGGTAGTGGGACAAGAAACAAAATCTGTATCTAGAGGAGGTCTAGTTGGCCCAGTCGAAAGGCAAGGAGCTTGTACCTCGAGCTTGTGTTGAATGTCAGTGGAACAGTTTGGAGGCCAAGGACAGAATGGTCAGACTGAGAGCAAAGTGGACAATTAAAATGTCAGGCAACCAGTTCAGGGGTTACACTGGTGGACTGAATGGATGTACTCCACAAAGTGGCCACCCAATCTACTTATTGTATCCCAGTTGTAGAGGGGACCAAGATCACGTGAGCAGCAAATACTGCATACGAAATTGAAAGTACAAGTAAATTGCAGCTTAAACTGGAAGGTGTATTTGGGGACCTTAGATGGCAAGGGGAGGGAGGAGGTAAAGGAAAAGTGTTGTATCTCCCGCTCCTGTACAGAAAGGTGCCAGAGGAAAGTGAGACCTCCTGAGTATTCCCATGATTTCCCACGTATATTGCAGATTTCCAGAATCCGCAGTCTTTTGCTTCTGTATACATGTTTAACTCACTGCCACTTCTTTTCTAGGAATGCCTACTGTGAAGACATTCTGTTCTCTCTCAAGCTTTGTGTCATCTACCTTTTCACCTTCATTGTTTTCTATTTCCCTTTGTGTGTTTGATCAGGTATTACTGATACCCGCTTTCAGTGCCACATTTCTTTCCTGGGCAAATGTCTCCAGCTCAAAACAATTCCATTGAATTCCAAGTGAAATTCCTCCTTTCATTTCTCTGACCCACCCATGATTATAGATATCTGCTGGACATTCCTCAAACCGCTGTTCTCGCCACATTTAAAGATCGCATTCAATGTCACGCACCGCCACATGCGCAGCCGGGACCTCTTTTTTCAGCAGCACTGTCTCACTCTATCACAAGGTTGTCCTGGTCCACAGGTTCATTTCATCCTTCGACTCATCCAACGCTGCAATGAAACATTTTGGGGTTTTTTCCAGAGTGAAGGTCTAAAACTTTACCGACTCATGAGTACCGGAACCCAGCTGGCTCACCCTTTCCCTTCATTTCCTTCTGACTCTATCATTCTTCCAATCTCACCTTTGTATTCATAGTAGCCTCTGACCATCCCCATGTCCACTCCTGAATGGTGTGTCCTTAGCAAATGCCTCAGCTGCTCACCCCCACCTGAATGAACACTGATCTGGACATGATATTGAGCTATTGTGCTGTCTCCATTGCCTCCACATCCACTCCTTTGCCAGGTGACTTTCCCCACACAGCGGTCACTTCTGTCCAAATCGAGTATCCTCTCTCTACCTGGACCTTTCCTTCTAGCCTCTTGCCCTCTCTTGATCATTTCATGAACAACTGACATGACACCAACTGTCTCAGTTTCTCTGTTGTCCTCACTCACTGTAAACTATCTCTCTCAGCTTGCAGAAATCAGCTCTCTTAGGTCCAAACATAACATTGCCATCAAATCTGCTGACGAAGGTGGTGCTATTGTTGTCCGATGTATTGACCTCTAACTGGCAGAGGCTGAATGCCAACTCTCTAACATTTTTGCTTACTTCCTCCTGGACCAAGATCCTATCCCTGAACATCAAGCCATTGTTTGCAGACTGCCACTGACCTCTTCGTCTCCAGAGAAATTCTGCTTTGACCTAATCCAAGGTCTACAAACAGGACTGCCCTGGTAGACCTCTGTTTCAATCTGGCACATAATATGAGAACATAAGAAATAAAAAATAACAAATGGAGTACACCATTTGGCCTCTTGAACCTTTGTTCAATCAGGTCATGGTTGATCTAACTGTTGCCCTAGCTCCACTTTTCTGCCTGTTCCCCCACCAACATAACTTTAAAAAAAAAAATTTTGTGCACTCAATTAATTTTTTCCAATTAAGGGGCAATTTAGCATGGCCAATCCACCTAGCCTGCAAATCTTTGGGTTCTGGGGGCGAAACTCATGCAGACACAGGGAGAATGTGCAAACTTTACACGGACAGTGACCCAGAGCCGGGATTGAACCTGGGACCTCAGCACCGTGAGGCTGCAGGGCTAACCCACTGCGCCACCGTGCTGCCCCTTCCCCCACCATAACTCTTGACTCCCTTGCAGACCAAAATGCTGTCTAGCTCCGAACGACTGAGCCGACACTGCTGTCTGGAGTAGAGAATACCAAAGATTAATGGTTCTCTGAGCAAATAAGCTTCTCTCTTAACTGGGCTACTCCTTATTTTGCAACGTTTCAGATTGCCGAATGAGGATGAATATCCTCTTAACTTCTACCCTGTGTTACAATCCCAGTTGGTGTTCCAAGTGCATGGGAAGATCGCAGAATATAACTGTGGCTAGGGCAGCACGGTGGCTCAGTGGTTAGCATTGCTGCCTCACAGCGCCAAGGTCCCAGGTTCGATCCCAGCTCTGGGTCACTGTCCGTGTAGAGTTTGCACATTCTCCCTGTGTTTGAGTGGGGTTCGCTCCCACAACCCAAAGATGTGCAGGGCAGGTGGATTGGTCACGCTCAATTACCCCTTAATTGGAAAAAATGAATTGGGCACTCTAAATTTATTTTAAAAAAAGAATATAACTGTGGCTCAAAAGACCGATGCCGAAATCGGGAAGGGCAATTGGACGGATAATCGGTTCCGACACCAAAATCACAGCAGGCGTCAATTTGATGCCAAATCGCAATGCTCCAGCACCTCGACAGTGGCGTCAATGCGTTCTCCAGAACACATGTACGGTAGACACCGTTTGCATATAATTAGCGGGTCCGATCCGGTATTCTCCGGGCCTCTGCGATTCTCCGCCTCCGATGGCCCAAGTTCCCAATGGCACGGTTCACTTGTGCTTCATAGTTTGCTGACAGTTGTGCTGTTGGCCGGGGGGGTGGGGCTTCTGCCAGGGCCAGGGAGAGTAGTGGGGGTGGCCTGGAGGTGGGCTGTGAGGTCGGGATGGACGGGCACGGAACACCATTGCCGCAGCTGGCAAGATAGTCATGGAACTCCGCACACCGCTAACAGCCCACTTTGAACTTAGTGCCACGTGTATTATCGGTGTCCTGCAGGACACCCCCCTAAGTGCCCTCTGGCCCCAGCTGACCCATCAGCTGTATGGATGCACTCCAGAACAACCAGTTCCATCTTTTTGGCTGGGGTAAGTGTGTGTGGTGCGTGTAAGGGTATGTGCTGCTACAGCTTATCAGCCTCCCAAGTGTCAATCACGGACCGGGTGAATCCTGCACTGTTTTTCATTGGAATTGATTGTGTTCCACGTGGCACTGGTGTTGGCCCTTAATAGTAGCGGAACCGGTCCAGGTGTGGCACCAGTTTTTCTGTCGTGAAAGGCCATAAATTCTGTGATGGCGTCAATGCTTAGTCTCAGAAATGGAGAATCCTGCCCTGAAACTTTTACTTTTTTTATAAAATGTAGAGAAACAGAGTCTCAGGACCATTAATTCGTTTGAACACCAAGGAGTAAAACATTATTAAGAATGGAAAAAATGGATTATTGTACAGTACTCATTTACCCCCCCCCCCACTTTACCTGAACAATTACACACCTGTTTTAGGATTAACATGGATTACAAAGTACATCTTAAAATACAATGATCTCATTGACACACAAAGTCCCTTATAAGCACAAAAGATGATTGTGGTTCGACACATTCCTCTCTGAACCCAAGTGAATGTCAGTGCTCACTGAACTCTGGTTTCCACGTGAATGATTTCAAATTCTGCTTTCAAAAGTCACACTTTCAAATCGTCTTTTAAATTATGCTTTCCCTCCTCTGCTTCCACCAAGGTTTCACTTTCAGGTTTTACACCTCTTCCTTCAGGTTTGCTTTGTCTTAAAGGCTTTTACACAAACTTCGAGGTCCAGCCACTGTTTTCCACAATTACTTTAATAATGTCTCCCAAACTGTAGTAATTTCTCACAAACCTTAGCACTATTGCAAATACCTTTCTGGCCTCTCGCAATCCAATACCTTTTCAACTCTCTGTGACTTTGCTGAACACTAATCTGTTCTGGTTCCCAGTTCATTCTGTTCTGTTAACTCCAGACTTCTTGGATACTTCTCTGGTTTCTTTAATTAGCTGGACTTTAGGTATCCAGCCCCTGTTTTCTTCAAAACATTACTCCATAGTATTTACGTCAGCAAGGCTGAGAGAAATGTTCCCTCTTTAGCCTTCTAAAACCAACTGCTTCTAGTAGAGCTGTGAGACCTGCCTTCTCTCTCACTGCCTATCTCCAGCACTAATTAATTCAGCTAAAACTAAGAACAAAGGAAATACCTTCACTCTCGGAAGTGGCCCCCTTTGATAAGCAATGACTTATCCTTCTCTCGGCTTTTATTTACTTCTAACGTTGCAGCCCTCTATAAAGAGAATAGATCCACTTAATCACCTTAAACACCTTTGTACAGCATGGTTCTAACTATAAGTTTTATCCTTCCTTCCACAGGAACATTAAGCAACACCACAGGAGGAACAGCCCTGTTTGAGACTTTACCGGCCAAGGGTCTTCCGACATTATTTAGTGATGTCGGAGCCACAGTGCCGGAGAAGACTGAGCCTGTATTGAGCAGCAGTGAGCCACCGTTGCCATGTCCTGCAAGAGCTGGTATCACATGGGATAGGAGAGCACCCTCTTCCCATGGCCCTTAAATTCAATGCTGCTATGAACCTCTATGCAAGCGGCTCATTTCAGGGCAACACCAGTGACCGGTGTTGCATCTCCCTGCCAGGTGCACGCAAATGATGAGGAAGGTGACAGGTGCCTGCTATGCGACGGTCCACATGTATATTAACTTGGACCGGGACCAGGAGAGCCAAAACTCAAGGACCACGGGCTTCATCCGTTTAGCAGGCATGCCTCAAGTGCAGGGTTTGATAGACTGCAACCACATGGCCCTGCTGTCACCATGGCACCAGATCGTCTGTGACCATATCATGCAGGTGTGTGTCCCTTTCCCGGGGAGCGTCCATAACAGTTACATCTTGGGGCACTTGCAGATCCCAGAAGTCTTTGAAGGAGAGCAGCATCTGGAGGGATGGCGCCTCGGGGACAAGAGGTAGCCAATAAGGAGGTGACTGATGACGCCAGTGCAATGGTTACAAACGGAGGAGGAGGGTTGGTACAACATGCAGCAACCCGCGTGCTGGTGGAGCAGGCAATCGGACAGCTTAAGATGTGGTTCCGGTGCCCGGTCTGGTCAGGGGGAGCTCTCCAATATTGCCCCTGTGGGTGTATTATTGTGGCCTGCTGCACTTTCCACAACTTGACGCTGCAGAAGGGAGACCACCTGAATCTGGAGGCGATGGAGGAGTGCCACATGTCCTCAGATAAGGAGGAGGCCGAGGAGGGTGTCGAGAAGCAACCTGCAGAAGAGGAGGAAGGACCTCGGGCCTTGGCCAGAGCTCATTTGGGCTGCCAAGCTAGGGATGTCCTCATAGCCTTTAGGTTTGGGGACGAGCAGGATTAGGGGTGAGGAGATCTCCAATCGTGGGGACTGCTATCTCAGCATTAGTGTGGTGCCAGTGGTAGGTTTCCGTGATGGTGCCCGATACCATGGGCAGGGCACTAAAGCCATTGCCCAGAGTCTGCAGGAGAATGATGATGACTTGCATTGAGGACAGAGCGATGCCCCTCTTGTTCTCAGCAATATGTCTGACTCCTGCCTGACAGAGAGCTGAACGTGGCCTGCTAAGGAGAGGGTTGATCATGGGGTTTAGAGACACGGGATGAGCTCTCACTTGCTGCAGCCCCCTTTGAGGTCAGGGGCCCTGATGTGTTCCTCAAACTCACCTCCAGGCTGGTTCAGCCTCTCTACACTTTGTCAACCCATGACATTCTCATCACTAGAGAAGACTGGCTGCAATGAGCATTAATGCCAGCTTTGGGGCGGGAAGGGGGGTGCTGCAGCAGCACGGCTTCACAGAGTCATCTGTGTGGGAGTTGGGAGAGACACAGCTCTGCGACTCTCACACTACACAGTGATGAAGCGCCGAGTGTGAATGGGGATAGTGGAGCAAGACGCCATGAAATGACAGGGTGGAGAATGCGGTTGTGAACAAAGTGATGTTTATTTACAAATGCCTATTTACTGTGGTGAGCTATCTTAACTAGTGCTTATGTTCACCCCTGCCCACTAGTTGGCTACAGTTTCCTAGTCTTTCTCACCTTCACTCTACATCCAGATGTATGCCCAGGATCCATAACACTGTGGCTCCACAGCGCCAGGGTCCCAGGTTCGATTCCCCGCTGGGTAACTGTCTGTGCGGAGTCTGCACGTTCTCCCCGTGTCTGCGTGGGTTTCCTCCGGGCGCTCCGGTTTCCTCCCACAGTCCAAAGACGTGCAGGTTAGGTGGATTGGCCATGATAAATTGCCCTTAGTGACCAAAGAGGTTAGGAGGGGTTATTGGGTTACGGGGATAGGGTGGAAGTGAGGGCTTAAATGGGTCGGTGCAGACTTGATGGGCCGAATTCCTCCTTCTGCTCAGTATGTTTTATGTTCATAGTTGAGCTTGAGGTGGTCTGTTGTCTTCCACACCCTGTTGCCCTTGGGGGCCTGGACCTTGAGGGTCTGGGTACTTTTGAGCAGCAAGGGTGTTGCAGTGCTGCCTTCCTTGGTGTGTTGCTCACAGGGCCGGTGGGGTGGGCGGTGGGGTTTGCATTACCTCTGGGATGACTGGACCCAGGAACATGTAATCGGCCAGGTGCTCAGCAGAGTCCAGGGCCCCAGCTTCCCTCTGAGTGCTCATCTGGGATGCCCTGGTCTCCATCTGCTGTGGATCATCACTGTGAGGGGCTCACTAGTGAGTGACCCAGAAGCCTGCCTACTACTTAATCCCACCGAGTTGTGAGTACCTGCACTGGTAGAGTGTGCAGGTGACAGATGTGACGCCTCTTCATAGAATTTACAGTGCAGAAGGAGGCCAGTCGGCCCATCGAGTCTGCATTGGCTCTTTGAAAGAGCACCCTACCCAATCCCACACTTCCACCCTATCCCCATAACCCAGTAACCCGACCCAACACTAAGGGCAATTTTGGACACTAAGGGCAATTTTAGCATGACCAACCCACCTAACCTGCACATCTTTGGACTGTGGGAGGAAACCGGAGCACCCGGAGGAAACCCATGCACACACGGGGAGAACGTGCAGACTCCGCACAGACAGTGAACCAAGCCGGGAATCGAACCTGGGACCCTGGAGCTGTGAAGCAATTGTGCTAACCACTATGCTACCGTGCTGCCCTTCAATAGTTATATCTGAGAAGTCACCCTCAGAATGGCTCGGGGCTACTGAATCCAGGCGGATGTGAGGATGCTCGTCTGACGACCCTTTGAGGGAAGTGGGACGCCATTAGTACATCATAGTGGATAAATGATGCAACATGTTTTTTCACTTGAGGCTTGATGAATGACTGTGTATCCTTGGGATTCTCACTTTTGCTCGCTGTCCCCACTTTGCCAACAGCACAGGCATGGTCAGGCTCCTCCCCAAGGGCTCTTTCGTTATGCGGGGTCAGGCTCCGCATGACACCGGGTGACTGTGCCCTCCCACGCTTGTTGTGCTCGAGTTTGTCCTCCAAAGGCACAGATGAGGAGAGTGTAGGCGGGAGTCCTGCCAGTTCAGGTCGTTGAGGAGTGGCATACGTGGGAGTGGAATGAGAGCAGGAATGTGAGGATCAGCATTAAGACTGGGGGGCATCATGGGGGGTGAAGAGGGTATGGGCAACCCGCAAGGTGGCTGGCTGAGAGATCCGTGGGTGAGGAGGTGCAGTGAGAGACCGGAGATGGCAGACCTAACCTGGCTGTGTGAAGAAGGTCATTCATCTTCTTCCTGCACTGCTGCCCCGCCCACTTCTGGAGAGAGCTGGCACTCACCAAGGCAGCTATTACTTCCCAGTTGCGGGGAGGAACCCTGCTGTTGGGCCTCCTCCCGGATTGCGGGTTAAGGACTTCCCCCTCTGCAGCCAATAATCCAACAATCTGGCCAGGGCTCCCTCCGTGAAATGCGATGCTGGCTTTTAAGCTGCCATTCCCTCTCATGGATCTGGAAGTGCTGGGCAGTTCTGAGGAAACGTTTTTAAGGAGTTCCCCAGTGTTTGATTACGTTTTCCCAGGGCGAGCGAATCAACGGGAGCACGGCACGAGTGCGGCGCGATTCTCGTGGGGAGGAAAACTCTTATTTCTCCATATTTGCCTCACTCATTTTTCAAAAATATTTTTATTCAAGACTTTTCAACAAATATATAAATATACAAAATGTTAAAAGAACATCCGCAGGGCCTTCCCCACCCACACAAACTCTGAGATCAACCCATTTACTTTCCTGAAAAACGACTTGGGGACAAAGATAGGGAGGTTCTGAAACAGAACAGAAACCTAGGTGGCACCGTCATCTTTACTGTCTGCATCCACCCAGCCAATGACAGTGGCAACACGTCCCACCTCTTAATATCTAACTTCATCATTCCGCAGGGCAGGGACTCACCTTAGATACCTGGGGGTGCAGGTTACTCGGGAGTGGGGGGGGCTCCATAGGTACAACATTTCTAGTTTGGCGGGGAGAGTGAAAGCTGATTTGGCAAGGTGGGATGGTCTCCCTCTGTCACTGGCGGGTCAGGTACAGGCAGTTAAAATGAACGTGTTGCTGTGATTTCTGTTTATTTTCCAATGCCTGCCGATTTTCCTGCCAAAGGCATTTTCTAGAGAGATTGAAGGAATGATTACCTCGTTCATATGTGGAGGGAAGGTGGACAGAGTTAGAAAGGTGCTGCTACAGAGGGGAAGGCAGGCAGGGGGTTTGGGTCTTCCGAACCTGATGTATTATTACTGGGCGAATGTGGAGAGGGTGCAGAGCTGGGTCAGAGGGGTTGATACCCAGTGGGTCAGAATGGAGGAGAGTTTGTGTAGGGGGTCGGGATTGAAAGCACTAGCAACAGCGCCACTCCCGATGGCCCCAGGGAAATACTCAGGGTATTTAGCTAATAATAGCTTCATTGAGAATTTGGAGGCAGTTTCGCCAACACTTCGGGTTGGGGGCAGGGTCAAGGGAAATGTCGATTCGGGGGAAATGGGAGGAGAAGGGGATTAAGACACTAAAAGATTTGTTTCTTGGGGGAGAATTGAGGATTGAAACTTGGGGGAGTTTGCAAGATTGAAGGAGCTGGGAGTGAAGTATGGGCTGGAGCAGGGGCAAATGGTTAGATACATGCAGGTTCGAGATTTTGCCAGGAAGGAGATACAGAGCTTCCTGGTGGAGCCGGCCTCCACATTGCTGGAGGAGGTGCTGACGACAGGGGGACTGAAGAAGGGGGTAGTGCAGGCGGGATACGGGGCTATTTTGGAAGAGGAGAATGCACCATTGGAAGGGATCAAAGCAAAGTGGGATGAAGAGTTGGAGGAGGGTATGGAGGGGGGGTTCTGGTGTGAGGTACTCCGGAGAGTGAACGCCTCCACCTCGTGTGCGAGGTTGGGGCTGATACAGCTGAAGGTGGTGCATAGAGCACACCTCACAAGGGTGAGGATGAGCCGGCTCTTTGAGGGGGTAGAAGATGTCTGTGAACGTTGCGGGGGGGGGGGGACTGTCCAAAGCTGGAGGATTACTGGAAGGAGGTGTTTAGGGTAATCTCTAAAGTGGTGCACGTGAAACTGGACCCGGGCCCTCGGGAGGCCATATTCGGGTGTCGGACCAGCCTGGGTTGGAAATGGGTGCGGCGGCAGATGTTGTAGCCTTCGCCTCGTTGATCGCCCGAAGGCGGAACCTGTTGGGATGGAGAGCAACCTCTCCACCCTGTGCCCTGGCGTGGCGTGGGGACCTGTTCGAATTCTTGACTCGTGAGAAGGTTAACTTTGAACTGAGGGGAAGGATGGAAGGGGTCTACAATACATGGTCATTATTCATTATGCACGTTCAAGAATTGGATAACATCGAACATTACTGGGTGGGGGTTGGGAGGGTTGGGGGAAAGGGGACTATGTTAATGGTGACTATGGGTGATTCCTTTTTGTTATTTGTTTATGTTAACATGCGGACAGTTTGGGGGTTGGTGGAAGGATGGGATTGTTGTTATTGATATGGGGATTGACATTATACATTGACATGGGCAGCACGGTAGCACAGTGGTTAGCACAGTTGCTTCACAGCTCCAGGGTCCCAGTTTCGATTCCCAACTTGGGTCACTGTCTGTGCGGAGTCTGCACGTATTCCCTGTGTCTTCGTGGGTTTCCTCCGAGTGCTCCAGTTTCCAAAGATGTGCAGGTTAGGTGGATTGGCTATGCTAAATTGCCCCTGGTGTGCAGAAGAGTAGGTGGGGTTACAGGGAAAGGGTGGAGATGTGGGGATAGGGTGGAGGTGTGGGCTTGGGTAGGGTGCTCTTTCCAAGGGCCGGTGCAGACTCGATGGGCCGAATAGCCTCTTTCTGCACTGTAAATTCTATGATCTATATTCGTTACTCCTTATTGTCTATTGTTGGTTGGTGCAAATTTGGGAGAAAATGTGAAAAAGGAGGAGAATAAAAATATATATTTTTTAAATTCGACCTTCCTCCCTTCCACTAATCGAGCAAAGTTCAACCTATGCAGCTGGGCATAGCTCCATGCCACCTGGACACAGAGGTATCTAAAGCTCGTTCCCACAACCCTGAACGGCAACTCCCCAACCTCCTTTCCTGCCCCCTAGCATTGATCGAGAACACCTCACCCTTTTCCATGTGCAATTTACATCCTATAAACTGGCCAAATTCCCCTAGAATCCCCACTCTCCCCCCAATGCAGCCCAACAGGTCAGAAATATATAATAACAGATCATCCACATACAACAAAACCCTAGGCTCGACACCAACCCCCCCCCCCCACTCAATCCCTCTCCAATCTCTCGATGCCCTGAGTGCCATTGCCAGTGGCTCTATCGCCAAGGTGAAAAGCAGCAGGGAGAGTGGGCACCCCTGTCTCATCCCACGGTGTAGCCCAAAAATACCCCAAACTCACTCAGTTCATCCACACATTCGCCACTGGCACTTTATACAGTAACTGGACCCAATCCACAAACCCCTGTTCGAACCCGAACCGCCCCAGCAACTCGAAAAAATATGCCCACTCCATCTGATCAAAAGCCTTCTCCGCGTCCATCACCATCACTACCTCTACATCCTGCCCCCCCGAGGACATCATAATCACGTAAAGTAACCTCCGCACATTTGGTAACAGCTGCCTTCCTTTCACAAAACCCCGTCTGATCCTCCCCAATCAATCTTGGCACACAGTCCTCAATCCACGATGCAAGCAGCTTTACCCAGCTTCACGCCGTCAACATTCAATAATGATATTGGGCGATACGACCCAGACTGCTCCGGGTCCTTGTCCATTTGAGAATCAGGAAAATGGAGTCCTGCGATATAGTAGGGGGCAGTCTCCCCCCGCCACCCCCCCCCCACCCCCCGCCACCACCCCCCCCCCCCCCCCCCTCCCCACCCCTCCCAGGGCAGCATGGTGGCGCAGTGGTTAACACTGCTGCCTCCTGGCTCCGGGTCACTGTCCGTGTGGAGTTTGCACATTATCCCCGTGTCGATGTGGGCTTCACCCCCACAACCCAAAAAGATGTGCAGGGTAGTTGAATTGGCCATGCTAAATTGCCCTTTAATTGGAGAAAAATAATTGGGTACTCTAAATTTATGTAAAAGAAATAAATAATAAAGTTCCCCCTGTCGCTCGCCTCATTATTCACCCTCACTAGCAGTGGTCCCAGCTCTGCCCTAAACGTTTTCGAAAACCTGACTGGGAACCCATCCGGGCCTGGGGTATTCCCCGCCTGCATCGCATCTATGCCATCCATCATTTCTCTCAACCCAATTGGGGCCTCCAGGCCCTGAACCCGCCCCTCTTCCACCCGGAAATTCCAACCCATCCAGGAACTGCCTCATCCCCTCTTCCCCCTCAGGGGCTCCGACTCATAGGGCCTCCTATAAAAGGCCTCAAATGTTCCTTCACCCCTCCAGACCCAGCACCATCTTACCTCTCTCATCCTCACTCTACCAATCTCCCTCGCCGCCGCCTGCATCCTCAGCTGATGGGCCAACAATCTACTCGCCTTCTCCCCGTACTCGTAAACTGCCACCTGGCCCTCTGCAAATAGCCCACTGCCTTCCCTGTAGACACTAAACCAAACTCTACCTGGAGCCTCTGTCTTTCCATCAACAATCTTTACTGCGATGCCACCGAGTATCTCTTATCCACCCCCAAACTCTCATCGACCAGCCTTGCCCTCTGCTCCCGCTCCACCCTCTCCCTCTGCTCCACCTTCTCCCTATGCGCCCAAATCAAAATAACTCCCCTCTAACTACAGCTTTAAGTGCCTCCCGCAACGTGGCAGCTGTGATCTCCATATCATTCACCTCCACATCGCCCCATGTGGCAGCCTGCACCCGCTCACACACCCCTTCATCCGCCAACAGCCCCACATCTAACCTCCACTGTGGGGGCGGCAAGTGGTTAAAGACCATGATTGCTGAATACCCGAGTCGGCCACTCCCGCCAGCAGCGATCCGGGAATACACCCGGTGCAAATGGGAGATGTATGAAAACTTCACCCTCGGCCTCCCAAATCTCCACTGATCTGCGCCCCCCCCCCCCCCCCCCCCCCCCCCACAATGCGCCCCATGAACCCCCACAGCTCCCTAGCCACTGCTGATCTCCCCAATGACTTTGGGCCCGACCGATCCAGGCTCAGATCCAGAACTGTATTGAAATCACCACCCCCCCCCCCTCCCCTGCACCACCACCACCCCACACCCATTATCCCCCCACCACCACCACCACCCACCCATAATCAATCAGTGCATATCTAGATCCGGAATCCTCCCGTACACCCTTTTCATAAAATCCACATCTTCCCAATCCGGGGCATGAACATTAACCATGACTGCCGGCACCCCTCCAGCATCCCACAGACCACCACATAAGCACCCCCTCGGATTGGCCACAATTCTCCCCACCTCAAAAGCCACCCTCCTATTGATCAACACCGCCACCCCGCTCGTCTTCATATCCAGCCCCGAGTGGAACACCTGCCCCACCCATCCCTTCCTCAGCCTGATCAGTCTGATCCCCCAACTTCAGGTGTGTCTCCTGTAAAAACACCACATCCGCCTTCTGACTTCTCAGGTGCATGAGCACACGCAACTGTTTAACTGGCCCATTCAGCCCTCACACATTCCACATGACCAGTCTGGTTGGCTGGCTGGGGGGGGGAATTACCCCACCCCCTTCCCCTGCCGACCACCCATACCCTCCTTGGGCCAGCCCCTGTCCCGTGGCACGCGTCCCTCCAGACCCTCCCTCGGATGTCCCCGCCATTCCTCCCTCTCCAACTGAGACCCACCAACCGCACCCATGTCAGCAATCTTCCCCTCCTCCCCCAAACAAAGAACCAACCCCATCCCCCACACATCCGCTTCCTGACGACCCCCCACTTCACTTCCGTTAACTAGCCCGCTCAGCTAGCATGCTGGCCCCTGCCCAAGGCCTCTAACCTCTCCAGTCCACCCCTCCCACCTCCTCCTCCCAACCACCAATAAAAAGAACAAAAGGCATACTCACCATCACCATTCCCCTGTCGAAACCCACCCCAAACTTCCCACCCCAAACATTCTACCATAAACACAAAGCTCCTCTCCAAAATTCAGTGTCCACATACTCCTCCCAGTCCACGGTCTCTCATAAAGTCCATCTCCTCCTGCAGAGTCAAAATAAAATTCCTGCTTTTGATTTGTCACCCACAAGCGGGCAGGGTACAAAACCCCAAACTTCACTCCCTTCTTGAAGAGGGCAGCCTCACAGCTCACTCCCTACAACCCACAGTTCACTCCCTTCCCAGGTGCACCTCATGGTCTGCCTCGTCCATTTCTAAATCTTTTCTTTGTCCAAGAAACGATGCAACCGCACCACCATCGACCTCGGCGGCTCCCCCACCCGCGGCCTCCTTCTCAGCACTCTGTACATCCAATCCATCTTGAGGGGCCAATCAAAGGCTCCCTTCTCCCATCAACTGCTCCAGAATTCTTGCCACATACTTGGCGGCGTCCGTTCTCCCGATACCCTCGGGCATCCCGACGATCCTTAAATTCTGACGCCCGGAATGATTCCCCAGGTCCTCCAACTTCTCTCTCAGCCTCTTCTGGCTGTCCACCACCATCCCCAACTCCGCCGCCAGCGAGGCCATCTGTGCATCAAAATCCTCGACTGTCTCCTCAACCTTCTCAATCACCAGGCCCTGAGCCTCCAGCCTCTGCCCCACTTTCTCAATTGCTGCTCTGAGCGGCTCCACCACCTAATCTAGGTCTTGTGAGGCCTCCATCCTTTGCCGCTGGAACTCATTATTTAAACACTCCACCAGCTACTCCGTCGACCACTGGGCGAGCAGCGCTGCCCCCTTGTCTCCGCCATTTTAACCCGTGGTGCACCACGAAGACGGACCTGCTCCAGCTGCTCTCTCTTTCTCATGGCACTCCTTGTCCTCTGAGCCATACACTGATCTCACCAGAGAAGTCTTCCCTTCCCTGGACACTCACACACCCACACAGGGCGGCATTGTAGCACAGTGGTTAGCTTCACAGCGCCAGGATCCCAGGTTCGATTCTCGGCTTAGGTCACTGTCTGTGCAGGGTCTGCACGTTCTCCCCGCGTCTGCGTGGGCTTCCTCCGGGTGCTCCGGTTTTCTCCCACAGTCCTGAAAGACGTGCAGTTAGATAAATTGGACATTCTGAATTCTCCCTCTGTGTACACGAACAGGCGCCGGAATGTGGCGGCGAGGGGAATTTCACAGTAACTTCATTGCAGTGTTAATGTAAACCTACTTGTGACAATAATAAAGATTGTACTCAAAAAGCCTCCCATCCAGTGGGGAAGGACGAACAAAATCCACTTGAGCGGAAGCCACCAAATGTGCGACCATTCACTCCATGTCCGCCATCGGAAGTCGTCATCTGCCTCACTTATCGTCCCATCCACTTGTCCCTGGCTGGAACCAAACCTAAAGCACTTAACCTACAAGGTACGACTACCTCTTGAAACAAAGTTTCCTGGTAACCTTACCTTCCCTGATGCATCACTGTGTCCAAAGCCTGGAGTCCAGTTCATCAATTATGCCCTCATGTTCCTCAGGCTGCAGGACACTTACTGCAGATGCGGTTACTGTGGATCACACTGGTGTCTGACTGTACAAATACCACAGTTGCAACACGTCACCTGCCCTTCCATTTAAAAAAAATAATCACAGTTTCAAGTTTAGGTATATCACTGAAGTAATAACCCCCACAACGCACATGGGGAAACCATAATTGTCGGCCCAATAGGGACCGGCATTTAGTTGCCCCAACGGGACTGCGATGTATAAATAATTACTGCTGTGGGCAGACTTTAGGTTACTTTAAATAAATCCTATGTGCTTCCTACCACTGGCTTCCTAGTCATTAAAACTGAATAAATAATTGCAGTGATATCAAGTGCTTCTGCCCCATAGATTTGGGGCAGAATTCTCTGATAATGGGGCTACGTCCCCACGCCCACGGGAAAATGGGCACGAATCACTCTGGACTTCCCTGGAGAAAGTCCAGGGTAATTCTCCGTTTTGAAGGGGGCCTGCAGGGTCCCGGAGTGCTCCTCTCAGCTCCGGCTGCCGATACGGGGACCTGCACTTCCAGCTGCGGGTCTGCGCCTGCGGCGGTGGCCCCGCGCAACATGGCAGACCCACACAGTGGGCCGGCCCCGACAATATGGGCCCCCCCAGATTGTGCACGCCTGCTGATCGGTGGCCCCCGATTGTGAGCCTGGCCATCCTGGAGGCCCCCCCCCCCCGGTGACGGATCCCCCCAACCCCCACCAGTGCGGCCGCGGACTGAGTCCACAGCTGCCACTCCGAGTGCCCGCTGGGTGGAACCATGAGTGAACCCACTGGCGGGAACTCGGCCAGTTGTCGGCGGAGAATCACTGCGGGGGCCTCTTTCATTGGCCCCCGTGTCGACCGCGAGAGATTGGCGGCGATTCTCCGGTCCCTGGAGAATCGCGGGAAGGCATCGGACCCGATCGCGGGTCTGACGCCCCATTCTCCGCTCTCGTGCCGAGTGCGATTGCGGCACGGAGGCTCGGAGAATCCCGCCCATGAGCCGATACGGGACTGGAAGTGCAGCGCCCCATATCAGCAGCCGGAGCTGTGAGGACTACTCGGCGCCCTGCAAGCCCCCTTCAAACCGGAGAATCGCTCTGGACTTTTGTGCCCGTTTTCTCACGGGTGTGGAGGGCATAGCCCCATTATCAGAGAATCCTGCCCCTGGTTTCTTCTTATCTCTGTTCTATTCCCTGCCTCAGCGCCCTCCCTCCCGACCCCCACCCACCCACCCCTCCTCACCCCCACCCACCCACCCCTCCTCACCCCCGCCCCAGTTCCAACTCCCCAGCAGCTATGACATTTCTAGTTTTTCCCAGTTCTAATGAAAGGTCACAGAAATGTGAACTCTGCTTCTCTCTCTGTAGATGCTGCCCGACATGCTGTACATTTCCAGTATTTTCTATTTTCATTGCAAAATAAATTAGGCAGGTTAAGTCAATGGGGGAAAATTTGGCAGATGGGATGTAATGTGCAGAAATGTGAAAATACTCACTTCATAGGGAAAATAGAAAAGTAGAACAGTTTTAAATGGTGAAAGACTGGGAAATATATTAATATATTCGAGTGACCTCGATGTCCTTGTACATAAATCACAGAAAGTTAACACGATGGAACAGCAAACAATTAGAAAAGTAACTGGTATGTTAATCTTTATTATAGAGGGATTGGATTATTAAATTAAAGAAAGGGCCTTGATGAGTCCACAGCTGGAGCACTGAGAGCATTTTGGTCCCCTTGTTGTAAGGCGTATGCACTCACCTGAGCATGAGTGGACAATAATCTGACCAGACTGATTTCTGGCATGAAGGAACTGTTCTATGAGAAGAGATTCTGTAGACTAGATTTACATTCCCTAGATTTTAGAAGAATGACAGGTGAACTCATTGAGACAAATACAATTCTTCAGACGTTTGACAGGTTAGGTGCTGGGGGATGCTTTCCCTGGTTGGCGAATCTAGAAGTATGGGTCATTGTCTCAGAATAATAGGCTGGCCACTTAGGACTGAGATAAGAAATTTCTTCACTCAAGCGTTGTGAATCCGTAGAATTGTCTACCCAATTCTTCAGCCAATTTGATTCACCCGATGTGATATCAAGAAACGGCTGAGGGCACTGGATACTGCAAAAACTATGGGCCCTG
The DNA here is from genome assembly GCF_047496885.1 of Scyliorhinus torazame. Taxonomy (NCBI): domain Eukaryota; kingdom Metazoa; phylum Chordata; class Chondrichthyes; order Carcharhiniformes; family Scyliorhinidae; genus Scyliorhinus; species Scyliorhinus torazame. Next base: position 217,299,995 of record NC_092712.1, read on the forward strand.
ATAATATTCTGGTAATAGTGCTGAAGGTTTGTGCTCCAGAACTTGCCACGCCCCTAACCTAGATGTTCCAATATAGCTACAACACTGGCATAGACCTGACAATTTGGAAATTGCCCAGGCATGTCCTGTACACAAAAGCAGGATGAACCCAACCCAGCCAATTACTATGCCATCAGTCTATTCTCAATCCTCAGCAAAGTGACGCCCAGTTTGGGTTCCACCAGGGTCACTCAACTCCTGACCCCATCACAGCCTTGGTTCAAACATGGAAAAAAGAGCCAAATTCCAGAGGTGAGGTGAGAATGACTGCCCTTGACATCAAGGCAGCATTTGATTGAGTCTGGAATCAAGGAGCCCGAGCAAAACTGGTGTCAATTGGAATCAGGGGAAAGCTCTCTGCTGGTCGGAGTCACACCGAGCACAAAGGAAAACGGTTGTGGTTGTCGGAGGTCAATTTTTCTAGATCCAGCATATCACTTCAGGAGTTCCTCAGGGTAGTGTTCTAGGTCCAACCACATTCAGCTGCTTCATCAATGACATTCCATCACAAGGTCAGAAGTGGGAATGTTCGTTGATGCCTGCACAATGTTCAGCACCATTCCAGGCAATGGCCACTTCCTCCAACAAGAGAGAATCTAACCATCACCCCTTGACATTCAATGGCATTACCATCACTGAATCCCCCACCACCAACATCCTGGGGGTTACCATTGATCAGAAACTGAACTGGACTAGAGCAGGTCAGAGGCAAGGAGTCCTGCGGCGGGTAACTCATCTCCTGACACCCAAGGTCTGTCCACCATCTAAAAGGCACAAATCTTGCCTGGATCAATGCAGCTCTGACAACATTCAAGAAGCTTGACGCCATCCAGGACAAAGCAACACGCTTCATTTGTACCCCATTCACAAACATTCACTTCCTCCACCACCGACACACAGAGCAGCAGTGTGTACCATCTACAAGATGCACAGCAGGAACTGACCAAGGCTCCATAGCCACCAAACCCCCAATCACTGCCACCTAGAAGGACAAGGGCACAAGGCACTTGGGAATAGTACCACCTAGAATTCCCCCCCAAGGCACGCATCATCCTGACTTGGAAAGGTACCACCGGTCCTTCACTGTCACTGGGTCAAAATGCTGAACTTCCTTCCCTAACAGCAATGTGGGTGTATTTGCACCACATGGATTGCAGTGGGTCAAGAAGGCAGTTCACCAGCACCTTCTCAAGGGCAACGAGGGATGGGAAATAAATGCTGGCTTAGCCAGCGAAACCCACACCCCTTGAATGAATGAACAAAAATATAGAGAACTGTGGGTATTCAGTATATTCGAGTCGTAGATTGCCAGATTTTGAGTGAGTCTAGAGATAGGGGACAGTGTGGGAAGGTGTTATTGAGGTCGAAGGCTAATTGTGAACTTACTGAATGGCAGAAGAGTCGAAGGTGCCAAATAGTCTATTCCTGCATCTATTTCCTATGTTGTAACAAGTTTACAATTTCACACAATATACATTTAGTAAATACATTGGGACGGTGAAGGTGCTGTGTTGTCTTTGGGAGAGTCTGTTCTCTTGCTTTTTGACGCTAAGAGTGCTCAGTGCACACTGCAAAGTCTGAGGGGACATATTCATGCGATGCGGAAGCCCAATCCACTTACATTAGCTCATTCATACAGCAACAATCTACCATTCAAGATGTTGGTCACACATTGTATGACAAAGAACTTTCAGACAACAGTTCTAAATTTACTGTGCACCTTGTGCGTCCTTGTCCTATTGTCACAGCTTGATTGAAAGTAATGTTTTGAACTTATTGCTTACTGCCAGACTGGTCATTAAAATTGAGTCATTTTGACTTCCAGTGATGGCTATGAAGGAGTAAGTTGCACATTTGGTGGCTCCCGCTCAGGTTGGAATTTTGGACCTTTCTTGAACTGTAAAGCTGAAGACAGAAGCAATTGTGTACTGAATTCCCACATCGGTGCATGGAGAGAAGGACTAGAAGTGCTCGTAAAGGCAGAAACAGAAAGACAGAGGCGGCTTGGGCTGAAGCTACAGCGGGAGACAGCGTGGCGGAGGACCAGACCTCTGGTTTGTCCCAGCGGTCAACGGAGCAACCGATGCAAGTTATTCAGGAAGGCTTCGCTAATCAGAAACGGGACTGCTTGGACCCGATAAAAGAGTCGATTAAGCGGCTGGAGCTTAGATTGAACGCCCAAGATCGGGCGATCCAGAAGGTGGAGAAGGCGCTGGCTGAGCAGGAGGAACATCAAACTGCGGTGGAGTTGGAGGTGGGGATGCTGAGGGACCAGCAGAAGAAGCTCCTGGAGAAGGTGGAGGACCTAGAGAATAGGTCCCGCCGGCAGAACTTGAGAATCGTTGGGCCCCTGGAGGGGTCCTAAGGAGCGGATGCTGGGGCATACATCGCAGATATGTTCGAGAAACTGCTTGGGGCATTCTCCCGACCCTTGGAGGTGGACAGGGCTCACAGAGCACTCGCGAGGAAGTCGCGAATGGGAGACCCCCCGAGGGCAAAGGTGGTGAGATTCCACAGGCACTTGGATAAGGAGCGCATTCTACAGTGGGCCAAACAGACACGGAGTTGTAAGTGAGACAATAGTATCCTGCGGGTCGACCAAGACCTGAGTGTGGAGGTGGCCAGGAGAAGAGTAGGCTTTAACCAGATTAGGACGATCATTTTTAAGAAAAAGGTAAAGTTCGGACTGTGTATCCGGCCCGTCTCTGGGTCACGTGTGAGGAACAGCACTTTTATTTTGAGTCGCCTGAGGACGCGCTGGACCTCTTGAAAAGGAACGGACTGGTGGTGGACTGAGAACTTTTGAACTTTGCTGCAACGTTCAAGTTTTAAAAAAATTTTTGTTTCTCTGTTCCTGAAAAAAAAAGTTTCTCGTTTTTTGTTTTGTGGAAGCTGTTTTTAATGCCTTTTGTATTGACTTGGGACCAGTGACAGAGTTGAGTGAGTTAAGGTTTTCATTTGCACTGTTGGGGGATGGAGGTGTGCTTGTTTAGATTTTGGTGTTTTACTGTCAGGCAATTGTGTGGGGACTGTTTGATGTTGGAGCTTGTTTGTATGAGCTGGGGGTGGGGGACAATAGGTGGGAGACTATCTGGCGCCAGGGATGGGGGCCACCAAACTAGCTGGGCGGGCTAGTTCACAGAAGTGCAGTGGGGGGGGGGGGGTGCATATGTTCAGTTTATCAAAGGGGTTGGGTTACAGAGTGTTGTTACTGGGGGGGGAGGGGGGGAAATGTTCTGCGGATGAGGGAGGGACTTGGGCCAAGGGACAGAGAGGAGGTTGTGGGCGGAGGCTGCCTGGGGGCGGGCCGGTGGAGGCGCGGAGCATGGTCTGGAGGCAGGCCCAAGAAAGGGATGGGTGATCAGCGAAGGGGGGGGCAATGAGTCCCCCAACTAGGCTGATCACCTGGAATGTTCGAGGGTTAAATGGGTTGGTCAAGAGGGCACGTGTGTTCGCGCATCTTAGGGGACTCACGGCGGATGTGGTAATGTTGCAGGAGACGCACCTTAGAGTAACTGACCAGATTAGATTGAGGAAAGGCTGGGTCAGTCAGGTCTTTCACTCGGGACTTGATTCAAAGACTAGAGGGGTCGCGATCCTGATCAATAAGCGGGTGGTGTTTGAGGCGGGTAGAATAGTTTCGGATGTGGGAGGTCGATACATTATGGTCAGTGGGAAACTGGAGGGGGTGCAGGTGGTATTAGTAAATGTGTATGCACCAAATTGGAATGATGTGGAGTTTATGAAGAGGATGCTGGGGAAGATACCGGACCTGGACTCGCACAGGTTGGTCATGCGAGGGGACTTCAACACAATTATTGACCCTGGCTTGGACCGGTCAAGCTTGAAAATGGGCAGGGTGTCAGCAATGGCAAAGGAACTAAAAGGGTTCATGGAGTAGATGGGGGAGGTGGATCCATGGAGATTTGGGCAGCTGAGGGTGAAGGAGTTCTCCTTCTACTCACACGTGCATAAAGTGTACTCCCGGATCGATTTCTTAATTTGAGCAGGGCCTTACTGACAGGGGTGGTGGACACGGGTTGCTTGGCGAGCACAATCTCAGACCATGCTCCGCACTCGGTTGACCTGCAGGATAGTAAAGACAGTAACCAGCGCCCGCACTGGAGGTTAGATGTGGGACTTTTGGCTGACAAAGGGGCATGCGAGCGGCTGAGGAAATATACTCAGAACTACCTGCAGGTTAACGACACAGGGGAAATTTCAGCAGTGTTGGTCTGGGAAGCATTGAAGGCGGTGGTCAGAGCGGAGCTGATCTTGATACGGGCCCATAGGGAGAAGGTGGACAGGGCAGAGACTGGTAAAGGAGATACTACAGATTGATAGGAGGTATGCGGAGACCACAGAGGCAGGGCTTTTAAGGGAACGGTGGAGGCTACAGGCGGAGTTTGGCTTGTTAACCACAGGGAGGGCAGTGGAGCAGCTGAGAAAGGTGAGGGGGGGGGCGATCTATGAGTATGGAGGGAAGGCCAGCAGAATGCTTGCACAGCAGCTTAGAAAGAGTGAGGCAGCCAGGGAGACAGGGAAAGTAAATTACAGAGGTGGGAACCTGGTTGGAGATTCAGCAGGGGTGAATAAGGCATTTGGGGATTTCTACAATAGGCTGTATCGGTCGGAACCCCCTAAGGGGCCGGAGGGGATGAGGCACTTCTTGGGGGGTGGCTGAATTTCCCAAAGGTGGACGGGGAGCTGGTAGAAGGGCCGGGATGGAAGCGCTAGTGGAGGGTCTGAAGGCCATGCAGGCGGGTAAAGCCCCGGGGCCGGACGGGTACCCAGAGGAGTTTTATAAAACGTTCTCTGGGATATTGGGGCCATTGTTGATGAGGATGCTCAATGAGGCAAGGGAAAGAGGGGTGCTGCCCCCGACGATGTCACAGACCACGATTGCGCTGATTCTGAAGTGAGCCAAAAACCCAGAGCTGTGTGGGTCCTACAGGCCGATATCCCTGTTGAATGTGGATGGCAAACTGCTGGCCAAAATTTTGTCCTCCAGGATTGAGGATTGTGTTCCGGACGTTATTGGGGAGGACCAGACGGGGCTTGTTAAGGGTAGGCAGTTGGTGGCCAATATAAGAAGGTTGTTAAATGTGATCATGATGCCCCCGGAAGGTAGGGAGGTGGAGGTAGTGATCGCAATAGATGCAGAAAAGGCTTTTGATCGGGTAGAATGGGATTATCTGTGGGAGATACTGGGGCGGTTCGGATTCGGGCGGGGCTTTATTGACTGGGTCAGGTTGCTGTATCAGGCTCCTGTGGCAAGTGTATGGCGAATAGGCCTATTTTAGACTGCACCGGGGGACGAGACAGGGATGCCCCTTCTCCCCACTGTTGTTCGCGCCAGCTATAGAGCCGTTGGCAATTGAGAGCCTCAAGGGGCTGGTCCGGGGAGGGGGTTTGAACACAGAGTCTCGCTCTATGTAGAGGACCTGCTTCTGTATGGACCTATTAGAGGGGATGGGAGAAATCATGAGGATTCGAGGGGAATTTGGCCGGTTTTCGGGCTATTAGCTAAATATGGGGAAAAGCGAGATGTTTGCAGTCCAGGCGAGGGGACAGGAGAGGCGATTGGGGGAGCTGCCGTTTAGACTAGTAAGGGGAAGCTTTAGGTACCTAGGCATTCAAATCTGGCCCGGCTAGTAGATCAAATGAAGGACGATTTTCGGAGATGGTCATTAGCTGGGAGGGTGCAGACGGTGAAGATGACGGTCCTCCCGAGATCCCTGTTCGTATTTCAATGTCTCCCCATCTTTATTCCGCGGTCCTTTTTCAAATGGGTCAACAAAGTGATCTCTAGCTTTGTTTGGGCGGGCAAGACCCCACGGGTAAGGAAGGTAATGCTTGACCCGAGTCGGGGAGAGGGCGGGCTGGCGCTGCCAAATTTTAGTAACTATTACTGGGCGGCGAATATAGCCATGATGGGTGGTGGGGGAGGGGTCGGCTTGGGAGCGTATGGAGGCGGCTTCATGCAATGGCACCAGATTGGGGGCATTAGTAACTGCGCCTCTGCCATTCCCGCCGGCACGGTACTCCACCAGCCCCGTGATGGTGGCGGCCCTGAGAGTCTGGGGGCAATGGAGGAGACATGTGGGAGCAGAGGGAGCATCAGTCTGGTCCCCAATCTGTAATAATCACCGGTTTGCCCTGAGAAGTATGGATGGGGGGGGTTCCGGATATGGTGGAGAGCAGGGATTGAGAGGATGGGTGATATGTTTATCGAGGGGAGCTTTGCAAGTACGAGGGCGCTGGGGGAGAAGTTTGGGTTGGCGAGGGGAAACAAGTTCAGGTATCTGCAGGTGCGGGACTTCCTGCGTATACAGGTGTTAACCTTCCCGCTCCTACTGCTAAGGGGGATTCAGGACAGGGTAGTTTCCAGAGGGTGGGTACGAGCAGGGAGTGTCTCGGACATCTATAAGGAGCTTATGGGGTCGGAGGAGACGCAGACAGAGGAGTTGAAGCGCAAGTGGGAGGAGGAGCTGGGAGGAGGGATATAGGGTGGTCTATGGGCAGACTCGTTGAGTAGAGTCAACGCGTCCGCAACATGTGCCAGGCTCAGCCTGATACAATTTAAGGTTGTTCACCAGGCTCACATGACAGTGGCCCGGATGAGCAGATTCTTTGGGGTGGAAGACAGGTGTGCAAAATGTGCGGGAGGACCAGTGAACCATGTCCACATGTTCTGGGCATGTCCGAAGCTTAGGGAATTTTGGCAGGGGTTTGCGGACGTCATGTCCACGGTGTTAAAAACAAGGGTGGCATTGAGTCCAGAGGTGACGATTTTCGAGGTGTCGGTAGACCCGGGAATCGAGGAGGAGAAAGAGGCAGACGTTCTAGCCTTTGCTTCCCTGGTAGCCCGGAGATGGATACTATTAGCTTGGAGGGACTCAAAGCCCCCGAAGTCGGAGATCTGGCTATCCGACATGGCTAGCTTTCTCTGTTTGGAGAAAATCAAGTTTGCCTTGAGAGGGTCAATGTTAGGATTCGCCCGGAGGTGGCAACCGTTCGTTGACTTCTTTGCGGAAAATTAATCGTCAGCAGAAGGGGTGGGGGTTAGTTTAGCTTAGAGTAGTGGGTTAATAAAGGTGGGACCTGTAAGGGAGGGAGACAGCTTTTGCAATATGTTTATAGTTTCATGTACATTGTTTATTGTGTTGTTGTTATAATACCTAACCAAAATATACCTCAATAAAATGTTTATTAAAAAAAGAAAATTGTGTCATTTACATCATACATGAACTGTTTATTAAATTTTGATCCTTATGGTCAGAAGATATGCTTTGCGCACATGGACAGGCAGATGTGAGGAGTTCCTCTTCCTGCAGTTAAAAGGTAAATGACTTGAGAGTGCAGTGGTGCAATCACACAGACTCAATTTTGCATAAGTGCAAAAGTATCAAGGTGGCCCAATGGACCATTCTGAGCACTTCTTGAAACTGGGTTGACAAAACATTGGGCTTACACTGCATGCAGTGTCAAGCCTAAATGTGAAGATCGATACCCTTTCCAGGGAGTCTCCTCTGGTTTCTTTCCAGAATTATGCTGGACCCAATCAGGGGACTTGTATTGCCAGTTTATTGCAGGTGAGAATGGGAAACTGCTTTGCAGTAACATTGAGACTGCAATTGGAGTGGATCAATTTGTATCTCTGAATTGTCAATTACAACCCCTTCATCTGAAGGATGAACAATCCAAGACTTTGTAATCCTTTCTCATACCTCAATCTTGTTATGTCAGAGATCAGTTGCTTTCACCTTCTCTGTATCGTCCTCAGTGTTTGAAAATGACTCTAGAATTAGAAACAATCTTCAGGGTGTGAACTGTAAGAGCTTAATTGATTCTTGGAGCATTTGATTACAATAACATGCATATCTGCACATGACAGCTGCTGTGAAATTATCAGGTAGTTATTGACGTTGATGTACCTGTAACATTGCAGTGCAAAACATGGAACTGTGGTTGTGATAATAATATGCAACATGCTTATTTAGTGGGAGGAATTCCTATTAACATGATAATAATCTGGATTTCACCCTGTCTCAATTAGTGTTGATGGATTTGCAGCACAAAAAACGGTTCAGTTTGGCAGCAAGTGTGCCCTTAAATTCTAGAGAGCAATTTCAAGTAAGTGGAAGCAAAACATGGACCAGTATCTGTGGAGAGAATATGCAAGTTAATGTTCCACGTGTAATCCTTCACCAGAATTGGAAACAATTAAAGATAAACAGTACAACGGGGACCTATTATGTTTGTGAAAGGAGCAGGGGTTTTTTTTTGCAGCATATCTTCAAGTACACTTTCTTGCCATTTGGGGAATAGTTGAGAATGATGGAAGGTTTCCTCGGCTGATTGTCAGCCCGTTGAACTATGTCTTCAATACAGAGGAGCAGCAGAGGGTGAAAAAGAATCAAGGGAAACGGGCGAAGGGGAGGGGAAACGAGGGGAGGGGAGGGGAAACGAGGGGAGAGGAGGGGAAACGAGGGGAGAGGAGGGGAAACGAGGGGAGGGGAAACGAGGGGAGAGGAGAGGAAACGAGGGGAGGGGAGGGGAAACGAGGGGAGGGGAGGGGAAACGAGGGGAGGGGAGGGGAAACGAGGGGAGGGGAGGGGAAACGAGGGGAGAGGAGGGGAAACGAGGGGAGGGGAAACGAGGGGAGAGGAGGGGAAACGAGGGGAGAGGAGGGGAAACGAGGGGAGGGGGGGAAACGAGGGGAGGCGAGGGGAAACGAGGGGAGGGGAGGGGAAACGAGAGGAGGGGAGGGGAAACGAGGGGAGAGGAGGGGAAACGAGGGGAGGGGAAATGAGGGGAGAGGAGGGGAAATGAGGGGAGGGGAGACGAGGGGAGGGGAGGGGAAACGAGGGGAGGGGAGGGGAAACGAGGGGAGGGGAGGGGAAACGAGGGGAGGGGAGGGGAAACAAGGGGAGAGGAGGGGAAACGAGGGGAGGGGAAACGAGGGGAGGGGAGGGGAAACGAGGGGAGGGGAGGGGAAACAAGAGGAGGGGAGGGGAAACGAAGGGAGGGGAGGGGAAACGAGGGGAGGGGAGGGGAAACGAGAGGAGGGGAGGGGAAACGAGGGGAGGGGAGGGGAAACGAGGGGAGGGGAGGGGAAACGAGGGGAGGGGAGGGGAAACGAGGGGAGGGGAGGGGAAACGAGAGGAGGGGAGGGGAAACGAGGGGAGGGGAGGGGAAACGAGGGGAGGGGAGGGGAAACAAGGGGAGGGGATGGGAAATGAAGGGAGTGGAGAGGAGTAGAATGGAGGGGAAAGGAGTAGAATGGAGGGGAGGGGAGTAGAATGGAGGGGAGGGGCGTAGAATGGAGGGGAGGGGGCGTAGAATGGAGGGGAGGGCGTAGAATGGAGGGGAGGGGAGTAGAATGGAGTGGAGGGGGGAGTAGAATGGAGGGGAGTGGAGTAGAATGGAGGGGAGGGGAGTTGAATGGAGTAGACGGGAGTAGAATGGAGGGGAGTAGAATGGAGGGGAGGGGGAGTAGAATGGAGGGGAGGGGAGGGGGCGATAGAATGGAGGGGAGGGGATGGTAGAATGGAGGGGAGGGGCTGGTAGAATGGAGGGGAGGGGGCAGTAGAATGGAGTGGGGGGCCGGTAGAATGGAGGGGATGGGGCGGTAGAATGGAGGGGGGGGCGGTAGAATGGAGGGGAGGGAAACGGAGGGGGTAGCAGAATGGAGGGGAGCAGAGGGGTGGAAGAATGGAGGGGAGGGGGGTTGGGAGAATGGAGGGGAGGGGGTAGTAGAATGGAGGGAATGGGAGGGGGTAGCAGGATGTTGGGGAGGGGAGGAGGGGTAGAATAGAGGAGAGGGGAGGGGGATAGCAGAATGGAGGGGAGGGGGGTAGTAGAATGGAGGGAATGGGAGGGGGTAGCAGGATGTTGGGGAGGGGAGGAGGGGTAGAATAGAGGAGAGGGGAGGGGGATAGCAGAATGGAGGGGAGGGGGGTAGTAGAATGGAGGGGAGGGGAGGAGAGGGGAGAAGGGGTAGAATAGATCAGAGGGGAGGGGGGTAGTAGAATGGAGGTAAGGGGTGTAATAGAATGGAGTGGAGGGGGGTGGTAGAATGGAGGGAGGGGGTGGTAGAATGGAGGGGAGGAGGTGGTAGAATGGAGGGGAGGGGTGCTAGAATGGAGGGGAGGGCGTGATAGAATGGAGGGGAGGGGGTGGTAGAATGGAGGGGAGGGGTGGTAAAATGGAGGGGAGAGGAGGGGAGGAGGTAGTAGAATGGAAAGGAGGGGAGGGGGATAGTAGAATGGAGGGGTGGGGAGTGGGGTAGTAGATTGGATGGGTGGCGGGTAGTAGAATGGAGGGGATGGGAGGGGCGTAGTAGAATGGAAGTGGGGAGGTAGTAGAATGGAGGGGAGGGGGGATAGTAGAGCAGAGCGGAGTAGTAGGTGGATTGGCCAAGATAAATTGCCCTTAGTGACCAAAAAGGTTGGGAGGGGTTATTGGGTTACGGGGATAGGGTGGAAGTGAGGACTTAAATGTGTCAGTGCACACTCAATGGGCCGAATGGCCTCCTTCTGCACTGTATGTTCTATGTCTATGTTCTAGGGTAGGGGCGTAGTGGAATGTAGGGGTGGGGAGGGGCTACTGAAATGGCGGTAGGGGAGGGTAGGAGAGTGGATGGGAGGGGCGTAGTAGAATGGAGGGGAGGAAAGGGGAGGGGGGTAGTAGAATGGAGGAGTGGGGGTGGTAGAATGGAGGAGAGCGGGGTGGTAGAATGGAGGGGAGGAGGGTGGTAGAATGCAGGGGAGGCGGTGGTAGAATGGAGGGGAGGGGGGTAGTAGAAGGGAGGGGTAGTAGAATGGAGGGGAGGGAAGAGGGTAGTAGAATGGAGGGGAGGGGTGTAGTAGAATGGAGGGGAGGGGAAGGGGGTAGTAGAATGGAGGGGAGGGGAAGGGGGTAGTAGAATGGAGGGGAGGGGAGGGGAAGGGGGTAGTAGAATGGAGGGATGGGGAGGGGGGCCGTAGAATGGAGGGTAGGGGAGGGGGGATGGTAGAATGGGGGAGAGGGGAGGGGGTAGTAGAATGTAGGGGGGAGGGGGGATGGTAGAATGGGGGGTAGGGAAGGGGGTAGTAGAATGGAGAGGAGGGAGTAGTAGAATGGAGGGGAGTGGGTAGTAGAATTGAGGTGAGGAGGGGTAGTAGAATGGAGGGGAGGGGGTTAGTAGAATGGAGGGGAGGGGTAGTAGAATGGAGGGTAGGGGGGTAGTTGAATGGAGAGGAGGGGAGGGGGGGTAGTAGAATGGAGGGGAGGGGGTAGTAGAATGGAGGGGAGGGGGGTAATAGAATGGAGGGGGGTAGTAGAATGGAGAGGAGGGGAGGGGGGTAGTAGAATGGAGGGGAGGGGGTGGTAGAATGGAGGGGAGGGGGGTAATAGAATGGAGGGGGGTAGTAGAATGGAGGGGAGGGGAGGGGGGTAGTAGAATGGAGGGGAGGGGAAGGGGGTAGTAGAATGGAGGGGAGGGGAGGGGAAGGGGGTAGTAGAATGGAGGGATGGGGAGGGGGGCCGTAGAATGGAGGGTAGGGGAGCGGGGATGGTAGAATGGGGGAGAGGGGAGGGGGTAGTAGAATGTAGGGGGGAGGGGGGATGGTAGAATGGGGGGTAGGGAAGGGGGTAGTAGAATGGAGAGGAGGGAGTAGTAGAATGGAGGGGAGTGGGTAGTAGAATTGAGGTGAGGAGGGGTAGTAGAATGGAGGGGAGGGGGTTAGTAGAATGGAGGGGAGGGGTAGTAGAATGGAGGGTAGTTGAATGGAGAGGAGGGGAGGGGGGTAGTAGAATGGAGGGGAGGGGGTAGTAGAATGGAGGGGAGGGGGGTAATAGAATGGAGGGGGGTAGTAGAATGGAGAGGAGGGGAGGGGGTGGGTAGTAGAATGGAGGGGAGGGGGTGGTAGAATGGAGGGGAGGGGGGTAATAGAATGGAGGGGGGTAGTAGAATGGAGGGGAGGGGAGGGGGTGGTAGAATGGAGGGGAGGTAGGGTGGTAGAATGGAGGGGAGGGTGGGTGGTAGAATGGAGGGGACGGGAGGGGGGTAGTAGAATGGAGGGGAGGGTGTAGTAGAATGGATGGGAGGGGGTTAGTAGAATGGAGGTGAGGGAAGGGGGTTGGTAGAATGGAGGGGAGGGGAAGAGGGGTGGTAGAATGGAGGGGAGGGCTTGGTAGAATGGAATGGAGGGGGTAGTAGAATGGAGGAGAGGGGGGTAGTAGATTGGCGGGGAGGGGAGGGGTAGCAGAATGGAGAGGAGGGGGTGCGGTAGAATGGAGGGGAGGGGAGGTGGGTAGAATGGAGGGAATAGGGGTAATAGAATGGAGGGGATGTGGGTGGTAGAATGGAGGGGAGGGGGTTGGTAGAATGGAGGGGAGGTGGGTGGTAGAATGGAGGGGAGGTGGGTGGTAGAATGCAGGGGAGGGGGTTGGTAGAATGGAGGGGAGAGGGGTGGTAGAATGGAGGGGTGGGGGCAGTAGAATGGAGGGAACGGGGTAATAGCCTGGAGGGGAGGTGGGTGTCAGAATGGAGGGGAGGGGTGGTAGAATGGAGGGGAACGGGGTGGTAGAATGGAGGGGAGGGAAGAGGGATAGGACAATGGAGGGGAGGGAAGAGGGATAGTAGAGTGGAGGGGAGGGGGTAGTAGAATTGAGGGAAGGGGAGGGGGTAGAATGGAGGGGAGGCGACTAGTAGAATGGAGGGGGGGGAGGGTGTGTGGTAGAATGGAGAGGAGGGGGTAGAAGAAGGATGGGGAGGGGGGTAGTAGAATGGAGGGGAGGGTAGTAGAATGGAGGAGAGGGGAGGGGTTGTAGAATGGATGGGAGGGGAGAGGGTTAGTAGAATGGCGGGGAGTGGAGGAGGGGCGGTGGTAGAATGGAGGGGAGGGGAGGGGGTACTGGAATGGAGGAGAGGGGCGGGGTGAGTAGAATCGAGAGGAGGGGCGGGAGTAGTAGAATGGAGGGGAGGGGAGGGGGTAGTAGAATGGAGGGGAGGGGGAGAGTGGTTGAATGGAGGGGAGTGGGGTAGTAGAATGGAGGGGAGGGGGCGGTAGAATGGAGGGGAGGTGGGTGGTAGAATGCAGGGGAGGGGGTGGTAGAATGGAGGGAAGGGAGGGGGCAGTAGAATGGAGGGGAGGGGGCGGTAGAATGGAGGGGAGGTGGGTGGTAGAATGGAGGGGAGGTGGGTGGTAGAATGGAGGGGAGGGTGTGGTAGAATGGAGGGGAGGGGAGGGGAGGAGGGTGGTAGAATGGAGGGGAGGTGAGGGGGTAGTAGAATGGAGGGGAGGGGAGGGGGTAGTAGAATGGAGGGGAGGGGGTTGTAGAATGGAGGGGACGGGGTAGTAGAATGGAGGGGAGGGGAGGGGGTAGGAGAAAGGAGGGAGGGGAGGAGGTAGAATGGAGTGGAGGGGATGGGGATACTAGAATGGAGGGGAGGGGGTAGTAAAATAGAGGGGAGAGGGTGGTAGAATGGAGGGGAGGTGAGGGGGTAGTAGAATGGAGGGGAGGGGAGGAGGTAGTAGAATGGAGGGGAGGGGAGGAGGGTAGAATTGAGAGGAGGGGCCTAGTCGAATGGAGGGGAGGGGAGGGGAGTGGTTGAATGGAGGGGAGGGGGTAGTAGAATGGAGGGGACGGGGGTAATAGAATGGAGGGGAGGGGAGGGGTGGTTGTGGTAGAATGGATGGGAGGTGAGGGGGCTAGTGGAATGGAGGGGAGGGGGTAGTAGAATGGAGGGGAGGTGAGTGGGGTAGAATGGAGGGGAGTGGGCTAGTAGAATGGAGGGGAGGGGAGTGGTTGAATGGAAGGGTGGGCGTGGTAGAATGGAGGGGGGCGATCAATCTGAATGCTCTGCCACCTTGGTTACGGGGCATCCTGAGCTGAGGTGGAAGGAGGCATTTCAGAAGCTCTGGTTGGAATATGTGTCATCATCACCATTTGCAATTTTCTTCTGCCTTTTTGTCAGGTAAGTATAGAATTTACAGTGCAGAAGGAGGTCAGTCGGCCCATCGAGTCTGCACCGACTCTTGGAAAGAGCACCCCATTCAAGCCCACACCTCCACCCTATCCCCATAACCCAGTAATCCCGCCTAACCTAAGGCCAATTTATCATGGGCCATCCACCTAACCTGCACATCTTTGGACTGTGGGAGGAAACTGGAACACCCGGAGGAAACCCAAGCAGACACGGGGAGAACGTGCAGACTCCGCACAGACAGTGACCCAGCCGGGAGTCGAACCTGGGACCCTGGAGCTGTGAAGCAATTGTGCTAACCACTATGCTACCGTGCTGCCAAATTCTATGATTCTATTTTGCCTTGGCTGCCACCACTGTAAAATCTGCCATGTGTACGTGGTGAAAAGATTCAGCAGTTCCATCAGCAATAGATAAACAATTGCACAGAATCAATCTTTGAGCATTCAGAGATGTCTGAAAGTCATGAATGCAGGTTTTGTTTTTGGCTAGCTGCGGAAGATCCATTCAAACTGCCAATACAGGAAAGTTCAGTCCCTTGCAGTCAAGAAAAAATCTATTCTGTGGGATATGTGTGTTTGCATGTGTGTGTTTGAATTGCAATTTGTGCTGTAGGTGACAAGAGCAATAGCTGCAGAGACTCAAACCCGGCCCTGTAGATTTATTGTATTGTTCTGCAGAATTCAGCAGAATCTGGTAAATAAATTGCCTCCTGCACCATAATAGTTGTTTGGAATACAGAACTTGAGTATTGCCAAAAAAGAATCATGCCAAAGCTTTTTGACATGCACTCATCAGGACTTTTCACAAGAATACCAGTATAATAGGAAAACAACAATTTATATTGGATGAGAAGAAAGTGTTGATTGGTTTGCAAGTGGACTCTGGTTGGTAGAGGCATTGCCACGGACAATGCACCAGTTGATGGTGACTGACAGTTAACTGTTACACAATTTGAGAAAGTGGTAAGGCTGGCTGTTTCATGCTGCTACTCTGTAGTAGTAGCAACACGAGCTTTATTTGCCACTAATGGAATGCTACTGGCAAGTCAAAAGGATGTGCTGCCTATCACACAAATGAGTAATGTGGCATATGAATTTCAGTGCCTGTGTGATGCTAAGTGTACAGGCCATATGTTCCAAAGATTGGTGGATCGTATCAAACAACATGTGCCAACCACTGTGTCATGTGAGGGTACCTTTAAGAAGTGGGTGTGTATATAAATATCTGTAGTGAGAATACCTTTAAGAAATGGGTGTTTATTACTGCAGTGATGTCAGAGAGTGGGTGGAGCTGGGCTGTCTGTCAGCTTTTTACTTTCGTTTTAGGCTGTTTGCTGCAGGGTGTGTTTTAGTTTCGTTTTCAGAGCTGGATAGCTGCAGTCACAGCCAGAAGGTGTATTAGAGTCCCTCTCTGTAATCTAAAGAATGTAAATCGATCCTTTGGTGATTTAAAACTAATAACTGCTCGCAGTAGTGACTTTAACCTGATGAGCTTCTATTTAAAGTTTTTTAAAAAGTCTTCTAAAAGGACAGTTTACGGATTACTCAGTGTTGTATTCTTTGGGGGTTGTATTTGAATTAACGGTTGCTAAGATGTTCACTGTTTGTTTTAAAAAGTTCAACTTGAATTCATAGAATAAACATTGTTTTGCTTAAAAAATCCTTTTCCATTTCTACTGTACCACACTTGTAGAGTGGGCCGTGTGCTCCCCATACCACAATCTATTAAAAGTTGTGGGTCAGGTGAACTCCATGGTACACTTTGGGGTTCTCTGAACCCTGGCCCATAACAACTGTTTGCGACAGGCCAGGTACAGACCATACCCACCCAGCCTGTGCTTGCAAATCTCAAAGCACAGTGTCCAACATTAGATTCTGTGATTGGACAACATTTGCTAAATAATCGAGAGGGTGCTCGGAATTGCACTGACAACCAATTTAAGATTGTTAGTTGGGCTCGCATTGTGGCACATTTGTGTATGCTGGAAGCTACACATTTATTACACTAGGTCCTGTTCTGTGCAGGCAGAAAGATCATGTACAAGTATTGCGGCTGTTTCAACAAAACAAAATAAGTGAAAGCCATTGGCTGACTCATTCCTCAGGGCAATGTCTTAATCAATTAGAGTCAAGCTACCTGGTTTAAATTTCAACAATGCTTGGCAGCGGACTGACTACCCAGACTGCGTGGCCGCTCTGCGGAACACCTTTGCCCCGGGCACAAGCATGACCCCAACCTTCCTATCGCTTGCCATTTCAACTCAGCATCTTGCTTTCATGCCCACATGCCCGTCCTTGGCTTGCCGCGATGCTCCAGTGAACCCCAGTACAAATTGGAGGAACAACACCTCGCTTTCTGATTAGACATGTTCCAGCCTTATGAACTCAACTTTGAGTTCAACAACTTTAGATGTGAACTTCCCCAACACTTGTTCTTTAGGTTTGCTTTCACTGAGCACTGACCTTTGTTCTCCTATTATCACATTCTATCTATGATGTGGAGATGCCGGCATTGGACTGGGGTGGGCACAGTAAGAAGTCTTACAACACCAGGTTAAAGTCCAGCAGGTCTGTTTCGAATCACTAGCTTTCGGAGCACTGCTCATTCCTCAGGTGAATGAAGAGGTAGGTTCCAGAAACATATATTTGGACAAAGTCAAAGATGCAAGACGATACTTTGAATGCAAGTCTTTGCAGGTAATTAAGTCTTTACAGATCCAAACGGAGCAACTGGAGAGAGGGATAATCATAGGTTAAAGAGGTGTGAATTGTCTCAAGCCAGGACAGTTGGTAGGATTTCGGAAGCCCAGGCCAGATGGTGGGGGGTGAATGTAATGCGACATGAATCCAGGGTCCCAGTTGAGGCCGTACTCATGTGTGCGGAACTTGGCTATAGGTTTCTGCTCGGCGATTCTGCGTTGTCGTGCGTCCTGAAGGCTGCCTTGGAGAACGCTTACCCGGAGATCAGAGGCTGAATGCCTTTGACTGCTGAAGTGTTCCCCAACTGGAAGGGACATTCCTGCCTGGCGATTGTCGCACGATGTCCGTCCATCTATTGTCGCAGCGTCTGCTTGGTCTCGCCAATGTACCACACTTCGGGACATCTTTCCTGCAGCGTATGAGGTAGATAACGTTGGCAGAGTCGCACGAGTATGTACCACGTACCTGGTGGGTGGTGTTCTCACGTGTAATGGTGGTACCCATGTCGATGATCTGGAATGTCTTGCAGAGATTGCCATGGCAGGGTTGTGTGGTGTCATGGTCACTGTTCTGAAGGCTGGGTAGTTTGCTGCAAACAATGGTTAGTTTGAGGTTGCGCGGTTGTTTGAAGGCAAGTAGTAGGGGGGTGGGGATGACCTTGGCAAGATGTTCGTCTTCATCGATGACGTGTTGAAGGCTGCGAAGAAGATGTAGTTTCTCCACTCTGGGGAAGTACTGGACGACGAAGGGTACTCTGTCGATTGTGTCCTGTATCCCATTCGTACAAGCGCATCTTTCAGCGTCTGTAGATGTCAGTTACACTCCTCCTCATCTGAGCAGATACTGTGAATGCGGAAGTCTTGTCCATAAGGGATGGCTTCTTTAATGTGTTTTGGGTGGAAGCTGGAGAAGTGGAGCATCGTGAGGTTATCCGTGGGCTTGCGGTAAAGCGAAGTGCTGAGGTGACCGTCCTTGATGGAGACGAGTGGGTCCAAGAATGAGGCTCAGATGAGGAGGAGTGCAATAGACTTCTACAGACGTCGAAAGATGCTCTTGTACGAACGGGATATGGCGCTCGACTCATCGATTGACAGTTCCAATGCGCCATGGCAAAAAACCGCACCGACCTCCTCAGAAGACAAACACGGGACACAACCGACAGAATACCCTTCATGGTCCAGTTCTTCCCCGGAGTGGAGAAACTGCAACATCTTCTTTGCAGCCTTCAACATGTCATCGATGAAGATGAACATCTTGCCAAGGTCATGTCTACCCTACTTCAGGTCTGAAGAAAGGTCGTACGAACTCGAAACATTGGCCTTGATTCAGCAACCTCGTCGCGGCGGGCGTGGATCCGAGCTCAACGGGTGAATCACTCGATAGCCACAAATCGGTCTCCACGCTGGGTGTGAAATCTCACACGAGCTATTCCCAAATGGAAAGCTTGGGGGAGTAGGTGGGTTCCCGGGGGCCTCCCCACGGTTGAGGGGAGGGGGTGAGGGGTGGGTCCAAAGAGCCAGAGAGGTGGCCTGAAAGGCTGGGGTGGAGGGAGGGAGGTGGTGGGGGTAATCGAGCCTGCTGGACAAAATGGCGCCTTGATCTGCAGACAGCCTTTCCTGCTGGTGAGATCAGCTCTAAGTGCAGTCTTGGTGGAGAAAAACTCCCCATGGCCAATGAAAACAGCAAAGTGCCGTTGGACAGCGGGATGTTTCTTGGCACTACAGTTGCTGAGAAACATGCCACCAAACACTAGATTCAGCGGGCTTTAACTTCAGTCGGCTGAATAGCTCCCGTTAACTGTTTCTCCCTCCACAGACGCTGCCAGACCTACTGAGTTTATCCAGAATTTTCTGTTTTCTGTCTTTAACTTACCTGTTTTTTCGGGGAACTAATTGATGGTGATTAATTGAGTTGGTTATTTCCTAGAAATTTGAAAAGTGAGTTCAAAATAAAAACATCTGGGACTGGATTCTCTGCAGCCCTGTGCTGAATTCGCATTCGGCGCGGGGGCGCCCAAACCACTTTCACGCCGTAATCGGGCCCAGCGCCGGTTCGGCGATTCTCCTGGGCCCCAAAATCGGCGTGACCACAGAGTACACCGCGTGGCTGTGGGTCCATTGCCAGATGCCCGCCCAGCATCCTCCGCTCCCGACCGGCTGAGTTCCCGATGGCGTGGCTGCTGCGGACTCAGTCCATGGCTGCCCTGGTCCGGCGGGGGGGGGGGGGCGATTAGAGACCGGGGGGGGGGGGGGGGAGGGTTGGCCCTTATAGGCGGCCGGGGGTTAGATGCTCGGGTTCACAGCCGATCGGGGGATCTCACTTCTCGGTGTGGCTCCACGGTCCAAGTCCGCCATGGAGCACAGCGTGGCTGCTGAAGTGCGGGTACCTGTATCTGCAGCGAAAGCTGCAAGATTTAATCTGGGTGCCTGCTAACACCCTGCAGGCCATTGAATTAGGTCAACTTTTTAATCTGAATTTTGGGAGTATAGCTCCACCTTTCTTACGCCGTGGGGATATTGTCGCATTTTGAGAGAATCCAGCCCCTGAACTGAGAACAGAAACATTTCTTGGCTCTGAGCTGAGAAAAAGATATGTTGCTGGTTTGATCAGAAAAGTCTGAAATTTAGATTTTCCTGGCTCAGTTATTCAGGAAGTTGTGATTATTTGATCAACGTTAGCAACACAGAGCTTAGACATCATCACTAAGTCCTTAATAACATAAAAGTCTCTCTCACTGTGGAGGATGTAGTAAGAGCGCAAAATAATGTGGAAGAAGAGATTGCTTCTAAATAAATGCTTTATAACAATCAACTTTTACAATAATCCAAAAGCAAACTCTATATGGTCTGGTATTTGTAAATAAGTGTGATACATTATTTAGAGTCGTACATTCATGTAATCATAAAGAATCATACAACACAGAAGGAGGCCAATGCGGGTTCTGTACAGAATATAAACCCAAAGCATTCATAATTTGCCTTTATTGATTATTGATAGCAGCTGACCTATTGTGTATTTTCAGTATTTGCAATAACTTTATTTTCACAGTCTACGGCAGAACATCCCAATGTGATCCTTCCTTCTTCTGGAGGTACGAGGGTACATTGTGATGGCTGACAGAAAGCCAATTGTGATTGTGGTGTTGGGTGTTCTGACACACAGATGAGCCAACACAGTTGCATATGGTACAACACTTCTTTATTTAAACTCACTATTTACAACTTGGTCTTTGCACTCTGCACGTGGGGGGCTCCCTGCTTGTGGTGTTTCAACAGCTCTTTCTGTTCCCTTCTCCCCAGACCTCCTGACCTCCAGGTGTCGTGCTCGTGCTTTTTATGTGGTTGGTGTTCTTGTCTGTGATTGGTTGTGGTGTTGTGTACTCTGATTTGCCTGTTAGTGTGTCCATCATGATGTGTGTGTTTGAATATCATGACATCCCCCCTTTTTACAAAGATATGTGCCTACGTGGTAATAAATATGATCGTGACGTGAGTGCATCTAAGAGTGTGTGTGTGTCGTGTGCAGCATGTGTCTATGACGGAACTATGTACATGGGGCGATGTCGAGTGCGTCACATGAATCCAGTTGTACCATAACATAACAGAAATGCGAACGAGAGAAGAAGAAAAAAAATTTGAACAGTTGTCCAGTCAGACGACATCTGGAACGATAAACAACAACAGGTTATCATGTAAAATTGTCCAACTTATTAAACATATGAACTGTATTATAAGTCCATTCTAATGGGTTTGCGACGAATTCGGGTTGACCGCCTTAAGGGTGGATCAAGAACCACCGGCTGCTGTGCAGGCATGGCCATGGGTGGCGATGGAAAGGGCGTGATGTGCGGCAGCTCCACAAAGTCATCCTCGGAAGCCTGTTGAGGATCTGGCGTGTTGTGTGGCTGTGAGCGTGGAAGTCGGCGAAGGGCGCGCCGATTGCGGCGACGCACGGAACCATCCGGCATGCGAACCAGGAACGAGCGGGGAGCCACTTGTCGGAGGACTTCGGCCGGTGCTGACCAGCCACCATACGGTTGATGGACGCGTACTTTGTCTCCGGAGGACAGGGGGGGCAGGTCCGTCGCTCGTGTGTCGTACCGACCTTTCTGGCGATCACGCTGCAGTTGCATGTTCCGAAGAACCGCCTCATGGTCTGTTGTCGGTGCCAGGACGGAAGGTACCGTCGTCCTGAGGGAGCGACCCATTAGTAGCTGCGCTGGCGAGAGGCCCGTGGATAACGGGGCCGATCGATAGGCCAGCAAGGCAAGGTTAAAGTCCGATCCGGCATCAGCCGCCTTGCACAGGAGCCGCTTTGCGATGTGGACACCCTTTTCAGCCTTCCCGTTCGATTGTGGATGCAGAGGGCTGGATGTCACATGAGTGAAACCATATGCTGCGGCAAAGGACGACCATTCACGGCTGGCAAAACAAGGTCCATTGTCTGACATGACAGTCCTTGGAATGCCATGGCGAGCAAACGTTTCCTTGCAGGCCCCAATGACTGCGGACGACGTCAGATCATGGAGAGGCATGACTTCCGGGTAGTTTGAGAAGTAGTCTATAATAACGATGTAATCTCTGCCGAGCGCGTGAAATAGGTCAACACCCACCTTCGCCCAGGGGGACGTCACCATCTCGTGTGGTAGAAGTGTTTCCGGAGGTTGCGCTGGCTGAAACCTCTGACAGGTTGTGCAGTTGAGCACCATGTTGGCTATGTCTTCATTAATACCCGGCCAATATACCGCCTCCCGGGCCCTTCGTCTGCATTTTTCGACGCCCAAGTGGCCTTCGTGTAGTTGACGAAGAATCATCTGGCGCACACTGTGTGGAATGACGATCCTATGCGATTTCATAAGGACCCCGTCTATATTGGTGAGATCATCTCGCACATTATAAAACTGGGGGCACTGCCCTTTTAGCCACCCTTCCGTCATGTGGCGCATCACTCGCTGCAGCAGAGGGTCAGTCGCCGTCTCTGCGCGTATGTGGGCCAGACTAGGATCATCAGCTGGCATATTTGCTGCTGTCAGAGTCACGTGTGCCTCAATTTGACGCACGAACCCCTCTGCATCTGGTGGTGTGCTCACTGCTCGGGAAAGAGTGTCCGCCACGATGAGTTCCTTCCCCGGAGTGTAGATCAGTTCAAAATCGTACCTCCTGAGTTTGAGTAAGATGCGCTGGAGGCGAGGAGTCATGTCGTTCAGGTCTTTGTTAATGATGTTGACCAGGGGGCGGTGGTCAGTTTCGACCGTGAATCGTGGCAGGCCATACACATAGTCGTGGAACTTGTCCAGTCCAGTTAACAAGCCCAGGCATTCTTTTTCGATTTGCGCGTAGCGCTGTTCGGTAGGGGTCATGGCTCGTGAGGCATACGCAACCGGGGCCCATGATGACGTGCTGTCTTTTTGGAGGAGTACCGCTCCAATACCAGATTGGCTGGCGTCTGTTGAGATCTTTGTAGGGCGAGTCGTGTCAAAGAAGGCCAGCACTGGTGCCGTGACCAGTTTGTGCTTGAGCTCCTCCCATTCCCGCTGATGCGACTGGTGCCAGTTGAATTCCGTCGATTTTTTTACGAGATGGCGCATGTTTGTTGTATGAGAAGCCAGGTTGGGAATGAACTTCCCAAGGAAGTTGACCATGCCGAGGAATCTTAAGACAGCCTTCTTGTCAGCCGGTCGTGGCATGGCTGTGATGGCGCTAACCTTGTCTGCATCGGGACGGACCCCGGACCTTGAGATGTGGTCCCCGAGGAATTTCAGCTCCGTCTGGCCGAAAGCACACTTCGCACGGTTGAGACGCAGGCCATTTTGCCGTATGCGGGTGAAGACACGTCGAAGACGATGCATGTGTTCCTGCGGAGTGGTGGACCAAATGATGATATCGTCCACATATACACGTACCCCTTCGATGCCTTCCATCATCTGTTCCATAATGCGGTGGAATACTTCAGATGCCGAAATGATGCCGAATGGCATCCGGTTGTAGCAGAATCTGCCAAAAGGGGTGTTGAATGTGCATAGTCTTCGGCTGGCCGGGTCCAGTTTGATCTGCCAGAATCCTTTGGACGCATCCAATTTAGTGAATATGTTGGCTCGCGCCATCTCGCTGGTGAGGTCTTCTCGTTTCGGGATGGGATAGTGTTCCCGCATGATGTTGTTGTTCAGATCTTTTGGATCTATACATATACGGAGCTCGCCAGAGGGCTTCTTTACACAGACCATGGAGCTGACCCATGGCGTGGGCTCCGTGACCTTGGATAGGACCCCTTGGTCCTGAAGAATCTGCAGTTGTGCCTTGAGGCGGTCTTTGAGAGGCGCAGGAACCCTGCGAGGTGCGTGAACGACAGGGATGGCGTCCGGTCTGAGTCGAATCTTGTACGTGTGTGGCAATGTCCCCATGCCTTCAAAAACCTCCTGGTTGTGAGCGAGGAGGGAATGGAGATTCGCGTGGAACTCAGCATCCGGGAAGTCGGATATCTCATCTGGAGAGAGAGACATGATGCGCTGTACCAGGTGAAGGACCTTACACGCTTGTGCGCCCAGTAACGAGTCCTTTGATGAGCCCACAACTTCGAAGGGGAGTGTGGCCGTGTACCTCTTGTGAGTCACCTGTAGCTGGCAAGATCCTATGGACGGGATAACGTTCCCGTTATAGTCAACCATCTTAAGCCGGGATGGTGTGATGGGTGGTTTGACCTTCATGGCCTGGACTGCAGAGTAAGCAATCAGGTTGGCGGATGCGCCGGTGTCCAGACGGAAGGCGACGCGCGATCGGTTGACCGTCAGGGTGGCACACCACTCATCGTCTGGATTGATGGCATTGACCTTGTTGACATCAATGACGGCAACTCGGAAGTCATCCTGGTCATCTGCATCACTTAATTGGAAGTCTTGATGCGTGGGCTGGACGGTCCTGACTCGTGTGCAAGGTTGTCGAGGATGCGCCGGATCCATAGGTTGAGCCGCACGACAGCGGGCTGCGTAGTGGCCTATCATGGCACATCTGTTGCACTGTCGGTATTTTGCAGGACATTGCCCTTTTAAGTGTAGACCTCCACAATTTCTGCACGTCATGACGTCACGGCGTTCGTTGCGCCACTGCGCATGCGCAGTGCGATCTTGCGGTGGGCGCGCCTGCGCAGTGCGTCCCTCGTTGTGGCCGTTATTTTTGGCGCGCACCTGCGCGGGAGACCGCGAAAAGCGCGGGAAGCGGCCGCTGTCGTCCGGGCCGTGGGGCGGGAAGAAATCGACGGCCTGGATGCGTTCAACGTCGTGGGCGGCCTGGCTTGCCGATTCGACGGCTGGGGACCCCCTCCGTGCCAACTCGGACGCCTGAAATCGGGCAAAACGGCAGGTAGCATTTTCATGGAGGACACAGGCTTCCACAGCAGACGCTAAGGTGAGGCTCTTTATTTTAAGAAGCTGCTGGCGTAGGCCACTAGAGGCAACGCCAAAAACAATCTGGTCCCTGATCATGGACTCTGTAGTGGTGCCGTAACCGCAGGACTGCGCTAGAATCCGGAGGTGCGTCAAAAAGGGTTGAAAAAGCTCCTCCTTACCTTGCAGGCGTTGCTGAAAGATGTATCTTTCAAAAGTTTCGTTTACTTCAGTTTGAAAGTGCTGGTCCAGTTTGAGGATGACCGTGTCATATTTGGCCTGGTTTTCGCCTTCTTCGAACACCAGTGAATTAAAGACATCGTTTGGGTGGGGGCCTGCGTAGAAGAGGAGCATTGCAATCTTCGAATCATCCGAGACATTCTGTTTTTCGGTGGCACGGATGTACAGGTCAAATCGCTGCCTGTAGAGCTTCCAGTTGGTGCCTAGGTTCCCCGTGACTTGCATCGGCTGCGGTTTGCCGGTGTGGTCCATGTCCAGAATGGCAGGTTAGTAGGCAGGTATCGATCCACTCCTGTACCATGTGGTGTTGGGTGTTCTGACACACAGATGAGCCAACACAGTTGCATATGGTACAACACTTCTTTATTTAAACTCACTATTTACAACTTGGTCTTTGCACTCTGCACGTGGGGGGCTCCCTGCTTGTGGTGTTTCAACAGCTCTTTCTGTTCCCTTCTCCCCAGACCTCCTGACCTCCAGGTGTCGTGCTCGTGCTTTTTATGTGGTTGGTGTTCTTGTCTGTGATTGGTTGTGGTGTTGTGTACTCTGATTTGCCTGTTAGTGTGTCCATCATGATGTGTGTGTTTGAATATCATGACAGTGATATTGAAAAAAAGCAATTTAGAGCTTTTTAAAGATCGTTGCCATCCTTCCCAACACAGGCCGTATGTTCTTCTCGAAGTATGTTCTTCTCGTAAATGAGACAAATTGAGGAAAGCAAATGCAGAGCTTGAAATCATTGGCGAGTAAAAAGAGCACGATAAGTGAAAAGAGCGCGATATGAATAGTATAAAGGGTGATACCACAAAGCCTGACAGGAACAGTTCCCTGAACTGTCATGTGAATGCCCCTTTAAGAAAAGTGTGCTTTATCAAATGGCTGCAATGATGTCAATGTGTGGGTGGAGCTGAGCTCTGCTTTTTACTTTTGTTTTGAGCTGGGAGCTGCAGTGTGTCTTAGTTTCGCTTTCAGTTGGAGAGCTGCATTCAAACGAAGCAGATGTGTGTATTGATTTCTCTCTCTGCAATCTAAAGAATGTCTCTGGATCACTTGATGATTTCAAAGTAATACCTGTTTCTGTGAGGAATGCAAACCTACTGTCTTTGTTAAAAGGGTTTTTTGACTTACGGATGTTTGGAAAGTTATTAAGGGTTATCTATAGAGTACTGTATCTTTTGGGGGGTTATCAGGGTTGGTAGTTTATATAAACTGTTTACTGTGTATTTATAAAATGTTTACTGGATTCATAGAATAAACATTGTTTTGTTTCAAAAATACTTTTAGTTCTCAGCTGCATCACACCTGTAAAGTGGGCCCTTGTGCTCCCCCAAACCAAAATCTATTCAAAGTTGTGGGTCAGGTGAACTCCATGATATACTTTGGTGTTCTCTCAACCCTGGCCCATAATAGAACCTATACTCATTGAATTTATTGGGGACTGCAATGTTGTGCAACGTCTTTCAAGTGCCTGAGATACCTTTGAGGGTCATCTCACCTTATTGCCTGGGATCCTCCTCATGACATGCTGTCCACATACATAGGTGCAAGAACATCAAACTCAGCAGCCACAGTGATAGGGCAGCATCTTCAGTAGGAGCAGCAGCAGCCAAGGCCTTCTTCATAGCCAGGTGCAGCTGTACAGAACAGACAGGATGGACTTCCGGTGGCGGCTATGAGGGAGTAGGCCGCACATTTGGTGGCTCCCGTTTCGGTTGGACTTTTGGACCTGTTCCCCCGACTTTTTTGCGCTTTTAAGCGCGGAACTGGAAAGCAATAGTACTCAGGCACTGAACCCATACAGAGTTGTATGGACTTATGAAGCCGGAGGGACCGTAAACAGCAGAAGAAGTGGTCAAGCAAGGTCACAGTGGAGGCTGTGAGAGAGACCAATATGGCCGATGTCCAGAACAAGGCGCTGACAGCCCAGCCTACAATGGAGCAACTGCTACAGGCCATGCAGGAGGGCATTTTAGCTCTGATGCGTGATAACCTGGAGCCGCTCCAGAAGTCGATGGACCGATTGGAAAAAAGGCTGGATGATCAGGCTGAGAAGCTCCAGAAGCTGGAGGAGCAGGCCGAATTTCAAACGGTGGCGGACGTGGAGATTTGGAGGTTGAGGGATCAGCAAAACTGCTCCTGGAAAGTCTGGAGGACCTGGACAACAGATCTCGCCGGCAGAATGTAAGAATCGTTGGCCTCCCAGAGGGGGCTGAGGGGCTTCATGCTGCTGCGTATCTGGAGGGTATGTTTCAGAAGCTGCTGGGGAACGAGGTGTTCCCTCGCCCGCCGGTGGTGGACAGGGCACACAGAGTGCAGGTGAGGCAGCCACGACGAGGGGGTCCCGCACGAGCGATGGTGGTCTGGTTCCACAGGTACCTGGACAAGGAGCGGATTCTGCAATGGGCCAAGAGCACATGAAGCTGTATTTGGGACAATAGCACTCTGTGTGTTTACCAAGACCTGAGTACTGAGGTGGCCAGAAGGAGGGGAGGCTACAGGCAGGTGAAGGAGATTTTGTATAAGAACAAGGTGAAATTCGGGCTGCTTTTTCCGGCACAACTGCACTTTGTTAAGAAGGAAGGGCTGGCCCTGAGCTGAGGAGTCTTAGACTCATGGTAGAACTTTAAAGTCTATTTTGTTTCTCTCTCGCTGTGAGAGATGCCTGCATGCTTGGGTCCGTTCTTTTCGTTTTTTTGACCTTTTTAGGTGGATGTATTTTGGTTGCAATGTGTTTTTCTTGTTGTTTTTTGTGGTTTCCTTGAATGTTTCCTTTTTCGGTTGTTTGTTTGGTTGGAGTTTTGGTAGGGGGAAAAGATAAAAAAGAAAATAGTTAAAAAGGTGCGGTTATGATTGGGGTTTTGGGGGAATTGTTTGCAATCTTTTTCTGTGTGTGGAGGGGAAGGACTGAGAGTGCCTGGTACTACTTATCTCTATTTGTTTGATTTAAATTGCTCTATTGTTGGGGATATTTCTGACTTGTATAGAGTATTTGTTTAAGCAGGACTGGTTTGGGAAGTGGTATGGATGGGCCGGGGGGAGGGGGGCCAGGGAACAATGGGTGAGAGATGTGCTGGCACCAAAGCTGGGAGCCACCAGGCTAGCTGGGTGGGCTAGTCAACGGAAGCCAGGTGGGGATGTTCGTAAAGTTAGATTAGAGCAGGGGTTAGGTGGTAGGATGGTATTGCTGCGGGGGGGGGGGGAGTTGATCTGCTGATGAGGATGGAAATTGGACATGGCAATAGTGGGGAGGTCATGGGTGGAGCCGGCCAGGAGGCGGGCCAGAGGACGCGCGACACATGGCTGGGGGGCTGGCCAAGGAAAGGGGATGGCTGATCGGCAAAGTGGGGGGAAGTGCCCCCCAACCAGGCTGACCACCTGGAATGTTAGAGGGCTAAACGGGCCAGTGAAGAGGGCGCGTGTATTCGCGCATTTGCGGGTTCTGAAGACGGACGTAGTCATGCTGCAGGAGACGCACCTGAAAGAGGCAGACCAGGTTAGGCTAAGGAAGGGCTGGGCTAGTCAGGTCCAGGTCTTTCATTTGGGGCTCGACACTAAGACTAGGGGGGGTTGCGATCCTGATTAATAAAAGGGTTCAATTTGAGGTGAAGGGTACAGTTGTGGATGGGGGCGGCAGATTTGTTATGGTGAGGGGTAAGCTCAAAGGGGTGAGAGTGTCTTGGTTAGTGTGCCCCTAATTGGGACGATGTGGATTTTATCAGGAGGTTGCTAGGGAAGATCCCCGACTTGGACTCGCGCAAACTGATCATGGGTGGGGACTTTAACACAGTTCTGGACCCGAGTCTGGATCAGTCGTGTTCAAAAACGGGCAGGTTGCCAGTGATAGCAAAGGAACTGAGAGAGTTCATGGAGCAAATCGGGGGAGCTGATCCGTGGAGATTTAGCCAGCCGACGGCAAGGGAGTTCTCGTACTACTCCCACGTACACAATGCGTATTCCCGAATTGATTTCTTTGTCATGAGTAGGGACTTGTTGGCCGGAATGGTGGGGGAAGAATATTCGGCATTTACCATATCGGATCATGCTCCGCACTGGGTAGATCTACAGATCTGTAAGGACAGCTTTCAGCGCCCACAACGGAGGGTGGAAGTTGGATTGCTAGCGGACGAGGCGGTGTGTGAGAGACTCAGGAGATGCATGCAGAATTACCTGCGGGTAAATGATACCGGAGAAGTCTCAGCAGCGGTGCTCTGGGAGGCGCTGAAGGCAGTGGTGAGAGGGGAGCTGATCTCAATCCGGGCTCATAGGGACAGGACAGATAGGGCAGAAACGGACCGATTGGTTAAGGACATTTTACGGACGGACAGGAGCTACGTGGGGTCCCCGAGGCCAGAGTTATTCAGGAAGCGACAGAGGCTGCAGGCCGAGTTCGGGGTGCTGACTACAGGCAAGGCCATAGAGCAGCTTAGAAAGGCAAAAAGGCGCGATATATGAGCATGGAGAGAATGCCAACAGAATGCTCGCGCAACAACTAAGGAAGAGAGAAGCAGCTAGGGAGATAGGAAGGATAGCGGATGGGGAAGGAAATCTGGTGGGGGACCCGGCAGGGCTGAACAAGGTGTTTAGGGACTTTTATAGTAAGCTGTACATTTCGGAACCCCCCCAGGGGACCGGAGGGGATGAGGCGATTCCTGGACGGACTGACCTTCCCAAGCGTGGGTAGGGGGGTGGTAGACGGACTGGGGGCCCTGGTCAGGATCGAAAAGATATTGGGGGGGCCTGAAGGTCAAGTTGGGTAAAGCCCTGGGGCCGGATGGGTATCCGGTGGAGTTTTATAAAAAGTTTGCCGAGATAGTGGGGCCGGTGCTGGTTAGGGTTTTTAACGACGCAAGGGACAGAGGGGTCTTACCCCCGACGATGTCGCAGGCCACTATTTCGCTTATTCTGAAACGGGATAAAGACCCGGAGGCGTGTGGGTCTTACAGGCCGATATCTTTGATCAACGTGGACTCTAAATTACTGGCCAAGATCTTGGCGACTAGAATTGAGGACTGTGTACCGGACGTAATTGCGGAGGACCAAACTGGGTTCGTAAAGGGGAGGCAACTGGTGGCCAATCTAAGAAGGCTGCTTAATGTGATTATGATGCTCCAGGAGAGCAGTGAGGCAGAGATAATGGTAACTGTGGATGCGGTAAAGGCTTTTGACCGGGTCGAGTGGGACTAGCTGTGGGAGGTGCTGGGACGGTTTGGGTTCGGGGAGGGGTTGATTGACTGGTTTAGGCTGTTATACCAGGCCCCAGAGGCTAGTGTAAGGACGAACAGGACGACATCAGGTTATTTCAGACTGCACCGCAGGACAAGACAGGATTGCCCTCTCTCCCCACTGCTGTTCGCGCTGGCCATAGAGCCCCTGGCAATTGCTCATAGAGCTTCAAGGGACTGGAAAGAGCTGGTCCGGGGGGGAGTGGAACATAAAGTCCCGTTATACGCGGATGACCTGCTGTTATACGTATCGGACCCAATGGTGGGGATGGACAGTATCATGGAAACCCTGAGGGAATTTGGCTGGTTTTCAGGATATAAACTGAACGTGGCTAAGAGCGAGTTGTTCGTAATTCAGGCGAGGGGGCAGGAGAGTAAGCTGAAGGGGTTGCCGTTCAGGCTGGTAGGAGAAAGCTTCAGATACTTGGGGATACAGGTGACACGGGACTGGGGCAAGTTGCAGAAGCTCAACCTGTCCCGACTGGTGGAACGAGTGAGAGAGTTGGTTCGGAGTTGGGATGCGCTTCCGCTGTCACTAACTGGGATGGTGCAGACTGTTAAGATGACGATTCTCCCGAGATTCTTGTTCATATTTCAGTGTCTCCCCGTTTTCATCCCGAGGTCCTTCTTTAAGAGGCTGAATAAAATTATCCTGGGATTTGTCTGGGCGGGGAAGTCACCGTGGGTGAGGAAGGTAATGCTCGAAAGGAACAGAGGGGAAGGCGGGCTGGCATTGCCGAACATCAGCAACTACTACTGGGCGGCCAAGATAGTGAAGATAAGGAAATGGATGGTGGGTACGGGGTCGGTTTGGGAGCGGGTGGAGGTTGCTTCGTGCAGGGGTACCAGTTTGGCAGTACTGGTTATGGCGCCTCTGCCGCTCCAGCCGGCACGGTACTCCACCAGCCCTATAGTGGTAGCGGCACTTCGGATCTGGGGCCAGTGGAGGAAGCAGATAGGGGAAATGAGAGCATCGGTGTGGGCCCGAATGTGCGGCAATCACCGATTTGCCTCGGGGAACATGGATGGTTGGTATCGACTGTGGCGGAGGGCGGGGATTGCGAGGGTGGGTGATCTGTTCTTGGAAGGGAGCTTCCCGAGCAGGAGGGCGTTGGAGGAGAATTTGGGCTGGCAGGAGGGAATGATTTTAGATACTTACAGATGAGGGGTTTCATGCGCAGGCTGGTGCCGTCCTTCCCACGCCTCCCGCCAAAGGGGAGGCAGGACAGGGTAGTATCGAGGGGAGAGGTAGGTGAGGGCAGAGTCTCAGATATTTACAAATACCTAATGGGAGCAGAGGATACACAGACCGAGGACCTGAAGCTTAAGTGGGAAGAGGAGCTTGGGGGGGAGAGGTGGAGGATGGTATTTGGGCAGAAGCTCTGAGTAGAGTAAACATGACTGCAACATGCGCCAGGCTCAGTCTGATCCAGTTTAAGGTCGTGCACTGGGCCCACATGACGGTGGCCCGGATGAGTAAATTCTTCGGGCTGGAGGACAAGTGTGCCAGATGCGCCGGTGGGCCGGCTAATCACGTGCACATGTTCTGGTCGTGCCCTAAACTCAGGGGGTACTGACAGGGATTCGCGGACATCATGACCCGGGTTTTGAAAACTGGGGTGGTAATGGGTCCTGAGGTGGCAATCTTTGGGGTGTCGGAGGACCCGGGAGTCCAGGAGGAGAAGGAGGCCGACATCTTGGCCTTTGCTTCCCTGGTAGCCCGGCGACGAATACTGTTGGCATAGAGGGACTCAAGGCCCCAGAAGACCGAAGTATGGCTATTGGACATGGCGAGCTTTCTCGGTCTAGAGAAAGATAAGTTCGCTTTGAAAGGTTCACTATCGGGGTTCGCCCGGAGGTGGCAGCCATTCATTGACTTCTTCATGGAGAATTAACCATCAGCAGGGTGGCGGGGGGGCTAGGGTAGAGTAGAGTAGGGGGTGGTTTAGGCAGGTCCTTGCGAGATGGTGTTATAGTTTGTACTACGTGTTATTTGCTTTTCTTTTTTTGTACAGTACTACACAATGTCATTGTTTTAAACGCCAAAAATACCTCAATAAAATTGTTTATTAAAAAAAAAAGAACAGACAGGACGGATACAGGACCGCAACTCAGAGGAGGCAATACTCTCAGGACAGGACCTGCAAGCCAAGGGTCAGCTTTGTCAACCTCTCTGGGACAGTGCACCCCGAAGCCTCCGGCACTGATGGCAGGTGGCCACAGAATGGTGCAGCCTCTTGAAAAAGACCTCTGGCCGATAGGAGCCAGTGGGCACCTATTGTCAATGGCAGGCAAGGTGACCACAACCCTCAATTTTTTTATCTGTGTCCTATCACAGCTCAGCTGCTGACATCAAGGATTGCACAATGTGAAGCCCACAACTGTGGTAACTAGCTCATGGATGCTCAGTTTTTGAGGAATTCCAACTATATCAACCGGTCAGGCTCAGGGTACGGTGGGATTCACCTCCCTTGCTGGATTTTCACAATCAATACACTGCACACCTGTGGCAATAAAGGCGCCATTGGTGCTTTTGTCAACTGGAAGGGATTCCATTCTAACAATGTGCAGCTGGTATGTGAGCACAGCAAGAAAATAATGCAATTTTCACCAAATATCCAGGTAGCTGCCTTGATGACTTCATCCTTTGGTAGTTTCAGCTTCTACAGCTCTTCTCTCCACCAGACAACTTCAGTGGGTGGCTCCTGGGAGACAAGTGAGGAACTCCACCACAGAGGCAGGGGAGAAAAAGAAGCTTTCTTATTACCAAGGCCACAACTGACTTGCTCAAAATGAGATTCTGTTGCCGGAACCAATCTGGAGGTGCCCTTCAGTATTGCTCAGCAAGGGTTTCCCAGATAGTAGTGCTGTGTCCTGCACAACATGGTGTTCCAGCTTGCACCAGAGGAAGGTGAAGAGCATCTAACACCCTTGGGGAAGGAGGAGGTGGATAGGAGTCTGCAGCTATAGAGCTGCCTCCCAGGCTGTCTGTGACACCCTCTTCCAGGCATGCTTCAGGTGAGAACTGTACTTGCAGCATTGAACTCATCCCTTCATGACTTCTGTGCAAATCCCAGCTCCTGCTCACAGATAATATATTCCTCACCATGTGCCACCTTATCTAGCTGAGAATCTGGACCCATCAAGATGTGTGTATCTGTGCTGATGGAGGATGTGCAAGAGTCATGTAATGGGGCTAGTTTAGCACAGTGGGCTAAACAGCTGGCTTGTAATGCAAAACAAGACCAGCGGTGCGGGTTCAATTCCTGTACTGGCCTCCCCGAACAGGCGCCGGAATGTGGCGACGAGGGGCTTTTCACAGTAACTTCATTGAAGCCTACTTGTGACAATAAGCGATTATTATTATTATGATGCTTCCTCAGAGTGTTGATCCTCTTCCAGCGGCTTTATGGCCCCGGCCTCCCCCCTCAACTCCTGCATTGGCTCTCGCAATGCACCACTCGGAGATGAAAGACTTAAGTTTTCTCTTAAGAAATAGGATTCTGAGTTAGCATGGGGCAGATCATGACAGTTAATGCATGGGTGCGATTGATTCATTATGAGTGCCAGTTGAGTGCCAGGTAGCAATATGATATCTAATGATGTCATCAAGTGTTTGGACCACTGCATCTCTCCATTGCCAATTGCTGCCATCCTGCTATATCCAGAATATCCTCCATCATCCCAACCAGGGTCACATGGCTTCAGCTCCACTCCCAGTTCATTACCTCTCCCTGGAGTTGTGGGCTTGCTTCTTCCACAGTGAGAAAAGTTTAAGTGTGTCAGTCATAGGAGTGCTGGACAGAAGGTATCTAGAGAAGTTAGAGACTATTGTCTGTCAGCAGAAAGTTGTAGACCACCCACATTTTCAGACCTCAGGAGGTCAGTGAATCTTTTGGGGCATTGGATCTAGTTCCTCCGCATTGCTCTCTGGCTGCCCACCACTTTTGCAATCTCAGTCTAAGTCAGTGTGGTGAGGCTGGCTGGGTTGTGGAGGCTGTGTGCTGTCCTGAAGCCTTCAGCTTGTCTGTTTTAGAAAGTGTGCACAGCCCTGGTTAATTATGGAGCCTGTCTGTTTATTTAACTATGCACAGCCCTGAATGAGACTTTGTGTGGTTAAGGAAGTGAAAATAAGCCTTTAATTTGCAGGTGTTAGTGGCATGGGCTACGGGGTTCTGTGGGTGCAGGGCTCATGCGGTGGGGGAAGGTTTTGATGAGACTGAAGAAGGGTAGCCTAAAGGACTGGTTGGATGAGGCCCCAAAACAGAAGGCAGGATTATAACCAGCCTGGGAGGAGGGCAGTGGGCAAGCATTTAGGAATAATGCAGTGGCTGCTCAGGAGTCTTAAAAGCAAAGGCATAACAGCAAAGAGATTTTGGGATGACACAGCCCGATTATGAACAGTGCCTATTAGTGTTGCCTATCTCATCTACCGAGGGTAATTGTGCCCTCTAACATTCCTGCGATCATACTCGTCAAATTAATTGGCCATCATAAGTTGAGCATTATCAATGTTGTTGCGCACATTCTCAAAGTCAAGGAGACATCAACGCGGCAGTGCGTGTCCAGCTCGTGGCTGATGCCATCCGTAACCTCAAAACAGTCGTGCTCAGACCCGGCGGCACTCGTGGTCTCGAGGATGCGCAGGCTTGCGGTGGGTCCAGCGGATCTCTGTTCTGGAATTTTACATTGGCTCCAAGCCTCGAACCCTCCCTTGGGAGCCAGAGCCCCACATTCCTGGCCATCTCACGGAAATGACCTCTGTGCCATTTTGCACAGCACAGAGGGCTTTCCTGTATGGGTTGCTGCTGCATATCCTTCACCTCCTTGTCCTCGCCTGTCACCCGGAAATGCCTTAGGGCCTTGTTGCTGTCCAGCAGTGGAGGTCCCCACTGGAGGTTCCCCTACTAGGGTGGAGAGTGTTGCACACAGCAGTCCCATGCAATGGTTAATTGTACCAGTTCACAGACTCCCAAGATGCCTACCTCTTTGTGGCCATGTAGAGTCCATGGACCATGTCTACGTTAAATGTTTTAGGCTGCACCCCCTTTTAAGTTTCCTATCAAACCTTTTATTGCAGTTTTGTTTGCATTTCAGTCCCACTCCCCTTTAGGCTGCACCCCATTATGGAGCCGGGTTTGCGAATAACTGAGCTGGAGTAGCACAGACCCCAGCAGCTAGGAGAGGCCAGGCCCTGAGAGAACACAGCACCAGGAGGCTAGGGAGGTGCTGGGCAGATCATAGGAGTCTGTATCTGCATTGAACCCCCATCCCCTTGATCAAGCTGCTGGCACTGACCAGTGCTGCCACTGTCTCCCAGGCAGCGTTGGTGACAATGCTGGAAGGCCTCATGTAAACCCGTGGGTAGATTGTGGCCTGCCTCTCCTCCATGACATCCAGCAATTGAGTGAGGGCCTTCTCTGAAAATCTGGGAGCTTCTTGCACTCCACTCTCCGAATCTGCTCCCGGAGTCACCCGTGTCTGGAATTCCACTCTCCGACTCTGCTCCCGGAGTCACCGGTGTCTGGAATTCCACTCTCCGACTCTGCTCCCGGAGTCACCGGTGTCTGGAATTCCTCTCTCCGACTCTGCTCCCGGAGTCACCGGTGTCTGGTCCTCCTCTCTCCGATTCTGCTCCCGGAGTCACCCGTGTCTGGAATTCCACTCTCCGACTCTGCTCCCGGAGTCACCGGTGTCTGGAATTCCACTCTCCGACTCTGCTCCCGGAGTCACCGGTGTCTGGAATTCCTCGCTCCGACTCTGCTCCCGGAGTCACCCGGGTCTGGAATTCCACTCTCCGACTCTGCTCCCGGAGTCACCCGTGTCTGGAATTCCACTCTCCGACTCTGCTCCCGGAGTCACCGGTGTCTGGAATTCCTCTCTCCGACTCTGCTCCCGGAATCACCGGTGTCTGGTCCTCCTCTCTCCGATTCTGCTCCCGGAGTCACCCGTGTCTGGAATTCCACTCTCCGACTCTGCTCCCGGAGTCACCGGTGTCTGGAATTCCTCTCTCCGACTCTGCTCCCGGAGTCACCGGTGTCTGGAATTCCTCGCTCCGACTCTGCTCCCGGAGTCACCCGTGTCTGGAATTCCTCTCTCCGACTCTGCTCCCGGAGTCACCCGTGTCTGGAATTCCACTCTCCGACTCTGCTCCCGGAGTCACCGGTGTCTGGAATTCCTCTCTCCGACTCTGCTCCCGGAGTCACCGGTGTCTGGAATTCCTCTCTCCGATTCTGCTCCCGGAGTCACCGGTGTCTGGAATTCCTCTCTCCGACTCTGCTCCCGGAGTCACCCGTGTCTGGAATTCCACTCTCCGACTCTGCTCCCGGAGTCACCGGTGTCTGGAATTCCTCTTTCCGACTCTGCTCCCGGAGTCAC
The DNA here is from genome assembly GCF_047496885.1 of Scyliorhinus torazame. Lineage (NCBI taxonomy): Eukaryota > Metazoa > Chordata > Chondrichthyes > Carcharhiniformes > Scyliorhinidae > Scyliorhinus > Scyliorhinus torazame. The sequence goes on from NC_092712.1 coordinate 217,335,929, forward strand.
CGGTATCTGGCTTGAATGAGAGTTGCCACTGTGGAGCTGTTTTATGGAGCCCGTTCTTCACTGAAGTGTTCAGATGACCCGCAGGGGGGCGCGAATCAGATGCTTCGCACCTCAGGTGGGGCATTTTCACGTGGGGAAAAAACATTTTCCTAAGTGGCTAAAGATTGTGATCTGGATTGTGCCAAGTGGGCCGACTGGGTTCACATTGATTTCCACGCTGAACACGTCACTTTGTCATTTTCTCTGAAATTTCCACTCACCATCTTCATGTGGGTGCCCGTGAAGCTTGAAACAGTCCTGCCACATCTTTCCTCTCTCCCACACAATGCTATCATTATCAGTGCGGCTGGGGCTCTTTTAAAAATGAGATCCTTTGTTATTGCATTAGACATGCCATCGTGCCAGCCCTCCCTGATTGGTCAAGGAATGCAGAGGCAGGTTACTCTCAGTGCTGCTTGTCTACACTGTGAGTGCTGCTTTGGCTGAGTGAGAGTGCATTTGGAGTTGGGTGGAAACGGTTGGGTTTGAGTGATGAGTGATCAGGGCAGCACGGTAGCACAGTGGGGAGCAATATTACTTCACAGCGCCGAGTCTCAGGTTTGATTCCCGGCTTGGGTCACTGTCTGTACGGAGTCTGCACCTTCTCCACGTGTCTGCGTGGGTTTCCTCCGGGTACTCCGGTTTCCTCCTGCAAGTTCCGAAAGACGGGCTGTTTGGTGAATTGAACATTCTGAATTCTCCCTCTGTGTACCAGAACATATTACCACCAGCCTCTGCTCCCGGAGTCACCGGTGTCTGGAACTCCTCTCTCCGACTCTGCTCCCGGAGTCACCCGTGTCTGGAACTCCTCTCTCCAACTCTGCACCCGGAGTCACCGGTGTCTGGAATTCCTCTCTCCGACTCTGCTCCTGGAGTCACCCGTGTCTGGAATTCCTCTTTCCGACTCTGCTCCTGGAGTCACCGGTGTCTGGAATTCCTCTCTCCGACTCTGCTCCCGGAGTCACCGGTGTCTGGAACTCCTCTCTCCGACTCTGCTCCCGGAGTCACCCGTGTCTAGAATTCCTCTCTCCGACTCTGCTCCCGGAGTCACCCGTGTCTGGAATTCCTCTCTCCGACTCTGCTCCCGGAGTCACCCGTGTCTGGAACTCCTCTCTCCGACTCTGCTCCCGGAGTCACCCGTGTCTGGAATTCCACTCTCCGACTCTGCTCCCGGAGTCACCGGTGTCTGGAATTCCTCTCTCCGACTCTGCTCCCGGAGTCACCGGTATCTGGAATTCCTCTCTCCGACTCTGCTCCCGTAGTCACCGGTATCTGGAATTCCTCTCTCCGACTCTGCTCCCGGAGTCACCGGTGTCTGGAATTCCTCTCTCCGACTCTGCTCCCGGAGTCACCGGTGTCTGGAATTCCTCTCTCCGACTCTGCTCCCGGAGTCACCGGTGTCTGGAATTCCTCTTTCCGACTCTGCTCCCGGAGTCACCGGTGTCTGGAATTCCTCTTTCCGACTCTGCTCCCGTAGTCACCGGTGTCTGGAATTCCACTCTCCGACTCTGCTCCCTGGAGACTTTCCAGTCAGTTTCCTCCCTTGTAGCGCAGCTGCCAGTTTCACCTTCTCCTAGTTCCACCTAACTCCCTGTTTCCACCCAATTCTACTCTCACTCAGCCTACGTAGCACTCACAGTACAGACAAGCAACACCGAGAAGCTTCTGCTTTTATAGGTTTCAAATTACAATGCCCTGGAACTGGTTTGAACCAGTTGAAGAATTAACTAACCAAAGCTACAGTTGAGTGAAACTCAGCTGACTCATATTTCAGGAATGCAACTAACTAGAGTGCAGCTTTTAATTACCCAAGTAAATAGCTAAATTACTCAATTAAATACCTAATTTAGTGACCCTGAAAGCAAGTTTAATTACTACTTACACCCTTATAATAATAATAATCTTTATTGTCACATGTAGGCTTACATTTACACTGCAATGAAGTTACCGTGAAAATCCCCTCGTCGCCACATTCCAGCGTCTGTTCGGGTACACAGAGGGAGAATTCAGAATGTCCAAATTACCTAACAGTACGTCTTTTGGGACTTGTGGGAGGAGACCGGACCACCCGGAGGAAACCCACGCAGACACGGGACGAACGTGCAGACTCCGCACGGACAGTGACCCAAGCCGGGAATCAAACCTGGGACCCTGGAGCTGTGAAGCAACTGTGCTACCCACTGTGCTACCGAATTGGTAAAAGAGTTGAAACACGCATTAGGGACGGCTGCCCAGAGGATTTTTTAGGGGCTGATTGATAAGTAAATTACCTTCTCATTCTCATCAAAGAGATTGCAAGCATGTAGGTGGGTAATGCTTCATTGAACGACCTCTCATAACAGCAAGCAGCTGAACAGCAATAACAGGTTATTGCTGAGGATCTCAAACGTTGCTTGATGCCACGTTCCGTTCTCAGTGATCACTTGCTGATTGAGGTTGACTAACTGCACTATGCAGATGACTTTTGTGACACATCAGCAGACCTTCTGGGACACTTTGTCAAGACTTCAGCAACACTTTATCAACATTTTTTCATGAAATTCTCTCTTCACCTAAAAGAATTAAGTGCTGTGTTACTTTACCTTATTGGACACCTGGTAGGAGAACCAGCAGGGTAAAAGGAGTGTTTTGTCTTCAATCTTACCGTTTGGTCTGAATGAGGAATCCGATATTACAACAGTGATTACATTTCATAAGTACTTCTTTAGCTGTAAAGCAACTTTGAAATGTCCAGTGATTGTGAAAAGCATTATAAAAAGGCAAGTCTCTTTTTATGTAAGGGATGGGGAGCTGAGGACAAGCAGAATATACCTGGAGAGAGGGACAAGAGACTTCTTCCATCCTGCAGGCATAGGGCATCCATAGGAGACACTTCTTCACACAAAGAGTGGTGAGCTTGTGGAATTCATTACCACAGGAAGTAATTGATGCTAAAACTTTGAATATATTCAAGAGGTGGCTGGATATAGCTCTTGGGGCGAATGGGATCAAAGGCTATGGGGAGAAAGCAGGATTAGGCTATTGAGTTGGATGATCAGCCATGATCGTGATGAATGGCGGAGCAGGCTCGAAGGGCCAAAAGGCCTCCTCCTGCTCCTATCTTCTATATATCTATGTATCCCTCTTAAACTGGATGTCCTCCATCAGACCACTTGTATTGCAGCCGAGTACTTGTATACCTTTTCACTCGGTCCCTGAACCATCTGAAACATGGGCCTGTGTGTCAGCCAGCATACTCTGCACCTTCAAAGGGAGTGGTGAGTGGAGCCCACATTTGCTGCTCCACAAATATTGTGTCCAATCATCAGTTGAGTGCTAAACCTGTAGGTATGATGGGGAGATGCCGGCGTTGGACTGGGGTGAGCACAGTAAGAAGTCTTACAATACCAGGTTAAAGTCCAACAGGTTTGTTTCGAATCAGTAGCTTTCAGAGCGCAGCTCCTTCATTAGGTGAGTGTGTAGGTGTTGTAACACTTCCAGACTTGTTCAAATTATGGTAATCAGCAATTGGGACAAACACTGCACACTAAAACTAAGCTTTCAAACGGGCATGTTTTATTAGCATAGCACCTATTTACCACCTGGTTTCACCTCTTTACCAAAATAACTTCTGCAATCCTAACCTCATATATTTGTAATAATAATAGGGTGGCACGGTGGTGCAGAGGTTAGCACTGCTGCCTCACGCACCGAAGACACGGGTTCAATCCTGGCCCTGGGTCACTGACAGTGTGGAGTTTGCACATTCTCCTTGTGTCTGCGTGGGTCTCATCCCCACAAACCAAAAAGATGTGCAGAGTAGTTGGATTGGCCATGCTAATTTGCCCCTTAATTGGAAAAAAAAATTGGGGACTCTAAGTTTATTAAAAAATATGTGAAAAAATAAAGACATAATTATAAGAATAATTAAAATCCAAACTGTTCACTGGGATATCACAACATGTGATACAATAAGCAGATCTCTGAGGGCTGATGAAAGAATTGTCCTCTGCATAGCTTTGTGATTTATTCACTAAATATCTGACTCATACAGAACAGGAATGTGCTAAGTGCTAATCTTGCACTGTGCTGAGTTAGCTGATCTATGATAAGGAGGCACGAGGGCAGAACAATTGGCCTCACCAACATTGATAGTGAAGAAGAAAATTGGCTGGAATTTACACTACTTATCACTATTCTGGTGGTCTTTAGTCTCTGAAAAAGAACATGCATCTGAGTGTTGGTTGATGACAGCAGTGTGCTGAGCTGCAATGTTTCCCACAATTGAATAGCCTGCCAAAGATCACTGTCAAGGCTTGCACAGAAGAATATAAGAGGCCGAGGATGTCAAAAAACTGGTTTTGCCATAATTCTCCCATTGAAGAATCCAGCTGTGTTCGAGCAGCCTTGATGTTTTCTTCCACTACTTTACCACTAACAGCCATAAGTAAATAAGTTCTTCCTAATATCGATTTTTAATTACTTTTTACCAATTGAAACTTATGTCTTTCTGGTGCTAATTTCTTGTCTTACTGAGAAATAATATTCAGGGTTTTCTTTATCCTTATCTTTTGAATATTTTCTGTGCCATGATCAGGGGCGAAATTCTCCCCTAACGGCGCGATGTCCGCCGACTGGCGCCAAAGACGGCGCCAATCAGACGGGCATCGCGCCGGCCCAAAGGTGCAGAATGCTCCGCATCTTTGGGGGCCGAGCCCCAACATTGAGGGGCTAGGCTGGCGCCGGAGGGATTTCCGCCCTGCCAGCTGGCGGAAATGGCGTTTGGTGCCCCGCCAGCTGGCGCGGAAATGCAGCGCATGCGCGGGAACGTCAGCGAACGCCGACAGTTTCCCGCGCATGCGCAGTGGGGAGAGTCTCTTCCGCCTCCGCCATGGTGGAGACCGTGGCGGAGGCGGAAGGGAAAGAGTGCCCCCACGGCACAGGCCCGCCCGCGGATCGGTGGGCCCCGATCACGGGCCAGGCCACCGTGGGGGCACCCCCCGGGGTCAGATCGCCCCGCGCCACCCCCAGGACCCCGGAGCCCGCCCACACTGCCTGGTCCTGCCGGTAAATGCCAGCTTTGATTTACGCCGGCGGGACAGGCAATTTCTGGGCGGGACTTCGGCCCATCCGGGCCGGAGAAATGAGCGGGGGGTCCAGCCAACCGGCGCGGCCCGATTCCCGCCCCCGCCCTTTCTCCGGTACCGGGGGGGTCAGAGAATGGTTCTTTTTAGTTGTCTTTTTTATATGCTGCAGAACATGCTGCTCTCTAACCTTTACTCATAGTTTTCCTTCTTTATATTTGGATCAGACATGTTTTTTGTTGTTGTTGTGCAGTGACTATAAATGGGCATATAGCTCAAGGTTCTTTCTGACAAGTGCCCTCAAAAATCTTGGCGATTTTTTAACACTACAAAGCAGTTCAAAATAAAATTAAAATAAATTACCTCGAAGTGTTGTTATGCTGGCGCACAGGGTAGCCATTTTACACAAAGCAGGAGTCTCGAGAGCACCAATGAGATAAATACGAAAATAGCTGCTTATTTTCTTGCTTGAGGAAGAAGTTTGCTCAGAGAAGTCCCTGATCCTTAAATAATTCCATGGGACCTTTAATATTCTGAAGTAATGGAACAAACAGAGAGGATCTTGGGTTAAAATCCCATCTGAAGGATTATAGCTCCATTGATGTGGCACTCCTTTATTATTGCACTACTGTATCATTTTAAACAATGTGCTTGTACTGTAGAGATGGGTTTGAACCCACAGCCTTTTGACTGACAGTGCTACCAATTTATTTTTTTAACACTTCTTTTCAAAAAATACTTTGATTTAAATGACTGCTGGTCACAGCAATGGTGAACTGTTTTGAAAGGGCTACTGACCCTGAGAGTGCAGAGAAGCTGAATGAGCAGCTGTTAGCAATAAGCCAGGTTGCTCCACCTTCACTTCTGTCTGTTGATTGAGCCTCTTTTGGTTGTTAGGCTGAATAACATCCATCCCAGTTACACAATCTTATCAGGAATATGCATTATTAGAAGGAAATGAAAAAAGAAGCTGCTGAAATCATTTTTATTTTGAAAAATCTGAAACACCGATGCAATCGCAATTAGTTCTGAAGAAGTGACAAGAAGGGTTGATGAAGGTGGTGCAGTGGATGTGGTGTGCATGGATTTTATCAAGGTGTTTGACAAGGTCCCACATGGCAGATTGGTCAAAAAAGTAAAAGCCCATGGGATACATGGTAATGTGGCAAACTGGATAAAAAAGTGGCTTTGTAATAGGAAACAAAGGATAATGACCAATGGATGCTCGGTTCCACAGGGCTCGGTGTTGGGACCTTTACTCGTTGTCTCATATATTAACGATTTGTGCATGAATGTGGGGGGGATGATTGGGAAATTTGCAGATGACACAAAGATTGGCCGAGTAATGAATAGTGTAGAAGATAGCTATAAACTCCAAAACGATATAGATAGGTGGAGTGGGCGGTAAAGTGGCAGATGGATTTTACACAGAGAAATGTGAGGTCATACATTTAGGGGGATCAAACAGTTATAGGGAGTACAGAATAAATGGGGATGTACTAAGAAAGATAGATGAAGTGAGATATCTTGCTATACAAGTACACAGGTCTCTATAGGCAGCAGTTCATGTAGACAAGGTAGTAAAGAAGGCATATGGAATGTTCTCCTTCATTGACAGAGGTATAGAATATAAAAGTAAGGATATAATGTTGGAATTGTATAAAACACATATGATGCCACAACTGGTAGTGCGCAGCTCTGGTCACCACATTACAGGAAGGACATTATTGCTCTGGAGAGAGTGCAGAGGAGGTTTACAAGAATGTTGCCAGGGCTAGAAAAGTATAGCTATGAGAAGAGATTGGATAGGTTAGGGTTATTTTTCTTCGAACAAAGAAAGCTGAGAGGTGACTTGATTAAGGTGTACAACATTATGAGGGGACGAGATAGAGTGGACAAGATAAAATTGTTTCTTTTGAAGGAGAATTCTAAGACCAGGGGGCATAGATTCAAGATAAGCGGCAGAAGGTGTAGAGAGGACATGAGGAAGAATATTTTTACGCAGAGGGTAGTGGGTGTCTGAAATTCGCGCCTGAGTTGGTGGTGGAGGCAGAGACCCTAAATTCTTTTTAAAAAGTACCTGAACCTCCTGCACCTTAAGTACTTTAAGCTACAGGACTGGGTGCAGGAAGGTGGGATTAGAAAGGGCGCCTGGGTGTCCTCAGATCATAGATCATTGAATTTACAGTGCAGACTGGCACGGAAAGGATGGGCCGAATGGCCTCCTTCTGTATTGCAGTTTTTCTATGGTTCTAAGAAACCACAGATTTTAAAGTGGATAAGTTTGAGCACCTGTCCCCTACAAGAGAAAGTTGTTGAGAGATGTTGGAGAGGAAGTAGCAGATCCTCAAAAATAGGCAAATTATGTTCATAGATCATAGAATTTACAGTACAGAAGGAGGTCATTCGGCCCATCGAGTCTGCACCGACTCTTGGAAAGAGCACCCCACTCAAGCACACACCTCCACCCTATCCCCATAACCCAGTAACCCCATCTAACCTAAGGGCAATTTAGCATGGCCAATCCACCTAACCCCGCACATCTTTGGACTGTGGGAGGAAACCGGAGCATCCGGAGAAAACCCACGCACACACGGGCAGGATGTGCAGACTCTGCACAGACAGTGACCCAAGCCGGGAATCGAACCTGGGACCCTGGAGCTGTGAAGCAACTGTGCTAACCACTATGCTACCGTGCTGTCCCCATGTTGTGAAAAGGAAGCACAACCAGTGTATATCCCTTGTTCAAGAAGGGATAGAAGGATAAATCAAGCACTATTGAACAGTTAGTCTGCCAATGGCAACATGAGGATTTACATTTTTTACACAGTGAGTGGTTAAGATCACAGGCGGGATTCTCCATATCGGCGCGATGTCCGCCGACCGGCGCCAAAAACGGCGCGAATCAGTCCGGCATCGCGTCGCCCCAAAGGTGCGGAAGGCCGGTGAATCGGCGGGGGCCGCCAACCGGGGCGGTGCGATTCCCGCCCCCGCCGAATATCCGGTGCCGGAGAATTCGGCAACCGGCGGGGGCGGGATTCATGCCAGCCCCCGCCGATTCTCCGACCCGGCGGGGGGGGTCGGAGAATCCCGCCCCACATTGCGCTCCCTGAGCATGTGATGGAGGGAGATTCACATTGTCAAAAGGAAATAGGATAATTATTTAAAGTGGAAAAAAGGGCTATGGGAATAAGGCAGGGGATTGGGACTAGTTGAGTTCCCTTGCAGAGAGTCAGGATGGACACAATGAGATGAATAACCTCTTTCTGTTCTCTGCCAATTCTATGATTCTATGACTCTGATGTCAGTTTTGAACAAACTCTTGTTTCTTAGAACCCAGCCAACACTCATTGCACGAAAGTAATTTGTTGTTAGCTGAAATAGCCCTAATTTAAGTGACTTCTGGACATCTCAATCGCACCTCCATCGTTTATGGGCTTAAATCACATAATCACAATAATTCGGAAAGGAAATTTGGACCCTCAGTAAAATAGTCCATAAAGAGGTGATAATCTCCCTGCTCACGTTTTATAGCATAATAATAAGCATTTTCTTTCTGAAGTGACTAATTCCTGTTTACAATTCTTTCCCCAAGGACAGTTTTGTGTAGAATGGAAATATTTATACTGAAATTGGCTTGAGCCATATTAGGGAAAAGATTAGAGACAGAAAATGATTGAAATAGTCAGCAAGCCAGGTAGCCTCTGTGAATAAAGCAAGACAGGGTTAAGGGTCTATGACCTTTCCTCAGTATTGGTGAGTGTTAAAGATGCAATAGGTGTTAAGCAAACACAGAGACAGGGAAATAGGGAATGAGTAAAGGGAAAGTACTATGAAAGGTGGGAAGGCAGAAATGATAAAATGAATAACAAAATCATGACCCGCAGTTGCTGTTAATGAAATGGAAGCAAAAATTATGATAAAATGGAAGCAAAAATTATGATAAAATGGAAGCAAAAATTAAGATCGGAAACTACAGAATGTGGAGTTGAGTCCCAAAGGTTGTAAAGTATTTATTCAATGTTTGAGCTACTGTTCCTTGAGCTTCCATTGGGTTTCAGTGAAACAGTGTAGGAAACGGAGGACAAGAGAGGCAGAGGGGGACTTGGATGGTGAATAGAATGGAAGCTCAGGATCATGCATGCAGACTGAAAGATGGTATTCAGCCATGTGAACACCCAGGGCGGGATTTACTGGCCTTGTCATGCCTGACTTGGTGATGCAACGGGTTCATTGAATTACGAGATTCACAATGCTTGAAACGTCTCGCGAGAGTCAACCAAACCTCATGAGACGTCGCAATCAGAATCTCGCCCGTACTGAGCTAGGTCCAGATCAGCATATTTAAATGAGCCGTTCTGCACCATATTCTCCTGGGGCCCGGGAACTAACGGCCTCCCCAGCGAGGCCTCGACCGATTTAGTACTGATCCACACAAATGTGGACCAATTGTAACAGGACTTGGATGGGGGGGGGTCTCCCTGGCCAATGGAGACCCCTCGGTGGTCGTGCTCTGGGCAGAGTGGTACCCTACCACTCCCACTAGCACCTGGGCATGGCCAGCCTGACACCTTGGCACTGCTACCCAGGCAGCCTGGCAGCACCCCTAGTGGCATTGCCAGGCTGGCAGGGGCACTGCCAGGGTGCCAGACTGGCAGTGCTAAGGTGCCGAGGTGCCAGGTTGCCCTGCCAGGGATCGGCCCGGGGGTGTCTTCCCCTTAAGAGGTGGAGTGAGTCTGGAAACTGGATGCCACGATTTCGCAATTTATATGGGTGGGGGAGGTACCTCAGGTGAAGAGGGCACTGATGCAGAGGCAGAAAGGGGGGTTGGCACTACCAAACCTGTTGCATTATTATTTGGTGGAGAATGCAGAGAAGGTGAGGCAGTGGTGGTAAGGAGAGAGGTTGGAGTGGATTTGGATGGAGGAGGAGCCCTGTAGAGGGTCCAGCCTGAGGGCCATCATGACGGCTTCGCTTCCACTGGCACCGAGGAGGTACACGGAGAGCCCAGTGGTGCAGTCCAAGATTAGCGTATGGAATCACTTGTCGAGACACTTTAGGATGGAGGGCATGTCGGTGCTGACACCGTTGTGGTGCTAACATGGGTTAAGCCGGGGGAGATGGGGTGGCATGTATATGAGATGGAGAGAGGTGGGGCTGGTGAGGGCCAGGGATCTATATCTGGAGGAGAGGTTTGCAAGGCTGGAAGAGCTGCGGGAGAGGGCGGAACTGCCGAAGGGCAGAGTGAGAGTCTTTGCGCGGAAGGTATGGAGTGGTTTTCCCAATCTGCCGGAGTATACCCTGTTGAAGTGGTTGCTGCTCCTGGATGTGGAAAGGGAGGGTAGGATTTGTGATATATATGGGTGGTTGGTGGTGCAGGGGAAGCGCAGGTGGTAAGGATTAAGGAGAATTGGTAGGAGGAGCTGGGTTGTAGATAGGTTTGGGAGTGTGGAATGAGGCAGGGTGAATTTGACCTCCTCGTGTGCGAGGATGAGTTTGATTCAGTTAAGGTGGTGATAGGGTACATGTGACTCGGGTGAGCATGAGTGGGTTCTTCCAGGGGGTGGCAAGCGAGTGTGATAAGTGTGGGTGAGGACATGAAAATATGTTTTGGGGCTGGGAGAAGTTGGAGAGATACTGGGAGGGAGTGGTTTGGGATGCAATCAAAGAGTGTGGAGGTAGAGGTTGGGCGGGACGGTCCGGTGGCAATTTTGGGGGTATCGGAAAGGCAGGAGCTGATGAAGGGGAGGAGGGCCGACATTGTGGCCATTGCTTCTCTTGTTGCCCAGCGAAGGATTCTGTTGGAATGGCGGTCGGCAATGCCACTGGGGGTGGCGACCTGCCTGGAGAATCTGTATGACTTTCTCCGGCTGGAAAAGATCAAGTTCGAATTGAGGGGATAAGCGGAGGGTTTTGAGATGTGGTGGGAACTATTCAGGACCATGTCATGGGGGTGAAAAGGGGGAGAAAACCTGCACAAACTGTGAACTGTGGAGTTTGGAGAAAGTTTTTTTAAATTTATCTTTTTGAACTTTTGAATATGTTTGGAAAAAAATACATTAAAAAAGGAGGTAGGGCAGCAGGGTGGCGCAGTGGGTTAGCCCTGCTGCCTCACGGTGCCGAGGTCCCAGGTTCGATCCTGGCTCTGGGTCACTGCCCGTGTGGAGTTTGCACATTCTCCCTGTGTTTGCGTGGGTTTCACCTCCACAACCCAAAGATGTGCAGGTAAGGTGGATTGGCCACGCTAAATTGCCCCTTAATTGGAAAAAATGAATTGAGGACTCTAAATTTATATTTAAAAAAAGAGGTGGGGTGAAGGCGGGGCTCAAGGATCCCAGAAGTGGTAAGTTGGGTGCAATGGGGGGATTCGGAGGCCTTGGTAGGGATGCTGAAGAGGGTCGACAGGTCGTGGCTGCCTTTAAAAATGGCGCCCGAACTCTTCCTGCAATGGTGAGCTGAGCTCATCATGTGAAGGAAATAATGTTAGTGCAGCCTCGATGGGGTGCTCCTCGCCGAGGACCAAAAAAACTGCAATGGGCAGTTGTATCAGCGCTGCAGCCACTGAGAAACACCCCACTAAACGCGCCCAAAACTGGACTCTGATTTTTTTTCCCCATTAAATCGCGCCTCCAATCTGCATTTGGTCTCTCCAAGACAGAGCAGCTCATGGGCAATGAATGCAGTATACTAAATTGAAAGAAGTACAAATACATCGCTCTTTCTCCTGGAACAAATACTTTGGGTCTTGGATGATGGTAAGGGAGGAAATAAAAGGCCAGATCTTGTACTTGTGTGGAAAGGAGAACAGGTGTTTGGGGTACTGGAGGTGTTGACCAAGATATTGCAGACGGAAGAGTTCCTTTAGCGTGTGGAATAGGGAGGACGTATTTGGTTTAAATCATTCTGTTGACACTGCAACAGGGTATGTCGGATCTCAGTGAACAACCATGTGTCTCTTTCGTCAATCAGTTTTAAAGATTGAGAATGAAACAGAGGATGATGGAAGACAAAGATGAATTAGAATGAAATCGGTTACTAAAAGAGAAACAAAGAGAAGGAAGAAACATTGGATCAGGAGAGGGAGAAACAAGAGAGATGGGAACAAAAGTAAAATTAAAAAATAAGATTTTATATATTTAAAATCTATGGAAACAACTTAATAACTGAAGGAATGAGATTCTATGGTTTAAATTGATTAATTTCCATACTAGATTGGTTGATTATACTCCATTTACATTGATCACAGCATTAAAAGGTACTTACCCAGAGTTAACAGTCTGTGCTGGATTTAATGGACAATTAGTATGTAAATCTAGCAGGTTCTTGAAAATAACAGGGAGGCTGGGTGAAACAAGCATGAGAGAAGCATAAATTGACCAGCACATTCTGGATGTTCACTACTCACTGCTAATCTTTTAATCCTCTAAAATGTCTGGCCAATTTGCACATTAATAACAGCATAAATCATTAATATGCCATTATTTTTTGAGCAAGATCCAGCCCAACGCATTTATGATGTCATTACACATTAACATTACAGGGGCTGGTTTAGCACAGGGCTAAATAGCTGGCTTTTAAAGCAGACCAAGGCAGCCAGCAGCGTGGGCTCAATTCCCGTACCATCCTCCCCGAACAGGCGCCGGAATGTGGCGACTAGGGGCTTTTCACAATAACTTCATTTGAAGCCTACTTGTGACAATAAGCGATTTTCATTTCATTCACATTGAACAACTCTGCCAACATCATTGAGTTGTGTTGAAAAAGATTTACTTTGTAGGGAGCTGCGCTTTACCTGACTTCAGACTGCTTAATGCCAACATTGAATGTCCTCAGCACTGAGAGCCTACATTAGAAAGCACAAAGATTATTATGCATAATAGTAATTGCTATTTCATACTCAAATTTACATGAACATTTTCAGATATGGAATGTATTGATGTGGCAATATAATTAATAAAACTTGTTCCATTCAGGAACAGCAAAAGCATTGAATCAAATTACACGGTTATAATCTGTTCATGGGATAAGTTATGAGCTACACCACAAAGTTGGACCATGCCCATAATAGCAGTTGCGCAAAAATGCAGCTTCATATTAATATGCTGCTTTGAATTTTTGACAGAATAACTAAATAAAACATTTTAGCCATGAAACCAATATAACTCAAAGTGTATTCCATTTCAACAGGCAAGTATTTTCAGAGTAAGAATCTATTTGTGCACATGATATAAAACAAACAGTTACAATGCTAATTTTAATTGAGATAAGATCAACTACTAAAATAATAGTTTGCTGATTCCTTAGAAAACCCATCAAAGTTAGGAATGGCAGCCAGCCACCTACCTGATAGCAAGTAGGAATGTGAAACCTTGACTAACTATGAAAATGCCTGCTTAAAGCAATTGTTTCAATTGTTTATAAATCCTGAAAATCCAGAGACTGTCCACATATATTTGACTAAGATTAAACATATTCAGTAAACAAAAAATATAAAAATATGACTGCTGTGTTGGTGTCTTAATAATACCTGCTGTGAGTTCACAGTCTGAAGAAATCAGTCCAACTGACCCACAGAAGATATTGCGCCAGTCCGCAGTGAACAGCAGGAACCCAGTTCAGTTCACCCACTATTTTAGCGATTCGTGGATACTTAAAACTGAACCATCACCGATATTCAGTGATACTCACTGAGACAATGCTTCGAAAGACCAGCGAACTCTACAAACTAATTAAAAACACCTGACATCTACAACACCCACAACCCCCCAACAATAAACAGAATTATCCTTCAAAAAGTAATTGAACTATAATTGGGGAAATGATTCCACAGACTTTCATTGATTATTATTATTTTTCAATGACCAGATAGCTTGACAACGCAGGGACAACAGGCAATGCTGTTTGATGTGATGGTTGGTATCTATCAACTTAAAATGTGACTCAGAGGGGAGTAATTGCATTCGCTACAGTAAAGAAAATATCATTGAGTTCTTGAGGCTTGGGAATATATTTGCACCAGTAAGAAGAGGACAGAAACGTCCCTGGTGAGATTGGACTTTCATTTTTTTCATAGATATAATTGAAGGAATGCAGACATAAAGACAGAAAAATTGAACAAAATATGTGAGTTTAGTGAATTATTTGCACAAGAACAATGGAAAAACCTAGAGTAATCAGGATTCTCCTAAGAGCAACTGACAATTAAGCATGTAAAATCTGCAGTATCTCGCTTTTATCTAGGTATAAATGAACAAAATATGATAAGTTCAAATCAAAATCCCTGGGGGTTAACAGAGTATCAACTTTCTTAGACCAGGAAGCAAAAGTATGCAGCCTAGTTGGCTGGCCAATTGTTCAACTACCTAAAAAATACTAAAGGAGAATGATTATTGTTTTTCGAACAAATCATAGAATTCTGGTTGCTGACCAAAATGATCACAGTCATAACATTTTATTCAAAAACAACATCAGGAGTATAGCATGGAAAACCTGGCATTCACTTCCAGCTGTTAGCTGGACTCCTCAGCTCATTCAACAATCGTTTGAAACAGAGATTTTATACATTTAATACTGAAACGTTATTGATGATTCCAATGAACACACAAAACAAAAGCCACACCGTTTGTACAACTCCACTTTGCTAAAGAAATAGCTTCATGGAGGAGTTCCAGAAATTGAATGAAGGGACCGAATATATTGCCGTTAAATTTGGCAATGACTTCAAGATAGGTAGGAAATTAAGTTTTCAAGAGGAGGTAGAGAGCCTGCAAAAGGATGTATGCAGGTTGGACAAGATCTACCGGATGCATTACACCCGAAAGGTGACATGGTACAACGAGACTGATAGATGCCAGGTAAACCCTCCTCCATGATCTAACTCGTTCACCATACCTCGTGAAATCTACCGCAATCTCGCAAGATGTCACGATGTGAATCCCGTCCATTGTGGGCTGGATCACTTTTTGGCAAATCTGCATATTAGAATGAGGCAGCTTTAGAATAAAAGGTCTCCCTTTTAGGACGGAGCTGAGGAGACATTTCTTTCTCTCAGACAGTTGTTAGTCAAGGATATCGTGATGCCAGAATGCAGTGGAGATTGGGTCATTGAACCTATTTTTATAATAATAACCTTTATTGTCACAAGTAGGCTTACATTAACACTGCAATGAAGTTACTGTGAAAAGGCAGTTAGATTTCTGGGAGACAAGGGAGTCAAGCGTTATGTTGGGCGTGAGGTGCAGACAGGAAATTGGAGTTGAGACCACAACCGGAGCAGCCATGATCTTATTGAATGGTGGAGCAGGCTTGAAGTGCCAAATGGACTACTGCTACTAAGCCCTATCTCTGATGTTCGTATAAAATCAACTGATGGAAGCAGACAAATTTAATATGCGCGGCCAGGTTGATTTACTTTTACACGACTTTTGTTACTTTTCATACTTCAGCTAATTGTTTATTTAAACCGTTACATAAGTTTCAAGACTCACAGCTTGAATCAGAAATATACTACGCACTTAGAGAGAACTTGGCCAGGCTCGATCTGGAGGGTGTGAGCTTTCAAACTCAGGATCTTCTCTTGCGAATGTTGTTCCTGGGGATATCACTGGTGAATCTCGCAAGCGGCTGTGTTTTATAAGGTTTATGTTAAACAGTACGTTCAGCTTTAAGGCGTCATTTGACCTTGAGAGAGAGCCTTATTCTGGACATTCTAAAACAAAAATCTTATCAGTGAAATATCCAGTTGTGAGTTGTTGTTCTCTAGTTCCCACAAAAGTCATTCCGCAAAGAGCTACAGTTTTCTCTGTTTGCCTCTTTTTAATGTCAGCCATTGCCGTTTTCCCATCATGCCTTACGGCACAATGTTAACTATCTTTTCCACTCAGCACATCCATCTGTATCTCTGTGTTGCCAATCTTGTCTACATAGAACGAGGTTGCCCAATAGACAAATTCCAGCTCAGAAACACTAATTAATAGTTCTTTAATAGTAATAAATAACCGATCTGCAAATCCTTGCGGACAGTGGCAATTGTCAGTCTCAGTCCCTTTGGATTCCTGCCACAAGTTTTGAAAGGATGTCATCCACATTTTGGAAAACATGCCAGCTTTTTGAGTGTACTGGAACACCATTTGGGCTTTCTCAATTCCAAGACACTGCAGTTTTTGGAGAAGAAAGACTATTGTATCAAAGTACTATATCTGATCATTTATGCAGCCCAGGTCACAATCCAAATCTACAAATTAATTCATGCAGTAGAACACCGGCACCTGTCTCTGCATTTCTATTCCCCAGTGGAATTTGCCCTATTCAACTGACCAAACATTGGCACACACTTACATTATTTGTAAGCAATAGAGGACTTAATACATGCGCTAACATTTTTTTTTGCGATGATTGCATAAATAAAAAGTTGAGGATAGGTATAGGATTGATTTCATGGTGCACAGTGCAATTGTGTAGTAGCACTTGTTAGATTTTCTTAAAGTATAGTCTGTCCAGTACTCATCGATTTCTTTCCACTAATATTCTTGATGTCCCTGTCAGCCAGCTAAGCTTTACATAGGCTGAAATTGATTAATTCTCCAGTACTGGGACTCAGTAAGGGGTCTGCTGTGACTTACAAATTATTGATGCTTGATATATGCCTTGAGATTCCAATTGGAGCTATCAGTGATGCACAATCATGAGTCTTATGAGGATTCAGAGAGTTTTATCCTTTTCATCATTTCATTCTCAGCTATTTGGCAATGCTTGCAGTCTGGAGCTAGATAATGTGACAAACTGTCAGTATTTTTATGATAAAAATAACAGCACATTTCGATTGGTTTCTGCTTCAATTGTGTGAATGTCTTACTGGAGAGGATATCTTTAGCATGCTATTTGTAGCAAAATTGTAACTGTTCTTCTGAAATTGAACATAGAACATACAGTGCAGAAGGAGGCCATTCAGCCCATCGAGTCTGCACCGACCCACTTAAGCCCTCACTTCAACCCTATTCCCTTAACCCAATAACCCCTCCTAACTGACACTAAGGGCAATTTAGAATGTCCAATCCACCTAACCTGCAGTTCTTTGGACTGTGGGAGGAAACCGGAGCACCCGGAGGAAACCCACACAGACACGGGGAGAACGTGCAGACTCCACACAGACAGTGACCCAGCAGGGAATCAAACCTGCGAGCCTGGCGCTGTGAAGCCACAGTGCTAACCACTATGCTACTGGGCTGCTCCCAATTTATAATTTCACTATAGATACTGCAGAGTGCAAGATCGAGTCTTAGATTTTTAGGATGGTGGACTTTCACTTCCCTCCACCCGAAGAGCCAGTGGTGGACACGTCACCCCTGATTTAATTGCCCCGCAACCATTTAACGCTCCAAGAAGCATTAATTAGCTGGAGGCAGGACGTCCACCCCTCAATTGGGAGGATGTCCCACGGAGAGAGCTGCTGGACAATCTGATTGGCTGACAACTCTCTGGACCTAGAAGCAGCAGTAGCCAGGACTGGGAATACAACCAGTTCACAGAGTCTAAGTTCCAGGAGTCCAGGATGTAGGGGTCTCAGGGTGGGGAGGAGAGATGAGACGAGGGGGGGGTTTGGCACAGCAGGGTGAGGGTGTTGGCGTCAGACCTTATGGGGTGGGGCGGGAGAGAGCACCCAAAGTTGAAAGGAGGCTGTTACTACCTGCTGCCTTCCATGCCCTATTGCCTGTGATGCTCTTAGCAGGCATCCACTTGTTTTCGGGTGGCACTGATGTTACCGCATCACCCTGTTCTGTCCGCTGTTCCTGAGATGCACTGGAATCAGGAAGTGGGGATTCAGAAGGGCTGGTCACTCCCAGGCTCTCCTGGGTGGAAGGCCTTGGGAGATGCTCCAGCTCTTCCTTCTCCATCCAGGTGTTTGTGGGCCCCTGGGTTACTCCACAAGACAGAAGGGCAGCTGGAATGAGCACCAGAAGCCTTAACTTCATCTGGTGCTGTCAGTCCTGGATGCCTGCCATTGTCTGAACCATGGTGTTGAACCCTTCAGCCATGGTCTTCCGGGACGGAGCTACACTTCGGAGTTCTCGAGTCATGGCTTGGACGTCTTGCCCCAGGCTTTCCATTGCAGACATCTTGAAGTATTGGCCTGGGTGCCACGCAGTGCCGGCAACATCTCCGATGACTTTGGGACTCCTCCATTCGGCCTTACAATTGCAGGAATGTCACAGACAACCCCTCTTGGTATTCCCAGCTCTCCCTTTGCACCTCCAGCAGCTGAAAGACGAATGTGCCCAGAGGCAAGGGACCTGGCTGGGGCACAGCTGAGCCCTGGGATCCAGCAGACGTCTGACTGTCCAATCCCTGGGATGCTCCTGTCTCAATCTGATGTTCTTCAGAAGCAGGGTGCTTACTAGATAGTGACCGAGGAACCTGCCTGCTAAGGTTTCGCTCTGAGATGCTTGTATCTGTGATGGTGTGGGTGATAGCTGTGACGCGTCATCCATGTACTCCTCAGAGATCTCCTCCGAGGTGATGACGAAGGTGGCCGGGGAAGGGGTGTAGGGGCACCGCCGATAGATTGGTTAGGCTCGTCGGTGGAGGTCCCTGCAAGGCATGGAACATGATTTAGTATTTGTTCTGGTCAAAGGCTTGGACAACGAAAAACTCACTTGAGACTGGTCATCTGGATGAAGGTGTAGTCCCTTTTCTGTGCAGGCCAGCCTCGGTATCTGTGCAGCCCCGCTCCTGGTCCTCCTCTGCGTGCTCCATAGCCCTCTCCTCGAAAGGAGTCAAGGTGCTTTGTTCTGGCATTCCACTGCCCATTTTCTATCTCTCCGCTTATGGACTATGTTCTCCTGCAGGAACACAAAAAGGGACAATGTGAGCCAGTCACCTGGAAGGTCAGAGATTGAGGACTACTGACACTTGTGGGCATTGCCGTTAAGCAAGGAAGGGGTTCTGAGGAGTTGTTGGGAAGGTTTTGATGATTCTGGTAGGGGTCGGGTGGTGTGAACCTGTGAGGTGGTGGCATGTGGGTTCTACGTGGCATTCCGGGGGTAGACGGAAGAGCTGATTTCCAAGGGAGACAGGAGACACTTACCCTTGCTGATCGCAGTAGGCCATTTCATATTTTGCTGCATTGAACTTCAGTCCTCTTGGTTAGACAGCTGGCCATTGTTGCCACTGTCTCCCAGGTGGGATTGGTGACCTTGCAGGAGGACCTCCCATGGATAAAATGTGGCCCACCTGTCCTCCATGGCATCCATCAATTGAGTGAGGGTCCCCTCCAAAAACCATGGAGCTAGTCTTCGAGCTGCGATCCTTCTGGTTTGGCTGTGAGCAACTGCTGCAGAGCCATTTAAATGCAGCAGCCACTTGACTGAAGTGCTTAGATGACGAGTCAGACTCTTTGTGCCTGAGATGCGGCGTATTTCATATGGGGCAAATTTTTTTATTCAAAGTGCCTAAACATTGCAAAAAGATTGTGTCGTCAGTGTCGGTGGGATTCACATCGATTTTCCAGCCACAAAGTACACTTTCCCATTTTTCTGGAAGATTCCGCCCCATTGCTTTGCCCTGAGGCCAACTTTGTGAAAACTTTACCCTTTAGCGCACGATCTAACGGCCTCATCGCGCCCAACTCAGGACGTGACGAAGCCAGTAAATCGCATAAGAGACGGGCAGGCATGCGGCGCAGTGGCTAGCACTGCAGCCTACGGCGCTGAGGACCCGGATTTGAATCCTGGGCACTGGGTCACTGTCTGTGTGGAGTTTGCTCATTCTCCCTGTGTCTACGTGGGTTTCACCCCCACAACCCGAAGATGTGCAGGTTAGGTGGATTGGTCACGCTAAATTGCCCCTTAATTGGGAAAAAAAAATTGGGTACTCTAAATTTATATTTTTTAAAAATGCATGAGAGGCCTCTCATAGGATTTACACCCGCTCATTTAACCAAAGCATGGGACCTAATGGCCTCACCTCGGAGATCCCGAGCGGGTGCTGTTTAGCACTGGTTTCCACAAACGTGGACCAGGCATACTGGCACTTGCGGGGGTCTCCCAGGCGATTGAAAGCCTGTGGGTCATTGCTCTGGAGAGGGTGGTACCCTGGCACTCTAAATGCCACCCAAGCACCATGGCACCCTGGCAATGCCAACTGGGCACCCTGGAAATGCCACCCAAGGTGGCATTTTGCCCAAACTGGGGACGGGTCTGGGGATGCCCTGCCCTTATGAGATGGGCTGTGGGGAGCTCGAGGACCCCATAATTGGTACGCTGTGGCTTTGGGAGGGTCCAGAGACCATGGTAGGGGGCCAAGAGATCGGGTTCTCTTGGGGCTGAGTGTGGCCCTGGCGGGACGTTCCTCACTGAAGCCCAAAAACAAAGCAGAGTCCTGTTTAATAACGTCCTGTTCTTGACGCTGCAGATTTTCACAGTAACATCACTGCAGTGTTGATGTAAGCCTATTTGTGACACTAATGAAGTTTATTATTATTATTAAGCACCGGGAAACACTCTGCTAAACTCATCCATTCTGCGTCATTTCCATTAAATCGCACCCTTAGTGTTTGGTTACTTCAAATCATGTGAACATGAGCATCCTCTTTGGTTCAATAAGCTGGCAAGTATTGAGGCTAAAACTTTATTTCATAATTATAAATTTTTCTCACAGAATTGAGTCCGTTTGAATCAAGTGCCTGTCTCTGTCCCTCTGTCAAGGGGAACATCAATAGCAGAGGCACAATTCAGAACATGCTTTTGTTTCAGTCGATGCTCTTGGTGTCTATTCTTTCAGAAAAATTATTTTTCTAGATTTAATTTCTCGCCTTTTACCATTGAGTAGGCTGACCCATCTTGAAAACAAATAATTCTACGATATTACCAAATGACATGACTGCAGATGCTGTAAATCTGAAATCAAAAGAGAAAATGTTGGGAATACTCATCAGGCAGAGTCTGTGGAGATATTTCTAATGAAAGGTCATTGGTCTGAACTGTTATCTCCGACTGGAATTCTCTGGCCATTCACTGGAAGCGGGATTCTCTGGTCTCGCTGGCAGATCACCCTCGCCCATGGGCTTTCGGGGAGCGAGGGGTGGCTTAAATGGGAAATCCCATTGACCGCGGTGAGAACAGAGTATCCCGCTGCCAGTGAATGGTGCATCGCCTCCCGTCACCGGGAAACATATGCTTGGGAGGCTGGAGAATCCAGTCTTTGGCCAATTGGCCATTTTGATATTTTCAAACAGCAGGCATGGGGAACATGCCGTGCCTGGAACATGTCAGGATGGACCTGGTAGGCACATGACAGGCAGTCATCATGGCTAATGGAGGCACGAGCCAACCAATATGAAATGAAAATCGCTTAGTGTCACAAGTAGGCTTCAAATGAAGTTACTGTGAAAAGCCCCTAGTCGCCACATTCCGGCGCCTGTTCGGGGAGGCTGTTACGGGAATATAAAGGATGGACAATCATGCCGAGAAGCTATTGCCATTGTTGGTACTGAGGGCCTTGTATTTTTCACCAGCATGAGGTCGGCTTCCTGACAGCAGCGTCCGGCTACTGGCTTCACCTGGGCAGGAGATGTTGGTCCATAAATTGCTGCATAAACAACCACCAACTCAGGAACTGGAGGAGGGAATAGTGTGCACTGACATTGGGAGGATCAATAAGGAGGATCCTCATCAGAGGTCAGGAGGAAGCTACCAGAGTACAAAGAGGGGTTGCATGGAGAATATGTACTATCCATGACATTGGTGGACCACCCAAGATTCAACTCTTCAGTTGACATAGCATTAGTGCAGAAGAAGACTGCACCTATCCAGGCAGATGTCCTTGGATTTGTCCTATGGTGCATAGTGACCAGGTGTCTCACAGCCCCCATGGTCATCCCCTACCTGAAGTTGTCAAAGCTGCTGTCATCCTGCATCTGGTCATTCCAGATATCAACTGGGGACCTGGTTGGCACGTTGCAATTATCAGGCAGGTTACAGATGCCCTATGCCAGTGGGCGGAAGAATACATGCATTTTGACACAGGTGGATCAGTGAAGACACAGGGGCTTTTGACTTTGCCACCATCGATGGAGTCCCCTAGATCCAGGGGATTGTTGATTGTACCTACATAGCAATCAGATCACCAACCGACTCGCCAGCCAGATTCCGCAACAGAAAAGGAATCCAAGAATTTCCAGCTTGTCTGCGACCACAGGCAACGTATCTTGGAGGTCTGCACTCAGGTCCTGGGCAGTTGTCAAGATTTCTTCAACCTTCGAGAGTATCAGGTGTGGCACCTCTTCAGGCCAACATCCAGAATCTAGGGATACATGCTGGAGGTTATCCCGTGAGGAGGTGTTTCTGATGCCTGTCTGGTACCCTGATGCCAAAGCGGAGAGGCACTCCAACCAGTGCCATCTACTTACACAAGACTGCATTGACAAGTTGCAGATACACTTCCATTGCCTTGATCGGTTGGTGTTCCCCAGTACAGGCCAGCCTGAGTATCTCCTATTGTGGTTATCTGCTGTGGGCTCTACAGCATGTCTATTCACAGAGGCCTATGTTTGAAATAGTAGGAGAGAATGGTACACTACTCTTCTTCAGAGAATGACTCGCAAGAAGAAAAAGAGGAGGATGATGAGAACGAAGGAGGCCCTGCGGAGGAATCAGTGAGGCTTTTGACAAGGTTTCCCATGGGAGACTCATCAGGTGAGAGCCCTTGGGATCCAGGGCAATTTGGCAAATTAGATCCAAAATTGGCTTAGTGGCAGGAGGCAGAGGGTGATGGTTGAAGGTTGCTTTTGTGACTGGAAGCCTGTGTCCAATGGTGCACAGTAGGGATCGGTGCTGGATCCCTTGCAGTGTACATTAATGATCAGGATGTGATAGTATTGGATTTGATTTATCGTCACGTGTACTGAGGTAACAGTGAAAAGCATTGTTCTGTGAACAGTCCAGACAGATCGTTCCGTACATGAAAAAACATAGGACATACATGGGTGTGGTTAGTAAGTTTGCAGATGACACAAAAATTGGTGGTGTGGTAAATAGCAAGGAGCAAAGCCTTAGGTTACAGGATGCCAGGCTTGTAAGAAATGCCGAACAGTTGCAAATGGAAATTTATCCTGAAAAGTACGAGGTGATGCTTTTTGCGAGGACGAACAAGGCAAGGGAATGCACAATGAATGGTAGGAAGCTAGGAAGTACAGAGGATCAGAGAGACTTGGGGTGCATGTCCATAGATCCCCGACTGCAGCAGATAAGGTGATTAAGAAGGCATATGGGATACTTGCCTTTATTACCTGAGACATAGAATGTAAGAGCAGGGGGGTTATCTTGGAGCTGTATAAAACACTCATTAGGTCACTGCGAGAATACTGTGTGCAGTTCTGGTCACCAAACTATAGGAAGGATGTGATTGCACTTGAGAGGGTGCAGAAGAGATTCAGCAGGGTGTTACCTGGGCTGGAGCATTTCACCTATGAAGAGAGGCTGGTTAGGCTGGGGATGTTTTCCTTTGTAGCCATCTGGGATGGCCACTTCCAGAATACAAAATGGACACTCGCAACAAATGTAGGGAACCATGGACAATGTTAGGAAAGCAAGCAGGCACAGAGCCTGTATGCATATTGGAAAGGCAGCACCCAGACGGGACTCAAACTGTAGGTCAATTAACATATTGATGGCCCATTTCCGGGAACAAAGGAAAGACACTCAAACAACTGATACTGCTCCAGACATCCCAGCACCAGTTCCCCAAACCGAAAGCGCAAACAAAGCCAGGCCAATGGCCACCAAAGACACGCCCAGCCATCAGGGCGCCCACCCCTTTATTGGTAAAGATCAATACCAGTGATCAAAATGCGGCCCAATTAATTGGGGCCAAGCTTAAGGCCCGCCTAAAAGGGCGCGAAGCCCCTCCGGGTATAAGAAGAAACCCCCGAGAGAGAATCGCTCTCTTGGAATTGGCTCTCAAAGCGGAGAGACTCTTCCACCAGCTGCACCAGAAGCAAGTAAGTCCAAGGTCAACGCTCGCTACCAGACGGACGACCTTAGCTGTTCTCCTGTACCTCTTCGAACCCAGCAGCCTCAGATCCAAACAACGGCCATTGTTCCTCTGACTGTGTGGGCACCCGAAGCTAAGTATGGGCGTTAGCGTTAAAGATAGTCCAGTTTGTAGTACTTTGTGCATGTGTAGATCTTACTGTGTGTGTAAATAAACAGTATTGACTTTGAACTAACTAACTGGTGTATTGGCTTTTTGATCAATATTCGGGTTTGAACCTTGTGGCGGTATCGAGAGATACCTGGCGACTCTAAAGCAAACATAATTAGGATTAAGGAAGGCGACCATATTGACCGCCATATTCAGAACCAAATAAATATAGCAACACCTTAGAGCACAGAAGACTGACAGGGGAACTGACTGAGGTATACAAAATTATTCGGAATGTAGATTGGATAGATAGGGGAAAATGTTTCCCTTTAGCAGAGTGGTCAATTCCTAGGGGGCATTCATTTCAGGTAAGGAGCAGAATTTTCAGAGGGGACTTGAGGAAAGACTTATTCACCCTGAGGGTGGTGGGAATTTTGAACTCACTGCCTTAAAGGGTAGTAGAGTTGGAAAACCTCACAACATTTAAGAAGCATTTGGATGAGTACTTGAAATGCCATTGCATACAAGGCAATGGACCAAATGCTGGAAAATGGGACTAGAATAGATAGGTGCTTGCTGGCCAGTGCAGACATGATGGACCAAAGGGCCTCTTTCTGTGCGGTAAAACTATATGACTTATTACTCTGTGGAGAAAGGCTGCTACAATGCCACAGGCCTCATGGTGATCAGCAGACTGGCAAGACAGTAAGGACCACACAATGTGGCAATATTTCATCTGAGTGGCTCCCAGGCCTATATCACATAAGTCGCAATCTGACATTGAGCCACTGAGACATGTTTTCCAGTCAGCACACACATATGGATACGTCTATTGCCACCTACTGATGCGGAGTATGGAGTACCCCACCTCACAGACCCGCACCAGAACAAATCCCTTGCCCTCCTGCCTCCTTCTCCCTTTATATTTTTCTCGGTCCCCACCACAATCTGTGAAGTTGACCACAGAAGTCTGAGCAATCAAACAATATTTTCATAACTACAAATATTTATGAGAATACAAATAAAGCAAACAAACACTCACTCAGTCACTACTCTCTCTCTCTCTTCCTCACACCCCTCGACAGCGAGCTTTTTCATCCTCACCATGGACCCTGCAACACCTGCCAGTACCGTAACATCCAACTGCTTCTGGCCTCGCAGTGAGTCTCTCCCTCCCCAGGCCCAGCACGGAGTGAGTCTATCTCTCTCTTGCCTGGCCTGGTCCGGCCTAGCAGCGGGCCGCTCCCTCTTTCTGGTATGGAGCAAGTCTCTCCCCACTTCTCTGGAGCACACTTGTTGTCGCCAGTGACGCTGCTCCTCCAATCACAGGCAGCTTGAGTCTATCACCAGCAAATGTGGGAGAGGTGTAGCTTGTGATTTGAGGAGCAGTTTCTTTCTGAATCTTCCACTGCACTTACTGGCATTTTGAAAATGACTTCCGGGGTCAATAATGGTGGGCTCCGCTGGACACATCCTGCCTGTGGGCGATGCATTCGACAAACCTGTCCCAAAGTGTTTTGCAGCCCATTACGTACCTTGGAGATGTAATTACTGTTTTAATATTGGTTATGCAGCAGTCAATTTGTGCATAGCTAGATTCTACAAACATAAATGTATCAATGACCAGATAATTTGTTCTTAGTAATCTTGGTTGAGGGAAAAATATTGACCAGGACACCAGAGAACTCTTATCTTCCAAATCATCCCTTAGGATCATTCATGTCTACCTGATGGGGCAGGTGGTCCTCAGTTTACCCCCTCTGCAGAAATTCTCCTGATGTGCTGTCAAAAATGTTTTCAATAATGAATGAGAAGGATAGTTCCTCAGCAGCTCCAGGCTATACCCACAGTTTAATGTGACAGACAAGGTAATAGGAATGACTGAAACACAGGAATAAAAGTAATATCATCTTTCTCCCAGCATTTAGATTCATGGAAACGTCCAATGTTGTATACTTTTCATAAATATCACTTTTGCTTAACCCTGTCGGAAACTAGATCAATCCAGTTCTGGAAATTAGCAGAAGCAGAAAGCACATGCACTAAAATATCAGTTCATCAGAGGATTATAGTCAGTCAATAACTACTAACTCATTTAGAAGAATCCTATTTTTTAACAAAGCAATGAATAATCCTGGCAGCAGCACCTCTCAGCCTCTCCAGCAAGATTTAGCTGATCTCAAAGTGTTCTCCAATACTCTGCGGGTTCAATTCCCGTACCAGCTGAGGTTATTCATGAAGGCCCTGCCTTCTCATCATTGCCTCTTGTCTGAGATGTCGCGACCCTCAGGTTAAATCACCACCAGTCAGCTCTCAGAGGGGAGAGAAACCTAAGGTCCTCTGGGACAGTGGTGACATTTACATTTATTTTACCACCTGCAAGGATGATGTGTTCTTAACCACAGGCAGGATGGAAGAGAGTTAAAACGTTACGTACACCCCCTCCCATTTACACTGATGTCATATTTTCTAACAGCATCTATTTTCTTGACAGTCGTTTAATTTTATTTGCATTATATTTTGTTTCTTGAAAAGTCATCATCAATGATAATTGAAGCAACACTAGTTGCAGCAATTGCATTCACATATCGCCTTTAACACAGCAAAACATCCCAAGGTGCTTTAAAAGAGCATTATCAGAAAAAATTGGAAGCTGGACCACATTGGAGATTTCCGATAGCTAGCTGATCAAAGGCTTGGCCACAGGGATAGGTTTTAAGGATCATCTTCAAGGATGGAAAAGAGTAGAAAGGTGGATAAGTTTTGAGAGAGAATTGTAGTCCGACTTGGGTCACTGTCTGTGCGGGGAGACGCAGCAGCTGAAGTCATGGCCAATAATTTGTGTGATGAAGGATATAAGAGATACACAAGAAGCTAAAACTGGAGAAACACAGATCTCTTGGATGATTGTAGTGCCGGAGGAGGTTACAGAGATAGGGAGAAGCACGGCCATGGAAGAATCAGAAAACAAGGAGGAAAATTCTAATTTGAGGCACAACTGAACCAGGGCTCAGTCTCCAACAAGAGAGGGTCTTAACATCTCCTTGTGACATTCAGTTGGATTACCATCGCTGAATACCCCATCATCAACAGTTTAGGAGTCACCATTGACTTTAACTTAATGAGCCACATAAATATTGTAGCTACAAGAGCAGGTCAGTGGATGGGAATACTGGGGTGAGAAACTCAACTCCAGGCTCCCCAAAACAATTCCACTATCTACAAGACACAAGTCAGGAGTGTGATGGAATATTCTCTGCTTGCCTGGATGATTGCAACTCCAACAACGCTCAAGAAGTACAATACGATTCAGAACAAAGCAGCTTGCTTGATTGACACCCCATTCAGCACCTTAAACTTACCATCCCTTCACCACCAGCTCACTGTGGCTACAATGTGTAATATCTTCAAGATGCACTGCAGAAACACACCAAGGTTTCTTTGCCAGCAGCTTCCAAAACTGTAATCCCCACCACCCGAGAATCACAAGAGCAGCAGGTACATGGAAACATACATATTCCCTTCCAAGCCACACACCATCTTGACTGTGGAGCTTTATCATCATTCCTTCATCGTCCTTCATTGAAAGTATTGGAACTGTCTACTTAAGAACACTATGGGTGCGATTCAGTGGACAGAACGGGCAGCACGGTAGCATTGTGGATAGCACAATTGCTTCACAGCTCCAGGGTCACAGGTTTGATTCCGGCTTGGGTCGCTGTCTGTGTGGTGTCTGCACATTCTCCCCGTGTGTGCGTGGGTTTCCTCCGGGTGCTCCGGGTTCCTCCAAAGATGTGCAGGTTAGGTGGATTGGCTATGATAAATTGCCCTTAGTGTCCAACATTGCCCTTAGTGTTGGGTGGGGTTACTGGGTTATGGGGATTTGGTGGAGGTGTTGACCTTGGGTGGGGTGCTCTTTCCAAGAGCCGGTGCAGACTCGATGGGGCGACTGGCCTCCTTCTGTACTGTAAATTCTATGATAAAAGTTTGGTCCGCTTTTGGGCACATTAAGTGGGGTGTTTCTCAGTGGCTGCAGTGCCAATAAACACCTTGCTCTTCAATGGTACACTGCCATTTTATTTGGCCTCCGAGAGTTTCTTCCCACCAAGGGCGCACTTAAAGGGATTTCCTGCTGGCGAGCTGATCTCATCAGAGGAACAACTGTCCTCAGATTTGACACCATTTTGACTGGCAGTCTCAATCTTCCCACCCCTTTCAGTCCCCTCCCACTTATTTGACACCCCCCTTTCACCCCCCAACCTTCCCCAGGCCCCTGGGCACCCCACTCATCCTCTCTAATTGGCAAGGACCAGTCCGATCGCTGACAGTGCCAGCCTGGCACCCTGCCAGGGTGGCACTGCCATGATGCCTGGGCAGTACTGCCAGGGTGCCAGGCTAGCAATGCCTGGATGCTAGGGGTGTGCCAGAGTACCACTCTGCCCTGTCCCCAACCACCTGGTTGTCTGCAATAGTCTATGAGACCCCTATGAGGTTATGTTATGCCTGGTTCATGTTTGTGTGGACCAGTAGTAAATGGCGCCCTGGCGAGGTCTCACAGTCGATTCCTGGGCAGCAGGTAAATTCAGCTCATTTAAATATGCAAATCTAGATCTCGCCCAGCGAGGGTGAGATCCAGATCGCCTCAAGTGACCTGCAATCGGCCCACGCGGAGCCCAATTTGGGGTTCTCGCGTGATTCACCCATTGACCCCGGATCTGTGACGGGTGCAACGGGGTCGCTGAATCGCGCCCTATGTGTACCTACACCTGATGGACTGCATCAATTCAAGAAGGGAGCTCATAACCAGCTTCTCAAAAGCAACGTTGGATGGGCAACAAATGATGTTCTTACCAGTGATGCCCATATCCTGAGAAAGAATGTTTGAAAAGATTTATTTGCCCAGTTCCACATTCTTTGATATACATCCCGAACAAAATTTCCAATTGACCTTACCTCAACAGTTTTTAGGGAGAATGAATTCCAGGGGCGGGATTCTGTCAGCCCTGGGCCAGGCCGGAGAATCCCTGCGATCCCTGCCACTCCGCCCCGACGGCGGTTGCGATTCTCCACAGAGCATGGCTGGCGCGGCGCCCATTGGGCGCTGTTCTACGCGGCCGGCCCGCGGATTCTTGGGCCGGGATGGGCCAAGCGGCTGTCGTGGAAACGCTGAGTCCCGCCGACGCCGCCCACACCTGCTCCCAGCCGGCGGGAACACAGCGTGGAAGGGTCGGGTGGCGGCCTGTGGGGGGGGGGGGGGGCCGGGAGGGGGGCTCCGACCTCGGGGGGGGGGGGGGGGGCGCCCGATGCGGCCTGGCCCGCGGTCGGGGCCCACCGATCGGCGGGCCGGCCTCTCTGGCTGGGGGACGCATTTCCAACGCGCCGGCCCCTGTAGTCCTGCGCCATGTTGCATCGGGGCCAGCGTGTTGAAGGAAGCCATTGCGCATGCGCGCGTTGGCGCCGGCGCCACTGCGCATGTGTGCGTTGGGGCCAGCGCCATTGCGTATGCGTGGATCCCGCGGCGCCCAGTTCACGCGGGTCTCGGCAGCTGGCGCGCCGTGAACCGCTCCAGTGCCATGCTGGCACCCTGGGCGCGATTCTCCACTCCCGCGCCGGTTGGGAGAATCGTCTGGGCCGCCAAAATTTCCCGCGACGCCGGTCCGATGCCCTCCCACGATTCTCCCAAGCGACGGGAAAGGCCCCGTCGGGTTCCGCGGGCCGCAGGTCGGAGAATCACCCGAGACACCCAAAATGGCGATTCTCCGGCACCCCTGCTATTCTCAGGCCCGGATGGGCCAAGCGGCCAGCCCAAAACGGCGGGTTCCCCCTGGCGCCGTCCACACCTGGTCGCTGCCGTCGGGAACAGTGCGGGAACGCTGGGGGGGGCGGCCTGCGGTGGGGGGGAGGGGGGATCCTGTACCGGGGGGTACCTCAAATGTGGGGTGGCCCGCGATCGGTGCCCACTGATCGTCGGGCCGTCCTCTCTGAAGGAGGACCTCCTTCCTTTCGCAGTCCCGCAAGATTCGTCTGCCATCTTCTTGCGGGGCGGACTCGGAGAGGACGGCAACCACGCATGCGCGGGTGACGCCAGTTATGCGGCGCCGGCTGCGTCATGTATGCGGCGCCGCCTTTACGCGGCGACAAGGCCTGGCGCGTGTTGATGATGCGGCCCTGCTCCTAGCCCGTTATCGGGCCCTTAATCGGTCGGGATAGGGGCCATTTCACCTCATTG
Source organism: Scyliorhinus torazame (assembly GCF_047496885.1). Classification (NCBI taxonomy): domain Eukaryota; kingdom Metazoa; phylum Chordata; class Chondrichthyes; order Carcharhiniformes; family Scyliorhinidae; genus Scyliorhinus; species Scyliorhinus torazame. The sequence continues at coordinate 217,366,397 of NC_092712.1, forward strand.
TGAACCTCAACGGCGTTCACGACGGCGTGGGCACTTCGGCGCGGGAGTGGAGAATCCCGCCCCCTGTAGGGGCCAGAATTAGTCCTGGGAGCGGGTCGTTTACACCGTCGGAAAACGCGACGGCGTTTACGACGGCGTGGACACTGCTGCGGGATGAGAGAATCCCGCCCCAAATTTGTACAAACCTATGTGTGAAGAAATGCTTCCTGACATTGCCTCCCAACTGCCTCAGTCTAACTTGTTCTGGAGTTCCCAACCAAAGGCAATAATTTCTCTCTCTACCTTGCCAAATTCTTTGATCATCTAAACACCAACCAAATTGTCCTTTAATCTTCCATTCTCAAGCCAAGTCGGTGTAACTTGCCCACGTAGTTCAACCATTTTAGCCTTGGTGTTATTTTGTGAAATCTGTGCTGTAGTCCTCCCGAGGAAAGTATCTCCACCATGAATTATGATGCATGAAACTGAATGTAGCCTTCCAGATTCCCCATTCACTGCTTGCTGTTAATTTATATTTGATTATGCTTCTGTAACTCTTTGAACTTTTATTACATTAAAGGTGTAATATAAATGCAAGTTGTTGCTGTGAGTTTAAATCACAGCACATAGGCAGACTGGCAGTTATAGGATTCATGATCCCATAATGTTTTCAATCACTTTTTAGATAAGTGCTTTCAGCTAGTGGTGGTGCTGGTAACAGTAACAGTTTACAATTATATAGCAACTTTAATGTAAACCCAAGGTGCTTCACAGGAGTACAATCAGACTAAAATTGACAATGAGCTAAAGAGGGAGACATTCTATCGTCCCAAACTCATCCATAGCTCTACTCCTCGTGTTCCAACGAGAAGCAAGTCCCATTCATCCATCAGCCCTGTGCCCATTGTCTCTTGGTTTGACAAGGACTTGATTTTAAACCCCACATTGCAGTTTGCCTCCACTGTCTTGCCCCTCCCTATCTCAGTAATGAATTCCAGCTCCATAACAATCTGAAATCTCTGCACTGCTCCAGTCTGAACTCTTGCACAACCCTGATTTTAATTGCACCATTATAGCAGCCTTCAGCTGCTTCAACCCTAAGCCCTAGACTTCCCACGTTAAATCTCTCTGTCCCTCCAGCTCTTTCTCTCGCTCCTCCTTTAAGATATCCTTAAAGCTTACCAGGACTTGAACAGAAAAATCAAAACGGACACATCAGTGCCAAAGGAGGTCTTTAGCACTGTCAGAGCTGCTATTTTATGAATGAGAAGTTAAACCAAGTCCCCCTTCTGCCCTGTCAGACAGTTGTGAAAGTTCTCACTGTACAATGTTGAACAAGATGTTGAACATCTTGCCAAGGTCATCCCCACACCCCCACTACTTGCCTTCAAACAACCGCGCAACCTCAAACAAACCATTGTTTGCAGCAAACTACCCAGCCTTCAGAACAGCGGCCACGACACCACACAACCCTGCCAAGGCAATCTCTGCAAGACGTGCCAGATCATCGACATGGGTACCACCATTACACGTGAGAACACCATCCACCAGGTACGCGGTACATACTCGTGTGACTTGGCCAACATTGTCTACCTCATACGCTGCAGGAAAGGATGTCCCGAAGCATGGTACATTGGCGAGACCATGCGACAACGGACGAACGGACATCGTGCGACAATCGCCAAGCAGGAATGTTCCCTTCCAGTCGGGGAACACTTCAGCAGTCAAGGGCATTCAGCCTCTGATCTCCGGGTAAGCGTTCTCCAAGGCGGCCTTCAGGACGCGCGACAACACAGAATCGCCGAGCAGAAACTTATAGCCAAGTTCCGCACACATGAGTGCAGCCTCAACCAGGACCTTGGATTCATGTCGCATTACATTCATCCCCCACCATCTGGCCTGGGCTTGCGAAATCCTACCAACTGTCCTGGCTTGAGACAATTCACGCCTCTTTAACCTGGGCTTACCCCTATCTGTGGATCTGTAAAAAATAAAAAATTTGTAAAGACTTAATTCCCTGCAAATGCTCACATTCAAAGCATTGTCTTGCATCTTTGACTTTGTCTATATATATGTTTCTGGAACCTACTTCTTCATTCACCCGAGGAAGGAGCAGTGCTCCGAAAGCTAGTGATTTGAAACAAACCTGTTGGACTTTAACCTGGTGTCGTAAGACTTCTTACTATGTTGAAGGGGGCAGGGATGTTATCCCTGTCAGACCTTTATCCCTCAATCACCATAACAAGAAAAACTGGTTATCTGTCTTTATCACAAAGTTATCTGTGGGAGTTTGCAGTGCACAATTTGGCCATTGAATGTCCCATAGTATAGCAGCGACTGCACTCCAAAAGGTTCCTCATTGGCTGTTAAGCACTTTGGGACATCCTGATGCTGTGAAAGTACTATGTAAACGGCAGCCTTTTCTATTTTACCTCTTTGCCCAAGTTTTTGATCAGCTGTCTTAATACAACCTTTAGTTGCTCAGGGTCAAATTGTTGTTAGGACAGGTGACTAAATACTTGATCAAAGAGATAGGTTTTTAAAAGCAGCTTAAAAGAAAGACTGAAGGGGGGGAAGCAAGCACGTTTTCAGAGGGAATTCCATGTTTAGAGCCACCATGACTGAAAGCACAGCTGCCAAATAGTAGCGTGGAGGAGGCTGAAGAGCTCAAAGCTTCTCTGAAGAGGTCAAGCACCCCTGCTGACTAGGGAGAGTCCCTGGTTTGTTACCAATCAAAATGGAAAGCATATATTTGGGAAGCCGCTGGAACACAAAGAAGCGGAGATGAGGTTGCGCAAACCTCCAAACGACTTATCTACCCAACCTTGCAGACATCACCTGCCCTGCATGCGGCAGAGACTGCAGATTGTGTATCGGACTTATCAGTCATCCCAGAATCCAGTGGGACCAAAACATCCTCGATCCTGAGGGACTGCCTAAGAAGGAGGCGGAAGGGGGGAAGGGGGTGGGGGGGAGGTGGTGGGGGTAGGGGTGAGTAAGAAGCCAGAGATGCAGGAAATCAGAATTCTTGGTGGGGTTGAAGAGCTTTAGGCAGTTACAGAGATTGGGAGAGGTGAGGCCATGAAGGGATTTGAACAGAAAGAAGAGGATCCTAAATTTGAGAGGTTGCTGAATTAGGAGGAAATGTCGGGTCCCCGAGCACAAGGAAAAGGATCCAGTGCTAGTTAGGATCCAGGCAGTAGAGAATTAGATCCACTCAAGTTTATGGAGAGTGTAAAATAGGATGCCATCTAGACCATCATTGGATTAGTTGAATCTGGAATTAAAGAGAACAGAGATGAGGGTTTCAGCAGCAGATGGACTGAGTTAGGGAGAAGATGGGCAATATTACAGAGATAGACCGTGACAGACTCTGTGATGGTAGCTTTGGGTCAGATAGGATAATTTGGTTCAATCTGTGACATAGGCCATGGAACTTGAGGGCATTATTAGCTAAATAACAGGTTAATTTTTGCACTGAAGATACTGTAAATGTGATTAAATATATTGAGCAAAGACGAAAAAGGAACTCAAATATTTCTATTGTTTCAGAAATAATCTGTTTTATCTGCAATAATCTGTTCTTACTTTCAGAGTAGCCAGGAAATGTGGATGCACAGGTTATTCAGTGTCCTATCAGTTGTAATAGTCGCCTCAGGCAGCTAAACTTAATATAGTGTGACATGTCAGCTAATTTGCAGCATTACTATGCCACTTATAATAACTGACAGCTATTGTATAATCAGGATTACTGGTTTTTGTGAACAACCTCATTTCCACTCAATGCTTTGTCCGTACTGTGTTGAACTGTGGGGAAAGAATCCAAGCACCACATTTGCACAAGTTATCAAACTGATGCAAGGCACTAAACGGCGCCTGCTCGGGGTTTCCGAGGCAAGGCCGTCAGATCCCGTGTCTTTTGTAACTCTGGTGCAGACATATTCAAGTGAGCCTAACTGCTCTCTTGAATATACAAATCAGGATCCCGCCTATTGTGGGCGGAATCCAGATCGTGATTTCGCAAGGCATGAGGCTGGTAAATCTTGCGAGAGATTTGACGGCCTGAAGGCTGTGTTAACCAGTGCTCCTGTGTTGGCCACCCCAAATTACACAAAACCATTCAAAGTGGCTGTCGATGCGAGCGATGTGGGCGTAGACGACGAAGGAATAGAGCGGCCTATTAGATATTTTTACATACAAGAAATTGAATGATCACCAGAGGAAGTACTCAACAATTGAAAAGGAGACTTTGAGCTTGGTGCTGGCTTTGCAACATTTTAACATTTATGTTACCAGCAATCCGTCTGAAACAATTATATATACTGATCATAATCCATTGATGTTTTTGGAGCGATTCGGGAATAAAATGCCAGACTGTTTCGATGGAGTTTATTGTTACAGCCATTTCATTTAAGAATTATGCATGTGGCAGGACGAGACAATGTGATAGCCGATGCTATGTCACGAATATGGTGAAGAGAAGCAGGTTCGGTGATGGAAGAAGAAGTAAAATGGACTCTAGTATTATCAATGTTTGCCTGTTTTGTTTTTGTTTATTGTCAATTGTTCTTACTGGAAAAGTGGAAAAGTGAAAAATTAAACCATCATTGAAGTTGATGGGTTTTTTTTTTCTTGGGGGGAGGTGTCATGTGTCATGGGAGTGTCCCTTTAAGAAATGTTTTTGTCTCATCACATGGCTTCAGTGATGTCATTGTGTGGGTGGAGCTGGGCTGCGGCTCTGAGTTTTTACTTTCGTTTTGTAGTTGGGAGCTGGCTGTGGCTCTGAGTTTTTTTTGCTTTGAGTTTGACCTGGTTTTGTATTGCACAGGTTGGAAAGAAGTGTCTCTCTATCTTCAGTTTAAAAGCTGTTTCCAGATTACTTGATAACTTAAAAGTGATAACTGTTTTCTGGAAGTAATTCAAACCTGGTGTTTTGGAAAGGAAATAGATGTATCCATACCAAGTCTTAAAGATACTAAGCGTGCCGTGTGTTGGGCCACACCTTTGAAAAGGATCTTGTTACTAAATTGGAACAGTTAAAGGGGGGAATTTATTAAGGGTGATACATGGATTACTGTAGCTGTGTGGGGTATTTATGTTCGTAGTTGATAAAAATGCTTACTGTGTGTGTTTATAAAAATGTTAAGTTTTTACAAAATAAATTTGTAGAATAAAGCTTGTTTTTGATTAAAAGTGTTTAAGGCCTCTGTTGAATAACACCTGAAAGGCAGGCCCTTGTGCTCATCACAACCAAAATCGATAAACAGTTGTACGTCAGGTGAACTCCATGATATACTTTGGAGTTTTCTAAACCCTGGCCCATAACATTGACCACCAGGAAAATAGTCTACACTTGTTTGAATAATACACCAGGGTCTTTAATATCCAACCTGAAACACGAAACAGAGCCTGAATTTAACATCTGAGGAACACAAAGAGAGAAATACAGAAAGAGAAAAGCAGCAAGACCGAGAGGGAGGAAAAAACAGCACCAGAGCTGGGGAGAGAGCTGAAAGGGTAACCGAGGAGTGAAATAGCTGGAGAGAGGAACCATAAAAACTAGAGGGAGATCAATCTTTCAATTGAAAACATTCATACATATTTTCAGTTTGGAGATTCCAACGACTTGATATGCTATGTTCTGGAGTATGTCTCACAAACTAGAGACAAGAATGCTGCCAACTGAGGCAAGCTGACACACCAGAGATGCACTGCAGCCTGTGGAATTGTACCCCAATAAGAGCCAACACCTTCAAGGGAAAGAATGATTCCAATAGACAGATTAAAAAGCAGGGCTGGATTTGGAAATGCAGTTGACCATTGCACTGCCCTTTCATTTTTCGGGCTCGCACTCAAATCCAAGCTGGACTCATGGAATGAAAGTCTTTCCTATCTGTTAGCTGTTAAATGACCGTTCCAAAGTGTATTAGAGAAATTTCAAAAACATATTTTTAGCGCATTTGATTCCAGAGCACAAAATTGAACCAAATTGGCGTAAATGGTGGGATTGGGCTGGTTTAGCACACAGCTAAAGAGCTGTCTTTGAAAGCAGACCAAGGCAGGCCAGCAGCACGGTTCAATTCCCGTACCAGCCTCCCTGAACAGGCGCTGGAATGTGGCGACGAGGGGCTTTTCACAGTAACTTCATTGAAGCCTACTTGTGACAATAAGCGATTTTCATTCATTTCATTTCTCCATTTTTGAAACTAAGGGTGCGATACCCCATCCACACTGCGCAGGACAAGCATCTCGCTGCGGCACAGAGTGGCCGGTGAAAGCCGGGAGACCCCGTTCCCGGGATCTACTTGGCTCGCAATGCCTCGCGAGATTCAGCACAATCTCCCTAGACAATAGAACATTACAGCGCAGTACAGGCCCTTCGACCCTCAATGTTGCGCCGACCTGTGAAACCAATCTAAAGCCCATCTACACTATTCCATTATCATCCATATGTTTATCCAATGACCATTTAAATGCCCCAAATGTTGGTGAGTCCACTACTGTTGCAGGCAGGGCATTCCATGCCCCTACTACTCTCTGAGTAAAGGACCAACCTGTGACATCTGTCCATATCTATCTCCCCTCAATTTCAAGCTACGTCCCCTCATGCTAGCCATCACCATCCGAGGAAAAGGGCTCTCACTGTCCACCCTATCTAATCCTCTGATCATCTTGTATGCCTCTATTAAGTCACCTCTTAACCTTCTTCTAACGAAAACAGCTTCACGTCCCTCAGCCTTTCCTCATAAGATCTTCCCTCCATACCAGGCAACATCCTGGTAAATCTATTCTGCACCCTTTCCAATGCTTCCACATCCTTGCTATAATGCGGCGACCAGAACTGCACGCAATACTCCAAATGTGGACGCACCAGAGTTTTGTACAGCTGCAACATCCCTCTACCAATAAAAGCTAACACACCGTACGCCTTCATAACAACCCTATCAACCTGGGTAGCAACTTTCAGGGATCTATGTACATGGACACCGAGATAACTCTGCTCATCCACACTATCAAGAATCTTACCATTAGCCCAGTACTCTGTATTCCTGTTACTCCTTCCAAAATGAATCACCTCACACTTTTCTGCATTAAACTCCATTTGCCACTTCTCAGCCCAGCTCTGCAGCTTATCTATGTCCCTCTGTAACCTGCAACATCCTTCCGCACTGTCCACAACTCCACCGACTTTAGTGTCATCATTATTTACACACTCATCCTTCTACGCCCTCCTCCAGATCATTTATAAAAATAACAAACAGCAGTGGCCCCAAAACAGATCCTTGTGGTACACCACTAGTAACTGAACTCCAGGCTGAACATTTCCCATCAACCACTACCCTCTGTCTTCTTACAGCTAGCCAATTTCTGATCCAAACCGCTAAATCACCCTCAATCCCATGCCTCTGTGTTTTCTGCAATAGCCTACCATGGGGAACCTTATCAAACGCTTTACTGAAATCCATATACACCACATCAACTGCTTTACCCTCGTCCACCTGTTTGGTCACCTTCTCAAAGAACTCAATAAGGTTTGTGAGGCACGACCTACCCTTCACAAAACCTTGTTGACTATCCCTAATCAAATTATTCCTTTCTAGATGATTATAAATCCTACCTCTTATAATTCTTTCCAAGACTTTGCCCAAAACAGAAGTAAGGCTCACTGGTCTATAGTTTCCGGGGTTGTCTCTCCTCCCCTTCTTGAACAAGGGGACAATATTTGCTATCCTCCAGTCTTCTGGCACTATTCCTGTAGACAATGACGACACAAAGAGCAAAGCCAAAGGCTCTGTAATCTCCTCCCTAGCTTCCCAGAGAATCCTAGGATAAATCCCATCTGGCCCAGGGGACTTACCTATTTTCACACTTTCCAGAATTGCTAACACCTCCTCCTTATGAACCTCAATCCCGTCTAGTCTAGTAGCCTGTACCTTAGTATTCTCCTCGACAACATTGTCTTTTTCCTGTGTGAATACTGACAAAAAATATTCATTAAGCTCCTCGGACTCCATGCACAACTTCCCACGACTGTCCTTGACTGGTCCTACTCTTACCCTAGTCATTCTTTTATTCCTGACATACCTATAGAAAGCTTAAGAGTTTTCCTTGATCCTACCTGCCAAGGACTTCTCATGTCCCCCTTACTGAACCTTCACATCTCATCTTTACATAAGCCTCTGATCTCCGGGTAAGCTTTCTCCAAGGCGGCCTTCAGGACGCGCGACAACGCAGAATCGCTGAGCAGAAGCTTATAGCCAAGTTCCGCACACATGAGTGTGGCCTCAACCGGGACCTGGGATTCGTGTCGCATTACATTCATCCCCCACCATCTGGCCTGCGAAATCCTACCAACTGTCCTGACTTGACACAATTCACACCTCTTTAACCTGGGGTTACCCCATCTCTGGATCTGTAAAGATTTAATCGCCTGCTCATGCTCACATTCCAAGCATTGTCCGGCGTCTTTGAATTTGTCTATATATATGTTTCTGGAGCATACCTCTTCATTCACCTGAGGAAGGAGCAGCGCTCCGAAAGCTAGTGACATCGAAACAAAACCTGTTGGACTTTAACCTGGTGTTGTAAAACGTCTTACTATACTTATCAAGGACACGCAGTAGCTGTTCCTTGAACAAGCTCCACATTTCAATTGTGCCCATCCCCTGCAGTTTCCTTCCCCAACCTATGCATCCTAAGTCTTGCCTCATTGCATCATAATTGCCTTTCCCCCAGCTATAACTCTTACCCTGCGGTATATACCTATCCCTTTCCATCGCTAAAGTAAACTTATCCGAATTATGGTCACTATCACCAAACTGCTCACCTCCCTCCAAATCTAACACCTGTCCTGGTTCATTACCCAGTACCAAATCCAATATGGCCTCGCCTCTCGTTGGCCTATCTACATACTGTGTCAGGAAACCCTCCTGCACATATTGGACAAAAACTGACCCATCTGAAGTACTCAAACTAATGCGTTTCCAGTCAATATTTGGAAAGTTAAAGTCCCCCATAACAACTACCCTGTTACTTTCGCTCCTATCCAGAATCATCTTTGCAATCCTTTCTTCTACATCTCTGGAACTTTTCGGAGGCCTATTGAAAACTCCCAACAGGGTGACCTCTCCTTTCCTGTTTCTAACCTCAGCCCATACTACCTCAGTAGACGAGTCCTCATCAAACGTCCTTTCTGCCACCGTAATACTGTCCTTGACTAACAATGCCACACCTCCCCCTCTTTTACCACCTTCCCTGAGCTTACTGAAACATCTAAACCCCGGAACCCGCAACAACCATTCCTGTCCCTGCTCTATCCATGTCTCCGAAATGGCCACAACATCGAAGTCCCAGGTACCAACCCATGCTGCAAGTTCACCCACCTTATTCCGGATGCTCCTGGCGTTGAGGTGGACACACTTCAAAGCACGCTCCTGCCTGTCGGTACACTCCTGCGACCTTGAAACCTTACTCATGACCTCACTACTCTCAACCTCCTGTACACTGGAGCTACAATTCAGGTTCCCGCCCCCCTGCTGAATTAGTTTAAACCCTCCCGAAGAGCATTAGCAAATTTCCCCCCCCAGGATATTGGTACCCCTCTGGTTCAGGTGTAGGCCATCCCATTTGTCGAGGTCCCACCTTCCCCAGAATGAGCCCCAATTATCCAAGTATATTAATCCCTCCCTACTGCACCATCCCTGTAGCCACGTGTTCAACTGTTCTCTATCCCTATTCCTCGTCTCGCTAGCACATGACATGGGGAACAACCCAGAGACAATGTTTGTTCTAGCTCTAAGATTCCACCCTAGCTCTCTGAATACCTGCCTTACATCCCCATCCCTTTTCCTACCTATGTCGTTGGTGCCTATGTGGACCATGACTTGGGGCTGCTCCCCCTCCCCCTTAAGGATCCCAAAAACACGATCCGAAACATCACGGACCCTGGCACCTGGGAGGCAACACACCAACCGCGAGTCTCTCTCGTTCCCACAGAACCTCCTATCTGGCCCCCTAACTGTGAAGTCCCCAATGACTAATGCTCTACTCCTCGCCCCCCTTCCCTTCTGAGCAACAGGGACAGACTCTGAGACGGCATGCCCGGTCCGGCAGGTCCTTGAATGACAGGCGCTGCTGGTGCACTAAAGGCCTCATGCGGCGCCTCCTTGGCACCTCCTCCTCCTCGGCCTGTTGGGCGGCTGGCTCTCTATCCTGGGCGGATGCCACATGTTCCTTTGTGGCATGCTCCACTGCTGCATGTGCCGCTGTTGCAGCTTCCTCCTCCTCAAGCAGCTCCAGCTTGTACAGCCGCAGCGCATCCCCTAGGGAAGCGGCGACGAGAAGAAAGCCACCATTGCTGGTTGAATTCCAATATCCATTGTCTGTAGGGAATCAAACGTCGACATGTTAGCATGGTGCATATCCATGTACCCAACCAGGTCCACCGGGTGACATAGTGGCCCCGGTTGGCACTGGGTGCTCCGCCCCCGCATGTCTCCTCCCCCATCTATGCACCCCTTGCCCGTCGTTGCCCGGCATCATGAGGGCCTCTGAACCTGACGTCCGTTTCTGCTGCCAGGGATAATGTCAGCTGATGCTGTTCTTGCGAGGAGTACACTCCACGGCCCCTGCCAGGCGCCCCCTGTAAAGGCTACAGTGGGCGTTGCCCTTAGGTGGGCCACCTGATGCCCAGCGGTGGGTGGCGGCTGGGGGTATGGCAGAGGGTTGGGTGCAGGGGTGGAGGGGATGGAGGAACCCATACGGCCAGTGTCACTCTGCAGTACCAGGGGCCAAGGTGGGTGGTCAGTGGGGTGCGCAGCAAGATGGCTGCCTTGCAGGCCGCGGCAATGGCGGTCCGTACCTGCACTGCCTCAGTTCCGTGGGGGGTCACCCCAGCCACTTGGCCCTTTCCCTCATCACCACGCCCCCAGCTCTGGCAGGGGCCTCTCACCTCAGCCAGTCCGGCCCGGCAGCCCACAGTCGCTCCTCTCTGTGTCCTACCTCCTCTCTCTCCCTCATCTGCCACCACGCCAGATTCATGACTTTTAAAAGCACAGGTGAACCGCGCCGTCGGGAACCCGGCCCATCGGAAGCGAAGAATCGTGGATCTCCGGAGAATGTGGCCAGGCCCGCTAATGACATGCAAACGTGTTTACTGTGTGTGCATTCCAGAACGCATTGACATCAAGGTGATGGAGAATTGCGATTTGGCATCAAATAAGCGCCCACTGCGATTTTGCCGTCGGAACCAATTCTCCACCCAATCGCGTTTTGCGAATTCGGCGTCAGGCACTGGAGAATCCCAGCCCAAATGATCAATCTCGCTGAGAGAGATGATAAGCAATAATACATAAACTGATACCTACTACATCAAAAGAGAGTATGACAGCTGTTTCCGATCGCTTCTTGGAGTTCATTATCTGAATTTGCACGTGATGAGACACCTCCCCTTCCAGTACTTATCAGATGCTTTAATGTTCTTTTCTCTGTTTTCTGTATCCTAACTTGCACCAAGTCTTGCTCATCAATCGCTCCTGAATACTTGACTATATCTCAAAGCCATGATAGAGACTCTTGAAATGCATGAGGAATTTGAATTCAACCATGAAAGTGATATAGGATACAACAGTTGAAGTAATATAAGACAACAATGACAGAATAGATAACTGCGCCCAACACCTCTCTCCTCTAATGATGATCATGCTGCTTTGATACACTCCGTAAACCAGGGTTGGTGTCATCCATATTCTTTATCCTGCCACCGGATTTTGCATTTGTTTAATTATATTTTGGGGTTTGACTCGACATATTCTACTGAATTTAGCATCACCATCTACATCCATAGGCAGAATTCATCTGCACCTACGATCCAGAACCGTTAGCTGTCCTCAAAATGCAGGTTTTATATGTAACTTGTGTGGCTACAAGCTGAACATAGATGACTTCATTACAGCATTCTGATATTGGGTGGATTCTGTTTATGCTGCTATAATGCTAAGATATCAGCCATCAGATGCTCGAGGTAAGGTCAGCTAAGTGTCATTAGCAGACATGTGGAAACCGTTTATTCAAATAATAATGATGCTTACCCAGAGCTGTCTTTCAATCTATCTATATCCCTGAAAAATGGTTGCCTGGCACCATTCAACTGTGGAGTCACAGATTTAACATAGATCTCCTGCAGACTGCAGATTGACTGACTTCTGACTGACATACTTCAGATGTAGAGCTGTCAATCAATAACATTTGATGTTATATGGAAGCAGAGGACTTGAGCCAACTGTATTTCTCATAATTCTATCACATCAGCAGTCATTTTCAGGTCACATGGAATATTTATGCCAGCAATACAGCTGCCAGTTTGAGAAGTATAAAGATAAATCTTAGCCTGTCCAGCGGAGCTCTAACCGTCAAGCGGAATTAAATAGCATGACAACTACACAGACTATGCAGAAAATGCTTCTTAGGTACTGCACGTGAAATGATACTTTTCCATGTCAGTGTATTAGGCATTCCATAGAACCCCAACAGCGCAGAGGGAGGCGATTCGACCCATCGTATCTGCACCAACCCTTTGAAATTGCACCCGACCCAGGCACATTCCCCCCCCAACCTATCATTGTAACCCCGTAACCTCACAACCTTGGACCCCAAGGGGCAATTTAGCGTGGCCAAACCACCTAACCTGTGCATCTGTGGACTGTGAGAAGAACCTGGAGCACCCAGAGGAAACTCACGCAAACACGGGGAGAACATGAAAACTCCACAGTCACCCAAGGCCATAATTGAACCCAGGTTCCAGGTGCTGTGATGCATCAGTGCCACCGTGCCACTATTTAACTTAGATGGTTAACCATTCATTAACTGTTGGATAAGACACGTGATTGAATGCAGTATCTGAGGCTATTCAACAATAATACATTAAACTTTCTGTTGTTCATCAGGAATGTGACAAAGATAAATACATTTACACCTGTGTAGCATACATAAGTCAAGGGTCCCTGACGATATCTTGGTTGTCGTGCTGAAGACTTATGCTCCAGCACTGGCTGTGCTGCTAGCCAAGCTGTTCCAGTAAAGCTACAGCACTGGCATTTACCAAATGGAAAATTGTCCAGGTTTGTCCTGTCTACAGAAGCCAGGACAAATCCAATTGGGCCAATTACCATTCTATCAGCCTACCCACAATCACCAGCAAAATGTTGGAAAGTGTCATCGACAATGCTGTCAAATAGCACTTAATCACCAATAATCTGCTCTTAATTTCAGTTTGAGTTCCATCAGGATCACTTGGCTCCAGACCACATTACAGCCTTGGTTCAACCACCGACAAGATTACATTTCAGAGGTCAGATGAGAGTGACTGCCCTTGACATCAAGGCAGCATTTGACCGAGTATGGCGTCAAGGAGCCCTTGAAAAATTGAAGTAAATGGAAATCAGAGGGAAACCTCCCCAATGGTTGGAATCACAGCTGGCACAAAAGAAGATGGTTGTGGTTGTTGAAAACCAACCTTCTCCGTCCCAGGACTTTGCTGCAGGAGTTCCTCAGGTTACAAGCCCAACCACCTTCAGCTGCTTCATCAATTTCCTCCTGTCAATATTACTGGTCAGAAGTGGGATGTTCACTGCTGATGAACTAATGAAGAAGTGTATGCAGCAAACTTTGAACAATATTCCGGCTTTAGCTGATAATTGGCTGGTAATATTGTGTCACACAAATGCCATCGCCAACAAGAGATAGTCTAACCATCACCCCTTTATGTTCAATGGCATTACCATTGTTGCATTCCCCATCATCAACATTCAAGGGATCACCATTGACCAAAAACAACAGGCAGCCATATAAATACTATAGCTACAAGTGCAGGCTAGTGGCTGGGTATTGTGCAGTAAGTGACTCACCTCCTCACACTCCAAAGCTTTTTCCCCATCTATTGGGCATAACTCAGAACTATTATGCATGAAAGGATCCAGCTCAAACTACACTCAAGAAGCTCAGCACCATCCAGGATAAAGCAGCCCATTCAATTGGCACCTCGTCCACTACCTTAAGGACTGCCTCCCTCCACCACCAGCTGCAATATGTACCAGCTACAAGACGCAGTTACAACTCACCAAAGCTTCTTTGAGAAGATTTTCCAAACTGAGGAACTTGACTCCCTAGAAGGTCAATGATAGCTGGGGACACCATAATCTGCAAGTTACCCTCTAAATCACAAACCACCCTGACTTGGAAATGTATCACCATTCCTTCATACCTGTTGGGTCTAAATCCTGGAACTCCATCCCGAACATCACTGTGGGAGCGTCTGCACCACCAAACTGCAGTGGTTCAGGAAAGAGACTCGCCAGCACCTTCTTGAGGACAATTGAGAAGGAACAGTAAAGGTTGGCCTTGCTAGTGATGCCCACACCTCGTGAAAGAATGAAAACAAAACAACCAATCTGCCATTCTGGGTCTGTTTGTAACCACTTGTGATTTGTACTGTGTGAGCCTGCCTTATTGACCAATCATGCACTGATTCGAAAAAGAAGGGTTTCAAACCAATAAATTAATTCAGATTGCAACTGCAACCCCTCTGTTGTTACCCTGCTATCAGGTTCCCCATCTATTTGCATTGATGAAAGACCATCTAGTGCCTCCTGAATCTGAAGACTGGCATGACATTTATTTTGCGAGCATAGATGAGGGGCTTGATTCTCCTCATCCCGATGCCGAAATCGCAGCCGGCGCCAGGGCGGAGAATCCAGTTTGACGCCGAAATTGGGCCCGCCGCTGGATCGGCGATTCTCTGGCGTCACCGGGGAGTACGCAGCGCCGCCAGAGGCCATTGCCAGAGGCCCGCTCCGACATCCTCCGCCCCCGACCGGCCGAGTTCCCGACGGCGCGGAACTACCCTGGTATTGCCGGTCGGGGTATTTGCGTGGTGGCTGCGGACTCAGTCCGCGTCCGCCCTGGTCGGGGGCGGGACGATTGGGGGCCAGGGGGGGCCTTATAGGCGGCTGGGGAGTGCTTGTGCGGGGTTTGAGGGTCTGGCGTGCAGCCGATCGGGGTTTTTTTTTTTCGGGTCCAGCTCCATGGTCCAAGTCCGCCATGGAGCACAGCGCGGCACTGGAGGCTGCCGCCGTGCACATGCGCGGCCTCTAACCGGGAAGTGCGGAGGCCCGTATCTGCAACAAAAGCTGCGAGATTTACTCTGGGTCCCTGCTAGCCCCCTGCAGGGCTATGAATTTGTGTCACTTTTTCCCAGGATTGTCAGGAGTAAACGCTACGGTTTCGACATCGGCGTGAGGAGATTATGGTGTCCCATAATGGAGAATCCAGCCCGAGGTTTCCAAATATTGGTCAACGAAGATCTCCCCCATCACTTACATGACTAGCTTTCCAAATGGTAACAACCATTTGCTTTAAAGGAGTTCCCAACTCTGAGTTACTCTGAGATGGTTTTGCACTGTCTCCAAATTCAACAAACCTGGCTGCTAGCTGAGGCAGAGGTTTGCAACAGCAGCCAGCAGTAGTGTTTGATTCTCAGTTTGACCCTTTGTTCCACTAAATTACTGGACAATAATAATGGTTGCAGCAATGGTTTCTTTGGGGTTTTAATTAACTAATCAATCCTTGTCCAATAGTAGCTGAACACCATATAGCTTAACACGATGCTGTCTGTTGCATGTATTTGGCCAATTTCCGTTTCTGTCACAAGTTTCTAATTGTTTTTTTAAATATAAATTTAGAGTACCCAAATATTTTTTTCCAATTGAGGGACAATCCACCTACCCTGCACATTTTGTGGGCTGTGAGGGAGAGACTCATTCAGGGGAGAATGTGTAAACTCCATACGGACAGTGACCTGGGACCAGGATTGAATCTGGGTCCTCGGTGCCTTGAGGCAGCAGTGCTAACCACTGCGCCACCCTTACAAGTTTATAATTGGCCCCTCATCGAGTCACCAGGGGGATTGTTTCTCAGTATACTCAGCACATGGTCGCAGACCCTCAAACTTTGCCACTGTGACATTAACAGGAAATACTGGACAATCACAGCAGGTCTGACAGCATCGGTGGAGAGAGAAGGGGGCCAATGTTTTGAGTCTGGATGACTCTTTGTCAAAGCTAGAGAGAACTGGAAATCGGGTCAGATTTATACTGTTGTGGAGGGGGGTGGGTGAAGTGATGGGGCTGGATAGGAGGGCAGCGATAGGTGGAGGTTGACAAAGATGTCATGGCCAGAAAGGAAAAAGGAATGTAAATGAAGGTGATTAAGGCTAAGAAGGGTGCTGATAGTGGCACATAAAGAATGTGTGAATGGCAAACAAAGGTGAACAATGTGTCAAAGGGCAACTGGGAACAGATAGCCCAAGTGGGTTGGCGGGGGGGGGGGGGGGGGGGGGGGGGGGGGGTTAGGGTGACAATGGTGAGGGAAAACCAGATTCAAAACGGTGCTGCTGAGATAATGCCACTTTCCAAAACGGTGCTCCTGACATGTCTTCATTCTTCCTTAATCGTGGTTTCCCACCCACTGATGTCGACAGGGCCCTCCACTGTGTCTGACCCATCTCCCACACCTCTGCCCTCACCCCTTCCCCTCCCTCCCAGAACCAGGATAGGGTCCCCCTTGTCCTCACTTTGCACCCCACCAGCCTCCGCATTGAAAGAATCATCTTCTGCCAGTTCCTCCAAATCTAGCAAGATGCCACCACCAAACACATCGTCTCCTCATTCTCCCTGTCAGCATTTCGCAGGGACTGCTCCCTCCAGGATAACCTGGTCCACTCCTCCATCACCCCCAACAACTCATCCTCTTCACACAGCACCTTCCAGGGCAATCGCAGAAGATGTAACACCTGCCCCATTACCTCCTCACTGCTCACCATCTCAGGCCCTAAATACTCTTCAGGTGAGGCAGCACTTCACATGCACCTCCTTCAATCTGGTCTATTGCATTTGCTGCTCCCAATGCGATCTACTCTACATTGGGGAGACTAAATGCAGACTGGGTGATCGCTTTGCAAGACACCTTTGATTCGTCCTCAAGCAGGACCCAGACCTTCCTGTTGCTTGCCATTTCAACTCACTAATCTGCAAGTCCGTCCCTGGTCTGCTGCAATGCTCCAGTGAAGCCCAGCGCAGACTGGAGGAACAGCACTTCATCTTCTGATTAGACACGTTACAGCCTTCTGGACTTAACACTGAATTCAATAACTTCAGACTATGAACTCACTCCTCCACCTTCACCCATTTTTATTTCGAGCAATTTATCTTCATTTCTTCCATTGATCTGTTGTTTCCTCATTATTGTCCCCCCTCTACCCACCCCACTTGGGCCATCTGTTCCCTGTCCCAGTTGCCCTTTGGCACACTGTTCACCTTTGTTCTGCCATTCTAATCTCTTTATGTGCCACTACCAGCACCCTTCTTGGCCTTATCCACCCCCATTTATATTCCCTTTGTCTTTCTGTCCACACAACATCTTTGTAAATCTCCACCTATTGCTGGCCCTCTACCCAGCCCCACTACAGTGTAAATCTGACTGATTTCCAGTTCTCCTTATCTCGGTCTGAAGTGGCATCCCCCTATTTTGAAACAAGGGCTTATTTCGAACCGATCTGGGAAAACTATGGCCCAAGGGCTACATTTGGATGGCCGGAGCCCAGAGAACTTCTGATCTGGCCCATGAATCATAGAATTTAGAGTGCAGAGCAGGCCATTCGACCATTGGAAAGAGCACCGTACTCAAGCCTTAGGGAATGCACGCAACCAGACTGGGTTAGTGAATGAGTGACAGCAATGAATGTAAGTGGCCAACTTTTTGAGCTGAGTGCACAAGTGCAACTGTTCCCGGTGCCTGGCCAATCAGCATTAGAAGTTACAGAGAAAATGAAATGCAGATATTGTGGAGAGCTTCTAGGAAAATACTTGAAGGCCAATGAAGGTACTTCTGGGTAGTTTGGTGTTGGCTAATGATCAGAGGTCAGAGGCAGATGATTTTTGCGGAGTCCATGCAGCCAGTATGTTAAACAAGGTGAGCACATGTGGAGAAGCAGTGAAAGGAGCAGAGAACAATGTGCATTCAATGTTACTTAGTAAACTACTGCAGTAGAGTTGCAGTTTGGTTTTGTATGTATATACATCAGTGATTTCAAACTTTCCCTACTTATTTTTCACTCAGGTTTTAATACTATGAAAAGTCAAATGCAACACCTGTGCAGGTTTGTCTCCCGAGTTTTCTCTTTCCCTCGTTGAAGGAATTCTTGCTAAGGTACCATGGATACTCACAGTCTATGATCTGACTTCAGACCTTCAGATCTGTCATTGGCATAATACACTGAATTCCGTTGACGTAGAATGGTTATAATCTGTAAAAAAATCTTGTATCTATATGTCTTGTCAACTTTTTACATTGTAATCTTCCTATAGTTACATTTGTACCGGTACCAGGGATGTGGAACTTTGTTCAGTCAGGAAATGAGAAAAGCTGGAGTTCTTCTACTTTGAGCAGAAAAAAGGTAATGGGGTGTTCAAATCATGAAGGGTATTGATTATATAAGGGGAATTGTTTGTGGTGACAGAGGGGGTCAATGACCAGAGGACACAGGTTCAAGGTAATCGGTAAAAGAACGAGAGGGTAACAGATTTTCAGAGCCAGCAAAAATTCTGCTTGAGGCCAAGAGATTGAAACATTGAAGTATAAATGCTGGTCCCTGCAGTGAATCCCAAGATATATACGACTGAAGTTCTCCACCGGCAATCTTAGTTTTACATTTTCAGATGGATTTCTCAGTGATCAGAAAATGAAAATGTGTTCCAACAGAGGTAAGTTACGGTTTATATGTTTTAGCAGAAAAATGAGAAGCATAATAGAAATTGAAGAGTGTGTGGTTTAGGGTGAGGGTTTTGGTTTGAGAAAGTTGAAAATTGGGTACATGTTCCCTAATCGGTGTGGAAGAGATTTCGGATGCACTTTTAAAATGTGCCATGAGGCTATTAAATCCCAAGGTGGAGAGAGAATACAGATCACTTTGCTCCCCACAAGATTTGTGACTTTCTCTGAGATAACTTGGTCTCTCCACATTTTATTTCTCTTTACTGGTTTTCCCTTGGTGGTACTTGGGATACGACATTCTAGATTATAGTAAAGCAGAATTTACATTGGCAAGACAAAAGCAAAATACTTTGGGTACTGGAAATCTGAAATGAAAACAGAAAATGTTTATCATGGCTATCATTACATTTCTAACTCCAGATTTCTTTTTATTGAATTTAAATTTCACCATCTGTCATGGTGGGATTTGAACCCAGGATCCCAGAGTATTACCCTGGGTCTCTGAATTACTAGTCACGTGACCATGCCACTACACCACTGCCTCCCTAAGTCTGTGGAGAGAGACTGTTTCAGGTTAATGACTTCTGATTCATGCATAATAAATTCCATAACAAATGGTAGAGGTAGATTATTGTACCCTCAATAACGACGCTAAGAGTGTAAACGGTAAAGAAGGCTTTAATAAACTAAGAACTAGCCTGGTGCCGAGACGTGTGCTAACAGAGGTGCCGCCCACAAGGTGGCCCCTTATATACGGCTCCCAGATGGGCGGAGCCGGAGGCGGAGTTCCCCAGGTTCCAAGCCCGGTCTTAAAGGGGACATCACCTTACATGATGACAAGGGTACAGTATTACAGTAACCGTTCATCATATTCACCCCCTGTTTAAAAAAAGTCTGGCGGGGTGAAGTGCCAACATAAGTCCATTTGTCTCGGTGGTCTGATCGTCCTTATCGGCCTCCTCAGCTCGGGCGGTGGTGCGGCGGACAAGGACGTCTTAGTTGAGGGTACGTCCGGGAGCACGGTGGTCGGAGCCTTGGTCCGGGTCGGGGTAGGGGAACGGGGTGCAGGGAGAATAGGTGGGGCTGGGGGTAGCAGTGCCAGCGTGGTGTGTAGAGGGGGGTGCTAGGGGGCGCGCGCGGTAGGTGCTCACCAATGGGGAGTGGGGCCAGGAGGGGGGGTGTTGTAGGGGGTGCCGAGTCCTGCAGGGGAGCGGCGCGGGAAAGGGACGTCTGTAGTGGGGGAACCAGCGGGTGCCAGGTCCTGGAGGGAAACCGTATCTTGCCTGCCGTCGGGGTACTCGATGTAGGCGTAACTGGGGTTAGCGTGTAGTAATCGGACCTTCTTGACTGCGGGTCCGTTTTATGGCTCCTCCGGAGAAGAACATGGCCCGGAGCCGTCAGCCAAAGTGGAAGCGAGACCCCGGAGGTAGACTTCCGTTTCTGGATGGATAAAGCTCTCCATGCTCCCAGAGTTGACGAGGCATGCAGTGTCGCGCCCGTTGACTTGGTCCTTCATCATCGATTTTTGCAGATGTTTTGGCCGAGTTTGGTCGAGGGTGATCGCTCCCATTCGTGGGTTGGCCGAGTCCTCAGCCGTGTTGGACTCG
Source organism: Scyliorhinus torazame (assembly GCF_047496885.1). Lineage (NCBI taxonomy): Eukaryota > Metazoa > Chordata > Chondrichthyes > Carcharhiniformes > Scyliorhinidae > Scyliorhinus > Scyliorhinus torazame. The sequence goes on from NC_092712.1 coordinate 217,386,808, forward strand.
TAAAATGGCCGCCACCGTCGTTGCACGTATTGGATCGGGAAGATGGCCGCCGACAAGATGGCCGCTCCCATGATTCGCACAAGGCTGATGACGCGTCAGAAGGGGGCGTGTCGGGTCGGTGTGCACCGACGATGACAACGGTACAGTATTACAGTAACCGTTCATCACACTAACAGAATTCATTTTATGCACCAGAACCTAGTTGATTTCAATTTGAAATAACATCTTTTGATCTGACGTTTCGCGCAGCCTACTGATTTACTCAGTATAGTGTGCATTGCCAAAATGAAGTGCTTTGCTATGCTCAATGAGCATTGCAAAGAAATGGAAAGTAGGCAGTGATTGTCAGGTCCTTAACAAAGAATGGCACACAAAATATTTACAAACATAGACTCAGGCTGTATGTCTGATTTGTTGGAAGAGCATCAGAGTGTTCAAGGACCATCACCATTTCTCAACAAAACATTCCAATTATGGCAGCAACTTAAGAACTGAGAAAAGGGCAAGAAAAGTTGAAAAATCGCCACTAACCTAAAGCTCGGTAAAATATCTTTGTGTGACAGGCTACAGCTCATGAAGCCACTACAAAGGCTCTGGGGTTCAAAATAAGCCTGGAGATCCTGGCCAGAAAGAGGATGTGTTGGTTGCCGCCTCGCTTCCTTCTCCTCCTCTTCTTCCTCATCCTCCTCAGCTATTCTCCATATGCCTGATGCCAAGGGCTCTGCGAGGTTCTGCGTGCTAATAGCATGCGCAATGTTATTCTGTGTGGTTGCATGGCTTTCATTATATATGTACTGTCAATGAGTTTTGGCTTGTGTACTGGAGCCATGAATCGGATGATCAGCTGATAGTCTTTGTTACCCAGTAGTCACTCTTTTGGTTTGATGTGGAACTTCAAATACAAATGATGCAGAACAAAGACAGCTTCCAATAAACTGGACATGATGCATGATGGGCTGAGCTTTGGTCGCACAGCAACCTTTGCAGTTGAGGTGCATCTTGGGATTTTGCTGCCGTGTCCCCAAAGTAACAGATGCATCATCAATGTACATCATGGGGGAACCTGGTATCCTGGCAATGCAACGTGCGAGTTCCTCTTTCGTCAGTGAGAATGCAAGATGTTCCCCTCTCCTGGCTGAGAGAATTTCAGTCACCTCCCTTATGCAGCAGGGGATGGTAAACTGGGAGATGTTAGCGATGTTGTCTGCTCCACCCTGGAAGGATCCTGACATGAAGAGGTCCGCGGTTATGGTCACCTTCACAGCCACTGCTATGTCATCCTAGCCCTGCTCAGAGGCTGCATGTCTCTCTGTAACTGGTGGCAGCTTTCAGTGAGCACCTCCTGATTTAGCTGGTAGTCAGAGAACCGCTCCTGGAGCACCCTGGGTTGATAGGAATTCCTTTCTTCCCCTCCGTCTTCTCCCTCTGTGAGCAGCTCTCCCTCCTATGTGTTACCTCTGCTTAATCTCCCTGTGATGCTGCAGGCCATGCCAGATGGTAACTGTAACAGCAGTGTCTAGGAGCAAGTGTCCTGAGCAGAATCTTCGAAGTGAGAAATGAAGGCCTTCATCACATGCACTTCCACTCCCTGCAGACTTCATCAACTTTAAATACAGGAGTGGAAAGCTCAGAGCACTTCTATAAACCAGGCAAAACCAGCAGAAATCAATGCGCAACTAATCTGTAAGCAGTTGATGATCCTTTAAACAGTTCTGGTGGGAGTTCCATCCTGCTGCTGAACACATGTCACATTTTCAGCTCTGCCTGTTTAAGAGATGACATTAGCTGGAGAATTATGCTCAAAAATGTTACTGTTGGCTTCAAATGAATGTTATACACTGACTGATGTCATAATCTGTCTACTGTGCATTCTTCTGATGCACAGTCTTGACATCCTTAATGCTTTCACTAAAATACTGTCTGCTGCTTTTTGTACCCAAAATAACATCTGTAGTACGGAAAATATAGGGCACTGTATTGTAGCCCTTGCCTGTGGATTTTCTTATTTGGCTTACTTATGTGGGTATGCCTTCTAGGTGCCTTGAGATACTTTTTGTCATAATATACACCAGTATATCATGGTGCAGACACACACACACTGATGGACACCCAGTGGGACCAATCAACACACACAACACCGCAGCCAATCACCAGTTAGAGCACACGCACTATAAAGACAGGGGGCATCAGAGTTCCCGCTCATTCGAGCTGCAGCTTCGTAGTAGGACAGAGCTCACAGCCTGCAGCACAGATCTTCACCATGTGCTGAGTGTATAGACTGGTTAGGACAAGGCATAGGTCTTTAGTTCAATCTAATATTGTGTTAACCCACAGTGAAAGTATGTTAAACAATTTCTGACTTAATAAAATAATGTTGCACTATTTTAAGTGTTGGTGGCCTGTAGGTGTTCCACGGATCCAGAGCGCCCAACACAACATGATACCAGGAGTTGAGGGATATTAGCACTTCCTAGACCTACCTGCAAGTGATCTGCCTTCCGCCAGCATACCGTCATCCTGCAACATGGACAACATCTGCCCGCCGCTGCCGTTCCGCATCACCGGTAACCCAGGGGCCAACTGCAAGATATTCAAACAACGCTTCCAGCTCTTCCTTGAGGCCACAGACAGGAAGGACGCCTCGGATACCAGGAAGATTGCTCTCTTCCTATCCACGGCCGGGGACCATGCCATCCACATTTTCAATTCTCTCACCTTTGCGGATGATGACGATAAAACAAAATTCAAGATGGTCCTCCTCAAGTTTGACATTCACTGCAGCGTAGAGGTGAATGAAAGTTTTGAGCGCTATGTGTTCCAACAGCATTTGCAGGGTAAGGATGAACATTTCCAGTTCTTTCTCACTCACCTCCGCATCCTTGCGTAGTCCTGCAGCTACGGGTCCACCTCCAACTCCATGATACGTGACCAGATCGTTTTCGGTGTTCAGTCGGACCCCCTACGCCAGCAGCAAGGTAAAGCAGCTCACCCTAGCGACCGCCATCGAGACCTGCATGCTACATGAACACGCCACTAGTTGGTATTCCCACATCCAAGCAGCTGAAACGGCGCGGCAAGGTCCCCACGAGGTGGAACGGGTCCAAGCAATCGAGCAACTCCAGGGCCTCAGCCTGGATGACGGCGGCCATTTCGCGCGCTTTTCGCGGACCCCCGCGCTTGTGTGCACCAAACGAGGGGATGGCGATGTCGATGAGCGTAATGCGCAGGCGCGCACCACGTACAACCGCACCGCACATGCGCGGTGGCGCAGCGAATGTGCTGACGCTACGACGTGCGACAACTGTGGCTCCGCCCATTTAAAACGGCAATGCCCTGCCAAATCTCGACAATGCCTGAGATGTGGCAAACTTGGCCACTATGCTGCCTTATGCCGAGCAGCTCAGCCTGCCAATTCATATCGCTTCAGCCAGCCCCGCAGGAATGTCCGGGCAATTCAACCCGCGGTCACCGAATCCGATGCGGACCTACCACACAACATTAACACCGAGGACCCGAAGGCACCTTTTTGAGTCGGTATCGTGACAGAAAACAGGGTGTCCCCGAAGCAAAGACACCAGCCGCTGTCGGTATACAGCATAGATCCAGACGATGAGTGGTGTGCCACCCTGACAGTCAACCGGTCCCAAATACGATTCCGCCTGGACACTGGTGCCTCCGCCAATCTCATTGCCCAGTCTGACCTCCAAAGTCTTTGTATCAAACCAGCCACCCTTCCATCAGCCTGCCAGCCATTGGATTACAATGGCAATGCCATTGATGCCAGCGGCTCGTGCCAACTTGAAGTGACGCACAGGTCACGCAAAGCCATCCTTCCTTTTGGAATCGTAGGTTCCTCGAAAGCCTCCCTGCTTGGCACGCAGGCATGCAAGTTGTTGAACCTAGTTCAGAGAGTTCACTCTCTCTCTACTGATGACACGTCTGCCTTTCAGGACACCGACTTCTGGGCGCAATTCGGCGCCATCATCAACAAGCACCACGACGTCTTTGAAGGCATGGGCACGCTCCCGTACACCTACAAGATCTTATTGAAACAGAATGCCACGCCTATGGTGCACGCACCTCACAGGGTCCCAGCACCCCTTAAGGACCGCCTCAAGCAGCAGCTGCAGGACCTCCAGGACCAAGGAGTGATTTCCAGAGTCACGGAACCGACCGACTGGGTCAGTTCCATGGTATGTGTAAAAAAGCCTTCCGGCGAATTGAGAATTTGCATTGATCCCAAGGACCTAAATCGCAATATCATGAGGGAGCATTATCCAATTCCCAAGCGCGAAGTGCTCACATGTGAGATGGCTCGCGCCAAGCTCTTCACCAAACTCGACGCCTCAAAAGGATTCTGGCAAATCCAGCTCGACAAATCCAGCAGGAAACTGTGTACATTTAATACCCACTTTGGCAGATATTGTTACAACAGGATGCCGTTTGGGATCATATCTGCTTCAGAAGTGTTCCATAGGATTATGGAACAAATGATGGAAGGCATTGAAGGTGTTCGCGTCTATGTCGACGATATAATCATGTAGGAGCATGTCAGTCGCCACCAGCACGTATTCAAACGTATACATGAGCATGGCCTCCGCCTCAACAGGGCCAAATGCACTTTTGGTCAGACGGAACTCAAGTTCCTCGGGGACCACATCTCCCAGTTGGGTGTGCAGCTGGCTGCGGACAAGGTAGCTGCTATCACAGCTATGAAAACGCCGGAGGACAAGAAGGCGGTCCTCCGATTTCTGGGCATGGTCAATTTTTTAGGGAAGTTCATCCCTAAACTCGCCTCTCATACTACGGCTCTCAGGAACCTGGCCAGGAAGACGACAGACTTCCAATGGCTCCCTGCCCACGAGCGCGAATGGAGAGAACTCAAAACAAAACTCACCACGGCCCCGGTCTTAGCTTTCTTTGATCCAGCAAAGGAGACCAAAATTTCGACCGATACCAGCCAATCCGGCGTTGGGACTGTGCTCCTTCAACGTGATGAGACCTCATCATGGGCCCCCGTTGCATATGCGTCTCGCGCCATGACCCCCACGGAGCAGTGTTACACGCAGATAGAAAAGGAGTCCCTGGGCCTTATGACCGGTGTGGTGAAGTTTCACGATTATGCATACGGACTTCCTCAATTCACCGTCGAGACCGACCATCGCCCGCTGGTCAATATAATACAGAAAGACTTGAACGACATGACGCCTCGCCTCCAATGTATTCTTCTCAAGCTCCGGCGATATGACTTCCAGCTGGTATACACCCCAGGCAAAGACCTCATCATTGCTGACGCTCTCTCCAGGGCAGTCAACACTCCATGTGACCCAGCGGGATTTGTCTGCCAGGTTGACGCCCATCTGGCATTCGCGGTCTCCAATCTACCTGCCACGGATGAACGCCTCGTCCAAATTCGCCGCGAGACGGCGGCTGACCCTTTGCTACAGCGCGTCATGCACCACCTAACAGACGGGTGGCTCAAGGGCCAATGCCCTCAGTTCTATAATGTCAGAGATGATCTGGTGGTAGTAGACGGGGTTCTTCTAAAACTGGACCGCATTGTCATCCCGCATAGCATGCGCCAGCTCGTCCTGGAACAGCTACATGAGGGCCACCTTGGCGTGGAAATGTGCCGCCGTCGGGCCCGAGAGGCAGTGTACTGGCCCGGCATTAACGAAGACATAGCCAACACAGTGCTCAACTGCCCCACCTGTCAGCGCTTCCAGCCGGCCCAACCATGTGAGACCCTGCAGCCCCATGAGTTGGTCACGTCACCATGGACCAAGATGGGCATCGACCTGTTCCACGCCTTGGGTAGAGACTATGTCCTGATCGTGGACTACTTTTCAAATTACCCGGAGGTGATATGGTTGCACAATATCACCTCGTCTGCAGTCATTCGCGCCTGTAAGGAAACCTTTGCTCGACACGGTATCCCACTCACGGTTATGTCGGACAATGGCCTCTGCTTCGCCAGCCAGGAATCGTCCAACTTTGCCAGGCGGTACAATTTTTCCCATGTGACATCCAGTCCTCTGTACCCCCAATCCAACGGCAAAGCGGAGAAGGGGGTACATATAGTCAAACGGCTCCTCTGCAAGGCTGCCGATGCTGGGTCCGATTTCTACCTCGCCTTGCTGGCCTATCGCTCCGCCCCACTGTCCACTGGCCTGTTGCCAGCCCAGTTGCTCATAGATCGCACCCTGAGGACGACGGTGCCGTCCATTCGTGTCCCAGACCTCGACCACATTCCGGTCCTTCGCCGGATGCAGCTGTCTCGTGCACAGCACAAGGTGGCTCATGACTCCCGTGAAGCTGATCTCCCTGCTCTGGCTCCAGATGACAACATCCGCGTCCATCTTCCAGATGGTGGCTGGTCTGCAACCGCTGTTGTCCTTCGGCAGGTGGTCCCCCACTCCTTCCTGGTTCATCTACCGGATGGCTCCATTCTGCGCCACAATAGATGCGCCCTTCGTCTCGTTCCATGCTCGCTACGTGATTCTCCAGTGTCGCCTCGCCCTCCTGCTGACCCTGCCATGGACTATGCAGAGCTCCCTGTCACTCTGCATCCCCCTTACTCTGATGCAGTCCAGCCTGCTCCTGAACCGGCAGCTCCCGACCCACCCTTGAGGCGGTCAACCAGAATCTGTCGCCCACCTCAGAGACTTAATTTATGAACTTTGTGGACTCTAGACTTCCTGAATTGTTTCGTTGCTTTGTTTGATTGTTTACCTGGTGTGTATATAGTGTTCACCTTGTTATTCTTGTTGCATACTGTTTCTCTGCACCAGGCACCTTCCCATGTAAATAGCTCAGTTCTCATGTACATAGTTCTGTAAATATGTCTCTCGCACCCCACACGTAGTTAGGAACATTCTCACCATACATTATTTATTGCCGCACATATACATTCTTTTATAAAAGGGGGGATGTCATAATATACACCAGTATATCATGGTGCAGACACACACACACTGATGGGCACCCAGTGGGACCAATCAACACACACAACACCGCAGCCAATCACCAGTTAGAGCACACGCACTATAAAGACAGGGGGCATCAGAGTTCCCGCTCATTCGAGCTGCAGCTTCGTAGTAGGACAGAGCTCACAGCCTGCAGCACAGATCTTCACCATGTGCTGAGTGTATAGACTGGTTAGGACAAGGCATAGGTCTTTAGTTCAATCTAATATCGTGTTAACCCACAGTGAAAGTATGTTAAACAATTTCTGACTTAACAAAATAGTGTTGCAGTATTTTAAGTGTTGGTGGCCTGTATGTGTTCCACGGATCCAGAGCACCCAACACAACACTTTTTACCTTTAAGGTGGGCTTTGATGAATGAATGTTGTTTTTGATTCAGACTTTTGATTTGAGTTAGTCCCTTGAGAAAGTGGCTGTATGCATTAGAGCATTGGAGTTGCACTGACGTCACGACTGGTGTTATAACTACACAGGGGCTGAAGTTTGCTTTTTAATTGAAAAATTTGTGGTTGCATACAATTGTGCTGCTGATGGCCCTTGGCACCTCATGGATGCCTAGTTTTGAGTTTCTAGATCTGTTTAGCATGGTGGACGTGCCACACAATGTGGATATCCTCAACGTGAAGATAGGATTTCACCTCCACAAGGATTGACCAGTTGTCACTCTTGCCACTACTGTCATGGACAGATGCATCTGCGACAGATGATTAGTGAGGATGAGATCAAGAAGGCTTTTCCATCTTCTTGGTTCCTTCATCACTTGCCGCAGACTCTCTCCAGCAGCTATGCCATTTAGGACGTGGCCAGTTCGGTCAGTAGTGTTGCGACAGATGACGGACATTGAAATACCTCATCCAGAGCCCTTGACACCCTCAGTGCTTCATCCAAAAGGTGTTCAACATGGAGGAATAATGATTTATCAGCTGAGTTGTGGGGTGGGGTTAGTGGCAGTAGGTGTTAATCAGCAGATGATTTCCTTTCCCATGTTTCCTTTATGTCCCAGGTTATGTCATAGGTAATTTAAGAGTCAACCACATTGTTGCGGGTCTGGAGTCATGTGTAGGCCAGAGCAGGTAAGGAGAGCAAATTTCATTTCCTAAGGGGTATCAGTGAAACATGGATTTTTATGACAATTAGCAACGGCTATCACGATTGCCAAGATAGCTTTTTAATTCCAGATTTGGTGGGATTTGAACCAGTTTCCCTAGACCATTAGCCTGGACCTCAGGATTACTAGTCCCATGACATTACCACTCTGCCGCCACCTTACTGTTCCCACATTGTTGCCAGCAGTGTGGCAGGTTTAATACTGATCGAAAAATCAAGATGCTAAATTGCAATGAAACTGAAGTAAAACCGGAAAATACCAGAAATACAATCCAGGTCTATCAGTTGGGTCAACCTTGACAGCCTGCACTTGGTGTTAATAGAGCAGTTAAAAAAAAAAGAAAGACTTGCACTTAAATAGCACCTATCACAACCACCAGACATCTCAAAATGCTTTGCAGTCAATGTCATTGTGTTAAGTAAAGTAATCGGGCTGGTTCACCGATTTGGAAGCTAAGTGCCGATGCTGGCATGGGAACTGTGACATTTTACAACGCCAAAATTGGCGCCGAACCCTCATCGATCCTGCAACCGGTGAGGGACTATCAGCCGCGCCAGGTAAAAATCCAGGTTCCCATGACCAAAACGGCTGGAGAATGGCCGGGTCCGTGGCCGTGCATGAGCACGGCGACGACATGCAGTGGTAGCGCGGCCGTGCGTGGACCCGACCTGCCAAATACTGCCCCCCCCCCCCCCCCCCCCCCCCGACTAGCAGCATGACTCCCGACCGACTGTGGCGGTGCTGGACACAGTCTGTAGCCGCTGCGCCGGGTTCCTGACCCCTGAGACCACACATCAACTGCACAGTTGGGAATTCGGCCCATCGGGGGTGGAGCATCGGGGGAGGGACTTCAGGTGTCACACCAATGCCGTGCAGCGCGCGATGCAATGATGCCATTTTGGAGGGGGCGGAGGAGAGAAAACCGCCAACAAACCGGCGGTGGCCCTCGATTTGGGCGTCAGAAGGGATACTCTGCCTGATCGCCGATTATGATATCGGCATCGGGCAACAGTGAATCCCGCCCATGGTTTTTATCTAGAAAACCCAGCAGTCAATTTGTGCACAGCAAATTCCCACAACAGCAATGAAATAAAGACCTGACAATCAGCTTTTGTATGTTGATAAAGGGATAAACATTGGACAGGACAACAGAGATAATTCTCCTGCTCTTTTTCGAGGTGAGGCTACCAATCCCATTTTGAGGCCATGACGTCATCCCTTTTCCTTCACGGTTTAGTGATATTGGAATAAAATAAAGTCTGCTCATGTCTTTAGAATGTCCAAATTGCTTCACAGTTCATAACATTCTTTGAAGTATACCTAAAATATAGAAGATTATAGCCATAATCATACAAGTCTTTTTCAGGGGCAGAGTTTCAATTACAATGTGCCTTTTTAAATCTCATCTTGTATGTCCAATTCCCATACTTAAGGCATTGAAGTGAGGTGCTGTACTGAATTTCTCTTTGAAGCATGCACCTTATCTACATGTCATGGGAACATGATGCTCAATTGTCCTGGCTTGCTTTTCATGAATTGCTAAAGCAAGGTTAGAGTTGTTTCAGTTAGCAATGAAGCAGTTTTCTTTGCAATGAGTATTCATCTGATTCTGTTTTGATCATCAGAATATAAGAAATAGGAGGAGGCTATTCGGCTCCTTGAATCTGATCACACCATGTAATAGGTACATGTCTGATCTGATCAAGGCCTCAACTCTACTTTCCTGCCTGCTCCCCTATAATCCCCAACACTCCTGCAGATTACAAATCTGTCTAACTCAGAATGATCTCACCTTCACTACTCTCCAGGTAGAGAATTATAAAGATTACCAAAGACTAACCTCTGACAGAAGTCATTTCTCCACATTTCCATCTTAAATGGGAGACCCTGGGCTGGATTCTCCGAGCCTCTGTGTCAAAATCGTGTTTGGCGCGGGGGAATGGCCGTTTACCCGGAAATCGGGACTGGCGCCGTTGAAGCGATTCTCTGGTCCCTGGAGAATTGCTTGGGAGTCGCTCGTGCACAATCTACGCGGCGCGGGTAGGGGGCCATTGACAGAGGCCCCCCCGCAATTCTCCGCGCAAAATTGGCTGAGTTCCCGACGCTGTGGTTCTAACCAAATATCGGCCGCCAGGAACTTCGGGTGGCGGCTGCGGACTCAGTCCGCAACCTCCCTGGTGGGGGACGGGGGGATCAATCACCGGGGGGCCTCGTGGCAGCACGGATCCACGGGTGCGCGCAATCTCGGCGGGCGGGGGGGGGGGCCTCCATTTTTGATGATGGTCCGCGGTGCGAACCTGTCAAGTCGCATGCGTGGCTGTCGCAGGCTGCCGCCGTGCGGATGTATGGGCTCCCAACCGGAAGTGCAAGGCCCCGTATTCGCAGCCAGAGATGCAAGAAGCACTCCGGGACCCTGCCAGCCCCCTGCAGACAGAATCGCTCAGGACTTTCTTAAGGAAAGACCAGAGTGAAACTCCAGCGTTTTTACGCTGGCGTGGGGACATAGCCCCATTTTTGGAGAATCCAGCTCCCTTTATTCTGAAACTGTCCTAGATTCTCCCATGAGGAGAAACATCCTCTCAGCAGTTACCCTGGTACTCCCTCTCAGAATGTTCTGTGTTTCAATAAGATCACCTCTCAATCTTCTAATCTCTAATGAGCATAGATCCAACATGTTCAACCTTTCCTCATTCAACAATTCTCCATCCCCGGAATCAACCAAATGAACCTTCTCTAACCTTTCGCCAATGAAAGTATATCCCTCCTTAAATACGGAGACCAAAACTATCCAAAGTTTTCTTGGTGCGGTCTCACCTGTGCCCTTCACAGTTGTAGCAAGACTTCTTTATTCTTATACTTCATCCTCCTTTCAATAATTCTATTTGCTCTCCTGATTACTTGTTGCATGCTAACCTTCTGTGATTCATGTGTGAGGATGCCCAGATTCCCCTGCATTCCGTCGGCTCTCACTATTTAAATAATGTTTTTTTCAATTCTTCCTACCAAAGTGGAAAACCTGGGGTGAAAGTCTCCGGCCATTGTGATTCACTTTTCCCACCGGCAGTGCACGCTCACCCACAGGTTTCCCGGCATAATGGGGTGGCTTCAATGGGAAATCCCATTGACAAGCAGCGGGAGCATAGAATTTTGCCGCCAGCGAACGGCGTATCACCGAGAAACATGCAGCTCGAGGACCTGAGACATCAGCTCGTTAGGATTTTCAACATTATAAATTCATCTGCAAATATATTTTCCCACTTACCTAACCTATCCTTTTGCAGACTCTGTGTCCTCCACACAAATTTTTCCCACCCATCTTTGTATTGTCAGCAAATTTGGTTACAATACAGTTCATCCAAGTCATTAATATAGGTTGTATATATCTGACGCCAGCATTGATCCCTGTGGCACCCCATTTGTTCCAGTTTGCCAATCTGAAAATGACCCACCTCTCTGTTTCCTGTGAGTCAATCCTCTATCCATTCTTATACACTATTCCAACACCAAGAACTCTTATCTTATGTAGTAGCCTTTTATGTGGCACGTTATTGAATGCCTTTTGGAAATCAAATATAGTACATTTCCTGGTTCTCTTTTATCTGCCCTACTTGTTGCATCCTCAAAATACTCTAATAATTTGTCAAACACAATTTCACTTTCAAAAAGTCATGTTGAATTTGCTTGATTTACTATGATTTTCTAAATGTAGCATCATTTCTCAATCATGGATTCCAGCATTTTCCCAGGACAGATGTTAGGTTACCTAGCCTATAGTTTCCTAATTCTTCTCCCACTCCTTTCTTGAACAGAGGCCTTGCATTTGTGATTTTAAAAACTGCACAGACCTCTTCAGAAATTAGGGAACTTTGTAAGATTACAACAAATGCATCAACTTTCACTACAGCCACTTCTTTTAAGATCCAAGGGTGCAGGCCATAAGGTCCAGGGGACAGGTCAGTCTTTCATTCCATTAGTTTTCCTGATGCTTTTTCTCTAGTGGTAGCGATTGTTTAAAGTTTCTCTATCCCTTTTCCCCCGATTTTCTCCTGTTATTGGCTATGTTTAGTGTCTCTTAGCATGAATACAGACACAAAATATATGTTCAAAACCCATGCCATTTTCTTGTTTCCCATGATCAATTCCCTCGCCTCATTCTCTAAGGGGCCAATGTTTACTTCCTTTTTATATATGTGTAAAAGTAACTGTCTGTTTCTATAGTCCTTGCTAGTTTACTCTTATATTCTGGTTTCTCTCCTTTAGAATTCTTTTAGTCATCCTTTGCTGATTCTTAAAATGTTCCCAATCAACTAGCCCATCCATAATCTTCACAGCATTGCGGGCCCTTTCTTTCAATTTGATACCATCCTTCAATCTTTGAATATCCTGCCGAACATTTTTCTCCCTGATGCATCTTTTGCTAAAATTTTTACTTTGCTCAACTACACTCTGTGAAGCTTTGGCAATTCTTCACCATTACAACTTGCAGTCCTTTTGTTGTTGTCATAGTACTTGTATGAATTGGGAATGGAAGGTAAGTTAAAAAGGGAGACAACATCTACCAGTGCAATGATACTTCAGAGAGTAGCTTGCCCTGGTCAACAGCCAAGGAGCTCTTTTTACAGACTATGCTACTCCTATTGGCTATGTCAGAAGCCTTCATGGAATATTCAAATGTACAATACATTGCTTGCATAATTTTAAAATTCTTAGTGCCACCACCTTACAATGGTCAATGTCATAGTAATAATATTAATAATAATCGCTTAGTGTCACAAGTAGGCTTCAATGAATTTACTGTGAAAAGCCGCTAGTCACCACATTCCGGCGCCTGTTCGGGGAGGCCGGTACAGGAATTGAACCCGCGCTGCTGGCCTTGATCTGCATTACAAGCCAGCTGTTTAGCCCACTGTGCTAAACCAGTTTGTGTATTGATGTAAAGCTGTTTGTAATTGTGAAGGACTGGCACCAAAACATACATTTGTCATATATAAAGTCTGACCTTCACATTTCGCTCACGCACTACTTGCCACTGCAATTTACTCATGGCACAGTAACTTCCATGGAGAATGGAGTCTAAAAATATATGTTCTGTTTTCAGCTTTAGATTAGAATTCATCCTCTTGAGCGTCCTCTGAATTTTGAGGACAGGGAGGCAATAATATTCCTTATTTTGACCAGGATATAAAGGATTCTACAGTGTTGATGGTGAGTTGGGGGGGGGGGGGGGGTCTGTTGGCAGGGGTGGTGTTGGTGCAATCTTATGGATCCTTTCCCACATTTGAGTTGTACAGTTATCAGGAGAGGGAACTGATGATTTCCCTACTTTTTCATGATGTACCCTCACCTTTCCCACATGGTTATCTACCTGATGTTCCAACACCCTGGCTAGGACATGGTCAATTCCAGCCCTCCATGACCCAGAGTCGCAACACAATTGAATTAACCAATAATCCTTAGAAAAATACCCTAAGTCTTAGGCTCTTGGCTGCCCAATAATTACATTCACCAGGTTTGTACACAACTTAAACACAATTACATAAAATATGCAGCAAATGCAACTGATTAATTATTGTAATTCCTAATCCCCCCCCCCACACTTTAACTTGTCCCCACCCTCTACATATACACACATATACATACACACACACGGCAACCAAACGCAGATGGGAAGAGAGGGGTGAAAATAAAAGGATGAAAGTACAAAGATAAGTCTTTGTTTCAGATGGTTGTTTCTGGCATCTTTCTTGTCTTCAAACTTTGCTTTCAGTTGAGATTTTCACCATAGATTCATTCAGGTCTCTGCAGTTTCAGAAATATAGTAACTTTTCTGGAGAAAACATGAGATAGAGTAGGTCCTTCCCCTGAGTGCGGAGATGCCGGCGTTGGACTGGGGTGAGCACAAATTCACCTGAGGAAGGAGCAGTGCTCTGAAAGCTAGTGATTCGAAACAAACTTGTTGGACTTTAACCTGGTGTTGTAAGACTTCTTACTGTGCTTCCCCTGAGTGTCCAGGGATCCAACTCTGTTTTCCCTAGGTCTCTGGAAATCATCCCACCCAGGCAAGATCCAACCACCACCTGTTACCAGGGAGAATACGGCCTTTTGGCCAATTCATTGGCCACCAGCCAACCAATTGAACCAATTCCCACCCCATCTCTCACAAAGTATGCGTTCTCCTGTTTGAATATCGCACCAAATACTATGTTGCAACTTCTTGCATTCTCACTCTCTGCTGCTTGACTTAAAGATATATGTCCATCAAGCATCCATGGTTCAAAATGATAACAGCAAAAATAAAGAAAGGGGAAATAAGGGAATCATTGGGATTACACTGAATACACTGTGGAGGCACATGGGAAAAACATTTGCAAGTTAGCCTGAAATTCATTTGTCAGTTTATTACATAAATAAGCGCACAATCTAACAAGACTGGATGACATTTTCCAGAACTCTCAGTGGGGGAGGGGATACAACAAAAGGGATTGGATATTCCTGCTTCTCTTCTTGTCAGTTCACAGTTCAGTAGAGTATATCATACACTTGAATGTGAAGAAATCATTGTGTATCTCAGTAGAACCCTTAGACTGTAACAGCCTTTATCGGATGTGATGAGAGATGCTGACACTTCTAAAGGTTCCTGTAAACAGAATGTGGACTGAACTGTTTCATACCACATGTGTTCTCCATCACTTGCACCATGTAAAGAGCAAAAGGACAAAACTCCCTCATCAAATCATTTGTCTTTGCAATGGTCAGCTGGAACTCTGTGACAGCAGACAAGAAACAGGAAAAAGCAAAAGGCCAACTTCTCTGTCAGTGTGCATCACAGCATAGCCTGCATCATCTGGTTTAACATAATACAATCAGTTCTTGAAGACAGTCTTTGTTGTTTATGTTTCTCCAGAGACTAATCAAAAGAAGTTGTAATTTGAAAATTAAAAGTTGCCATTATTAAGTTAGGATTTAGAAGTAAATTAGTAATTTTGTAATGAAAATAAAATTTTACAGCAGACTTTACACCAAACATTTCCTCAGAAACAATGAAAAGTTAGTACCCCTCTGTGTTAAAGCTTAATATTTTACCTCAGAACATTTTAATTTCAATAATATTATCATAAATAAAATCCTCTTTTGCTACTAGAACCAAATGTCACAGTGTTATGAAGCAACCCAGCTTATTACAATAGGCTGGCCAGATTTTCACTGCTATCCTTTAATCCCGGGAATTCTAGGTAACAGCCCACAGCGACAAGCTGTGAACTGCGAATTTGATCACAACCATCCACTTGTTGTACAAAGGACAAAACACAGCGCTACCTCGACATTTCCTCCTTCAAACCCACAGCTGTGCCACTGCCTTCAATTGCCTAACCAACTTTAATATCTAAATGAACACAAACTAGCTCTAATTAATATCAAAAAAATGAAAGCTGTCCTCAATGGGACCTCTGTGTCCAAATCATAAAATCACAGAATCCCTACAGTGCAGAAGGAGGCTATTCAGCGCTTTGAGTCTGCACCGACCCTTCAAATGAACACTCCACCCATGCCAACTCCACCCCCCCCCCCCCCCCCCCCCCCACACCCCCCCCATCCCCATAACCCCATAAGCTAACTTGCACATCCCTGGACACCAAAGGGAAATTTAGCATGGCCAATCCACCTAACCTGCACATCTTTGGACTGTGGGAGGAAACCGATTCAGACATGGGGAGAACGAACAAACTCCACACAGTGACTCAAGACCGGAATTGAAGCCGGGTCGCTGGCGCTGTGAGGCAGCAGTGCTAACCACTGTGCCGCCCATGTGTCCATGTCCATCTAGCCTCGACCTTTCCTAACTGCTACTTAAGACTTTGGCCAGGTAATTTGCCCCAAGCTTAGTTTAACCCCAGCATTTGATCAATCACAGTGATCATTTTGTGCCACCTCCAGACCATCATCTGCCTTTCGCTAAATCCCTTCCTTGAGACTGTAACTCATGATTTTATCACTATCTGGTTGGACTTCAATGCTCACTTTAGCTTTCCTTGCTCCTTCCAGTCATCGGTTATGTCAATCAGAATACTGCGGCCCATGTACTGAGCTTTATTCGTGCCAATAAACTCATCACTGCTGCCCTTACCTAAGCTCCAATGGCTTCTATGTTCTGAACATTCAACATGAAGATCTGTTGTCCCATTTTCAAATCCCTCTATGGTCTGTGTTTTTGCTGTCCACACAATCTCCTTGAACACTCACCCTCTGTCCATTCTCCACCCTTCCTGCACTAGCCTACTCTGCATTTTCCCTGATCTCTTCCCTCTGGAGCCTTATTACCCCTCTGCTTGCCCGCAAAAAACATTTATTTGACTATGCCTTCATCTACCTACTCTTACTCTTCCTTTTCCCTGCCTCTGCTCAATCCCTGCTGAAGAAAGCTCTGAGATTTCTCTGGGTACCACAGAAATCTATGTTGTTACAAGTAAAATTGCATAGGTATATTTATAATATTATAATGATCTTACATTGCATATATATAATGAACTTTTGCTTCATAGGGCAAGTACATGAAGGATCCACAATTCTGTAGGACATTGCAGGGAAAAATGAGGAATCAAATCACAATGATTTACTTCTCAAAATACTAGGATAAGAAATAGCAATTACATTCTTCCAAGGAGACGTTCAAGGTTTGATTTCTCCATTCCACTGCATCCCATATTTCATAACACTTAGTGGGAGAATTTCCTTGTAGCTGCTCCGACTTCCGTTGCTGCTCTTTTGGTAATGCTATAGCGGCAGAATGGGATCAGCTCCAAGGAAATTCCCAGCATTTTGAAATTAATTATTTAAATTTAAAGTATAAAACTTTTTTCATCAAAAATGAAAGGTTCTTTTTAATGCTTTATTCAGTGAAAATTGTCCAAAAAAATAAAGACTTGGATCTACAGAGCACTTTTACAACTTCAGGATGCCCCAAAGTGTCTTCCAGTCAATGACGTGCAGTTAATGTTGTAATGGAGAAAACACTGCAACCAATTTGCAAGCAATGTAATAATGACTAGTTGAAACTTAATAGAATTCCTACAGTGTAGAAAGAGATCATTTGGCCCATCGGGCCTGCACCGACTCTCTGAAAGAGCACCCCACTAGAGAGATTTTTCTGTCAAATATAATGGCCTTTGGATTCTCGATTCCTGCTGGCAGCACAACCCTGCCCGTGGGCTTCCTGGCGGCGTGGGCTGTCTTCAACGGGAAATCCCATTGACAAGCGGCGGAAAGATAGAATCCTGCCACCACCAAACGGCGTGCCGCCGAGAAACACGCGGCTGGGGGCCCGGAGAATCCCGCCCATCATCTTTGTGACACCTCAAAATAAAAAATCTATCAATGAAGTACATGAATTAGCATCACTAATAAAAAGAGGCTGTAAGTATGGTGGGCTGAATGGCATACTGTCCTGTCCTAGCTCAGCTCTGTTGTCTTTGTCTATTTGTAAAACTATTTAATGCAATAATATTTTCTGTTATTTATTATCTTGAGTAGAATTTGTTTTCTGCATCATGTATCAAGAATCAGGTGTGGGATTCTCCGCAATCGGCGCGATGTCCGCCGACCGGCGCCAAAAACGGCGCAAATCAGTCCGGCATCGCGCCGCCCCAAAGGTGCGGAATCCTCCGCATCTTGAGGGGCCGAGCCCTCATCTTGAGGGGCTAGGCCCGCGCCGGACTGATTTCCACCCCGCCAGCTGGCGGGAAAGGCCTTTGGTGCCCTGCCAGCTGGCGCAGAAATGACTTTGCCATGCGGCGCTTGCGCGGGAGCGTCAGCGGCTGCTCACGGCATCCCCGCGCATGCGCAGTGGAGGGGGTCTCTTCCGCCTCCGCCATAGTGGAGACCATGGCGAAGGCGGAAGGAAAGGAGTGCCCCCACGGCACAGGCCTGCCCGCGGATCGGTGGGCCCCGATCGCGGGCCAGGCCACCGTGGGGGCACCCCCCGGGGCCAGATCGCCCCGCGCCCCCCCCCCAGGACCGTGGAGCCCGCCCCGTCGCCTTGTCCCGCCAGTAAGAGAGGTGGTTTGATTCTCGCCGGCGGGACAGACATTCCAGCAGCGGGACTTCGGCCCATCGCGGCCGGAGAATCGCCGGGGGGGGGGGGGGCCAAGATGCCAATCGCGCGGCGCGATTCCCACCTCCGCCGAATATCCGGTGCCGGAGAATTCGGCAACCGGCGGGGGCGGGATTCACGCCAGCCCCCGGCGATTCTCCGACCCGGCGGGGGGGTCAGAGAATCCCGCCCCAGTGATGTTCTGCTTCTAGCACGTTTATAAATAGCACTGAAGCAAAAAAAACGCCCGCAGTCAAAATTCAATAGCTCCTGAAATGGGGATGGAGATTACGATGTACCTGCAATACTTAAAGTTAGCCTGTGCCTTTTGAAGGGCACTCCAGCTATGCCATGTTCCAGAAGTAACTGGGGAGGACAATCTGAGCAGGGAGAACACTGATAATTGCACAACAGAACAGAGACCATGCTTCATGTTTCTCAGAAACAGCACTGAATGCCTTGGTGCAGGAAGTGGACATGAAGAGAGATATCCCCGAACTGCAAATGTCCAAGAGTGCCTATAGGCAAACTCTGAGAAGTTAATGGGAACAGGGTAGGTCAATGCGAGCAGGGAAGCACTAAGGACTTGGGTGCAGCACTGCAAGAAGTATATTGACTTCACAAAAGTTGGTACAATATGAAGTCTGAGTACACCAGGTTAAAGTCCAACAGGTTTGTTTTGAATCACTAGCTTTCGGAGCGCCGATCCTTCCTCAGGTGAATGAAGGAGCTGCCCTGCGAAAGCTACTGATGCCAAACAAACCTGTTGGACTTTAATCTGGTATTGTAAGACTTCTTACTGTCCCAAACATCCGTCCACTATCTACATGGCACAAGTGGGAGTGTGATGGAATACTTTCCTCGTGCCTAGATGAGTGGGGCTCCAATAACATTGAAGAAGCTCAACACCATGTCAAACAATGAGACCCGGGGCAGGAGGGGCCTGGGTTCAGTGTTCTAAACTGAGTTTTCTGGGGTGAATCTTGCGAAACGTCGCGATCTGGTTCTCGTCCGCCCTGGGCGAGATTCAGATATACCTGGGCAAGATTCAGATACACCTGGGCGAGATTCAGATACACATATTTAAATTAACCATTAATCTCATTTAAATATGCCTGCGTCAGATTCTCCGGTGCCCGGGAACTAATGGCCTCCTCAGCGAGGCCCAGACCGGGCATCGTTTAGTGCTGATCCACACAAACGCGGACCAGGCCTACCGGTTTCCCAGGTTACTGAAGACCCTGGTTGGTCGGGAACAGGGCAGGGTGGCTCCCTGGCTTTCCCTCTAGCACCTGGGCACCTTGGCACTGTCAGCCTGGCACATTTGCACGAGCACCCTGGCACTTCCAAGGTGCCTGGGTGGCACTGCCAGGCTGATAGGGGCACTGCCACAGTGCCCTGTTGTAAGTGCCAGGGTGGCACTACTATGGTTCTGGACCTGAGGGGGCCATGCACATGAGGGGGGGGGGATGAAGGAGGTATGAAGGATGGCGGGGGTGAAGGGTTGGTTTGAAGGGGCTTCATAAAGGTAGGGGGGTTTAAGGGTGGGGGTTCCTGAAACGGGGGGCCATAAGCGGGGTGGGGAGTCTATAAATGGGGGTGCCCTTAGCGACCTATTAGCACGGTGTCTTCGCTTGGGGGTGCCCGTGGGTGGGAGGCACACTCAACCTCTCTTAGTGTTTGGTGCAGCCTTTCAAAATGGGGACTCGATCTCTGAGGAGCCGGTTTCGCTGACGAGTTCAACTCCACAGTGTTAAAAATATTTCGAAGTGTGGGCTTGACTGGGAAGAAAATCCCCAAGGCCCCAAAAAATGACTAGGTGTGGTTGAATAGTGGTGCAGATCTTACCCAAAAGGCCGGCGATAAACACCCTTCCAAAATCGCCCAGAATGGCACTGAGAAATTAATGGCACGATTTAACCACTGTATTGTGTCCAGCAAGGTTCTCCAGCACAACTGCCTCGCTGGATGGCACTCTGAGAGAAGACAGGAAACGGAAGGGTGGGGTGGCTTGGGGGATTTGAGGGTCCCAGAGTGGAAGTCCTAACTGACTGAGGGTCTCTCTCCTTCTCCAATTCCTTACAGATATAACAATATGGCTGGTGTTGTAGATTCTGCAAAGGCTGCTCTCGTGATGCTGGTGGCAGCCCAGACAGCCAGCCACCGTAGAAGGCAGCAACAGCATCGACGCAGGCTGGATGCTAGACCCCATGTGCAGGGGAGCTGCTGCATACTCTGTAAACCCGGCAGCCCAGCAGGCTCAGGCGGAACCCAGAGGGGGATGCCAGCGATGGCCCAAGGTGTATGACGTCTTTGGTCTTTCAAGGAGGTGATGAACAGCATGTGCCACAGGAGACTCCATCTCAACAAAGAGACAGTGAAGCATCTGTGCCATGTCCTCGCGTACTGGTATCCTGAGGAGGAGGAGGACCTGCTGCTGGAGGCCGTGGAGGTATTGCAGCCCTGAATTCCTATGCAACTGGTCCATTCCAGGGCTCGAGCGGGGACTTATGCTGCATTTCCCAAGCTACAGCCCACAAGTGCATCCATGAAGCCACGGATGCCCTGGCATCAGATTTAATCAACTTTGAGCCAGACCAGGCCCACCAAGATGGCAGGGCTGGTCAAGGCTCCACCATCGCTGGGATACCCCAGGTCCAGGCGGCAATAGATGGCATGGATTTCACCTTGCAAGCACCGGGACCTCAGGGAGTACCCTTTATTAACAGGAAGGGGTTCCACTCCCTAAATGTTGAACTCATGTGCGACCACCACCTCCGGATCATGCACATGTGTTCACACCAGCTACATCCTAGCACACTCAGACATCCGTGGCGTCTTCAAGGACTACCCCAGGATGACGGATTGATTCTGGGGGAAGAAGGGTATCTGCTGAGGTCCTGGCTGATGACGCCTGTGTGGAGACTGAGGCGGAGACCCGATATAACGAGACCCATGCTGTGATCCATGCTGTGTTTAAGAGGTGCGTCACACAGATTAAAATGTGGTTCCGATGCCTGGATTGCTCTGTTGGTATCCTGCAGCACACCTCCCAGAGGGTCTCCCACTTTGTGGTGGTCTGCTGTGCCCTCCACAACCTGGCACAGCAGCGGGATGACATGCTTGAGGAGGAGGAGGGTCTCGTGTGAGGAGGTGGACCAGGAGGCAATGGAGGACGAGCCTGGGGAGGACCCGCAGGAGGAGCCAGACAATGAAGGACAGGCGGCGGCAAGGGTCTGACATGCACGGAGAACCAGCAAAATGAGCTCATCCCCTACTCCCCCAATTCCTCTAAACCTTAAGCCTTCCTTCCCCTAATCTCTCTGCTCCCCCAATCCCTCCTCCCACATTCCCCTCCTTTCCACCCAATCCCCCCTCCCCCAATCCCTTCCCTCCTTCTACCCAATTTCCCCTCTCCCCATCCAGTTACCTCCTACCTCCAACCACCCCCCCCCCCCCACCGAGTAATCTGTTCCGCACTACCAAGGTCTGTATAACATCACCCTAGATGACGGGCCTGTGTCGACACTGTCAGCGGGTCAACAGACAAGGAGGAGAGTGATGATCACTCGCTGTGAGGTAAGGTCTGGTGTTCCCAGTTTATGCCAAAGTTTGACTCCTGTCTTTCTGCTGACAGGGCGCTCACACCCATCCTCTGAACGGGGTCTGCATCAGGGGTGTTTGATCTTGGACCATTGTGCCTGGGGGGCAGGGGACGGGGGAGTGAAGGGTAACAAGGGGTGTAGTGCAGGAGGCCCACTGCGAAGATTAACGTGACAGAGACTTCACATGTATCAGGTGTAACATGTTTTAATTCCGAACATTTTGATATTTTCATTTCCCCGACCTACAGATAGTGACCTCCCCCGCCCCCCACACACACACAGCCCACCCCCATACCCAATCAGTGAGCCTCTCTTCTTGACCTTTCATGGTCTACTGCTGTGTCTTGGTGTGTCCCCAGGATGCACATCGGAGATGGAGGCAGTCTGCTGCTTTCCGTACCCTGTGGCCTTTGATGCCCTTTATGGATGTCCCCTGGAGGGCCTGAAACCGGGGTTCCCGGCTGACTTTCTGGCGTCACTGTCATCGCCGAACCAAACTGTTCTGCCCGCTGCCCTTGAGAAGTGCCAGTGTTAGGAGGGGAGGATTCGGAAGCACAGGAGACCGCCATCGCCTCCTTGGTGGCTGGACCCGGGTTGGTCTCCAGTGCTTCCTCCTCCCTGAAGATGCCATGGGGGTCCCATTGGAGGGAGGGGCAACTGAGTGAGCTCCAGAGGCCTATGAATCGTCTGGTTCTGCCTGTTCTGGCGGCTCCCCATTGTCTGCTCCATGGTGTCGGCGTCCTCAGCGATGCTCCTCAGTGACTGGGCCATGCTCTGGAGTGCCTCAGCAATGTCCACCTGCATCTGGGACACATCCCTCAGCGACTGGGACATGATGTCGAGGCCACATGCTGAGCCATGCCTTGGCAACATCACCAAAGACGTAAACGTTGTGCTCCAGGCTTTCCACTGCGGTCGCCACCTAGCAGTGTTGGCCTCGGTGCCATGCATTGTCGGCCTCATCTCCTGCACCTGTAGTCTTTGGGACTCCTCAAATCGACTATGCACTCACTGGAATGTCGTTGACATCCCCTTCTGAATGTCATGGCTGTGCCCTGTCTGCACTGGCTTGGGGACAACCTTGCATCTTACTGGGACTCAGCTGAGTCCTGGGGTTGAGTAGACCTCCGAGAGCTGTCTCTCCTGGATATTCCTGTCTCCACCTGATGTTCACCAGCAACTGTGGGTGCTCACCAGAATGTACCTCAGAAACCTGTCCACTAATGTTGCTCACCGAGGTGTGTGTCTCTGTGCTGATGGAAGGTGGGGTGATAGCTGTGATGCCTCGATAGAGAAATCCTTGGAACTCTCCTCCGTGGTGGTCTCTTGGGTGGTGGAATGACTCCAGATGGCCCGGCCCCATCAGATGGAGATCCTGCGAGAAAATGTGGTCAGTGAGAGGGAAGGATAATTTTGTCTGGCATGAACAACTCACTTGAGACAGGTCATCTGGGTGAAGGAGCAGTGGATCCTCACCTCTGTGGTGCAGGTCAACCTTGCTGTCAGTGACTACTCTCTCCTCGGTCAGTCCCACGATCTCCAGCCCTTTCTCCATACGGGGTGAGGACTCGAATCTTTGGTACTGCCTCCCCACCCCCTCCCCATCTTGGCCCTTTCTTGCTTATTATTGGCCATCTTCTTCTGCGGGGACAAAGAAGGGCTTTGTAAGCTGCGTGCCTGATGGGTCGGGGAGTGGATGGCAGTGACATGTGTGGGAACCGCAACTGCACATAGAATCCCTACAGTAAAGAAGGAAGCCATTCGGCCCATCAAACCTGCACAAAGCCTCTGTAAGAGCACAGTACCTAGGTGCACTCCCCCACACCATCCCTGTAAACCCACCTAATGTTTGGACACTAAGGGACAATTTAGCATGGCCAATTCACCTAACCTGCAGATCTTTGGGCTGAGGTGGTTGTGAGGGTGGGTGCCAGTGGGTCTGAGGAACAAGCACGAAGATCAGATGTGGGGAGGATGCGAGGTGTCAGCCAGTGATTTGTGGCGGTCGGGGGATTGGGAATTTGAGGGTTAGCAGGTGTATCTGATGCCAGGAGAGAAAGGTAGCAACTTATCCTGGCAGCTCGGTGGAGGTTGTTGGTGGTCTTCCGACATTGTACGGCGGTCCTCCTTGTCATGCTGCCCACACTGCAGCCTCTGCCACTGCCTCCCTGGCAGTGTTGTTGACCCTGTGCTGGCCTTCCGAACCCCTCGGGGGGGGGGGGGGACAGGATCTCCCGTCTCGAATCCTTGCCAGGTCGGCAACCCCAAAGCGAGGAGTAGGCTTGTGGGTCTGAGGAGCTTGTGTGTTGACTGGGAGTGAGTGGTGAGGGAGCCTTAAAAAGCAGCTCCCTCTTGTTAATGGCAGTACACTGATGTTTGATTTTGGCGAATCAGACGGCGAGACAACAGTAATGGTGAGAACCCCGCGAGGGCTCATTTCTTGCACTAAATGCCATTAAATACGATCTCGCCAAGGCGGCTGTCGGGGAAAACCCTGCCTAACATTCCCAGAATAACACTTCAAATTCTTTCCATTATAAGTCTCACTCAGTTGCTGTACTGCTGCCTCCGGAACCTGTGGGCAGCTTCGTGATTCCGATTTTAAGCCCTCTGGAAAACCACAAATCTGCCTGAATGTCAGCAGCAACAGCGCAATAACTGAGGGTGTTCTTTGTTGAGAAATGGTGAGCGATATCTCAAATTATTTTAGACTCAATTGGATGCCATGAGGGAGTGGGGTTTAGGAAGGTTGGAAGGAGATTGTGGATGTGTAGTTGGAGGGAGGTTGGGGCGGGCGGATTTGGGGGCTGGGAAGGTTAGAAGTGGGAGGAAGGTTGGGGCGATTTTGGTGGGTGGGGTAGGGAGAGGTAGGCGGGGTTGGGGTGTAGGGTGAGGGGGATGGGGGAGGTTGAGGAGTGCGGGGTGGGTGTTGGCACGGGGCAGGGTGCCACTTTTAACGTTGCGTACCACAAAATTAAACAGTGTACACTTCTCAAAACTCTCTTTTGAATTTAAACCAGCATATAAATAGCAGTCTAAATTTTAATTGTACCCTGAAGTAGAAATAATTCTGATGACATGCTGTATTGATTTACCAGAAGCTGGACAATCTTAGGCCTCATCAAAATAAATGTCAGATACTACAAACTGGGAGTGAAGTAAAACAGGGTTTTGACTCATAATCGCCTGTTTTATTACTCTTGCAAAACATGAGAATGAAATCCCTATTAATCATAAAGAGATTGCTTAAAGAAAGGTTTTACAAATCCCTATTTCATTCTAGGTTCACCCCTTCCTATGCCACCCTGTTTCGAATCTAGTCAAAGGTGGTCACACGTTGTGACTAATATTTCCCTGCAGGAAGTTTCCCCATCACCCATTGTAACCAAAACACTGAAATCCCAGAGAAACAGCATAAAGGCTTTCACTATAAAGGGCCTTTGTAGAAACTCAATCCTATGACTTAAGTGCTTCTTGGAATTATTTCACTCAGGATGTTACTGTCACGCTTTTTTCGCTGTTGGAGTTTTTAAATTTATCATTAGCGTTTCCATTTTAGGCTGTAATTTCACAATGTACAACACAATTTATGTAACAGCTTCGGGATGGGGGGGGGGGGGGGGCGGCGTTGGGGGCAGGGGCGGCAATTCAGTTATTTGCATCATGTATCATTCTGCCGTGAAAAATTCAGACCAACAATTCAATTCAATTTTCTCCTGAGCTCCTGGTAGATGTCCGATTGACAAGTCCTGGCAATAGTGAATTTTGCTTTAAAGAAACAAATTGTGGGTTAGATGCAAAATCCACCCACCTGTGAGTGAATGCCCAGGGTGTTGCATTGTGTTTTATGCCCAAGAACTCTGGCGATATGACTTCAATGTCGCTGTTCTCAGTGAGACGGAGAGGGGAAGTGCAAAGAACTCGGAGGCGGCTATATTTTCTTCTGGAAAGAGTGTTCAGAAGAAGAGAGTTGGATTTGCCATCAAGAATGAACTTGTGATCTGACTGTCTGAGTTTTCTCTTGAAAGAATTGAGTGCCTCATGGCTCTCCATCTCAAATGGGCAGTGAGCTAACTCGTCACATATGCCCAACTCTGAACGCTGATGACAAAACCAACAAAACATTTCTATACCAAACTTGACCAAGTTCTCTGTGGGATTCCGAAGGAGGATAGACTTATTCTTCTCGGAGACTTCAACATCGGAGTTGGAAGAGATTCCAATCTCTGGAATGGAATTATTGACAGGGAAGAAATTGACAACTCCGACAAGTAGTCTCCTCCTTACAAAGTGTGCAGAGCATGGGTTTATCATCACCTGTTCCACCAGAAGAACAAGTACAAAACATCATGGCAACATCCATGGTCCAAGCACTGAGACCTGATTGATTACACCATCGTCCATGCCCGGAATCACAAAGATATCCGGACCATCAGAGCATTGACGGGCTGGTGACTGCTAGTCTACTCATCAATGTATTTGTTCAACTGTGTCCATCAAACTGGCCCCCGAACAACAGGTGCAACAGCAGAGATCTCCACGAAAGATCAGCTTCAAAGCTCTGAAGGATCCAATCAAAAGAGACCAATTTAAACAACAGCGAAGGGAAAAGCTTTGAAACTTCAGTCAAGAGCAGTAGAAAAGCACAACGCTTGGGATGTCCTTAAATCCAATAACATCAATGACTTCACCCAGACAGTCGGGGCGGGATTCACCTGAAAAGTCTCTATGTCCGCTTTTGGGCAAGTATGGTGGAGTGTTTCATGGCAGCTGCAGTGTCGAAATTGACACGGCGATTCAACGGCACTTTGCCGTTTTTTTGGGCCTCGGGGAGATTTTCCTGTTGAGGCCACACTCAGGCAGTTTTCCTGCGTTGGGAGCTGCGTTTGTCAGCAGGGCCGACTCCTCTTAGATTGAGGTGCCATTTTGAATGGCTGCCCCAATCTCTACAAACCCCAACCCCCCTTCCAGGACACCCCCCAACCCTTTTGTATCCCTTCAAACTCCCCTTATTGGCATGGCCCCCCAGGCCCTGTTCCTTGGCAGTGTCAATCTGGCATCCTGGCACCAAAGGTTTGGCACCCTGGCAGTGCCTGGGTTGCACTGCCTGGGTGCCCAGGTGGCTCAACCAGGATGCCAGGCCTGGCGTGCCAAGATGCCCAGGTACTGGAGAGTGCCAGGGTACTACCCCACCCTGTCCCTGACCACCCGGGAGGCTCTAATGGCCTGCGAGACCCCCTAAGGGTCCATCACAGCTGGTCCTCGCTTGTGGAAACCAGTGCTAAATGGCGCCTGGTTGACCCTTTGCAGGCACAACTGTTGACTCCCGGGGACTGGGAGACTGCGGCACCCGGATATTTAAATGACCTTAATGGCGTATTTAAGTATGATTATCCGGATCACGAGGGTAGGACCCAGATTGCACCGGGCGCAGCGAGTCAGGTGACTCGCGACCGGTCTAACATGAACCCCAATTTGGGGCTCCTCTCCTGGGATTCACCATTATGCCACACATTGACTGAATTGCGTCCTTCGATTTTCTGTCAGGAAACATTAGGTTTGGAATAATAAATATGATCAGATCTCAATTACCTGATTGATCGTGTCTGGTGGAATGACATGAACTCAATTCAAAAGAAACCGGCTTAGG
Organism: Scyliorhinus torazame; assembly: GCF_047496885.1. Classification (NCBI taxonomy): domain Eukaryota; kingdom Metazoa; phylum Chordata; class Chondrichthyes; order Carcharhiniformes; family Scyliorhinidae; genus Scyliorhinus; species Scyliorhinus torazame. The sequence continues at coordinate 217,414,244 of NC_092712.1, forward strand.
AACAGGTAAAGGCTGAGGTACGCGAAGAACATGTGGTAGGGAGACAAGGCAAAGGAAATTCAACATGTCGCTGATGAGAACGATATCTATCGCTTCTTCATTGCCACAATAAAACATTTATTGCCCAAGTGCTGAAGGACTAGTTCCTCTGAAGCCTAAGGATGGGAGAAACCTGATCAAGAAAAGGTAGCTCTCAACGTCCAATGGAGGGAGCATTTTGAAAACTTTTCAATCGAGAATCAATTTTTAAAAAAGTGTTTTTATTGAGTTTTCACATCTTATATTTCACAATTCATAGGTTACATATTACAAAAACCACGCTGAAGAAAAGGAAAATATAAAAGACAAACAGAAATCAGCACATATAGTTACAGGCAATTGCCTTTCCTCTTGCTGTGGCCGTGACCCCCCTTTAGTCGGTATACATATGTGACAACCGCAGTATGGCCACAGAATGTATTTACAAGTGACCCCCCCCCCCCATGCTTACTATACTGGTTTCTGGTTATGAACAGATCTTTGAACAAGTTGGTGAAAGATCAATTATTGACGAGTTTTTTCAACTCAATTCCTCGATACCCAGTCAGAGATCATGGGCGAAATTCTCCGGAAACGGCGCAATGTCCGCTGACTGGCGCCCAAAACGGCGCAAATCAGACGGGCATCGTGCTGCCCCAAATGTGCGGAATGCTCCGCATCTTTGGGGGCCGAGCCCCAACATTGAGGGGCTAGGTCGGCGCCGGACGAATTTCCGCCCCGCCAGCTGGCGGAAAAGGCCTTTGGTGCCCCGCCAGCTGGCGCGGAAAAGACATTTCCGGGTGGCGCATGCGCGGGAGCATCAGCGGCCGCTGACAGCATTCCCGCGCATGCGCAGTGGAGGGAGTCTCTTTCGCCTCCGCCATGGTGGAGACCGTGGCGGAGGCGGAAGGGAAAGAGTGCCCCACGGCACAGGCCCGCCCGCGGATCGGTGTGCCCCGATCGCGGGCCAAGCCACCGTGGGGGCACCCCCCGGGGCCAGATCGCCCCGCGCACCCCCCAGGACCCCGGAGCCTGCCTGCACCGCCTTGTCCCTCCGGTAAGGTAGGTGGTTTAATTTACGCTGGCGGGACAGGCATTTTAGCGGTGGGACTTCGGCCCATCCGGACCGGAGAATCGAGCAGGGGGGCCCGCCAACGGGCGTGGCACGATTCCCACCCCCGCCGAATCTCTGTGCCGGAGACTTCGGCAACCGGCGGGGGCGGGATTCACGCCAGCCCCCGGCGATTCTCCGACCCGGCGGGGGGGGTCGGAGAATCTCGCCCCATAAGCTGGATTCACCATCTTTGAGTCTAAGTGCGATGATCTGTGGTGTTTTACGTCAAAACAATCGGCGGCGCCCCCTCACCGATCCTGCGACTGGTGAGGGGCTAGCAACCGTGCCACGTAAAACTCCCGGCTCCCACGATAAAAATGTCTGATGAATGTCTGCGCATGCGGACGATGATGACCTGCCGCGGTCGCGCCGTAAAACATGGCGCCGGCCGCGCGTGGACCCGACCTGGTTCCCCCATGGCCACTACCTGGCCACTCCCCACCAGCCCCCCCAGCCCTCGTGGAAGCCCCCAGCCAGCAGCATGACTCCTGTCCAACTGTGGTGATGCTGGACACAGTCCGCAGCTGCCACACTGGGTTATCGACCGCTGAGACCACATGTCAATCTTGCCGTCGGGAACTCGGCCCATCGGGGGCGGAGCATCAGGGGAGGGCCTTCAGCTGAGGCCGTCCCAACAGAGCGCCGCGGCACATGACGCAATGATACCATTTCAGAGGGGGCATCAAACATGTGCTGCCCCTGATTTTGGCATCAAAAGAGATTCTCCGCCCGATCGCCGATTACAAAATCGCCATCGAGGAATAGTGCATCCTGCCCCAGATTCCTCAGGGCTTGATTTATTGCCACAGCTATCTTGTCAAGAGAGCATCCTGGCCCACTATCAATAGATGACATTGCTCCTCTGCAGTTTCTCAAGCAGGACCTCCAGAGATCTGTTGGGAAATCTTGGAGTCCACTCTCTACCATGTTGTGGCAAATTCACTCCTCTTTCCCACAATCTCTTTTGCAACTAGTTCCAGCACCTGCTCCACCATAATGTAGCTCCTCTTTAAGAGGTGCTAGCTATCTTTAAGTATTGCAGGCTTTCTTTAACTTATCCCCGCCTCCATTACTTTGCACCCTCTTCTCAAGTCTACAGACATTCAACAGTGTGCTTAGAGCACTAACTGCTCACAACTATCATCATTTAAATGAGTAAGCATTGCTTGCAGCCACTGAACCTATTGAATATTGGGCCTCAAAAATCTGGCCCAAATCTATTGCCTCCACATTAGTGGAGAGTACAAAGCAACCTCTCAGCAAGAGAAAGATACAACTACGCTGGACAATTACTTTGATCCCTCCACAAGCCCCCATCCCCATCAGCATAGGCAAGGTGAAAGAATGGCTACCAGCAATGAGGAAAGGGAAGGCAGTGGGCAGAAATGGTATCCTCTGGTATTTCTTCAACAACTAGACCCAAACGAACTCCACTGATTTGCGGAAGTGGGTAGCAAAGCCATGGAATCAGGATGCATTGCGAAGCATGGCGGAAGACAATGATCTTGGCCATTCTAAAACCTGGGTGTGGCAATCGACAGCCCAGCCAGCCATAGGATGATATAATTTCTGTGAACGACTTACAAACTTCTAGAACGTAGCATTATATGGAGAATCAGCCCTCTCATTGAGGCTGTGACGCCTGAAGCACAAGTAGCTTCCAGCCCAAATATAGTTGCTGCAACCAAGCTCTTGCCTCACAATGCACAATGAAGCCGGTTTCCTGAGAAATATGAGACTGATGCAGCTCTGGGGGATCTGTCATTGGCCTATGACACTGTGTGAATTAAAGGCCTGATGCTGAAGCTCGCAAGGAAAATCCATGGCCTCTGCTTTGGGCCATGCTGAGCAAGAGATGCGTACGTGTCCATCTTGGTGACATAGTCAGCTCACCTTGATCCCTCAACAGTGGATTGTGACAAGGATCAGACCTGGCACTGATGCTTTTCCGTGTCTGTATGAACAACATGCTGCCAACAAAGTAGTGAAAATTTGCATATGCAATGCAAGTAGCCACATTTGACAACATCAAGTCTACTTTGAACAGAGACCTCAACTTCATGTCTGATTATTTCCAAAATGGAGGCTCAAACCAAACACGACACAACAGTCACCGCATTTCATCTTGATAACAAGAATGCTAAATGCACCCTGAATGTGACCTTCTGCGGCAATCCTGTATGACATGACCCAGTCTGACCACATGCTAAGCTGAAGAAGATAGCCACCAAAATGTAGTCAAGAGTCAACCTAATCTGGAAACGGGCAAACACCAATTGTGGAGCCTCAGCACCAGTACTGCGGGTTCCAGTGTTGGCCCTTGTGTATTCTGTGGCTGAGTATGATGTACTGGTTTAGAATTCCTGCAGTGCAGAAGGAGGTCATTCGGTCCATCAAATCTGCGCCGCTGCTCTGAAAGAGCATCCTACCTTGGCCCACCCAACCTGCACATCTTTGGACTGTGGGAGGAAACCGGGGCATCAGGAGGAAACCCAAGCAGAATGTGCAAACTCCACACAATCACCCAAGGCCAGAATTGAACCCAGGTTCCTGTGATGCAGCAGTGCTAACCACTGTGCTGAACACATAGAACATAGAACAATACAGCGCAGTACAGGCCCTTCGGCCCACGATGTTGCACCGAAACAAAAGCCATCTAACCTACACTATGCCATTATCATCCATATGTTTATCCAATAAACTTTTAAATGCCCTCAATGTTGGCGAGTTCACTACTGTAGCAGGTAGGGCATTCCACGGCCTCACTACTCTTTGCGTAAAGAACCTACCTCTGACCTCTGTCCTATATCTATTACCCCTCAGTTTAAAGTTATGTCCCCTCGTGCCAGCCATTTCCATCCGCGAGAGAAGGCTCTCACTGTCCACCCTATCCAACCCCCTGATCATTTTGTATGCCTCTATTAAGTCTCCTCTTAACCTTCTTCTCTCCAACGAAAACAACCTCAAGTCCATCAGCCTTTCCTCATAAGATTTTCCCTCCATACCAGGCAACATCCTGGTAAATCTCCTCTGCACCCGCTCCAAAGCCTCCACGTCCTTCCTATAATGCGGTGACCAGAACTGTACGCAATACTCCAAATGCGGCCGTACCAGAGTTCTGTACAGCTGCAACATGACCTCCCGACTCCGGAACTCAATCCCTCTACCAATAAAGGCCAACACTCCATAGGCCTTCTTCACAACCCTATCAACCTGGGTGGCAACTTTCAGGGATCTATGTTAATGGACACCTAGATCCCTCTGCTCATCCACACTTTCAAGAACTTTACCATTAGCCAAATATTCCGCATTCCTGTTATTCCTTCCAAAGTGAATCACCTCACACTTCTCTACATTAAACCCCATTTGCCACCTCTCAGCCCAGCTCTGCAGCTTATCTATATCCCTCTGTAACCTGCTACATCCTTCCACACTATCGATAACACCACCGACTTTAGTATCGTCTGCAAATTTACTCACCCACCCTTCTGCGCCTTCCTCTAGGTCATTGATAAAAATGACAAACAGCAACGGCCCCAGAACAGATCCTTGTGGTACTCCACTTGTGACTGTACTCCATTCTGAACATTTCCCATCAACCACCACCCTCTGTCTTCTTTCAGCTAGCCAATTTCTGATCCACATCTCTAAATCACCCTCAATCTCCAGCCTCCGTATTTTCTGCAATAGCCTACCGTGGGGAACCTTATCAAACGCTTTGCTGAAATCCATATACACCACATCAACTGCTCTACCCTCATCTACCTGTTCAGTCACCTTCTCAAAGAACTCGATAAGGTTTGTGAGGCATGACCTACCCTTCACAAAGCCATGCTGACTATCCCTGATCATATTATTCCTATCTAGATGATTATAAATCTTGTCTCTTATAATCCCCTCCAAGACTTTACCCACTACAGACGTGAGGCCCACCGGTCTATAGTTGCCAGGGTTGTCTCTGCTCCCCTTTTTGAACAAAGGGACCACATTTGCTGTCCTCCAGTCCTCTGGCACTATTCCTGTAGCCAATGATGACATAAAAATCAAAGCCAAAGGTCCAGCAATCTCTTCCCTGGCCTCCCAGAGAATCCTAGGATAAATCCCATCAGGTCCTGGGGACTTATCTATTTTAAGCCTGTCCAGAATTGCCAACACCTCTTCCCTACGTACCTCAATGCCATCTATTCTATTAGCCTGGGGCTCAGCATTCTCCTCCACAACATTATCTTTTTCCTGGTTTTTATGGACCAGAAGTAGCCACACTCTATTAATCAATCAACTGAACCAAGCAATGAGATGCATTACTGGAATCTTCAAGTTGATCCCTCCACCTCAGCTACCCATGCTGGCACACATCACCACCTGTTGCCTCCCCCGCAACCCCCCCCCACCCCCTTCCACCTCCCGCCCCACCATTCCACTGCGATACAACAACCTTCTTTGAAGGTCAGCAATTGAGGAAAACAAATGCCTCTCTATCCATCAGAACTTCACCAATATTCCTCACCTCCTCTTGAGGCCACATGAGCCCTCATGCACACAACCTCAAGCAAACCAATTTCAACCCGTAGAAGTTTGTTAGAATGAATGATCATTACGAGAAGTTACATACAAAAACCTTGTGAAAGACCCAACATAGAGGGTCCCTACCTGGTTTCGACCTCCCTCACGAAGCTCATGGGCCTCCCTAAACCATATCCGTACAAACCATGGCAGACGTGGGATACCTGATGCACAAATGGGAAATTAAAAATTCTCCTCTGTGCAACTGTGGTCACCCAGAACAAACCATGGAGCACATGATGGCTCAATGCCTGACTCATAAATATAAAGGAGGTTTTACAGCGATACGCATTGCTACTCCTGACATAATATCCTGGCTTGACCACCTCGATGTAAAGTTATAGTTGTTGATCTATACCCAGACAGATGGAAGAAGAAGAATTAGAAGGCAGCATGAAGTTTACATGCTGTCTTCATCTGAAGCAATGGGCAGCAGTTAATTGCACATGGATCCCTGAGCCTGCTTTCGTTTCTACTTAGATTTTGCAGGCGATACCTTCATTCATTTTCCTGCTGTTTTTCCTCCACAATACAATTGTATATTGTTGTTGTACATTCTTTAAAAAGTGACTGCCTCACAATTGGAATTGAAGATGTGTAAAATGATCCATTTAAAGTGAACAATCATCAGCTAATGTTCCCAGAGTTTTTAGATCTGTATGTGTAATAAGACTTTTTAAACCAGCATTAAGCAGTTGTGTAAACAATAAGTTTACTGTGTGGTCTATATTGCTACATAAACAACAAAAGACATACCAATCTAATAGGTATTTGTGGAACAACAAAGTCAAATCAGTGGAGGATCTTTCATTTCCTCATTGGTAATTCTAACCACAAAGAACATAACCCATAACAGACCGATGGTAAGTGCATTACAGATTGTCATTAAGAAATATTCCACCATCTACAACAAGTGTCCAAAACGTGAAGGGGGGGGGGGGGGGAGGGGAAACTGATTTTCGGCAATAGCACAAAATGGGTGACAGCAGTGCAGCAACTTGCAATACACCCCCATCTGATTTTCTATTTCACTGACTGCAAAGTGGGCTGGTAAATGTGCTGCTGATTCATTTTTGCCTGCTATATGCTGCAATGTAAGAACAATTTTCACCCCAGAGGTTTCCCATTCTCTTCTGCAGGATGGTAGCACAGTGGTTAGCACTGTTGCTTCACAGCTCCAGGGTCCCAGGTTCGATTTCCAGCTTGGGTCACTGTCTGTGTGGAGTCTGCACGTGTCTACATGAGTTTCTTCCGGGTGCTCCAGTTTCCTCCCACAAGTCCCGAAAGACCTGCTGTTTGGTAATTTGGACATTCCGAATTCTTGCTCTGTGTACCCGAGCAGGCGCCAGAGTGTCGCGACTAAGAGCTTTTCACAGTAACTTCATTGCAGTGTTAACGTAAGCCTACTTGTGACAATAAAGATTATTATTATGTATGACTGAGACAGCTATGGTACAATACTTGATGGTGTTACACTGTGGTAAATACAAACAATCTTGTCAAGTCTATTTGTAGACTTTTGGGTCGTGGATGGGTTGGCATTACTTTCAGCCATTGCCCTTAAAACCCAGACCTGACACAATAACTGAGGCAGACACTAAAAAAAAGCCTGAAAAATTAAAGAAAAGGATAAGTTGGATTGCAATCAACTCGTCAACAGTTGAATGTAAAGCTCCTGAATCTTGAGTTCTGTGGTCACATTTCCCATGATACCTCTCTCTGAATATAGAATAAAAACGAGACTAATAGTAAACGAATCAATTCAAAAGGCCCTTGTGTTTTTGAAAGAAATTCTGGTGCCATTTGTAGCGTGGTAAAATGTCATGAACTTAGAGCTGTTTTCTTCCTGTCATCTGTATACACTTACACTCACTAATATAAATAAGATAAAAGCACTCAGGAATCTGGTTGCCTTGTGTCTCAGGTGGTCAAATGACAACTGCCTTTCACCAGTACAACCTACGTTTGACCTTAGCTCAGCTGCTCCAAGACTAGTGGAGATGTTGGAACAAACTGCAAAGGAACAGAGAGAGACACTGTGAGAGAGAGAGGGAGGGAGAAAGAGAGAGGGATGGTGGGAGAGAGACAGAGAGAGGGAGGGGGAGAGACAAAGAGACATGGTCAACTGGCAGACTTTCTCAATTTAGTGGAAGAGGGATGCAGTCAAATATGGGGTGCTGCAATACATTTAAATACTGGCATTAACAATTTATACCAATAATGCATCTTATATATTTTGTTAAGCAAAAAAGAAACATTGACATTTATGGAGGGATGCAGGTAATGCAATGGTAGGGGACTAGGAACCTGGAAACCTGAACAATAAGGAAGAATCAGAGATTGGTGGGTGGGGCTTTGGGGGTGGGAGGTTGTACTCGCAGATCATGACAGCAAAGAGTGGTTGTAATCAGTGGTGGGCTTCTTTGAGTTGCCAGGGAAAGCACACCTGCTCCACCTCGCCCACAAAGCAGCTGTTAAATTTAGCTCAGGTTCTCAACTGAACTGAAGTGATTTACAAATGATAATGCAATGTCCTGCCTTGCCAAGATGGGACACTTGTACACCTTGTAACCCGCTGTTGTAAAAATGTCAGGAGACAATACATAGCGGTGTGGAGATGCATTCCCAGATTTTAATTTTTTTTAACCCTCCGCAACCTGATCCTCTGCAGTGGTGGTCTGTGGTTGGGGTGCAGGGTTAATATAAACCACAATCATTCACGCTGATAAATGTTACTCTGCTACATGGAGATATGAATAGTGATGAAATCAATAGTAGTTACAAAACCAGTGAAACAGAGGCCATTCATTTTTTTTAAAGAATTTTTTTATTATAAATTTAGAGTACCCAATTATGTTTCTTTCTCAATTAAAGGGCAATTTAGCGTGGCCAATCCACCTAATCTGCACATCTTTTTGGGTTGTGGGGGTGAAACCCACGCAGACATGGGGAGAATGTGCAAACTCCACACAAACAGTGACCCTGGGCCGGGATTCGAAAGAGTCCTCAGCGCCGCAGTCCCAGTGCTAACCACTGCACCACATGCCGCGACAGAAGCCAATCATTCAAAGAATATCATTTCGAATTCAAACCAATTTTTTTGCAATAATTGTATCCATGAATGTATTTAGAGGATTGTAAATTATGTACAGATTCTGGGCATTCATTTATTCCTTTTATTTAAAGCCTGATTTATAAGTTTTGACTTTAAGGGGCCACGATTCTCCGTTTGGGAGACTAAGGGCATGAGCTACCAGCCGCGTTGTGCCTGAGAAGCAGCATGGAGCGGCACAACACGACCAGTAGAGTCCCGAGATCCCACTTCTGGGATCTACCCGGCTTGCCATGCCTCATGAGATCTAACGCGATCGTGCAAGAGATCGCGCTGTGAATCCTGCCCATTGTGGATTGGATCACTTTCTGGCAAACCTGCATATTAGAGTGGAACAGCTAGTCTCACTCTAATATGCATTCCCGAGATCTAACCAAGGCATAGGATCTAACCCCCTCGCCTTGGCGATTTCAGGTGAGCGTTGTTCAGTTCTGGTCTCCACAAGTGTGGACCATACGGACAGCACTCGTGGGAGTCTCCCAGGGGATTGGAAGTCCCGAGGTGCATGCTATCAAGGCAGGGTGGTACCCTGGCACTGTTGGTGCATCCAGCATCCTATTCAGATTGGTGTTCCGGAATCGTAGTGCAGGTCCCTCGGTGCCATCTTCTTGGTTGGAATGGGAGTGTGTGGGGAGTGGAGTGCTTACAAGCAGCTCCAGCTTGTCTAGCTCTCCAGTCTTTGTCTCTTCCCCCTTCCTCCCACTCTCTATTTAGTCTTGAAGATCACTGCTGTGCAAAAAATGCCGCCTTGGCAGTACCAGCCTGGCACCCTGGCTGTGCCACTGTCAAGGTGCCCAGGTGGCACTGTCAGCTCGCAGGGGCACTGCCAGGGTACCAAGCTGGCATTATTTGCGCAGCGGTGATCTTCAAGACTAGATAGAGAGAAGGCAGCGAGGGACCTGCACTACGATTCCTGGACACCGATCTGGATAGGATCCTGGATGCAGTGGAGGAGAAGTGGGACACCTTCTTCCCCTGGGTGGGCAATAGGCTCCAGCTTGCCTTCATGAACCAGGCCTGGGAGAAAGTGGCAGAGACGGAGCGTGCTGCCAGCCTCACTAGGCGGACCGGCACGCAGTGTTGGAAGAAGATGCATGGCCTCCTTAGAGCAGCTCGGGTGAGTCACCACCTCTATTCCCCTGGCATCATTCCTGTCTCTCACTCCTCACATCATACCCACTCCCATAGAGGCCAATAAACCCATCTGCCTGAATCTCCCTCACATCCCATCCTGAACCAAACCCCATAACCTGCATTGTTCTCTTTGGCCAGCTGTCTTGCACACACATGCTTCCAACGACAGAACCATGGGTCAAGAGGCCGAAGGCTTGGGGCACACTGTGTGGCCGATGGCTAAGGTTCAGGACAGGTGAGTCCAGTCACAGGCAGACATGTATCCGGCCCACATGGACATTGCTAAAGCCTCCCAGAGGTTGGCACATTCACAAACAGTCATGGCAGAGGGCATTGAGAGCATTGGCCAGGCACTAAATGGCCCGGGCCAGTCACAAAGGGATTTGGCACAGTCCCAGAGTGATGTGGCACAGTACCAGAGGGACATTGCAGAGTGCCAGAGAGACATGAACGAGGAGGTGAGGTCATGACTCACTCGCTGAGGGATGTGTCCCAGTCTCATGGCTGCACGCAAGAGGGCATTGAGACCCTGGTTCAGACGAGGGCCGGCCTCCAGGACAGGTAGCGCCAGGTGACGATGGAACCTCTGGAACTCACTCCATCCCATGGAATAGCCTGGGCGGGCCATCAAGCACCCTGAGGGAACAGGAAGTGAAGGGGCTCATGCTTGTGCCTCCCGTAGGGGAGGTACTGAACACCTCAGTGCTTCTGAATCCCTGACACCAACGCATCTGATGGGCAGAGGGATGAACAGGGTGGCACCTCATCACTTGTGACTCCCAAAGGTCGGCCAGTCCCATTCAGGTCCAGGCCCTCCAGAAGGCTGGCGCAAAAGGCATCTCAGGTCAGAAGGAGTGAAACTCAGCAGGCCACCTCCACGTCTGATGTGCTGTCTGGCGTGACACCTAGAAGGAGCAGGAGGCCGCATAAGATAAGAAAGTTGGACACCAGTTAAGTTGGCACGGGTGCAGCACAGTTAGAGGTAGGGGTCAGGATACAACAATGAAGATAGTCGCGATTAAACACCTTTTCATCAACATTCTGACCTGCCTCAACCCTCTGTCTGAAGGGTGTTAGGGATGTGCTGGGCTGGATATAGAGGGTGTGACAGATGGGATGGAGGGTAGTGGTGTGGAAGGTTGATGCTTGGGGGTGTAGGGAGTGGGGGTTGTTGGAGGATGGCATTTGAGTGTTTCACCTGGGGTCACCCTCAGAGGCAGCAGGGAACGGGACCAGAAATATGAAAGCACCTTGTAAGACAGCTTACCCAGTGAGTGACCAGCCGCTGCTCACCATCTTCATAATCGCCACTCCCCCCCACGTTCCCACTCCTCCCCAAATATGGGCCCATGAGATGGAATGGCCAGCACACATGCAGGGATCACCTGGGCAGACAATGGAATATGATCCTGAAGGCTGGGGTCAGACTTTGTCAAATGACGAAGAGTACCAGAACTCATCTCACAGCGAGTCACCTTCATCCTCCGTCCAATGGAGAAAACCCGCCGATACTGCCAACCCAGGGCCAACACCCTGTGGTGATGCTGGTAGGACCCTCGGAGGGGGACAGGGAGCTGAGGTGGTGGGATACAGTGAAGGGTAGTGGACAGGGAAGGCGCAATGAAGAGAGGGGGACATGGAAGGATGTGAGCGGCTAAGGGGAAGGAGGCACCACTCGGAAAGGAGGAGAGTATGGACAGATAGGACACAGCAGTGGAACTGCTGGTGGCGACACCTCTTAGTTGGCAAATAATGAGATTGTCCAATGCGCGGCGGCCCTGGGGCACACGTTGGGCAGCCTGCCATGCCAGCCTAGGCTCCGTGCTCGGTTCTTCCCGGCCATCCTCCTCATCAGGTGAGGCCTGGCGTGCTTCCTCCTCCTCCTGCATGTCCCCCTCTGCTGCGTGATGTCGTGCAGGATGCAGGCCAGCACGATGTTAGAGACCCTCCTGGTGCTATATTGGAGACCCCTACCAGAGAGGACCAAGCATCGGGATTGCATTTTTCGGCCGCCGATGCACCGCTCCATGACGCTCCTGGTTGCTGCATGGACATCATCATAATGGTTTTCCGCGTCAGTCTGGGGCCTCCGGATAGGCATTATTAGCCAAGACCCCAGGAGGTAATCCTTGTCACCCAAGAGCCAGCCATTCACTCTCGGGAGCACCTCGAAGGTGCCAGGAACTGAAAAGTGCGGCAGGATATATGCATCATGCGTGCTGCCTGGGTATCGGGTACAGACGTGCATAATGTAGCTGGTGATCACACATCAACTGCACATTCAGGGAGTGGAACCCTTCTGATTAATGAAGGGCACTCCCGATGAGCAGATTTCTTGGGAGGAAAAGCGTGCAATCGATCATACCCTAGACCTGGGGCATGCCAGCGATCGCTGCAAATCCTCCTGCCCGGGCATCCTGGTCTACCTGGTCCAGCCTGAAGTTTATATAGTATGCTGCCTGGGCACATAGGGCATCTATCACAGCGTGGATGCACCTGTATGTGGATGCCTGAGAGATCCCAGACAGGTCCCCGCTCAGCCCCTGTAAAGACCCAGAGACATAAACCCTCAGGGTGACCGTCACCGTGGTGGCCACCGGGAGAGGGTATCCTTGATATTCCTGCGGTGCCAGGTGCGCCATCATCTGGCACAGGTAGTGCATGATTTACCTGATTAGCCAAAGTGTTCGGTGGTGTATGCGCTCCTCGAAGGACAGGCGCCGACGGTATACACATGTCCTCATGTGGTGCTCCTATGCACCTCCTCCTCGGCCTGTTAGAGGGCTGGCACTCAAATCTCACCAACTGACCTCTGCTATCTGGAGCAGGCTCCTTTTGTGCAGGATCCTCTCCCTGCAGGCCGCATGGCTCCAGTCTCCGTATGTCTGCAACAGCAGCTGCAGCAAGGTAGATAGCAAGCATCCTGGCTGTACTCCGAAATTCATTCTCTGCAGTGGGGGATGGGAAAAGAGAAGACATGTCAGCAAGATGAGTATTCCCTTGCCCACCCAAATCCAACAGACTACATGGTGACCCTGAGTTGCACTTCAGCTTTCCCCTCCACATCTCCCCCCCAAACCCACCCCCACCCCTCAGCCGTTCCCCCCTATATGTTACCTTCCACAATGCACTCCTGTCCCCATCAGTGAGTGACACTGGGCCTGTGATGTGGAGAACCTCTATCCACACCACCCAACCCTGTCAATAGGGGTGCCGATGGCAACGATAGGCTCTGTGGCACCTGTCCTGTTTCCCCAGTGGCGTCTACTGTAGCTGTCCTCATTGGGTGGGCCATATGTTATCCCACCATCTGGTTGCGTGGTGGAGTGGGTCAACGTGTGCCACCAATCGTCTTCACGCTCAGAGGCTTGTGTGTGGGCAGGTCCTACAGATAAGGAAGAGGTGACACACAGGTTATGGCAACCTGTCCGGGACGGGCTGGATGGTAGCAGGGGCACCGTGGTCAGGCAGGGCTTGGAGACAGCCAGTGGTCCTGTGGAGTGGGCTAGCTGATACTGTCACTGGTGAGGCCTCTCCCTGAGCGGGGCAGTGTGCCAGGGAGGGTGCCAAAGTTCACGGTGCATGTGTCTTTTGTTTGGGGTGAGTTCTGCTATTCCCCTGCTTCCCTTGCAATGGGGCTGTGCTCCTGATGAGCACACTGAGTACTGGCAGCACCTGATGAAAAATGGTGGAAAAACAGGTGCGTGCCATGGATTCATTTGATGAGGATTATGAAACATGGAATTGAAATGAAAAAAGATTCCAATTGTTTTCAACAGCTAATCAGACACCGGGGGACCTAAAGGTCTCAACATTTCTCAGCTCAGTTGGCCGTAAAAAGTTTATGCTGCTACAGAATCTTGTTCACCTTGCAAAACCAGGGAGTCAAGTCCTTCAGTGAATTAATGATAATATTAGAGGGACATTTCTCTCCTAAACCATTTTTGATTGCTGAGAGGTTCCGATTCCACCGCCATAGTCAGGAAGAATGTGAAACTATTTTACAGTTGATAGCATCTTTAAGATTAGCTAAATATTGTGAATTTGGTACAACATTTGATGATACTCTTCAAAACAGGCTGGTTTGTGGGATATGCAGTGAAGAAATTCAGAGGAAGCTGATTACTGTAAGTGATTTAACTCTGAAAGCCGCTGTGGAAGTTGCCACATCTATGGAGCTTGAAACGAGAGAAGCTTCACAGATAGGGGCTGGAGCGAAGATCCACAAAATATATTCCACAAGAAAAAGGGCAGCAAAGGTGTAACTGTGTCACCGTTGTACACAGGTTGGACACTTAGAAGGGGAATCCTGGAATAAATCAAATACATGCAAGAAATGTAAGAAGGGCCATATTGCCAAAACTTTTGGGGCTCAGAAAACTTCTGCACCAAGAAGTTGCAAGAAGACTAATACAAGTAGTCATGTCTATAAATTGGTGGATGAAGCTCATGATCACTCAAAAGACAGCAAAACTGAGCTATCGCAGGAGCTAAAGCTAGGTGTTGTGTCAATGCAGGGCAACCAACAACTTTTTAATGCATATCCAAAACATGAAGGTCATGAAATGAAAATGGAAGCAGATACGGGCGAAGCTGTATCGATAATACCTGAGACAATTTATCCTCAAAAGCTGAAGTAGCTGACTTTAAAACCATCAAATGTGATCCTAAGGACATGCACTGAAGAAATCATACCATTAAAAGGATGAATTATAGTGAAAGTAGAAGCAAATGGGCAGACAGTGAAGTTGCTTCTTCACGTTATTCATGGAAGGTTTTCTGCTTTATTTGGCAGAGCATGGTTGACTAAGATTGGGTTTAACTGGGAAACAGTCAATCAAATAGTGAGATTCAAAGAGCAACTTGAAGAATGAGAAGTGTTCAAAGATTAACTCGACTCTCTGACTAGAGTTCAGCTGCACCTAAAGATCAAGCCAGAGGGCACACCCAAATGTCTCAAAGCTTGAAGTACCAAACGTCATCAAACCTAAAGTTGAAGAAAAACTTTAAAGTTTAGTAAGGACATGAGCCATTGAACATGTTGCTACAAGTGATTGGGTAACACTAATTGTTCCTGTATTAAAACGGGATAGCTCAGTGAGAAATTGTGGAGATTTGAAAGCTGCTGTTAACCCAGTTTTGTGCATAGATTATTATCCACTGCCACTAATTGAAAACGTGTTTTCTGGACTTTCTGGAGTTCAGTAAAATTGATCTTTCACAGGTATATCTACAGATGAATGTGGCTGCCAAATCACAGCCACTACTCACCATCGTTACACACAAAGATCTGTTTTATTATAGATCACTTCCTTTTGGTTTAACATCTGTGCCTGCTCTTTCTCAAAGATGCATGGATCAAATTCTAAGTGGGTTGAATGAAGTGCAATGTCATTTTGATGACATAATCATCACCTGTTCAAGTGAATAGGAACACTTGGAGAAATTCGAAGCTACCCCGAAGCAGTTACAGTGCCACAACCTGAGGAGTTAAGAAGGAAAAGTGTGACTTATTCAAGTCATCCACAAATGACCTTGGTCCTATCATCAATAAAGAACTGAACAAAACGTCAGCAATCTTAGAAGCGCCATGCACACCATGTGACACAATTAAGGCCGTTTTTAGGATTGATCAATTATTAAGGTAGATTTGTGTCGAATTTAGCAACACGAATAAAGAATTTACACACTTTGCTCTGTGCTAAACAGGTGTAGCACTGGTCAGAAAAATGTGAGAATGTAAACAATGAAGTGAAAGATGTTTTGCTGAAGTCAGAGCTGTTGGTTCATTATAATCCAAAAATGAAGTTGCAATTAGTTTCTGATACCGCACCCTATGGGGTTGATGCAGTCGTCTCGCACAGAAAAAGAAGCTTTGATCATCATTTTCGGAGTAAGAAGATTCCACCATTACCTTTATGGGGGTGATTTCACCCTTTTGATGGACCATCAACTCTTAACTACAATCTGTAGGCCGTTATTTTAATGGTTTAGGGCAGTTCCAGTTAAATACAACCACTACTTATCTGGTACATGACAACCATGCAAATTTCCTAACGCTTCCTTAAGTTCGTTGAAAATGTTTATCTTGTAAAAAGTCCAAAGTTTCAATTATAACTGCTGACATTGAAAGAATGTGGGCAGGATTCTCCGTTGGCAAATGCCGAAATCGGGAAATGTGATTTGGCAGAGAATAGCTTCCAATGCCAAAATCCCGTCAGGCGCTGATTTGATGCCAAATCGCGATTCTCCGTCACCTCGAAAACGGCGTCAACACATTTCACTCCACACGTACATTTTTTTTTTTTTTAAATAATATTTTATTGAAAATTTTTGGTCAACCAACACAGTACATTGTGCATCCTTTACACAACATTGTAACAATACAGATAATAATGACCTTTTTTAAATTTAAACAAAAACAACAACAAATAAATAAATATTAAATAACAAAAAATAAAAACTAGCCCTAATTGGCAACTGCCTTGTCTCAGGCCACACCCCCCCCCCACCCCCCATCCCCCCCCATCCCTCCCCCCCCCCCCCCCCCCCAAGTCCTGGGCCGCTGCTGCTGCCTTCTTTGTTCTCCCCTATCTATCTTTCCGCAAGATATTCGACGAACGGTTGCCACCGCCTAGTAAACCCTTGACCCGACCCCCTTAGGACGAACTTAATCCGCTCTAACTTTATGAACCCCGCCATATCATTTATCCAGGTCTCCACCCCCGGGGGCTTGGCTTCTTTCCACATTAGCAATATTCTGCGCCGGGCTACTAGGGACGCAAAGGCCAAAACATCGGCCTCTTTCGCCTCCTGCACTCCCGGCTCTTGTGCAACCCCAAATATAGCCAACCCCCAGCTTGGTTCGACCCGGACTCCTACTACTTTCGAAAGCACCTTTGTCACCCCCATCCAAAACCCCTGTAGTGCCGGGCATGACCAAAACATATGGGTATGATTCGCTGGGCTTCTCGAGCACCTCGCACACCTATCCTCCACCCCAAAAAATTTACTGAGCCGTGTTCCAGTCATATGTGCCCTGTGTAATACCTTAAACTGAATCAGGCTTAGCCTGGCGCACGAGGACGACGAGTTTACCCTGTTTAGGGCATCTGCCCACATCCCCTCCTCAATCTCCTCCCCTAGCTCTTCTTCCCATTTCCCTTTTAGTTCGTCCATCATAGTCTCCCCTTCGTCTCTCATTTCCCTATATATATCCGACACCTTACCGTCCCCCACCCATTTCTTTGAGATGACTCTGTCCTGCACCTCTTGTGTCGGGAGCTGCGGGAATTCCCTCACCTGCTGCCTCGCAAAAGCCCTCAATTGCATGTACCTGAATGCATTCCCTTGGGGCAACCCATATTTCTCGGTCAGCGCTCCCAGACTCGCAAACTTCCCATCCACAAATAGATCTTTCAATTGCGTTATACCTGCTCTTTGCCACATTCCATATCCCCCATCCATTCCCCCCGGGGCAAACCTATGGTTGTTTCTTATCGGGGACCCCCCCAGTGCTCCGGTCTTTCCCCTATGTCGTCTCCACTGTCCCCAAATCTTCAGTGTAGCTACCACCACCGGACTCGTGGTATAGTTCCTTGGTGAGAACGGCAATGGGGCTGTCACCATAGCCTGCAGGCTGGTCCCCCTACAGGACGCCCTCTCTAATCTCTTCCACGCCGCTCCTTCCTCCTCTCCCATCCACTTACTCACCATTGAAATATTAGCGGCCCAATAATACTCACTTAGGCTCGGTAGTGCCAGCCCCCCCCTATCCCTACTACGCTGTAAGAATCCCTTCCTCACTCTCGGAGTCTTCCCGGCCCAAACAAAACCCATAATACTCTTTTCTATCCTTTTGAAAAAAGCCTTCGTGATCACCACCGGGAGACACTGAAACACAAAAAGGAATCTCGGGAGGACCACCATCTTAACTGCCTGCACCCTCCCTGCCATTGACAATGCTACCATGTCCCATCTCTTGAAATCTTCCTCCATCTGTTCCACCAACCGCGTCAAATTTAGCCTGTGCAATGTGCCCCAATTCTTAGCTATCTGGATCCCCAGGTAACGAAAGTCTCTTGTTACCTTCCTCAACGGTAGGTCTTCTATTTCTCTACTCTGCTCCCCTGGATGCACCACAAACAGCTCACTCTTTCCCATATTCAATTTATACCCTGAAAAATCCCCAAACTCCCCAAGTATCCGCATTATTTCTGGCATCCCCTCCGCTGGATCCGCCACATATAGTAGCAGATCATCCGCATATAAAGATACCCGGTGTTCTTCTCCTCCCCTAAGTATTCCCCTCCATCCCTTGGAACCTCTCAGCGCTATCGCCAGGGGCTCAATCGCCAGTGCAAACAGTAATGGGGACAGAGGACATCCCTGCCTTGTCCCTCTATGGAGCCGAAAATATGCCGATCCCCGTCCATTCGTGACCACACTCGCCACTGGGGCCCTATACAACAGCTGCACCCATCTAACATACCCCTCTCCGAACCCAAATCTCCTCAACACCTCCCACAGATAATCCCACTCCACTCTATCAAATGCTTTCTCGGCATCCATCGCCACTACTATCTCCGTTTCATCCTCTGGTGGGGCCATCATCATTACCCCTAACAACCTCCGTATGTTCGTGTTCAGCTGTCTCCCCTTCACAAACCCAGTTTGGTCCTCATGAACCACCCCCGGGACACATTCCTCTATTCTCATTGCCATTACCTTGGCCAAGACCTTGGCATCTACATTGAGGAGGGAGATTGGTCTGTAGGACCCGCATTGTAGCGGATCCTTTTCCTTCTTTAAAAGAAGCGATATCGTTGCTTCTGACATAGTCGGGGGCAGTTGTCCCCTTTCCTTTGCCTCGTTGAAGGTCCTCGTCAGTAGCGGGGCGAGCAAGTCCAAATATTTTCTGTAAAATTCAACTGGGAATCCGTCCGGTCCCGGGGCCTTTCCCGTCTGCATGTTCCTAATTCCTTTCACCACTTCTTCTACCGTGATCTGTGCTCCCAATCCCATCCTTTCCTGCTCTTCCACCTTGGGAATTTCCAGCCGATCCAAAAACTCCATCATTCTCTCCCTCCCATCCGGGGGTTGAGCTTCATACAATTTTTTATAAAATGTCTTAAACACTTCATTCACTCTCTCCGCTCCCCGCTCCGTCTCTCCATCTTCGTCTCTCACCCCCCCTATTTCCCTCGCTGCTCCCCTTTTCCTCAATTGGTGTGCCAGCAATCTGCTCGCCTTCTCTCCATATTCATATTGTACACCCTGCGCCTTCCTCCATTGTGCCTCTGCAGTGCCTGTGGTCAGCAAGTCAAATTCCACATGCAGCCTTTGCCTTTCCCTATACAGTCCCTCCTCCGGTGCTTCCGCATACTGTCTGTCCACCCTCAAAAGTTCTTGCAACAACCGCTCCCGTTCCTTACTCTCCTGCTTCCCTTTATGTGTCCTTATTGATATCAGCTCCCCCCTAACCACCGCCTTCAACGCCTCCCAGACCACTCCCACCTGAACCTCCCCATTGTCATTGAGTTCCAAGTACTTTTCAATGCATCCCCTCACCCTTAAGCACACCCCCTCATCCGCCATTAGTCCCATATCCATTCTCCAGGGTGGACGCCCTCTTGTTTCCTCCCCTATCTCCAAGTCTACCCAGTGTGGGGCATGATCCGAAATGGCTATAGCCGTATATTCCGTTCCCCTCACCCTCGGGATCAATGCCCTACCCAACACAAAAATGTCTATGCGTGAATAGACTTTATGGACATAGGAGAAAAACGAGAACTCCTTACTCCTAGGTCTACTGAATCTCCACGGGTCCACCCCTCCCATCTGCTCCATAAAATCCTTAAGCACCTTGGCTGCTGCCGGCCTCCTACCAGTCCTGGACTTCGACCTATCCAGCCTTGGTTCCAACACCGTGTTAAAGTCTCCCCCCATTATCAGCTTTCCGGTCTCTAGGTCTGGGATGCGTCCTAGCATTCGCCTCATAAAATTGGCATCGTCCCAATTCGGGGCATACACGTTTACCAACACCACCATCTCTCCCTGTAATTTGCCACTCACCATCACGTATCTGCCCCCGTTATCCGCCACTATAGTCTTTGCCTCGAACATTACCCGCTTCCCCACTAATATAGCCACCCCCCTGTTTTTCGCATCCAGCCCCGAATGGAACACCTGCCCTACCCATCCTTTGCGCAACCTAACCTGATCTATCAGTTTCAGGTGCGTTTCCTGTAACATGACCACATCTGCTTTAAGTTTCTTAAGGTGTGCGAGTACTCGTGCCCTCTTTATCGGCCCGTTAAGCCCCCTCACGTTCCACGTGATCAGCCGAGTTGGGGGGCTTCCCACCCCCCCCCCCCCCCTTGCCGGTTAGCCATCATCTTTTTCCAGCTTCTCGCCCAGTTCCCACGCGGCTGTATTTCTCCCAGACGGTGCCCCCCCGCCCATCCTTTCCCGCACCCACTCCCCCCTTTCCCCAGCAGCAGCAACCCAGTAATTCCCCCCTCCCCCCACCCCCGCTAGACCCCCCGCTAGCGTAATTACTCCCCCCATGTTGCTCCCAGAAGTCAGCAAACTCTGGCTGACCTCGGCTTCCCCCCGTGATCACGGCTCGCCCCGTGCGGCGCCCCCTCCTTCCTGCTTCTCTATTCCCGCCATAATTATCATAGCGCGGGAACCAAGCCCGCGCCTCTCCCTCGGCCCCGCCTCCCATGGCCAACGCCCCATCTCCTCTCCCTCCCCACCTCCCCCCATCACCACCTGTGGGAGAAAGAAAAGTTACCATACCGCAGGATTAATCATACAATCCCTCTTGGCCCCCCCCCCCCCCACTCGTCCCACCACTTTGTCCAAACGTTCATTTTCGTAGTCCAATCATTCCAATTTATCTTCTACAATAAAAGTCCACGCTTCATCCGCCGTCTCAAAGTAGTGGTGCCTCCCTTGATATGTGACCCACAGTCTTGCCGGTTGCAGCATTCCAAACTTTATCTTTTTTTTGTGAAGTACCGCTTTGGCCCGATTAAAGCTCGCCCTCCTTCTCGCCACCTCCGCACTCCAATCTTGATAGACGCGGATCACCGCGTTCTCCCATTTACTACACCGAGTTTTCTTCGCCCATCTAAGGACCATTTCTCTATCCTTAAAACGGAGAAATCTCACCACTATGGCTCTGGGAGCTTCTCCTGCTCTCGGTCCTCGCACCATAACTCGGTATGCTCCCTCCACCTCCAACGGACCCGTCGGGGCCTCCACTCCCATTAACGAGTGCAGCATCGTGCTCACATATGCCCCGACGTCCGCCCCCTCCACACCTTCAGGAAGGCCAAGAATCCTCAAGTTGTTCCTCCTTACGTTATTTTCCAGTGCCTCCAACCTCTCCACAGATCGTTTCTGGTGTGCCTCCTGTATCTCCGACTTCACCACCAGGCCCTGTATGTCGTTTTCATTCTCTGCTGCTTTCGCCTTCACGACCCGAAGCTCCTGCTCCTGGATCTTTTGTTCCTCTTTCAGCCCTTCAATCGCCTGTAGTATCGGGGCCAACAACTCTTTCTTCATTTCCTTTTTTATCTCCTCCACGCAGCGTTTCAAAAACTCTTGTTGTTCAGGGCCCCATATGAAACTGCCACCTTCCGACGCCATCTTGGTTTCTGCTTGCCTTCCTTGCCGTTGTTCCAAAGGATCCGCTGCAATCCGGCCACTTTCCTCTCCTTTTTCCATCCGTGTCCAGGGGGAACACCCTTCTGGTTTACCGCACGGTGTTTTCAGCCGTTAAAATTGCCGTTGGGGCTCCTATCAAGAGCCCAAAAGTCCGTTTCACAGGGAGCTGCCGAAACGTGCGACTCAGCTGGTCATCGCCGCACCCGGAAGCCACTCCACACGTACATTAGACACCATTTGCATATCATTAGCGGGCCTGACCCAGTACTCTCCAGGGCCTCGGCAATTCTCCGCCTCCGATGGAGTTCCCGACGGAGTGGTTCACTTGTGCTTTTAAAAATCGTGAAACCATGGCTTCCGGTGGCGGCTATAAGTTGCACATTTGGTGGCTCCCGCTCGGGTCGGACTTTTGGACCTTTTCCCCCGATTTTCTACCGGACTTGATTTGAAAAATCGATGACAGAGGCAATTGTGTACTGGATTCCCACATCGGTACATGGAGAGGAGGACCAGAAGTGCTCGCACAGGCAGAAACAGAAGATCAGAGAAGGCTTGGGCTGAAGCTGCAGCGGGAGACAGCATGGCGGAGGACCGGAGCTCTGGCTTGTCGCCCCAGCGGTCAATGGAGCAGATGATGCAAGTTATCCAGGAGGGCTTCGCCAAGCAGAAGCAGGACTGGTTGGACCCGTTTAAAGAGGCAATTGCGCGGCTGGAGCTTAGATTGGATGCTCAAGATCGGGTGATCCAGAAAGTAAAGAAGGCGCTGGCTGACCAGGAGGAACATCAAACTGCGGTGGAGTTGGAGGTGGGAATGCTGAGAGACCAGCAGAAAAGGCTCCTGGAGAACGTGGAGGACCTAGAGAATAGGTCCTGCCGGCAGAACTTGAGAATCGTTGGGCTCCCGGAGGGGTCCGAAGGAGCGGACGGTGGGACATACATAGCGGGCATGTTTGAGAAGCTGCTGGGGGATGGGGCATTTCCCCGACCCTTGGAGGTGGACAGGGCTCACAGAGCGCTCGCGAGGAAGCTTCAAATGGGAGACCCCGCCCAAAGGCAATGGTGGTAGGATTCCACAGGTATTTGGATAAGGAGCATATTTTACAGTGGGCCAAGCAGACACGGAGCTGTAAATGGGACAACAGTATCCTGCGGATCTATCAGGACCTGAGTGTGGAGATGGCCAGGAGAAGAGCAGGGTTTAACCAGATAAGGTCGACCCTTTTTAAGAAAAAGGTGAAGTTCGGACTGCTGTATCCGGCCTGTCTCTGGGTCACATACGAGGAGCAACATTTTTATTTCGAGTCGCCTGAGGAAGGGCTGGACTTCGCGAAAAGGAAAATACTGGTGGCGGACTGAGAACTTTGAACTTTGCTGCAATGTTCATGTTTAAAATAGTTTCTCGTTTTTCGTTTTGCAGACGTTATTTGTAATGCCTTTGTATTGACTTGGGGCCTGTTGCAGAGCTGAGTGAGTTAAAGTTTACATTTGCACTGTTGGGGGATGGAGATGTGTTTGTCTAGATGCTGGATCTTTTGCTTGATCATTTCTTTATTTCGCGTTTTTTTCTCTCTGCCGGGTAATTGGGTTGGGATAGTTTTTCATTTGAATATGTATCTAAGAGCGGGGGGGAGGGTGGGGAGGGAACAATAGGTGGGAGAATGTCTGGCGCCAGGGGTGAGGGCCACCAAACTAGCTGGGCGGGCTCGCTCTCGGAGCAGATGCTAGGCTTATCAAAAGGGTTGATTTATATTGTGCTGTTACTAGGGGGCGAGGGGGGAAATGTTCTGCTGATGAGGGAGGGGCTTTTGCTAAGGGACAGAGACGAGGTCGGGGGCGGAGGCTGCCTGGGGGTGGGACGATGGAGGCGTGGGGCGCGGGCTGGAGACTGGTCCGAGAGAGGGGATGGCTGATCGGCGAGGAGGGGGGGCGATGAGCCCCTCAACTAGACTGAATACCTGGAATGTACGAGGGCTGAATGTGCCGGTCAAGAGGACACGCATGTTCGCGCATTTGAGAGGACTGAAGGTGGACGTTGTAATGCTGCAGGAGACACACCTCAGAGTAGCTGATCAGATTAGATTAAGGAAAGGTTGGGTCGGACAGGTTTTTCACTCGGGACTGGACTCGAAGACTAGAGGCATCGCGATCCTGATCAACAAGCGAGTGGTGTTTGAGGTGGGAAGAATAGTTTTGGATGTGGGAGGCCGGTACATTATGGTCAGTGGGAAATTGGAGGGGGTGCAGGTGGTATTAGTAAATGTATACGCGCCAAACTGGGACGATGTGGAGTTTATAAAGAGGATTCTGGGGAAGACACCGGACTTGGTTTTGCATAAACCGGTCTTGGGAGGGGACTTCAACACAGTTATTGACCCTGGTTTAGACCGGTCAAGCTCAAAAACGGGTAGGGTGCCAGCAAAGGCAAAGGAACTAAAAGGGTTCATGGAGCAGATGGGCCGGTGGACCCAGGGAGATTTGGGAAGCCGAGAGTGAAGGAGTTCTTCTACTCACACGTGCATAAAGTGCACTCCCGGATTGATTTATTTATTCTGAGCAGGGCTCTACTGACGGGGACGGGGGGTGGACACGGGGTACTCGGCGATCACAATCTCAGACCATGCCCCACACTGGGTTGACCTACATGTTAGTAAAGACGGTAACCAGCTCCCGCACTGGAGGTTGGATGTGGGGCTTTTAGCTGACGAGAGGGTGAGCGAGCGGTTGAGGAAATGTATTCAGAACTACCTGGAGGTCAATGACATGGGGAAATTTCAGCAGCGGTGGTCTGGGAAGCATTGAAGGCGGTGGTTAGAGGGGAGCTGATCTCGATCCGTGCCCACAGGGCGAAGGTGGACCGGGCAGAGACTGGTAAAGGAGATACTACAGGTCGACAGGAGGTATGCGGAGACCCCAGAGGCAGGGCTTCTAAGAGAACGGCGGAGGCTACAGGCGGAGTTCGGCTTGTTAACCACAGGAAGGGCAGTAGAGCAGCTGAGAAAGGCGAGGGGGGCGATTTATGAGCACGGAGAGAAGGCTAGCAGAATGCTTGCACAGCAACTTAGAAAGAGGGATGCAGCCAAGGAGATAGGGAAAGTAAAAGATGGAGACGGGTACCTGGTGAGAGACTCAGCAGGGGTGAATAAGGCGTCTAAGGAGTTTTATAGTAGGCTGTACGGGTCGGACCCCCAACCTGGACCGGAGGGAATGAGCCCCCTAGGGGGGCTGAATTTTCCGATGGTGGACGGGGAGCTGGTAGAAGGGCTGGGGGCCCCGATCGTGATCGAAGAGATAATGGAGGGGCTGAAGGCCATGCAGTCGGGTAAAGCCCTGGGGCTGGACGGGGTACCCAGTGGAGTTCTATAAGAGGTTCTCTGGGATATTGGGGCCGCTGTTGATGAGGACATTCAATGAGGCAAGGGAGAGAGGGGTGCTTCCCCCGACGATGTCACAGGCCATGATTTCGCTGATTCTGAAGCGGGACAAGAACCCGGAGCTGTGTGGGTCCTCTAGACTGATATCCCTATTGAATGTGGATGCCAAGTTGCTGGCCAAAATTTTGTCCTCTAGGATTGAGGATTGTGTTCTGGACGTTATTGTGGAGGACCAGACAGAGTTTGTTAAGGGCAGGCAGTTGGTGGCCAATGTAAGGCCACGTGATCATGATGCCCCCGGAAGTTAGGGAGATGGAGGTAGTGGTCGCAATGGACGCAGAGAAGGCTTTTGATCGGGTAGAATGGGATTATCTGTGGGAGGTACTGGGACGGTTCTGATTTGGGCGGGGCTTTATTGACTGGGTCAGGTTGCTGTATCAGGTTGCTGTGGCGAGCGTACGGATGAATAGGACAACATCGGACTATTTTAGGCTGCATCGGGGGATGAGACAGGGATGCCCCCTCTCCCCACTATTGTTCGCGTTAGCCACAGAGCCTCTGGCAATTGCGCTGAGAGCCTCAAGGGGTTGGAAGGGGCTGGTCCGGGAGGGGAGTGGAACACAGAGTCTCACTTTACACAGACGACCTGCTTCTGTATGTATCGGACCCAGCAGAGGGATGGAAGAAATCATGAGGATTCTGGGGGAATTGGGCCGGTTTTCGGGGTATAAACTAAACAGGGGGAAAAGTGAGATGTTTGCGGTCCAGGTGAGGGGCCAGGAGAGGTGACTGGGAGAACTGCCAATTAGGGTGGTAGGGGGAAGCTTTCGGCTCCTAGGCATCCAAGTGGTGCAGGAATGGGAACGGCTGCACAAACTAAATCTGGCCCGACTGGTAGACCAAATGAAGGATGATTTCCGAAGGTGGGTCGCGCTCCCATTGTCACTAGCTGGGAGGGTGCAGATGGTGAAGATGACGGTCCTCCCAAGATTTCTGTTTGTGTTTCAGTGTCTCCCCATCTTTATTCCACGATCCTTTTTTAAACGCTTCAACAAAGTGGTCACTGGCTTTGTTTGGGCGGGCAAGGCCCCGCGAGTAAAAAAGGGGATACTTGAGCGGAGCCGGGGAGAGGGCGGGCTGGCGCTGCCAAACTTCAGTAACTACTATTGGGTGGTGAATATAGCCATGATCAGGAAGTGAGTGGTGGGGGGAGGGTCGGCATGGGAGTGTATGGAGGCGGCTTCATGTAAGGGCACCAGATCGGGAGCGTTGATAACGGCGCCTATGCCGTTCCCACCGGCACAGTACTCCACCAGCCCCTTGGTGGTGGCAGCCCTGAGAGTCTAGGGGCAATGGAGGAGACATGTGGGAGTGGAGGGAGCATTGGTCTGGTCCCTAATCTGTAATAATCACCGGTTTGCCCGGGAAGGATGGACGGGGGGTTTCGGAGATGGCAGAGAGCAGGGATTGAGAGGATGGGGGATATGTTTATAGAGGGGAGCTTTTCTAGCTTGAGGGAGCTGGAGGAGAAATTTGGATTAGCGTGGGGAAACAAATTTAGGTACCTGCAGGTGCGGGACTTCCTATGTAGGCAGGTCTCAACCTTCCCGCTTCTACCACCAAGGGGGATACAGGATAGGGTAGTTTCCGGAGTGTGGGTGGTAGAAGGGAAGGTCTCTGACATATGGAAGGATCTCATGGGGTCAGAGGATACGCAGACTGAGGAGCTGAAGCGCAAGTGGGAGGAGGGGTTGGGAGGAGAGATAGAGGGTGGTCTCTGGGCGGAAGCGTTGGTCGAGTCAACGCATCCACAACATGTGCCAGGCTCAGCCTGATACAATTTAAGGTCATTCACTGGGTTCACATGACAGTGGCCCGGATGAACAGATTCTTTGGAGTAGAAGATAGGTGTGCAAAATGTGTGGGAGGACCAGCGAACCATGACCACATGTTCTGGACATGTCCAAATCTTAGGGGATTCTGGCAGGAGCTTGCGGACATCATGTCCACAGTGTTAAAAACAAGAGTGGCAATGAGTCCAGAGGTGGCGATTTTCAGGGTGTCGGAAGATCAGGGTATCCAGGAGGAGAAAGAGGCAGACATTCTGGCCTTTGCTTCCCTGGTAGCCCGGAGACGGATACTATTAGCTTGGAGGGACTCAAAGCCCCCGAAGTCGGAGGCCTGGCTATCTGACATGGCTAGCTTTCTCTGTTTGGAGAAACTCAAGTTCGCCTTGAGAGGGTCACTGTTAGGGTTCGCCCGGAGGTGGCAGCCGTTCGTCGACTTCTTTGCGGAAAACTAATCGTCAGCAGAAGAGGGGGGGGGTTAGTTTAGCTTAGGGTAGGGGGTTAATAAAGGTGGGACCTGTAAGGAAGGAAGCAGACTTTTGCACTATGTTTATAGATTCATGTACATTGTTTATTTTGTTGTTGTAAAACCAAAAATACCTCAATAAAATGTTTATTAAAAAAAGAATCGTGAAACCGGCATGGCGGCTGCTGAGGGAGAGAGAGGGGATACAGAAAGTGTCCGACCCGGTTTAATGTGCTGACAGTTGTGCCGCTGGCCAGGGGGGAGTAGTGGGGGGGGTGGCCAGGAGGTGGGCTTTGGGGTCGGGGTGGACGGGCACGGATACCATTGCCACAGCTGGCAAGGCAGCCATGCAGCTGCACACACTGCTAACAGCCCTCTTTGAACCTGGTGCCATGGGCCATATGGGTGTTCCCCCAGGGCACCCTCCTGGGTGCTGTCTGACCCCAGACGACCCATGGGCGCACTCCAGCACAACCAGAGCCATCTTGTTGGCTGGGATGAGTGTGTGTGGGGAGTTTAATGTGTATGTGCAGCTGCAGGTTGTCAGCCTCCCGAGTATCAATCACGGACCCGGTGAATCCCGCACCGTTTTTCAGTGGAATTGAGTGTGTTCCAGGCGGGGCCGGTGCTAGCCCCTCAAAGGTTGCAGAATCGGTCTACGTGCGTGCTGTTGTTTCTGTCGTAAAATTCCACAGATTCTCCGTTGGCGACAACACTTCGGGCGGAGAATGGATTTTCCCGCAAATATCGGGGTTGACGCCGGTCCACCCCCTCCAAACTGGCGTCATCAATGGCGTTGGCGTCATCGGCCAGCCCACCCATGATGCCCCGCCCTCAATGGACCACGTGTAGTCACACAAATCGTCAACCCAGCGTGGTGACTGTGGACTGTGCCGAGCGCCACCATACTTGACCGGGATCCGTGCTGCTGGCCGGGGGGGGGGGGGCTTCTGCAAGAGCTGGGGGAACTGGTGGAGGTTGGCCAGGGGATGGACTGTGGGGTCACGGGTGGCGGGTTGAGTTCACGTACGGCCGGCGCCACGTTGTACGGCACGACGGCTGCAGGTCATCAGCCGTGCGCATGCGTGGCCCGGGACCCAGACATTCTCCAGCCGTTTTCGGCACGGGAGTTTCACTCGACACTGGTGCTAGCCCCTCACCAGTCCTGAAATCGGTGAGGGTTTTGCGCTGAGTTTTTGGTCGTAAAAAGCCACACATGCTCCGATGGCACCGGCACCTCGCTGCTGAAAGAGTAAAACCAGCCCTTAGTCTCAGAATTGGACCATCCAGCCCTGAATGTTTTGCCTGTATTTTGTTGCGATATTTCCCGAGGTTTTTGGGGCTTTCATGGGAAAACACTGGATACTGAAAGGTCACAGGCTCAAAACATTTACCCCCTGTGTCTCTCCACAGGTGCTGCCAGATTTACTGAGTATTTCCAGCTGTTTTATCAGTGGCTTCTTTTGTATTAGCTCCAAAAAGGCTCCTTAAAAAGTCGGGTTACATTAGCTATCCTTCAATCTGTACGAATTGTTCCAGAGTCTATAGAATCTTGTAAGGTGACCACCAATGCATCCATTACTTCTAGGGTCACTTCCTTAAGAATTCTGGGATGTAGATTATCAGGCCCCAGGGATTTATTGGAATTTAATCTCATCAATCCCCCCCCCCCCCCACCCCCCCCCCCCCCCCCCACCCCCAACACCATTTCCCTACTAACATTGATTTGCTTCAGTTCCTCCCTCTCACTAAACCCCATGTTCCCCAACATTTCTTCCAGATTATTTGTGTCCTCTTTTATTAAAAACCTAAGTCTGTATTTAGTTGGTCAGCCATTTTTTTGTTCCCCATTATATTATTAGAGCTAGTTGGAGCTAGTATCCTTCCTCATTATTGTATTAATTCCCTCTTTAACCAGCAATGCAACCCGCCTTTTCTTATTGTCTGTCCTTCCTAAATACTGAATACCCCTGGATGTTCCGTTCACATCCCTGGTCACCCTGCAGCCATACCTCTGTAATTATGAGTCTATCATACCCGTTCACATCTATTTGTGTGATTAATTCATCCACTTTATTGCGAATGCTCTGCTCATTAAGGAACAAAGCCTTAAGGCTTGCCGTTTTAACACACCTTGTCCCATTCCCATAATTTTTCACTGTGGCCCTGTTTGATTCTAACCGTTGATTTCTCTTATTCCCCTTTTTATCTTTTGTTCTTGTCCACGTTTCGCTCTCCTCTGACTCCTTATGTAGGTTCGCAACCCACTGCAATTTTAGTTTAAACACTCCTCAACCACTCTAGCAAATACTCCCCCCAGGACATCAGTCTCGGATCTGCTCAGGTGTAACCCATACAGTCTGTACTGGTCCCACCTCCCCCAGAACCGGTCCCAATGTCGCAGGAACATGAAACTCTCCCCATCACACCATCTCTTCAGCCACGTATTCACCTGATATATCCTGCTATTTCTGCTCAGACTAACACGTGACACTGGTAGTAATCCTGAGATCATGAACTTTGAGGTCCTCCTTTTCTTCTTTTTTTATAATTAGTTGTTTTTCCAATTAAAGGGCAATTTAGTGTGGCCAATCCATCTACCCTGCACATTTTTGGGTTGTGGTGAAACCCACGCAGATACGGGGAGAATGTGCAAACAGTGACCTAGGGTCAGGAGCGAACTCTTGTCCTCAGCGCAGTAGGCAGCAGTGCTAGCCACTGTACCACCGTGCCGCACCCGAGGTCCTCCTTTTCAATTTACTTCCTAACACCCTACATTATGATTTTAGGAGCTTATGCCTTTTTTTTTACCCATGTCGTTAGTATTAATGTGTACGATGACCATTGGTTGTTCCATCTCCCACTCCAGAATGTCCTGTAGCCACTTTGAGACATCCTTGACCCTAGAACCAGGGAGGCGGCATACCATCCTGGCCACCGAAACGCCTATCTATTCCACATACAATTGAATCCCCTATAACTAAAAGGGGCAGCACGGTAGCATGGTGGTTAGCATAATTGCTTCACAGCTCCAGGGTCCCAGGTTCGATTCCGGCTTGGGTCACTGTCTGTGAGGAGTCTGCACGTTCTCCCCGTGTCTGCGTGGGTTTCCTCCGGGTGCTCCGGTTTCCTCCCACAGTCCAAAGATGTGCAGGTTAGGTGGATTGGCCATGATAAATTGCCCTTAGTGTCCAAAATTGCCCTTAGTGTTGGGTGGGGTTACTGGGTTATGGGGATAGGGTGGAGGTGTTGACATTGGATAGGGTGCTCTTTCCAAGAGCCGGTGCAGACTCGATGGGCCGAATGGCCTCCTTCTGCACTGTAAATTCTATGATTCTATGAACTATCGCTTTTCCATACCTTTTATAACTCCCCTGTACAGCAGAGCCAACCATGGTGCGAATAATTTGGGTGTTGCTGCTTCCCCCTGAGGCCATTCCCCCCAAACAGTATCTAAAGCGGTTTTGCTGGGAAATGGCAATAGGAGATTCCTGCATTGCTTGCCTAGTCGTCATGCTCTGCCTGGTGGTCACTCATTCCCATCCTGCCTGTGGTGTGACCACCTCTCTGTACGTGCTATCCACGATACTCTCCACTTCGTAGACACTCCACAGTGTCCCCAGCCGCTGATCCAGCCGCTTAAAGGAGGAGCCGCGCTGGAGAGACTTCTTGCATACATGCTGGCCCCGGGCACTGGAAATGTTCCTGGCTTCCCACACAGAGCCGGAGGAGCACACCATGGGCTTGAACTCTCCTGCCATGACTTACCCCTTTAAATTAAATTTTTTGGAACATACTTAAAATCAAGTAATATCAATTACTCTAGCATCCTTCTTCCCATATTACTACAGAATAAAGCCCTTAAAAACTATAGACCACAAAATATAGACCATACAAATTAAGTAATTAAAAGTAGCAAATACTTACCCAACTGTATTCACCCAATCAGTTGCTTTGACTTGCTCCAAGTCACATTTGAATCCTGATGTCACCTCCAAGCTAAAACTCTGCTCTCAGTCTCACTCTTTCTCGTGCCCATTTATCCTCTCAGCTCCTCTCAGTCTCGCTCTTTCTCCTGGCTCCCCTGGGTTTGATTGATGTCATTCTTTTTCAACAAGAGCTAGCTGCAGCACACTCTTCTCTGTCTGTCTCACCGCAATGCTGACTGCAGCGCATTCTGCAGCACACTCTTTAAGACAGAGATAGACAGGTTCTTGATTAAAAACCGGATCAGGGGTTATGGGGAGAAGGCAGGCGAATGGGGATGAGAAACATATCAGCCATGATTGAATGGCCGAGCATACTAAATGGTCCGAATGGCGTAATTCTGCTCCTATACCTTATGTCTTCACAGACTGCTTCACTGTGATGCTGACTACAGGAGACTGTTCCTGGCTTAGGGAGGGAATTACAGAGTTGGAGCCTTTGATTTCATTGGTGGCTCTAAAGATATTGGGGGCGTGCAAGGGGAAAAAATTGAAGGAGCATATTGATCTGAGTTTTTTTTTGAGATTTGGGGCATTGTAGTGATAGGGTGGGAAAAGGACATAGAAGGATTTGAAAAAGAAGAATGTGAATTTTGAAACTGAGGGTTTGCTGGATCAGCAGCCAAGCAGGTCAGTGAGCACATGGGTGATGGAAGAGTGGGACTTGGAGCAAGTGAAGTCATGGCAGCAAAGCTTTGGAGAGCAGAGCAAGTTTTTCGGAGAGGTTGATCGTTAATACCTATTTCCTTGATCAAATTCATTACCTGACCTTGATGCTCTCCTGAATACACAACTGAAGTCATGTTAAAAATTAGAGATTGCGGGGATATGGAAAGGAATAGTGCAGCGGGGTGGGGGGGGATAGAGCATAGGGTGTCCTTATATGCCGATGACTTGCTGTTATACGTGTCGGAACCGAGTGTGTCGATGGGGGAATATTGGAGCTGCTTCGATTGTTTGGGTCTTTCTCGGGGTACAAACAAAATCTAGACAAGAGTGAGAATTTTGTGGTGTATCGGCCAGGGGTGGGGGCAGGGGTGGGGGCTGCCATTCCGTAGGGCAGGGACTCACTTTAGGTACCTGGGGGCCTGGGGGTGCAGGTTACCCGGGAGTGGGGGGGGGGCTCCGCAGGTACAACATTTCTAGTTTGGCGGGGAGAGTGAAAGCTGATCTGGCAAGGTGGGATGGTCTCCCTCTGTCACTGGCGGGTCAGGTACAGGCGGTTAAAATTAACGTGTTGCCACGATTTCTGTTTATTTTTCAATGCCTGCTGATTTTCCTGCCAGAGGCTTTTTTCAGAGAGATTGAGGGAGGGATTACTTCATTCATATGGGGAGGGAAGATGGCTAGAGTTAGAAAGGTACTGTTATAGAGGGGAAGGCAGGCAGAGGGTTTGGGTCTTCCGAGCCTGATGTATTACTACTGGGCGGCGAATGTGGAGAAGGTGCGGAGCTGGGTCAGAGGGGTTGATTCCCAGTGGGTCAGAATGGAGGAGGGTTTGTGCAGGGGGTCGGGATGGAAAGCACTCGCAACAGCGCCGCTCCCGATAGCCCCGGGGAAATACTCTAGGAGTCCGGTAATAATAGCTTCATTGAGAATTTGGAGGCAGTTTCGCCAATACTTTGGGTTGGGGGCAGGGTCAAGGGAAATGCCGATTCAGGGGAACCACAGATTTGAGCCAGGGAGGTGGGATGGAAATTTTTGGAAATGGGAGGAGAAAGGGATTAAGACACTAAAAGATTTGTTTCTTAGGGGTCGGTTTAAGGATTGAAGGAGCTGGAAGCGAAGTATGGGCTGGAGCAGGGGGAAATGTTTAGAGACATGCAGGTTCGAGATTTTGCCAGAAAGAGGATACAAAGCTTCCCGGTGGAGCCGGCCTCCACATTGCTGGAGGAGGTGCTGACGGCAGGGAGACTGGAGAAGGGGGTTGTGTCAGCGGTTTACGGAGCTATTTTGGAAGAGGAGAAGGCACCACTCACTGGAAGGGAATAAGTGATTTTCATTTCATTTCAAAGCAAAGTGGGAGGAAGAGTTCGGAGAGGATATGGAGGAGGGGTTCTGGTGTGAGGTGCTCCGGAGAGTGAATGCCTCCACCTTGTGCGCGAGGTTGGGGCTGATACAAAGAACAAAGAAAAGTACAGCACAGGAACAGGCCCTTCGGCCCGCCAAGCCTGTGCTGACCATGCTGCCCGTCTAAACTAAAATTTTCTGCACTTCCTGGGTCCCTATCCCTCTATTCCCATCCTAATCATGTATTTGTCAAGATGTCCCTTTAACGTCACTATCGTCCCTGCTTCCACCACCTCCTCCGGCAGCGAGTTCCAGACACCCACTACCCTCTGTGTAAAAAAACTTCCCTCGTACATCTCTAAATCTTGCCCCTCGCACCTTGAACCTATGCCACCTAGTAATTGACCCCTCCGCCCTGGGAAAAAGCCTCTGACTATCCACTCTGTCTATGCCCCTCATAATTTTGTAGACCTCTATCAGGTCGCCCCTCAACCTCCTTCGTTCCAGTGAGAACAAACCGAGTTTATTCAACCTCTCCTCATAGCTAATGTCCTCCATACCAGGCAACATCCTGGTAAATCTCTTCTGCACCCTCTCTAAAGCCTCCAAATCCTTCTGGTGGTGTGGCGACCAGAATTGAACACTATACTCCAAGTGTGGCCTAACTAAGGTTCTATACAGTTGCAACATGACTTGCCAATTTTCATACTCAATGCCCCGGCCAATGAAGGCAAGCATGCCGTATGCCTTCTTGACTACCTTCTCCACCTGTGTTGCCCCTTTCAGTGACCTGTGGACCTGTACACCTCGATCTCTCTGACAGCTGAAGGTGGTATATAGAGCACACCTCACGAGGGCGAGGATGAGCGGATTCTTTGGAGGAGTAGAAGATGTGTATGAACGTTGCTGGGGGGTGGGGCCCCGCTAATCACGTTCATATGTTTTGGTCCTGTCCAAAGCTAGAGGATTACTGGAAGGAGGTTTTTAGGGTAATTTCTAAAGTGGTGCACGTAAAACTGGACCCAGGTCCCCGGGAGGCCATATTCGGGGTGTCGGACCAGCCAGGGTTGGAAACGGGTGCGGAGACATGTTGCAGCCTTCACCTCGTTGATCGCCTGAAGGCGGATCCTGATAGGTTGGAGAGCAACCACTCCACCCTGTGCCCTGGTGTGGTGGGGGGACCTGTTGGAATTCTTGACTCTTGAGAAGGTTAAGTTTGAACTGAGGGGAAGGATGGAGGGGTTCTACGATTCATGGGCATTATTCATTATGCACTTTCAAGAACTGGATAACATGGAATATTAGTTGGGGCGTGTGGGTGGGAGGGTTGGGGGGAGGGGGGCTGTGTGTGTTAATGGCGACTATGGGTGATCCCTAATTCCTTTTTGTCATTTATTTGTGTGAACATGCGGGCTAATGTTTGGGGTTTGGTGGGAGGATGGGATCGTTGTTATTGATATGGGGATTGACATATTTGTTACTGATTATTGTTGGTGGGTGTAAATTTACAACAAAATGTGATTGAGGAGAATAAAAAATATTTTAAAAAAAAATTAGAGATTGTAATCCACATTCTGCCACATTTTGAATGGAATGGGGCTATTTGCCCATGTTATCAAAACTTATTGCTTCTTTACATAATTCCTTATCATCTGCAAAGCCCCACATAGTTGAGTATTTAAGAAGTGGGATATAGAGATTGCTAATATGATGCTGATATCTTCATGAAGTTAAATATAATAATGCTGACAAGTGTAATAGTGACATTAGTTATACTGCACTTGGTAAAAATGTATTAAGTTTGAGTCTTTATTCTAAAACTTTACAATGGACTGTTGTATATTAGAATGACAAGACAAGGAGCACAATGTTTGCACATTATTCCTAAGGTAACACAGAACCTGATATCTATACAATAAGGTATAAAAAACCTAAACAAATGTTGCATTCATTGGAGCTTGAGAATGGCACCAATTCATTGGGACACCTGCAATGAGTGAACCAGTGATGGATTATATTTCTCAGCTGCAACTTTTAAACGAGAGATGTTCACATTAGAAAATATGACCTTGCATCAATTAATGTTCAATTATTAGAAGGATGAAGATTGCTGAAGGACATACCATAAAATTCAGTATATGTGTTGCATCTTTGTATAAGCCGAATCCCTGTTTTACAGTGACTGTTTTGCTATAAGTTGAAATTTGGCAGACTGTTCACTCAAGCCAGATCAATGGACTGAAATGCATGCATAAGAGTTTCACATGAAATTTTGTAGTTTCACTTATCTGGCAGAGGCAAAAATTGCAGTTGACTTTTATAAAGCTCACTATCTTATTAAATTGACATTTGTCGGTTGGATACGTAATATAATGAAGGAGCACGGCAGGAAATGATACAGGAAGTGTTCCAGAATGTGTGTGGAGGCATGAGGCTTTTACTAACGTGGAGTTGTTCTCAGTGGGCCAACGGATGAGCTATTTTAATGATAGGAGTTTCATAGCAAGTTATCAAGGCAATTTATTTATTAAAAGCCTGTTCTGGGAATGCAATTTCTAGCCATTACAATTGGGGTGGTACATAACTAAATCAATCCATTCTGAAAATAAATAAATGATATCAATTATCAATTTTCAGCAATGCCTCTACCAATCAGAATCAACATTCCAACCAACCAGCACTCTCTTCTCATGCAATATAAAGTTGTTGTTTCCCCTGACATCGTTGATATTGGTATTCTTGCGACTGTCCTGATGAGTGCGAGACGGAAAACTTTGATAAAATGTATTTTTTCAGCAATACTCAAGTTCTATACAACCAAATGACTAATTGTATACCTAAGACAAAGGTAAAACAAAGACCAAATTCAGGATATCAACGTCATAGTTCAATTTATACGTAAGTTAAGAACAGGTAAGCTATCTATCTAATTTCTCCATGAGAGTCTTAAATCCAAGGATGTGCCAGTTTTCATTTCCAAAAGTATCATTAATGCAGAAGTGAGCCACAATCTCACGATTGAGTGAGATGAGATTGAAGAGATTTGTAATAGGGTTACTAAATTGTGGTGTGCCCTACACTGAGCTTGGTCTGAGTAGTGCAAATTTCTTTAATTTATTCATTTGATCCATTTATGCCACCACATTGTTTCAATAGATGACCTCACGATAAACAGTATCTATCTGAAACAAAGAGGGGATTTACCAACCACCCCGCCGCGTGTTTTCGGTGGCGGAGGCGGTCTGCCAGCGGGATCTACCAACCCCGCCGTTGTCAACGGGATTTCCCGGTGACAGCACTCTTCGTCACCGGGAAACCCATGCACCAGCGTGCGACCGGAATTTCCCGCTGGTGTGAACAGCCAGTAAATCCCGCCCGTAGCCATTTCATAAACTCACTTAAGCAGATGGGTTTGGCAAAGCAATTAATGATGCCACTAAACATGAAACAAATCTCTCTGACCATGTACTCTCAGAAAGTGTGGTGTCTGTTCTTGCGCATGGTTTCATGTTTGGGCTGGCTTCATCCCAAATCAAACGGGAAGAGTTTTGCAGATACATAATGAAGAATTCTTTCACATTTGTAAAGACCATACAAGACTTGCATATCAAAAGCAATGTGCTATGTCCATGTGCTCATTTGACATTACTAGCCTATTCACCAATGTTCCACTTAAGAAAGCCATAGATATTTACACTGCAGCACTATATCATGGTGATCTACACCCAGACCCATTGTGTAAATTAGTATTCATTGAGCTTATAAACTTAGCAGTTGAGTTCAACTTTAATGACACCATGTATGGCCAAATAG
Source organism: Scyliorhinus torazame (assembly GCF_047496885.1). Taxonomy (NCBI): domain Eukaryota; kingdom Metazoa; phylum Chordata; class Chondrichthyes; order Carcharhiniformes; family Scyliorhinidae; genus Scyliorhinus; species Scyliorhinus torazame. The sequence goes on from NC_092712.1 coordinate 217,451,354, forward strand.
GTGGTGTTGCCATGTGATCCTCTCTAGGCCCAGCTCTCTCAAACATCTTTATCGGGTTGCATGAGAAATGTGCCTTCAATGAAATGATACCTAACCTCTTACCCCTGACGTATTTCCAATTATGCGTTTGGTATGTTTAAATCCATAGCAGCATGTAATAATTTTCTTGCACATCTGATTGGGCTACATCCTGCACTCAAATTCACCCTTGAAATGGACCAGTCAAATGAACTCCCTTTCCTTGATGTATTAGTTGAGAAATCTGCTAGGGGGTTCTCTGTCATGGTCTCACTGGTCAATATATACTTTGGGATTCTTACAGTTTCACGTTATAAGATCAGCCTTTTCGACAACCTTGTTAATAGGGCCCTAGTCATTTTCTCACAATGCAAGCTTGATGTTGAAATAGGTCACGTCAAAGACATCCTGCAGGATAATGGCTACTCTGATCAGATCATTTTGTGCTGTATATTTGACAAACCCATGAATGGGCCTGAAGACATCACTTTCGGTCCTGAAAAGTGCCCAGATTATCCTGGAAGGGCAAGGTATCTCAAAGAATTTGAGCACCAGTTGAGGCAGTAGCAACGCAAATGGTGTTCACCACTAACAGGATGCTGCCGTCGAACTAAAATGCTTTTTGGCCATCACACAAATAAAATGTGGTTTGTGAATTTCAGTGCCAGTGTGATGCTAGGTATGTAGGCTGTATGTCCCAAAGACTGATGAATGCTATCAAACAGCGTGCCTAAGCTGTTGCTTGCAAAGGCAAGGTACAGACTGTACCCACCAAAGATAATTTAATGGATAAATAAACAAATGTTATTGTGAAATATGTCTTTTTCTTATTTGAAATCTTATTTTGTACATTATGAATTTCAGTTACTGAGAAGATGTGACAGAACATTCTTTTCAAAAGAGACAGCATGGATAATTCAACTGGTTCATCAGGAAGCCCTAATGGTGAAAAATAACATTGGGAACCTAATAGGAAAAGTGGACATAGAAATTTACAAAGGAAAAAGTTGACAAAAAGTGTGACATCAGAAAATAGACAACCAAGGCATTCAAATAGAAGATTTTAAAAGACATATAAAGATTTACATTTGCGGGTAATTTCTTCAAAGTGGCAATCAGCAGTGGATGGCCGCTCCATAGAAACCTGTCTGCACTTAAAATGGAAAGCACCTGTCTCGCCCGACCTTCCTGACACAGGCCAGGTGAGACTGAAGAAGCGAAGTGAGTCCCTGGCTCCAGAGGCAAAGTGCAAAAGGAGTGGACCGATGTGGATACGCCCGCTTTTTGCAGCGCTATCTGTTGTAAAGTGTTGGGTTGGTTGGCGGGGTCAGGTTGGGGGGGTTGGTCAGGTTGGGGAGGGTCGGGTTGGATGGGTGGTCTGGTCTGGATGGGTGTCCTTTGGGTTGGAGAGTTTGGTTGGGCCGGTGTGGGGTTGGGCCGGTGTGGGGTTGGGCATTGCTGGGGTTGCGCAAAGGTCAGGTTGAGGGGGCTGTTGAGAATCCCATGTGAGTGGGGAATATCGTGGGGTTGGGGTGCTTGGTTTACGGGGGAGGTGTGGAGTGGGCCTTTGGGGGCTCAGGTCGAGGTTGTAGGTGGTGTACTGTGCAGGACTTAGTTACTCTAAAGTTAGAAGTGTGCTTTTTACTTCTAACTCTTTCAGAGTAACTATGGGGGTTCACTGTGAGCGCAAAAAATAACACTGGTGGGGCGGGGCCTGATTGAGCTAGTAAAAATGGATGCAAATGGACTTGGTGCAAAATCCCCGACAAATCGGAAAACGAGATTCTCGTCGACAAGATCTTGTTTCCTGATTTTCCCTGCCCCTCGCCAGTGGCGTAAGTAGGTTCCCAATCATTTAAATACATTTTAATAAATGTAACTGTAATTATCGGGCTTCTCTGCCAGATTACCCCCTCACATTTAGAATTTCCCACTCGCCCACGTGACAAGGGGCAATGCCAGGAGGGCCCTCCGAGGAGCTGCATTAGATATGTTGGGGGGAGAGGGGTGGCGGGGAGGGCTGCCCCAGTGCGTGTGGGGCTGCCCCAGTGCGTGTGGGTCGGGTTCCCCGTATCCGTGGGGGGAGGGGGAAATATTGCTTTTGCGCAAATCAGGTCACCCTTTAAAAAGGGCGCCCAAATCTCTGTGGAGTCGGTGTTGCTGGCTCAATCAGGCCCTGCCCCACCAGTGTTATTTTTTACGTTAAGTGCTGCATTATCTGGCGAGGAAAGCCAGCTGTGCAGCCGGGGAGCTGCAAACCAGTTTGCTTGCCAGAGCCACTGCTTAGAGTAAATAGCGGACAATCTCGCCTTATTAATGTAAAACTAGCAGAATCATCTGAAGTTAGCGATTTAAATCGCTTTGTCGTATGGTACCCAGCACAGCGGAATTGTCCAGGGGAAGTTAGTCCTTCTGGACAATTGCCAGGCAAACTCTTACTTGGGAACTTCCAAGAGGGATTCCCCAGCGCATCATTGAGGTACCCTACCAAATGTGATGCTGGGGAGTCAGGAAGTTATGACTGATTATAGATTTTACCTGAATGGATTGATTATAAGGCTTTTTAAAGGATGTTTTCATTATACTTTTTTGAGCAAAGGCAGTGCGGCAACTAGGGGCTTTTCACAGTAACTTCATTGCAGTGTTAATGTAAGCCAACTTGTGACAATAATAAAGATTATTATTAAAAATATTTTAAATCTTACTCAATAACCTACCCCTTAAGAATGAAACACATTGTGATGTTTTGGGCAAAACAACTAGATGAAACAATTAATAGAAAAAAATGTAGGTCTGAACGCTGATAATTTTACAATCTGCTCTCTGTTGGCAGTGGTGTGAGGGCCTAAAGGTGTTGAGTGTGTATCGTATTCTACACAGCATTAATCTTAGCTGTCAGAAGCAGGAGGAGGCAGCTGGGATTGGGAGAGATGAGCTATAGCAATGCTCCTCGGTGTATAGGAGCAATACTTAAAAAGTCAATTAATCAGCCAGTAACTCTTCCAAATACCTGACTCAAAATTAGAAGCAATACTTAAAATGTCAATTAATCAAGTAGTGATGGTCCTAGTTACTGGACCATAAATATATAATAATTTAAAAATATTTATTCAAAAATAGTGGTCAGTAATTGTACAATTTAAAAGGATTGTTTGTAGTTTTGCCCTGTGTCATTAAAACCAAACAACAACTACACCGTATACCTTTAATACAAAGGTGTTACATAATTTCCCTTTCCATGACCTGAAGACAGTTCCATTATCTACCACTGGTGTATGATACCCGCCTGACATTTTGTGCACCAAGTGCAGCATAAAATCCTCCTTACATATGTGAGGCACCTCAGTTTTTAATCTTACACGTTATGAAAAACTAGACGTGACACAGCAATTATAAGCAGATCTCTTCGACTTGATTAAAATAGATGGGGGAAACAACATTTATTCTACAATCAATAACTTTAATGTCACTGAAGACTTTTGTGTTATCTTAACACAATAAAAGTAACAAGTGTTAATCTACTCCCGTAAAATAACACTTGGTCACTCATGTTGATTTAATTGGCTTTGAATTATTAAAGTTTTGTGCTTCGAAAACCCACTCCAGTACATCACTAGCCTCTGCTCAAATCCAAATTATCCTTTAACAGTGACAGTACTTCAGACTGTGCTGTTGCTATATTGATTTTGGCAGAGAAGCTTTTCCATGCATATGTGTAATGGCCAAAGATGATTACTGACTTCAGACCACACAGGTTAACATCATTTTCCAATGCCCTAATCCCAGAGCCCAAATCAGCTTTGTGCCTTTAATGGCTGTAGGCATAAATTATATACAGGCATATTATATCTCTTTCACTGGTCAGTCTCATCTCTAATGCTTCTTGGCTTCCAAGCCAAAAGATTTTTTTTTTAATAAACAATTTTATTGAGGCATTTTGGCATAGTAAACAGCAACAATACAAAACAGTGTGCAAAGAACAATCAACAGAGTGCAAAAACCAGCTCCCCTCCCACAAGGACCCGCCTAACTAACCCCCTAATCTACGTTGCCCTAGCCCCCCCTCCCGCTAACCCCCCTGCTGACGATTAATTTTCCGCGAAGAAGTCGCTAAATGGTTGCCACCTCCCGGCGAACCCTGGCAGTGACCCTCTCAGAGCGAACTTAATTTTCTCCAGACCGAGGAAGCTCGCCATGTCCGATAGCTAGGCCTCTGACTTCGGGGGCTTTGAGTCCCTCCATGCCAGCAGTATTTGTCGCTGGGCTACCAGGGAAGCAAAGGCCAGAACGTCGGCCTCACTCCTGGACTCCCGGGTCCTCCGAAACCCCAAACATAGCCACCTCCGGACTCATCACCACCCTTGTTTTCAATACCCGGGACATAACGTCCGTGAATCCCTGCCAGTACCCCCCTGAGTTTTGGACATGCCCAGAACATGTGGACATGGTTCGCTAGTCCTCCCGCACATCGGGCGCACCTGTCCTCCAGTCCAAAGAATTTACTCATCCGGGCCACTGTCATGTGGGCCCGGTGGACGACCTTGAATTGGATCAGGCTGAGCCTAGTGCATGTTGCGGTTGCGTTAACCCTACTCTACTCCTCCACCCATAAGCCCTCTTCTATCTCACCTCCGAGCTCGTCTTCCCACTTAAGCTTCAGCTCCTCGGTCTGCGTCTCCTCTGCCCCCATGAGTTCTTTATATATATCCGAGACCCTCCCCTCCCCCACCCATTCACTGGACACTACCCTGTCCTGGATTCCCCTAAGTGGCAGGCGAGGGAAGGATGGAATCTGTCTGCGTAGAAAGTCCCGCACCTGCAAATACCTCAAATCATTCCCTCTCGCCAGCACAAATGTCTCCTCCAGCGCCCTCATGCTCGGGAAGCTCCCTTCTAAGAACAGATACCCCATCCTCTCAATCCCAGCCCTCCACCATATTCGGAACCCACCGTCCATATTCCCCAGGGCAAACCGGTGATTGTCGCAAATTGGGGACCAAACCGATGCTCTCAATTCCCCTACGTGCCTTCTCCATTGTCCCCAGATCCGCAAGGTCGCCATCACTATAGGGCTGGTGGAGTATCGTGCCAGCGGGAGCGGCAGGGGCGCCGTAATCAGGGCTGCCAAACTGGTGCCCCTGCACAAAGCGGCCTCCATCGTCCCAAAACCAACCCCACACCCACCTCCTTATCATAGCTATGTTGGCCGCCCAGTAGTAATTACTAAAGTTTGGCAGCGCCAGCCCCCCTTCCCCTCGGTCCCTCTCGAGCATCACCCTCTTCACCCGCAGGGACTTTCCCGCCCACACAAATCCCATAATCATTTTATTGACCAAAAGGACGGCGGAATGAAAATGTGGAGACACTGGAATATGAACAGGAATCTCGGGAGGATCGTCATTTTAACCGTCTGCACTCTCCCCGTTGGTGTCAGTGAGAGCGCATCCCACCTCCGGAACTTGACCCTCATTTGCTTCACCAACCGGGATAAGTTCAACTTGTGCAACCGACCCCAGTCTCGTGCCACCTGTATCCCTAAGTATCTGAAACTGTCCCCTACCAACCTAAACGGTAGTCCCCCCTGCCGACCCTCCTGGCCCCTCGCCTGGACTGCAAACAACTCACTCTTTGCCATGTTCACTTTATACCCTGAGAACCGGCCGAATAACCTCAAGATTCCCATGATTTCATCCATCCCAGCTACTGGATCCGTGATGTATAGGAGCAGGTTGTCAGCGTAGAACGAGACTCTGTGTTCCACCCCCCCCCTGTCCATCCCCACCCCCCGTACCAGCCCCTCCCAACCCATCGAAGCTCTCAGGGTAATTGCCAGCGGCTCTATTGCTAGCGCAAACAGCAGTGGGAGAGGGGGCACCCCTGCCTTGTCCCTTGGTACAACCTAAAATAGTCAGACGTCGTCCTATTCATCCTTACACTCGCCTCCGGAGCCTGGTACAGCAGCCTAACCCAGTCGATAAAGCCCGCCCTGAACCCAAATCGGCCCAGCACCTCCCATAAATAGTCCCACTCAACCCGGTCAAAAGACCTCTCGGTATCCATTGCCATGACTACCTCTACCTTCCTACTCTCCGGGGGCATCACATTTAGCAGCCTTCTTAGGTTGGCCACCAACTGCCTGCCCTTGACGAACCCGGTTTGGTCTTCCATAATAACGTCCGGCACACAGTCCTCAATCCTAGCAGCCAAGAACTTGGCCAGTAATTTTGCATCTACATTGAGCAGAGAGATCGGCTTATAGGACCCACATGCCTCCGGGTCCTTGTCCCGTTTCAGTATCAAGAAGATGGTGGCCTTTGACATCGTCGGGGTAAAACTCCCCTCTGTCTCTTGCCTCATTGAAAACCTTAACCAGCACCGGCCCCACTATCTCAGAGAACTTTTTATAGGACTCCACTGGATACCCATCCGGCCCCGGGGCTTTACCCGATTACATGGCCCTCAAGCCCTCCAATATTTCTTTGGTCCTAATCGGGGGCCCCCAGCCCGTCCCAAGCCAAAATATTTGCACAGATCAAGAAAGGTACAAAGGTTTTAGGATTTGGCAATCTGTTAAGATTTTTAAAATAAAGACTTCATTGAAAAAGCCTTTGTTCATGAATACACTTCTATCTATCTCTTCTAGATTTACGTTCTCCCAAACATTTGCACATTATAAATAAATTTTAGGCTATAGTTATGAATAGGATAATGGGTTATGAGGAAAGAAAATAAACTGATATTATGTATTATATCATTTATTCCCTTTATTTGAATATTTTTCAGGTTCTCTCCCCCCCACATTTTATCTATTTATCTTTCTCTGCCTGTTCTGGACATTCATTTTGTCAATTTAACAGATTCGTTTCCCATTCTCCATTCTCTCTATCTGACTTCCTGGGTGGTATTTTCCGGGAAAAATGGCCAAGTATAATATTTAGCGCAAAGCTCTGTGTGAATCCCGCTGGCCCCAGCAGCATGATTCGGATCGCAATCTTTAGGCACTTACAAATAATTTTTCCCCACGTGAAAAATGGCGCGTCTGAGGTGCAAAACATCTGATTCACCCGGCCTGGAGGTCATCGGAGCACTTCAATCAAGGGGGCGCTGAATTTAAACAGCTCCACAGAACTTGCTCACGTTCAAGCCAGGAGGATGGCAGCTAGAAGATCAGCGCCCAGATTTTCAGAGGGGCTCTTCACGCGATTATTGAAAGCCCCAGAGGAGAGGCGGGTCACAATTCACCCATGGGATGGCAGGACGTCCTCCAGCAAGGTCACCAAACCTGCCTGGGAGACAGCGGCAGCACTGGTCAGTGTCAGCAGCCAGACCCAGAGACCGGGGGATCAGTGTTGGAAAACAATGGGTGACCGACTACGATCTGTAATGGTAAGTGAGCCTGTCTCCCCTTGGCACTGCATCATTCCGTCAACTCCGGAATGTCAGCTTGAACCACCACTCAAAGGTTCCCATCGCCCAATCTCCCAGAATCATCCTAAAATTCCACTCCAGCAATCCTCATCAGAATTCCACCCTGCTTAAGTAGAGTGGCCATTTGTGCCAGTTGTTGTCAACCTCTGACCTGCTAAGCATCCGGCTCATATTATCCCCTTTTGTGTCCTTGCATGAGAAGATTGCCCACAACTGCAGAGAGAGAAGACAGACGGTGGAATGCCTGAACTAAGGATCTTGACTCCTTTAAAGGAGAGTGCCATGGAGCTCACAGGGGAGGGAAAGGAATGGGCCTACACAGAGACCGAGATTGGCCCGTGGCAGACACATGAGGAGCCACTGCACCTTCATTCAGATGACCAGTCTCAAGTGAAGTTTTTGTTGTCCAAACCTGGGCCTTGTACTAAAACCATGTCCCTTGCTTTTTAGGTACATTCACAATGAGCCTTGCAGTCAGCCAGTAGTGCCCCCCCCCCCCCCCCCCAGACCACCTGGATGAGATCTCCAAGGAGGATGCGGATATTGCGTCACACATATTTAAAAAAAAATATTTTTATTCTCCTAATTTTCCACATTTTCATCAAATATACACCCAACAAAAGATAACCAACGATAACAAATACAATAACAATCCCCCAACCAGTATCTCCTTCATCATACAAACCCAAACCACCCCCGTACATCCCAAATACAAAACAAGAACGAAAAAGAAAATCCACGGTCACCCCATACATGGTAAAAAATAAACCATACACTCACCTCCCAACCCCCCCACTAATGTTCGATGGCATCCAATTCTTGGAAGTGCATGATAAACATGCCCATGAATTGTAGAACCCTTCAATCCTCCCCCTCAGCCCAAACCTCATCTTCTCGAGCGTTAACAATTCCAGCAGGTCCTCCCACCATGCTGAGGTACAGGGCAGAGAAGCTGACTTCCACTCCAACAGGACCTGCCTTCAGGGAATCAGTGAGACGAAGGCTAAGACACCCACCCCCACCTCCAGCCCAGGCTGGTCCGACACCCCGAATATGGCTCTAGGGGCCCTGGTTAAAACTCATATGTACCATCCACGAGGTGACCTTAAAGACCTCCTTCTAATACCCCTCCAGTTTCGTCCAGGACCAAAACATGTGACCATGGTTTGCAGGGCTCCTCCCACAACGCTCACACACATCCTCCACCCCCTCAAAGAGTCAGCTCATCCTTGCCCACGTAGGTTGCGCCCTATATACCACCTTCAACTGTATCAGCCCCAAACTTGCGCACGAGGTTGAGACATTCACCCTCGGAGCATCTCACACCACAGCCCTTCCTCCATACCCTCCCCACCTCTTCCTCCCACTTTGCTTTAATCCCCCTCTCCACCCCCCCCCCCCCCACCGCCATCAATAATTTCGCCAGCAATGAGGCTGGCGCTATCGGGAAGCTCTGGACCTCCTTCCTGGTGAAATCTCGGACCTCCAGATATCTAAACACCTCCCCTCGCTCCAGCCCATATTTCTCCCCCTACCTCACAAAATAGCCCCCCCCCCCCACCGAAACAAATCCTTTAATACCCTAAATCCCATCTCCAAAAACTCCCATCCCACTTCCCTGGCTCAAACCTATGGTTCCCCCTAATCAGCATCTCTCTTGACCCACCCACAGGTTAAAGTGCTGCCTCAACTGCTTCCAGATCTTCAGCATCTCCACCACCGCTGGACTTCCTGAATATTTACCCGGGGCCATCGGGAGCGGTGCTGTTGCCAACGCCCTCAGCCGCGACCCCCTGCACAGACTCTCTTCCATTCTAACCCACTGGGAGTCCCCACCTCTGACCCAGCTCCTCACCTTTTCAGCATTTGCCGCCCAGTAATAATATAATAAATCGGGAGGCCCAACCCCCACTGCCTGTCGTCCTCTCTTCAACAGCACCTTCCTAATCCTAGCCACCTTCTCCCCCAAATGAATGAGGTAATCATCTTCTCCACCTCCTTAAAAACACCTTTGAGAGAAAGATATCGGCAGGCACTGAAATATAAACCATTCATTTTAATTGCCTGCACCCGGCCAGCCAGCAACAGAGGAAGACCACCCCACCTTCCCAAGTCCGCTTTTACCCACCCCACCAAATAAGTAAGATTATACCTACGGAGCCCCCACCCCCCAACCCCCATACCCACCGCCGGGAGGGACACCACAAAATATTCACTTTTGTCCAAATTTAGCTTATATCCAGAAAAGGACCCAAACACTCCAGTATACCCCTTCTCGATGCACTCGGCTCCGACATAGAACATAGAACATAGAAAATACAGCACAGAACAGGCCCTTCGGCCCACGATGTTGTGCCGAACCTTTGTCCTAGATTAATCATAGATTATCATTGAATTTACAGTGCAGAAGGAGGCCATTCGGCCCCCCGAGTCTGCACCGGCCCCCGGAAAGAGCACCCCACCCAAACTCAACACCTCCACCCAACACCAAGGGCAATTTGGACATTAAGGGCAATTTATCATTGGCCAATTCACCTAACCCGCACATCTTTGGATTGTGGGAGGAAACCGGAGCACCCGGAGGAAACCCACGCAGACACGGGGAGGACGTGCAGACTCCGCACAGACAGTGACCCAAGCCGGAATCGAACCTGGGACCCTGGAGCTGTGAAGCAATTGTGCTATCCACAATGCTACCGTGCTGCCCTTGAGAACAAATAAATCTACACTATATCATTTAACCGTAATCCATGTACCTATCCAATAGCTGCTTGAAGGTCCCTATGTACTTGACATGTACAATAACAAATCATCCACATATAAAGATACCCTGGGCCGGATTCTCCATTTGGAAGACTAAGTCCCCAGGCCGGCAAGAAAACGGTGGTGTTTTAAGCCAGAACAACTGGCACAAAACGGTCACCAACTCCCCGGTTTGCTGGGGGCTAGCATGGAGGCAGCATAGAGCTCGCAGCTCCAGCTGCCGAGATGGCCCTGAGCAGTGGCCGCCCTGTCCTTCATGGTGGACTCAGCCCGCGGTTCCGGACCGCAGAAGTAGTTACCCCCTTCGGCTGATCGCGCGCCCCGGACTGCCTGCCCACAGTGGCCCCAGCCCCAAATAAAGCCCCCCTGCTGGCATATCGGCCCTCCCCGGACTGTGGCGTCGCCAAACTGAGTCTGCAGCCGCCACGCTAAGTTCGCGACGGGTGAGACCATGAGAGTCGCACGCCGTCGCGAACTCGGCCGGTCGGGGATGGAGCATCGTGTGGCGGGCCTAAGGCCGTGGATACGTGACGCGGCCTACTCCTAGAGTACGCCACTTTTCAGGGGGCAGAGAATACGAAAACCGGCACTGCCCCCAATATTGGGCGCGAAAACGGATTTTCCGCCCTGTCGCCGAATGTGATTCCGGCATCGGTGAGTGGAGAATCCAGCCCCCTATGTTCCACGCCCCCCACCCCCCGCACTATTCCCTTCCACATCCCTGAACTCCTCAACGCGATGGGCAAAGGCTTGTTCGCTAGCACAAATAACAGAGGGGACATAGGATACCCCTGCCTGGTCCCCCGGTGCAGAGCAAAATACCCCAAACTCATACTGTTCATGCAGACACTCGCCCTCAGCTCCCTGTATATTTATCTTACCCATTTGACAAATCATGGCCCAAACCCAAAACCGCCATCAAATACCCCCACTCTACCTGGTCAAATGCCATTTCTGCGTCCAGCGCAACCACCGCCTCATAGAATCGTAGAATTTACAGTGCAGGAGGAGGCCATTCGGCCCATCAAGTCTACAGCGGCCTTTGGAAAGAGCACCCTACTTAAGCCCACGCCTCCACCCTATCCCAGTAACCCCACCTAACCTTTTAGGACACTCTGGGCAATTTAGCATGGCCACTCAACCTAACCTGCACATCTTTGGACTTTGGGAGGAAACCGGAGCACCCGGCAGTAACTCACGCAGACACGGGGTTAATGTGCAGACTCTGCACGGACAGTGACCCAAGCCGGGAATCGAACCTGGGATCCTGGAGCTGTGAAGCAACAATGCTACCTGCTGTGCTACCGTACTTCCCTCTGTCGCCCTCCCCTCCGATAGTGCCATAACTACATTCAATACCTTCCTAATATTTGAAAATAGCTCGCTCCCTTTCACAAACCCCATCTGGTCCTCTCCTATCACCTTCGGGAGGCACTCCTTCAACCTTCCCGCCAACACCTTCGCCAATATCTTTGCATCCACATTCAAGAGTGATATGGGCCTATACGACCCACACTCTGTCAGACCCTTATCCTTCTTTAGCAGCAAGGAGATTAATGCCTGCCTCAAAGTCTGTGGCAGCACCCCCTTCTCAATCGCCTCCTCAAACATCCCCACCATCAAAGGCACCAACATATCCCCCTAAATTTCTTACCGTACTGCACCGGGAACCCATCCGGCCCTACTACCTTGCCCGACTGCATCCTCCCAATTGCTGCCTTTTATCTCCTGCTCCCCAATCGCCCCCTCTAATGTGGCCCTATCCCCCTCCCCCAACCTCGGGTATTCCAAACCATCCAGGAATTCCTGCATCTCCCGATCCTCCCCCGGCGGCTCCAATCTATACAACTTCCTGTAAAACTCCTCGAACACCCACTGGTCCGGGGCCACCACCAATTTCCCCGTCCTATCCCGCACCTGAATAATTTCCCTCGCCGCCGCCTCCTTCCGAAGTTTACCTGCCGACATGCGTCCCGCTTTCTCCCAATATTCATAAACTACTCCCCTTGCCCACCTCAATTAGCACATCACCTTCCATGTGTACAACCGATCAAACCTCGCCTGTAACACCTTCCACCTTTCCAAAAGCGATGCATTCACGTCCTCTGCATGCCTCCTATCCACCTCCAACATTTCATCTATCAGTTTTTGCTGCTCCACCCTCTCCTTCTTATCCACCCAATGTGGCGCATGATTTGAAATTGCTATCGCCGAGTTCTCTAATCCCTTAACCCCAGCTAACAGCGCCTTCCCCCTACAACAATATCTATCCTCGAATAGGCCTTATGAACCGAGGAGAAAAATTAATGCTCCCGCTCCCCCTGGTGCAGAAACTTCCAAGGATCCACTCCTCCCATTTCCTGAGTCAAACGCCCTCGCCCCCCTCCCCCACAACTGGGCAAGCGAGCACGGCTGCGACCTGCCCCACCTTGGCTCCTGCAACAAGTTCCAGTCCCCATCCACAATGAGCTTGTGTGAATCCAAATTGGGGATGGCCCCACATACCTTCCTCACGATCCCTACATCATGCCAGTTAGGGCCATACACGCTTGCAAATGACACCAACATCCCCTTCAATGCCCCTGTCACTATCACATACTTACCTCCTTGGTCCGCTACCACTTTCTCCATCAGGAACCTCACTCTTTTACTAACCAAAACGCTAACTCTGCCCCCTGCCATCAAACCCCGAGTGAAACACTGAGCTAACCCAGCCCTTCCGAAGTCTCACCTGATCCTTCATCCTCAAATGAATCTCCTGCAGCATCGCAACATCGGCCTTCAAACTTTTCAGGTGCCCGAGCACCCCCGGCCTCTTCACTGGTCCTCCCAACCACCTCACGTTCCACGTAACTCTCCTAACAGGGGGTCTCTCCCCCGCTCCCCTTTTCACACCACCTTGGACCATCAAAACCTGCTCACCAGGCTCCAATGTCTGCAGCCCCTCCCCACCCGCCTCTGTTCACTCGGTGGGCAAACTTAGCAGACAGGCTTCTGGCTCTCTATCTGGTGAACACCACACTACTTCAGATGCACAACAGGTGGAGTTTGGTATGTCGCAGGAATTGGAGTCGGAGGTCTGCTGGATCCCAGGACTCAGCTATGCCTCAACTAGGTATCGTTTCTCTGGACACATTCATCCCTCAGCTGCTTGAGATGCAAAGAGAGAGCAGGGAATAACAGGAGGGGATTCAGTGACATTCCTGTGACTGCAAGGCTGAATGAAGGAGTCCCAAAGCCTTCAGTCGCAGGAGATGTAGCTGGTGTTGCTTGGCATTCAGGCCAACATTGCATGGGTGGCATCCGCAGTGGAAAGCCTGGGGCAACACGTCAGGGCCATGACTGGAGAACTCTGAAGCATGGCTCCGTCCCTGAGGACCATGGCTGACGGGTACGACATCATGGTGCAGACAATGGCAGGTCTCCAGGAATCGCAGTGCCAGATGATGTTGAGGTTTCTGGAGCTCACTCCAGCTGTCCCTCCATGCCATGGAGTAACCCAGGGGCCCACGAGCATCTGGATGGAGGAGGAAGTGCTGTAGCGAATCCCAGGGCCTTCCATCCAGGAGAACCGGGGAGCGACCAGCCCTTTAGAAACCCCCCCCCCCCCCCCCGGGTCCCAGTGCATCTCTGTGCAGCAGGCAGAACAGGGTGATGCAGCAACATCAGTACCATTTGAAAGTAGGTTGCGGTCCTGGCCTTCCAGAGGCCGCCTACCAAGGACATTTCAAGTAACAGGGCATTACAAGCAGCAGGCCATCTCCACTTCTGCTGTGCCTCCTGGAAACACACCAAGATGTAATGAAAGGACTCGCAAGAATAAGGGACAGAGCGGGCACAGATAGTTGGGAGTCATAATGAAATGTCACAATTGCATTTGTCACATTATTAAAATCTCTTGTTGTTCACAACCTTAAGGCCTCACTCTCTTTGACCCTCCTCTCACTGGGATAGGTCCTACCCCATCTGGACATGACTTTTCTCACACACCCTCAATGTAAGAGAAACTGTTAGGCCCACTCAAACGGAGTGTAACATACATCAAGAAAGGACTCTGGCATTAATCAGTGAACCCTAGACACTGAGCATTAATCCCCCTCTAGTGCTGTGAGACAAAGATTTAGGCCCAAACCATTCCAGCACATGAGTCAGGGAGTCAGCGTGCTGACAGCAGACAGGCAGGAGTCAGGTGTAAGAAAAAGCTGAGGAGCATTAGAGCTTTCCACACTGCATTGACTGGCTCAGATGGTCCAGTAGCCTGAAGACTTGTTTTTCAAGTGGACATCCTCCCTTGATAATGAAGGAGTCATGAGGCTCTTGGGGAGGTGGGGGACCTTGTAGAGCTGTCAGACAACATGATTGTATTATTGTGCCATGTGGGAAATGATTAAGGCAGTCCAGGTCCTCATGCCCATGTGATCCCTTGCACCTGACCTCCATCCTCTGGCTCCTCTTCCACCTCTCCCTCCTACACTTCCTCCTTATCAGAGGAGATGGTTTTCTCCTCCTGGTCATTCTCAAGCATGTCGCTCCGCTGCTGGGCCAAGTTATGCAGGGCACAGCAGACCATGATGATGCAGAAGACCCTCTGGGGACTGTATTGCAGGGACCCACCAGACCTGTCGAGGCACCGGAAGCACATCTTAAGCATGCTGATGCACCGCTCCATCAGAGACCGGGTGGTACTATGAGCCTCATTCTAATGGGCCTCTGCATTGGTCTCAGGCTTCCGCACCGGCGTCATCAGCCCTTGTCACCAACAAGCAATTCCTGCATCCTGGGGTGACCCATGAATATCCCAGGTATCTGAGATTGCCCAAGGATGAAGCTATCATTCACACTTCCTGACAGCATGCACAATCCTCATTTTGCTGTCACAGACCATCTGCACATTAAGGGAGTGGAACCCCTTCCTGTTCATAAACGGGACTTCCTGATGCATGTAGAGCCACATGGATATCAATGGCCTCCTGCACCTGTTGCATTCCAGCTATGGTCCCAAATCCCGCAGCCCTCTCATCCTGATGGGCCTGTTCCAGGTCAAAATTAATGCCGTCCGATGCCTGGTAGAGAGTGCAACCGTGACCTTATGGATGCATGTGGTTGGATGGCTGTGAGATAATAATAATAATCTTTATTAGTGTCACAAGTAGGCTTACATTAACACTGCAATGAAGTTACTGTGAAAATCCACTAGTTGCCACACTCTGGCCCGTGTTCGGGTACACAGAGGGAGAATTCATAATGTCCAGTTCACCTAACAAGCACGTCTTTCGGGACTTGTGGGAGGAAACCGGAGCACCCGGAGGAAACCCACGCAGACGTGGGGAGAACGTGCAGACTCCGCACAGACAGTGACCCAAGCAGGAATTGAATCTGGGACCCTGCCGTTGTGAAGCAACAGTGCTAACCACTGTGCTACCGTGTCGCCACGCAGATTACTTGTTGAGCCCTGGAACAACCCTATCGCATAGATGTTTAGCCTTAAGCATAGAACCATCTTTGTACAACAAAGCAAACAGATATTTAATACTTTATAAAATGATTAAATAATCATCCTAAATCATGTTACAAATAAGCTAATGCTGTTTTATTATCAATAAGATATAAGGTAGCAGATGGGTGGCACAGTGATGCAGTGGTTAGCTCTGCTGCCTACGGCGCTGAGGACCCGGATTCGACTCTGGCCCTGGGCCACTGTCCATGTGGAGTTTGCACAGTCTCCCCGTGTCTGCGTGGGTTTCACTCCCACAAGCCAAATGATGTGCAGGTTAGGCGTATTGGCCATGCTAAATTGCCCCTTAATTGGAAAAAAATATTGGGTACTCTAAATTTTAAAAACAGATGTAAGGTAGTTGAACAATTTTGTTCGTTTTTAACCTTACCATGCGGCTGTGGACAGATCCTAACTGAATTGAAATAAAGCACATGGTGTGGGAAGAATATGAGGTAGAAAGAATTAAATGAAAACTGAAAGCAAACATGGATAAAATGATTTCTAGACTATCAACTGTGGATCAACTTCAGAAACAAAATCTGTTGTATTAATGTACTGATATTGCAGACTATTTTAGCTTGTGGCCCCTGGAAGATCTATCAAAGTAAAACACTTTTGGAAACCTCTTTTTGATATAAATGCCGTTGTTTAAATTGGCAGGTAAGAATTGCATTTGGCAGCTGATAACAGGCTCTGGCTTGAAGGATTTAGCAAGGTACTATCAGATAGTGCTTGATGTATAATAGCAACTGACATTTATACAGGCATGCTTCCATAGCAGCATATTACATATCACAATGACTTAAAATGTAGCCGTAAATACACATATATGTTTGACTTTTATCATATAAAAATACAAACAATAGATGCATTACAGGAAAAAAGGTGGAAACAGAAGAGTTTTTAAAAAAGTACAGTTTGAAATAAAATTTAAGGACAGAAGAAGCAGCAGAGAGAACAAACTATCTGTTACTCTGTTAAGTATATGTTCCAATGTCAATCAAATCACTTACACTGGGGTACAGCAAGCACTTTGAAAAGTGAGCTAACTGATTTGGATGCCTTCAAGCTCAGTAAGGACAGAAGCGTATTTATGAAATGCTGGTGTCAGGTATCATTTATGGTTATATCACTATGCCGAGTACAATCACAGCTGCAAAGATTGCATAGCTGATTCCAGACAGCTGCTCCAGGGGCCTGCCATTCTTCCCTCCCGAGGTTACCAGCACTTGCAAGGCCTTGTCCTCAAATTAGGTCTTCCTCAATTGTTTTTTTTGAACAATTTGCACCAAACATTGCACTCTCTACAACCAGATTAATGAATTTTTCAATATTTAATCTGGTTGAAGTGGCTGATTGGCAACTTGAGAAGGAATCATTGTTGCAGGTGTATTGTGATTGGCTTCGATGTTTTAAACAAAATAAATAGTCTTAGAGTCATAGAATGATACATCACAGAAGGAGGCCATTTGGCCCTTCATACCTGTCTGTTTCTTTGAAAGAGTTATCCAATTAGTCCCAGTCCTCTGCACCCTTTCCCCAAAGCCCTGCAAACCTTATCCCTCCTTAGAATTCTTAGAACTCAAACATGTCTATGTGATGTTGTTAGTGGTTTATTAATTTAGGCAAAATACCAATTACGTTTTCCAGTTCTTTGTCAAAAGAGGAATTAGAAACACTCAGAAGGACTTATTTTCTGATTACATACTGTCAGGGGTGTCTTTCCTGTCAGTTCTCCATTATCAAGAAATCGACGCTTAGCTGCTTTACTTCAATCTCACTTAAAATAGATCAGTATTTCAGTAAATCTTGATCGTTTACTAGAATGATATATTTATTCACTAAAAGACTGAGGGGCATTAGCAATTATTATCAACAAGGTACACAATCAACAAAGTGTCTTTCTGTAAATTTGTATATTATACATTTCCAAAACCTAATTCTTACAACATGCACACAATGTCAGTTGTCTTTCAACACTCTTGGGAGTGATACTTCTCAATGTCTTCTTATTTTCATGTAAGCATGCCTATAATTGTGTAGCAGAAAGTTGCTTCAAGGTAGTATGAAATAGATAGCATTTAAGTGTGAATTGAATCATGCATCAGCAGAAAGAACTCCAAATGCAATTCCTGATTTTTTTGTCATTTATGGTGTTGTGTTTTATATGATAATAATGATTATTATTAAAATTCAGTGAACCAGGAGCAACTAGGAATTAGACAGATGACCAAAGCTCATTTCCTGCAGGATACCACAATGCTCCTGATGTGATTCTACACTTAAAGAATGGATGGATCTCATGAAATTGTGATAAGGTTGTGATTGTGTTAGATCTAATTGAATTAATTTGCTTAAATTTGGACGCACACCAGAATCATGCAGTCTTTCTGTTACACATGCAGTAATTGATTTGAATCGCTTATAACAGTATTTTTCAAATTTTGTTTCCCGGGATCCACTTTTACCTACAGGAATTAGCCGGCTGATCTTCGGGACACACCATTATTGCTTACCTTTAATGCGGCAGGTGAGCCTGCTTGGTCCTCGTAATCTCACTTGCTCTGTCATTCAACGTTACATTTCTGGTAATGTCTCCAGCTGACGATTTGAATTTTCGCTGCATCCTTTGAAAAATCAAAAGGTATGTCCATTTGGGGGGGGCGGGTGGGGGGGGGGGGGCGCTTCCGTGATGCTTTGCCCCCTGAAAAGCAGCATATTGAGAGAGTCTGCCGCACACCGTATCCACGGCCTCCGTACATTGGCTGAGGCCCGCCCCCTGATGCTCCGCACCCGACCGGTCGAGTTCCTGACGGCATGGGACACGTATGGTCTCACCCGTTGGGAGCTCAGCGTGGTGGCTGCAGACTCAGTCCAGTGCCGCTACAGTCGGGGGAGGGCCGATCTGCGGGCAGCGGTGGACATATTCGGGGCTGGGGGCACTGTGGTGGGGGGGTCCGGGGCGCGTGAGCCGGCTGAAGGGGGGGGGGGAACTATTTCACCGGCTGGGTCCTCGAGCGACATCCGCCATGAAGCACGGCATGGCCGCTGCAGGCTTCCGCTGTGCGCATGCGTGACCACGGACTCAGCAATTCTCCAGGCCGTTTCGGCAGCTACAGCCGGGTGCTCTACACTAACTGGCTGCTAGCAACTGCCCCCCCCCCCCCCAGCTCCCCCCCCTCCCGAACAGGGAATCGGTGGCTGTTTCACAACGATTTTTCCATCGTGAAACGCCACAGTTTTCATGCTGGCGTGGAGACTTCTCCAGAACGAAGAATCCAGCCCTTGATCTTTATACTGCTTTGTTCTTGATTTCAGTTTCTTCTTAATTGTTTGTTCACCAGAGGCCTGGAGCTCTGCATACAGCTCACACCAGCACTGTTTTCTCCTGCTGTGGACTCTCCTGAGAAACTCTCTCCAGCAAATTCAATTGTGCGATGCTGGCCTGTTTGTGTCTCTGGCTCTCTTTTCCTTTATTACAAAATGATTCATCATCAGGCTTTCACACCGTCCTGTTGCTTGCTTACTGGAAGCTACAAAATGGAGGAATCTCTCCTCCCTGATTTTGCATCCATAGCATGTTATGTCAGTGTGTGCTGCACGTGATCTGCCCTCTGCCGCCACTTCTGGCAGGAAGACTCCCAACGATTTTTTAAAAAATCTGGTACTGGGACAGTGTGCTGACATCAGGAGGAAATGGTCTGCCCCGCTGGAAGCCTGCGCACTGCAGAATCTGGCTGAGGGGCACACATGCGCGGGTCGGCCGGCATTTTTAATAGCTGGTCACAGCTGTTGGTAATTTTTCCCGTGATTGGGAATTACGTGACTGACTGCTCCACGACCCTCCCGATACCTGTCCACAACTCACCTGTGGGTCACGACCCTATGTTTGAAAATGACTGGTTTATAAGCTTTAAAACATTTGTTTTAATACAATAATTAAAGGTAAAGTGGCTATCCTTATATTCAGGACATACAATGCTGTAGTTTATGGTGGTTATGCAGTTTTATGGCATTGACGAAAATAGATAAAATACTGATTTACTTACATGAATCAGGCATTGTTTTTTGACTTGCTTTCCTGTTGCTTACAGAATTAATAAAATACTCTGGCCGATTTGAGTTCTTTATTTTTGATTGCTTGCATTCTGCTATTCAAAAAAAAAAAATTTGAACAAGGGACAGTGGCAGTGATATTGTAATGTTTGGTCAAATTAACATTTTGTTTTGCCTTCTTCCAAGAGCAACAATGGCTATTTGTTGTCCATTGCTAATCATTTTGAAAATAGGCAGTGAGTTGTATTCTTATCTGTTGTCGGTACTGCCACAATGCTGTTAGGAAGGGAGTTCCAGGTTTTCGACCAAACAAGTGAAGGAATGATAGTTTACTTCCAAATCAAGATGGTGTGTGACTTGGAGGGGAAATTGCAGGAGGCGATGTTCCCATGTGTTTGCTGCTCTTGTTCTTCTAAGTGGCACATGTTGCAGGTTTGGAAGGTTCTGTTGAAGGAGCCTTGGCATGTTGTTGCAGTGTATCTTGTAAACGGTACATGCCACTGCCACTTTATACCAGTAGTGGAGGGATTGAATGTTATGGGCTGGTTTAGCTCAGTGGGCTAGACAGCTGGTTTGTGATGCAGAACAAGGCCAGCAGCGTGGGTTCAATTCCTATCCCAGCTTACCTGAACAGGTGCCGGAATGTTGCGAATAGGGGCTTTTCACAGTAACTTCATACTTGTGACAATTAAAGGTTATTATTATTATGGGCGGCATGGCAGCATAATGGGTAGCACTTTTGCTTCACAGCTCCAGGGTCCCAGGTTCGATTTCCGGCTTGGGAATCTGTGTGGAGTCTGCACGTTCTCCCTGTGTCTGCGTGGGTTTACTCCGGGTGTTCCAGTTTCCTCCCACAAGTCCCGAAAGATGTGCTGTTAGGTAATTTGGACATTCTGAATTCTCCCTCTGTGTACCCGAACAGGCGGCGGAGTGTGGTGACTAGGGGCTTTTTCACAGTAATTTCACTGCAGTGTTAATGTATGCCTACTTGTGACAATAAAGATTATTATTATTAGGTGAAGGATGGTGTGGCAATTATATGGACTGCTTTAGCCTGGATGGCGTAAAGACTTTTGAGAATTATTGAAGTTACACTCACCCAAGCAAGTTGAGATTATTCCACCACACTGCTGATTAGTTCTTTCTCAATGGTGGAGAGGCGTTGGGAAGTCAGGAGGTGAGTTGCTTGCTGCTGAATTCCCAGCCTCTACCTGCTTTGGTTGGTTCACAGCGCCAGGGTCCCAGGTTCGATTCTCGGCTTGGGTCACTGTCAGTGCGGAGTCTGCACGTTCTCCCTGTCTTCTGCGTGGGTTTACTCCGGGTGCTCTGGTTTCCAGAAAGGTAACTTGTGTTAGGTAATTTGTACATTCTGAATTCTCCCTCTGTGTACCCGAACAGGTGCCAGAATGTGGCGACTAGGGGCTTTTCACAGTAACTTCATTGCAGTGTTAATGTAAGCCTACTTGTGACAATAAGTTTCCTCCCACAGTCCAAGATGTGCAGGTTAGGTGGATTGGCCATGATAAATTGCCCTTTAGTTTCCAAAATCTTACGTTGGGTTACTGGGTTATGGGGATAGGGCGGAGTCGAAGGGTGATCTTTCCAAGGGCCGGTGCAGACCCTATGGGCCGAATGGCCTACTTCTGCACTGTAGGTTCTATGATTCTATGATCCTTAGGACCACAATGCTCCACTCCATAACTGATCGGGTGGATTGGATTGTCACGTGTACGGAGGTACAGTGAAAAGCATTGTTCTGCGTACAGTTCAGACTGATCATTCCTGACATAAAAAGAAAATACATCGGGCAAACATAAAATACACAATGTAAATCAGTCCATAAGAGGGTCGTTTCAGAGTCTGGTAACAGTGGGGAAGAAGCTGTTTTTGAATTTGTTATTGCATGTTCTCAGACTTTTGTATATCCTGCTCAATGGAAAAAGTTGGAAGAGTGAGTTAGCCAGATGGGAGGGGTCTTTGATTATGCTGCCCGCTTTCCCCCATTGACAGAGTCAATGGATGCTACAGGAGGTGTAGACAGAGTCAATGGATGCAGCGGGATGTGTAGGTTGAGTCAATGGATGGAAGTAATGAACTGGACGATGTTCACGACTGTAGTTTCTTGGCGTCTTGGGCCAAGCAGTTGCCATACCAAGCTGTGATGCAGCCAGTTAGAATGCTTTCAATGGTACATCTGTAAATGTTGGTAAGAGTCACTGTGGACATGCCGAATTTCCTTAGTTTCCTGAGAAAGTAATAATAATAACCACTTATTGTCACAAGTAGGCTTCAATGAAGTTACTGTGAAAAGCCTGTGAAAGTATAGGCACTGTTGTGCTTTCTTGGTTGTAACATCGACGTAGGTGGACCAGGACAGATTGTTGGTGGTATGCACACCTAGGAATTTGAAGCTGTGAACCATCTCCACCTCGGCCCTGTTGATGCAGACAAGGGTGTGTACGATACTTTGCTTCCTGAAGTCAATGACTAGCTCTTTAGTTTTGCTGACATTGAGGGATAGATTGTTGTTACACCACTCCAATCGGTTCTCCATCTCCCTCCTGTATTCCGACCCACTGCAGTCATGTTAACAGCAAACTTGTAGATGGAGTTGGAGCCAAATTTTGCCATGCAGTCATGCGTGTATAGAGAATATATCAGGGGACTAAGCACACAACCTTGTGGGGCCCCGGTATTGAGGACTATCGTGGAGGAGGTGTTGTTGTTTATCCTTTCTGATTGTGGTCTATGAGTCATAAAGTCGAGGATCCAGTTGCAGAATAATGAACAAGTCCTAGGTTTTGAAGCTTTGATATGAGCTTGGCTGGGATTATGGTGTTGAAGGCAGAGCTGTAGTCAATAAACAGGAGTCTGATGTAGGAGTCCTTGTTGTCGAGATGCTCCTGGGAGATGGCGTCTGCTGTGGACCGATTCTGGTGGTATGCAAATTGCAGTGGATCTAGGTATTCCGGGAGTATGGAGTTGATGTATCTCTTGACCAACCTCTCGAAGCACTTCATTATGATCGATGTCAAGGCCTTGAGGCACAATAGTCGTTGAGGCACGTTGCCTGGTTCTTCTTTGTCACCGGTATGATGGTGGTCTTTCTGAAGCAGGTGGGGACCTCAAAATGGAGTATGGATAACCCCAGGGAAATGTCTGTCCCTCCGGGCTGCTGTTCAGTCAGCGGCCTGGAGGGACAGACATTTCCCTGGGGTTACCCCTATCTCTGGATCTGTAAAGACTTAATTACCTGCAAATGCTCTCCTTCAAAGCATTATCTTGCATCTTTGACTTTGTCTATATATATGTTTCTGGAACATACCTCTTCATTCACCTGAGGAAGGAGCAGTGCTCCAAAAGCTAGTGTTTGAAACAAACCTGTTGGACTTTAACCTGGTGTTGTAAGACTCCTTACCATGGTCCATTTAGGCTGTGATCTTGAGTGTTGAGAGGTTGCACTGCAATCTTGTTGTAAAACACAGACTTCAGCAGTCAACAAACTGAGAGTTAACCAGAATAATACACCTCTGTCTCTTAATCAATCAAGGGCAATGCTATAAAAACACAGGCATGCATCTTAATATCACCTGCAAATGAAAACACAGAGCTGTTCTTTCAATTAGCTAGCAATATTTAATACGTTTTCACAACAGCATTTTATTTCCTCTCTCCTCACAAGTGTGAATGTTGTTAGAATTTGTAGCTGATAGAAGATCTCCTGCCATTTCAAATTAGCAAACAGATACTTTAATACGAGCTATTGAAAATTTTCCTTGTAATTTAAAAAAATAATATGAATGCACGGGATGATGTATTTTGTCACTGTCATGTCATTGTAAAATGCAGCGCTGTAAAGGTATCCATCATTTAAATAAATGTGCATGTCAAAGCCGAGATAATGGTTTGCCCTGAGGCTGGCTAGAGGCTGCATCCAGCTGTGTTTTGATATTGGGCCTATTTAGGAGTGAATACTTGGCCAGATTTCTGCATTCACCTCTCACTAAAATTCCATATTCATCTGGGATTCGTCATGTTTCTCTACAACACTAAACAGTAACTGGCAGTACTGTCAATCTGTGTCCACCTGGACTATGAGCCCGTTGCAGTTTCCGTGTCAGTCTAGACCCCCTGAAGGACATTTTAAAGATCGTTCTCATGATTTGTATGAAGAGGTAAGTAGCCCAGTTTGAAATTTCAGTAATGTGAGTCTTTTCTCGCTGCAATACAAGACAGTAATCAATGGGCATTCACCTAATTATTGCATACAACAGAAAGGTTGGGGGTACAATAGCATGGTGGCTATTTTGCAGAACCGATAATCCAGAGACCTGGATAGATGTGCTGGAGACTCGAGTTCCATTTCCACCATGACCGTTGGGGCAGCAGGGTAGCATTGTGGATAGCACAATTGCCTCATAGCTCCAAGGTCCCAGGTTCGATTCCGGCTTGGGTCACTGTCTGTGCGGAGTCTGCACATCCTCCCCGTGTGTGCGTGGGTTTCCTCCGGGTGCTCCGGTTTCCTCCCACAGTCCAAAGATGTGCAGGTTAGGTGGATTGGTCATGATAAATTGCCCTTAGTGTCCAAAAATTGCCCTCAAGTGTTGGGTGGGGTTACTGGGTTATGGGGATAGGGTGGAGGTGTTGACCTTGGGTAGGGTGCAGACTTGATGGGCTGAATGGCCTCCTTCTGCACCGTATATTCTATGATAATTTAAGTTGAGTTAATTCAGTGAATCTGGATAGGAATGCTAGTATTAGTAATGATGACCATGGAAGTACCAAGTTGTCTCAATAACATAACTAAGATCTGCCCTCCTTACCTGATTTGGCACACATGTGCCTCCAGACCTGCAGCAATATGATTGACTCTTAACTGCCCTCTGAATTGGCTGATAAAGCTACTCAGTTATCTCGGGACAGGCAATACATGCTGGCCTCACTATGAATACCCATATACCAAGTATGCATAACAAAGGAATTGGACAGCCCAGAAAAGCGGGTATGGGGATCACGATGCAGGATTTGCTCCACCCATTTCTTCAGCTGTTTGTTCAGCTCTTCCTCTTCCTCCTCAACCTCCTCCTCTAGTAGCTGCTGAACTTGATACTCCGGCCCAATTGCTGGTGTCTGCAGCTGGTCTCTTATGATCATGGTTTGTGGAACATACAGCAAGTCAGCACCAATCTGGAGCTCTACTTGGCTGAGTACTACAGGGCATCTCCTGACCAATGAAGACAGGCAAATCTCCTGTGGCTTTCATGGTTAACTATAGCTTTGCAGGGACTTCCGGTTGCACGTTCGGCAGCTTCCGCCGGGAACGGACTTTTGGGCTCTTCAGAGGAGCTCCAACGGCAATTGTTCGACGGCTTCCAGTGTGGGAAGGTGACAGCAGGGTCCCCCCGACATTATATGGATTGGACCAGGAGTGGAGCGGTAAAAAAAGTGATCTTGGGGCAGCGAAAAGTGCGAGGGAGGAAAAGCAAGATGGCAACGGGTGGAGACCAAGCAGCATGGGCGCAATGGTCGCAGGAGCAGCAGGAGTTTCTTAAACGCTTCTTTGAGGAGCTGAAGACAGAAATGCTGGCGCCAATGAAGGCGGCGATTGAGAAGCTTGTGGAGACCCAGAGGGCCCAAGGGGCGGCGATCTGGGAGGTGCGGCAAAAAGCCTCGGAGAACGAGGATGAGATCTTGGGCCTGGCGGTGAAGGTGGAGGCGCACGAGGCGCTGCACAAGAGGTGGGCGGAAAAATTCGAGGACCTGGAGAATAGGTCGAGGAGGAAGAACCTTCGGATTCTGGATCTCCCTGAAGGAGTGGAGGGGCCCGATGCTGGGGCATATATGTGCACGATGCTCAATTCGCTGATGGGCGCGGGAGCTTTCCCGAGGCCCTCTGGAGCTGGATGGGGCTCATCGGGTCCTGGCAAGGAGACCCAAAGCCAACGAGCCGCCAAGGGCTGTAGTGGTGAGGTTCCACCGCTTTATGGACAGAGAGTGTGTTTTGCGATGGGCCAAAAAAGAGCAGAGCAGCAGGTGGGAGAACACGGAGATCCGAATTTACCAAGATTGGAGTGCGGAGGTGGCTAAGAGGAGAGCTGGTTTCAATCGGGCTAAGGCGGTGCTCCATCGGAAGGGGGTGACGTTCGGGATGCTGCAGCCAGCGCGATTGTGGGTCACGTTCCAAGATCGGCACCACTATTTTGAAACGTCCAATGAGGCATGGAACTTTATACAAACTGAAAAGTTGGACTCAAATTGAGGGTGTGTCGTGGGGGGGTGTTTACTGTGTTCACTGTGTTTATTACGTTTGGGGAATTTTTTTTGGTTTGAGTGCCGGATGGAGATGGGTGAATGGATTTGATGTGGGAGCTGTGGGAGAGTGTGGGTGTTGGTGTTGGGAGGGGCAGGGCCCCACGGAGGAAGAGGGGGGGTGGAGGCCCGGGGATGGGGAGTTGGGGTAAGGCCGCAAAAAGGAGCTGCGCCAGAGGGGGCCGGCTCAGGAAAGCGCGGGCTTTTTCCCGCGTTAGGGAAGGACGGGGGTGGGGCCGGGGGGAGAAGGGCGGTGCTGGAGAGGAGCGCACACTGACTGCCAAGGGGAGGGGGGATTCTCACACTGGGAGGTCGATGGAATGTCGGGAGAGGCCGGGGTCAGCAGGAGTCAGCTGACTTACGGGAGTGTTATGGGGGGAGCAAAATGGCTAGATGTGGATCTAGCGGGGGGAGGGGGAGGGGGTGAACAGGGTTGCTGCTGCATTGGCCAAAGGGGAGCTGGAAGTAGGAGAGGTGGTCGGGGCGGGGGTCTGCCGCCTGGGGGACGGGAGGGTGCGGGAGGCGCGGGCACGTGGCTGGCCTAGAAACCTAGAAAAGGAGATGGCTAGTCGGCGGGGGTGGGGGGGGGGGGGGGGGGGGGGGGGGTGGATGCGAGCAGCCCCCCAATCCGGCTGATAACCTGGAATGTGAGGGGCCTGAACGGGCCGGTCAAGAGGGCCCGGGTGTTCGTGCACTTAAAGGGACTGAAGGCAGACGTGATTATGCTCCAGGAGATACATTTGAAGGTGGCAGATCAGGTTAGGCTGAGAAAGGGATGGGTAGGACAGGTATTCCATTCAGGGCGAAGAACAGAGGGGTTGCAATACTGGTGGGGAAGCGGGTGTCGTTTGAGGCAATGAATATTGTAGTGGATAATGGAGGTCGATATGTGATGGTGAGCGGTAGGTTGCAGGGGGTGCGGGTGGTACTGGTGAACGTATATGCCCCGAATTGGGATGATGCCGGATTTATGAAACGCATGCTGGGTCGGATTCCGGATCTGGAGGTAGGAAGCTTGATAATGGGGGGGGGAACTTCAACACGGTGCTGGACCCAGCATTGGACCGCTCTAGGTCCAGGACGGGTAAGAGGCCGGCTGCGGCCAAGGTGCTCAGGCGGTTTATGGACCAGATGGGGTGGGGGGGGGTGGGGGGGTGGGGGAGTGGACCCATGGAGGTTTGTCAGGCCGCTGGCCAGGCAATTTTCCTTCTTTTCCCACGTCCATAGAGCCTACTCCCAGATAGATTTTTTCATTTTGAGTAGGGCGCTAATGCCGAAAATGGAGGGAACGGAATATTCAGCCATAGCCATCTTGGACCACGCCCCGCATTGGGAGGAGCTGGAGTTGGGGTAGGAGAGGGACCAGCGCCCGCTGTGGCGCCTTGATGTGGGACTGTTGGCGGATGAGGAGGTGTGCGGGTGGGTGCGGGGGTGCATTGAAAGATATTTGGAGGCCAACGACAACGGGGAGGTGCAGGTGGGGGTAGTCTGGGAGGCGCTGAAGGCGGTGGTTAGGGGAGAGCTAATCTCCATTAGGGCCCACAGGGAGAAGAGAGAGGGGAGGGAGCGGGAGAGATTGGTGGGGGAAGATTATAAGGGTGGACAGGGGGTATGCAGAGACCCCCGAAGAGGGGCTACTCAGTGAGCAACGGAACCTCCAGACGGAGTTCGACCTGTTGACCACAGGGAAAGCAGAGGCACAGTGGAGGAAAGCGCAGGGGACGACGTATGAGTATGGGGAGAAGGCGAGTCGGATGCTGGCACACCAGCTTCGTAAGAGGGAGGCAGCGAGGGAGATTGGTGGAGTTAAGGATAGAGAGGGGAATACGGTGCAGAGTGCGGTGAGAATAAACAAGGTATTTAGGGACTTCTATGGGGATCTGTACAGGTCTGAGCCCCCAGCGGGGGAGGAGGGGGTGCGCCGATTCTTAGATCAGCTGAGGTTCCCGAGGGTGGAGGAGGAGGAGGAGGAGGTGGCTGGTTTGGGGGCGCCAATTGGGCTGGAGGAGCTGGTTAAAGGATTGGGGAGCATGCAGGCGGGGGAGGCCCCAGGGCCGGATGGGTTCCCGGTTGAATTCTACAGGAAATACGTGGACCTGCTGGGCCCGTGGCTAGTGAGGACTTTTAATAAGGCGAGGGAGGGGGGACCTTGCCCCCGACAATGTCCAGGGCGCTGATTTCTTTGATCCTGAAGCGGGACAAGGATCCACTGCAATGTGGGTCGTATAGACCGATCTCGCTCCTCAATGTTGATGCTAAGTTGCTGGCAAAGGTGCTGGCTACGAGAATTGAGGACTGTGTCCCGGGGGTGATCCACGAGGACCAGACGGGATTTGTGAAGGGTAGGCAATTAAATACAAATGTGCGGAGGCTCCTCAATGTGATTATGATGCCCCCAGTGGAGGGGGAAGCGGAGGTAGTGGCAGCTATGGACGTGGAGAAGGCCTTTGACCGGGTGGAGTGGGGTTATCTTTGGGAAGTGTTGCGGAGGTTTGGGTTCGGGGAGGGGTTCATCAGGGGAGGGCTGTATGGGTTGGAGAAGGCAAAGTTTCGGCGATTTACCAGGAGCTGAAGGAAGAGGAGGAGGCCTCGGTGGAGGAGTTAAAGGGCAAGTGGGAGGAGGAGCTTTGGGAGGAGATAGATGAGGGTCTGTGGGCTGATGCCCTGAGTAGGGTTAATTCTTCCTCCTCTTGCGCCAGGCTCCGCCTAATACAGTTCAAAGTTACTCACAGAGCGCATATGACAGGGGCGAGGTTGAGTAAGTTCTTTGGGGTGGAGGACAGGTGTGGGAGGTGCTCGGGAAGCCCGGCAAATCACGTCCATATGTTCTGGTCGTGCCCGGCGCTGGATGGGTTTTGGAGGGGTTTTGCGAGGACTATGTCCAAGGTGGTGAAAGACCGGGTCAAGCTGAGCTGGGGGTTGGCATTATTTGGGGTAACGGACGAGCCGGGAGTGCAGGAGGCGAAAGAGGCCGGTATTCTGACCTTTGCGTCCCTGGTAGCCCGGCGGAGGATTTTGCTATTATGGAAAGGTGCGAAGCCCCCCAGTGTGGAAGCCTGGATAAATGACATGGCAGGGTTCATCAAGCTGGAGAGGATAAAGTTTGCCTTGCGAGGGTCTGTGCAGGGGTTCCTCAGGCGGTGGCAACTGTTCCTAGACTATCTCGCGGAGCGTTAGGAGGTGGTCAGCAGCAGCGGCAGCCCAGGGGCGGGGGAAGGGGGGGGGGGGGTTCTTTTGGGGGGGCTTTTGGGTGGGTGGGGGGGGGCTTCCCTATTGATGCTTTTAAATGTCATATGGGGGGTTATTGTATATGGGGGAAATCCAATGTATAATTTTTGTATAATTTTTGATTGTTGTGTTCGTGTTTCTTTCTTTTTGTTGAGGGGGGGGTTTGTTGAAAATCTGTTGAAAAATTTGAATAAATATATTGTTAAAAAAACCAAAAAACTATAGCTTGGCAGTATTTGCAAGCTGTGAGATGTGAGGCATGCCAAGGGTCAGGAGAAACTATGAATGTTTGAGAGGAGTTGTAACTGAGGGATTATAATAATAATCATCTTTATCAGTGTCACAAGTAGCACCTCCACTTTAAGAGGTGTACGCTGGTTTTAAGAAATGTAGGTTAGCTTTAATTCATCCCAACCTCACCGAAGATTTTGCTTTGTCTGCTCAGGTGTGTAACCGCGCAACAGCATTCTTTGTGCTGACTGCATACTTCAATCATCTGAATGCACTGGCTGAACAAATATTCAGCCAGTTTAATAATTATTAAATGTCCATCCCAGGTGCCGGTCACCTACCTGGAATTCTATGGTGTTCCTCCTAGTCTTGAGCGCCTTCCTCTCCCTCCTCAACCTCCTCTTCTTGTAGCTGCTGAATTTGCCACCACCTAATTGAAGAGTGCTTTTGAAAGATGACCCCCACCGTCAGCACAGTTACCCCATGATGGACCTTCCATGGCTGAAGTTCATCAGGAAGTCCACTATCTGCACGATAAACACCGAAACAAAAGAAAACTGATCACCAATTACCATAATCATTCCATAATGAAGACATGGCATTATAACATTTACAAATATTATACAATTCACCGGAGTGATTAGTGGTTTTCTATGATTGCTGTTGCCTACTCTGGGGTCTTCTTCCTCATCCACCTCTTCTTTCTCTGTGCACGTTGGCGCACATAGGTCATTCGGCCTCCTGTGCCTGCCTGGCCCCATGTCCTGTCCACCTTCACCCTCCCCTGCATCCTTCTCGTCGGATGAGGCCTGATGTTCTTCCTCTTTCTCCAACACATCCACATCGCCCCTCTGCTTGCGATGTTGTGGAGGACACAGTAGGCTGCGACAATGCAGGTGACCCTGTCAGCATCATGTTGGAGGGCCACTGAACCCCAAGCACCTGAACCGCATCTTCAGGAGGCCGAAGCACCGCTCGATCATGCTCCTGGTTGCTGTATGGGTGCTGTTCTAGAGGGTATCCGTGTCGGTCCGTGGCCTCCAAATAGATGTCATCAAACACGACCGCAGTGGATAACGCCTGTCGCCCAGGATGCCAGGATGAAGGCGTCGGGCACACTGCCCGGGTATCAGGTGCAGACGTGCATGATGCGCAGCTGATGGTCACATATCAGTTGCACAGTCATCGAGTGGAACCCCTTTTGGTTGGTGTGGAGCGGCCTGCCATCTGCAAGTGCCTGTCGGGGACATGCATCCCATCGATCACCCACTGGAGCCAGGACATCCTGACAATGGCAGCAAAACCCACTGCCTGGGCATCCTGGTGGGCTTGGTCAACATTGAAGTGGATGTATTAAACCGCCTGGGCACATAGGGCCTCCGTGAGAGTGTAGATGCACCTGTGCACCAAGGTCTGTGAGATCCCAGACAGGCCCCCACTCAGCTCCTGGAAGTACCGTGTCACATAAACGTTCAGGGCGACTGTCACCTTGATGGCCACCGGGAGCAGGTGTCCTCCCTGATATCCTCACGGTGCCAAGTGTGCCACCATCTGGCAGATATGTTGCACTGTCTCTATGCTCAGCCGGAGACTTCGACTGCCTGCCCGGTCTGGCAGGTCCTTCAATGACAGGCGGTGCCGGTACGCACGGCGCCTCATGCCGCGCCTCTTTGGCATCTCCTCCTCCTCGGCCTGTTGGGCAACCGGCTCTCCAACCTGGAGGCTGCCAGCTGTCCCTCTGTGGCACGCTTTGCTGCTGCCCGCTCCACTGCTGCTACACACTCTGTGCTGCAACTTCCTCTTCCTCCTCGAGCAGCTTCAGCTCGTAAAGGCCGCAGGGCTGTGGCGAGTAGCAGGTTGAATTCTAATATCCATTGTCTGCAGGGGGTGATAGGCCGGCATGTTAGTATGGTGCATACTCCCTGTGCCCAACCAGGTCCACTGGGCTACATGGTGGCCCCAGTTGGCACTGCAGGCTCTGCCCCCGTATGTCCTTACCCCCACCCTCATCCCCGCACCCCTGGCTCCGTCGGTGGCCGGCACCTGAGGTGCTTCTGGCCCTGGCGCCCATCCCTGATGCCAGGGATACCGTCGTTGACACTGCCCTTGCCAGGGGTATGCAGGTAGGAGCTACTGTGGGTGTTGCCCAGGGTGGGTCAGTGGTGGGTGGCGGCCGGGTGGAGGAGGGGTGTGGAAGAGGGTGGAGTGCAGGGGTGGAGGGCCCATACGGCCGGTGTCACTCTGCAGAACTAGGAGTCATGGTGGGTGGTCAGTGGGTGCACAGGAAGATGGTCGCCATAAGGGCGGTCCGTGCCTGGACACCGCCCCAGTCCCTTGGATGGTTACCCCGATCACTCGGCTTGTTCCCCCCCGTCCGCCCCCCCCCCTCCCCCAGCCCTAGCAGGGCCCCCACCCCTGCCACTGTCCGGCTCAGCAGCCCACAGTCAGTCCTCTCCGTGTCCTACCTCTTCTCTCTCTCAGCAGGCACCATGCCGATTTCACGATTTTTAAAAGCACAAGTGAACCGCGCCATCGGAAACTCGGCCCAACGAAGGAGGAGGATCGCAGAGGCCTCGGAGAATTCCAGGTTAGGCCAACTAATGATATCAAAACGCTGTTTATTGTACATGCATTCCGGAGTGCGTTGGCGCCTCTGGCGAGGTGATGGATAATCGCGATTTTGCGTCAAATCGACGGCTGCTGCGATTTTGGCATAGGAACCTATTCTTCGCCCAATCACAATTTGCGATTTCGGAGTCAGCAAACGGAGAACCCCGTCCTTAGTCTCTGAAACGGAGAATCCGGCCCAATGTGTCAGGTTCTCACTGAAAACTGGTGTGTTTCTCCACGGAAAATGTAATTCCCCCCACTGCCATGGAGGAACCACGCTACAAGCTTCAAGGTGAACTACCCCTCCATGGAAGTATCGGGGGGTGGGGCACGACCCCCTCCCATGTGTTCTCCAGTTTGCACCCCTCTCCCCCTTACCACACAAGGGGAGGGCCCCAATGGAAAAGGGTTTGCTCTTCTCAGTGCCCCCTCTCTGTCCCTCTTGTCACAGTGTCAAGGGCACTGCCAGGGGGCACTATCCAGTCTTGGCCCTCCGGAGCCCCAGGAACCTTTGCACCCTGATGTGCCTATAAAAAACTGGCTATGCCGGCAGGGGAGAACATCTAAAGTACCAGGCAGCGATGGCACAAAGCTGCATAATGATATTACAATACATTTAACTTCATGGAAACCAGGTTCATCGAGTCATAAATGTTTACACCATGGAAACAGGTCCATCGGCCCAGCTTGTCCATGCCGCCTAGTTTCTATCACTAAGCTAGTCCCACTTGAAAATGAATGAATGAATGAAAATCGCTTATTGTCACAAGTAGGCTTCAATGAAGTTACTGTGAATAGCCCCTAGTCGCCACAATCCGTCGCCTGTTCGGGGAGGCTGGTACGGGAATTGAACCGTGCTGCTGGCTTGCCTTGGTCTACTTTCAAAGCCAGCAATTTAGCCTCTTGCCCACATTTGGCCCATATCCGTCTATACCCACCCTGCCCCTGTAACTGCCTAACTGCTTTTTAAAGGGCAAAATTGGACCCGCCTCTACCACTGCCTCTGGCAGCCCGTTCTAGATGCTCACTGTTAAGTAATGGGTTAAGGGACATTGCAATTAGTTGTCTCATTCATGTTAAGTATCCATTAATTGACAGTGATATGCAAAGGGGCTTCAGGTGGCCTCTGTCAGGTGATATATAGTTAGAGTTTTGTGCAACGGCTGTTGGAAGGAAATAAATGTGTGTTTGTGAAAAAGGAACAGAACTTTAGACTCGTCATATCACAGCAACTAAAACATCTGACAATTGGGAGCAGAGGATGGTTGCTGTGTAAATGTGAAGGGTTGCAAGATACAACTTTCCAGATCAAATCAAGGAGTGAGTGAGAAAAGAAAAAACAAAAAGGGATATATGGCTGAACCGGGGATAAAGATGGCTGGATATGACTATCCTCCCTTATTTTCTGAAAGGGAATCGTACGACCAATGGAGAAGTGCAGTAGTTATGTGGTCTAAGGTAACTGCTTTGGGAAAGAGAAAACAAGGTATGGCATTGGTTCTTTCTCTACCTTCTGACAGTAAAATCCGAAACAAAGTGCTTTCTGAGCTGGAATTGGAAGAGTTAGACTCAGAAGAAGGTCTGGAGACTTTATTACATTATATGGATAAGATTTATAAGAAAGATGACTTGTTAAGTGCATATGAAGCATGGTCGGATTTTGATAAGTTCCGGAAAATGGAGGATATCTCCATGGAAGACTATATAATGGAATTTGGCAGACTATAAAAGACTGCAGAAACACAATCTGGAATTTCCACAGTCTGTGTTGGCCTTTAAATTACTTGACTGTGCTAGAGTGAGCAACATGGATAGGCTCCTGGTTTTGACAGGAGTTCAGTTTACTGATAAGGATACTTTATTCGAACAGATGACAAAAGCTTTACAAAAGTTTCTGGGGAAACATTCGATTCCGATGGCTCTGATGACACAAATAGGTCAGCCTGCAATAAGGCAGAATATGGAAGATACACTACTAACAGAATGGCGAAATCGTGTGGCTACGAACAGGGCTCAAGACTATAGAAGGAGACCGAGACAAGGAAATGATGAAGGCAGAAACCCAGTTAGAACCTACAATAGGAAGATGAACCCCAGAAATGCACGGGGCATGATAAATCGATGTTTTCGATGTGACTCTCAATACCATTATGCATTCAACTGTCCAACTCGTTATGATAGTGTTTGAAGCGACACATGACACGGAAGAGTCAGAAGAGGAAAAAGATAGTGACCAGAAAGAAGGCATAGTCCTAATGACAAGCAGTTGTACGCCGGTAATGAGGGTGTTGGTTGCAGACTCCTTCAACTGTGCTGTATTGGATAGTGGCTGCACATCTACTGTGTGTGGAATTGACTGGTTAAAATGTTACCTGGACTCTTTGAATGCTGAAAATCGTAACAAGGTTAAGGAATTTGAAAGTTCCACAAGTTTCAGGTTTGGGGGTGATAATACTCTGAAGTCGCTGAAAAGAGTGGTGATCCCTTGCAATATTGCCGGAGTGAATCATTTCATTTGCACGGATGTTGTATCAAGTGAGATACCTTTGCTTCTGAGCAGACCGTCGATGAAGAAAGCACACCTGAAACTGGATATGGAACAGGATAAGGCAACAGTTTTTGGAAAGACGGTGGACTTACAATTTACACAGTCAGGACACTATTGTATTCCATTACCGGCAAGTAATATTCCAAGTAGAGTGGTTAAGGATGTGTTAATGGCAGTTGAAAATGGGACTTTAGCTGATAAAAAGCTTGTGGTATTAAAACTGCATAGGCAATTTGTACATCCGTCTCCTCGGAAGCTGAAAAATTTATTAAAGGATGCAGGGGTAAGGGATGACGACTATACTAAACTGATCGAACAGGTTAGTGACCGCTGTAAAATTTGTAGCAAGTACAAAAGGACACCAGCACGACCGATAGTAATCCTACCATTGGCCAAGGATTTTAACGACATTATGGCCATGGACCTTAAGATCTGGGATAAAGCAAATAATATATTTAGTTTGCATTTTGTAGATTTAGCAACCAGATTTAGTCAATCAACGATTGTACGAAGTAAAGAAAAGAGAGTAATTCTCGATCAAATCGTGGAAAAATGGATAGGGACAGGAATGGGTCCACCGGTAAAATTCCTTACGGACAATGGGGGAGAATTTGCTAATGGTGAGTTTAGGGATATGTGTGAAAACATGAATATCAAAGTTATGAATACGGCTGCAGAAAGCCCATTTATTAATGGTGTCTGTGAAAGAAATCATGCTGTCATCGATGACATGCTTCGGAAAATTTGGGCAGATCGACCAAATAGCAGGCTAAATTCAGCTTTAGCATGGGCAGTATATGCAAAGAATTCATTGCAGATGGTTGGGGGCTACAGTCCTTATCAATTAGTGTTTGGTAGAAATCCTAAAATTCCGTCCATTTTGGATGACCAGCCTCCAGCTTGGGAGTGGACTACAATTAGCTCTGGTTTTGCTGAACATTTAAATGCATTACATCGCAGTAAAAAAGCTTTTTTGGAAGCAGAGTTCTCCGAAAGAATTCGCAGAGCTTTAAGACGTAACGTACGGCCATCAGGTGCCGTTTTTCAGAAAGGAGGCATGGTATACGATAAGAGAGACAATTCTAATGAATGGAAAGGCCCAGGGAAGATCATAGGCATCGATGGCAAAACAATTATTTTGCAACATGGTCATCAAATTGTTAGGGTACATTCATCAAGGATAATGAGTACAGATTACAAATTTTCAAACTTAGACAGAGCAGACAGACATGATGAGGAACCTGAGTCATCTGGTACGCATGTGTTACAGAACTATGAGGACCAATTAACTGATATAGACATGGTTTCTGTGGAGGAACACAACACTTCTGATGAATTAGAACAGGCCATTTTTCCGAAAGGGCAACTGCCAAAAGTTGGTACAAAAGTGACATACTTGCCTGAAGGGTCTAGTCAATGGAAGGATGCAACTGTTATTAGTAGAGCAGGGAAGGCCACTGGAAAGTATAAACATTGGTTGAATGTACAGCATTCAGGGGAAGGAGTCAAGACAATGGATTGGGAAAACGATGTTTCAAAAATGGAGGGCACAGAAACGCAGTGCCAGTTCAGATAATACATCGGATAATGAACAGGTCCGCAGGAAAAGGTCAAGAACTATTGAAAGGACATCCCACAGCAGAAGGGAAAGATCAAGCAGTAGCAGTAAAGAACAAGATACCAGGCGGGAGAGGGGACGTAGTTTGTCAAGATCTCAGAACATGAGTAAGACTACGAATAGTAATAGGAGTAGAAGCCCACATGCACGTGAGATTTTGGTGGCTTCAAATAAATTAGATGAAAAAGTTATCAAAGAAGCTAAACAGCAAGAATTGCATAGTTGGAGTGAATTTGGGGTATACACGGAAGTACCGGATAGGGGACAAAGAGCTCTATCCCACAGATGGATTTGCACGGAAAAGGTTCTTCAGGATGGAACTTATAAGACAAAGGCCAGGCTTGTGGCAAGGTGATTTGAAGAAAACTTAGAAGATCAGGATTTAAGGGTAGATTCACCTACAGAAGGAAAGGTTATTTTAAAGATCTTCTTGGCCCTATTAGCCACAAAGGCATGGGGATGCAAATCTATAGATATAAAAGCTGCCTTTTGCAGGGGCATCAGCTCCAGAGAGAAATTTTTCTCCGTCCTCTTAAAGAAGCAGCTAACACAGAAGGGGTATTCTGGAAGTTGAACAAATGTGTATATGGATTAAATGATGCATCTAGAGTCTGGTATTTTTCGTTAAGGTCAGTTCTGTTAAAGTTAGGCTGTTGCCAGTTGAAAGCAGATCCTGCAATGTTTTACTGGCACTATAAAGGAAATCTTTCTGGCATTTTTATGATGCATGTCGATGATTTTTTTGTGGGGTGGGACTAGTGATTTTGAAGCTATTGTAATCTCTGGTTTGAGGAAAGAATTCAGGGTTGGAAGTCAGGCTTCCGGTGCATTTAAATATATTGGACTGGAAATGGGACAGACTAAGTTAGGGGCAACTTTACGTCAGCAATCTTATTTGGAAAGCATCAGCCCAATAGCAATTAGTCGTGGCCGGGTTTCACAAAAAGACGCAATGATTTCAAAGATAGAAAAAGAGCAACTGCAAAGTTTAATTGGGCAACTGAACTGGTTAAGTAGACAGACTAGACCGGACGTGAGTTTTGATGTCTTAGAGTTGAGTACAAAAATGAATGATCCTAAAGTGGAAGACATAATAAGAGCAAATAAAGCGTTGGCCAAACTAAAAATGCAGTAGTGTGTTTTGAAGTTCCTGGTTTTAGGTGACCTCAGGCACTTGAAACTCATAGTTTATAGTGATGCGTCCTACGCAAATTTATGTGATGGGGTTTCAAGCGCAGGAGGTTTTATAATTTTCCTTTTGGGGAACAATGGTAAATGTTGCCCGCTTGTGTGGGAAACAAAGACAATAAGGAGAGTGGTAAAATGCACTTTGGCTGCTGAAACGTTAAGCCTTGTAGAGGCAGTGGATATGGCCTTTTATGTAAGTATGATATTGACAGAAATTTTGGGATTAGGGGATTTGGGTAATATACCTATTGACTGCCACTTTGACAATAAATCCCTGTGGGAAAATGTGCACTCTACAAAAAGTGTCAATGAAAAGAGGTTACGGATAGACATCGCAGGTTTGAAGCAGATGTTGGACAGAGGGGAAATAACAAAAATTAAATGGGTCAACAGGAGCTATCAACTGTCAGACTGTTTTACGAAAAGAGGGGCGAGTTCACAGAGACTTTGGATATTGTTAATGAAGGGCACTTGTTTCTGTGACTGTTTTTTTTTCTTTCTCGTCCAAACAAAAAAAAAGGGGGGGAAATCATGTGTGTGTTTTTGAGTTTCTTGAAATTTTGTTTTCACCTAATTTTTTTTTCCTCCAAGGAAGGGGAGGCTGTAAAGTAATGGGTTAAGAGACATTGCAATTAGTTGTCTCATTTATGTTAAGTATCCATTAATTGACACTGATATGTAAAGGGTCTTCAGGTGGCCTCTGTCAGGTGATGTATAGTGAGAGTTTTGTGCAAAGGCTGTTGGAAGGAAATAAATGTGTGTTTGTGGACTTCCGGGTGCGGCGATGACCAGCTAAGTCGCACGTTTCGGCAGCTCCCGGTGGAACGGACTTTTGGGCTCTTGATAGGAGCCCCAACGGCAATTTTAACGGCTAAAAACACCGTACGGTAAACCAGAAGGGAATCCCCCCTGGACACGGATGAAAAAAGGAGAGGAAAGTGGCCGGATTGCAGCGGATCCTTTGGAACAAGCGGCAAGGAAGGCAAGCAAAAACCAAGATGGCGTCGGAAGGTGGCAGTTTCATATGGGGCCCTGAACAACAAGAGTTCTTGAAATGCTGCGTGGAGGAGATAAAAAAGGAAATGAAGAAAGAGCTGTTGGCCCCGATACTACAGGCGATCGAAGGGCTAAAGGAGGAACAAAAGACCCAGGAGCAGGAGCTTCGGGTCGTAAAGGCGAAGGCAGCCGAGAATGAGGACGATATACAGGGTCTGGTGGTGAAGACGGAGATACAGGAGGCACATCAGAAACGATGTGTGGAGAGGTTGGAGGCACTGGAAAACAACGCAAGGAGGAACAACCTGAGGATTCTTGGTCTTCCTGAAGGTGTGGAGGGGGCGGACGTCGGGGCATATGTGAGCACGATGCTGCACTCGTTAATGGGAGCGGAGGCCCCGACGGGTCCGTTGGAGGTGGAGGGAGCGTACCGAGTTATGGTGCGAGGATCGAGAGCAGGAGAAACTCCCAGAGCCATAGTGGTGAGATTCCTCCGTTTTAAGGATAGAGAAATGGTCCTTAGATGGGCGAAGAGAACTCGGTGCAGTAAATGGGAGAACGCGGTGATCCGCGTTTATCAAGACTGGAGTGCGGAGGTGGCGAGAAGGAGGGCGAGCTTTAATCGGGCCAAGGCGGTGCTTCATAAAAGGAAGATAAAATTTGGAATGCTGCAACCGGCAAGATTGTGGGTCACATATCAAGGGAGGCACCACTACTTTGAGACGGCGGATGAAGCGTGGACTTTTATTGTAGAAGAAAAACTGGAATGAGTGGACTATTAAAAAGAACGTTTGGACAAAGTGGTGGGGCGAATGTGGGGGGCGAAGAGGGGTTTTATGTTCTAATCCTGCGGTATGGTAACTTTTCTCTCTCCCACAGGTGGTGATGGGGGGAGGTGGGGAGGGAGAGGAGATGGGGCGTTGGCCATGGGGGGCGGGGCCAAGGGAGAAGCGCGGGCTTGGTTCCCGCGCTATGATAATTATGGCGGGAATAGAGAAGCAGGAAGGAGGGGGCGTCGCACGGTGCAAGCCGTGGTCACGGGGGAAGCCGAGGTCAGCCAGAGTTTGCTGACTTCTGGGAGCAACATGGGGGGAGTAATTACGCTAGCGGGGGGTCTAGCGGGGGGGGTGGGAGGGGGGAATTACTGGGTTGCTGCTGCTGGGGAAAGGGGGGAGTGGGTACGGGAGAGGATGGGCGGGGGGGCACCGCCTGGGGGAGATACAGCTGCGTGGGAACTGGGTGAGAAGCTGGAAAAAGATGATGGTTAATCTGCAAGGGGGCGGGGTGGGAAGCCCCCCAACTCGGCTGATCACGTGGAACGTGAGAGGACTCAACGGGCCGATAAAGAGGGCACGGGTACTCGCACACCTTAAGAAACTTAAAGCAGATGTGGTTATGTTACAGGAAACGCACCTGAAACTGATAGACCAGGTTAGGCTGCGCAAAGGATGGGTGGGGCAGGTGTTCCATTCGGGGCTGGATGCGAAAAACAGGGGGGTGGCTATATTAGTGGGGAAGCGGGTAATGTTCGAGGCAAAGACTATAGTGGCGGATAATGGGGGCAGATACGTGATGGTGAGTGGCAAACTACAGGGAGAGATGGTGGTTTTGGTAAACGTGTATGCCCCGAACTGGGATGATGCCAATTTTATGAGGCGAATGCTAGGATGCATTCCGGACCTAGAGACAGGAAAGCTGATAATGGGGGGAGACTTTAACACGGTGTTGGAACCAGGGCTGGATAGGTCGAAGTCCAGGACTGGTAGGAGGCCGGCAGCAGCCAAGGTGCTTAAAGATTTTATGGAGCAGATGGGAGGTGTGGACCCGTGGAGATTCAGTAGACCTAGGAGTAAGGAGTTCTCGTTTTTCTCCTATGTCCATAAAGTCTATTCGCGCATAGACTTTTTTGTGCTGGGTAGGGCATTGATCCCGAAGGTGAGGGGAACGGAATATACGGCTATAGCCATTTCGGATCATGCCCCACATTGGGTGGACTTGGAGATAGGGGAGGAAACAGGAGGGCGCCCACCCTGGAGAATGGACATGGGACTAATGGCGGATGAGGGTGTGTGTCTAAGGGTGAGGGGATGTATTGAAAAGTACTTGGAACTCAATGACAATGGGGAGGTCCAGGTGGGAGTGGTCTGGGAGGCGTTGAAGGCGGTGGTTAAGGGGGAGCTGATATCAATAAGGGCGCATAAAGGGAAGCAGGAGAGTAAGGAACGGGAGCGGTTGCTGCAAGAACTTTTGAGGGTGGACAGACAATATGCGGAAGCACCGGAGGAGGGATTGTACAGGGAAAGGCAAAGGCTGCATGTGGAATTTGACTTGCTGACTACAGGCACTGCAGAGGCACAATGGAGGAAGGCGCAGGGTGTACAGTATGAATATGGGGAGAAGGCGAGCAGATTGCTGGCACACCAATTGAGGAAAAGGGGAGCAGCGAGGGAAATAGGGGGAGTGAGGGACGAGGATGGAGAGATGGAGCGGGGAGCGGAGAGAGTGAATGAAGTGTTCAGGACATTTTATAAAAAACTATATGAAGCTCAACCCCCGGATGGGAGGGAGAGAATGATGGACTTTTGGATCGGCTGGAAATTCCCAAGGAGAAAGAGCAGGAAAGGGTGGGACTGGGAGCACAGATCGAGGTAGAAGAAGTGGTGAAAGGAATTAGGAACATGCAGACGGGAAAGGCCCCGGGACCGGACGGATTCCCAGTTGAATTCTACAGAAAATATTTGGACTTGCTCGCCCCGGTACTGACGAGGACCTTTAACGAGGCAAAGGAAAGGGGACAGCTGCCCCCGACTATGTCTGAAGCAACGATATCGCTTCTCTTAAAGAAAAAAAAGGACCCGCTACAATGCGGGTCCTACAGACCAATTTCCCTCCTAAATGTGGATGCCAAGGTCCTGGCCAAGGTAATGGCAATGAGAATAGAGGAATGTGTCCCGGGGGTGGTTCACGAGGACCAAACTGGGTTTGTGAAGGGGAGACAGCTGAACACGAATATACGGAGGCTGTTAGGGGTAATGATGATGGCCCCACCAGAGGGTGAAACGGAGATAGTAGTGGCGATGGACGCCGAGAAAGCATTCGATAGAGTGGAATGGGATTATTTGTGGGAGGTGTTGAGGAGGTTTGGTTTTGGAGAGGGGTATGTTAGATGGGTGCAGCTATTGTATAGGGCCCCAGTGGCGAGTGTGGTCACGAATGGACGGGGATCGGCATATTTTCGGCTCCATAGAGGGACAAGGCAGGGATGTCCTCTGTCCCCATTACTCTTTGCACTGGCGATTGAGCCACTGGCGATAGCGCTGAGGGGTTCCAAGAGATGGAGGGGAGTACTTAGGGGAGGAGAAGAACACCGGGTATCTTTGTATGCGGATGATTTGCTACTATATGTGGCGGATCCGGCGGAGGGGATGCCAGAAATAATGCGGATACTTGGGGAGTTTGGGGATTTTTCAGGGTATAAATTGAACATGGGGAAGAGTGAGCTGTTTGTGGTGCATCCAGGGGAGCAGAGTAGAGAAATAGAGGACCTACCGTTGAGGAAGGTAACAAGAGACTTTCGTTACCTGGGGATCCAGATAGCTAAGAACTGGGGCACATTGCACAGGCTAAATTTAACACGGTTGGTGGAACAGATGGAGGAAGATTTCAAGAGATGGGATATGGTAGCCCTGTCAATGGCAGGGAGGGTGCAGGCGGTTAAGATGGTGGTCCTCCCGAGATTCCTCTTTGTGTTTCAGTGCCTCCCGGTGGTGGTCACGAAGGCTTTTTTTAAAAGGATAGAAAAGAGCATCATG
The DNA here is from genome assembly GCF_047496885.1 of Scyliorhinus torazame. NCBI lineage: Eukaryota > Metazoa > Chordata > Chondrichthyes > Carcharhiniformes > Scyliorhinidae > Scyliorhinus > Scyliorhinus torazame. Next base: position 217,493,656 of record NC_092712.1, read on the forward strand.
GGTTTTGTTTGGGCCGGGAAGACTCCGAGAGTGAGGAAGGGATTCTTACAGCGTAGTAGGGATAGGGGGGGGCTGGCACTACCGAGCCTAAGTGAGTACTATTGGGCCGCTAATATTTCAATGGTGAGTAAGTGGATGGGAGAGGAGGAGGGAGCGGCGTGGAAGAGATTAGAGAGGGCGTCCTGTAGGGGGACTAGCCTGCAGGCTATGGTGACAGCCCCATTGCCGTTCTCACCGAGGAACTACACCACAAGCCCGGTGGTGGTAGCTACACTGAAGATTTGGGGACAGTGGAGACGACATAGGGGAAAGACTGGAGCATTGGGGGGGTCCCCGATAAGAAACAACCATAGGTTTGCCCCGGGGGGAATGGATGGGGGATATGGAATGTGGCAAAGAGCGGGAATAACGCAACTGAAAGATCTATTTGTGGATGGGAAGTTCGCAAGTCTGGGAGCGCTGACCGAGAAATATGGGTTGCCCCAAGGGAATGCATTCAGGTATATGCAATTGAGGGCTTTTGCGAGGCAACAGGTGAGGGAATTTCCGCAGCTCCCGACACAAGAGGTGCAGGACAGAGTGATCTCAAAGAAATGGGTGGGGGATGGTAAGGTGTCAGATATATATAGGGAAATGAGGGACGAAGGGGAGACTATGGTGGATGAACTAAAAGGGAAATGGGAAGAAGAGCTAGGGGAGGAGATCGAGGAGGGGCTGTGGGCAGATGCCCTAAGCAGGGTAAACTCGTCGTCCTCGTGTGCCAGGCTAAGCCTGATTCAGTTTAAGGTAATACACAGGGCGCATATGACTGGAACACGGCTCAGTAAATTTTTTGGGGTGGAGGATAGGTGTGCGAGGTGCTCGAGAAGCCCAGCGAATCATACCCATATGTTTTGGTCATGCCCGGCACTACAGGGGTTTTGGATGGGGGTGACAAAGGCGCTTTCAAAAGTAGTAGGAGTCCGGGTCGAACCAAGCTGGGGGTTGGCTATATTTGGAGTTGCACAAGAGCCGGGAGTGCAGGAGGCGAGAGAGGCCGATGTTTTGGCCTTTGCGTCCCTAGTAGCCCGGCGCAGGATATTGTTAATGTGGAAAGAAGCCAAGCCCCCGGGGGTGGAGACCTGGATAAATGACATGGCGGGGTTCATAAAGCTAGAGCGGATTAAGTTCGTCCTAAGGGGGTCGGCTCAAGGGTTCACCAGGCGGTGGCAACCGTTCGTCGAATATCTTGCAGATAGATAGATGGGGGAAAAAAGAAGGCAGCAGCAGCAGCCCAGGATTTGGGGGGGTGGGGGGGAGGGATGGGGGGGGGGGGGTGGGCGGGGGGGGGTGTAGCTTGTGACAAGGCAGTTGCCAATTAGGGCTAGTTTTTATTTTTGTTATTTAATATTTATTTATTTTTTGTTTTTTGTTTATATAAAATAGGTCATTGTTATCTGTATTGTTATAATGTTGTGTAAAGGTTGCACAATGTACTGTGTTGGTTGACCAAAAATTCTCAATAAAATATTTATTAAAAAAAAAAAATGTGTGTTTGTGAAAAAGGAACAGAACATTAGACACTTCGTATCACAGCAATTTCCCCTATGGTCACTTTTGTATCTCTCCCCTTAAACCTATGCCCTCTAGTTCTAGACTCCTCTACATTTGGGAAAAGATGTTGACTATCTACCTTATCTATACTCCTCATTATTTTATAGACCTCTATAAGATCACCCCTAAGCTTCCTATGCTCCAGGGAAAAAAGTCCCAGCCTATCCAGCCTCTCCTTATAACTCAAACCATCCAGTCCTGGTAGCATCCTCGTCAATCTTTTCTGCACTCTTTCTAATTTAACAATATCCTTCCTATAATAGGGTGACCAGAACTGAACATAGTATTCCATGTGTGGTCTTACCAATGTCTTGTACAACTTCAACAAGGTGTGCCAACTCCTGTATTCAACATCCCGACCAATAAAACCTAGCATGCTGAATGCCTTCTTCACCACCCTGTCCACCTGCAACCCCACCTTGAAGGAGCTATGAACCTGTATTCCTAGATCTCTTTGTTCTGTAACTCTCCCCAATTCCCTACCAATAACGGAGTAGGTCCTGATTTGATCTACCAAACTGCATTACCTCACATTTATCCAAATTAAATTCCTTCTGCCATTCATCGTACTACTGGCCCAAATAGTCAAGATCCTGTTGCAATCTTATATAACCTTCTTCACTATCCACTATGCCACCAATCTTGGTGTCATCTGCAAACTTACTAACCATACGTCCTACATTCTCATCCAAATCATTTATTTATATATATATATATATATATATATATATATAACAAATCACAGTGGACCCAGCACCGATCCCTGAGGCACACCGCTGGGCACAGACCTCCAGTTTGAAAAACAACCCTTTGACTTTGGTCGCCAAGCCAATTTTGTATCCAATTGGTACCTCACCCTGGATTCCGTGAGATTTAACCTTTTGCAACAACCTACCATGCGGTACCTTGTCAAAGGCCTTGCTAAAGTCCATGTAGACAACGTCGTCCACACTGCCCTCCTCTACTTTCTTGGTTACCCCTTCAAAAAACACAATCAAATTCCTGAGACATGACTTTCTCCTTACAAAGCCATGCTGACTTTCCCTAATTAAATTTAATTAAAGTCAAAATGCCTATAGATCCTGTCCCTCAGAATACCTTCGAACAGTTTACCCACTACAGAAGTAAGACTCACTGGTCGGTAGTTCCCGGGCTTATCCCTACAGCTCTTCTTAAACAAGGACGCACCATTTGCTACCCTCCAATCTTCAGGCACATCTCCTGTGGCTGTCGATGATTTAAATATCTCAGCTCGGGAGTCGGCAATTTCCTCCCTAGCCTCCCAAAACGTCCTGGGATACATTTCATCAGGTCCCGGGAATTTATCCATCTTGATGCGCTTTAATACCTCCAGCACCTCCTTCTATGTACACTCCTCAAGACATCACTTTTTATTTCCCCAATTTCCCTAACATTCATGCCTTTCTCAACAGTAAATACTGACAATCAGCGAATGACAAATATTCATTTAGGACCTCTCCCATCCCTTGTGGATCCGCACATAGATGACCCTGTTTATCCTTAAGAGGCCCTCCCCTCTCCCTAGTCACCTTTTTACCCTTTATGTATCTGTAAAAGTTCTTTGGATTTTCCTTTGCCTTATCTACCAAGACAATCTCATGTCCCCTTTTTGCCCTCCTGATTTCTCTCTTAATTCTACTCCGACAAGCCCTATACTCTTCAAGGGATCCACTTGATCCCAGCTGCTTATGCATGTCATATTCCTCCTTCTTCCTTTTGACCATAGCCTCAATATCCCGAGTCATCCAGGGTTCCTTACTTCTACCAGCCTTACCCTTTACTCTAAGTGGAATGTGGTCACCCTGAATCCTGGTTAACACACTTTTGAAATACTCCCACTTACCAGCTGTCCCTTTGCCTGTAAACAGGCACCCTCAATCAACTTTTAAAAGTTCCCGCCTAATACCATCGAAATTGGCCTTACCCCAATTTAGAATTTTAACTTTTGGGCCAGAACTATCCCCTTCTGGACTTCCGGTTGCAGCAATGCGGAGCTAATTCGCACATTCGGCGGCTCCCGCAAAAACGGATTTTTGGGCTCTTTTCAGGGCCCCCAACGGAACATTTTAGACGTTTCCCGGTGTGGGAAGGAGATTATAACAGCTCCCCAACAGTATATAGCTTCTACTAGGAGCGGGACGATTAAAAAGGTGGTGGTGGACCCGAAGAAGGTGCGAGGGAAGAAGAACAAAATGGCGGCGGGCGGAAACCAGGCAGCGTGGATGCAGTGGGCGGAGGAGCAGCAGGAGGGTATCCAGCGCTGCTTCAGAGAGATTAAAGTGGACCTGCTAGAGCCGATGAAGGCTTCTATTGATAAGCTGCTGGAGACACAGACGGCCCAGGGAGTGGCGATCCGTGAGGCTCGACAAAGGATCTCCGACAACGAGGACGAGATCTTAGGCCTGGCGGTAAAGGTGGAGGCGCACGAGGCGCTCCACAAGAAATGGCAGGAGCGGTTCGAGGAGATGGAGAATCAGTCGAGGCGGAAGAATCTGCGGATTCTGGGCCTCCCGGAGGGGTTAGAGGGGCCGGATGTGGGGGCCTATATGGTCACCATGTTGAACTCACTGATGGGAGCGGGGTCCTTCCAGGGGCCCCTGGAGCTGGAAGGGGCCCATAGAGTGTTGGCGAGGAGGCCCAAGGCTAACGAGGCTCCGCGGGCGGTGCTGGTGAAGTTCCATTGGTTCGCTGATCGGGAGTGTGTGCTCGGTGGGCCAAGAAGGAGAGGAACAGCAGGTGGGAGAACACGGGGGTTTGAATATACCAGGACTGGAGTGCAGAGGTGGCGAAGAGGAGGGCCGGGTACAATCGAGCGAAGGCGGTGCTGCACAGGAAGGGGGTGAAGATTGGCATGTTGCAGCCGGCGCGACTGTGGGTCACCTACAAGGACCGGCACCATTATTTTGAGTTTCCGGAGGAGGCATGGGCCTTTGTTCAGGCCGAGAAGCTGGACACAGATTGAGGGTCGGGATGGGCGTTTGGGGACTGCGGTTGATAGGTTTGATTTTTGAGGGGAGGGCCTTTGCTTTGCTCCTGGTTTCTTTTTCTCTGTGTTTTTCTCTTTCGGGTTGGTGAGGATGGTTGGGGCGGGTTGGGCACTGTTTTGGTTGGGCTGGTCGGGGGGGGCTCTTGGAGGGGGGTAGATAAACGGAACAGGGGTGGTGGCTGGCAGTGAGATGGGGCCCCGCGGGGGAGGGGGAGGCCCGAGTCGGGGGTGAGGGGACTGGGCCTGTAAAAGAAGCTGCGTCAGAGGTGGCGGGGCTGGGTAGGTGGAAAACGCGGGGTTTTTCCCACGCTGGAGACTGGAGGGGGCGGGGAAACGAGGGTTGTTTTCTACGCTTAGAATGGAAGGGGGAGGGGGAGAGCCTATGGATGGGGAACGGGAGAGGAGAGTGTGTCACACAAGGGGAGGAGTCGAAGGTGAGGCTGGAGTGGCCGGGGTCAGCAGGAGTCAGCTGACTTGCGGAAGTGCAATGGGTGGAGTAAATCAGCTACGATGGGTCCTAGCCGGGGTCAGCAGGAGTCAGCTGACTTGCGGAAGTGCAATGGGGGGAGTAAATCAGCTACGATGGGTCCTAGCCGGGGGGGGCTTTGCCCCCGACGATGTCCCGGGCACTGATCTCCTTGATCCTGAAGCGGGACAAGGATCCCCTGCAGTGTGGGTCTTACAGACCAATTTTGTTGCTAAATGTAGATGCCAAGGTGCTGGCGAAGGTCTTAGCCACGAGGAAGGCCCAGGGGGCGATTTACAAGTATGGGGAAAAGGCAAGCCGGATGCTGGCGCATCAGCTTCGGAAGCGGGACGCAGCTAGGGAGATCGGGGGAGTTACGGTCAGGGGAGAGAGTGTGGTGCGGTGTGGGGTTGGCATCAATGGGGTCTTCAGGGACTTTTACGAGGAATTGTACCGATCCGAGCCCCCACGGGAGGAGGGAGGGATGGGCCACTTCCTGGACCAATTGAGGTTTCCAAAGGTGGAAGAGGGACTGGTGGCAGGATTGGGGGCCCCGATTGGGCTGGAGGAGCTGATCAAAGGGATAGGAAGCATGCAGGCGGGGAAGGCACCGTGGCCGGACAGTTTCCCGGTCGAATGCTATAACAAATATATGGACCTGTTAGGCCCGTTGCTAGTCAGGACCTTCAATGAGGAAAGGGAGGGGGTGGCTTTGCCCCCGACGATGTCCCGGGCACTGATCTCCTTGATCCTGAAGCGGGACAAGGATCCCCTGCAGTGTGGGTCTTACAGACCGATTTCGTTGCTAAATGTAGATGCCAAGGTGCTGGCGAAGGTCTTAGCCACGAGGATTGAGGATTGTGTGCCGCAGATCATCCATGAAGACCAGACGGGGATTGTGAAGGGGAGGCAGTTGAACACGAATGTGCAGAGGCTTTTGAACGTTATCATGATGCAGGCGAGGAGGGGGAGGCGGAGATTGTGGTGGCGATGGACGCTGAGAAAGCCTTCGATAGGGTAGAGTGGGGGTATCTGTGGGAGGTGCTGAAGAGGTTCGGGCTTTGGGAGGGGTTTGTCAGGTGGGTTAGGCTGTTGTATGAGGTCCCAACGGCGAGTGTGGCCACAAACAGGAGGAGGTCCGAGTACTTTCGGTTGCACCGAGGGACGAGGCAGTGGTGTCCCCTGTCCCCCCTGCTCTTCGCACTGGCGATTGAACTCTTGACTATGGCACTGAGGGAGTCAAGGAACTGGAGGGGGTCGGTGCGGGGTGGGGAGGAGCATAGGGTGTCGCTCTATGCGGACGACCTGCTGCTATATGTGGCGGACCCGGTGGCAGGAATGCCAGAGGTAATGAGGATTCTTAAGGAATTTGGGGACTTTTCGGGGTACAAGCTCAACACAGGGAAGAGCGAGCTGTTCGTGGTTCACCCAGGGGACCAGGAGAGGGGGATTGGCGAGCTCCCACTAAAAAGGGCAGAGAGGAGCTTCAGGTATTTGGGGGTCCAGGTGGCCAGGAGCTGGGGGGCCCTGCATAGGCTTTATTTTACAAGGCTGGTGGCGCAAATGGATGAGGAGTTCAAGAGGTGGGACGCGTTGCCGCTGTCCTTGGCGGGTAGGGTACAGTCAATCAAAATGACGGTGCTCCCAAGATTTTTGTTCCTGTTCCAGTGCCTCCCCGTGTTTATCCCGAAGGCTTTTTTTAGGCGGGTTAACAGGAGTATAATGGGGTTTGTGTGGGCGTGAGGGACTTCGAGGGTGAGAAGGGTGTTCCTGGAGCGGAGTAGAGATAGGGGAGGACTGACGCTGCCCAACCTGTGTGGATACTACTGGGCCGCCAATGCGACGATGGTGCACAAGTGGCTGATGGAGGGGGAGGGGGCTGCATGGAAGAGGCTGGAGACGGCGTCCTGTGTGGGTACGAGTCTGGGGGCACTGGCAACGGCGCCGCTGCCTCTCCCTCCAAGGAGGTATACCACGAGCCCGGTGGTGGCGGCTGCCCTCAAAATCTGGGGGCAGTGGAAGCGGCATAGGGGGGAAGTTGGGGCCTCGGCATGGACCCCAATACGGGGGAACCACCGGTTCGCCCCGGGGAGAACAGGTGGAGGGTTTTCGGGGTGGCACAGGGCAGGGATACGAAAGTTGGGGCATCGGTTTGTGGACGGGGAGTTCGTGAGCCTGGGTGAGCTGGAGGAGAAGTACGGGCTCCCCCCGGGGAACACCTTCAGGTACTTACAGGTAAGGGCGTTTGCCAGATGGCAGGTGGTGGAATTCCCGAGGCTAGTGCCACACACAGTACAGGACAGGGTGCTCTCGGGGGGGTGGGTGGGAGTGGGGAAGATCTCGGAAACTTATCAGGTGATGCAGGAGGAGGAGGAGGCCTCGGTGGTGGAGGTGAAAGCTAAGTGGGAGGAGGAGTTGGGAGAGGAGATTGAGGAAGGGACATGGGCAGATGCCCTAGGGAGGGTGAACTCTTCCTCTTCGTGCGCGAGGCTTAGCCTCATACCGTTTAAGGTGCTGCACAGGGCACACATGACCGGGACAAGGATGAGCCGGTTCTTTGGGGGTTAGGACAGGTGTGTTAGGTGCTCAGGGAGCCCAGCAAATCACACCTATATGTTCTGGGCATGCCCAGCACTGGAGGAATTTTGGTAGGGCGTAGCGAGGACGGTGTCAAGGGTGGTAGGATCCAGGATCAGACCGGGCTGGGGCTCGCAATATTTGGGGTGGCAGAGGAGCCGTGAGTGCAGGAGGCGAAAGAGGCCAGAATTCTGGCCTTTGCGTCCCTGGTAGCCTGGCAAAAGATTCTTCTTCAGTGGAAGGATGCGAGGCCCCCAAGCGTGGAATCCTGGATCAGCGATATGACAGGGTTCATTAAATTGTAGAGGGTGAAATTCGCCTTGAGAGGGTCGGTACAAGGGTTCTTTAGGCGGTGGCAACTGTTCTTAGCCTTCCTGGCAGAACGGTAGACATTGGTCAATGGCAGCAGCAGCTCGGGGGGGGGGGGGGGGGGGGGGGCGGTTTACTTTATTTCTGTTTCTGTTATTTACACTGGAGGGTCCAGGGGGGTGTATATACCAGTTGTGTTAAGTCGGGGTGTTAATGTTAATTTATTATTTATGTACAGGGGGGAGGGGGGTAGGGAGAGTTGCTTTTCTAGACCGTGTTTTGTATTTAACCCTGTTGGGTTCCTTTTTCATTTTGTTATTGATATTTTATGAAAACCTTAATAAAAATTATTTAAAAAAAAAAAAGTTTTCCCCCTTCTCTAGTCGGGCCATCCACATGTTGAATGAGGAATTCTTCCTGAATACACTGGCCAAATTTCTCTCCATCCAAACCCCTTGTGCTATGGCTGTCCCAGTTAATGTTGGGAAAGTTAAAGTCCCCTACTATTACCACCCTATTTTTCCGGCAGCTATCTGTAATCTGACATATTTGCTTCACGATTTCCCGCTGACTATTTGGGCGCCTATGGAACAGTCCTATCAAAGTGATCTAACCCTTCTTATTTTTTAGTTCTACCCATATAGACTCAGTGGGCGAACCCTTGGATATACCCTCTCCCTGTACTGCCGTGATGTTGTCCCTTTCTGGGCATCAACATGATTACGTTGCTGGTGGGTGGCGGGGAATATCTCGAATTGAGATCTTGCCGCTGAAAATCCTGCTATGGCCCTCTTGCAAGAGTTTTTAACCATAACGGGATTTGTGCTCGTGGCGAATGGGTCCCGAGGATCGCGCCCTGGCATTTTCCCTCTGACATAAAGTTTTCTGCTTTATGCCTCTCCTTTCCAGAATCTACGATCTCAGCAGCCACTTCTTTAAAGACACGAGGATGAAGTCCATCGGGACCTGGTGACTTGTCAGCTTTTAGTTTGAATAATTTTCTTTGCACTCTTTCCCTGGTGATTATAATTGTTTTCAGTTTCTCCTTCTCTTTCACCTCCTGATTCACAATTATTTCTAGGATGTTATTTGTATTCTCTGGAGTGAAGACAGATGTTGTTGTATAAGAGATCTGTTCGATTCATCTGCCATTTCCTTACTTTCCACTATTAATTCCCCAGACTCACTCTGTGGTGGATGAACATTCATTTCACCGACTCTTTTCCTTTAAAATACTTGTAGAAACACTTCCTATCTATTTTTATATTTCTAGCTAGCTTGCCCTCATACTCTAATTTCTCCCCTCCTTATTAATCTTTTAGATATTCTTTTCTGTTCTTTATATTCTGTCCAATATTCTGACCTGACATTCATCCTTGCGGAATTACATGCCTTTTCTTTTAACTTGATACTATTTTTAACTTCCTTCATTAGCCATACATCATGCATCCTTCTCAGAGTGTTTCATTCACATTGAAATGCACTTTTTCTGAGTATTACAAATTATCTCCTTAAATGACTGCCAGACCATCTCTACTGACCTAACCCTTAACCTTATTTCCCAGTTTACTTTAACCAGTCGTCACACTCTCATAATTACCCTTTTTTAAGTTTAAAACACTAATCTTAGACCCACTCCTCTCTTCCTCAAACTAAATGAGTTCTCCCAGTGAGCCAGAGAAGACACAGCTAGAGTGAGACACAGCTAAGAGTGGGTTTGGGAATTTGAAGCTGGGTGGGAATTCGAAGCTGGGTTGGGAGGAGGTGCTTTTTATCCTTGGTAAGTGACTGGTAAGCAGTTTTTCTGTTTACTTTTTCTTTTCATTGGTATATTTATTTCTTTTTTCTTCCTTATTTTTTGGAATTGTAGTTGTTGAAGTTAACCGAAGTTTTAAGACACGGCAGGAGATCCCAGACCCATGTCATGCTCCTCGTGTGCGATGTGGGAGCTCAGGGACACGTCCACTGTCCCTGGCTCCTTCACGCGCAAGAAGTGTGTCCAGTCGCAGCTCCTGTTAGACCACTTGACAGCTCTGGAGCTGCGGATGGACTCACTTTGGAGCATCCGCGATGCTGAGGACGTCGTGGTTAGCACGTTTAGTGAGTTGGTCACACCGCAGGTGAAAGTTACTGAGGGAGCGAGAAAATGGGTGACCAAAAGACAGAGCAAAGTAGGAAGGCAGTGCAGGTGTCTCCTGCGGTCATCTCCCTGCAAAACAGATATACCGCTTTGGATACTGTTGAGGGAGATGGCTCACCAGGAGAAGGCAGCAGCAGCCAGGTTCATGGCACCGTAGCTGGCTCTGCTGCACAGCAGGGCAGGAAGAAGAATGGCAGGGCTATAGTGATAGGGGATTCAATCGTAAAGGGAATAGACAGGCGGTTCTGCGGATGCAATCGAGACTCCAGGATGTTTGTTGCCTCCTTGGTGCAAGGGTCAAGGATGTCTTGGAGCGGCTGCACGACATTCTGGGGGGGGGGGGGGGGGTGGGGGAGGGTGAACAGCCAGCTGTCGTGGTGCACATAGGCACCAACGATATAGGTAAAAAATGGGATGAGGTCCTACAAGCTGAATTCAGGGAGTTAGGAGTTAAACTAAAAAGTAGGACCTCAAAGGTAGTAATCTCAGGATTGATCCCTGTGCCACGAGCTAGTCAGAGTAGGAATGTCAGGATAGAGAGGATGAATGCGTGGCTCGAGAGATGGTGCAAGAGGGAGGGATTCAAATTCCTGGACATTGGAACCGGTTCTGGGGGAGGTGGGACCAGTACAAACCAGACGGTCTGCACCTAGGCAGGACTGGAACCGATGTCCTGGGGGGGGTGTTTGCTAGAGCTGTTGGGGAGGGTTTAAACTAATGTGGCAGGGGGATGGGAACCAATGCAGGAAGTCGGAAGGTAGTAAAACAGGGACAGAAACAAAAGGCAGTAAGGGTGCAAGTGTAAGGCAGAGGAACCATATTCAAAAATCAAAAAGGGCGACAGTACAAGGTACAGTGACTGAGGGGAGCTCAGTGAATACTCCCAGTAATACTAAAAGGAATAAAACGGGAAGGAAAAACATAAATGGTAAGCGACGCGGCAGGTTGGTACATGAAGATATGGGGCGCGATTCTCCACTCCCACGCCGGTTGGGAGAGTCGCCTGGGCCGCCAAAATTTCCGGGGACGCCGGTCCGATGCCCTTCTGCGATTCTCCCAAGCGACGGGAACGGTCCGGTCGAGTTTCGCGGGCCGCAGGCCGGGGAATCGCCGGAGACACCGAAGATGCCGATTCTCCGGCACCCCCGCTATTCTGAGGCCCGGATGGGCCAAGCGGCCAGGCCAAAATGGCGGTTCCCCCCCGGCGCCATCCACACCTGGTCGCTGCAGTTGTGGGAGGTGCGTGAACGCTGGGGGGGGGGGCGGCCTGTGGGGGGGGCGAGGTGGGATCCTGCACCGGGCTTCACCTGGAATGTGGGGTGGCCCGCGATCGGTGCCCACCGATCGTCGGACCGTCCTCTCTGAAGGAGGACCTCCTTCCTTCCAAGGCCCCGCAAGATCCGTCCCCCATCTTCTTGCGGGGTGGACTTAGAGAGGATGGCAACCACGCATGCGCGGGATGGCGCCGGCCAACCCGCGCATGCGCGGATGACGTCCGTTATGCGGCACCGGCCGCGTCATCTATGCGGCGCTGGTTTTACGCAGGCAACAAGGCCTGGCGCGTGTAGATGATGCGGCCCCGATACCGGCCCATTGTCAGGGCCTGAATCGGTCGGGACCGGGGCCGTTCCGCGCCGTCGTGAACCTCGACGGCGTTCATGATGGCGCGGCCACTTCGGCGTGGGAGTGGAAAATCCCGCCCATGGGTTCAACGACAAGGCTAATTAGGAGAAAAATTAAGAGGAAATATAACCTAGGAGAGGTTACTGATCGAGGTGTTAAGATTCAGAACAGAGGTATAAAAGCCAACATAAGTGTACTTTACCTGAATGCTCGTAGTATTCGGAAAAAGGTAAATGAGTTGATGGCGCAAATCCTCGTGAATGACTATGATTTAGTAGCCATTACTGAAACATGGTAAAAGGATGGTCACGACTGGGAGTTAAATATCCAACGGTATCAAACTATTCGGAAGAGTGGATGGTAAGGGAAGTGGTGTAGCTCTGTTATTTAAGGATCACCTCCGGGCAATAGTAATGGATGACATTGGTGCTATGGAGGATAAGGTTGAATCCATTTGGGTGGAAATCAGGAATAGTAAGGTGAAAAAGTCACTGATAGAGTAGTCTATAGGCCACCAAATAGTAATATTATGGTGGGGCAGGCAATAAACAAAGAAATAACTGATGCATGTAGAAATGGTACAGCAGTTATCATGGGGGATTTAATCTATATGTCGACGAACCAGGTCGGTCAAGGCAGCCTTGAGGAGGAGTTTATAGACTGTATCCGCGATAGATTCCTAGAACAGTATGTAATGGAACCTACGAGGGAACAAGCGGTCCTCAATCTGGTCCTGTGTAATGAGACAGGATTGATTAAGGATCTCATAATTAGGGATCCTCTCGGAAGGAGCGATCACAATATGGTGGAATTTAAAATACAGATGGAGGGTGAGAAGGTAAAATCAAACACTAGTGTTTTGTGCTTAAACAAAGAAGATTACAATGGGATGAGTGAAGAGCTAGCTAAGGTAGACTGGGAGCAAGGACTTTCTGGTGAAACAGTTGAGGAACAGTGGAGAACCTTCCAAGCAATTTTTCACAGTGCTCATGTAAGGTTTATACCAACAAAAAGGAAGGACGGTAGAAAGAGGGAAAATCGACCATCGATATTGTCATATGAGAGTGCCTTTAAGAAATGGATGTTTAAGCAATGTACCTTTAAGAAATGCAGTGATGTCAGAGTGTGGGTGGAGCTGGGCTTCAGCTCTGCCATTTGAAGTTTTTAGTTTCAGTTTTGAGAGAGAGCAGCTGAAACATGCCTGGCTGGTTTGCTGTGAGCTGCTTGAAAGGAGAAAGCCAGTTTGAGGAGAAAGCTGGGAGTGTCTGTGTGTTTTGCTGAAAGCTGCTTGAAAGGAGAAAGCCAGTCCTGAGAAAGCATTTTGACAAGTGCTTGTGTTGGCTGTGAGCTGCATGAAAACGTGCTGGGACTGCAGGCTGATATATCTCTGCCATCCAACAGAAAATATATATTTACTGTGACCTGGTGTGTTATTGTTTTGAAGGTTTGAAGCCTTTTGGATGCTTAAAGGAACAGTTTGCAGGATTGGGTATTATTTTCGGGGTTATCTTTGAGATAAGGGGTGTGAAGAGATCCAATGTTTATTTAAAAGGTTAATTTGAGTTCATGGAATAAATATTGTTTTGTTTTAAAAACCACGTGTCCATACTTGTAATACTACACCTGGGGAACAAGCCGTGTGCTTCAAAAGCAGCAATCCGTTGAACTCCATGATACATTTTGGGGTTCTGAAAACACCTCTCCCATAACAATTGGGGGCTCGAGGGGGATAAAAGTCTATCTACTAGACTGGCTTTTGTGAACTTAAAGACAGTGAAGGTTTGTTGCTTTTCCGGTGTGGTATTTTAGTTTAAGTCGGGAGAGTGTTGTGAACAATGGCTCTTTCGGAGGCTCAGAGATTTTTGGGGGAGGACACAGTAACACATGATACCTTACAGACAGAGACTAAAAACAGACTGTTAGGTTTGGCAAAAGCATTGCAGTTAACACTGCCTAGCAAAATACAAAAAGATGAGGTACTTAACGCGGTATCTGCGCATTTACGTTTGCCTGTGATACACTCTGACTCATTAGACATGGTAAAGCTCCAGTTGCAGATTAAGCAATTTGAACATGAAAAAGAATTAAAGCAACTTGAACATGAAAAAGAATTAAAGCGGCTTGAATATCCAATGAAAGAAAAAGAAAGAGATAGAGATAGAGAAGAAAAAGAAAAGGAGAGAGAAGAAAGAAACAAAGAAGAGATAGAGAGGAAAGGGAAAAAGAGAGAGAGTTTGAACTTCGGAAAATGGCTCTGAAACATGAAAATCAGTTAAAATTGGCAGATGCAAAGGGACACGTACAGTTGGAGGAGATGGGTGAGGATAATGAGGGAGAGCGTCATAGTCGAAGACGTGGTAGAATCTATTTAAATATGTCCAAGCATTGCCAAGGTTTGACGAGAAGGAGGTAGAAGCCTTTTTCATTTCATTCGAGAAGATAGCTAAACAAATGCAATGGCCACAGGACATGTGGGTATTACTGATTCAAACAAAGCGGGTAGGTAGAGCTAGTGAAGTGTTTGCATCACTACCGGTGGAGGTATCTGGAACGTATGTGGAGGTGAAGAAATCCATCTTAAGTGTATATGAGCTAGTGCCTGAAGCTTACAGACAAAGGTTTAGAAATTTAAGGAAAGAATTTGATCAAACATACATGGAGTTTGAAAGGCTCAAACAGAGTAATTTTGATAGGTCGATAAGGGCTTCGAAAATAGACCAAACGTATGAAGCTCTCAGAGAAATGATACTTTTGGAGGAGTTTAAAAATGCAATTCCTGATGTAGTGAGAACTCATGTGGAAAAACAGAGGGTTAAAACTGCGAGATTAGCAGCAGAAATGGCAGATGATTATGAATTAGTTCATAAATCAAAGATTGGTTTCCGATATCAGTTTCAGCCGGTGAGGGATAGAAACTGGGGACATGAGAAATACTCAAGTGGTAAAGGTGATCTGATGGGAGACAATAAAGAGAGTGTACCTCAGATTAAAAAAGAAATCCGGGTGGGTGGAAAAGAGATGAAAAGTTTCAAATATTTTCACTGTAATAAACTAGGCCATGTAAAGTCACAGTGTTGGTGGGTGAAGAAAAGCACTGGGAAGGCTGATATGGTAAAACAGGATAAGACCGTGGGGTTTGTTAGAGTGGGAAAGGAAAGCCCAAGGGAAGCGAAGGAGGTGCAAACGATTGTACAGCCTGTTCAAGAAGTAATTGTTAAGAAGGTGCCAGATGTCTTTAAAGAATTTACTTGTGTGGGATAAGTTTACTCATGTGTATCATGAGGAGCAGATGAAGAAGTCCCAATTTTAAGAGATACAGGGGCTAGTCAATCTTTAATGGTAAGAGATGAGGAATTATGTAGTTTGGGAAGAATGTTGCCAGAAAAGGTGGTGATATGTGGAATTCAGAGTGAGAGGAGTAGCGTTCCATTATATAAGGGAAGGTTGGAAAGTCCAGTGAAGAGTGGTGAAGTGGTAGTAGGAGTAATAGATAAACTATCTTGCCCAGGAATACAGTTTATCTTGGGTAATGATATAGCTGGATCGCAGGTGGGAGTGATGCCGACTGTGGTTGATAAGCCAGTGGAAAATCAGACAACTGAAGGGTTGAAGGACAAATATCCAGGGATTTTTCCGGATTGTGTAGTAACAAGGTCGCAAAGTCACAGGTTAAGACAAGAAGAGAAATCAAAGAGTGAAGATGAAGTTGAAGTGCAATTATCAGAAACGATTTTTGATCAGATGGTTGAAAAAGAACAAGAACAGGTGGAGGATGAGGCGGATATTTTTAGTTCAGGAAAATTACAACAGAAAGATGTAGAAATAAAATGGATATATCAGAAAGCATATACGGAAGAGGAATCTGAGAGTATACCAGAGTGTTATTACCGTAAAAGCGATGTCTTGATGAGAAAATGGAGACCTGTACATATGCAGGCGGATGAAAAGTGGGCGGAAGTTCATCAAGTAGCATTGCTGATAGGGTATAGAAAGGAGGTGTTGCAAGT
Source organism: Scyliorhinus torazame (assembly GCF_047496885.1). Classification (NCBI taxonomy): domain Eukaryota; kingdom Metazoa; phylum Chordata; class Chondrichthyes; order Carcharhiniformes; family Scyliorhinidae; genus Scyliorhinus; species Scyliorhinus torazame. The sequence goes on from NC_092712.1 coordinate 217,509,378, forward strand.
TGCACATGAGGTACCAGTGGGATGTCATTTGGGAATAAGGAAAACTCAAGCTAAAATCCAGAAACAATTTTATTGGCCTGAACTACATAAAGATATAGTTAAATTTTGTCAATCATGTCACACATGCCAAGTGACAGGGAAACCTCAAGTAGTGATAAAACCAGCGCCCTTAATACCCATTCCAGCATTTGAGGAACCTTTTACGAGGGTCCTAATTGATTGTCTAGGACCGCTTCCTAAAACAAAAAGTGGGAATCAATATCATTTGACTATAATGGATGTGTCTACTAGGTTTCCAGAGGCCATTCCAGTACATAATATTACAGCTAAAAGGATTGTGGAGGAGTTACTTAAATTCTTTACTAGATATGGACTACCCACAGAAATTCAATCGGATCAAGGATCGAATTTTACTTCAAAGTTATTCAAAGAAGTTATGGATAGCTTAGGAATAAAACAATTTAAATCAACTGCGTACCATCCAGAATCGCAGGGAGTGTTAAAAAGGTGGCATTAGACATTAAAGACAATGTTGAGGGTGTATTGTCAAGATTATCCAGAGGATTGGGGTAAAGGAATCCCATTCGTATTGTTTGCAATTACGGATGCACCTAATGAGTCTACCAAATTTAGTCCTTTTGAAATAATTTTTGGTCATGAGGTAAGAGGACCATTTAAATTGATTAAGAAAAAATTGGTGGGTGAGAAATCGGAAATTGAATTATTGGATTACGTGTCAAATTTTAGGGAACGATTAAATAGAGCAGGTGAATTGGCTAGACAACATTTGAAAGTTGCTCAAAATGTGATGAAACGGGTAGCGAACAAGAAATCCAAAGTTCGTAGTTTTGCCAGTGGGGAGGGGAGCCTTTAAAAGCAAGGTTTTGTGGACCGTAGCAGATTGAAAGGAAATTAAGTGAGGTAAATTATGTGGTAAAAACACCAGATAGAAGGAAAACTCACCGAGTGTGTCATGTGAATAAGCTTAAAAGGTACTTTGAAAGGGAAGGAGAGAAAAAAGAGATTTTAATGATTCTAACTCAAAGTGATGAACCAAATCTAGATGAATTTGACATACCTCAAATTAAATTGGAATATGAGGATGTTCTTAAAAACTGGGCTGAATTGTTAAGTTACCTTCCAGAGGAAAAATGAACTGACCTGAAAGAGTTCTTGATATCACATGGGCAAGTTTGTAGAGATAAATTGGGAAGTACTAAAATGGCTATATCTGACGTATATGTGGGAAATGCTGTTCCTATCAAATAACATCCAGATCGACTTAATCCTTTAAAATTGGCACAGGTTAACAAAGAGATTGAGAGTATGCTTAAAAATGGCATAATTGAAGAGGGTTGCAGCCAATGGAGCTCACCCATAGTGATGGTACCTAAACCAGACGGTACCCAATGGTTGTGTGTGGACTATCGAAAGGTGAATGCAGTTACAAGAACAGACTCTTACCCTGTCCCACGTTTGAAGGGTCGCATGGAGAAAGTGGGTCAATCCGTATTTATTTCCAACTTCCAGACATGGAAAGAACATTTAAAATATCGTATGGAGTTCTTCGATCAACTTCAGGCGGCAGGTTTGGTGATGAACCGAGCCGAAAGTGAATTTGGAGAAGCCCGAATCACTTTCCTTGCGGAGTTTCCGATACCCTCAAGACAAAGGGAAATAATGTGATTTCTTAGCATGAGTGGATTTAATCGAACATTTGTTCAAATGTTTTGCAGCGTGAATACTCCACTGATGGACTTGCTAATGAAACGTCAAAAATTTCAATGGTCAGCGGACTTTCAACAGGCATTTGACTGCCTGAAAGCTGTGGTAACCAATGATCCTTTATTGGAGAATTGCAAAGGACTCTGTGGTCAGATTGAACGAAAGTATCTGATTCTAAAGAGAAATGCCAGCAGTAGAGGAATGGATGGATCGTGCAGAGACTTTTTTGTTCAAAGAGACTGTCAATCGAGGAGGATTTTGGTTGGAGGAAGAAGAACAAAGAAAAATGGACTATATTATTATACCTGTTTGCGTGTGTTGTTTTTTTTGAAAACGAAAAGGTATATTTACTGTGTACATTTCTTAATGGATGGTGCAAAAGTGAAAAATGAAACCATCTTGAAGTTTATGGGTTTATTTTTTGCTTCTTGGGGGGGGAGGTGTCATGTGAGAGTGCCTTTAAGAAATGGATGTTTAAGCAATGTACCTTTAAGAAATGCAGTGTTGTCAGAGTGTGGATGGAGCTGGGCTTCAGCTCTGCCATTTTGAAGTTTTTAGTTTCAGTTTTGAGAGAGAGCAGCTGAAAAGTGCCTGGCTGGTTTGCTGTGAGCTGCTTGAAAGGAGAAAACCAGTTTGAGGAGGAAGCTGGGAGTGTCTGTGTGTTTTGCTGAAAGCTGCTTGAAAGGAGAAAGCCAGTCCTGAGAAAGCATTTTGAGAAGTGCTTGTGTTGGTTGTGTGCTGCATGAAAACGTGCTGGGACTGCAGGCTGATATATCTCTGCCATCCAACAGAAATTATATATTAACTGTGACCTGGTGTGTTACTGTTTTGAAGGTTTGAAGCCTTTTGGATGTTTAAAGGAACAGTTTGCAGGATTGGGTAGTGTTGTATTATTTTTGGGGTTATCTTTGAAGTAAGGGGTGTTAAGAGATCCAATGTTCATTTAAAAGGTTAATTTGAGTTCATGGAATAAACATTGTTTTGTTTTAAAAACCACGTGTCCATAATTGTAATACTATATCTGGGGAACAAGCCATGTGCTTCAAAAGCAATAATCCATTAAAGGGGGTAGGTTGGATTAACTCCATGATACATTTTGGGGTTCTGAAAAAACCTCTCCCTTAACAATATCTAAGGAAATAAGGGAGAGTATCAAATTGAAGGAAAAAGCATACAAAGTGGCAAACATTAGTGGGAGACTAGAGGACTGGGAAATCTTTAGGGGGCAACAGAAAGCTACTAAAAAAGCTATAAACAAGAGTAAGATAGATTATGAGAGTAAACTTACTCAGAATATAAAAACAGATAGTAAAGGTTTCTGCAAATATATAAAACAAAAAAGAGTGGCTAAGATAAATATTGGTACTTTAGAGGATGAGAAGGGAGATTTAATAATGGGAGATGAGGAAATGGCTGAGGAACTGAACAGGTTTTTTGGGTCGGTCTTCACAGTGGAATACACAAATAACAGGCGAGTGACTGATAGAAATGAGGCTATGACAGGTGAGGATCTTGAGATGATTGTTATCACTAAGGAGGTAGTGATGGGCAATCTAATGGGCTAAAGGTAGACAAGTCTCCTGGCCCTCATGGAATGCATCCCAGAGTGCTAAAAGAGATGGCTAGGGAAATTGCAAATGCACTAGTGATAATTTACCAAAATTCACTCGACTCTGGGGTGGTCCCGGCGGATTGGAAATTAGCAAAGGTGACACCACTGTTTAAAAAAGGAGGTAGGCAGAAAGTGGGTAATTATAGGCCAATGAGCTTAACTTCGGTAGTAGGGAAGATGGGAAGATGCTGGAATCTATCATCAAAGAAGAAATAGCGAGGCATCTGGATGGAAATTGTCCCATTGGGCAGACGCAGCATGGGTTCATAAAGGGCAGGTCGTGCCTAACTAATTTAGTGGAATTTTTTGAGGACATTACCAGAGCGGTAGATAACGGGGAGCCAATGGATGTGGTATATCTGGATTTCCAGAAAGCCTTTGACAAGGTGGCACACAAAAGGTTGCTGCATCAGATCAAGATGCATGGCATTAAGGGTAAAGTAGTAGCATGGATAGAGGATTGGTTAATTAATAGAAAGCAAAGAGTGGGGATTAATGGGTTTTCTCTGGTTGGCAATCAGTAGCTGGTGGTGTCCCTCAGGGATCAGTGCTGGGCCCACAATTGTTCACAATTTACATCGATGATTTAGAGTTGGGGACCAAGGGCAATGTGTCCAAGTTTGCAGACGACACTAAGATGAGTGGTAAAGCAAAAAGTGCAGAGGATACTGGAAGTCTGCAGAGGGATTTGGATAGGTTAAGTGAATGGGCTAGGGTCTGGCAGATGAATACAATGTTGACAAATGTGAGGTTATCTATTTTAGTAGGAATAACAACAAAAGGGATTATTATTTAAATGATAAAATATTAAAACATGTTGCTGTGCCGAGAGACCTGGGTGTGCTCGTGCATGAGTTGCAAAAAGTTGGTTTACAGGTGCAACAGGTGATTAAAAAGACAAATAGAATTTTGTCCTTCATTGCTAGAGGGATGGAGTTTAAGACTAGGGAGGTTATGCTGCAATTGTGTAAGGTGTTAGTGAGGCCACACCTGGAGTATTGTGTTCAGTTTTGGTCTCCTTACCTGAGAAAGGACATACTGGCGCTGGAGGGTGTGCAGAGGAGATTCACTAGGTTAATCCCAGAGTTGAAGGGGTTGGATTACGAGGAGAGGTAGAGTAGACTGGGACTGTACTCATTGGAATTTAGAAGGATCAGGGGCGATCTTGTAGAAAGATACAAAATTATGAAGGGAATAGATAGGATAGATACGGGCAGGTTATTTCCACTGGCGGATGAAAGCAGAACTAGGGGGCATAGCCTCAAAATAAGGGGAAGTAGATTTAGGACTGAGTTTAGGAGGAACTTCTTCACCCAAAGGGTTGTGAATCTATGGAATTCCTTGCCCAATGAAGCAGTTGAGGCTCCTTCATTAAATGTTTTTAAGATAAAGATAGATCGTTTTTTGAAGAATAAAGGGATTAAGGGTTATGGTGTTCAGGCCGGAAAGTGGAGCTGAGTCCACAAAAGATCAGCCATGATCTGATTGAATGGCGGAGCAGGCTCGAGGGGCCATATCATAGAATCATAGAATTTACAGTGCAGAAGGAGGCCATTCGGCCCATCGAGTCTGCACCAAGGTACACACCTCCACCCTATCCCCATAACCCAGTAACCCCACCCAACACTAAGGGCAATTTTGGACACTAAGGGCAATTTATCATGGCCAATCCACCTAACCTGCACATCTTTGGACTGTGGGAGGAAACCGGAGCACCCAGAGGAAACCCACGCACACATGGGGAGGATGTGCAGACTCCGCACAGACAGTGACCCAAGCTGGAATCGAACCTGGGACCCTGGAGCTGTGAAGCAATTGTGCTATCCACAAGGCTACCGTGCTGCCTACTCCTGCTCCTAGCTCTTATGTTCTCCTATGTTCTTATGTTCTAAATGTGAAATTCAATCATATTATGATCACTGCTAACTATGGGCGCCCACAGTATGAAGTAATTAATTAATCCAGTCCCCTTTCCAGACCTAGTATAGCCTGCTCTTAGGTTGGTGCTAGAATGTGCTGTTTTAAAAACTGTCCCAAAACACTCCATGAACTCATCATTCAAGCTACCTTTGCCAATCTGATTCGTCCAATCTCTCTGTAGGTTAAAATCACCCATGATTATCACCATACTTTTCTCACAAGCTCCCATTATTTCTTCCTGCATACCCAATCATACAATGTGGTTAGTGTTAGGGGACCTATAAAACGACTCCCACAAGTGACTTCTTACCTTTACTATTTTTCATCTCTACCCAAACTGATTCTACATCTTGATCTCCAGAACAAAGAGTCACTGCTCTTTATTGTATCAATGTCCTTGTTAATTAACAGAGCTCCTCCACATTTCCCTAGCTTCATGTTCTTGCTAAGTGTCCTGTATGCTTCATTATTCAGGGCCCAGTCTTTGACGTCTACCAACTTGTGAACCCGCTTCCTCAGTTGCTGAGTCATCCTGAGAGGTGTCATTGCCCATCAGCCAGCATGTTCCACACCTTCAGTGCATGTGCTTGCATGGAAACTACTTGTGGAAAATTGCTCATTATCAGTGCTAAACATGCAGGTCCTGGTGCATTTAAATCATGGTAATCAACATCTAGCACCAAAATTGCAGGGTAAAACCTGGCCTTTAAACAGGCAGGGGTTATTCCAGACTTTCAAACAGACACATCTTATTAACACAGCACCCATATTAGGGCCTCAACTTTTCACCATAATGCTTAGATGAACAAATAGACAGCTACAGATCAAAGTTTGCAGATGACAATCAGTTAAAAGGGATGGTAAATTGGATGGAAACAGAAATTGCATAGGGACATAGAGAGGTTAAATGAGTGAACTGAACTATTGGACTGTGAAGGAGTGATGTCATTCAAAGAGAATTATATGAAGTTTTTTCTTAATGTCGAGAGGGCTCGAACTTTAGTTATCCCCAGTTTTTGGCCAGGCTACCAACATGTCACTCAACTCGATCCACCACATCAAGTAATCAACCTACCACTCACCCACAGGCACTCCATTGCAGTCAGGACTCACGTCTAACATCCTGGTAGTTCACCTGATCCTCACACACACATCAATGCTGCCAGCCTCACTCCCACGTCTAGCTGTCTCCACATACCTCCACCTATTCAGCTGTGGAAAGCACACCACCCAAACACTGGGCTACATAATCACACTGGCAACAGCACTTCCAGGCAACCATTCCAATCCTCCACCAAAGTTCCACACATATACTAACAACACTGCTTGAAACAAACTGTCCTTCTTAGCTGTATCGTTGTGGCTTTTTTGTGAGGCTTGCTTAACCTCCACCCTCCCCAACAAATTAGGAAAAATAAGGTCGCGACGGATCCTGAGACACCGGTTAACAACTCAGCTGGGGTAACCCCAGTTGTGGTATGCGGGGTTGAATTGTACAACAGCATGAAGTTCGGCAAGTGAAACAGTAGTGGCCTATTAGCTTGTTTTTTCACTGATGCTTTAAAAGTTTGGACAGCTCCTTCAGCCACCCCGTTGATGTGGGGTGGTAGGATGCTGTCCTTATTACATGTTGGATCCGTTGGAAGGCTGTGAAGGCAGTACCATTGTCTGATACAATCACCTTTGTCTAGCCGTGAATGGCAAAGATTTGGTGTAACTTGTCCACTGTGGCTGCTGCGGTGGTTGAACGCATAGGCTGGACATCCAACAATCTCGAGTGGACATCTACATTGACCAAAAACATTACATCCAAAAAGGAACCTGCAAAATCTATATGGAGTCTTGCCCATGGCCACCCTGGCCGCTCTCACAAGCGCAATCGTTCTTGAGGCGGAAGGTTGTGTTGAGACTGAGAGTAGTCGCACAAACTGACCACACTTTTGATGTCCTTGTCGATCTCCGGTCGCCATATATCACTCCTGGCCAGTTCCTTCATTTTAAATTGCCTCGGGTGACCACTGTATATTCCTTGAAGAGGAGGCTGCCGCCCCAGTGACAGCACTATCACTCGGCAACCCAACACGAGGACCCCATCCTCGCAAGCGATTTCATGTTGGGCCTAATTTGTTCCCACTTCTCGAAATGCCAGCCTGTAAGAGCCATTCTTATAACTCTTGACAACACAGGATCTTTGTTGGTCCACACTTAATGTGGCCAGATGTAATAGGTACATTATCAGGAAATCTTAGAGCCAGGACAACCTCCTGCAGAGTGGGAGGTTTGGCAATTGTTTGTGACAGTGAAAGACTGCTCAAAGCATTCGCATTTAGCATCTGGGCTCCCGGTCTAACATGAAAAGTATGCACATATGCTGCTAAGAGCAGTGCTCATCTCTGCACTCAGGCTGAAGCTTTGGTGGGACGGACATATCTTCACGATTAATGCCAATTAATTGATTATGGGCTGAGACAATGGTAAAATGTCAACTGTAAACATATTGATGACATTTTTTTACGGTGTAAATTACGGCCGGATTTCCTTGTCGATCTGGGAATATTTCCTTTCAGCATCTGACAATTATGGACAGCACGGTAACACAGTGGTTATCACTGTTGTTCACAGCACCGTGTTCGATTCCCGGCTTGGGACACTGTCTGTGTGGAGTCTGCACATTCTCCCTGTGTCTGCATGGATTTTCTCCGGGCGCTCCGGTTTCGTCCCACAAGTCCCAAAAGACGTACTTGTTAGATGAACTGGATATTCTGAATTCTCCCTCAGTGTACCCGAACAGGTGCCGGAGTGTGGCAACTAGGGGATTTTAACAGTAACTTCATTGCAGTGTTAATGCAAGCCTACTTGTGACTCTAATAAAAATTATTATTATTGTTATAATGTTCGGGATGAGAAGGCAACAGATCTTTCCACACCATCTTCCATTTTGTGTGAGAGTATCACACCGTTGCCATAAGGTGATGCATCACAAATGACAACAATATGTTTACCCAGGTTGAAATGGACCAGTAAGGCAGATGACTGCAGGACCTGCTTGACCTGATTAAAAGACTTTCTCTGACATTGGGGAGATGGTACTGGAGAAGGGGTAGTACAGAGGCCATGGTGGAAATTAGATGTGGGACTGTCGGGGGACCGAGGGTTCTGTGACAAAATTGAAAAAGTAATTGAAGAATATGTAGGTTTCAACTGTGACGGTGAGGTGTCGACGGTAGTTGAAAATGAAATGAAATGAAATGGAAATGAAATTAAATGAAATGAAAATCGCTTATTGTCACGAGTAGGCTTCAACGAAGTTACTGTGAAAAGCCCCTAGTCGCCACATTCCGGTGCCTGTTCAGGGAGGCTGGTGTGGGAATTTAAAAGCCAGCGATTTCGCCCAGTGTGCTAAGGCGGTGGTGAGGGGTGAGGTGATCTCGTTTAAGGTTAGGGTGGACAAAGAGGAGAGGTTGGAGCGGCAGAGGGTAATAGAAGAGATGCTGGAGGTAGATAGGAGTTATGCAGAAGATGGGGACCCAGCGAATTTGGAAAAAGGAAGGAATTACAGGTGAGCTTTGACCGACTATTTACCAGGAAGGCGGTGCGCCAACTGAGACGAGCAAGGGTGCAGTTTACGAGCATGGAGAGAAGGTGTATGTTAGCGGGTCAGCTTCGGAGGGAGGCGGCAACAAGGGAAATTGTTCAGGTGCGGGACAGGGCAAGGAAGTTGGTGGTGGCTCCGAATCAGATTAACAATGTCTTTGAGGAATTCTGTGAGAGGTTGTACAGGTCAGAGCCACCTGGGCGAGACCGGAAGATGCAGGAATTTCTAGATGTGCTGGAGTACCCGAGGTTAGGGGAGGGGGACAGGGCTACATTAGAAGGAGCGATAGTGGAGCAGGAGATAAAAGATGCGATTGGGAGGATGCAGTCGGGGAAGGTGGCAGGGCCGGATGGGTTTCCGGTGGAATATTATAAAAAATTGAAGGATAAGATGGCATCTCTGATGGTCGGGATGTTTGAGGAGGCGATAGGGAAGGGGGTGTTACCACAAACGTTGGGGCAGGCATCGATTTCCCTGTTGCATAAAAAAGATATGGATCCGATGGAGTGTGGGTCGTATAGGCCCATATCACTTTTAAACGTGGATGCAAAGGTATTGGCGAAGGTACTGGCGGGTAGGCTGAAGGAGTGCCTCTTGAAGGTGATAGGTGAAGATCAGACGGGGTTTGTGAAGGGGAAGCAGCTCTTTTCGAACGTTAGGAGGGTATTGAATGTGGTTATGGTACCGGCGGAGGGGAAGGAAACAGAGATGGTTGTGGCGTTGGACGCTGAGAAAGCGTTTGATCGGGTAGAATGCGGGTACTTGATGGCAGTTTTGGAGTGGTTTGGGATTGGTCCACGATTTGTGAACTGGGTAAAGCTACTATATAAGGAGCCGAGGGCGAGTGTCCGCACACATAGCATCAGCTCAAGATGCTTTTCTCTCCACCGTGGGACTAGGCAGGGATGTCCTATGTCCCCCCTACTGTTTACACTCACGATTGAGCCATTGGCCATCGCGTTAAGAAGTTTGGGGCTATGGAAAGGGATAGTGCTGGGGGGATAGAACATCGGGTGTCCTTATATGCCGATGACTTGTTATACGTGTCGGAACCGAGTGTGTCAATAGGGGAATATTGGAGCTGCTTTGGGTGTTTGGGTCTTTCTCGGGGTACAAATTAAATCTAGACAAGAGTGAGTATTTTGTGGTGTCTTGGCCGGGGGTGGGGGAAGGGGTGGGGAGGCTGCCATTCCATAGGGCAGGGACTCACTTTAGATACCTGGGGGTGCAGGTTGCTCGGGATTGGGTGGGGCTCCATGGGTACAAAATTTCGAGTTTGGCGGGGAGAGTGAAAGCTGATCTGGCAAGGTGAAATGGTCTCCCTCTGTCACTGGTGGGTCGGGTATGTCATGATATGCAAACATGCAGCTAATGAACACATAGAATAGGACACGACCAATGAGCAGTCAGGACACTCAGGGGTGGTATCTCACTATAAAAGGGGTGAGGCACTCACCCCGCCTCTTTCCACAGACGAACATCTGCAGAGTGAGACTGGGTGTATCCTCAGCATATCACCCCAGCACGTGGCTTAGAGCAAGGCTGGTTCAGTTAGACTGAGTTACCATATTTAGATTAGCAGAGGGGCGAACTCATTGAGAACTGTGCTAATAGTTACTTCAAAGTCTGGAGCATCTTTTACTCAAAACTGCATCAGGTGGAAGCTTGTGTTATTCCAAATTACATAACTCAACAGGGTACAGGCCCTTAAAATGAACGTGTTGCCACGATTTCTGTTTATTTTCCAATGCCGGACGATTTTCCTGCCAAAGGCATTTTTTTAGAGAGATTGAAGGAATGATTACCTTGTTCATGTGGGGAGGGAAGGTGGCCAAAGTTAGAAAGGTGCTGCTACAGAGGGGAAGGCAGGCAGGGGGTTTGGGTCTTCCGAACCTGATATATTATTCCTGGGCGACGAATGTGCGGAGCTGGGTCAGAGGGGTTGATTCCCAACGGGTCAGAATGGAGGAGAGTTTGTGTCGGGGATCGGGATTGAAGACGCTAGCAACAGTGCCACTCCCGATGGCCCTGGGGAAATACTCAGGGAGTCCAGTAGCTTCATTGAGAATTTGGAGACAGTTTCGCCAACACTTTGGGTTGGGGGCAGGGTCAAGGGAAATGCCGATTCGGGGGAACCACAGATTTGAGCCAGGGAAGTGGGATGGGAATTTTCGGAGATGGGAGGAGAAGGGGATTATGATACTAAAAGATTTGTTTCTAGGGAGTCGATTTGCAGGATTGAAGGAGCTGGGAGCGAAGTATGGGCTGGAGCAGGGGGAAATGTTTAGATACATGCAGGTTTGAGATTTTGCTAGGAAGGAGATACAGAGTTTCCCAGTGGAGCTGGCCTCCTCATTGCTGGAGGAGGTGCTGACGAGAGGACCTGATTAGCCTCGTAAACCGCCGACACTACCCCCAGGGACTGGAGAAGGGGGTAGTGTCGGCGGTTTACGAGGCTAATTTGGAAAAGAAGGCACCACTGGAGGGATCAAAGCAAAGTGGGAGGAAGAGTTGGGAGAGGGTCTGGAGGAAGGGTTCTGGTGTGAAGTGCTCCGGAGGGTGAACGCCTCCACCTCGTGTGCGAGGTTGGGGCTGATGCGGCTGAAGATGGTGTAGAGAAGGTGGTACATAGAGCACACCTCACAAAGGCGAGGATGAGCCGGCTCTCTGAGGGGGTAGAAGATGTGTGTGAATGTTTGGGGGGGGGGGGGGGGGGGGGCGGGTGGCCGCAAATCATATCCATATGTCTTGGTCCTGTCCAAAGCTGGAGGATTACTGGAAGGAGGTTTTTAGTGTAATCTCTAAAGTGGTGCACGTGAAACTGGACCCGGGCCCTCGGGTGGCCATATCCGGGGTGTCGGACCAGCCGGTGTTGGAAACGGGTGAGAAGGCAAATGTTGTAGCCTTCGTCTCGTTGATCGCCCGAAGGCGGATCCTGTTGGGATGGAGATCAACCTCTCCACCCTGTGCCTTGGCGTGGCGGTGGGACCCGTTCTTACCTCTTGAGAAAGTTAAGTTTGAACTGAGGGGAAGGATGGAGGGGTTCTACAATAAATGGGCGTTATTCATTATGTACTTTGAAGAATTGGATAACATTGAACATTTGGAGAGGGGTACTGTACATGTTAATGGTTACCATGGGTGATGCCTGATTCCTTTTTGTTATTTGTTTATGTTAACATGTTGTTTGGGGGTTTGGTGGGAGGATGGGATTGTTGATGTTGATATGGGGATTGACAGTATATGTTACTGCTTATTGTTTATTGTTGGTGAGTGTAAATTTGGCAGAAAATGTAAAAAAGGAGAATAAAAATATTTTTAAAAAAAAGACTTTCTCTGGTCCTCCTCCCACTTACAACACTGGTGATTTTTTAGCAGTCGGTGCAGGGATGCCAAAATATTTGACAAGGAAAGACTTCCGGTGGCCCGGCGATGGAGTGAGTGGTCGCACATTTGATGCCTCCCGCTCAAGACTGATTTGTTTTTGTCCTTTCCCCGCCTGAAGGGTAAAGTATTTGCGAGCAAAAGGTACAGGAGTGCCTGGGGAAGGTAATCCTCCTCTGGTGCGGCTGGTGCATGGATCAGCGGACGGGGTGCACCATGGGAAAGAAAGTGCTGTTGGAGCAGGAGAGTTTTCGTTGTGCTCCAGAAGAAACGATGGTGGAGGACAATGGGGGTACGCTGCCTGCCCCGCGGTCAATGGAACAGCTGGTGAAGTTCCTGAATTATGCGTTTCGGTAGCAGAGGAAAGAGGCCCTGGGTGCCCTAGCCAAGGTGGTGGAACCGCGAGATCTGGGATCGAGCGCGTTGAGCAGAGGCTGGAGTCCCAGGGCCTGGTGATCCAGAAAGTGGAGGAGGCGGTGGGCTAGCACGAGGAGCAGTTGGCTTCGTTGGTGAATGAGATGGGAATGATGCGGGAGAGCCAGAAAAGGCTGAGGGAGGTAGTGGAAGTAGTGGTGGCGATGGACAGGACGCAGGGAAACCGTTTGATCGGGTGGTGTGGGTGTATTTGTTGGAGGTGCTGGGCCAGTTCAGGTTCGGGCAGGAGTTTGTGGTTTGGGTCCGGCTGATGTGTAAGACGCCGGTCGTGAGTGTGCGGAAGAACCAAGTGGACACTCCACTTCATTGGAGTATTTGTTCCTGCACTGGACCTTTTCGACTCATTCTGGATCAAACAGCTTCCCTGCATCCATCGCCACCACTACCTCACCTCCTGCCCTTCCAAAGGCACCATAATCACACTGAGTAGCTTCCTCACATTTGATCTTCACCTATCACTCCCAGGACACAGTTCTCGATTCGCGAGGCCAACACCTTCACCAATAACCTGGCGTGCACGTTTAATAACGATATCAGGTGGTACGACCCAAACTGCTCCGGATTCTTAGCCTTCTTTAAAATCAGGAAGATGGAAACCTGCGACAATGTAGGGGGGTGTTCCCACCTCTCCCTTGCTTCATTATACACGCTCACCAGCAGTGGCCCCAGGTTCGAACTGCCCTGTGCTGTGCTGCAGTCATATCATGAGCTGAATTTTCCATCCCGTTGCTCATCAGCCAGTTCATCTTTCCTCGCCTCAAGACAGAGGAATCCTAATATTGACCATAACTCCTGTCATGCTGACAACAGATAGGTTTGGATTTCAATTTATTCATTATGATGCAGGCTTATTGTTGTCATAAGTTAAAAAGCACTACAACAGTCAGTCAAGCAGCGATTTGGGGTTTCTGTGCCTTGCATTTTGTGAGCTGAGGGTGTTCAGGCAGTTGACATAATTCGGGGTGGGGCTTGATGTCATTCGGGAGGGGGCTCGATGTCATTGGGGTGAGACGCGATGTCATTGGGGTGAGACACAATGTCATTGGGGTGAGGCTCGATGTCATTGGGGGTGGGCTCAATGTCATTGGGGTGAGGCTCGATGTCATTGGGGTGAGGCTCGATGTCTTTGGGGGTGGGCTCGATGTCATTGGGGTGAGGCGCGATGTCATTCGGGTGAGGCTCGATGTCATTGGGGTGGGCTCGATGTCATTGGGGTGAGGCTCGATGTCATTGGGGTGGGCTCGATGTCATTGGGGTGAGGCGCGATGTCATTAGGGTGAGGCTCGATGTCATTGGGGTGAGGCTCGATGTCATTGGGGTGAGGCTCGATGTCTTTGGGGGTGGGCTCGATGTCAGTGGGGTGGGCTCGATGTCATTGGGGTGAGGCTCGATGTCATTGGGGTGAGGCTCGATGTCATTGGGGTGAGGCTCGATGTCATTGGGGTGGGCTCGATGTCATTGGGGTGAGGCGCGATGTCATTGGGGTGAGGCTCGATGTCATTGGGGTGAGGCGCGATGTCATTGGGGTGAGGCTCGATGTCATTGGGGTGAGGCTCGATGTCTTTGGGGGTGGGCTCGATGTCATTGGGGTAAGGCTCGATGTCATTGGGGTGAGGCGCGATGTCATTGGGGTGAGGCTCGATGTCATTGGGGTGAGGCTCGATGTCTTTGGGGGTGGGCTCGATGTCATTGGGGTGAGGCACGATGTCATTGGGGGTGGGCTCGAAATCTTTGAGGGTGAAGCTTAACATCATTGAGTGTGGAGCTTAACATCATTGAGTGTGGAGCTTAACATCATTGAGTGGGATTCAGTGTTATTGGGGTGGAGCGCAATGTACTTGTGGGTTGGGCTCAGTGTCACTGGGGTGGGGCTCGACGTAATTGTGGATAAGTTCAACGTCATTGGATTGGGGCTCGACATCATCAGGGCGGGGCTCAATATCATTGGGCAGACCACCAAACCTCCAGGGGGTGGGTGTGATGTGGCATCCCCTCAAAGAGTTGCCCCTGCAGCTGGTTGCTGAGGGGGTCTCCTTTGCCCTTTTGTCAGTGGCTGAGCTTCTTACAGCTGTGGAGTTGGTGAGCGTGAATTGTGACACGGAGCACCGTTTTTGTGCCAATTGTTGAAGGGGCCCTGTCGGAGGTTCGTCTCTGACCATACTGTCCTCCGAAAGTACTGATGAGTCAAAAGATGTGCAGGTTAGGTGGATAGGTTCGGTGGATTGGCCATGCTAAATTGCCCTTAGGCTCCAAAAAATAAGCTTAAGTGGGGTTGCTGGGTTACGGGGATAGGGCGGAGGCATGGTCTTAAGTAGGGTGCTCTTTCCCAGGGCCGGTGCAGACTCAATGGGCTGAATGGCCTTCTTATGCACTGTAAATTATAAGAAAAAAAAAATGATTCTGCATCCATACCTGATGCTGAGTCGGCCACATCCTGCTGACCTGGGCACAGGTCCCTGGTGGGTAGTGCTTCTTGGCTAAAAGATGACAGAAGGAGGGGATGAGGGACGGATTCATCCGATGTGGCTCCCTCTGGGGCAGACTCCTTGCCCTTGAGGTGGTCCATGTGTTTTTGTACGGTCTGTTCTCTGGTCTTGACCATGAAGGAGCTGGGCCTTATTCTCTCCACTATGGTCCCTGGAATCCACTGGGCACCATCCCGAAAATTCCAAATCCTCTATCACGTGTTTGATGATCATGAAACCTCTTCGGGAGGTCTTGCTTTTTTTCCAACCTGCAACCAAGGTTTGGGAACACCAAACCTAGGCAAGTCCAAAGGCATCGATCCATCAGCAGCTCTGCCGGCACGACCCAAGGTGTAGCATGTGGCGCAGTCTGGTAATTAAATAAAAAACGTACCAGCTTTGTTTCAACTGAACCTGTTTTTTCACGCTCCGTTTAAATGTTTGGACTGCTCGTTCAGCCAAGTCGTTCGAAGATGTATGATATGGGGTGGTTCGAATATGTTTCACCCAAATAGTGTGCATAACCCCTGGAAATTCCTCACTGGAAGTGAGCCTAAAGCTCATTTAAATCTGCAGATCTGACCCCCCTCCCACCCCCGCGAGGGCGAGATCCAGATCGCTAAGTCTTGCGAGATTTTGTTACATCTCGCTAGGTGTTTCGAGCATTGCAAATCTTGTGAGTGGCCTCTCACATGATTCAATGGCCTTTTCCCAATACCAAGTCGGATGTGGCAAGGCCGCTAAATCCCACCCGGAATTTCTTAACAGCGAAAATCACAGCCAGTTCTTCTTTTCAATCTGCGCATAGCAGTGCTCCGCACCTGTCAGAGTAAGGGCTGGTTTAGCACACTGGACTAAATCGCTGGCTTTTAAAGCAGACCAAGGCAGGCCAGCAGCACGGTTCAATTCCCGTACCAGCCTCCCCGAACAGGCACCGGAATGTGGCGACTAGGGGCTTTTCACGGTAACTTCATTTGAAGCCTACTTGTGACAATAAGCGATTTTCATTTCATTTTCATTTCTGGACGTGTACGCTATCGGCCCGCTCCCACTGATGGGACAGCACTGTCCCAATGCCATAAGGAGGGTCATCACATGTGGGGATGAGTGGCTTCGACAGGTCGGAATGCGACAGCAGTTTGGAAGACAATAGTTGGCACTTCACCCTGGCAAATGCTTCCTCTTGCGGCACTTTCCACACCCATTTCTGGTTCTTCTCTAGAAGTGCGTTCAGGGACGCCAGCAAGATAACCAGGTTCGGGCTAAATTTACTGTAATAATTGACGAGCCCTATGAATGATGTCAGCTGTCACATTCTCAGGTGTTGGTGCTCCCTTACCAGCCCGGCACTGCCTACTCTGTGAACTGGATCAGCACATGATGCCAAAGTTCTCCAGCCGGCTCAGTTTGTCATCCACCTTTGAAAGCAGGGTGTATGGGACCGGATTGGCCCCAAAATATTTGGGTAGGGCCTTTGGATCAACGTAGATTTTAGCTGCGGCTCCCTTTATCTTTCCAGGCTTTTCTGGAAAACCACTGGATACTTTCCGAGAACTGCGTACAAACCCCCAGTACGCATTCGGAAGATTTGTCGCCAGTCCAGGCAGCGCCTTCGTAACCAGCCTAGGAGGCTGGATCAGGGTCCTTGAACCACTACCAGTGGTAGCCAGACCCACTATTTTCCATGGGTAACCGTGCTTTCCGTGGTCCCAATGATGGTCAATGACTTCCCGATGTCTATCCTAAGCCAGGCCTTGGTATCCTTCAAGCCCAGGTGCTGGATCACCAAACTGAGTTATGGAACGTTTGTTGTCCAATAATAGAGACACAGCCCTTTGTATTGATTTCCTTGTCCATGGGTTGACTGTTAACTTGGAGCATTACTCTTGTTGGGGCCACAGTTTTAACTGTTTAACTGCATGTTATCGTCTTTCTTGGGCGGGGCAATATGTAAGGCCCTGGCTCATGACGCTCGTCTCATCTAGCTAGGGCACACATTTGCTGTCAATTCTGATAACCTCATCGGCCATGGTTCCTTGACTGAAAGTGCAGCACTGTTGTGTGTGTTCCTCAATGCAGTCTATGCTCGAATCGAACAGGAAAGCATCAAACTATTGTCAACTGCCGCAACAGCCTTGGCCACACCCATACCTACCATCACAGCCTCCGAAGTCAGATCAGCCTTCTTGAAAGTGAAGCCTCGGAAGCAAGGGGTTCTGACGGAGTCCCTGGTTGTGCACTCAGATCCTGCATGGACCAACTGGTGGATGTATTCATGCATATCTTCAACCTCTCCCTACTCTGTTCCAAGGTTTCCACCTGCTTCAAGAAGAACACCATCATACCGGTACCAAAGATGAGCCAGGCAACCTACCTATATGTCTACGGTCCGGTGACCTTGACATCGATCATTATGAAGTGCTTTAAGAGGTTGGTCATGAGACATATCAACTCCATACTCCCAGAATGCCTTGGTCTACTGCAATTCGGATACCTTCACAACCAGTCCACAGCAGACCCGAACTCCCTGCCCCTACACTCATCCCTGGAGCATCTTGACAACAAGGACTCCTACATCAGATTCCTATTCATTAACTACAGCACTGCCTTCAACACCATAATCCCAGCCAAGCTCATATCAAAACGCCAAAACTTAGGACTTGGCTCCTCCCTCTGCAACTGGATCCTCGAATTCGTAACCCATAGATGATATCAGTAAGGATAAACAACAACACCTTCTCCATGATAGTTCTCAATACCAGGGTCCCGCAAGGCTGCATACTTATCCCTCTACTATACTCCCTATACACACACGACTGTGCGGCAAAATTTGGCTCCAACTCCATCTACAAGTTTGCTGATGACACGGCCGTAGTGAGTTGGATTTCAAAGAACGATAAGTCAGAGTACAGGAGGGAGATAGAGAACCTAGTGGCATGGTATGTTGACAATAATCTCTCCCTCAATGTCAGCCAAACTAAGGAGCTGGTCATTGACTTCCAGAAGCGAAATGTCGTACACACCCTTGTCTGCATCAATGGTGCCAAGGTGAAGATGGTTAACAGTTTCAAATTCCTATGTGTGCACATCACTAACAATCTGTCCTGGTCTACCTGCCTCAACACTACGGCCAAAAAGGTACAACAGCGCCTAAAATTCTTCAGGAAACTAAGGAAATTCAGCATGTCTACATTGACTCTAACCAACTTTTACAGATGCACCATAGAAAGCATCCTATCTGGCTGCATCACAGCTTGGTATGGCAACTGCTCAGCCCAAGACCAAAAGAAAGTACAGAGAGTCGTGAGCACAGCCCAGTCCATCACGTGAACCTGCCTCCCATCCATCAATTCTGTCTACATCTCCTGCTGCCTTGTGAAAGCGGGCAACATAATCATCGGCCCCTCCCACCTAGGTTATTCTCTCTTCCAACCTTTCAAGGGGCAGAAGTTACAAAAGTCTGAGAACACGCACTAACAGATTCAAAAACTCCTTCTTCCCCACTGTTACCAGACTCCTGAATGACCCTCTTATGGACTGAACTGATCCCTCCATGCATCTTCTTTACTGTGTAGCACTACACTCTGTGTGCTTCACGCGATGTCTATGTATTTACATTGTGTATTTATCGTATGGTCTATGTTTTTCATGTATGAAACGTTCTGACTGGGCTGTACGCAGAACAATACTTTCCACTGTACCTCGGTACATGTGACAATAATTCTAAATTTAAATCTCCTTGACCTCTGAGAAGATTTGCCATCGTGCTGTAATGGCCCTTGGCCAGCAGGTCGGACCACAACATTATTTCGATGGTGACTGGGTCACATCAGCCCTATCCTTGGGGGGGGGGGGGGGGGGGGGGGGTGGTGGCATCGCTCATCAGAATGGGGGCCAGCCAATGCAGTGTACCTCGTAATCCATGGAACCTCCTGTTCCGCATTCTCTATGGGAAAGTGACAGTTATTTGCCCCTTTTCAGATCTGGCTCCACTAACAGCCTCCTTTGGGTCATCATATCGTTAATGCCATTTGCCAAACAATCTCTAAACAGCTCAGGGAGGGATATGCCGAAGTCACAATGCTCAGCCAACTTGCGAAGACGCATCAGAAATTCCGTAACGGATTCTCCAGGGGATCGCCCGACCGTTTCTCTCCATTTTTCCCGACGGTTTAGGGTCGGAATGATTTGCGACAAATTCCACGAGTTCTTGAGTCCGGGACTATCAGGTAGGTGAGCATCTTGATTATGCTGAAAGTCAGGGCCCTGCAGGTGGTCAGGAGTATTACTTTTTTCTGGTCATTTCCAACAATACCATTCGCCTGGAAGAAATACCACATCCATTCGGTATACTGGGCCCAATCTTCTACATCTGTGTCCAAGACCTCTCGCCTCCCGAAAAGCAACATTTAAAAAATCTTACTGACCTCGCTCTTGTACAGGAGGATTCCGATGCAGTCAGGATGTCCAGAATCACAGCCTTGGTTTTCCTCATCGCCAGTATAAAATCTCAGGAGGCCCAAGAAGGTAAAATTAAATAAAGTTTAATTCAACAACAAATCAAGGGCCACAACATGGATTACAATTGAAAGGTCCCAACCAGGACTACCAATCATGCTGGCACCAGTCCAGTCTGGCTTTTATGAGGCGATTTCTTAGCCCCAGCTGATGGGCCTCTGCCCACTAGCAGGGGAACACGTATTCCATGAGTCTCATAGGGAGATCAACTGGGATGTCCCCGTAGGTCTCATGGGGGTTATTACAGCAGTAAAGATTAAATAACAAAAGAGATGATAATGCAATGCATTGGAGGGGGGTAATAGGATAAGAAGCAAGCAATGTGGCTGGAGGAGCTCAGAATGGAAAAAATGGAATCTTTACCAACAGCTGCTGCCTGAAAAAATAAGAGCAGTGGTTGTGATCTGAAATTGTTGAAGTCACTGTTGAGTCTGGAAGCCTGTAATATGTATAATCTAAAGATTATACATACTCCTAAACAACCCTCTTATGGACTGAACTGATTAATACTACACCCCTGTATGCTTCACCCGATGCCAGTGTCTATGTATTTACATTGTGTATCTTGTGTTGCCCTATTATGTATTTTCTTTTCTCTTCATGTACGAAATGATCTCTTTGAGCTGCTCGCAGAAAAATACTTTTCACTATACCTCGGTACACATGACAATAAACAAATCCAAATCCAAATCCAAGATGCTGTTTCTCAAACTTATATTAAGCTTCATTGGCACAATGTAGGAAGACAAGGACAAAATGGTCAGAATGAAATGGGGGTGGAGAAGTAAAATGTCAGACAACCAGAATCTCCGTATTACTCTTGCAGATTAAGCTGAGCTATTCCCCAGTACAGATGACTATCCCACCAATGCACAAAATGTTCATCCACTAATGTTATCAGTACGAATGTCTGGTTAAAGACCCCTATACAAAAATAATGCACCACATGAACCAGACTATCTGAACCCTTACCAAGTCATCAAATCATAGAATCTCCATAGTGCACAAGGAGGCCATTCAGCCCATTGAGTCTGCACCGACCCTCTGAAAGAAAACCCTCTGCCACTCTCTGCAACTCTATGTCAGATTCGGTCTTAAAGAACCTGTGAAACATGAACCAGTAAAGGACGTTTATTATTTTCACACCTTGCAGTGTAGCCTAATGATGGGAAATAGGGTCTATTTCTCAAATTTCTCTGACCCCGAAGTTTCACAAAGGTAATCAGTTGTTGGGAGTCTCAGCAAACAGTGGTATGCATTCACAAGAATGTGGTTAAAGTGGCTAATAAAAGACTGACAAGCACTGTCAGGTACAGCTTGTATTTCAGCTGCTCATTTCGCTGAAGGCAGATAATTTATGCCTTACCTAATGACTGTGCATTTTCTTAAGAACTCACTGAAATAATTAAGGAATGTTAATTGAACATACCCCAGATTCTGTAATGTTGACCGTCCTGTTCGCAGTTCTGCACCACCTGAACCAGGTTTATAACAAACATGGTAGCTAGATTGACAGTTGCCTTGTCGGAATGCCTGAAGGTAAGTTAAGGTAATAAAGAAATTAGATAGAATGACAGTCCTGATAGAGAAATGCTATCCCCAGGTAAAGCCACTTCATAAAATTAAAGCTCCACGATCTTGTTACTATAAACTTCACAAATCAGCTAGTACAGAGCCACCGGACATTTATGTGATTCATTTATGTCCCATAAGGAATTTTGTTGCAGTCATAATTTTTGGGGTGAATTGTCCTTCGTTGCAGCTCAAAGCTCACAGGTTTCTGCATTGATTTAATTTCATCCAGTTATTTTTGCACTACAGATGAGAATCTTAAAGGGCATACTCAGGTAGCAAAATATCTTTTCAGCTAACTGTTTGCAAATTCATAAAAGAGATCTAAAGAAAAAGAATCAGACAGTGGGCCTGAAAGAAATACAGGAAAAGTTAGAAATTCACAGCCAGCCAGTCAGTGCCTGGAGATTAATCTTCCAGACTGACTTCTCATCAGTTCTGAGCTGTGAACAGGTACTAAAAGATGCAGTTTCTACCTGCAAGGCACAGCCTGACAGCTGGTGACAAAATGACACTTATTTCAAAAATGCAGGTTAAAATCAGGAGGCAAATTTGGCAGATACAAGTGAGAAATCTGTTTTATCTGATAGGGCAATTTGATCACGAATGATGAATAGTAAGATGTTTAAATAATAATTGATCTTCAACTCGGTGGAAAATTAAGTTTTGTAATTATCTTACAACTCGCCGGGGCTGCTGAAACCCTTCTCTAGAAGTCCATTGGCTAATCACTCACTTTCTTCTGGCTGTTTCCTGTCTTCCTGATATATTTCCTTCCTGTGTGATTTCTTATTCTGCTCCATCCCACTCTCACTCATACCCACCAGTTTAATCTCTCATCCTTGCCTGTCACTGCTGTGTAGTCCGGTTTCTTTTTATGCAGCTCATTCAGGTGAAGATGGATCCTGCAGACTGCGATAGAAACATAGAACATAGGAGTAGGACTAGGCCTTTTGGTCCCTCGAGTCTGCTACACCATTCAACATGATGTGGAGATGCCGGCGTTGGACTGGGGTGAGCACAGTAAGAAGTCTTACAACACCAGGTTAAAGTCGAAACAAACCTGTTGGACTTTAACCTGATGTTGTAAGACTTCTTACCATTCAACATGATTATGGCTGATTCTCTATCTCAATACCTTACTCCAGCCCTCTCCCCAACCCCTTGACACCCGAGTCTATAAATGTATCTATTTCCTTCTTAAATATATTCAGTGACTTGACCTTCACAGCCTTCTGGTGACAGAGAATTCCACAACTTCACCACCCTCTGAGTGAAGAAATTTCTTCTCATCTCAGTCCTAAATGACCTACCCCGTATCCTGAGACTGTGACTCCTTGTTCTAGATGCTTCAGCCAGAGGAAGCATCATCCCTACATCCAGTCTGTCCAGAATGTTGTACGTTTCAATTCGATCCCGTCTAATTCGTCTGAATTCCAGTCAATACAGGCCCAGTCGACACAATCTCTCCTCATGTGACAATCCTGCCATTCCAGAAATTAGTCTGGAGAACCTTCACTGCACTCCTTCTGCGCTAAGTATATCCTTTTTTAGGTAAGGAGACCAAAACTTGACTCAATACTCCAGGTGTGGTCTCACCAAGTCTCTGTACAGCTGCAGTAAGACATCCTTGCTCCTGTACTCAAGTCTTCTTCCAATGAAGGCCAACACACCTTTTGCTTTCTTAACTACGTGCTGTACCGGAGTGCTTACTTTCAGTGACTGGTGTACCAGGATACTTTGTACGTCAACATTTTCCAATCCATCACCATTTCAAAAATACTCTGCCATTCTGTATCCTTTTAGCTACCTTTAAGGAGGCCACTGTACCAAAGAGTATTAACTCATCAAGAGTCGAATGCTTTATGTGACATTAAGATTACAGATAATCTTAGAAAAATACAAAAAAATGACCAATAGTATAATTTCTAAAATAAATGTCAGGAAATGAGAATTTTAAAAATCTGTCACCGGGCAGAACATAAGAAATAAGAGCAGAAATAGTCTATATGGCCCTTTATGTCTAAACTTTTATGTCAAATCCATTTTTAACCCTAGCCCCAAAATTCCTTGATTCGCTGAGTGCCCTGAAATCTATTGATCTCAATCTTGAAAATATTCATTGACTTGAGCATCAACAACCCTTTGAGGTAGAGAATGGCAAAGATTCACAAACCTCTGACTGAAGACATTTCTCCCCATCTCCGTTCCAAATGCCTGGTTCAGGCATTGGAGATTCTCCCCATCTGGAAACTATGGCCCGAATTTTAAGTTTGGGGGTTGGCCGCTTGACCAACCTGACTGAATGCTGAATTTTGTCAATAACATCCAACGTCATTGTGCACATGTGTGATATCAGGGTCGGCAGGCACATGCATGAATCAGATGCGCGCACCAACAATTCAAGCGGCAATTATGGCCATTAACAATACAAAGACTGCAATTTCATGCTGTATGTGCAACTTGCAAAGTGTCCAAAGGACACTGAAAGTCTGCGTAAGGATATAGATTGATTTGTTATGTTGTAGGTGTAACATAAGCGGCTTCCTTGTGGTGCACTTGATAAAGGAAGGTTCAGACGTGGAGATAACTTCAACACGTTTATTAAACTATTTACACTTCTATTATTCGGGTTCGACACTACTGCTGTTGCTAACTTTTGGTTAGTTCAATTGGCTCTGTTTTATAACCTTTGCTTTCGAGTCACCGGGTACCTTTATACCGCCACGAGGTTCAAGTTCAAGTAATGATCAATAACGCAATACACCGATTAGTAAGATTCAAATCAAAGCACATTTATTATACACAGTAATCGCTACTCATGCACAAATTCTACTTCTAAGCTACTTCTACGACTAACAGGCCTATACTTAGCTTCGGACTGGCCCACCAGGTCAGGGGAACAAATGGCCTTTCGTTCGGGTTCTGAGTCTGCAGGATTCAAAGCTGGTATGGATTGGTAGCTAGGAGCGCCTATCTCGTAACGAGCATTGACTTAAGACTTACTGGATTTCGGCGGCAGTTGAACCGGTCACGGTCAAGGTTGGTTCGCGTTGCTGGGTGATCCGGTCAAGAAGAACGATTTGAACTTGGGGGCTTAACTTTATAATCCCCAGGGGCTTCCCGCCTTTCGGGGCGGACCCCGTACTTGGTTCCAGGTGATTGCACTTCGTTTCAATCGCTTGGTTTGATTTCTCCAATACTGGAGCGGTTTCCTGATCGATGGGCGGTCTTGAGGTGTCCGTTAACCTCTTTTGTGTTGGCTTCTGCTGGCGCCGGGGAGTTTGGCTTAGCTTTATTTGTCCCAAATGTTGCGATTGTTCCCGGGATTGCTTATTAGTATGTAGATGGCTGTTACATTATTATGCAGATGGCTGCTTGCATCGAAGCTGCCTGGGCTTTTGCAGAGTTTAATACACAGTAACTTGCACCTGCTGGTTTCTGCCTCTGTTGGCTGAATTTCCCTGTAGCCTTTGCTGTTCTCCGTTTTACATCGGGAGTTGGCCAACCCAGGTGGCTACACTGCTAATCCAACTATAGCTACCGAGATTGACTAACCAGTTGCTGCAATCCACGTGGTGGGTGTAATATTGAATCAACCCTGTGTCTGTACTCACTGACTGTCTCCACTGGAAAGAGGCAGATCATGTGTATGGTGTCCTTTATATATGGGTTGGTGTAATGCCCCCCTGTGGTCGTGTCACCTCCTTGTGTATCGTGAATGGCCATTTGTCGCATCCTATCTAACTGATCTATTGGTTGAGTGTGTGTGTGTGATGTTTCTGGTGCTCCCTCTAGTGTCTAGCTAGCCTACATGCATTTACATTGATGCACATCACCACATAGATAATTTAAGTGAGTGGGCAAGGGTCTGGCAGATGGAGTACAATGTTGTTAAATGTGAGGTCATCCATTTTGGTAGGAATAACAGTAAAATTGACTATTATTTAAATGGTAAAGAATTGCAGCATGTGCTGCTGTGCAGAGGGACCTGGGTGTCCTTGTGCACAAATTGCAAAAAAGTTGGTTTGCAGGTGCAGGTATTAAGAAGGCAAATGGAATTTTGTCCTTCATTGCTAGAGGGATGGAGTTTGAAAACAAGGTGGTTATGTTGCAGCTGTATAGTGGCCTGGTGAGGCCAACCTGGAGGACTGTGTACAGTTTTGGTCTCCTTACTTGAGCAAGGATGTACTGGCTCTGTAGGGAGTGGAGAGGGAATTCACGAGGTTGATTTTGGAGTTGAGAGGATTGGCTTATGAGGAGAGACTGAGTAGACTGGGACTATACTCATTGAAATTTAGAAGAATGAGGGGTGATCTTCTAGAAACATATAAAATTATGAAGGGAATAAATATGATAGAAGTAGGGGAGTTGTTTCCACTGGCGGGTAAAACTAGAACTAGGGGGCATAGCCTCAAAATAAGGGGGAGCAGATGTAGGACTGAGTTGAGGAGGAACTTTTCCACCAAAAGGTTTGTAAAGCTGTGGAATTCTCTGCCCAGTGAAACAGTTGAGGCTACCTCGTTGAATGTTTTTAAGGCAAAGTTCGATAGATTTTTGAACAGAAAAGCAGTAAAGGAATTAAGGGTTATGATGAGCGGGCGGGTAAGTCGAGCTGAGTCCACAAAAAGATCAGCCATGAATGGTGAAGCAGGCTTGAGGGTCCAAATGGCCTACTCCTGCTCCTGGTTCATATGTTCAGTCACTGACAATGAGGTTGGCCTGCGCCACAGAGGTGAGGAACCTCTGCCCCTTCAACCAGATGACCTGCCTCAAGTGAGTTGTTCATGCAAGACAAAAAAATCCCACTCTTGCACTGACCACATGTCCATTCTCTCGCAGGAACTCCATCCGATGGGGTTGGGCCATCCGGAGTGCCCCCCCCCCCGCTGCCATCCAAGAGAACACCTTGGAGGAGATCTCTGAGGAGACCATCGGCGAGGTGTCACAGCTGTCATCCACACCCTCCACCCCGGTCAGATGATGAGCCTCTGGACAAGGTTATCTCAGAGCTGATGCAGATGCTCCGGGCAAGCTGGACCCTCGCCGCTGTCTGCCCTCCATCCTCCGGCTGCTCCCGCAGATCCTCCCTGGGTTTATCCTTCAGCCCCTCCTGGACCGGCCCCTCCTCAAACAAAACTGCTTTTGTGGTCAAATGAGGAGAGGGTAAAGTGAGGAGCCATTTGACCTTTCCTCGCCTGATCATGACAATGCCCATCCAAATTATTCTGTAGTCTGCCTTATCAAAGTCTTTATCTGAATCCATGTGCGATCGCACCCTCTGAAAACGAGGCACTTAAACTATCTTTGTCCCCTAGCTGTAATGCATGACTCCCAATAGTGCATGGCTTCTTCCCGTGTGCAGATCCCACCTCTGTGCTATCCTCTAAATTACACACACTGTCCGTATCTGACCTGGTGTCTGTGAGTGTGAACTTAAGCATAGGTCTGTCTTCATCATCTGTATCTTCTTGCATTTCCACCTATTACTTTTTCATCATTGCCTGGCCAGGATGTAGTTGTTGGGTATTTGAAAGAAGAATGGGACTGCTATAATCTGACTGAATATCATTGGCTGGGGACTATTGGTTATCCCATGAAATATTTTTATTAAAAACAGTAAACATTACAGTTGTACAAGGCCAAATGTTGCAAACACTAATTTTGTGTTGGAGAAACTGGGTATTCTCGCCTCTGTGCCAAGGTATGGGGGGGCGGGAGGGGGGGGGGGATGGTGGTTAGGATATTCTGATTATTAAAATGGTTCACAACACAGTTGTACATAAATAAATGGTACGCGCACTAAACTTTGCGCTGGAGAAACCAGATAGCCTCGCCTCTGTACCAACATAAGGGGGAGGAAGGAGAGGAGGGAAAGGGGGGTGAAGGGGAGAGAGGAGAAAGGGGGTTGGTGGGGAGGGAGGGAGAGGGGGGTTGATGGAAGGGGACCCAATAGGGTACTGCCTGCACGATGTATGGAGGCAGAAAAACAAAGAATCCCTATTATAATGTGACAGGTTCCGGGAGTCCCCCAGAGGGGGTGAGGGGCGACACAGTGTCAGGCACGAGTGAGCCCTGCACCCTGCTGCAGGGCACCTCACGTGCACCCTCCACTCCCGACATTGGGAGGTTGACAGCCTTTGGGCAGTCGCCCTCCAGACCCGGGTCCTCCACCACACTGAGTGTGGGAAACAACGCGGGCACACCAACTAACCCAGGGCCTGCCTTGATCCCACCGCCAGGATCTTCGACAGGTGGGATCTCCTCGGGCTCCTCTTGGGATCCTGGGCCAGCGGGAGGCATTGGTGCAGATTCCTGCGTCGTCCCTGCTGCCCGTCACCGGAAGTCCCTGGAAGCAACTCCGGAAACAGATCCGGGATGGTGACGGAGGTGCCCGAGGACAGCGGTTGGGACAGAGGGTCTTCCAATCCATAACCGGCTAAGAACCCAAGAAGAAGGGGGTTATCGCTGTTCCCCTCCCCTGAGAAATTAAACAAGCCTGGGGTGCTAAATTGCACTGGGCGGAACGGGCCCTCTAGGGTCCTGTCCGACCCTGAATCACGCTGCTCGGGGGGCAGCGACAGCTTCGGGGTTTTCCTCACTATCCCCTTGCCTCTTTTCTTTCGGGGATTGGGTGTGACGTCTATGGAAATGAACCTGGAGTGACGCCGTTTGCGGGAGAGAGGGTCACACACCGGGGAGACCTCTGTCTTTGGAGGCCCCTCTGGGCTGTCTCTTTGTCCCTCAATGCTTCTCCCCCGAGTTTGCAGTTGGGACAGAGCACCCTCTGGTTCGAGGTCGCGCACCTCACCGCCGCCATCCGCAGGGGCCTGCGCAGAAATGTCGCCGAGCCCGGCATCCGACGAAGAAATGTTACCGGGCAGATGGTGTTGCTGGGTGATGGTGAGGTGAGGTGTAACGGCTGCACCCGAGCCAGTAGTTAGGGGCACTAGGTCAGTCAGGGTCAGAGGGGTCCGAACCTGACCGCTGCCAAACCACCCTATTTGTCTTCTTCTGAGCCTTCCGGCCACGCGGGTGCTCCCTCACCTCCACGCCAGCAGCCGAGGTGTCGGTGGGTGCTGGCATGGCTCCCTCCAACAGGGCATTAGTTGCAAGGCCAGTGGAAGGAGAGGATGCAGCGGCATCATCCGCGACTGCCTTGGTGGGTGAGGCAGCCTTAGATGTGGGGCAATTGTTTCTAATATGCCCCACCTTCTTGCAGGCATGGCACTGCACGCCACTCGTGGACCAGAAGATGCGGTAGGTTTTATCCCCAAAAGGGATCTCAAAAGCCCCTTCCAGGACCTCCTCCCAGGCCAGGCGAACAAAGGCCTGCCGCCGGAAGGAGAAAATATGCTTGAGGGTGGGGTCTCTGAGGCCAAGGAAGCATGGTACAATCCCAGACCGTATCTCCCCCAGTAAATGGTGGTAGCGGAGGAGGAGCTCAGTGGGAATAGAGGGCGGGACATTAGAGAGAATAACTCTCTCGGCAGTGGCCTCCAGCAGGTCCACCGCCAGGTAGATCCCGCCTACCGTGAGCCCTTTTTCCAGGGCAAGGTGGACTGCCCGCTCGGCTCTCATAAAGAAGACAGTCTTGCCGTACACCTTCGAGGCTGCAACTATGGCCGACGGGCCAGCAACTTCGGCCATAGCACAGGCACAGGCCTCGATTGACATGGTGGGGTGGGCGTAACACTTCACCTCGAGGTTTTGTGTCACGAGGCGAAACGGAGACAGAGCCTCGGGAGCAGTGGAGAGGGTGGAGGCCACCACTCCCGCATAGGTTGCTGTAGAGGGCCCCGCCACTGGCGTAGATGGCGTTGCTGCCATCCCGGTCTGTGGTGGACGAAGGGGGGAGAGAGTTGCTGAAGGGGGGAAGGGGGGGAGGCACAGGAGGATGGGACACAGGGGGACGGAACGGTGCCCCAAGTATAAGGGAGGAAAGGGGAGGGAGGAGCAGGAATGTGAGGCACAAAAGGACAGGCCGGTGCCCCATACATGACGGGGAAAGGCTAGAAGGCTGGTCTTCCAAAAAGTCTTCGATTCAGCGGTGTGTGGGGGACAGGGTCTTCAGCCCAGCAGGGGCTCAGCAAAACAGTCCACGGATGTTGTTCCATCTCAGCGAAATCGGCAGATGAAAAAGAATTAAAGTCCAGATGCACCCACCTTCCTCTCCTCTTCGCCCCCTTCCAGGTGTTGCAGCAACCTCTTGTTTGCTGGGAGGCTTCAGACCCCAGGCCCTACAGATGAAACAGGCAGCAAACAGTCCCTGCCCCTCCTGCCCTCCTTCTGCTGCAGGTTGTGGAAATGCACAGAGGCAGCCAGGCAGTGTGTAAATCCAGTCCCAGGCCTGAGCTCAGTCCAGGCCAGGCCAGGCCAATCTTTCACCTGTAGAGATTCCTCTCCCTCTCTTGCAGCTCCCTGCAGCAATCACCCAGCTTCAAATGAAACAGGCAACAGCAAATCTCTCCTTTTGTCCATTTTCCAAGCTGTATGGAACATCAGCTTGCAAAGTTCAAAAAATATAGTTCAGGAGCTCACAAGACATACTCCTCTTGGGGAGTATGAGCTTCCCCAATGAGTGGAGCGGGGAAATCATTAGCTGTTACACCTGTATAAATAGAGCTCGCCAGTGTGATACTAGCTGAAGTAGGAAGCAGTGGTAAACTACTGCTGCTGCTGTGTATATATTGTTGTGAATAAAATTATTTTCTTTTTGACTCAACAAATGCGTGCTGGATTCTTCCTGGTCCTCACAAAAGGGACACTGGCATGAAGTTAGCATGCCGCCTGCTTTTCAATTAACGGAGAGGGTTAGTCACACACCGTGATCCCCGCATCAGTTTTTAGGGGCTATTGAATTTAGTTCACATAAAAATTGATTTTGGAGAGGCCTTGTGGTACAATCGGTAGTAAGTCTGCCTCTGAATCTGAAGCTCCAGGTTCAAGTTCCATTCGAGTTCCACTCCAGGTTTTATGGCTGCGGAAGGTGCGTTCATTGTGTGGCCGAACAGGTTGATTATCAATTTGCAAATCCTTCCAATATGCCTATCACAGCCGGTACAGTAAGAATGGGAGACTCTCATGGTCAGCCAGACTTGATGCAGAGAAGCACCCTAAAAGCTGTAAGCCTCTGGCGACTGGCTAGAAACCTGTTCTAGGAAAAATAAGCTACAGAAACTGACATAAGCATGTGCTTTGTCTGTCTCATGTGCCTCTAGGTGTGGGAAGAGAATTGAGACAGGGAGAAGTTTCTATTACTTAATTGGTTTGCACTCCAAGTGGACTAATACTAACAAAGCTTCACACCAGTACAATAAGAATTTGGAAATGGCCATTTTATAGGTTATTAACAATTGGGTCCAATTTCCTCTCTTATTTTTAGCACACTAATATATTAACTTACATAAAGCTCCTGTCTGCATTATATAATGTACATGTTCATCCATTCAAAATGGAAAATAGTGTGTAGAGAAGATAGTACGTTTCATACAATGACAATGATTTGTATAGTACATTTAACAACATCTCAAAGTGCTTCACAGGAGTATTCTTGATTAAAATTTGATACTGAGTCACATAAGGAGATTTTAGGTCAGATGGCCAAAAACGTGATCAGATTGGTAAGGTTTTAAGGCTCACTGTGAAGAGGCTTAAGGTGGGAGTTCCACAGCTTAGGGTCTTGGTATCTGAACGCACAGCTACCAACGGGGGAGCTTTTAAAATCAGGGATGTTCAAGAGGCCATAATCAGAGAAGTACCGATACCTCAGTGGGGTGTAGTCTGGAGGAGATTACAGAGATGGGGAGGGTTTTGAAAGCAAGGATGAGAGTATTAAAGGCAAGATGTGGCTTCACTGGGAGCCAATGTGAGTTAGTGAATGCAGGGGTCATATTGGAATGGGATTCAGCGTGAATAAGAAAATGGACAGCAGAGTTTAGGATGACCTGAGGTTTACTGTGGATTGAATGTGTAAGGCCGCCCAGGGGTGTGTTGGAATAGTCAAGTCGAAAGGCATAAATGACGAGCTTAGGCAAGTGTACAACCGAGTGATGATATGGTGATAGAAATAAGCAGTCTTGGTGATGGTGCGGATATGTGGTTGGATGCTCATCTTCAAATACGACACTGAAATTAGAAACAGCCTAGTTCAGTCGCAGCCAGCGGAGTTTCTTGTGGCTTCCAAAGCCTTCCCAATATTTAATTGGGAGAAATTATTATTCATCCAGGATGCTGCACGTTTAGCACAGGCTGTTTAGCACAGGGCTAAATCGCTGGCTTTGAAAGCAGACCAAGGCTGGCCAGCAGCACGGTTCAATTCCCGTAACAGCCTCCCCGAACAGGCGCCGGAATGTGGCGACGAGGGGCTTTTCACAGTAACTTCATTGAAGCCTACTTGTGACAATACGCGATTTTCATTTCATTTTCACAAGCACTCTGACAATTTGGAGCTAGTCCAGATATGTGTTGGTGAGTTCAAGCTGACTGTTGCAGCTTACGTGCAAAAACTGATCTTTCTTTTTGGATGAAATCGAAATAGGGGGAGGCCAAGGGTAGACGCTCGGGGAAATACCAGAGATAATGGTGCAAAAGCAAGAAATGAAGCCAATGGGAGATTGACTCCTTAGCTATGATTAGATAAATAAGAGTGGAGCCAGTTAAGTGCAGTCCCACCCACCTGGATGACTGGTGGCGAGGCATCGGGGTCAGATGTCAAATGCTACAGGCAGGTCAAAAAACACAAGGACGGATAGTTGTTTCTTGCCACAGATACTTAGAATATTAATTGTGACTTTGATAAGAGCCTTTTCAGGACTCTAACAGGGGGAACCTGACCTGAAGAATTCAGACATCGAGTTGCAGTAAACGGCCAACCTGCCTTCGATGCCAATAACCAAAGTCATGTTCCGTCACGAAACATGAAGTGCTCAAATGATGAGATTTTTAAATTGTGTGTTTTTGTTACAAAGTTAAGTACCACAAAGGTATTAGACAGCAAGTGGTAAAGGATCATTCAAATATTCCTCAAAAGCTCGTATAACAGACCGAGTGCAGGAAGTGAGGTAATGCATTTTGGACGGTCAAATACTGATGGGAAATATACAGTAAATGGCAGAACCCTTA
Source organism: Scyliorhinus torazame (assembly GCF_047496885.1). Classification (NCBI taxonomy): domain Eukaryota; kingdom Metazoa; phylum Chordata; class Chondrichthyes; order Carcharhiniformes; family Scyliorhinidae; genus Scyliorhinus; species Scyliorhinus torazame. The sequence continues at coordinate 217,541,728 of NC_092712.1, forward strand.
AGAGTATTGATAGCAGAGGGATCTGGGTGTACAGGTACACACAGAACATAGAACATAGAACGATACAGCGCAGTACAGGCCCTTTGGCCCACGATGTTGCACCGAAACAAAAGCCATCTAACCTACACTATGCCATTATCATCCATATGTTTATCCAATAAACTTTTAAATGCCCTCAATGTTGGCGAGTTCACTACTGTTGCAGGTAGGGCATTCCACGGCCTCACCACTCTTTGCGTAAAGAACCTACCTCTGACCTCTGTCCTATATCTATTACCCCTCAGTTTAAAGCTATGTCGCTTCGTGCTAGCCATTTCCATCCGCGGGAGAAGGCTCTCACTGTCCACCCTATCTAACCCCCTGATCATTTTGTATGCCTCTATTAAGTCGCCTCTTAACCTTCTTCTCTCTAACGAAAACAACCTCAAGTCCGTCAGCCTTTCCTCATAAGATTTTCCCTCTATACCAGGCAACATCCTGGTAAATCTCCTCTGCACCCGCTCCAAAGCTTCCACGTCCTTCCTATAATGCGGTGACCAGAACTGTACGCAATACTCCAAATGCGGCCGCACCAGAGTTTTGTACAGCTGCAACATGACCTCATGACTCCGGAACTCAATCCCTCTACCAATAAAGGCCAACACTCCATAGGCCTTCTTCACAACCCTATCAACCTGGGTGGCAACTTTCAGGGATCTATGTACATGGACACCTAGATCCCTCTGCTCATCCACACTTCCAAGAACTTTACCATTCGCCAAATATTCCGCATTCCTGTTATTCCTTCCAAAGTGAATCACCTCACACTTCTCTACATTAAACTCCTCTCAGCCCAGCTCTGCAGCTTATCTATGTCCCTCTGTAACCTTCTACATCCTTCCGCACTGTCGACAACACCACCGACGTTAGTGTCGTCTGCAAATTTACTCACCCACCCTTCTGCGCCCTCCTCTAGGTCATTGATAAAAATGACAAACAGCAACGGCCCCAGAACAGATCCTTGTGGTACGCCACTTGTAACTGAACTCCATTCTGAACATTTCCCATCAACCACCACCCTCTGTCTTCTTTCAGCTAGCCAATTTCTGATCCACATCTCTAAATCACCCTCAATCCCCAGCCTCCGTATTTTCTGCAATAGCCTACCGTGGGGAACCTTATCAAACACTTTACTGAAATCTATACACCACATCAACTGCTCTACCCTCGTCTACCTGTTCAGTCACCTTCTCAAAGAACTCGATAAGGTTTGTGAGGCATGACCTACCCTTCACAAAGCCATGCTGACTATCCCTGATCATATTATTCCTATCTAGATGATTATAAAACACAGGTCACTGAAAGGGGCAACACAGATGGAGAAGGTAGTCAAGAAGGCATACGGCATGCTGCCTTCATCGAGGGGGAGGCGGAGATAGTGGTGGCGATGGACGCTGAAAAAGCCTTCGATAGGGTAGAGTGGGGGTACCTGTTGGAGGTGCTGAAGAGGTTCGGGTTTGGGGAGGGATTTGTCAGATGGGTTAGGCTGTTGTATGAGGTCCCGATGGCGAGTGTGGCTACAAACAGGAGGAGGTCCGAGTACGTTCGGTTGCACCGAGGGACGAGACAGGGGTGTCCCCTGTCCCCCCTGCTCTTCGCACTGGCGATGGAACCCCTGGCTATGGCACTGAGGGAGTCAAGGAACTGGAGGGGGTTGGTGCGGGGTGGGGAGGAGCATAAGGTGTCGCTTTATGTGGACGACCTGCTGCTGTATGTGGCGGACCCGGTGGAAGGAATGCCAGAGGTAATGAGGATTCTGAGGGAATTCGGGGACTTTTCGGGGTACAAGCTCAACATGGGGAAGAGCGAGCTGTTCGCTGTTCGTCCAGGGGACCAGGAGAGGGGAATTGGCGAGCTCCCACTAAAAAGGGCGGAGAGGAGCTTCAGGTATTTGGGGGTCCAGGTGGCCATGAGCTGGGGGGGCCCTGCATAGGCTTAATTTTACAAGGCTGGTGGAGCAAATGGAGGAGGAGTTCAAGAGGTGGGACGCGTTGCCGCTGTCCTTGGCGGGTAGGGTGCAGTCAATCAAAATGACGGTGCTCCCAAGGTTTTTGTTCCTGTTCCAGTGCCACCCCGTGTTTATCCCGAAGGCTTTTTTTAGGCGGGTTAATAGGAGTATAATGGGGTTTGTGTGGGCGCGAGGGTCTCCGAGGGTGAGAAGGGTGTTCCTGGAGCGGAGTAGAGATAGGGGTGGGCTGGCGCTGCCCAACCTCTGTGGGTATTACTGAGCCGCCAATGCGACGATGGTGCGCAAGTGAGTGATGGAGGGGAAGGGTGCTCCATGGAAGAGGCTGGAGACGGCAACTTGTGTGGGTACGAGTCTGGGGGTGCTGGCAACGGCGCCGCTGCCGCTCCCTCCAAGGAGGTATACCACGAGCCCGGTGGTGGCGGCTGCCCTCAAAATATGGGGGCAGTGGAGACGGCACAGGGGGAAAGTTGGGGCCTCGGTGTGGACCCCAATACGGGGGAACCACCGGTTCGCCCCAGGAAGAACAGGTGGAGGGTTTTCGGGGTGGCACAGGGCAGGGATACGTACGTTGGGGGACCTGTTTGTGGACGGGAAGTTCGCGAGTCTGGGTGAGCTGGAGGAAAGGTACAGGCTCCCCCCCCGGGGAACACCTTCAGATACTTACAGGTCAGGGCGTTTGCCAGGCGGCAGGTGGTGGAATTCCCGCGGCTACTGCCACACACAGTCAGGACAGGGTGCTGACAGGACAGGAGTGGGGAAGATCTCGGAAACTTGCCAGGTGATGCAGGAGGAGGAGGCCTCGGTGGTGGAGATAAAAGGTAAGTGGGAGGAGGAGTTGGGAGAGGGAGAGGAGATTGAGGAAGGGATGTGGGCAGATGCCCTGGGGAGGGTGAACTCTTCCTCATCGTGCGCGAGGCGTAGCCTCATGCAGTTTAAGGTGCTGCACAGGACGCACATGAACGGGACAAGGATGAGCCGTTTTTTTGGGGGTGAGGACAGGTGTGTTAGGTGCTCAGGGAGCCCAGCGAACCACACCCATATGTTCTGGGCATGCCCAGCGCTGGAGGAATTTTGGAAGGGAGGACGGTGTCGAGGGTGATAGGATCCAGGCTCAAACCAGGCTGGGGACTGGCAATATTTGGGGTGGTAGAGGAGCCGAGAATGCGGTCGGCCAAAGAGGCCGGTATTCTGGCCTTTGCGTCCCTGGTAGCCCGGCGAAGGATTCTTCTTCAGTGGAAGGATGCGAGGCCCCCAAGCGTGGAATCCTGGATCAGCGATATGGCGGGGTTCATTAAATTGGAGAGGATGAAATTCGCCTTGAGAGGGTCGGTACAAGGGTTCTTTAGGCGGTGGCAACCGTTCTTAGACTTCCTGGCAGAACGATAGACATTGGTCAATGGCAGCAGCAGCTTGGGGGGGGGGGGGTTACTTTATTATTGTTTTTGTTATTTACACTGAAGGGTCTGAGGGTGTGTATATACCTGTTGTGTTAAGTCGGGGTGTTAATGTTAATTTATTATTTATGTACGGGGGGTGGGGGGCATGGAGTGTTGCTTTTCTGGACTGTGTTTTATACTTAACCCTGTTGGGTTCTTTTTTTTTCTCATTTTGTTATTGATATTTTGTGAAAACCTTTAATAAAATTTTTTTTTTTTTTAAAGTGCTTGCCTTCATTGGCCGGGGCATTGAGTATAAAAAATGGCAAGGCATGTTGCAGCTGTTTAGAACCTCAGTGAGGCAACACTTGGAATATAGTGTTCGATTCTGGTCGCCACACTACCAAAAGAATGTGCATGCTTTGGAGAGGGTACACAAAAGATTTACCGGGATGTTGCCTGGTATGGAAGGCATTAGCTATGAGGAGAGATTGGAGAAACTTGGTCGTTCTCACTAGAACGTCAGAGGTTGAGGGGTGATAGAAGTCCACAAGATTATGAGTGACATGGACAGAGTGGATAGTCAGAAGCTTTTTCCCAGGGTGGAAGAGTCAATTACTCGGGGGCATAGGTTTAAGGTGCGAGGGGCAAGGTTTAAAGGAGATGTAAGAGGCGAGTTTTTTTACGAGGATGGTGGGAGCCTGGAACTCGCTGCCGGGTGAGGTAGTGGATGTAGATACGATAATGACTTTTAAGGGGTGTCTTGACAAATACATGAATAGGATGGGAACAGAGGGATATGTTCCCTGGAAGGGTAGGGGGTTTCAGGTCAGACGGGCAGCATGGTCGGTGCAGGCTTGGAGGACCGAAGGGCCTGTTCCTGCGCTGTAATTGTCTTTGTTCTTTGTTTATTTGTAAAATTCTAGATCTCCTGAACCATACAGCTGAATTGCCCAGAGACCAGAACAATCAGCAGACTAACAAAAATCAAATATCTCATCAAGAAAAACAGAAAAGAAGCAAGCCACAGGGCGCCAAAGCAACATCACCTCCGCAGGCCATAGGTCCAAACTGTTGTGAAAAGGTGAGGGCAAATTAAGGGAATGTGGAAAATGGGGATAAAGAGATATAGAGACAGGTTGAGTAAATGTGAATCGGATTATATCTTCATATGGTGTTAAACGTTGATTCAGACTGTTTTTTTCAGTGGTGTAACTTCTATGTAGTAAGATGCTGTGTTATGCAAGGAGAAGGAATTGAAAAGAAACCAAACTGCCTAAAGAACATTAAAGAATGATAGAGAGGGAAATCACATGCAAGGTCAGACAAGGAATCGACAGTAAGGGCAATTGAAAAGAAATCAAAAAACAGCAAGCAACTGTACTATTAATGGATCTCACATAAAGACTATTTAATGCATTTTTTATCCATGGTATAATCATGGGACAGGTCTGAACAGCAAAAACTATGATCATTGTACATACTTTCTACTTACTGTTCCCTTGGGACTTTAATTTGCACTGTTAGTTAGATCTTCTGAGTGCGAAAACAAACTACATTTATGAGTTAACAATGACTGTCACCAATGTTTTTAAAACGGCATCCGGACGTAAATATGATCAATGCAGATTAATTTACTAACGTCTGCTAACTTATTTTTGCATGTTCAGTAAAAGTTATTTGAAAATTGTAAGAAAGGTGGGACCTGTGAGGGAGGAAGATGGCCTTTGCACTATGTTTATATTTGTATATACAGTGTTTCTTCTGTTATTGTTACAAAATCACAAATACCTCAATAAAATGTGAGGTACCCTCAATAACGAAGCTTAGAGATTAAACTGTAAAGAAGGCTTTATTAGACTAAGAACTATGTTAGAGCTGAGACAAGTGCTGACTGCTACACAGCCCATGAGGCAGCCCTTTATATATGGCTCAAAGATGGGCGGAGCCAGAGGCGGAGTCCCCAGGGTTCCAAGCCCGGTCTTAAAGGGGACATCACCTTACATGATGATAAGGCAGTAACCGTTCATCACAAAATGTTTTATTAAAAAAAAGTTACTTGAAAATTTATTCTGGATTTACGTGATTTTCATACTTGAACCAATTGCCCACAACTGAAGCTGGTAGAAAAATATCAGCGGAAAGCCAACATGATCAGAACAGGATATAGTCTACTGAACTAGTTAAAATAAGAGGATTTAGCAGAGATTGAAGAAGAGGCCCCGTTGTTCCTATTCAACAGATTCAATGTATTCACAACCTATGAGGGCACGAGGAAAGACACCATGGAGGACATATGCAATGCAGACCAAGGCAATGCTCAGAAGGCTGTTCAAGATGGTGACGGGGTGGGGGGGTCATGGACAGCAGAGAAATTGATAAGGGGTTTCTACAATTAGAGAGATAAGATAGTGTCCTCCATCGTCATCAGCTGGAATCTGTCATAATTCCATCAGCAAGAAAGACCCAAGCTTCTGGTCACCTGTTATTTAAATCTCTGTCCCACTTTCACACCGACTTCTCTGCCCTTGGCCTGCTACACATTTTAATGAGGCTCCGCATAAGCTTGAGGAACAGCCCCTCATCTTTCAGTGAGGCAATTGAGATCAGAACCGTTATTTGCCTTTGCTGTTGACGAAAGTTTCTGCTTTTTCCATTTATACCTCTTTGTTTCTTGTTGTTGAATCTCTCCTGCCTTCCACCCTATCACAGATCTTTGTTTTTGTTCGCCCCTTCCCCAAACTCTTGCCCCTGCCCCGCCCCACCCGATTTTCGCTGCCACTGTACTTGCTTAAAACCTGCTACATCTCTGACTTTCTCTAGTTCTGGTGAAAGGTCATTAACCCAAACTTTTAACTCTGTTTCCTTCTCGACAGATCCTAACAATTCAGGAATTTTTGATTTCATTTCATATTCACAACAGTTTTCATAATGCAGAATTTTGCTTTTGTATGCCAGCAATTCTGCTGACTGAATACCTCTTTGACGTATAGATGTACAGTTCTGCCAGAGTGCCAGGAAAACCTTTGTTATGATTGCTGAAAACAGACACATGTCGCCAAAGCTTGTCCTCTTAAACTCATCAGGACAATCACAAGAATGTCAAATTTCAAAAGATCACAACAATTAATTTCACAGAAGACAAGGTTGGCAAGTTGACTTTAATTGGCCAAGGCGTTGCCATGGAGAAAACAGTGGGGAATGTATTGCAGCTGTGGTGATCTGCATGCTTTGTGGTTGCAATTACTGCAATGGGCTTCTTCAACGTTAACCTCCTTTTGACGAAAAGGCCATGGAACCTATGAGAGGTGATTGGATTAGCGGCAACGTCTGGTGCAAGATTTCTGATTGAGCATCAATGCTTTTGCCCTGAAGCAGACCCACCAATAGCGGTGACCGGATAGGGAATCTCCATCCAAATGTCCTGCCCATAACACCGCACCCACCCTCCACATTTCTAGAAATGCTAATTTACCCATCCACATTATAAACAGCTACTGTCCGAGAGACAGAAGTAATTAAATTCAGTGGGCTCGATTTTTGTGGAAGACCCAGACCAGTCTCCTCTTAAAATGACCCTTGCCACTGTAGTTTTATTCCAGGGAGACAGGGAATGGGATGAAGCCAGGCACACTGTCTCTGGAGGCAAGCCTGAGGAGGCAACAGAGTTGGACAAATGGCCAGGGTGGCAGGCTGGAATGTGCGCCTTCATTTACAGGGAAGTCAGCCCGGTGTTAATGATGTATGTCAGGCCATCAAATGCTCACCCCTCCCACCCTGCCCTTCTACCTCCACGATGTTCCAATCCCTCCATACCTATCCGTGTCCTGATACCTCCATGCCTCCCCCATGAGGGGCCTCCATAGTTACTCACCCAGTATCGACTATGGGCATACCTCAGGATGTCTTGAAATGGACATTAAGAAATAAACTTCTAACAATCTAATAGAGCTGTCTCATTCAAAGACACTTCATTCTGAAAAAAAATCTCACCTATAAAATCCATTCAAAAACATGTAAATCCCCTCAAGTGGTCAACCCTGATAAAATCAAGCACCTACCGTATCAAAGACAATGCTTTAACAACATCTTGAACCGGCCAATGAAAATGTTAGCACAGCTCCCCATGCGAGATATATAGTACTACACATTTGAAACTCAGCTAAGCATTCATAATAGCTCCAGCTATCTAAACGAAAAGCCTTGAAGAAAATCAACAATGATGTCAATTGAAACTGCAACACCCCAGATGACCTTTTTTAAGTTGCAGCTTCTTTATTATTTCCATTTCAAAGCAGATCACCTGTCAATCAATAGTACTTTTCAGCTGCTTTCATTTGTTTTCATGTTCAACAGCAGGACAATCTTTTTACAAAATGAAAGATCACTGGACATTTAAATCACAGTCCAAACAAGGCAGGAGTATTTCCCAGCTGATCTTTCTACAGTTTTGCAAGTATGGTGGTCAATGTAATGATCAACTTATCTTTACAGGACGGAGACTGATAATTAATTACTGCAGTAAGATCACAGGCTGGATTCTCCCAAAATGGGGCTATGTCCCCACGCATGTGTAAAAACGCTGGTGTTGCACTCCCCAGTTTCCTGCAAAAAATAAAAGTCGATTCAATTACCTTCTGGGGGCTAGCAGGGACCCGGGGAGCTTCACGCAGCTTTGGCTGCGGATACAGCCCCCCGCAACTCTGGGTCCGAGTCCGCGCATGGCAGTGGTCTCCAGCACCCGCCCCCCCCCACCCCGCCTAAAAACAAACTATTTTTACATTGGCGTCTGCCGCCTGAAGAAGCTTTCAAGAGAAATTTCTATAATTATAGCAGTGTTTGTTTTGCATGTCAATTAAACTGGTCTTGCCAGTTTGAGGGCCTCTAGAATCATCAGGATATTTTCGCCCACCCACAGTAAGAGGTTCTGACAATCAGGCGTGGAATTCCAAAAATGTGCAATTTTACTGAAGGAGGAACAGTGCAAAATGGATGGAAGGAGGTTGAGACAGCATGCAAGGAGAATGCATTTACAAGTCATGCAGATCCTGCAAAGACCTCATTAAGAACAATGCATTTCACCAAGCGGTAGTAGTGAACTGTGACAAGCGGACCAGTGGTCAAGGTAGTCTGCCTGGCTCTGTATGTCAATGTTAAAATAGCAATGTCCTTGGCCTCCCACAGTGTTCCAATGAAGCTCAATGCAGGCCTGACAGCTCATCTTTTTACCAGGCACTTTCTAGATTTTGGCCTTAAATTGGCCTGGATTTGCATGCCACCATCTGTGTCAGAATAGAGGCAGGGGTAATTGAAAACTGGTGGTTGGGACTCAATGATAGCATTCCCATTCCTGGAGTGCAGGACATTTATGGCTCCAGGATAAATGTGTGGGTAGTGGGCTTTGCTGACACCATTGCAGAGTTGTATATTTTAGACCCTGCCACTCTTCTGTGGGGTTGGGCCCATTTTGGTAGGAGATTTTGCATGGCACCTCATAGAGCCGTGAACCACACCCAGTCTCAAATAGGGAACCAAAAAGTCACCTGTTTCTAGAATTCTTTAATTTACAGGCTTTGAAATACAAGACATTTGTTCTTTCAGTTTCTGTAGTTAGATACTCTTGTAACTTAGATGTGGGGCTGCATTCTCGGCAGCCCTGTGCCGAAATCGATTTTGGCGCGGGGGCGGAGAATCAAAGTTCCTGACGGAATCGGGCTCGGCACCGCTCCGGCGATTCTCCGGATCCTGAATATCCAAGTGTCCGCAAATTACGTCGCGCGGCTGGTGGGCCATTGACAGAGGCCCACCCAGCGATACGAGCATTGCGCAGGTCAAGAACACACAGCCTGAGTGAGAGAGATACAGACCAAGTGAGAATTTGGTAATTTGGTGCAGTGAGGTAACCAGGAAAGGTAAGTGGTTCATCTAATTTTGTTGTTTTTCAGTTAAAAGTGCAGTGTAGATTAGTGTCTGATTGGCTGAAGCTGCCCCCACCCTAATTGCTGAGAGGCAGTTATCTGGCAGTCACCTGAGGCCTGGTAAGGGGCACAAAGGTACACATTGTATTCTTCTCTTTGACGTTTTAGTGTGAGTCATCCTGAAGTCTGTATAAAAGACAGACAGAAAGCGCACATTAGTAAGCATTGCGCAGGACAAGGACACACATCCTGAGTGAGAGAGATACAGACCGAGTGAGAATTTGGTAATTTGGTGCAGTGAGGTAATTCGGGTGAAGAGTGGGAGAAGGCGCTTTTTCCCTACTGTTTTGTTCTCTCTCTTTCTTCGGGCCTAATTTCGGGAGCCGTTCGGAGGAGGAGGAGCAGTCTCTGTGAGTATAAAAACCTAACGGAAACTTCCTGTTTTCCAGTGTTTTTCCCAAAAGTGACGTCAGAGGGAAGCTGTGATCTGAATGGTTGATAGCAAATCTGCCCCAAATTTAAAAAAAAACACAGCTAAACTCATAAACTTAAATTAAACTAATTAATTAATTAGTGATGGCTGGTCAGGTGATGTGCTTGAGCTGCTTGATGTGGGAGCTGGCAGATCCCATTGCGAGCTGCAGCGACCACATCTGCAGTAAGTGTTGGCTGCTCGAAGAGCTCCGGCTCAGAGTTGATGAGCTGGAGTCTGAGCTTCAAACACTGAGGCACATCCGGGAGGGGGAGACTTACCTGGACACTGTGTTTCTGGAGGCAGTCACACCTGTCAGAGTAAGTAGTTTAAATCCTGCCAGTGGCCAGGGACAGCAGGGTGTGACTGCAAGTCAGGCAGGTAAAGGGAACCAGCAGTCAGGAACTCAGGAGCCTCAGCCCTTGACTCTGTCCAACAGGTATGAGGCACTTGTTCCCTGTGTGGATGGCGAACAGGGCTGCAGGAAGGATGAGTCAGCTGACCAAGGCACCATGGTTCAGCAGGCCATTCAAGGGGAGGGAGTAAATAGGCAAGTTGTAGTTGTGGGGGATTCTATTATCAGGGGGATAGATAGTATCCTTTGTGAGCAGGATCAAGAGTCCCGCATGGTATGTTGCCTGCCCGGTTCTAGGGTGCGGGACATCTCTGACCGGCTTGAAAGGATACTGGAGAGGGAGGGGGAGGATCCAGTTATTGTGGTCCATGTCGGTACCAACAACATAGGCAAGTCTAGGAAAGAGGACCTGTTTAGAGATTATAAAGAGCTAGGATTCAAATTAAAAAACAGGTCCTCAAGGGTCATAATCTCCGGATTACTGCCCGAGCCACGTGCAAATTGGCATAGGGAGGCAAGAATAAGGGAAGTTAACACGTGGCTGAAAGAGTGGTGTGGGAAAGAGGGGTTCCTTTTCATGGGACACTGGCATCAGTTTTGGGACAGGAGGGACCTATACCGTTGGGATGGTCTCCACCTGAACCGAGCTGGGACCAGTGTTCTCGCGAAAAGAATAAATAGGGTGGTCAATAGGACTTTAAACTAAAGATTGGGGGGGAAGGGAAAGTCAGGGAACCAAGAGGTGAAGTAATCAGTGGGAAGTGTAGCTGCTTCGGAATACAAAAAAGCACGAAAAGACAGAACTCAGGAGAGGTTACGATAGTCCCCATCCCACAAAATATGACACAGTGTACGGAAAGGCTCAGTAAACCAAGGTCCACCACACTAAGAAAACAAAAAGGGACGGTCAATAGAGAATTAAAGGTGCTATATTTAAATGCGCGCAGTGTACGGAACAAGGTAGATGAGCTTGTGGCCCAGATTGTGACTGGCAGGTATGATGTGGTAGGCATCACAGAGACATGGTTGCAGGGGGTTCAGGACTGGCATTTAAACATCCAGGGATTCACAACCTATCGAAAAGACAGGGAGGTGGGCAGAGGGGGCGGGGTTGCCTTGTTAATTAGGAATGAAATTAAATCAATAGCACTAAATGACATAGGGTCAGATGATGTGGAGTCTGTGTGGGTAGAGTTGAGGAACCACAAAGGCTAAAAAACCATAATGGGAGTTATGTACAGGCCTCCTAACAGTGGTCAGGACCAGGGGCACAAAATGCACCACGAAATAGAAAGTGCATGTCAGAAAGGCAAGGTCACAGTGATCATGGGGGACTTCAATATGCAGGTGGACTGGGTAAATAATGCTGCCAGTGGACCCAAGGAAAGGGAATTCATTGAATGTTTACAGGAGGGCTTTTTGGAACAGCTTGTGATGGAGCCCACGAGGGAACAGGCCATTCTGGACTTAGTGTTATGTAATGAGGAAGACTTGATTAAAGATCTTAAAGTAAGGGAGCACTTAGGAGGCAGTGATCATAATATGGTAGAATTCAATCTCCAATTTGAAAGAAAGAAAGTAGAATCAGATGTAAAGGTGTTACAGTTAAATAAACGTAACTACAGGGGCATGAGGGAGGAACTGACGAAAATCGACTGGGAGCAGAGCCTAGTGGGAAAGACAGTAGAACAGCAATGGCAGGAGTTTCTGGGAGTAATTGAGGACACAGTGCAGAGGTTCATCCCAAAGAAAAGAAAGGTTATCAGAGGGGGGATTAGGCAGCCATGGCTGACAAAGGAAGTTAGGGAATGCATCAAAGCAAAAGAGAAAGCCGATAATGTGGCAAAGAGTAGTGAGAAGTCAGAAGATTGGGAAGGCTACAAAAACAAACAGAGGATAACAAAGAGAGAAATAAGGAAAGAGAGGATCAAATATGAAGGTAGGCTAGCCAGTAACATTAGGAATGATAGTAAAAGTTTATTTAAATACATTAAAAACAAATGGGAGGCAAAAGTTGACATTGGGCCGCTCCAAAATGACGCTGGTAATTTTGTGATGGGAGACAAGGAAATAGCTGAGGAACTAAATAAGTACTTTGCGTCAGTCTTCACAGTAGAAGACATGAGTAATATCCCACCAATTCCGGAGAGTCAGGGGGCAGAGTTGAATATGGTAGCCATCACAAAGGAGAAAGTGCTAGAGAAACTAAGAGGTCTAAAAATTGATAAATCTCCGGGCCCAGATGGACTACATCCTAGAGTTCTAAAGGAGATAGCTGAAGAAATAGTGGAGGCGTTAGTTATGATCTTTCAAAAGTCACTGGAGTCCGGGAAAGTCCCAGAGGATTGGAAAATCGCTGTTGTAACCCCCCTGTTCAAGAAGGGAACAAGGAAAAAGATGGAAAATTATAGGCCAATTAGCCTAACCTCGGTTGTTGGCAAGATTCTAGAATCCATTGTTAAGGATGAGATTTCTAAATTCTTGGAAGTGCAGGGTCAGATTAGGACAAGTCAGCATGGATTTAGTAAGGGGAGGTCGTGCCTGACAAACCTGTTAGAGTTCTTTGAAGAGATAACAAATAGGTTAGACCAAGGAGAGCCAATGGATGTTATCTATCCTGACTTCCAAAAGGCCTTTGATAAGGTGCCTCACGGGAGACTACTGAGTAAAATAAGGGCCCATGGTATTCGAGGCAAGGTACTAACATGGATTGACGATTGGCTGTCAGGCAGAAGGCAGAGAGTTGGGATAAAAGGTTCTTTTTCGGAATGGCAACCGGTGACGAGTGGTGTCCCGCAGGGTTCAGTGTTGGGGCCACAGCTGTTCTCTTTATATATTAACGATCTAGATGACGGGACTGGGGGCATTCTGGCTAAATTTGCCGATGATACAAAGATAGGTGGAGGGGCAGGTAGTATGGAGGAGGTGGGGAGGCTGCAGAAAGATTTAGACAGTTTAGGAGAAATGGCTGATGAAATTCAACGTGGGCAAGTGCGAGGTCTTGCACTTTGGAAAAAAGAATAGAGGCATGGACTATTTTCTAAACGGTGACAAAATTCATAATGCTGAAGTGCAAAGGGACCTGGGGGTCCTAGTCCAGGATTCTCTAAAGGTAAACTTGCAGGTTGAGTCCGTAATTAAGAAAGCAAATGCAATGTTGTCATTTATCTCAAGAGGCTTGGAATATAAAAGCAGGGATGTACTTCTGAAGCTTTTTAAAGCATTAGTTAGGCCCCATTTAGAATACTGTGAGCAATTTTGGGCCCCACACCTCAGGAAGGACATACTGGCACTGGAGCGGGTCCAGCGGAGATTCACACGGATGATCCCAGGAATGGTAGGCCTAACATACGATGAACGTCTGAGGATCCTGGGATTATATTCAATGGAGTTTAGGAGGTTGAGGGGAGATCTAATAGAAACTTACAAGATAATGAATGGCTTAGATAGGGTGGATGTAGGGAAGTTGTTTCCATTAGCAGGGGAGACTAGGACCCGGGGGCACAGCCTTAGAATAAAAGGGAGTCACTTTAGAACAGAGATGAGGAGATATTTCTTCAGCCCGAGAGTGGTGGGTCTGTGGAATTCATTGCCACAGAGGGCGGTGGAGGCCGGGACGCTGAGTGTCTTTAAAAAAGAAGTTGATAAATTCTTGATTTCTCGAGGAATTAAGGGCTATGGAGAGAGAGCGGGTAAATGGAGTTGAAATCAGCCATGATTGAATGGCGCAGTGGACTCGATGGGTCAAATGGCCTTACTTCCGCTCCTATGTCTTATGGTCACTCCGTTCCTGACCAGCCGAGCTCCCAACGGAGTGGAACTAATGTGGTGTGGTCAGTCGGGACTCTCGCGTGGCCCTGGTGGGGGGTGGGGAATCGAGCAGCAGGGGGGGGCCTTATGGACGGCCGGGGCAGCAAGTGTTGCTAACCGTCATTCCCCACCAACTCTTCAGATGGTTGGAAGTGAGATCCCGTCATCCAAAATTGTATCAAGGGTGGGCTTCCTGTGGGAAGAAACCAGAGCACCCGGAGGAAACCCACGCAGACATGGGGAGAACGTTCAGACACCGCACAGACGATGACTCAAGCCAGAAATCGATCCGGGACCCTGGAGTTGTGAAGCAACAGTGCTAACCACTGTGCTACCATGCCGCCCATTGTCCCCATATCTGCGCGGGTTCCTTCCAGGTACTCAAAGTTGCTCCCACAGTCCAAAGATGTGCAGGTTAGGTTGATTGGCCATGCTAAAATTTCGCTTTAGTGCCCAAAGATGTGCAGATTAGGTGGGCTGAGGTTACAGGGATAGGGCAGTGGAGTGGGCCTAGGTCAGTTGCTCTTTCAGAGGGTCAGTGCAGACTCGATAGCCCAAATGGCCTCCTTCTGCACTGTAAAGATTCTATGGAAAACAACCTCTTCATCACAGGGATTAACCTAATTGCTTCCAATGGAAGTACATCACTGCTTAGGTAAGGACACCAAAACTGTACACACTAAGCTAAGTGCAGTCTCACCAATGCCTTGTGCAACTGTCGCAACACTTCCCTGTTTATATAATGCATCACCCTTGCAATAAAGGCCGACATTCCATTTGCCTTCCTTGTTACCTGCTGCACCCGAGTGTTAACTTTCGGATTGTCACGTATGAAGACAACCGGATCTCTCTGTACCACAGTATTCTGCAGTTACTCTACATATGAATAACATTCTACTTTTCTATTCTTCCCATTAAAGTGGAGAATCTCAAATTTTCCCACATTATGCGATCAATTCTCCGACCACGATGTGCCCGGCACAAATCCCGCTATGTCGGGAAATTGCGGGAGAGCCCTGAAACGGGATTTGCGCTGTGCGGAAAAGATTCCCATTCTCCCAGCCGGCTCCAGCTGGTGTGACCATGATCTTACCAGGAAGGGCAGGAAACTTGGGCGTGATTCTCCGATATCAGCGCGATGTCCGCCGACCGGCGCCAAAAACGGCGCAAATCAGTCTGGCATCGCGCTGCCCCAAAGGTGCGGAAGTCTCCGCATCTTGAGCGGCCGAGCCCTCACCTTGAGGGGCTAGGCCCGCGCCGGACTGTTTTCCGCCCCGCCAGCTGGCGGGAAACTGACTTTGCCGGGCGGCGCATGCGCGGGTGCGTCAGCGGCCGCTCACGGCATCCCCGCGCATGCGCAGTGGAGGGGGTCTCTTCCGCCTCCGCCATAGTGGAGACCATGGTGAAGGCGGAAGAAAAAGAGTGCCCCCACGGCACAGGCCTGCCCGCGGATCGGTGGGCCCCGATCGCGGGCCAGGTCACTGTGGGGGCACCCCCCTGGGGCCAGATCGCTCCGCGCCCCCCCCCCCCAAGGACCCCGGAGCCCGCCCGCGCCGCCGTGTCCCGCCGTCCCAAAGGTGGTTCAATCCACGCCGGCCGGCGTGGGTTGACAGCGGCGGGACTTCAGCCCATCGCAGACCGGCGAATCAGCGAGGGATTCTCGCCGACCGGCGCGATTTCCGCCCCCGCCGAATATCTGGTGGCGGAGAATTTGCGACACGGCTGGGGCGGGATTCACGCCGGCCCCCGGCAATTCTCCGACCCGGTGGGGGGGTCGGAGAATCGCGCCCCTGATCTCAGCTAATCTGCATTCACTTTAATCTCATTATAAGATGAAAGTTAAATTCTGCGGCCTTTCAGTATTCTCCCACCGCCCTCAACGGGAAACCACCCGGACGTGAATCACTACAGGTACTTAAAAATTGGGACCAGGTGCCAGGGACTCTGAGGGGGATCAAGGAGGTGAGTATGCCTCTCCATTTACCTCTAGGGAACACAAGGGCACCACAGTGCTGACCAGATGACATTGGAGGGTCCTTCAAGGGAGCTGGGAGTTGGGGGGCTCGGGCTGGGCTGGAGGGGGCCAGGTTTGTAGTCTCCCCAGGATGGGGGTCTGTGAAGACTTGAAGCCTGCTTTATTTCATGTTTAACACTGCATAACAGGGCAAATCACAGGTGTGTCCTAAAACCCTCCCCCAGGACAGAGCCATTCTGCAGCTTGTTTCTTGGAGAAGCATTTCACTCCCCTTGAAGTTTCACTGGGCTCTGTGGTTTCAATGTTGCAGTATGCTGGTTTAGCTCAGTTGACTGGACAGTTGGTTGTGATACAGAGTGAGGCCAACAGCGTGGGCTCAGTTTCCGTCCCGGCTGAGGTTATTCAAGAAGGCCCCGCCTTCTCAACCTTGCCCCTCACCTGAGGTGATCCTCAGGTTAAATCAACACCAGTCAGCTCTCCCTCTCAAAGGGGAAAGCAGCCGATGGTCATCTGGGAGACTTTACTTTATATCTGCTTTTATACTTTTGTACTTGGTTGTTTACATTGAATTTCACACCCCTTTGATTTTTTATGAGCCTCTTGATTGACAGCTGAAGGCTATCTCAAAGGAAGGTTACATTTTGTTCATTTTTATAGCACTGCACGGTCCATTAACTCTCAAGTGCTTTTTAGAAAGAGCAGGTGTGCAGTCTGAGAGTTTTTGTTTAGACTGGGTCTTTTTCAACCTCTGATGCCTGAACAGCATGTCTGCACTGGAGGTACTTTTGCACCATAGAAGTAGCTGGTACCACTCAGACATTGTAGTGCAAGGGTCCCTCAGTGAAGACCCCTGTTGAATTCTCTGGATAGATGTGTTGACCATTCTGGGAGCTTGGAGGCCTTTGTAGCCTCTGGGTGGTCAGGACATCACTGGACAGTGTTCATGTTGCAACTGCTAAGGGCTGGGGCCTGAATGGGGCCCCCCGAGGAGAGGGGCCTGAAGGGAATGATCTGAAGGAGGGGTTCCTGAAGGGGGGAAACAAAATGGGGGTGTGGCTACCCCATAGAGGGGTGCCGTTCACTCTGGGGTGGGCCTGATGCCAGAGATTGGGGGATGGGCCTTGCCAGCGAGAAGTGATGGGGGTTTGAGGGTTATACTGAGATCGGGGCTACCTTTAAAAATGGCGCCCTGATCGCTGAGGATGCGGCCTTGCCAACCTCTTCAGATCCCATGGTGCAGATCACCCCTGGCTCCAAAAAACGTTTTAAATGTGTTTTTTTTGCGATCTGGATCGCACCGATCCACCCGGTGGAAATGACACCTCGTTTCCTGCCGGAGGCCATATAGAATTTGTGTTCGGTGAATTCTGCTCTCGTGCCAAATGTTTTGCTCACTTCATCCAAGTCATTAATGTCAATTTTAATTGGTTGAAGCCCAGGCATGGTCTCTGTGGAACCCCATTAGTTACAGTATACCCACTGGAAAATGACCCATTTTTCCCAACTCTGATTCCTGTTAGTTTACCAATCCTCCTGCCATGCTAATGTATTGCCCCTATCACCATGAGCTCTTACCTTGTGTAGTAACCTTTTATATGACACCTTATTGAACGGCTTTTGGAAATCCAAATGTGCTACATCTATTGGATCCCCTTTATCGAAAATAAAATATAGCTGTTGTAAGTGGAATTATCTGCTCTTTTTGGATCACAGATATTCTGTAGGTCTTGTTTTTTCAGGATTCCAATAATGCATGCACAAAGTCCCGTGAAGAAGTCATGCATATGCAGAAAGTCCATATGTGCACGATATTGGACACATAATCAAAGTCCCTTAGAAGCTGTCCATGAAGTGAAGCAGCCAGCCAAATAGAGGATGATTTAACCAAGCTCAGCTGAACATCTGTCAGCCTGGCTGGCTCATCCCAGCACTCCAGACATGCACTGCCGATTGGTTTATTATCACACAGCTTCGAGAGCAGTTGTGGAGAGATCTACGGCCCCAACCCTCACCCTCCTGGTAGAAGAGGAAAGTGCAATGCTGGAGAGGCACCCTGCAAAATATCATATATATTTTTTAGCAAAAGCAAATAATTACAATGCTTAATTTGATTAATTTGTCATATGATCATGTTCTTGAATTTCTCATTTTTGAATTTATTAATCTAATACCATGTTACATATTATTGTTAATCCTTTAAAAACAAGTAGAATTTCTGCAGCCAAATCAATGGCTAAAGATGGTTTAGTTGACTTAATTTATACTACGGACATACTGTCTTGTAACATTTATCATCAGATGTGTGCACAGGGTCAGTTTAAGATTTAATAGGATAAAAAGGAGGTATATGTTTAGCTCTTATGCCTTTAAGGTTCATTCTTTTGGAGGACATAAAAACAAACTGGATTCTGTTCTGCCCAAATTTACATTACAATTTGGGCATTTCAAAACCATATCACACACAGCATACAGACTGGTAAGAAAATAATTGAAACAATAAGCACTCAGCACTTGGAGATTTAAAGAAATGCAGATAGAGGCCATGTGTGTGTGTGTGTGTGTGAAGGAAGTGTGAGGGGAAAACTGACAAATTAGGACTTTTGAACCTGTGACTACAGTAAACAGTAGGAAGATTTCACTTTAGCTAGAAGTGACAGTAAGTGAAGAATGCATTTATTCCAGGATTGCAGATTGATATTATTTAAAACAAGATGATTAAAAAGTTTGCAGCCCGTATCTGGTCCTGGGGTTCTGCCACCATGGGTTTAATTCTTGTGAAAGAGTATGGGCTGACAACATGTTGGGATCCCTCCAGCTCTGTCACATTGCAGGTTATTGATGTGGAGGGGAAACAGTTTTAATTCAGGCTATTTCTCTTCCTTTAGAGGCTTGGCCTATTGTTACTATGGCCAGGGGGAGTTCATGAACCCTGGTGTCTGAATGAGAAAGAAATGGTACATTTACATAGGAACATTTTCAATGTAATTCCTGCTCCTTCGTTAAACACTGGCATTTCACTGTGGTTGGATCCTATAACATCCCACTGTTTGTGTACACTGCACTTCTCAATCTGGGATGCACTCTGCATTTAGACAGAGTAATTGTATTTAAGCAAATAACTTCTCAAATTAAAATGCTAACTAGGCAGATTATTTAGTAACATTATGGCATTATTTAGAATACGAATTACAGAAGGATAAATATAAATTTGACATTTTGTAATTTATTTTTGGTTTTGTATGTATAATATGTACCTTTATTTTCTACAATCGCAATGACTGCAGAGTGACATATTACTGGTTCAATAACGGTATATTGGTAGTCACTTAGTCGTACAGACTTGGGTATTGCTGAAAAAATAATATACTGAAATAGATACGGTCATACAGTTGGAACATATGTACATTAATTTTGTTGTGCGAATTAACATACTTTTTTCCATTAGCTAAGTATCTGCTTCCCATGATATTGAAGGTTAGCAGTAATTTAGCCAAGTTTTAATCCTTTGAGCAGTTTTGACTTTATATAAAGTAAAAAATATGTTGCATTTGTCATATTTTAATGGCTATTCCTTAATTAGCACATCCTTTCTGTTTTTTCTTGATTTCTACCCAAAACAGTTGAAGGGAGCAGGTTTTAACTGAAACACTGGCACACCTGATTCTGCAAACCCTGGGCAAGAGGCAGAAGCAGCAAAGAGCTGTGTATTATAATCCCACAGTGACATCACGCGCAAGTAATGTGACAATAGATTTCAGTTTGATTTATTTCATAATTATGTAGACCTTTTAAAAGGAGAGCTCCCTTAAAATCTGCTGAAATGGTATTGCTGTGTTAATCAACGTGAAGATAAAATAAAGCATTGTATGTACTTCTTTAGTTGACTAATTGTTGAAGCAAGGGTTTTCTAACAATGCCTTGTTCATGGTGATTTTGTTTTCCTCTCCCTTAGGTTAATTGGGATCTGTTTAAAGTCACGTATTTAGTTTTTTAATCATTTCCAAACCATTTGCTTCTCACTCTCAATTTACCTTCAAATGTAAAATAAAATGAATTGAACACATAAAAATAATTATGGAGCGTTTTTTTTACAACATGCTAAAATTGGAAATAGATGGTAAAATCATGTTTCAAATTGTTTTTAAAAGCCTGATATTCTCCAACACTGGAATGTGGTTGTTACTAAGCCTAACAATAATAAATAAAGTTGCTGATGCTCCCGTAGGTTTCTAATAATGTACAATACATTCTAAACACTTAATTTGGCTTCTAACTTTTCACTCCCCTTCAGTTCACAGAGACTGTTAGCATTTTGGTTAAAAAAACAGCATCAGCCTCAAACAATGCCCTTCCCCCAACTAAGCTAAGTGAACTAAGTTTGACCTGAATGGACAAGGACCTGCTGTTAACCTGTCACTGACGATGGAGTGATCTCAAGATGTTGGCTGAGGGCAACGTGTGGTGATGCCTGACCATTTTACTGGAGTGATGATAACCATCACTTAGGTTTTGTCATTGGCTGCATTTTTTTCACAAGAGTCTCCTCCAGGGAAGAAAACCCCTCTGGACTGTTTGTTAACCGGAAGATGAGGATATTCGGGCCCAACAGAGAAAAATAGGACGGATGACTCATATGCTTGTAACATTATTATAATAATCAAATTCAATGGGCACGATTTAATGGAAACATTTCGAAGTGTCATCCTGGGTGTGATTGGTGGGTTCGCGGCCCATATTCAATGGCACTTAGTGCAGGAAATAAGCCCCCCACGAGATTCTTGCCATTACTGGCTGTCTTGCAGTCTGATTTGCTGGACTGACGCCTCAGCGTCTCACCGCTAACAAGGGGGAGCTGATTTTAAACGCTCCCTCACCATCACTCCCAGTCAACACACAAGCATGGGAGTGGGCAGACCTGCTTTGGGGATGCCGACTTGGCCAGGCTTCTCGACGCTCTCGATGTGAGACTGGACAACCTGTTCGTCTGAGGGGGTCAGAGGGCCAGCAGCAGGGTCACCAATCCTGCCTGTGGTGCAGTGGCAGCGGTTGTCAGTGTGGGCTGCATGTCAAAAAGGACCACTGTTCAATGTCAGAAGAAGACCAATGACCTCCACCGAGCTGCAAGGGTATGTTGCCATCTCTCTCCTGGCATCAGTTTTGCCTGCCACCACTCAAATTCCCAACCCCCACACCCCACCTCCACAAATCACTGGCTGAAACCTCACGCCCTTACCACATCGAATCTTCGTGCTTGCTCCTGAGAACCCATGGGCACCCACCAGCACAACGTTTCATGTTCAGGTGCGGTGCCCACACATACCATCAGCTATATACCCCCCCCCCCCCCCCCCAATCCATAAAGCGTGCGGCTCACAATGCCCTTTCATTGTCATTGCAGGAGAAAATAGCCCATAATAAGCAGGAAAGGGCCAAGACAGGGGGCGGAGAACCAGATATTCGAGTCCTCACCCCCTATGAGAACCAGGTGCCCTGGAGATAGTGGGGTTGTCCAAGGAGAGAGCAAGGTTGGCCTGTGCCACAGAGGTGAGGATCCACTGCCACTTCAGCCAGAGGACCTGTCTCAAATGAGTTGTTCATGTCAGCCAAAATGATCCTTTCCTTTCACTGACCACTTGTCCATTGTCTCGCAGGACCTCCTTCTGATGGGGCAGGGCCATCCAGAGTCGTTACCCCCCTGCCACCCAAGAGACCACCTTGGAGGAAGTCTCCAAGGAGACCACCATCGACGCGACACAGCTATCATCCCCACCTTCCACCAGCGCAAAGACACACACCTCATTGAGTGACATAAATGGACAGGCATCTGGAGCAAAATCTGGTGAGTACCACATAGTTGCTGATGCACATCAGATGAACGTGCATCAGCACAGATGAACATTCAAAGGAGACCTGGGGCATACCTGCGATGGTGGACAATCTTGCAGCCTGGGCATCTTGATAAGCCTGGTCCAGCTCAAAGTTGATATGTCTGACGCCTGGGCATACAGGGCATCTGTGACCTTGTGAATGTATTTGTGGGCTGCGGCTTGTGAAATGCCGCACTTGCCCCCACTCGAGCACTGGAATGATCCGGTTGCATAAAGGTTCAGGGCTGCAGTGACCTTTACGGACTCCGGGATCAGGTGTCCTCCTCCTCCACGGGGTGCCAAATCCGTGACAACATGGCACAGGTGCCACACTAGCTCCTTGTGGAGACAGAGTCTCCTACAACACATGCTGTCCGTCGTCTCATTGAAAGGCCAATCACCGGCCTCCCCCCCAGGTTCCTCCTCGGTCTACTGGGCAGGAAGATTTTCAGGGTGAGCTGCACATGGGGTGCCGCCTCCAGCCTGCGTCGATGTTGCTGCCTTTTCCGGCGTCTAACCGCCTGGGCTGCCACCAGCACCGTGAGGGCAGCTTCTGCGGGACTGATAACACTAGCCATCTATTAAATCTGTAATGAATTGAAGGAGGAGAGACATCGGCAATCAGTTTGTGCTTCCACCTTGAGACCCTCAAAACCCCAAGCCTCCCCCTTCCTTCCTTCTCTCGGGTGCCATCCAGCAAGCCAGTCGTGCTGGAAAACCTCGCTCAGCACACTCACCCCCGGCCACAGCAGGAGCTCCTAGATCCCAGACCTTGCCGGGAACATTAGGGAGACCATGCTCAGGTGCCCTCCCCTGATCCACACACTCACCCTTTGGTCACGAGGATATCCCCAGTGCTGAAGTCCAGCTCTTGAGTGTTTGATTGTTGGTTGCTGCACCTATAGTGCTGATGCTTCCAGAGTTCATACATGTTCAGGCATCAATGTTTGATTGAAAGGCAATACGCTGATCACCCTCTGAGCCCACGAGAAGCCACTTGAGAATATTTTGTTACTAAACGGAACAGTACCTTTATGACTTCTGGTGGCCGCCATGGAGTGAGTGGTCGCACAAAGGCGGCTCCTGCTTGACGGTGTTGGTTTTGGCACCTTTTAACCAATTTTGGGGGAATTTCAGCAGAAATGTTGGACGGGATTCTCTGATCCTGAGGCTAAGTGTTGACCCCATCGTAAAGGCCCCAAGGATCAGCGGTCCTGCGCCCTACAGGAGGCCAGCACGGCACTAGAACGACTCACGCAGCTCCAGCTGCTGATACTGGCGTCAAACGGGCGCCGCGGGTCTGCGCTTGCGTATTGCGGCCAGCCCGAATTCGCGCATGCGCGCCACGACCTCGCACATGCACGCTAGTTTCCTTCTCCGCGCTGGCCCCAACACAACATGGCATAGAGTTACTGGGTCCCGGAGCGGAGTAAGAGGCCCACACCAGGAGAAGCCAGCCCGCTGATCGGTAGGCCCCAATCGCGGGCCAGGCCACGGTGGAGGCCCCTCCTGGGTTGGACCCCCCCTCCCCCCCACCAGGCTGCCCGCCGCAGGATTAACGCCAAGGTCCTGCCGGGTAGGACCACATGTGAATGGCGCCGGTGGGACTCAGCCTATCTCAGCGGCCACTCGGCCCATCCCACGTGGAGAATCGCCGGGCGGGCCACTCGACTGGCGCCGAGCAGGGGCCGGCGCCCATTCTCCGGTGACCGGAGAATCGGCAGATCGGCATCGGAGCAGCGTCGCATGAGTCGCGCTCCCCCCCCCGCTGAATCTCCGACCCCACCTGGGGTCAGAGAATCCCGCCTGTTGTGCTGAGAGTGGAGGGAGATAAGTTCTCTCCTAGATGGGCATGCCTGCACGTTACCAAATTGGACCAAAGACAGTGAGAGCCCTGGGTAAAGAGTTGGAGGAGACTAGTGGCACAGCATCAATTATACAAATGGCGGATGGGGAAGGGTTGCCATTGACTGAAAAGCTGCAAATGGGGCAATTGGTGAGCTTCATATGGGCGGTACAGTAACACAGAATTTACCTGAAAAAAAGGTACCTTTATACGCAGAGATGAAAACCAACTACTAAATAGTCCATAAAAGGCAGAACGGTAGAATAGTGGTTAGCACAGTCACTTCACAGATCCAGGGTCCCAGGTTCAATTCCGGCTTGGGTCACTGTCTCTGCGGAGTCTGCACATCCTCCCCGTGTGTGCGTGGGTTTCCTCCGGATGCTCCGGTTTCCTCCCACAATCCAAAGATGTGCGGGTTAGGTGGATGGGCCATGATAAATTGCCCTTTGTGTCCAAAAATGTTAGCTGGGGTTACTGGGTTACGGGGATAGGATGGAGGTGTTGGTTTGAGTAGGGTGCTCTTTCCAAGGGCTGGTGCAGACTCGATGGGCCGAACTGCCTCCTTCTGCACTGTAAATTCTATGATTGCAGCCACTCCTGGTCCGGTGCCTCCTCGTCCTCATCCTCCTCGTTCTTATCCTCCTCCTCAGAGGTGGCCACATTTTCCTCCCCCTCCATCACCAGCACATTGAGTTGAGATTGATGAGAAAACTTCCCTGGCAGAATGGAGGAGATCATTCATCTTCTTCCTGCACTGGACGTCTGTCCTCTTCTGTTGGGCATTGGTACTGACTATGGCTGCCGCCACCTCCCATGCTATCTTCATCACCTTACTGGCTAGTTTTCTTTCTGTGCGAAGGTACAGCATATCATATCGGGCCTCTCCAGCTTCGCGCAATCTCTCCAAGGAAACTGGGTGGCAGATTTCCTGGTAGCCATCACTTCCTAGCCACCTGTGAAGTGTGGCTGCTGTGCACTGAGGCAGCATTTATACATGGGGCACTGACGATTACAACACTGAGGTGATAGCGGGTTCGGCGAATCAGAGATAGACCTGCAAGTGATACAG
The DNA here is from genome assembly GCF_047496885.1 of Scyliorhinus torazame. Lineage (NCBI taxonomy): Eukaryota > Metazoa > Chordata > Chondrichthyes > Carcharhiniformes > Scyliorhinidae > Scyliorhinus > Scyliorhinus torazame. The sequence goes on from NC_092712.1 coordinate 217,566,424, forward strand.
TGTGGAACTTGTGCAGAAATGTTGTGGCACTAAGTACCGCACTATATGGTGTTAAAGCCACCATTGCAGTCATAGAATTTACAGTGCAGAAGGACACCATTCTTGGAAAGAGTACCCTACTTAAGCCCACACATCCACCCTATCCCTGTAACCCAGTAACCCCACCTAACCTTTTGGACACGAAGGGGCAATTTAGCAACCCACCAATCCACCTAACTTGCACATCTTTGGACTGTGGGAGGAAACCGGAGCACCCGGATGTGGACCGCTGCGTCCTACGTCTTACCTCCCACAATACTCAGACACAGTGTCCAACCATTATGGTCTGACTGCGATGCCAGGCAATAGTCGGTCAGTCACAGTCACCTGAGGCCGGAATGGAACCCGGGACCCTGGAGCTGTGAGGCAGCAGTCACTGTGCCACCGTGCCGCCCCAGAACAGGCAGCGGCCTCGATGCCACTTTTTCCGCTCGAATTAAGCCTTTGCCGATATTGGGGAAAATCCCGGTCAGTAGGTCAAGTTCAACACGTACACATCAACATCCAGCTGTACTGTTCCACCATCTTTCTAGATTCCTTCATTGTCTCTCTCGTGTTAGATTGCTTGTCTGAAATTCAGTCTGAGTGATACCGGCTCTAAACCAGTGCATCATTGGAAAGACAAAAGACATTGGGTGGAATTTTCCATTTTGTAGACTACGCGATTTAATGGCTGCGTTGCACTTAAGTGAAATGGCAATGAGGCCGATAAATTGCAGGAGAGGCCAAAATAAGAACCGTGCCGGGCATCGATCTGTTTGCGATCTAACCAGCCCATTCGCGTTGACAAAATCAGGATCCTGCTGTAGTGTGGCGAGAAACCAATAATCACCACTTAAGCCCAACCACCATGCAATTAACGGGAGCAACCCCCATCTAATGGCCTCCCATGATCTAATATCTTCTCAGCAAGTGGTCACGTGGGCACCGATTAGTACTCCTTTTTAAAAATGTGAAGCCGGCGAAAGGGCTGCTGTGGGCACCCGAAGAGGTGAGTAGCCATCTTCGCTCCTGGGCAATGAGCCCGGGGCACTAAGGTTTCTGTCCCGTGCCCGGAGCGGGGTGGGGGAGCCACCAGGGGGCCAGCCTCAGTAGGGGTGAGCTGCCTTCGGCGGTGGGGGGTGCGGAGCAGTAGGGGGTGGCTACCCATAGTCTGGGAGGGGAGGGGGGGTTCAGCGCCCGCGGGTCTGCCATGCCAACCCCTGGACCGTGTGTTCATGTTCCGGGACCAACCCGAACCCCCTTGCCCCATCGACCACCCATAACTCCCACTGACAGGGGAGACTTATGGCCACACAGCTGAAGGTTTTTGCAAATTTGGAATTGGCAATCGTGGTTAAGTGAGTACTTCACACATCCAAAGTGGATCCCTGTGGATAGGAGTGGCATGTACCATGTGGGGGTTATTCCCTGGCATCGCAGTCAGACCGTGATGGCTGGACACTGTGCCTGAGTATTGTGAGAGGTAAGACGTAAGACGCAGTGGTCAGCATCCGAACACCCAGGGGCTGGGCCCCAGCACCGCAGACATTTCCATGACCAGAGTGTGGGCGTGTGCACTGGGGAGGGGACCAGCACTCAGTCCAGGGGTGCCCTCTGCGGCTGGTGGTGCGTGGGCAGGGCGTGCCAGGTGGAGGTGAGAGGGAGCAATGGGGGGACCGGAGGGACCCAGGATGGAAGACACCGCTGGTTGTCCATCCCACACCCTCTCCCAATTCCTTACAGATATTAAAAGGTATGGACGATATCTTGGGCTCCCCTGAAACTACCCTAGTGGTGCTGTTGGTAGGCCAGGCGGCCAAATGGCAAAAAAGGATGTGGCAGCAGTGTCAACAGAGGCTCGAGGCGGCGGTCCATGTGCAGGGCCCTGCCCCACACCCTGCAGACCCTGGCGCCCAACAGGCCAGGGAGGGACCCAGAGGGGGAGGCCCACAATGGACCATGGTGTACAGGCGTTGCTGGTCTTTCAAACAAATTACGGACAGCGTGTGCCACAGGAGGTTCCGTTCCGCCACATCAAGAGGACAGTGCGGCACCTGTGCCATGTTCTCACTGACTTGGCACCACGTGGAGGAGGATGATACCCACTCCTGGTAACCCTGAAGGTCACCCCAGCCCTGAACCTCTCATCCTCAGGATCATTCCAGGGCTCGAGGGGGGACTCGTGCGGCATCTCACAAGCTACAGCTCACAATTGCATCCATGAACTCACGAATGCCCTATTTGTCAGGGCAGCGGACGATATAAACATTGACATGGACTAAGCCCAACAAGATGCCCGGCAGCAGGATTCTCTGCCATCGATGGGATGACCCAGGTCCTGAGGCTAGTAGATGGCATGCATGTTCCTTGCGCTCACCGAGCCGTCTGGGAGTGCCCCACATCAACAGGACGTGTTCCACTCCCTGAACATCCAACTCGCGTGCGACCACCACATGAAGACGTCCCAGGGAGTGTGCACGACAGCTACATCCTGGGGCAGTCGGATGTTCCCAGCCTCTCGAGGACCACCCCAGGACAGCCTATTGGCTTTTGGGGATAAGGGGTACCCAGTGAGGACCTGGCTATTGACACCGGGGACGGATATGGAAACCCGATAACCCGATACAATGAGGCCCATGCGGCCTCGCGGTGTGTCACTGAGCGGTGCATTGGACTCCTAAAGATGCGGTTCCGTTACCTCGACCGCTCTGGTGCTGCACTGCAGTACACCCCCAGAGGGTCGCCCGCTTTGCGGTTGTTTGCTGTGTCCTCCATAACCTGGCACAGCAGCGGGGCAAAACCCAGGACACGTGCGTCAAGCCTGCTGACCCCCGGGTCAAGCCCCGGTATGTCCTCTCCTGTCCTAACCCCCCCACCCCGGAATACGTGGAGGTGCACCGCAAGAACTGCACTCACTTCCGAGCTCACCTCAGTGGTGTGCTCGCCAGGTGCACGCCATTTGAAACCAGTCTGACACCCTGTCGCTGTGGATGGATGTTTTGATGGAGATCATGATTCCGAGGTAGGGGCCTGATAATGAGATACAAATGTATTCTCCTGAAATACAGCCAACCACAGACAGAGGTAGGGAACGATCACGGCAAGCTTTCACGCTAATGTAAAACGTGACTCTTCACTTCTCATGATATCTTCCGCTTCCATCACCAAACCCACCTGACGCTAAGAGGAGCGGAAAATCCCAGCCACTGTCTTTGGAAGACGATGCTGAGGGACAGGTATGTCAATGAGAAACAGCTGGGGGCATTGGTGTGAGGACAGGAAAAGGAGGCATTTCTGGTAATGCTCAGGTTACAATTGAATCAGTAACAATTGAACAAAGAGAGGGCACTCGGAGCTGGACAATTGGAGAAGGATGCTGTGGTCAAAAAAGTAGATGTGAGGGCAGCACGGTGGCGTAGTGGATAGCACTGGGACTACGGCGCTGAGGATCCGGGTTCGGCTCCTGGCCCTGGGTCACTGTCCGAGTGGAGTTTGCGTATTCTCCCCGTGTCTGCGTGGGTTTCACCCCCACAACCCAAAAGATGGGTGCCGAGGGTGTTTCACTGCACCTTCAATGCCAGTAGAACATGCGGATACCAAGCTTTGGTTCTGATGAAATTAGGCCGTATAAGGCCTGTACAATGGAGACTCGTGGACGGAGATTAATACGTACAACGACCGTATTAATGGATTCTCCATTCTGTTGAGGTCCTGCATGCGGTGATACAGTGTGTTAGGTTCTCTTTGTACAAATGAACTGTTGTAGCTTTGTATTTGTACCGGTATTCTGTAGCGAAAAAGTACTTGTGTGTGTATGGCATGGTGCCTTTTCCTTGTTGATTAATGGTAAGTGTGATTTCATAGCATTTCATAGAATTTACAGTGCAGAAGGAGGCCATTCGGCCCATCGAGTCTGCACCGGCCATTACAAAGAGCACCCTACTCAAGCCTACTTATCTACCCGATCCTGGTAACCCCATTCTCACCTCTCTTTCACCCTTCCCTTGTGACCTCCCCCAATGACCGGGAGTGCTCTGGAGGTCCTCGGCAATGCCCACCTTAGGCTGGGACATGCCCCACAGCATCTCATCAAGGTCTGCCTCGTACTGGGTAATGTCCCCCAGTGACTGGGACATGCTGTTCAGGCACTCAACCATCACCAACTAAGCCACGCACTGGACAACTCTACTCATGGTGCACCAGGATCTCCTCTGCGGTCACCACCCCAGCAGAGTTGGCCTCGGTGTCATGCATTGCCTGCGCTATCTTCTGCACCCGTAGCTTCTGGGACTCATCCAATCGGCTATGGACCTGCTGGAGGGTCGCTGACATCCCCCTCACTACCCTGGATGGTCCAGCACCGTCAGAAAAGGATCCTGCGGGAGAATGGACATGTGGTCAGTGGGAGGGATGGATCATTCTGTATGGCATTAACAGCTCACGTGTGACAGTTCATCTGGGTGGGGGCCGGTGGACCCTCACCACTGTGCCATACGCCGACCTCTATGTTGGTGATAGATCTGTCTTCGGCCACCCCGCAATCCCCAGGGCCCATTCCTTGTAGCGCATGAGATTTCTGATGTCCGGCACCCCGCCACCCGTCTGGGTCCTCTCCCATCTGTTGTGTGCCAACGTCTCCTGCGGAGACAGAGAGGGGGGCCGTCATGACGGGTTGGGGGGGCTCAGGGAGGTGGATTTCGGTGGGGGAGGTTGGGGAGATGGGCCGTATGGGAGGGGATGGGGAGTACGAGGGTGATAGGGAGTTGGGGGGAAGGGGGACAAAAGAGGGGGTGTCAGCGGCACTGCTGGACATGGATGGGCCGGGGCACGGAATGTGCTGGGCGGGGACGTGCCAGGGGCATTCTTGTAGGGGTGGGGAGCAGGGGGGAGCGCAGTCGGGGATCCAGTGCCAACCCACTTGTGCAGATCGGTGGAGGTTGTTCATCTTCTTAAGGCACCGGTCATCCTGACCACGCTCCCTGAACTGACGGCCGCTGCCACGTCCTCCCAGGCAGCACTGGCTGCCCTATGGCTGACCCACAAAACCCTTGGGGGAACAGGGCATCCGTCTGGCCTCAACCGTGTCCAATAATCTGCCCAGGTTGGCATCCCCAAATCGTGGAGCAGTTCAGAGGCATGGCTGCAAGCGGAGTGGGGTTAGCTGTGCGGGAATGGTTTAAGTGCTACTCTCTCTTGTTAGCGGGGGGCTGACGAGCGCGGTCCCATCGAATCAGCCGGCGAGACCATCACTTGCGGCGTGAAGCCCATGGGGCCTCGTTAAGTGGACCAATTAATATTTTATAGTGGTGATGGCCTCGCTGGGCCAAGCATCAGGAACCCGTGGCAAAGGGGCAGCACTGGGACTGCGGCGCTGAGGACCCGAGTTCGAATCCCGGCCCTGGGTCACTGTCCGTGTGGAGTTTGCACATTCTCCCCATGTGTGCGTGGGTTTCACCCCCACAACCCAAAGATGTGCTGGTTAGGTGCGTTGGCCGTGCTAAATTGCCCCTTAATTGGAAAAAAAATAATTGGCTACTCTAAATTTGGAAAGAAAAAAAAAGGAACCCGCGGCAGTTGTCTTAGAAACTTTTCCATTAAATCACGCCCTAAATGTGGTGGCAGGTGGGGTTTTCGCCGAGTTTCCGCTGATCGGTGGAGAGGGCGCTCACTCTTGATCTTCCGCTTGAAGACTGATGAATTACGCATTGGTGAGCTGCTAGCTGAACCATCTGGTGGGGCAGGTAACGATTCGTCTGCCCACGATTAGCTCATGGGGTCAAAGTTCCTGGTGCCATGTTTAAGCAGTGCCTAAACACACATTCACTCACTGCAGGCCAGCTGTTTGTTTTGGCCGGACAACATGTCCTCTAGGCGAAGCAAGTGACCTGCACCTCAATTCAGCTATGACTCCCTGGTGACTCCTCCTCCAGGCCATACGTGAATAGAGAGATATCCTCTTCCCAAGGGATGGAAGCAGGAGAGCAACTAGCCAGACTTCACCGGCCTGGAAGGATGTCGCCATGCAATGCAGGAAGAGGATTAATGATCTCATCTGCTCTACCAGAGTAAGTCAACCTTCTAGCCACCCGAGACTCACATTCTCATAAGAGCATTAGGCACTCTGGCTACAGTACACACAGATCTGACATACTATTTGCAGAAGAGACATCTGCACTGAATGTCTCATACACACTTTAACATCACCAGTATCTCAGGTATCATCCAGCACAAAGCACATCCCCGGCCCTGACTGGGGAGGCACAGTACATAATGCACACTTCCCAATTTCTCTTCCATACATTCTCATCACATTCCATTCCAAATGTCTTCATGCAGGCAAAGCTAGCTCACAAGAGGGAGAAATCCCAGACCAATGGGGGAATCCCCGAAATACATTTGCGAAGGAGGCAGCCAAGTTGGCTGGGGAGAACAGGGATTGCTCAAAACAGTACAGATGAACCCTCCATTTGCCGAACACATCATGACCTTCGAACTGAGCTAAATATAATGTTGGATTCGGTCTACTCAAGAACTGATTCTATCTTCTCTCTCTTCCAATCACCAGAAGGAGCAGGCCGAGACACACCTCCAGCCAACCCCTCAGTGCCAGCCCCTAGCCCACCTCATATGATGATACTGAGGACCCACTCGATGTGGAGCCATCACTGTTTTCACCAGCTACCTCCACCAGTGCAGAGACACATGGCTCAATGGGTCCCAGATCTAGATTAGGCTCGGGGTCACTATCTGGAGAACACCTCACAAACACATCTCCCCAGCAACTGGCAGGCAGTGACAGCCCATGTCTCTGACACTTGGACGTCTGCTGGAGAACATGCCTTTGTTGGGTCCAAGTCAGATGATGAGCCTTTGCAATTGGCCATTGCACACATGTTGGAGATGCAGAGACAGGCTTGGGAATATCATGAATAATGTCCGCGGTAGTCATCAGACTGGAATGAAGGATGGAGGAGTCTATCAGTGTTCTCTCCGATGTTGTGGCTCTGGCATGCCTTGGGGTCTCCATGGGAAAGGTGGTGGCTGCGTTGGAGACCACGGTCCAACAGTTTCTGCAAGACTGCGGATGGGTGTCCGCAGTGGTTATCACTGCTGCCTCACAGCTCCAGGGACCCGGGTTCAATTCCAGCCTCGGGTGACTGGCTGTGTGCACCTTCTTCCCGTGTCTGCGTGGGTTTCCTCCTGGAGCTCCGGTTTCCTCCCACAGTCCAAAAGATGTGCAGGTTAGGTGGATTGGTGGGTTGCTAAATTGCCCCTTAGTGGCCAAAAGTTTAAGTGGAGTTACTGGGTTATGCGGATAGGGTGGAGGCATGGGCTTAAGTAGGGTGCTCTTTCCAAGGGCTGGTGCAGACTCGATGGGCCAAACGGTCTCCTTCTGCACTGTAAATTCTGTGATTCTATGATTTGCACACAGACCTGCACTCCATCGCTCTATGCATAGATAGGACCCATCTGTGGCTGGGCAAGAAGGGGATAAAGTTAAGAAATTATGATTGGACACTGGTGTCACGGATGTTCATTTACTGTGTATATAATACAGCTTTGTAAATACAATTTGACTTTATGGCCCAATGCCTCAGAATGTTCTATCCTCTTGCTTGTGTTTCTGTGTGCTGCCCTATTTCAAGGGTGACCTCAGCTCCCACTCTTCCATCATGCCCCTCAGACTCATGTTGTGTTTAGCAAAGTCTTGTTAGTCACTCGCATCTTGTGGCAGCTGAGAGAGATGTGTCGAGCCAGAGCCTGAAAGTACATGCAGGTACAGAAATGCTCCTTTAAGTCTTGCAGCACATGGTTGAGTTGTGTGTGCTCCTGTGTCTTAGAGGCTGACCTCTGATGTTGTACCATCAGCACTGAACTGTGTCCCTTGTGAGTGTGAATGTACACATCCTGAAAGCATTATGTGCACTGTACCAAGTCCAATTCTAGGTAGCTGCTGAAAGTGTCACATGCGTGGCCAAGACTACACAATGTACAGTTGACAAAGGGTGCGCACTGGCGTGCTGCCTTTCACACCGCACAGACACCACGTGCAGCATTGGGTGCCGACCTTTCCAACACTGATCCCTTCATTATGTTTGAGGGTTACAGTCACGGGCTGAATGATAAGCTTTCTGGAGATGTTAATCTTATGAAAGGACTTCCTGGTCTCTTCCAAGGCTCTAATGGGCAGGAGAAATGTGCACGTCACCATGTGTGGACCTTACTCCCCCAGATCGTAGTGGCAATCAGCACGGCATGGACACGTCTTCCGGGTCCCGCCACTGCAATGGCATCCTCACATGGGAAGTCTACATATTGGCCCTCTTCAGTTTTTGGCCCTCCAAGTCATCTGAGGAAATCTCTGCCCCTTCCATGTCTCCCCCGGGAAAGGGATCTCCTCTTTGACTTATTCAACTCCTAATTGACCGCAAATCCTCTCCATCACAAAGAACATTCTTTCCACATGTGTATACATGTGTAGCCTCTTAGCTGTTGAAACATTCACCTATGTTTTTATTACCTCCACATTCAACAATTCAAATTTCTGTTCGGACCAGTATTCTTAATTCCCCGTCGTTACTGTCTTCTCGTTCTGTTGGCTGGCCTCTAAGCCGTCACCTTCATAAACTTCAAATCATCCAAAATTTTGGGGCCGAATTCTCCATTTCATAATGCCGGAAGCATGAACAGGCGAAGAATCGAATAAAATTTAAATATTGAGGCTTGCTGGGGGATGGCTGTCCGGGCCGGGGGCAGTAGCAAGGAGGGACTTGGTGCCAAGTCCATTGAGTCGGAGTGTCCCGCTCAGGATCGGGGTGGACTGGCTCAGAACGCCATTGCTACAGTCTATCTTTTAAACCTATCCATGTGGTGCTCCTTACAGGCTCCTGACTATTCACTATGCTGGGTGCTGTCTGTGTCCTTTAAATGCTCAGAGAGCCTCTGGTCATCCAGGAGCCCAGCCAAGCTGCCCATCTGGACACTCTCGTACCCCAGCCGTTTCATCAAAGGGAAGGGTGTGGCCAAGCTCAATCAGGGGCCCACCAGGTGTTGGCACTCCACAGAAGCACTGCCCACTGCAGAGGAAGCAGGGGAACAGCAGAGCTCACCTTAACCAGAGGTCACCTGCACCATGGCCTTTGGAGCCCTCCCTGCTTAGCTCCCCCTCTCAGGGCAGAGGCCTCATCAGTGACCCCCCCCCCACCCCTCCAGATCACCAGTTGTCTTCGCCTGCTGAGAATGGCAGTGCTGACTGCCTCTGCCACCACCCCCAGGTGGTGTTCAGAGGGCAGGTGTGAGTCACTCTGGGTAAGGGGATGCCCAACCTCTCCTCACTGATATGGACCTCAGACTCCCGACGTCAGGGAGCAGGTCTTCTATGAGCCATCTCTGTGGTTGTAGTGAGTGTGCGGTAAGTGGAGCGCTTAAAAACAGCTCCAGCTGCCAGGCTCTATTGCACAGCTAGCCCATTTACACATCCTGACTCGCTTACCAATTAGCGCCCCAAACGGGAATGCGAATCGCATGCAATTCTGTCCCGATGGCAACACTTAGGGTGGGATTCCCCATTTGGCTGATGCCAAATTGTGAAACATGATTGGGCGGAGAATAGGTTCCAATGTGGCGATGTGCTGAGCGGATGCACATCAGGTGGCTCTCCTCCAGTTGGACCCAACATCGCGAATTTCTTTGGGTTTTGGCCCAAAAAGCCACCTAAAACTCCCCCAAGACGAGGGGGAAGGAAGATGCCAACAAACAGCAGTTCGAAGGGACGACGAGCAGGCAGAGGCAGAAGCGGAGGAAAGGGGCACTGACCAGTGGCCCCATGAGGCAAGGCGGAGGCCCAGACGAACCAGGAGAGGGGAAGATCGGCGACCCGATCGGCAGAGCAGGAGCGGACAACGACATCCCCACTCCCCACACAGGGGGACGAGTGGAGGAGCGTTTAAAAAAAAGAACTGACCGCTATGAAGGAAGCAATCAAAATGGAGTTCCAGGTGTCATGATATCCACATTAACATTTCATGGTGCAATCACACACACACACTGATGGACAGGTAGATGGACCAACCAACACAACATCGCAGCCAATCACCAGGGAGAGCACACGCACTATAAAACAGGATACACCACAGTTCCCGTTCATTCTACCAGGAGATAGGTCAGAGCACAAAGCTCACAGCGTGCCACTCGGACATAGACCATGTGCTGAGTGCCTCACTAAGATAGTGCTAGGGCTGGGTCCACAGGTTAGCTGGTGAAGTACGAACCACAGCCAGAAGTTAATAGTTATTATTGTACAGAATAATAAAACAGAGTTTTACCATCTACAACCATGTTGGTTCGTTTGTGTATCGGAACACCCAACATGACACCAGGTGGTGGTGAAGGAGGTGGTGACGGAGCGATAGCCGCATTTTAGCACACGATAGTCAGGCTGCGTCAGAAGATGGAGGCCCAGGAGAAGATGATCCTGTACCTAGAGAAGATGACAACAGACCAGAGTGACAGGATCGTGGCTCTTGAGGCCGAGGTGAAGAGGTTGGTGGCGGCCCAGGGGAGCTTAAAGGGGAAGGTCGAGGACCAGGAGAAGAGGTCCAGGCGGCAAAATGTCCGAAGGGGATTGAGGGAAGGGACCCAACGGGTTACATTGCCCAAATGTTTGACAACTTAGTTGAGAGGGAAAGCTTGCCAAACCTCCCCGACCGACTGGCACAGCAGCACAGTGGTTAGCACTATGGCTTCACAGCACCAGAATCCCAGGTTCGTTTCCCGGCTTGGGTCACTGTCTGCACGTTCTCCCCGTGTCTGCGTGGGTTTCTTCCGGGTGCTCCAGTTTCCTCCCACAAGTCCCGAAAGACGTGCTTTTGGATAATTTGGACATTCTGAATTCTCCCTCCGTGTACCCGAACAGGTGCCAGAATCTGGCGACAAGGGGCTTTTCACAGTAACTTAATTGCAGTGTTAATGTAAGCCTATTTGTAACAATAAAGATTATTATTATTATTTAAAACTTTCGGCGCGCTGCTCCTTCCTCAGATTCACCCGAGGAAGAAGCTCCGAAAGCTAGTGACATCGAAACAAACCTGTTGGACTTTAACCTGGTGTTGTAAGACTTCGTACTGTGCTCACCCCAGTCCAACGCCGGCATCTCCACATCATATTTAAAACTTGACAGAGCACACAGGTTGCTCCGGCCCAAACCCGAAACTGTGGAGCAGCCTAGAGTGATAATTGCAAAACTGCACCGACTCCAGGACCGGGAAAATATTCCGGAGGTGGGCCCAACAGACAAAGTCGTTCTCGTCGAAAGGGCACTGAATCAGGGTCTATCAAGGCTTTGGGGCGGATCTGCCAAAAAAGAGGGCCGAATTTACAGAACTTAGCGCTCCACATGGAGGCTGGACACGGACCTCCTGGCCGATAAGGCCTTCTGCCTGAAAACATCGCGGGCCATAGGCGTTAGTAACAATCAAAACGGGGAGGTCTCACCCTCCACGTTCTGGGAGGCTCTGAAGGCCATCATCAGAGGAGAGGTCGTAGCTTACAAGGCATGCAGAGATGGGGAAGAGAGGGCGGCCAGGAAGCAGCTGGTCAACTCCATCTTGGAGATCGACAGAAAGTACACCGAGGTCCCGACCTTAGAGCTGCTGGTGGAGAGGAAATGGACTTTAACCTGCTATCCACCAGGAAACAGTGCACCAACTCCACCAGACACTGGGAACCTTCTATGAACCTACTGGCTCACCAGCTGAGAAAGCAGGCAGCCACGAGGGCAATAGCACAAGTAAAGAATAGCAGAAGCAGACAGGTAGCAGCACCAAAAGAGGTCAACCAAGCATTCGAGACCTTCTATCGAGGGTTGTAGACCTCCGAGCCCCCCAACGGGGACACGGGGATGAAACAGTTCCTCGACGGTCTGGAACTACTAGTTGTGGAGGAAGACGGGGAGGCGGGGAGGGGCGGGGGGTGGGGGGGTGGAAGCACTAATAGATTTGGGAGAAATCATGGATAGCATCAGCTCTATGCAGGCGGGGAAGGCGTCGCGACCCCATGGGTTCCCAGCCCTGGCCCCACACCTAAGGGACATGTTCGCAGACTCACTGGCAAGGGGCACTTTGCCTCCTATGCTGGCGCACAGATTATATAGACCCATTTCGCTGCTAAATGTAGACGCGAAACTACTCGCAAAGATCTTGGCCAAAAGGCTGGAAAGCTGAGTACCAAGAGAGCACCAGAGGTGATCGTCTCCCTGGACGCAGAAAAGGCCTTCGACAGAGTCAAATGGAACTACCTCCTCGAGGTACTGGAACGATTTGGGCTAGGAGCGGGATTCACCGCCTGGGTGAGACTCCTATACAACGCTCCAAAGCGTTTGAACCAACACCACCAGCTCTGAATACTTCCAACTGCACAGAGGCACAAGACAAGGATGCCCGTTGTCCCCGCTCTCGTTCGCGGCAGCAATTGAACCCCTGGCGATAGCCCTGCGGGACGCGGAAAGCTGGAAGGGCAGACAGAGAGCATAGAGTCTCACTCAATGCGGATGATCTGCTCCTGTATGTCTCAAAGTCACAGAAAGGACTGAAGGCAATCATGCAGATCCTGAAAGAGTTCGGAACCTTCTCGGGTTACAAACTCAACCTGGGCAAAAGTGTGGCATTCCCAGTGAACCCATACTACGGAGAGGCAGAGCTGGTGAGGCTCCTGTTTAAAATAGCCCAAAACAGATTCTGATACCTGGTGATCCAAATAGCCAGAGACTGGACACAGATCCACAAGTGGAACCCGACTAGCCTGTGGAGACAGTTAAAAAGGACCTACGGACGTGGGGCGCACTCCCACTCTCCCTTGCAAGGAGAGTGCAGACGATCAAGATGAATGTGCTTCCAAGGTTCCCCTTCCTGTTTAGATCCATACTGATCTTCATCCCCAAGGCCTTAAGAGTGAGGGTTTGGGTACACAAACCCAATTCAGAGTGAGTGCAGATGGAGGCGGCCTCCTGCAAGGGGGCGACCCTCCGGACCTTGGCTACAGTAGCACTACCATCTCCCTCAGCAAAATACACATCAAGCCCAGTGGTAGCGGCGGTTACACTGAAAACGTGGGCCCAATTAAGACAGCACTTCGGACTGACTAGGAGTCCCCCATGGCCCCCATTTGCGGCAACCATAGATTCCACCCAGCTATGCTAGACACCACTCTTAAAAAATGGATACGGGACAGAGGCACACTGCCAGTTAGGGACTTTTACGTCGGGCACAGACTGGCGACACTGGATGAACTGACGGAGGAATGGGAACTGCCGACAGGGCAGGAAATGAGACACCTCGGCAAAGACTCTGTAGGGTACCCCTGGGCCCCGGAGTCCACACTCTTCGAGGACCTGATAAATGCAGACAGTAAAGATGGGGGAATTCTGTGGGAAAATGTATGGACAGCTACTGGACAGAGCCCGAACACCACTGGGCAAGACCAGATGGAAATGGGAGGATGAACTAGGGACAGAAGTGGGGTGGGGACTCTGAAACGAAGCACTGAGCAGGGCCAACACTACCTCCTCCTGCACAAGGCTCAGCCTCATGCAGCTCAAAGTGGTGCACAGAGCACACCTAACCAGAACCCGAATGAGCAGGTTCTTCCCGGAGGTGGAGGATAAACGTGAATGGTGCCAGGGGGGCCAACCACACCCACATGTTTTGGGCTTCTCCCAAACTTGCAGTGTCCTGGACAGCCTTCTCCGAGGCAATGTCGAAGGTTGTCGAGTGAGGGTGAAGCCATGCCCAAACATGGCAATCTTTGGGGTATTGGAGCAGCCAGAGCTACACATGGGGAAGGGGGCCAACGCCCGAGCTTTCGCTTCTCTAATGGCACGCCGAAGAATCCTGCTCGGCTGGCGATCGGCAGCACCACCCAAAGCTGCGGACTGGCTTGCTGACCTTTTGGAATTTCTCCACCTGGAGAAGATTAAATATGCTATCCGAGAGTCGGACGAAGTCTTCCTAAATGCATGGGGGCAGTTCATCGACCTGTTCCAGAACTTTTTCGAGGCCAGCAACAATGAATAGATCGTGAAACAGGAAAGTTAGAGAGAAAAGACAGAGGAAAAAGAAAAGAAAGACAAGGAGGAAACATAGGAACTTGCAACCCGGGTTGGGGGGGGGAAGAAGAGAACAGGCTGGAGAGGCATAAAAGAGACAACGCGGGAGGGAGGGGGGGGGAGCAATCCCCCTTCCCCCAGTCACAGGGGAAACACGGCCGAAGCCGACAGGGGAAGAAAAGAGGGGTGAAGAGTAGAGGAAAGGGGGGGGGGGGAAACAACCCCCTGACCAACCAGGGGGGACACAAGGGGGGAGGGGGGGAGGGATTGCATGGTGAGCCAGATGGTGGCAGACTGTATATGGGAAAACTCAAGGGAAGGAAAAGACAAATCTTTCTGTATGGTACAGTGAATGAACACGACCAGCAATGTACATAATTGTTTATAATTCTTGAAAATACCAATAAAAAGATGTTTTAAAAAAATAATCTGCCACCCCTTAGCCTAAAGCTATGGCCTCTCATTCTAGAATGTCCAACAAGAGGAAACATCTGCTCTACATATACCCTGTCAATCCCCTTTAGCATCTTCTATACATCAGTTAGATGCAGTCATCCTTCTGTTTTTAAAGGCAATCTGTCCCTCTTGGAGGGAAGCTGCAATAAAGTACAGGAGGCTGATGATTTTTTCTGTAATTGTAAACAAGCAAAATGGAACACCAGGACAGAGAAAGGGTTATAGGATCTAGGATATAGCACTGGACACAATAATGGTTTAAGCGGACATGAGAAGAAAGTTCAGGGAGCCAGGAGGCCTTCAAGGAACACCCTTAGAAGGGATTTGGAGCAGATGGCCAGGTAGGTCAATTCATGATATCTGGCCCCAAGGAGCTAGAAATCTAATGACCTTATGAGGATAATTCAGTTCAGTGAATACAGCTCCATGTGACATCTGTAACCAACTGCGCCACCAATCTCTCACTGGTCAGTTCACACCCACATTATTCAGCCATCAGGACTCCCTGGCACTCAAGAGCTCATTAACACCAGATGCTCAACCACACCCTGACACACCTACACAGCTTCAAACCTCACACCACCTCTTGCTGGCTTCACATACCGTCAGCTATTCATCCCAGGGGCAGCAAGGTGGCGCAGTGGTTAGCACTGCAGCCTCACGACTCCGAGGTCCCAGGTTCGATCCTGGCTCAGGGTCATTGTCCGTGTGGAGTTTGCCCATCCTCCCCGTGTTTGTGTGGGTTTCGCCACCCCACAACCCAAAGAGGTGCAGGGTAGGTGGATTGGCCACGCTAAATTGCCCCTTAATTGGAAAAACTGAAATTTATTTTAAAAAACAGCTATTCATCGCAGGTAGGCACAGCAATCAAACAGCGCTACACAACCACTGACCCTCTCTCACAGGATAAGGTGGCACACAATAGAAAGGAGCAGAGAAGAACAGGTGTGGACAAGGATGCCTGCCCTCCTTTAACACATAGAGGAGGTGGTTCTCTGCATCATGGGATTGGCTGCAACAGAGTACATGGCACCCAGCATCACTGAGAACATTGAAAATGATGGGATATTCCTGCTTTATTCCCCTTCTTAACCTTATCCTGTTATGTGGTCTGATGAGCCAATTGTTGATGGTGTGACTATGGACACCTTATGACAACATCTTCAGAAGTAGAAAAGGGAACAAAGCATAGCACTGATGAAGAGGCCATTCTACTTGATTTGACACTCACAGCCATTAACTCAGATACTGGCACTGCATATCCTTAGCAAGCTAGTGTAGAGTTGGGATCCGTTTGGCAGCTTACCTGACGACAAGATTGCAGATGGGTTCTGCTGCAGGGGTCAGATGAGGACCATGAAGGATCAGCACTGATGGATATGTACACTGAGATGCTGGGTGCATTAGGAAGCATACCAGGCAGCCTCCTGCCACTGTCAAGGAGCATGGAAGAGTCTGGCATCAAGTTGTCAGAGGGTATTGTGCAGAACGTTCACTCTCCACAGCCTCTGCTCCATCTCAGTGTCATACTGTCGGCCCAGAAGCATTGGGACTGCAGCCCCCATGCTTAGTACAGCATTTGTGTGGACAGCTCACTAAATCTGCTGCTCTCCCTTCGAAGGTGCAGCATCACTCTCTGGCAAATCCAGGAACTCACCACAGCATGTTCAGAAACAATGATTTTCCAATAGCAGAGGTTCTGCAAGTAGGGTGCCTGTCCCTTTAAATAATGTTAATGCTGAGTGTCACGCTGATGGGATTTGTGCATGAGTAATTCCATCGAACATACAAATTAAGAGCAGGAGTAGGCTACTCGGCCCCTCGAGCCTGCTCCAGCATTCAATAAGATTGGGTTAATCTGATTGTAACTTCAACCCCACATTCCTGCCTACCCTCAAAATGCCTTTCACCCCCTTGCTTATCAAGAATCCATCTAGCTCTGCCTTAAAAATATTCAAAGACTCAGCTTCCACTGCCTTTTGAGGAAGAGGGTTCCAGAGACTCACAACCCTCTGAGAGAAACAAATTTCTCCTCATCTCGGTTTTAAATGAGTGACTCTCTCATTTTTAAAGTGATCCTTAGTTCTAGATTCTCCAACAAGAGGAAACATCTGCTCCGTTTCCACCCTGTCAATACCCCTTAGGATCATAAAGGTTTTGATCAAGTTCCCACTTACTCTTCTAAACTCTAGTGAACTGGACTGAAGGTAAGCATGCAGGTACAGCAGGCGGTAAAGAATGCAAATCGTATGTTGGTCTTCATAGCGAGAGGATTCGAGTACAGGAGCAGGGCTGTCTTGCTGCAATTATACAGGGCCTTAGTGAGGCCACACCTGGAATATTGTGTGATGTTCTGTTCTCCCCATCTGAGGAAGGATGTTCTTGCTCTCGAGGAAATGCAGTGAAGGTTTACCATGCGGATTCTTGGGTTGACGGGACTCATGTATGAGGAGAGATTGAATCGGTTTTGATTGTACTCGCTGGAGTTCAGAAGGATATGGGGGGATCGCATAGAAATCTATAAACTTCTAACAGGACTAGACAGGGTAGATGTAGGAAGGATGTTCCTGATGATGGATGTGTCACAGGGGTCACAGTCTGAGGATACAGTGCAGACCATATAGGACAGAGAAGAGAACTTTCTTCACCCAGAGAGTGATTGGCCTGTGGAATTCATTATCACAGGAAATAGTTGAGGCCAAAACATGTATGTTTTCAAGAAGCAGTTAGATATAGCACTTTGGGCGAAGGGGATCAAAGGATCTGGGGGGAAAGCGGGCGGGATTAGACTATTGAGTTGGATGATCAGCTGTGATCATTCTGAATGGCTGAGCAGGCTCGAACGGCCAAATGGTCTCCTCCTGCTCCTATTTTCTATGTTTCTAATACAAACCTAACTTCTCCAACCTTTCCTCATAAGACAACCTACTCATTCCTTTTTTGTTTTGTTTTTCTAAAATTTAGAGTATCCAATTATTTTTTTTGCAATTAAGGGGCAATTTAGTGTGGCCAATCCACCTAACCTGCACAATTTTTGGGTTGTGGGCTGAAACCCACGCAGACATGAGGAGACTGTGCAAACTCCACACGGACAGTGACCCAGGGCCGGGATTCGAATTTGGGTCCTCAGCGCCGCAGTTCAAGTGCTATCCACTGCGCCACATGCCGCCCCAACCTACCCATTCCTGGTATAGAATTATAGAAGCATAGAATTTACAGTGTAGAAGGTGACCATTTGGCCATTGAGTGTACACCTTCCCTTGAAAGAACACCCTACTTAAGCCCAAAAATCCAACCTAATCTTTGGACACTAAGGGGCAATTTAGCGTGGCCAATCCACCTAACCTGCACATCTTTGGACAGTCGGGGGAAACCCGAGCACCCGGAGGTATTAGTCAAGTAAATCTTCTCTGAACTGCTTCTAATGCTGCCCAAACCAAAAGGACTTTTTAAAGACAAGAAAAGACATTGACTAAAGATAGCTGCCACAAGTCACTTACAATTCGAACACTGCAATTTTAATTGAGACATGTAAAATGCTTTAAAATGCAAGGCCACATTCTAATGTGAGCCCTCAAGGGAGTGTGAAGAGAGAGATAATTCCTATTCCAGACACCCATCAAAACTCATGATTGTCGATGGAAAAGGCTTTAAAATGCACAGTTCTGAATATTGGAACAATGGCTGCCATAGCCAGACCCGCCATAGACAGACCCACCCAAACCCCTTGGAAATAAACAATGGGTGAAGTATAACAGGGTAGGTTGCAGATCCTGAAGAGAGACTTTTGCAAGAGACTTCAGCAAAAGAGAAAGGCTGAAGATTTTTCTCTCTTGGAACGAGTAAATTAACTGGTTCAAAAAGGTAACTTCCCAGAAATCTACCAATAAATCATCTGACTGCATCCAAGAAACTAACTAACCTAAATTGGCTGCAATATTCAGCAATCTACGCCTGAAGGACAATCAAAGAATACTTAACCGTATACTCTCTTACTTTTTTATTATTGACGCTTCTAACTTTCCTTATTTCTGATACTTGTGTGTGTTTGTCTTTATTTCTTTTTGCCTTGGGTTTAATGACTATTAAACTTGCTCTTTCTTATTTTATTGGCTCCTTATTAAATATTAAATACATTTGGATTTGCAAAAGGCATATCCTTATGAAAAATACATTTAAACATTTGTTCTGATCAACAGAGATGACTGGATATGGGGGGAGCCTGTTCACTGCTTCTAATCTGGTCATAACATGGGTACTCTTGTCGCTGAAATCTTGATCTTTGGTGAGGAAAAAGTGAATTCATCCAGAGGAATTGTGTGGTTCATATTTGGAAGTTGGATGTCATATCAGCCAGTAGGGTTGAGTGATGTCATGATAGCACCACATCACATGTTTCTGACAAGTGCCCTTCTTGACACTGTGCCTGAAGCAGCTTGTAGTGTTGTGTGCAACCCAAGTTAGTCATACGGCTTCTGTACAACATCTCCACTGGTGCAATGGATCCAAATTTCATGCCTGCAGTGTCTGGGCTGGGGACAAGGGAAGAATTAATCATGCAAATCTCTCCTCAATAATTTGCTGCCACAGCTCTGGCAGTTCACTTTATTCCAAGGCCATGCTCTTATTTTTGCTTCCTCCAACCTTTTATCCCCTTCTGCATTTTCCTGCTTCACTTCTTCATCCTCGAGAATCATGAGTCATTTGCTGAAAGGATAGCACTTGTCCCCAGCAAGACAGTCTGCCACTCAATGCTCTGGGTAGGACAAAGCAGTTAATGAGGACTAGCAGTTTGTAAATATAAGGCTACTGCCAGGAAACCGGTCGTAGACCTGTTTGATTTTCTGCCTGTGTTCATGAGTATGTTGCATATTGGCTTAATGGAAGCTCTACTTGTTTAGAAATGGTGCTGATTACTAATGGGCTATGGCCATGCAATCAATGATGTCCTGTTCCGTAGGAATCCAGTTACACAGGGAAATCCTAGTGCTCCTTCTTCTGATTGTCAGCCTCCATGAGGAAAATAATGAACGACTGTCATCTCACAAACAATGCATCAGTGGCCCGTTGGACTGCCATTTACACCAATAACTGATGCCTACAAGTTGCTCATGTCACCAGAAACAGTTTGGACAGCATTCGCACCTGATCACCCTGGCATGCCATCTTTCCTGCAATAACATGTCAATGATGACTTGCTGCATTTCTGGAGAACATTTCCGGGAATGGCAGAATACTACAATGGCTGTGAATGATACTTGATTGCCCAATTACCAGCAATGAGTTGCACTGTCAACACAGACATTGTAAAAAATAAAACAGCTTAGACAGAGTAATGAACCTCAAACAGATTGGGCTGCTGGTTCAGATGACATCCATCCAATGGCAGATAAACAGATGTGACATGGACTTTGAAAGCTTGTTTGCCTTTATCTTAACAGCTTCCTAACACTGGAGATTGTTCCCTTGGATTGAAAGGATACTCATGTAGTTTGAATTTTGATTTTCAAGCAAAGCATAATGGATCCATATTTGATAAATGGTTTAACGTAGATACATGTGAGTGGATTTATGCAATGTACAGGTCCAACAATAGGTATATTTACATCTGGAGGGTACAAAACTGAATTCCATTCAATAAAGTTTTCATTTTGGTGAAGTACAGAAATCTTTTGAGGTTGACAACCAATACAATGAAATGAAAGTCAAAGGAAATAGGCATTAGATTGCTGGCCAGGACATTTCAACATAAAACAAAACACACCAATCTGTCCATCTCTAGTCTCCATTTAGAATACGGTTATCAGTTTTGATCCACTTACATTGTGGGTAATATAACAGCACAGGGAAAGGTTCACAGGAGGGCCACAATGATACACAGCTGTTACTCACCTTAAAGCACCATTGTTACACAGATAGACTTAGAAAGCAGTGTCTGTTTAGTTTACAGATGCTTTGGCTCCAGGGCGATCTGATACAGGTGTTAAAAATAATGGAGAGACTAGACTATGTTGATGTTGACAGATTATTTCAATTAGTTAGATTAGGGAGAACCAGAGGCCATGTGTATGAGTTACTTGAGGGCAGAGAGAGGTTAGATGTCAGGCGGTTCCACTTTTCCCAGAGAATAATACACCTATAATCAAGTGCCCTGGGTGGCACAGTAGCACAGTGGTTAGCACTGTTGCTTCACAGCACCAGGGACCCAGGTATGATTCCCGGCTTGGGTCACTGTCAGTGAGGAGTCTGCACGTTCTCCCAGTGGCTGTGTGGGTTTCCTCCTGGTGCTCCGGTTTCCTCCCACAAATCCCGTGCTTGTTAGGTGAATTGGACATTCTGAATTCTCCCTCAGTGTACCCGAACAGGCGCCGTTGTGTGGCAACTAGGGGATTTTCACAGTAACTTCATTGCAGTGTTAATGTAAGCCTAATTGTGACAATAATAAAGATTATTATTATTATCCAGTGAGTGTCACATACGCTTGAAAGAGAATTGGACGAGTTTCTGGATGGGGCAGAGATTGCATCATGCAAAGCAGGTGGAATAATAAGTAATATAAATGATGCTCAATTTAATCTCCTGGATTACTTTTAATTGCTTTTAGGGGGAGGAGAACACAATTTCCAGATTTTGTTTTCTTAAATCAGCCTTGGATTTTAATCTTTATTTTGCTGCTCTTGGATTTGGTGGTTGCAGTCTGTTGTGAATCATAATGCTTAAGGTGTCATAACTGTGTGATGAAGTCTTGATAGATCTGGTGATCTTCTCTTGTAAACCTTTGCATGTTCTAATGAGTTAGTCAGACATTGGCATCACTAGGTGCTGCTGGAGTCTTTGTCAAGAGAAGACTTCATTAACACGGCAGCCAAGGTGAGGACAGGTTAATTCACTCTCTGTCTCGCTGCTGACATGAAAATCGCTTATTGTCACAAGTAGGCTTCAAATAAAGTTACTGTGAAAAGCCCCTAGTCGCCACATTCCGGCGCCTGTTCGGGGAGGCTGGTATGGGAATTGAACCGTGCTGCTGGCCTGCCTTGGTCTGCTTTCAAAGCCAGCGATTTAGCCCTGCGCTAAACCAGCCCCTTGGTTGGGGTGCAGGAGCTAACAGAATGGTACAGAGCCCCTGACAATGTGTCCTGCATGGGGCATTTTCTCTTGATTGCTCCTCTTTTACAGAACCTGTCAAGTCAGAGAATTCTCAGTGATCAACTCTTTGGTGCCAGTAAAGGAAGCTTTGGGTTTTAACAAAATAAGTCAGTGATACAAAGATTACAGCAGTCTAAGGACCAGAGGAGCCAGAACAAGAAGAGTCTTTATAAATCTATGGACGTTATAAATGTCATCCTAACCTCAAACCCGCAGTGAGAACAGAGGATGCAGGTTTGGCAGCATTTATTAGGAGAGAAAGCAGGGTTAACATTTTGATTCTGGGTCAAAGGACTCAAAACATTAACCCTGCTTTCTCTCCTAATAGATGTTGCCAGACCTGTTGAGTTTTTCCAGCATCCTCTGTCTTGTTTCAGATTCCAACATCCACAATATTTTGCGTATTCAAGTCCGCAGTGGCTCTTTCCCACCAGGTTTACATTGATATGTTAGAAACGTCCGTTTCTGGCCTTTCAGTGTGCCAGGAAATGCTGAGGTCACCCTCCTTGCCCATTTACATATGCTGGTGAAGAGTCTCTCTTTTGGATGGTGGATCAAAGACAGTGGGAATCTGGCAGGACTGATTTCCACCAGATTTTTCAACCACAACAGCATGTTAACAAAAATCAA
This sequence comes from Scyliorhinus torazame, assembly GCF_047496885.1. Classification (NCBI taxonomy): domain Eukaryota; kingdom Metazoa; phylum Chordata; class Chondrichthyes; order Carcharhiniformes; family Scyliorhinidae; genus Scyliorhinus; species Scyliorhinus torazame. The sequence continues at coordinate 217,588,778 of NC_092712.1, forward strand.
CCTCTTTGATTGAATGATATATATTTTTTTTAATATGCTTTTTTATTAAAGTTTTGCAAAGTTTTTCATAATAAATAGTAATAATCCTAACACAGCAAAATAGAGTGAACATTAACATAGTGCAAAAAGAGAATATACAATAGCAATTGACTAGACGTGACCGCACGCGCCTCAGTCTTCACACACCCTCCCAACGGAGCACTCACCACCACTCCCCTATGGGTCGCTGCTGCTGCTGAAGTTTTAATTTTCCCTGAGAAGCCATCGGACGGTATCAACAGCAGCAGCTCTGTACACTTGGCAAAATTATTTACACACATAAGTAGGCATCTGTTCGTGGCATTGTCGTCCCTTGCTTCTCCCAGACTGAGTTCGCTGCCGTTGTCGACTCGTTCAGCTTCTGCGCACTTCCGCTTCTGCGGCCCTCCCGTCTTCCCCGTTTTCTCTGTTCCTGTGGACATGAAGTTTGTTAACGTTTCCCTGCCTCCCCCCTCCCCCTCCCTGGCTCTCCACTATTGTTCCGCCTCTTCCCTCTAACCCCTCCTCTCCCCACTCCTGCAGCCCCCCCGCCCCCGTGGCTCGCCTTTCCTTCCTCTTAGATTTAGCTGTCCGTCTCCCCCCCGCCGCCCCACCCCCCGTCTATCTCTCCCTCTCATGCTTTGGCTACTCTCCCCTGTTTCTTGGCTACCTGGCTATTCTTCTGCTTGTTTGTTGGCCACAAACAGGTCTCGGAACAATTGGGTGAATGGCTCCCACGTTCTGTGGAAGCCGTCGTCTGACCCTCGGATGGTGAATTTGGAGAGATTCTGAGAGGTCGGACAGCCAGCCTGCAGCTTTGCGTGGTGCCAGCCGAACAGGATTCTACGGCGGGCGATCAGGGAGGCAAAGGCAAGGGCGTCCGCCCTCCTCCCCAGGAATAGATCTGGCTGGTCTGAAATCCCAAAGACCGCCACTTTCGGGCATGGCTCCACCCTCACCCCCACCACCTTGGACATTGTCTCGAAGAAGGCTGTCCAGTACTCCACAAGTCTGGGGCAGGACCAGAACATGTGGGCGTGGTTGGCTGGGCCTCCTTGGCACCACTCACATCTGTCGTCCACCTCCGGGAAGAACCTACTCATACGAGTTCTTGTTAAGTGGGCTCTATGTACCACTTTTGTTGCGTCAGGCTGAACCTTGCGCACGTGGAGGTGGAGTTGACCCTATGCAGTGCTTCGCTCGAGAGTCCCCACCCGATTTCAATCCCCAGGTCTTCCTCCCACTTCATTCTTGTTGCGTCCAGTACGGTGTCAGCCCCTTCTACCAGTCGGTCATACATGTCACTACAGTTTCCTTTATCTAGTATGCTTGCGTCCAGTAACTCTTCCAGTAGTGTCTGTCGTGGTGGTTGTGGGTATGTCCCGGTCTCCTTTCGTAGGAAGTTTTTTAGTTGCAGGTACCTTAGCTTGTTCCCCCTGGCTAGCTGGAATTTCTCTGTCAGTTCGCCCAGTGTTGCGATCCTGCTGACCGTGTATAGGTCCCTGACTGTCAGTGTCCCTCCGTCCTGTCCCCACCTTTTGAAGGTGGCGTCAGTCAGTGCTGGCGTGAACCTATGGTTGTTGCAAATGGGAGCTTTACCCGACATTCTGGTCAAGCCAAATTGTTGCCGTAGTTGGTTCCAGGACTGGAGGCTGGCTATTACCACCAGGCTGCTGGAGTGTTTTTTGGGTGGGGATGGGAGTGCCACCGTGGCGAGGGCCCGGAGGGAGGTCCCCATGCAGGAGGCCTATTCCGTGCGCACCCACTCGGCTTCTGGCTCCTTGGTCCATCCCCTTATTCGTTCGGCCGTCGCCGCCCAGTGGTAAAGTTGTAGGTTTGGGAGGGCTAGCACTCCCCCCCGCCCCCCCCCTGGATTTTGTTTTTTGTAAGCAGGATGGATCTCGATAGGAAGAGGTGCCTGGGCAGTATGTTCTCCCAGTGAGCCAGAGAGAAGACAGAGCCAGGAGTGAGACACAGCTAAGAGTGAGTTTGGGAATTTGAATCGAGGTGGGAATTCGAAGCTGGGTGGGGAGGAAGTGCTTTTTGTGACTGGTAAGTAGTGTTTCTGTTTTTCTGTTTCTTTTCATTGGTATATATATATATTTTTTTTTCTTCGTTGTTTATTTATTTATTTAAATTTTTTGGGGGAAATTGAAATTGTTGAAGTTAACCGAAGGTTTAAGACATGGCAGGAGCTCTCAGACCCGTGTCATGCTCCTCGTGTGCGATGTGGGAGCTCAGGGACACGTCCACTGTCCCTGGCTCCTTCACGTGCAAGAAGTGTGTCCAGTTGCAGCTCCTGTTAGACCGCTTGACGGCTCTGGAGCTGCGGATGGACTCACTTTGGAGCGTCCGCGATGCTGAGGACGTCGTGGATAGCACGTTTAGCGAGTTGGTCACACCGCAGGTGAAAGGTACTGAGGGAGATAGTAAATGGGTGACCAAAAGACAGAGCAAGAGTAGGAAGGCAGTGCAGGTGTCCTCTGCAGTCATCTCCCTGCAAAACAGATATACCGCTTTGGATACTGTTGAGGGAGATGGCTCACCAGGGGAAGGCAGCAGCAGCCAGGTTCATGACACCGTGGCTGGCTCTGCTGCGCAGCTGGGCAGGAAGAAGAATGGCAGGGCTATAGTGATAGGGGACTCAATTGTAAGGGGAATAGGCAGGCGGTTCTGCGGACGCAATCGAGACTCCAGGATGGTATGTTGCCTCCCTGGTGCAAGGGTCAAGGATGTCTCGGAGCGGCTGCAGGACATTCTGGGGGGGGGGGGGGAGAGAGGGTGAACAGCCAGCTGTCGTGGTGCACATAGGCACCAACGATATAGGTAAAAAATGGGATGAGGTCCTACAAGCTGAATTTAGGGAGCTAGGAGTTAAACTAAAAAGTAGGACCTCAAAGGTAGTAATCTCAGGATTGCTACCAGTGCCACGAGCTAGTCAGAGTAGGAATGTCAGGATAGAGAGGATGAATACGTGGCTCGAGAGATGGTGCAAGAGGGAGGGATTCAAATTCCTGGGACATTGGAACCGGTTCTGGGGGAGGTGGGACCAGTACAAACCGGACGGTCTGCACCTGGGCAGGACTGGAACCGATGTCCGAGGGGGGGTGTTTGCTAGAGCTGTTGGGGAGAGTTTAAACTAATGTGGCAGGGGGATGGGAACCGATGCAGGAAGTTGGAAGGTAGTAAAACAGGGACAGAAATAAAAGGCAGTAAGGGGGAAAGTGTAAGGCAGAGAAGCCATAGTCAAAAATCAAAAAGGGCGACAGTACAAGGTACAGTGACTGAGGGGAGCTCAGTGAATAGGACCAGGAATATTAAAAGAAATAAAACGGGAAGTGAAAACATTAATGGTAAGCGACGCGGCAGGTTGTTACAGGAAGATATGGGTTCGACGACAAGGAAAATTAGGAGAAAGGTTAAGAGGAAATATAACTTAGGAGAGGTTACTGATCGAGGTGTTAAGATTCAGAACAGAGGTAAAAAAGCCAACATAAGTGTACTTTACCTGAATGCTCGTAGTATTCGGAATAAGGTAAATTAGTTGATGGCGCAAATCTTCGTGAATGACTATGATTTAGTGGCCATTACTGAAACATGGTTAAAGGATGGTCACGACTGGGAGTTAAATATCCGAGGGTATCAAACCTTTCGGAAGGACAGAGTGGATGGTAAGGGAGGTGGTGTAGCTCTGTTATTTAAGGATGACATCCGGGCAACAGTAAGGGATGACATCGGTGCTATGGAGGATAAGGTTGAATCCATTTGGGTGGAAATCAGGAATAGTAAGGCGAAAAAGTCACTGATAGGAGTAATCTATAGGCCACCAAATAGTAACGTTATGGTGGGGCAGGCAATAAACAAAGAAATAACAGATGCATGTAGAAATGGTACAGCAGTTATCATGGGGGATTTTAATCTACATGTCGATTGGTTTAACCAGGTCGGTCAAGGCAGCCTTGAGGAGGAGTTTATAGAATGTATCCGCGATAGTTTCCTAGAACAGTATGTAATGGAACCTATGAGGGAACAAGCGGTCCTAGATCTGGTCCTGTGTAATGAGACAGGATTGATTCAGGATCTCATAGTTAGGGAGCCTCTCGGAAGGAGCGATCACAATATGGTGGAATTTAAAATACAGATGGAGGGTGAGAAGGTAAAATCAAGCACTAGAGTTTTGTGCTTAAACAAAGGAGATTACAATGGGATGAGAGAAGAACTAGCTAAGGTAGACTGGGAGCAAAGACTTTATAGTGAAACAGTTGAAAAACAGTGGAGAACCTTCCAAGTGATTTTTCACAGTGCTCAGCAAAGGTTTATACCAGCAAAAAGGAAGGGCGGTAAAAAGAGGGAAAATCGACCGTGGATATCTAAGGAAATAAGGGCGAGTATCAAATTGAAGGAAAAAACATACAAAGTAGCAAAGATCAGTGGGAGACTAGGAGACTGGGAAATCTTTAGGGGGCAACAGAAAGCTACTAAAAAAGCTATAAAGAAGAGTAAGATAGATAATGAGAGTAAACTTGCTCAGAATATAAAAACAGATAGTAAAAGTTTCTACAAATACATAAAACAAAAAAGAGTGGCTAAGGTAAATATTGGTCCTTTAGAGGATGAGAAGGGAGATTTAGTAATGGGAGATGAGGAAATGGCTGAGGAACTGAACAGGTTTTTTGGGTCGGTCTTCACAGTGGAAGACACAAAAAACATGCCAGTGACTGATGGAAATGAGGCTATGACAAGTGAGGACCTTGAGAGGATTGTTATCACCAAGGAGGTAGTGATGGGCAAGCTAATGGGGCTAAAGGTAGACAAGTCTCCTGGACCTGATGGAATGCATCCCAGAGTGCTAAAAGAGATGGCTAGGGAAATTGCAAATGCACTAGTGATAATTTACCAAAATTCACTAGACTCTGGGGTGGTCCCGTCGGATTGGAAATTAGCAAACGTGACACCACTGTTTAAAAAAGGAGGTAGGCAGAAAGCGGGTAATTATAGGCCAGTGAGCTTAACTTCGGTAGTAGGGAAGAAGCTGGAATCTATCATCAAGGAAGAAATAGCGAGGCATCTGGATGGAAATTGTCCCATTGGACAGACGCAGCATGGGTTCATAAAGGGCAGGTCGTGCCTAACTAATTTAGTGGAATTTTTTGAGGACATTAACAGTGCGGTAGATAACGGGGAGCCAATGGATGTGGTATATCTGGATTTCCAGAAAGCCTTTGACAAGGTGCCACACAAAAGGTTGTTGCATAAGATAAAGATGCATGGCATTAAGGGGAAAATAGTAGCATGGATAGATGATTGGTTAATTAATAGAAAGCAAAGAGTTGGGATTAATGGGTGTTTCTCTGGTTGGCAATCAGTAGCTAGTGGTGTCCCTCAGGGATCAGTGTTGGGCCCACAACTGTTCACAATTTACATAGATGATTTGGAGTTGGGGACCAAGGGCAATGTGTCCAAGTTTGCAGACGACACTAAGATAAGTGGTAAAGCAAAAAGTGCAGAGGATACTGGAAGTCTGCAGAGGGATATGGATAGGCCAAGTGAATGGGCTAGGGTCTGGCAGATGGAATACAATGTTGACAAATGTGAGGTTATCCATTTTGGTAGGAATAACAGCAAAAGGGATTATTATTTAAATGATAAAATATTAAAACATGCTGCTGTGCAGAGAGACCTGGGTGTGCTAGTGCATGAGTCGCAAAAAGTTGGTTTTCAGGTGCAACAGGTGATTAAGAAGGCAAATGGAATGTTGTCCTTCATTGCTAGAGGGATGGAGTTTAAGACTAGGGAGGTTCTGCTGCAATTGTATAAGGTGTTAGTGAGGCCACACCTGGAGTATTGTGTTCAGTTTTGGTCTCCTTACTTGAGAAAGGACGTACTGGCACTGGAGGGTGTGCGGAGGAGATTCACTAGGTTAATCCCAGAGCTGAAGAGGTTGGATTACGAGGAGAGGGTGAGTAGACTGGGACTGTACTCGTTGGAATTTAGAAGGATGAGGGGGGATCTTATAGAAACATTTAAGATTATGAAGGGAATAGATAGGATAGATGCGGGCAGGTTGTTTCCACTGGCGGGTGAAAGCAGAACCAAGGGGCATAGCCTCAAAATAAGGGGAAGTAGATTTAGGACTGAGTTTAGGAGGAACTTCTTCACCCAAAGGGTTGTAAATCTATGGAATTCCTTGCCCAGTGAAGCAGTAGAGGCTCATTTATTAAATGTTTTTAAGATAAAGATAGATAGTTTTTTGAAGAATAAAGGGATTAAGGGTTATGTTGTTCGGGCCGGAAAGTGGAGCTGAGTCCACAAAAGATCAGCCATGATCTCATCGAATGGTGGAGCAGGCTCGAGGGGCCAGATGGCCTACTTCTGCTCCTAGTTCTTATGATAGTCTGGACTCTCCCCGCGAGGGAGAGTGGGAGTGTTTTCCATCTTTGCATGTTCTTTTTTACTTCTTCTGTCAGACTGGTGAGGTTCCATTTGTGGATCCCTTTCCAGTCATGGGCTATTTGGATCCCCATGGAGCGGAATTTGTGTCGGGCATGTTTAAGCGGCAGTCCCGTTAGGGCTGCCCCACCTACTTGTGGGTGTACCGGGAAGATCTCGCTTTTGCTCATGTTGAGTTTGTAGCCCGAGAAGGCGCCAAACTCTTTCAGGAGCGCGATGATTCCGTCCATGCTGCTCTGTGGATCCGAAATGTAGAGGAGCAGGTCATCTGCATAGAGTGAGACTCTGTGCTCTCTGCCTCCCCTTCGGATCCCCCTCCAGCTTCTTGCTGCTCTGAGCGCGATTGCTAATGGTTCGATCTAAAGAGCGAACAGCAGCGGGGACAGTGGGAATCCTTGTCTGGTGCCCCTGTGCTGCTGGAAGTATCGGGAGTTGGTATTGTTGGTCGGTACGCTCGCCATGGGAGCGTTGTATAGGAGCTTTACCCAGAAGGTGAACCCTGTTCCAAGCCCGAACCTCTCCAGTACCTCTATGAGGTATTTCCATTCGACTCTGTCGAAGGCCTTTTCTGCATCGAGGGAGACGATCACCTCTGGTGTTCTCTCCCCGGAGGGGGTCATTATCACGTTCAGCAGGCGCCTGATGTTCGAGGTAAGCTATCTACCTTTGACAAAGCCCGTCCGGTCCTCTGCGACCACCTCAGGTACACAGTCTTCTAACCTTTTGGCTAGGATTTTGGCCAGTATTTTGGCGTCTGCTTTCAGCAGTGAGATGGGTCTGATGACCCACATTCCGTTGGGTCATTGTCTTTCTTGGGTATCAGCGAGATTGAGGCCTGTGCTAGCGTGGGCGGCAGTGTGCCCCTCGCTAGCGAGTCTGGAACATCTCCCGCAGGTGCGGGGCCAGTGCTGTCGCAAATCTTTTGTAGAAGTCCGCCGGGAACCCATTGGGTCCCGGCACCTTCCCCGCCTGCATGGAGCTAATGCTGTCCATGATCTCTCCCAGTGCTAGTGGTACTTCCAAGCCCCGTTTTCTGCCCTCCCCCATGACTGTAATGTCCAGTCCATCAAGGAACCGTTTCATCCCAGACTCCCCCATTGGGGGCTCTGAGGTGTACAGCCCTTGGTAGAAGGCCTTGAAGGTTTTGTTGATCTTTTCTGGTTCTGTTTCTGATGTGCTGCTGGTATCCCTGATTTCTGCAATTTCTCTGCTGGCTGCCTGCTTTCTCAGCTGGTGTGCCAGCAGGCGGCTGGCTTTGTCTCCGTGTTCGTATCGGGTCCCACGTGCCTGGCGGAGTTGGTGCACTGCTTTCCTGGTGGAGAGCAGGTCAAAGCTCCTTTGTAGCTCTTTCCTCTCCGGCAGGAGCTCTACGGTCGGGGCCTTGGAGTATTTACGGTCTACGTCCAGTATGGAGTCGACCAGCTGCTGCCTCGCCACCCTTTCCTCCCTATCTCTTCGCGCTTTGAAAGCGATGATTTCCCCTCTTAGTACGGACTTTAGTGCTTCCCAGAACGTGAAGGGTGAGACCTTCCCATTCTGGTTGTTCTCTGTGTACTCTGCAATGGCCCGTGATAATCTTTCGTTGAAGGCCTTGTCCGCTAGTAGGGCGATGTCCAACCTCCATGTGGGGCGTTGGGCCCTGCCCGTCTCCAGCCTCACGTCCATGTAGTGTGGAGCGTGGTCTGATATCACAATTGCGGAGTATTCCACCTGGTCTATCCCCGGAAGCACTGTTTTCCCTACCGCAAAGAAGTCAATTCTGGTGTATACGTTGTGTACTGGGGAGAAGAAGGAGAATTCCTTCTCCCCGGGTGGACGAACCTCCAGGGGTCCACCGCTCCCATCTGCTCCATAAAGTGACTGAGTTCCCTTGCAATGCTTGAGGTTTTCCCCGTTTTGGGGTTTGATTGAATGATATTACAATGCAAGATTGCAACTCTTCCTGATGCCACTGTCCAATTGTCTAACAATTAGTCTGTAACGTAATGGTGACATTACCATCAACACCACTAGTAACCCATTATTGGTCAGCAGAACACTGAGGTTCTTATTATAAAGGGCAGATTGTCAAACAATCTGGCTCAGCGGTTTTTAACCTGTTTCGGCATTGCGGTTATTAACAGCAAATATCCCACACGGATATCAAAAAAGTTAATTGTTTCTGTCAATTAGCAGTCAGTTAAAAAGTGAATATTGCCTCCAATTTACAAGTTTGAAAGTTAGAACATGGCATGTTTTGGTTTTGTTGGACTTGTGGGTCAAATCAGGATTTTCATGCATGCAATATAAACTTAAGTAAATGAATCAATATGCAAATGTTGACATTTAATTTTTTCCCCAGCTTGAATGTATTCCAATACCACACAAATGTATACAGAAGCATAGGTAGCCATTTGTGTTACTGCTTCTAAGGTAATTCAAAATGTTTTATGAGATTTGGAGCTGACTTGGTGATTGTATCATAAGGCTTGTTAAAACTGTGCTTATATTAACTATACTACACATGTATATGGGTGTATTACTGACATTCGATGCTGTCAAAAGCTGTCTTCCTCTGAAAGGTCACCAATACCTGCGATTCATGCCAAGCAGTCAGACTAAAAGATCAACCACATTTTTATGCTGGTGCTGTCTCTTGGCAGTGAATTAATGGTGCATTTAATGCTTCAGGAAGTGATTTCCTGATGCTAGCTCTAGCTCCTAGTGCTCCAGTAAAACTGCCCTGTTTATATTATAGGATGATTTCTGCGGCACTGGATCCAGCTGTAAATAACTACACAGGTGCAAGTTAACACTCATGAAAATGCTTTATCCAGCCCATGTCTCTATGTTTTACCGTCATATGTGGCATACAGGCATATTCAGGCATTACTCCTGAATTAAATGTGAAGTTAATAGATTAGATTGGAACAGACTGCAACTCTGTTGAACCTAGAACTGGGCTCCTTTGAAATAAGGCTAAAAATAACTTGGATAGGGCAGCACAGGGTGCAGTGGGTTAGCCCTGCTGCCTCACGGTGCCGAGGTCCCAGGTTCGATCCCGGCTCATATTCACTGTCCGTGTGGAGTTTGTACATTCTCCCCGTGTCTGCGGGGGTTTCGCCCCCACAACCCAAAGATGTGCAGGCTAGGTGGATTGGCCACGCTAAATTGCCCCTTAATTGGAAAAATGAATTGGGTACTCAAAATTTTTTTTAAAAAAATAACTTGGATTTATATAGCACTTTCGAAACCGCAGTATTTCCCAAAGCATTTCACAGCACTTGAAGTGCTTTTGAAGTCGTTTCAATATGGGTAGTCACAGCAGCCAATTTGATAATAGAAAAGTGCGCATTGAGATAAATACCAGAAAATCCTCTTTTCTGGTTTTGGTTGAGGAATAAATGTTTTTTTTAAAAAAATACATTTAGAGTACCCAATTATTTTTTTTTCCAATGAAGGGACAATTTAGGGTGGCCAATCCACTTACCCTGCACATCTTTGGGTTGTGGGGGTGAAACCCACACAGACACGGGGAGAATGTGCAAACTCCACACGGACATTGACCCAGGGCAGGGATTCGAACCCAGGTCCTCAGCATCATAGTCCCAGTGCTAACCACTGTGCCACCGTGCTGTCCTCGGTTGAGGAATAAATGTCGGCCAGAGCACTGAGAGAACTCACCTGTTCTTCAGATAATGCAGTGTGAAATTTCATGTCCACTTTCGATTTCAGGCATGTTCTTGGTTTAATGTCTCATCTGGAAGATGACACATTCAACAGTGCAGCACTCCCTTAATACTGCACTGAAGTTTCAACCGAGGTAATGTGCTCAAGTCTCTGGAAAGGGAGGGGTTTGAACCCAGGGCACTGGATTCTCCGATCACTGACGCTAAAATCGCATTCAGCGATCAGCCGGAGAATCACCGTTTACGCCGGAATCGGGGGCGTTGCCATTTTTGCGATGCTCCGCCCCCTCAAAAATGGCGTACTCGGGGAGAACCCCACATGAAGTATGGACGGCCTCAGGATGTGACCTGAGGCCCTCTCCCGATGCTCCGTCCCCGATGGGCCGAGTCCCCAACGGTGTGGAACACGTGTGCTCACACTGTTCAGGAACCTCGCGTGGAGGTTGTGGACGGAGTCCAGCGCTGCTGCAGTCGGGCGGGCGGGGGAGGGGGGGGGGGGGGGGGGGGGGGGGGGGAGTTGTTCCGCTTGCAGGGGGGGGGGCTTTGGCGGGTGGCTGGGGGGACTGGTGAAGCTGGGTACAGGAGGGCAGTTTTTGGCAGGCCAGGTCCGCATGCGTCCAGCGCCATGTTGCACGCCGCAGCTGCCTCAGGCCGCCTCTGCGGACAGGCGATTCTGAGGCCGTATCCGCAGGTAACGCTGGGGGCTTTACACTGGGCGGCGGCTGGACCCCACCAGACAGAGGATTGGTGTGGTGACGACACTGACTTTCTGGTCGTAAGACTCAACAGATCCTGCAGATATAGCCGCAGGATCAGAGAATTCAGCCCAGGGTCTTTTAATTCAGAGGTGAAAAGTCTTTGAGTGACAACTCTGCCAGGAAAGCAAATCCAGCAATACCAGATTAAGGTTGTGTCCCACTTGACCCTTTATTGAAAGAATGCTTTAGGGTAAGGTCCTACAATGGCCCTGTTTTCAAGTATTTAACTGAAAATCATAACCTTAATGCATCAAAACAAAATGGTAGAATTTCCACAGGAGAGATGCCAAACAGATGGCATAGATTGCTTACACTGCTTCTCCTCCACTAAAGCTATAGTGCAAGTTTGAGAGAACCCCTGCAAAAATGTTACATAATTATTCCTGAAGAAAAACATTCTTAAGAATCATACTGTGCAGCAGGAGGCATTATGATCAGAGATGAACTGGGATGAACAATGAAATACATATTTTAAACATCAGTGAGTTATGTCCATGTTTGTACTGCTGGCATAGAGCCCTGTTTCATCAATACCAATGGATTGAAATCAAGTGCAGCGCATCACCTAACTTTCCAGTAATTGCAGTAGCAAAACAAAGCAATTTTGTCTTTGATGTAGCATGACATTTGCATCTTTCAGTCTATCAAGTTACATGTGGTTATTAAAATGTAGCATCACTCACACAAGTCACATTCAGCTTAACTTAAAAGATGCGTGCAAATGTTAGTCAGACTGTCTCAGTCTAATGTCTGAGGGATGGGCCAAGCCATTCAATTCAAATATAAACTTCCTTCCTTCGGGATGTGCTCAAATATGTGGTTGATTGGCAGCAGTTATTAAATATTTAACAGACAGTTGTATAAATCCATTTACTCTGTCTTACCTTTTTGAAGATATTCATCAAGCTGTGTGGTATGATGTATCTACGGCCTTGAAAGAAAGATAGCTTCTGCAGATGGTGAGGAAAGGGAAAAAAAACTGTTACATATTACTTGTACCATAGCTTGGCACAGCAATTATGCACTATTCATTATTTTCAAATACATGAAAATCTGACTAAGTTTATCAATTATTACAAAAGATATGTTGTGCTGCGGTTGCTATTTGTTTATTATTTTTCTGTTTAATACATTTAATGGACAATTGAAGCCAAAGTCAAATTCTAGTGTTGTGTTAATGTACTGCTTTCTTGAGACAGCATGGGATCAAACTGCAGCTGATTTAGAGTGAAGACAGTTCTCTTTTCAATCTTTAGGTATGCTATAAATGAGAAAATTCTTTTTTCCAATCTTGACTTGCCAAGTCCTACTCAAGGCAACAAAAGTAAGTTTATTGGTATTTAAGGTACTTTAAATGTTCCCAGCTCACATTGTTTTTTTTCTCTGGATTTTCTTGACGGAGCAAGATTAAATAAATGCTATCAATCAAAACTCAGTTTCAGAGGTGTATTAATGGATTAGCAGAACCCTGGTGTTTTTTTTTCAAAACCCTTATGGACTATTATTATTATATTTGTTTAAAAAATATTGGAAGTGTCAGAGAGTGTGCATGAATTCTAGCCAAGTCATTTTCAGGATTTTGTTGCTTTGCTATAGCTTTGGTAGGTGGCAGAACCCAGTTCCAAGAACTAACAAAATAAAACAGAGATACGTTCTGGGCGGGATTAGGTGGGCCGTTCTCAATGCGTGTAGCAGCAAGAACCACCCGGCTATTGAATGGCACTCTGTTATTTTTTCGGTCCTCAGTGGGGTGTAGCCATCTGAGATGGCCACCTGCAAAGGACCATGTGAATTATGGCCAACCCAGGACTCAGACAGATACAGAGCTTCTGTGTATTTGAAACGCAGGTAGCTAGAACTGAACGAAACCCCCACTTGTTTGCATTTTAATGGCCCGTTCCCCAGAACAATAGGACTCCAATCAAGAAACCGGTATTGCCAGACTGATCGGCGCCACTCCCTTTACTCAGAGAGCCCAACTGCCAAGGTCAATGACCACTAAGGACCCGCCCAGCCATCAAGGCACCCGCCCCTTTATTAGCCGAAATCGAAGACAGTGATCAGAGCCCTGTCGAACTATTGGGTCGAAGATCAAGGATCGCCACAAAGAGCACAAAATCCCAGAGGGATAAAAGGGGACATAGCCATGTGTTCTGCCTCTTTTGGACCCGGCCTGTGCCAGCCTCCTTTGAATACGGCACGTGCCAGCCAACTGTAGCAAGAACAGCCAGTCAAGTTCAAGACCAACGATTGCTACCTGACGGATAAGCCCAGCAGAGACAGAGCCACTTCTTCAAACCAGCCACGTGAGATCAAGATAAAGGCCTTATCAACTTGCACAGTGCCGGTCGCCCTGAAGTTAAATATAGGTTATTGTAGCTGATAGGTGTAGTTTAACCCATAGTAGATATTGTGTTTGCATGTCGAAGTAATCCTTGCGTGTGTAAATAAACCATCTTCTGAAGTGACTAACTGGTTGTGTGGTCATTTGACCGATATAAGGGAAAGACTTGTGGTTCACCGAGATAAACAGAAATACCCACAGTATTGGCGACGCTGTTGGGACATAACATCATATTATAAATAGAGCCGCATTATTAAAAAGGGCAACAGGGGAACACCCCCCCCCCCCCCCAACCGATGCAACCCCTGGAACCCCCGCCCACCACCCCCCCCCCCCCACCCCACCTTTTATGGACAGGTCACCCCTGGACCCAGTTCCTGGCGTGGCAGAATGCCACCTGTGCACTTTTTCACGACCAGACTAGCACCTCTGCCAGGGTGCCCAGTTAGTACTGCCAGGGTGCCAGGTTGGCAGTGCCATGGTTTCTGAGTGGCATTAGCATTGGCAGTACTAGGTCCCAGGGACCTTCAATCATCTGGGAGACCCCCAGAAGTGCCTTTACTGGTCCTTGTTTTTGGGGAGCAGTGCTAATCGGCACTCAGCTGGGGTTCCCTTGGCGAGGCTGGTAGATTCCGGGGCCGGTTATATCTGGTGTAGGCATAGTTAAGCGAGGGGGTAAGCTCACTTAACTATGCAAGTCTTCATCCCGCCCATTGTGGGTGGGATCCAGATCGCGACGTGCACAAGATCTTGTGGGCGTAATCGACTATCGGGAATCTCGGAAGAGGCCTCTCGTGAGACCTACCAGCCGCGTCCTGGTGTGATTTGGCCCGTAAATCTCACCCCTAGTAACTGAAAGACCCCAAATAAAAAGAAAAGGCAAACTTACTAAATGTGGAATTAGTGAGACTGCAGGGGAGACAACTATATCTCAGAAATTCTCTCCAGCTAACCTCAAAAGGATTGCAGCAAGAAAAGTTCAGACATCATATGGACAATAGTTTCACACTTGCGTCAAAACTGGCACTTCAGGAAGAAATCTTATGTACCAAACAACTTGTCCGTATTTATTCAGAGTGTGTTTCAATGTCTCTGATGGGGATATATTTCAGAGCATCTAGACTTCTGAAGATCATCATGACAAGTTTACCCGGCACCGTTTTACCAGAATGAACAACATGCAACTTAAAAGCAAGGACTAATTACTAACTCATACTCAAAGGGAAATCTAGCTGGCAATATTTTTAGTTTAGAATCCAGTTCTGGATTTGATTTTATATGACATCATTCCCTAGATCGCCCATTCAACTATCAGTCAGACACCGTCTTGCCTGATACATGCCTCCAGCTGTTTAAATGGCACCTTATGTTCATCAGGTACAAAGAACAAGAAACAACAAAGGCGAGAATTATTTTGCTGAAACAAATAAAATTAAATGATGCCATGTTTTCAAGCTTGGCCAGAATTTGTCTGCACTCTCTAATACTCTCAATATTTTAAAAACAATTATAGTAATAATAGATCATAAGGATTTTGAAAAATAAAATCACCATTGTTCTGCTAATCCTTTCTCCAGAGCAGACAGCAAATTTAAAAATTACCAATGATCTCTTTCTCAAGCAAAAATTGAAGGATATGATTTTATCCAATAATTCTTTGCCTTTCTTCATCTGACAGTGTGGTGTTTTGTTTCATCTTTACTCCTTAGGAGTTCATCTGGTTGACAGGTTCATATGACCCAGAGGTCTACCAATGGAACTTTTAGCATTGCCTGCAAATGCATCACATGGGTAACTGATGCTATGTTTTCCAGGGCAGGCAATCATATACATTTTGCCCGAATGATGCCAGTCAGAATGAGCGAGTGCTCAGGTTCGAGGTTCTGGCCGGCTTCCCACAGTTGAAAGGCATCATCGACGGCTTCCAGGCCAGAATTATCCATCTACCACAAGGGCTTCCACTCCATCACTGTTTAGCTGGTGTACAAAATGATGGTACTGCAGGTGTGTGTAAGATTCCCAGACAGCTGCCATGATACTTTTATCCTGCACCAGTTCACCCTCACCGATCACTTCACACCCTGAAGTAGAATACCGACTGGCTGCTTGAAGACAATTAAAAGATGGTTGATGGCACTCGTAAGGAATCCTACCAATGAAGCTCAGAAACTGTGATGATTGTCCCTGGAGCTAGCTAGAGCCACGAGGCTGCTGAACAATTTTATCAATAAATCCTTTTTGTATTCATTAATGAAGTCTATGAAAGTGCATCTTTACATCTGGCAACAAGGATATATCATCATGACACCGTCTCTGGCCCAACACCTCTGTGTATCCTGTTTTAATCGAAGTCTGACAAAACAAGTGTCAGAATGCGTCACTTTGGGAGAATAAACCCATTTGACTTCTCCATCGAGGATGGGACATAATTGAGTCAAGCGCCTTGGGTATTATTTCCAAGCAAACAAAATTGGGGAGGAGGCAAAGCAATTCTCCTAAGTATTTGTAGAACTCAGCCCCATAACCTGATTTGCTGTCTTACAGCCCCAAGCCTACCCGACTCCAAACCATTTAATGAGCTTGTGGATTTAGTGAAGGCTCAAAGTCAAGCTCAACTATCAGTCATGCTCCAGAGATTTAAATTTAATTTGAGGGTGAGAGCCCCAGGCGAATCGATCGTGACATACATTGCTGAACAGAAGCAATTCTCGGAGTATTGTGATTTTGGAGCCTCTCTAAATGGCATGTTGCTGAAAAGGTTGGCCTGTGGCATGAACAACACTATTCAATGCAGATTTCTCGACATAAATTTTAAACGAGCAATAGAGTTAGCTCTGGCCATGGAAAGGTGCATAAGAGCAGCAGAGCGCACAAAATGGCACCGTTCACCACTTAGAACATAGAACATTACAGCGCAGTACAGGCCCTTCGGCCCTCTGTGAAACCACTCTAAAGCCCATCAACACTATTCCCTTATTCTCCATATGTCTATCCAATGACCATTTGAATGTCCTTAGTGTTGGCGAGTCCACT
This sequence comes from Scyliorhinus torazame, assembly GCF_047496885.1. Lineage (NCBI taxonomy): Eukaryota > Metazoa > Chordata > Chondrichthyes > Carcharhiniformes > Scyliorhinidae > Scyliorhinus > Scyliorhinus torazame. The sequence continues at coordinate 217,605,049 of NC_092712.1, forward strand.
ACTGTTGCAGGCAGGGCATTCCACGCCCTTACTACTCTCTGAGTAAAGAACCTACCTCTGATAGTGGTAGGTGAGCACCAAAGTGCTCACCGACCTCCAAATCTAACACCTGTCCTGGTTCATTACCCAGTACCAAATCCAATATGGCCTCGCCTCTCGGTGGCCTATCTACATACTGTGTCAGGAAACCCTCCTGCACACATTGGACAAAAACTGACCCATCTGGGTAATGAACCAGGACAGGTGTTAGATTTGGAGGTAGGTGAGCACTTTGGTGATAGTGACCACAATTCGATTACGTTTACTTTAGTGATGGAAAGGGATAGGTATATACCGCAGGGCAGGAGATATATCTGGGGGAAAGGCAATTATGATGCAATGAGGCATGATAGTGCCAGAAGACTGGAGGATAGCAAATGTTGTCCCCTTGTTCAAGAAGGGGAGTAGAGACAACCCCAGTAACTATAGACCAGTGAGCCTTACTTCTGTTGTGGGCAAAATATTGGAAAGGTCTATAAGAGACAGTATAATCATCTGGAAAGGAATAATTTGATTAGAGATAGTCAACATGGTTTTGTGAAGGGTAGGTCGTGCCTCACAAACCTTATTGAGTTCTTTGAGAAGGTGATCAAACAGGTGGATGGGGGTAAAGCAGTTGATGTGGTGTATATGGATTTCAGTAAAGCGTTTGATAAGGTTTCCCACGGTAGGCTACTGCAGAAAATACGGAGGCATGGGATTCAAGGTGATTTAGCAGTTTGGGCCAGAAATTGGCTAGCTGGAAGAAGACAAAGAGTGGTGGTTGATGGGAAATGTTCAGACTGGAGTCCAGTTACTAGTGGTGTACCGCAAGGATCTGTTTGGGGCCACTGCTGTTTGTCATTTTTATAAATGACCTGGAGGAGGGCGTAGAAGGATGGGCGAGTACAGTTGCAGATGATTTGGTGGGGACGGGAATCGCGCCATGCCAGTCGGTGTCCGCTAGCAACGCCCCCTCCCCCCCGGCGATTCTCCAGCCCGCGATGGGTCGAGTGGCCACCCGTTTTTTTGCCGGTCCCGCCAGCGTAAATTGGAGTAGGTCCTTACCGGCAGGACCTGGCGGCGCGGGCAGCCTCCGGGGTTCTCGGGGGAGCGCGGGGTATCTGGCCCCGGGAGGTGCCCCCAAGGTGGCATGGCCCACGATCGGGGCCCACCGATCTGGGGGCAGGCCTGTGCCGTGGGGGCACTCTATTCTTCCACACCGGCGGCTGTAGTGGTCCGCCATGGCCGGTGCGGAAACAAAGTCCCCTGCGCATGCGCGGGGAGCATGCGCCAACTCGCTCCGGCTGGCGGAGGCCCTTCGGCGCCTGTTGGCATGGCGCGAAGCCCCTTCCCCGTCGGCTGGCAGGGCGCAATCCACTCCGGGGCCGGCCTAGCCCCTCGGCACCTCCGGACCTTTGGGGCGGCCCGACGCCGGAGTGGTTCACGCCACTCCTTCCCGCCGGAGTTGCCCTCCCCGCCGATTATGGCAGAATCCCGCCCGATGTCTTTGCTCGTGACTGATGTACAATCTAAATGATAGTAATTTTTGAGGTGAAGTCATGTATATCACATGCTACCACCGAAAGATTATGCCAATTCTTTTCAAATCACGGATGACCTGAAGTCAAGGTATCAGACAATGGAACTGTATCCACAAGTGCTGCGTTTCTAAACCTCACTGCTATCAATGGCATTGAACAGATTAGAATTGCGCCTCACCACCCAGCATTAAACAGACTAGCCGAGAGAGCCATCCAAACTGTCAACTCTGGCCTAAAGAAACTGTCAGGAGGCACCTTGGAGATCAAAATCTCATGATTCCTCCTCAGCTATCGTACCACTCCACATGCAACAATGGGAGTTCCACCAGCAGAACTGATAATGAAACTTTATCTCGGAACAAGACTGAGCCTCTGTTTCCAAATTTGCCAGGGAGGGTAGAAGCCAGCCAAAGTAATCAGAAAACAAGCCATGATTCATACAGAACAGCACAATCATTTATAGTAAATGAAGCCATAAACGTGAGAAACTTTGATAGTGGATTAAGTTGGATCCCCAGAATTACTGTCGGAATTATTGCCTCTAAGACCAGACCCCTTTCATACCAAGTGGAGGTGGAGGGGCGGATTGTTTGTAAACATGTGGACCAACTGAGAAGTAGAGAGACGCTCCAGCAGTTAGTGTTGCCATCAAGAAATGTTTTTGAACCCGAAAGCACCGAAGTAACTGATCAACCGGTTATCAATATAGCTGATGTCACCCGTGGAAGCAAATAGTGATGAATTGTCTGTGCCAGAAGAGGTACCCCGTTATTGCAGTTTCTGTTCATATCGATCCTGCATCTCACACAACAGAATTACTGCACTCCACAAGAAACAGAAATTTCCCATAAAGATTTCAATTTACAATTGTGCAACTCATGTACATAATGCTTAGTGCATATTTAGGACTGAGTGAATTAGTTATTCAAGATTGTATAATGGACTTAAAGAGGGGTAGATGTGGTGATTGCCCCTTTGAAGGCAACACAGCAGAGTAAGGGTCACATGGCCTGTGTGACCAATCGGGTGTACATTCATCCCGTCGGGAGAGAGGCTCCTAGGCATAGAGACACTTGGGGAGTTTGCTACAGCCATGAAGCTGCTGAACAATTCTAATTAATAATTCCTTTTTATCTTCATTAATTTAGTCTGTGAAAGTGCATCTTTACAGAAACGCTGCAATAAAAGGCACTTGACAACTAGATTTATCATTCAGAAAGCAATCAGCATGCTGAAGATGCAATTCAGGTGCCTCCATAGATTTGGATGTGCTCTTTAATACCTACCAGCCACAGGTTTCAAAATGATAGTGCTGAGCAGCACTTTGCATAACATTGTGGATCTTCCCGGATGTAGGTTTCCCTTCTACTCCCTTTCCCTAATTGCTATCACCATTGGGTGCGAGCTACCAGCCGCGTTGCACCTAAATGGGAGCACAATGCGGCTGGTAAATGCCAGGAGAGGCCTCCCACGGACTTCCTGGCAGCCAGTAGGCTAGTAAGATCTACCCAGATCTCATGAGGCATTGCGCCCTGGATCTCTCCCACAATGTGTGAAACCAAGTCTTGCATGCCTAAGCAGGAACACCGCCAGGATCCCATGGTGGCAGTGCCGAGGGTCAGGGCCTGAGAAGGCCATACCATTAAACAAGAGTGGAGGGGAGCATGATGGGTTTGGGGGATGCAGAGTGGGTATGAAGGGGCCTCTGGAGTGTTGGAGGGTTGAAGGGTTGGGGTCCAGGAAGGGGGGGCCATGAAAAGGGGCATGGAAGACCTGAAAAGGGGGGGCACTCAGTGGCCCCATAGCGGGGTGTCATCTCTTGGAGGGTGGGGGGGGGGGCTTGTGGTAATACCCGTGTGTGTGTGTGTGTGTGGGGGGGGGTGGGGGGGGGGGGGAGGTTAGATTGCCCATAGGTGGGGGTAACCCACAAGCGCACTTAGAGATCAGGGCACCCTTTCAAAATGGTGGCCCGATCTCTGAGGAGCAGGTCTGGCCAGCGAGTTCAGCTCTCCAGTGATGAAAATAATTCCAAGTGTGGGCTTTACCGGGGAGAAACCAAAAAAGTGGCTAGGTGTGGTTAGATGGTGGTGGGGAACTCACTGATAGAGCTGGGGGGAAACTCCCAGCAAAGCCCGCCACAAGTAACACTTAGAAACGTTTCCATTAGATCACGCTCTTTATCTCTTCATCCCCTTAACCACTTATCTTAAAGCTGGGGACAACTTCCCACTGCACCAAATACCAAATCCACTTCTTCCATGACATTTCCATGGGTTTGTGAGTTCTGCCTCCCATGAGGCAGTAAGGAAGACCAAGAAGATAAAGTAGCTTAGGCCTCAGACCAGCACCGAAATGGGCATTCCCTGCCTGTGCCACGCTCACATTCCGAGTTAAGATGAGGTGATGATTCCTCATCTTATGAAGTAGGATTTTGCCAATTTATGAAATAATTTGTTTATAACGTACTTGCTATACCCCTCTGCTTTATTCATGAGGGTATAACATTTGGGTTCTAGATAAAGCTGGATCAGCTTGAAATGTTGGAAAATATGACTGGCATGATGTAAGATCAACTTAAAGCCAAAAGCTGCACAACCTGATTTTTGTTTAGCAGAAATGAAATAAAACAGTACACTGTGTGTGTGTCAGGAAAATGAGTTGTGACACAAACTAACAGAAACATGAAAGAAAAAAAATCAGTCGGCAGATGTTCCCTGGATGGGAAAGTCTGTCACACTAAAGGCTTCAGACTAAAATGCTGCCTGCTAAATAGTAGCTATTCAGGTTTTTTTGTTAAGAAAAATAATACTGGTATGATTCTACGAATTACATCAGTTATATCCTTGGGTAATTTTATCAGTAAAAATGAAATGGCTTTGTTTTATTACTACTACTTTTGCTTACATCTGGTGTTGTCTGTGTGGATCTCTTAAATAATTATGATCTGATTAAGATTGGCAGAGGAATATGCATGGGCAGGTCTCTAATTTGCCTTTGTGTGTCAGCATTTTCACATAATGATTTTGTTAATGCTTCTGGGCCAAAGTGGGTTTGATTTTCCAAGCTACAGTGCACACACATTTCATAAAATATGCAATGGCCAAGCCAGAGGAGCAGCTGATTCACAATGTCAACTTGGTCTCCTGTGCAATTGGATCAAAGATTTTTTTTTACGGGTATGCTTAAGGTTCTTGCACCTGATTATGATTGAACAAACTCGCTTATTCGTCCTTGATGGAACATTTGTCACTAAACCTTGGATTCGAGACAAGTTTTCAGTAATATATGGACTTCAAAAACTCTCTCTTATCATCTGAAGAACGCCTGTGCTCCACTCCAGTGAATGTGCACTGAGGTTGGTCTTAGCATTGGAAACAGATTTGGCCATATTCAACCAGTCCAAATGATCCATGATTTGGATTTCATGCAGTTTTTAAGTGAATTCAAATTTTCATCATTAGAAAGCTAGTAGAATGCCATTTCATGTTAGAACTTGATTTGAGAAACAGAATTCTTATTCTTCTAATTAATTTTCCTCAAATGCTGAATCTGCCAAATGGATTCAATTTTACACTGTTACAGTGGTCTGCCACAATGAATATGGTACCCTAAACAAATCCTCGTATGGACCAAATTTGGTTTTGGTGAATTAATCAGGGGGAATTTGGTCCAATGTGGGATCAAGGTCTTTGTCCAAACTAGAACATAAAATCTTAGGCAGAAAATTGTCGTCAATGTTGAGGGGGGATATGATGGGATAGGATAGGCAAGTATTAAAGTTACAAGTTTTTACAGCACAGAAACAAACCATTTGGCCCAACTGAATCATAATGGTGATTACGTTGCACACCAGCGTCCCCCCACCCTTCTTCATCTAATCCCATCAGCATATCCTTTGATTTGTTTTCTTTTTTGTTCATTTTGCTTCTCCTTAAATACATTTATGCTAGTCACCTCAGCTACCCTTTTGGTAGCAGATTCTAACCGTTCCCTGGGTAAATCAATTTCTCTTGAGTCCCAATTGTATTTACTAGTAACTCTTATATTTATGGCTCTTAGTTGCAAGCAGTAGCATAATCTCGAAGATCATCAGATTGAACTTTTTCCTAAATTTAAAGGCCTCTTTCAGGTCAGGCCTTAGACAGCGACCTTTCCTCATTACACCTCTGCTGCGGTTGCACCAAGCATTTGAGTGCCCCTCAGCAGGTTGTCCAGAACCTTGGAATGTGCTAGCCTGCAACACCTGGTTGAGTACGACATTTGCACGAGAAGACCAGCAAGCTTTAGGCAGACCAAAGAGAGTCTTTCACTGATTGATGATTGTTATGTTCTGAGTTGGGCCATGGTAAAGATGCACATAGAACATTTAGTTCTTTGACTAGTAAGACAGTTTATTAACAATATGAACAAGTGGAAAGAGAACTAACGAACTATAGTGCAAACGGTAACAGAAAATTGAACTCTCCTGGAACTACTTCTAATGCGACTGTCCACCAGTACAACTTACTACCACCTGCCGGATCTCTGTCGTCACCTGCTTGTTGGAGATTGTATAGATAACTATATACATTGACGTGTGTTTGCATATCGCCACATCGCCCTTCTTTTGGAAGTGTGTGTTTAACAAATATAATTGTGTCCTACGAACCATGATAACAATTTCAAACATTTTGTATATACAAATCTAACTGTGCTTCACAAAACATAATATCATCGATCATAGAATTTACAGTGCAGAAGGAGGCCATTCGGCCCATCGAGTCTGCACCGGCTATTGGAAAGAGCACCCCACATAAGCCCACACCTCCACCCTATCCCCATAACCCAGTATCCCCACATAACCCAAGGGCAATTTAGCATGGCCAATCCATGCTATGGGGTCGGGGTGGGCGGGTTAGGGTTCCAGCACGGCTGGGGTCATGTTTTCCGGCATGACCGGTGCAGCTCGTCAGCCCTGCGCATGCACGACCCGGGACCCGGCGATTCTTCGGCCGTTTTCCGCACGATCCACAGGTGTTCCACGCGGCACCGGCGCTAGCCCCTCACTGGTACCAGAATTGGTGAGGGGTTTGCGCCGATCGTCCCGTCACGAATCACCTGTGGATTCTCCGTTGGCGCCGGCACTTAGCCTCAGGATGAGGGAATTCCACCCCAGTTTTCTGGCTAGTCTTTGAGTCACCAACTCTTTCAGCCTTTTGAAGCGATGCTTCATACTCTGTGTGTTCTTGCTTATTGGCCTTATTGCCAACGCTTGTGTCTTCACTGCCGCGGAAGCCACCCCATCGACCAACTGTGTCCTCAACTCTTCCCATAGAATTTATAGTGCTGAAGGAGGCCATTCGGCCCATCATGTCTGCACCAGCCCTTGGTAAGAGCACCCTACTTAAACCCATGCCTCCACCCTATCCCCGTAACCCAGTAACCCAGTAACCCAACCCAACCTTTTTTGGACACTAAGGGCAATTTATCAAGGCCAATCCACCTAACCGGCACATCTTTGGACTGTGGGAGGAAACCGTAACACCCGGAGGAAACCCACGCACACACGGGGAGGATGTGCAGACTCTGCACCGACAGTGACCCAAGCCAGGAATCGAACCTGGGACCCTGGAGCTGCAAAGCAACTGTGATAACCACTGTGCTACCGTGCTGCCCAACCTTCTCTTACACTTCCTTCTCTTTTTTACAATCAGCTTCTTCTCCTTTTCTTCTTAGCGTTAGTGGCATCATCCATGAAGTTGGTGCGGTTCACAGTCACATCTACCTGTGCACCTGGAGCATCATTCCTGCTACTGGTCTCAGCCAAGGGATTTGCCGTTGTCTGGATCACTTGCTGCACTGGTTGCTTTTGGATCTTTGCTATCGAGCTGCATTTGGATCTGCTGGTGGGAAAGTTGTTTCTGGCTCTTCTGCCACAATAACTGATTCTGGAGCCTTTGCTGGATTGAGATGTTTTGGTTGATCCATGGTGCTTGCGCTCGAATGCTGAGCTGCATGCCCGTCACCTGGTGAGGCATCTAATGTTGGAATGCTTTTGCAATTGCAAGTAAGTTTGCAACTTCAAGAATGATCTGCGAGCTCTCACATCCAGTATCTCAACTGGATCAATGTCCTCAACATTAGGCATTACTTCTTCAATTTGTGATTTAGTCTCACTTAGTGGCTCATACTCATCTGATTTGACGATACATGCTTCGTTTGTTCTATCGATCTGTTCTTGCTGCAAGTTTTTTGATGGAGTGGTCTCGAGTACTTGGGAATTCGCTGCAGGAACTATTCCGTGGGCGTAGGATAAATTAACGTACTTCTCTGGAGCCAACTTTTCCCAAATGGGGATTATTTCTTCAGTTACCAGGTGGCTATTCGCAGTTGACTTGTTATCTGCCAATTTGTCTGCTGGTGTAATCTCACTTTTAACCTCGACATCGATGCCAAATAAATTAAATAAACCTTCATGGACTTCCTCTTCTGGCTCATTATCTGCTTCTTAACTTTCCTCATCATAATCATCATCATCGTAATCATCATCATCGTAAACATCATCAGCGTAATCATCAGCAGTGTAATCACCATCGTCTGCAATACTTTCTCTTGCGAAGTATAACACTGCGCGTGGAATTACGTGTTCCTGTAAGAAGTGACCAATTTCAAAGTCAGCAGCGAGTCTTGCCGCAGAACCTTCATCCAGTTTCCCATCCTCTGGAGCTACAGAAGGACTAAAAACATTGAAGAAAGAATAATTTGGTAGAGTTTTCATAACTGTTCTACCAGTGTGCCGACCATAGTGCTTCTGCTCCATTTTAATGGTCTTAATTGTGACGTTTTTTGTTCCTTCCAGTCAATCTGGCACCCTGAGCAATCTATAATTCCTGGTTCATCAAAGAAGAAAAAATCTGACTCATCAGGCGGCGACTCCATCTTGTATGGTTTTGTCAGTCCTTCATTTTGTTCAGTAAGAAGTCTTACAACACCAGGTTAAAGTCCAACAGGTTTGTTTCAAATCACTATCTTTCGGAGCACTACTCCTTCCTCAGGTGAATGTTAAATTTAATTTTGTTAAATACTCTTTTGGCTCAAACTTGAACTCCAGAGTAAAACTCATTGGCTACCCTGGACCTGAATATTTCACCTCTAAGTCTTGTGAATGCTTTAGGATGGGCTCATCATGCTCCTGTAACATGTCACTGAGCATATCCACATTCTTGTAGATTGTTAATCAGAATTCTGGAATTCCTATTGGCTCCTCCATCGCAACATCTGGTTTATCTTCCTCCACCTTGACTTTTTCTTTTATCTCATCGGATAATTGTGCCACTTCATCTCGTTGCCATTTGGAATCATTCTCTGATGTAGCGCTGTCTGGAATGTACAGCAGTTCAACTAGGTTCAGTGCCTAGCCCGCTTCCAAACCTATGATGGACTCCCATTCCGTGTCCGCAATCTAAAATGTTATGGTATGACTTCTGTTGTGCACCCAGAGTTCGAGCTCACATGCATGTACCATTGCAATCTCCTTCCCATTATAGTCTATCAGTTGTCTTGTTTGAGTGACGACTGTCGGTTTGACTTTCAGCCTGTTCAAATCTGACAAAACGACAAGGTTGGTCATCGCTCCCGTTTCAAGCTTGCATTTAATTAAAGTGCCATTGATGATTAATGGAATTGTCTATCCCTCTTCCACGGAGTCAGCATCACCACGACTACTGCTGCAACTGGTATGCGTGTCCTCAAGTCAAAATAAGATCAACGAAAAACAGGTCTTTGATGCACACCTCATCACGTTAACTGATCCTGTATGGTCCCCAGTGAAAAACATTGCTTCACAAAATGATTTGTTCTGCCACACTTTGAACACACCTTCCCAAATGCTGGACATTGTCGTGGCCCATGTCAAGTGCCGCATCGCTGGCACAAAATGACGGATCTGGTCGCCGTTTAAAATGGCCACCTGCACTGGGACCACGTTTCTTATTGGAATGTGTCACTAAGCTTATGGCGCTGGCTTCTTCTTCCACATAGGTGCCAAAATGTTTCAGGTGGAGCGTACTAATCTGTGCAGCTAGCTCGCTTGCAAGACAAATCTTGAGAGCGTTTTCTAATTGAAGCTCTTCTTCCCTCAATAGCCTCTCGTGTACCATATCATTCGATATCCAGAACACGATCTGATTGCGGATCATTAATGACTTTGGCATATTGAAATTGAACGACTGTGCCTTCAACCGCAAGTCGGTTAGAAAACTATCGAAAGATTCACCCGCCTTCTAAGTACGCGAGCAAAACATACTGCTCAAACGTTTCATTTATTTTCAGGGAGCAATGCCAATCAAAGTGTTTAATTACTTCATCAAAGGATTTGTTTTCTGCTTTGCTGTCGAATGCAAAGGTATTATAAATTTTGATGACTTAAGGACCTACTACTGTAGCAGCAACACAATACACCTCTCGTCAGGGTGTGCCTGCAGGTCATGGGCTGCAACCCATGAGTTTGAATTGCTGCTTAAAAATACGCCAATTCCCGTCTACATTACTGGTGACTTGAAGCAGGTATGGTGCCTTCAGACCTTCCATCTCCAACTTCACTGTCTTTCCATGCATTGAGTTCCAGTTGCCAGTAGTTTACCAGGTAGGTGATAACAAAGAACAAAGAACAAAGAAATGTACAGCACAGGAACAGGCCCTTCGGCCCTCCAAGCCAGTGCCGACCATACTGCCCGACTAAACTACAATCTTCTACACTTCCTGGGTCCGTATCCTTCTATTCCCATCCTATTCATATATTTGTCAAGATGCCCCTTAAATGTCCCTATCGTCCCTGCTTCCACTACCTCCTCCGGTAGCGAGTTCCAGGCACCCACTACCCTCTGCGTAAAAAACTTGCCTCGTACATCTACTCTAAACCTTGCCCCTCTCACCTTAAACCTATGCCCCCTAGTAATTGACCCCTCTACCCTGGGGAAAAGCCTCTGACTATCCACTCTGTCTATGCCCCTCATAATTTTGTATACCTCTATCAGGTCGCCCCTCAACCTCCTTCATTCCAGTGAGAACAAACCGAGTTTATTCAATCGCTCCTCATAGCTTATGCCCTCCATACCAGGCAACATTCTGGTAAATCTCTTCTGCACCCTCTCTAAAGCCTCCACATCCTTCTGGTAGTGTGGCGACCAGAATTGAACACTATACTCCAAGTGTGGCCTAACTAAGGTTCTATACAGCTGCAACATGACTTGCCAATTCTTATACTCAATGCCCCGGCCAATGAAGGCAAGCATGCCGTATGCCTTCTTGACTACCTTCTCCACCTGTGTTGCCCCTTTCAATGACCTGTGGACCTGTACTCCTAGATCTCTTTGACTTTCAATACTCTTGAGGGTTCTACCATTCACTGTATATTCCCTAACTGCATTAGACCTTCCAAAATGCATTACCTCACATTTGTCCGGATTAAACTCCATCTGCCATCTCTCCGCCCAAGTCTCCAGACAATCTAAATCCTGCTGTATCCTCAGACAGTCCTCATCGCTATCCGCAATTCCACCAACCTTTGTGTCGTCTGCAAACTTACTAATCAGACCAGTTACATTTTCCTCCAAATCATTTATATATACTACAAACAGCAAAGGTCCCAACACTGATCCCTGTGGAACACCACTGGTCACAGCCCTCCAATTAGAAAAGCATCCCTCCATTGCTACCCTCTGCCTTCTATGGCCTAGCCAGTTCTGTATCCACCTTGCCAGTTCACCCCTGATCCCGTGTGGCTTCACCTTTTGTACCAGTCTATCATGAGGGACCTTGTCAAAGGCCTTACTGAAGTCCATATAGACAACATCTACTGCCCTACCTGCATCAATCATCTTAGTGACCTCCTCGAAAAACTCTATCAAGTTAGTGAGACACGACCTCCCCTTCACAAAACCGTGCTGCCTCTCACTAATACGTCCATTTGCTTCCAAATGGGAGTAGATCCTGTCTCGAAGAATTCTCTCCAGTAATTTCCCTACCACTGAAATAAGGCTCACCGGCCTGTAGTTCCCGGGATTATCCTTGCTACCCTTCTTAAACAGAGGAACAACATTGGCTATTCTCCAGTCCTCCGGGACATCCCCTGAAGACAGCGAGGATCCAAAGATTTCTGTCAAGGCCACAGCAATTTCCTCTCCAGCCTCCTTCAGTATTCTGGGGTAGATCCCATCAGGCCCTGGGGACTTATCTACCTTAATATTTTTTAAGACACCCAACACCTCGTCTTTTTGGATCACAATGTGACCCAGGCTATCTACACCCCCTTCTCCAGACTCAACATCTACCAATTCCTTCTCTTTGGTGAATACTGATGCAAAGTATTCATTTAGTACCTCGCCCATTTCCTCTGGCTCCGCACATAGATTCCCTTGCCTATCCTTCAGTGGGCCAACCCTTTCCCTGGCTACCCTCTTGCTTTTTATGTACGCGTAAAAAGCCTTGGGATTTTCCTTAACCCTATTTGCCAATGACTTTTCATGACCCCTTCTAGCCCTCCTGACTCCTTGCTTAAGTTCCTTCCTACTTTCCTTATATGCCACACAGGCTTCGTCTGTTCCCAGCCTTTTAGCCCTGACAAATGCCTCCTTTTTCTTTTTGACGAGGCCTACAATATCACTCGTCATCCAAGGTTCCCGAAAATTGCCGTGTTTATCTTTCTTCCTCACAGGAACATGCCTGTCCTGTATTCCTTTCAACTGACACTTGAAAGCCTCCCACATGTCAGATGTTGATTTGCCCTCAAACATCCGCCCCCAATCTATGTTCTTCAGTTCTCGCCTAATATTGTTATAATTAGCCTTCCCCCAATTTAGCACATTCATCCTCGGACCACTCTTATCCTTGTCCACCAGTACTTTAAAACTTACTGAATTGTGGTCACTGTTACCAAAATGCTCCCCTACTGAAACATCTACCACCTGGCCGGGCTCATTCCCCAATACCAGGTCCAGTACCGCCCCTTCCCTAGTTGGACTGTTTACATATTGTTTTAAGAAGCCCTCCTGGATGCTCCTTACAAACTCCACCCCGTCTAAGCCCCTGGCACTAAGTGAGTCCCAGTCAATATTGGGGAAGTTGAAGTCTCCCATCACCACAACCCTGTTGTTTTTACTCTTTTTCAAAATCTGTCTACCTATCTGCTCCTCTATCTCCCGCTGGCTGTTGGGAGGCCTGTAGTATACCCCCAACATTGTGACTGCACCCTTCTTATTCCTGATCTCTACCCATATAGCCTCACTGCCTTCTGAGGTGTCCTCTCGCAGTATAGCTGTGATATTCTCCCGAACAAGTAGCGCAACTCCGCCTCCCCTTTTACATCCCCCTCTATCCCGCCTGAAACATCTAAATCCTGGAACGTTTAGCTGCCAATCCTGCCCTTCCCTCAACCAGGTCTCTGTAATGGCAACAACATCATAGTTCCAAGTAGTAATCCAAGCTCTAAGTTCATCTGCCTTACCCGTAATGCTCCTTGCATTAAAACATATGCACTTCAGGCCACCAGACCCGCTGTGTTCAGCAACTTCTCCCCGTCTGCTCTGCCTCAGAGCCACACTGTCCCTATTCCCTAGTTCTCCCTCAATGCTCTCACCTTCTGACCTATTGCTCCCGTGCCCACCCCCCTGCCATACTAGTTTAAACCCTCCCGTGTGACACTAGCAAACCTCGCGGCCAGGATATTTATGCCTCTCCGGTTTAGATGCAACCCGTCCATCTTATACAGGTCACACCTGCCCCGGAAGAGCTCCCAGTGGTCCAGATAACGGAAACCCTCCCTCCTACACCAGCTGTTTAGCCACGTGTTTGTCTGCTCTATCTTCCTATTTCTAGCCTCACTGGCACGTGGCACAGGGAGTAATCCCGAGATTACAACCCTCGAGGTCCTGTCTTTTAACTTTCTGCCTAGCTCCCTGAACTCCTGCTGCAGGACCTCATGCCCCTTCCTGCCTATGTCGTTAGTACCAATATGTACAACGACCTCTGCCTGTTTGCCCTCCCCCTTCAGGATTCCCTCTACCCGTTCGGAGACATCCTGGACCCTGGCACCAGGGAGGCAACATACCATCCTGGAGTCTCTTTCACGTCCACAGAAGCGCCTATCTGTGCCCCTGACTATAGAGTCCCCTATTACTATTACTCTTCTGCGCTTTGACCCTCCCTTCTGAACATCAGAGCCAGCCGTGGTGCCACTGCTCTGGCTGCTGCTGTTTTCCCCTGATAGGCTATCCCCCCCGACAGTATCCAAAGGGGTATATCTGTTCGAGAGGGGGACAACCACAGGGGATTCCTGCACTGACTGCCTGCCCTTTCTGGTGGTCACCCATTTCTCTGCCTGCACCTTGGGTGTGACCACATTTACATAACTGCGATCTATGACGCTTTCCGCCACCTGCATGCTCCTAAGTGCATCCAATTGCTGCTCCAACCGAACCATGCGGTCTGTGAGGAGCTGCAGTTGGGTACACTTTCTGCAGATGAAGCCATCCGGGACGCTGGAAGCCTCCCGGACCTGCCACATCTCACAGTCAGAGCACAGCACCCCTCTAACTGACATTGCGTCAATTAATTAAAATGATGTTGTGTTCTGTGATCTTGTCCAGCAATGATTCTACAGAACTACTGGGGACTTAGCCAGAATGACAATTTATTAACGCACACATGGTTAAGTAATGATACGAATCTTAAGCAGACCAAGTTATTACACAGTTACGTTAGACTCTCCTGGACCAACCCTTAGGTGCAACAGACTTTGTGTACACCTTACAACCTTCTGCTGGTAGCTGGATGTCACCTGACTGATCTCTTACGCCACCTGCTGGTGGGAGGTCACACTGCTGAGTATGTGTAATATTATTTGCAAGCATATCACCACACCCCCTTCCTTCGGAGATATTGATATTTGTGTACAAACATGATTACTATCTTTACTTTATACATTTGTGATATGCATAAACAATATAAACAAACTTAACTAGGGTGTCCATGGACATGACATGCCTGATCAATGTCTGTCCCTTTCGCACAGTTCATTGTGTCTCCCTCATGGGATCACCACTGTGGTGATCACTTGGGCTGTTGCCAGCTTTTTGGAAGACTGGTTTGCGCGCTAGTCTCTTGCTTTGTATCCTCTTTACACTGTGCCTTTGGAAGGCATGTATCCGTGATGGCCCCACGTGTGTCACCAGCTTTTTATTTTTTCGTTTCTTGCCACGTTGTTTGCTGCTTAGTTGCACGTCTTCTGTCTCTGTCTTTAGCTTGTCAATCATCACATCAATTTCTTCTCCTTTGTTTTTGTCAGTGGGATGTCCTAGTTCTCCCACTCTTCTCCTCTTCCTCTTTTTTGTTTTTAAGATTATCTTGCTATTATTTTCTTTTGACGTTTGGCAATCGCTGATTTGGGGCTGGTCTGCGCCCTGTGGATAGAAGTATGCAGATCTTCAGTTGGGACCTGTGGCGCCGGCGTGTCTCCAAGGAATTGTGTGGCCACACCCAATTCTGCGCCCTCATCTGGAGGTTGGAGAGCCTCGCTCTCTGCTGCCTGGGTGGAAGTCACATCCATAACATGAGGTGCTGTCCCTTCTTGGGTTGCAGGAGCAACAATCAATGATTCCTCATCACTGGAAAAGAAGAAGATGCAAACATTCACTGGTCCTGTTGATCCAGGCGATGGGTCATCCTGGTCTTGCTCTAGTATATATATGTGATCCGATGAGCTGCACAGGGATATGGTCATCAGCTCCTCCAACTCATCTTCCAGTGGAATAGCCTCGAGGATCAGGGAGTCGACTACCGGAACCACTTCTGAGGCCTGAAACAATTCACCAAGTGCCCCTGGAGCAAACTTCTCCAAGACTGGTTTTATGTCCAGTGCTATCACCTCATCACACCCCTGAAACCATCTATCAAGTGCTTTATCATCGCCCTCCGCTGATTCACTCTCAGAGTTGTCATTTTCTTCAACACATATTCATTGTCTGTGTGCGCATGGTGTCCATCATCGGAGTTAACATCCTCGTACTCACCATCAATATACTAGTATTCATCATCATCGTGTTCTGCGAAGTATAACACTGCTTGTGGAAACCAAAGAGAAAATGCTGGAAAATCTCAGCAGGTCTGGCAGCATCTGTAGGGCGAGAAAAGAGCTAACGTTGACCCTTTGTCAAAGCCCTGAGGAAGTATGTGCTCATGCAGGAATTGACCTATTTTTAAATCAGCAGCGAGTCTTGTTGCAGCCCTTCCATCTAAAAGTCCATGTTTCAGAACCTCACGGGGGGAGAAGAAATTGAAAAAAAGAATTATTTAGCACAGTTTTTGTGACTGGTTTACAAGTATCATGCGGCTGGTTTAGTGTAATGGTTTTCAGTGTGACATTTTTTCCATGCTTCCAGTGAATGTGGCAGCCTGTGCACCCCGTAATTGTAAATACGAAGAAGCCTGCCCCATCAGGCCGCGACGCCATCTGGTATGTTTTTACGAACACTTCATATGTGAAGTACTCATTTGACTCAAACTTGAACTCCAGGTAAAAGCTCATTGCCTATCCATCCTGCGGTGGGTGCCTGGCGGCAGAGGGTGTGGGCCACACAAAACCCTGTAGTCCTTGGTGGGAAAGGAAGATCCTGCTGCCAGAAAGCACCCTGTGGGGCATGGGGGAGGGGGTGGCTGGAAAATCCTGCCCAACGTCTCTGTTGCACCTTTGCAAGGACCCCGAATCCTTAAGTGATACTATACCTGGGAGTTGGGCGGAGTCATGAGAAGTAGAAGAGGCAACTTGATATCCCATTCTGCAGTAATTTTCTTTTTTAATTTAGAGTACCCAATTCATTTTTTCCAATTAAGGGGCAATTTAGCGTGGCCAATCCATCTATCGGCAGATCTTTGGGTTGTGGGGGGTGAAACCCACTCAAACACGGGGAGAATGTTCAAACTCCACACGGACAGTGACCCAGAGCCGGGATCGAACCTAGGACCTCGGTGCCGTGAGGCAGCAATGCTAACCAATGCGCCACCATGCACCCTTATTCTGCAGTATTATGTGATCCTGAAAGGGTACGTGGAAGTTTCAGGCAAACTTATCTGAGGGCAAACACTCAAGAAATACACTTGTAACTGCTTAAATGAAACACTTTATGCCTCAATATGCCTCAAAGAGAAGAACTGGGGAAAGGACCATCTGATTGAGTGATTCTGGTAGCCTCCATTTCTACGCTCCATGAAATGCTTTCTTGTGATACCTCAAGCCAGACGCTCCAACCATTCTCATTGGTTCTAATTGCTTTGGTGAAAAGGTGAAACATGAAACCATCTTGAAGTTGAGGGTTTATTTTTTTTTCTTTAAAGAGAAATGCCGAAGCGTAGAGAAATGGACTGATCGTGCGGAGACCTTCTTTTTCAAAGAGACTGTCAATCATGAAGGATTTCAGTTGGAGGAAGAAGAACGGGGCAAAAAATGGACTATTTTATTATACCTGTTTGCGTGGTTTTTCTTTTTTTTTAAAACGAAAAAGTATATTTACTGTGTGCATTTCTTAAAGAATGGTGAAAAGGTGAAAAATGAAACCATCTTTAAGTTGATGCCTTTTTTTTTCTTGGGGGGAGGTGTCATGTGAGAGTACCTTTAAGAAATGGGTGTTTAAGAAATGTATCTTTAAGAAATGGAGCTGCTCATGTAACTGGAGTGATCATAGATCATAGAATTTACAGAGCAGAAGGAGGCCATTCGGCCCATCGAGTCTGCACCGGCTCTTGGAAAGAGCACCCTATCAAGGTCAACACCGCCACCCTATCCCCATAACACACTAACCCCACCCAACACTAAGGGCAATTTTGGACACTAAGGGCAATTTTATCATGGCCAATCCACCTAACCCGCACATCTTTGGACTGTGGGAGGAAACCGGAGCACCCGGAGGAAACCCACGCACACACGGGGAGGATGTGCAGACTCCGCACAGACAGTGACCCAAGCCAGAATCGAACCTGGGACCCTGGAGCTGTGAAGCAATTGTGCTATCCACAAGGCTACCGTGCTGCCTTAAACAATAGCAAAACTGTCAGATTGTGGGTGGAGCTGAACTCCACTTCAGTTTTTTAGTTTCAGTTTGAGAAAAAGCTTGGGTGTGTCTGTGTTTTTCAGTGAGCTGCATCTGAAGTCTGCCATCCAAAGACTATCTATGGATCAATTAGTGAACCCAGAATTGTAAACGGTTTCAGTATTGAATGTAAACCCTGATGTGCTTCTGTTTAGAGGTTTGTTAAGTTTTTTGGATGTTAAAACAACAGCATACAGATTACTTAGTGTTGTATTCTTTCGGGGGTGTATTTGAATTAATGGTTGCTACGATATTCACTGTTTGTTTTAAAAAGGTTAATTTGAGTTCATAGAATAAACATTGTTTTGTTTTAAAAAATACTCTTTCCATTTCTGTTGTACCACACCTGTAGAGTGGGCCGTGTGCTCCCCATACCACAATCTATTAAAAGTTGTGGGTCAGGTGAACTCTATGATACACTTTGGGGTACTCTAAACCCTGACACAACAGTGGCCAAGGCACCGCCTGTTTTAAGTATTATGTGAGTGTTCCTTTAAGAAAGGTTTTGTGTACCACATGGCTTGTTAGGACAGCTTCAGTGATGTCATTTATGGGAGGAGCTGGGTTCTGGCTGTCAGATGAGAGGGGGTTTCGTGTTTTGGTTTGATTTTCAGTTTGTTCATTTGGACTGCAGAAAGTTTCCCTGTTTTCTCGGATTTATTTTAAAGCTGTGCAAGTGAACTGAAAGCACATTGGGTGTGGCAAACTGCCGTGATAATCTTGAAGGGGCTAGTTTAGCACAGGGCTAAAGAGCTGGCTTTGAAAGCAAATCAAGGCAGGCCTGCAGCACGGTTCAATTCCCGTACCAGCCTCCCCGAACAGGTGCCGGAATGTGGCGACGAGGGGCTTTTCACAGTAACTTTAGTTGAAGCCTACTTGTGACAATAAGCGATTTTCATTTCATTTCATTTTCAAGCGAGAGTCGCTTTCTGGAAGGAGTTTTGAATCTGCTGGTTGGAAAATGGACCAGAATCTCAGGGAAAGGACCAGCCCCATTCAAGTCACATTACAGTGTGCCGGGCCTCGCCCTTGAAAGGGGTTTTGGTTTTATTGGATTTTGGTTTGGATTGGAACAGCAAAGGGGGATTCAGTAAGATTTATATACATAGATTACTGTAGCTGTTGTGTTTTTTCATGATTGTAACTGATATAAAATTCTTGTAAGTGTTTTATATATGTTAACTACATTGTTATAATAAACATTTTTTGATAAAAGCGCCTAGGAAGTCTGATGAATAACACCTGAAATGAAGGCTCTTATGCTCATCCTAGCCAAATTCAATAGAAAAGTTATAGGTCAGGTGAGCTTCATAATACACTTTGGAGTTTCTAAGCCCTGGCCCATAACATAAGTAAGGCAAAAGGAGCTAAATTCTGAGGGCAGATTGCCGAGGATAGGCTTGTATTCCCTTGAGTATTTGATAGAATAAGACAGGACAGTGATTAGCACTGCTGCCTCATAACACTAGTGACCCCGGTTCAATTCCCGACTTCAGTCATTGTCTGTGCGGAGTCTGCACATTCTCCTTGTGTCTGCGTAGGTTTCCTCCGGGTGCTCTGGTTTCCTCCCACAGTCGAAGACGTGCAGGTTAGGTGGATTGGCCATGCTAAATTACCCTTAGGTGTCTAAAAATGTGCAGGTTAGATGGGGTTACAGGGATAGGGTGTGGGAGTGGGCTTGGGTCGGGCCCTCGTTCAGAGGGTCAGTGCAGACACGATGGGCTGTATGGCCTCCTTCTGCACCGTAGGGATTCTGTGAATCAGAGAGAAATGCTCTGGTGGGCAATCCAGAACAAGAACACCTAACCTTAAAATTGGATAAAAGCGAAATGCACTGGATGCTGGAAATCTGAAATAAATACAGAAATTGCTGGAAACGTTCAGGATTGGTAGCGTCTGTGGAGAGAGAGACAATGGTTAACATTTTCGGGGTAAATTTCCCCATCTGGGGCTAAGCCCCATAATGTCCCTCCGTCGAGACCGATGGAAAAACATGGTATACCAGCGTAATTAATTATGAATCTGGGGGTTTCGCACCATCTTCCGTGGCAAGGCGGGCTTGATGGCACGCATCCCACTGCCATACACGGGTACCATGTTGAAAAGCTGCCTGACATCACTGACCCACCATTGAAAAAAGATAGACCTCCTGAAGACAGACGGTGGACCTCCTGAAAGCAGAAGATGTTGTCGTGTTCGAGGGTCCAGGGCTGCTGGCAGCCTCCGTCCCAAGCTCCGGAGGCAGCCCCAGGCCTTCTTGTGGCAAGTCCGATTTTGCATGCTACTTTGGTCCTGATGTGTTCTGGATCAGCGTGTTTTCCCACTGGTGTCATCGAGAATTGGGCATGGAGGAAGATTCCGGTCAGGCCTTCATTTTCATCCCATTAGCAGGATGAAAATCGATTTCACGCTGCCCTCCTCCTTGATTCCTAGACCCTCATGGCGGGCACCATTGGAAAATCGCAATTCAACAAGTTCAGACCATGAACCCTGTCTTCCATTTTGTTATAACTATTTTGCCCAATCCCTTCGCCCCACAGGGCCTGTGTCTGTCACTTGTTGTTTAGTTTTGCTTTCACAGAGCGCTGACTCTTGTTCTACTATTAACACATTCTGGTGTCTGACCTTTATGCCTGTAATGACTTAGGCCAGGCCTTTGAGATTGGCCAATTAGAATAAGAGTTCCCTGATTAGTGACGCAATCAGGGACCCTCTTTCTGTGTATATAATAGAGAGTGTCAGATCCTCTGCACTCCCGGTGTAAACAGCAGACTGAATGGTCATGGTTGTTCAGCTGTTGGGTTTGTAAATAAAAGGAATTCTGGTGACGGGACTTCTGCCTCCATGGACTTCTTACAGTGCCACAATTAGCACCTACCTTAGTTTTTAATGTGGAGATGCCGGCGTTGGACTGGGGTGAGCACAGTACGAAGTCTTACAACACCAGGTTAAAGTCCAACAGGTTTGTTTCGATATCACTAGCTTTCGGAGCGCTGCTCCTTCCTCAGGTGAAGGAAGGAGCAGCGCTCCGAAAGCTAGTGACATCGAAACAAACCTGTTGGACTTTAACCTGGTGTTGTAAGACTTTGTACTTAGTTTTTAATATTATCATTACCAGTTCCTATGTCTTGGGTCCGTGACACCTTAGTCAAATCTTTCCTCAGGTCCCTCCTATCCCTGACCTTCTATTTTGCTCCCCAGCTCCACCCCCTCTCTCCAACAGTATAAAACCCCTTCCATTTCTACCTCTCTTCGGCTCTGCAGAATCATATGGACTCAGAAAGTTAACTCTGTTTCTTTCTCGACAGATGCCGCCAGATCTGTTGAGTTTTTCCAGAATTTTCTGTTTTCATTATCTTAAAATTGGAGCGAGGCAACATTTGGGGTGCTGGCACAAAGCACTTCTTCACATAAAGAGTAATGGAAATCTGGAATATTCCTCTCAAAAAAACTTTTAAAGCTGAGTCAATTAAAAATGTCAAAACTGAGATCAATAGATTTTGTTAGGCATGAGTATTAAAGGATCGAACCAAAGTGGGTAAATGGTGTTAAATACTGGTCAACTATGGATTATCAAAATGGTGGAACAGGCTTGAGATGGTTTATTCCTCTTCCTATATTCCAAAGCAGGAGCCCACATGGGGTCTTAAAAGATACCGGTCAGCAGGGTATATCACACATATACTACCCATTGGTACACAAACGGCCCAGGAGAGACCACTCCAAAACCAGGTCGTTTTCTGTTTTCTTTAAATCTTCCAGCCTCCTACTGGCCAGTGGGTGACTCCTGCCTCCCTTTCCTAAAGACAAACCTTCAAGCTTGGCTCTGTGTCAAGTACTTCAGGCTAGTGCAGTTCGTCAGAAGCAAGCAAATATTACCTCACCCTCAAAATAGTTCAGACTTTATCATAAACATTTTATTCGAGTGAGGTTCAGTCCCAGTCCAGCCAAATGAAAATCACTTTCAAAAAGTGGAAAAGGTCTTGGTTCCTCAACGCTGACATTCTTCAACTTGATGGTTACAATATGTAAAAAAATACTTTTTGCAACTTATATTTTTGCATCGGGCTTGCTTTATGAGAAAGTGGAGTGTACGCACTCTAACTAATGTCGCAATTATACTGCTCCAAGTGGTGCAATGTTTCAATTGCACGAAAAAAGTTATTATATCTGCTTTCATCTCTGAAAGAAGGGAGAGTACCACATATACAGATTCAAACATAAACACAGAATACTCGTTACTGACCTGAACATTTAAAAAAAATAAACGTTTTATTGAGGTATTTCTTTGGCATTTCAACAGCAACAAAATCAACAATATACATAACAAGAAAAGTATAAACATAGTGCAAATTCCATCTCTACCTGAACATTTATAATGATCACAAAGGAGCCTTGCCTTGTAGTTCAAATTCCTGAAAGGGGAGTGGTACTTTACTGGGCATTCTTTGCTTGAGCATGGTGATATTAAGGCCAAGCCTGCAACCACTGATGATGACAGAACTATCATCTGAGGGATCTTTGTGCCTAGATACTGAGCAGTGATAGGCTATCCAACCATCAAGAGAAGCAGGAAAGACAAGAGGTGCATTAAAGTCAAGCCTGTAGCAATCAGAAGCAGAAACTATTTCTGTGTTTGACCCTCCCTAGCCTGAAGAGCTCTGGGGTTAATTGCAGTGACACACACCAGGCTTGAACTGGGGATGTTCTGGGAGTGAAATTGGCCAATGCTAGTAATGCAGTATGGGTTGATAGTGAATCAGCAACCCATTTTTCACCAGGCAATGCGATTAAATGGAAAAGAAACCGAGGTGCCAATCCATTATTCTGTTTTGCATCTATACAATGATAATCTTTATTAGTGTCACAAGTAGGCTTACATTAACACTGCAATTATGTTACTGTTAAAATCCACTAGTCGCCACACTCCGGCACCTGTTTGGGTACACTGAAGGAGAATTTATAATGTCCAATTCACCTAACCCGTACTCTACATGGCTAAGCAACTATGTAAAAAGGACCCATGCTGATTCCTAATGTTATTAATTTAAAAAGTTAAAAACAGAATGTGCTAGAAACATTTAAGTAGCAGCTGTGGCAAGAGAAATTGAGGCCCAGATTTCTGTGGTGCGCCGTCAGGAGATTTCCCAGCTCAATGAACGCGATCTTTAAAAATGGAGCCCACAGCTCAGATTTTAAATCGAGGGGAACTTGCTGAAATGGGAGTCCGTGCAGGCAATCCCAAAACGCGAGTAGATACTGCAGTGTGCGGTGGCGGGTTGTATGGAAAGCTTGCCTCTCTGCTCTGGCACTGTGTTTAAATTTTAAAAAACACAAAACAACTCGCCAACCCTCACCGCTCAACCTTCTTTCTTCACAGCACACATCCCTATGCCCCATCCATGCCAACCCATTCCTCCACCCAGCCCCACGTGGCGCCTCACCTCCTCTAAGCCAATCTATGTCTCTTTAACCACCCCCATGGCCCCTTATACCCCCTAAGCCAAATATGCCCCTTTACCCCTTATATCAACTTAGAGCTAACTCATGTCGCTCACACGCCACCCTTTGCCCTTACCTCCTCCATGCTAACTCACCTAATATCCTAGAGAGCAATGACAGCTTCAACACTTCCTGGACAGCTTTGGCAGTTCCTCAAGAGCTGGACCGTTTGTAAAATGTTCATAATCATGTTCAATTCTAACAATCCTAAAAGGTGTTACCTCTTGCAAGCTCTTTGTGTTCAGAATTGTTTTGGAGCTACAAATTGTGTGCAACCCTCTTAAACCTAGAAGCCCAGACTTGTGTCCTTGCTTTCTAAACTTGTTCAAGCAGAGCTGTCAACATCTCAATCTTACCTGTGAGATTCTCAAGCTTGTACTGTACTCCTGAGGTGCTGGGGCATGCCAGAAACAAAAAAGAGCTGTAAGGAATGGTCACATTGAATTTACCTATTCTCATTATTTCTTCTCCTCCTTTCCCTGTTCTTTATTTCGCGACATCTCTCCTTTTTCTCATTATCTCTTTCGCAGCAACATGAACTGCACAAGACGCAATGGGGGGGGGGGGGGGGGGGGGGGGAGCCAGTGGTGTACTGGTAATGTTACTGGACTAGTAATCCAGTAAACTCAGGATAATGCTCCGGGGACGTGGGCCAAAATCCCACCATGGCAGCTGGTGAGATTTAAATTCAGTTACTAAAGCTGTAAGATAAAGCTGATGTAAGACCATGACAACTATCACTGATTGTTGTAAAAACGTACCTGGCTCACTCATGTCCCTTAGGGAGGGAAATCTGCCGTCCTTACCTGGTCTGGCTTACATGTAACTCCAGACCCACACGTGTGGGTCACATGTAGGTCCAGACTCTAAACTACCCTCTAAAATAGCCAAGAAAGCCACTCAGTTCAAGAGCAATTAAGGATGGGCAACAAATGCTGGCTTTGCCAGGAATGTCCACTTCCCACAACAGGATATATATATTTTTTTAAACACATTTTTTTTACATTTGCTGTCTGGAGAGATATCAATAGAGGCGGGTCCATCCCAGTAACTGTACCGGTCATGAAACCCCTCTATTGTGACTCTGGACTAGAAATTGCTGTTGGCAATATTAACTGACAAGGAGTTGATGCATTCCTCTCTCTGATGTTTTGATAGGTGTAATTATCCAAAATTACTGAGCACCCATCTGTATATACTGATATAGCTCCCATCCTTACAGCATTAATATTGAGAATTTCCTACCACTGTGGTTGGAATCCTCTAACTCTTGGGGTACTTCAATGTCCATAATCCATTTAAGGACAGCAGGTGGGAGTGTAGGACGTTGGACCCCACTCCGATGGAGATTGTCACCTTTCATTATGAGGCCAGTGGGACCATTGCTGAGAGCTGGACTGATGGATTGGCAGGGAGGCACAGTAATCAATATTGGAATCTGCAGAGGACCTGAAAAAGTAAATAAATATTGCCAGCAGACACATCCATCTCCATTATTTCACTATTGGAGTTCTATAAGCAAGCAACAAGCTATATGGATAAAAAGGAACCACAAATGGGTCGTACTTCGATTTTCAGAAGGCACTTGACAAGGTGCTAAAGGTTACTATGCAAAGTAAAAGCTCATGGTGTAAGGGGTAACATATCAGTATGGATAGAGGCACGGTAGCATGGGCGGCACAGTAGCACAGTTGCTTCATAGCACCAGGGTCCCAGGTTCGATTCCCGGCTTGGGTCATTGTGCGGAATCTGCATGTTCTCCCTGTGTCTGCGTGGGTTTCCTCCGGGTGCTCCAGTTTCCTCCGACATGTCCCGAAAGATGTGCTGTTAGGTGAACTGGACATTCTGAATTCTCCCTCTGTGTACCCAAACAGGCGCTGTAATGTAGCGACTAGGGGTTTTTCACAGTAACTTCATTGCAGTTTTAATGTCAGCCTACTTGTGACAATAAAGATTATTATTATTATCTAACGGAAAACAGAGAGTAGGCATAAGTGGGTCACAGATAGGTGGGAGAATAAGTTGTGAAGTGGACATAAGACTGCAGAGGAATATAGACAGATTAAGGAAGTGGACTAAAATTTGGCAGATAGTGTATAATGTGAGAAAATGTCAATTTCTTCACTTTGGCTGGAAGAATAGAACATTTACATATTATTTAAATAGAGAAAGATGACAGAACTCTGTGGTAGAGGGATCTGGGTGTCCTGGTACATGAATCACAAAGGTTTACATGCAAGCACAGCAATTTATTAGGAAGGCACGTAGAATGTTGTCATTCATTGCAAGGGGAATGGAATATAAAAGTAGGGATGTTTTGCTACAGTTGTACAGGGTGTTGGTGAGACCATTCGGAGTACTGTGTACAATTTGGGGGCGCGATTCAGCGGACTCAAATTAAAGTCCGCTGAACGGCGCATTTAGCGGGGTGTTTCTCGATGCCTGCAACGCTGAGAAAGACCCCGCTATTCAGTGACACTTTGCTGTTTTTTGGCATCGGCGAGGGATTCCCTGTGAAGGCCACTCTTCAACTCATTTCCCGCGCTGGCGGGCTGAGCAGGACAACTACTCCTGGATCGCGGCATCATCTTTTAAAAAGCCCCGATCTTTTGACCTCGATCAGCATGCCCACTGCGACCTCAGAATCCACTTCATCCAACTCTTCCGGGATCCTGGGACCATCCCCCTCATCTGACTTCTTATGGGCAAGGCCCCCCCCCCCCCTGGACCCGGTTCCTGGAACTGGCACCTAGGCACTTTGGTACTGCTAGCCTGTCACCCGGCAGTGCCCCTGCCAGCCAGTCAGTTCCATCCGGACCCCTGGCAGTGTCATGATGGCACTGGCAGGGTACCTAGGTGGCAGTGCCAAAGTGCCAGGCTGGCAGTGCCAAGTGCCAAATATGCCCAGGTGCCATGGGAGTGCCAGGGTTCCACCTTGCCCTGTCCCTGACCACCCAGGGACCGCAACTCCCTGGCGAGACCCCCCTGGATGCCATCATGACTGGTTCATGGCTTTGTGAACCAGTACCAAACAGCCCCTGGTAGAGAACTCATTGGCGATGCCGGTGAATCCCGGGCCCTGGGTGATTTGGGCGAGCGCAATTGGGTGAGTCTAATGGCTCATTGAAATATACATGCCTGGATCTCGCCCAGCAAGAACGAGATCCAGAATGTGAATCGTTGAATCTCACAAGATGTTTCAACGTCACAAATATTCAACGGCCTCGGCGAGGCGTGCCGATGCCGCTGAATCGCGCTCTTGGTCTCCTTATTTAAGAAAGGATATAAATACATTAGAGATATAAATATGTTAGAAATAGTTCAGAGAAGGTTCACTTAACTACTACTCGGGATGGGGGTTTATCCTGGGAAGAAAGGTTGGACAGGCTGGGCATGTACCCATTGGAGTTTAGAAGAATAAGAGGGGATCTTGTTGGAACATAAATAAGGGGACTTGACAAGGTGGATGCTGAAAGGATGTTTCCCCTTGTGGGAAAGACTAGAACTAAGGGGATACAATGTAAAAATAAGAGACCTTTAAGATGGAGACGCAAATAATTTTTTTCTCTCAGATGGTCCGGAGTCTTTGAAACTATCTCCCAAGAGAGCAGTGGAGGGAGGATTATTGAATATTTTTAAGCAAAAGGTAGATAGACTCTTGACTAAAAAGAGAATCAAAGGTCATTGGAGGTAGGCAGAATGTAGGGTTGAGGCTACAATAAGGTTAGTAATCATTTAATTGAATGGTGGAGCAGGCTCGAGGGGCTGAATGGCCTAATCCTGCTTCTGATTTGCATGCTCTTCTGTTTGTATATATGTATTGCCTGCCATTTGATTCCATCGAGCTTCTCCACAGCCTGAACTTTAATGTTGGTCCAACCTCCTTCCATGAGGTCTCCTCCTCTCATCTGCCAAGAGGCTGACACAGGGGGTGTCCCGTGCACCATTCACAAGATTGCCTCGCAACCAGGTCAACTGTTCCAAATTGCAGGTAAATTAGCCTAATTGTCTACCTGCTACCACAGGGCAGGCAGTTGCTGCCAATTTTGGTCTGCCTCCAGTAAAAGCACAAGGAGTTCGGGCTGTGCCCAACACCCAACATTCTAAATTCACTCTCACCCTCAGCTTCAAGTTCACCTCCTCTGGGCTTTTAAAATTCTGCCCAATGAATTTTCCGATAACCCTGACTCATCCCCAATGCCACCGCTTACTTTCCCAAATTTTACAGCAATTGAACTTTGAGGAATTACCGGCATAAACAAAACAGTTAGGTATATTCAGACAGGAGGTTGTGACATTGTACGTTTGTACAGGCAAGTCAGCTTTTAGGAAATTTAGTTCCAACTCGTCAGTGCCCACTCCAGGAATAAGGCATTTTCTATAAGAATAGTAAGTTTCTTCCTGAGAAGCACAGGTAGTACAACAAAATAGTGCTCAGCAAGACAATACAATCTATTCTTACAAACACGAGCTCCAGCCTCTCCGGTTGACTGGGATGCTGTCTCCTGCTCTGTTATTGTTGCTGCTGCGTTCTTGTTGACCATCATCTATCTCCTCTCTTGGTTGTGTGTTAAGGGTCACAGGACTCTTCTTCTTTCACCCTTCTTAAGTCTGTGATTGATTAGTTTACCTTCGAGTAAGGTGAAACCTCATCTTAGCCAAACTGATTAGTTTACCGTTATTTCATTATTGTTCATCACTTTATTGTACACTTACATGTCCTTAAATGCATGGATTTCTGTTTATTAAGCAGGAGACCTTGTAGCTCAGGGTTTTTCAAACTGGCGACCCATGGGTGGGTCACGGGCAGGTTGTGGAGTGAATTGGGTTGTTCCTGATCACGGGAGAAGCACCCAATGTCCGGAACCGGCTTTTAAATTGAGAATGCTGGCCGCGACCGGCCTTTAAACACGAACGACGGAGTCTTTCTGCCAGAAGCAGCGGCAGAAAGCAGGTCACATGCCTGGTACGTACACTGCTGTCACAATCCCCTGTAGGTCCTTGCTTTTGGCACGGAGAAGATATTCCTCCATTTTGTAGCTGCTAATAAACCAGCAACTCGACGGTGAAGAGCTGAAGATGGGTCATTTTGTAATAAGAAAGAGAGGGTCAGTGACACAAACAGGCCAGGATCTAACAACTGAAGCTGCTGGAGTGAGCGGCCCAGGAGAGTCCACGGCAGGACAAAGCAGTGCTGATGTGAGCTGTATCCAGAGCTACAGGGCCTCTGTTGAACAACCCATTAAGAGGAAACTGGGACTTCCGGTGGCGGGGATGTGCTGAGCAGACACAGGAAAGATGGCTTTCCTGTTGGAAACTTGGAATTATGTACATTTAGCCCCAAAATTGTCTGCTAAACCAGCTAAATCACCCCCTCACCCTCCTCCGAAATCACCACAGAAACAGAAATATGCCCTCAAACCAACCAAAGGGCTGAAAGGAGGGTAAAACTCGCAGGAGCCAGGAAAGAAAGATAGAGGCGGCAGACACGAGGAGCGAGGCGGAACAAGACATGGCTGATCGAGCAGGGTCGCCGACACCAACGGCGGCCTACATGCCAATAGGTTAAAGGATGGAGCTCCTAACTCACAAGCTCCTTAAACAAAGTGATGCCATAAAGAAAGAAATTATGGTGATGGTGAAGTTGACGGCTGCAAATGCCGCAACTCCCTTCAAGGAGGCGCTGGACAGGATGCAGCAGCAACTGGAGGACGCAGGAGGCGATGGTGCGGGTGTTCGAGAAGGCAGCTACCGACCAAGGCACCTGGATCACCTCATTGGAAGCAGAGGTGGCAAAGCTGATGGTGACCCAAGGAGCGCTCAAGAGGAAGGTGGAGGACAAAGTCAGAATCTTCGAATTGTGGGCCTGGCGGAGGGCACCGAGGGCAGAAATCCCACGGAATCTGTGGCACTAATGCTGTGTAAGTTGATTGTGGATGAAAGCTTCTCAAAGCCCCCAGCTTGGGTCACTCCAGCTGAGGCCAAAAACAGGAGAAGCATCGCGGGCCATCATCACCAAGCTCCACCGGTTCCAAGATAAGGAGTGAATCCTGAACTGGGCATGACACATTCCGCCTTGCAAAAGGGAAGGGCACAGGATCCAGGAATACCAGGACATTGAGTCAGGCCTGGTCAAGCGCCAGGTCGAATTCAACGGAGCCAAAATAGCCTTGTTTAAAATCAAGGTCTGGTTCCGGATGCTGAACCCAGCCAAACTGTGGGAACATAACAAAACAAGGAACATTACTTCACCACCAGCTTTGCTTCCACCATTGCTTCAGCCTTGACAAAGGGTCATCTGGACTCGAAACGTTCGCTCTTTTCTCTCCCGACAGATGCTGTCAGACCTGCTGAGATTTTCCAGCATTTTCTTTTTGGTTTCTGATTCCAGTATCCGCAGTAATTTGCTTTTCTTACTTCACCACGCTGGGCGAAGTGGATGAGTTTGTAAGGAAACATGGCTGGGGAAGCAGTAGCAACCTTAATAATGGACGCGATTGAACAATTATGTGGGATGAGGTTGTCCAGCTTTCGCGCAAATGTAAGTCCCAGTAAGGTGGGGGAAGAGGACAGAAAGGTACAAGATCGGGAGAGGAATAAGGGGGTAGGAGGAGTAGGGAAGGAGGGGAGAATAGAATGCTGATTGCAACAGGTTGCACGTGGCGATGGCAGGAACAAGGATTTCGAAAAAAGGATTTAGATGGCGCCAATGGAGGTCTCAGAATCAGGACTCTACGATTTCCCGTGACGTCCCCGGAATATGAACTTCCCCTTTAAGACAGGCAGGCCTTCCCCTTTAAGGAAGGGAGGGGGGGGGGGTTCCTCTTTACAAGGAGAGTCCCAGTTGTATAAAAACCCTGGCCTAGCTGCAGGTCAGGGAAGGAGACCCTGAGGAGAGTATTGTAATTGTATCAAAATAAACCTTGTTCTATAATTTCTACTTCCATCTATGCGTTCTGCCTGCCGCGGATTCAACAGACCCCAAACAAAGAGAAACCCCGGAGTGCAGGGGCATGTCCACGTGGTAAATATCGCAACGGTAACCATCTTGGATGGCCCACAAACATAGGGAAGCTATGGAGTGCAAGGGCACATCCACACGGTGAATATGACTAAGCCCGCAGTATGGGGGCTGCCAGAAGCCCCGATTAAGATAGTCACCTGGAATCTCAGGGGATTTAATGGCCCGGTGAAAAGAGTCTTCACCCACCTGAAAAGTATGAGGGCTGACGTAATCTTACTCCAAGAGACACACCTGAGGGAGAAGGATTGACTGAGAATAGGGAAGAGCTGGGTGGGACAGACATAACTGCCATGCTATGGTGCGAGGGTTAGGGGGATGGCCATACTGCTAAATAAGAGGACGTCACTCATTGCGACGAAGATGGTGATGGACCCGGGGGGACGGTATGTCATAGAGAGCGGTGTCCTGGATTGGGCACCGGTTGTGCTGGTAAACGTATACATCCCCAACTGGGACAACGCTGACTTTATCAAGAAAACATGGCAGAAACCCCTGACATAAGACTCCCATTGACTCAGCATGGGAGGGGGGGGGCGGGGGGACCTCAACTGCATACAGGACTCACGGACAAACAGATCCAGCCCCAAATCGGGGAAACAATCCAATATGGCTAAAGACTATGGACAAGCCCTCCGTATACACAGGATCTGCTCAGACGAGGAGGAGCGTAACAGACATCTACAGACGTTGAAAGATGCCCTCGTACGAACAGGATATGGCGCTCGACAGTTCCAACGTGCCACAGCAAAAAAACGCACCGACCTCCTCAGAAGACAAACATGGGACACAACCGACAGAATACCCTTCGTCGTCCAGTACTTTCCCAGAGCGGAGAAACTACGACATCTTCTTCACAGCCTTCAACACGTCATCGATGAAGATGAACATCTTGCCAAGGTCATCCCCACACCCCCACTACTTGCCTTCAAACAACCGCGCAACCGCAAACAAACCATTGTTTGCAGCAAACTACCCAGCCTTCAGAACAGTGACCACGACACCACACAACCCTGCCATGGCAATCTCTGCAAGACGTGTCAGATCATCGACATGGATACCACCATTACACGTGAGAACACCACCCACCAGGTACGCAGTACATAGTTGTGCGACTCGGCCAACATTGTCTACCTCATACGCTGCAGGAAAGGATGTCCCGAAGCGTGGTACATTGGCGAGACCATGCAGACACTGCGTCAACGAATGAACGGGCATTGCGCGACAATCACCAGGCAGGAATATTCCCTTCCAGTCGGGGAACACTTCAGCAGTCAAGGGCATTCAGCCTCTGATCTCTGGGTAAGCGTTCTCCAAGGCGGCCTTCAGGACGCGCGACAACGCAGAATCGCCGAGCAGAAGCTTATAGCCAAGTTCCGCACACATGAGTGCGGCCTCAACCGGGAACTGGGATTCATGTCGCATTACATTCATCCCCCACCATCTGGCCTACGAAATCCTCCAACTGTCCTGGCTTGACACAATTCACACCTCTTTAACCTGGGGTTACCCCATCTCTGGATCTGTAAAGATTTAATCACCTGCTAATGCTCGCATTCCAAGCATTGTCTGGCATCTTTGAATCTGTCTATATATAGATGTTTCTGGAACATAGCTCTTCATTCACCTGAGGAAGGAGCAGCGCTCCGAAAGCTAGTGACATCGAAACAAACCTTTTGGACTTTAACCTGGTGTTGTAAGACTTCTTACTGTGCTCACCCCAGTCCAACGCCGGCATCTCCACATCATGGCTAAAGAACTGAACACCTTCATTGAGCAGATGGGGGTAGTGAACCCATGGAGGTTCACACACCTAAGGGAGAAGGAGTTCTTCGTCTTCTCCCAGGCCCACAAGGCCTACACCAGAATCAACTTCTTTGTAGTCGGAAAATCGTGCTTCCAGGAGTGGTAGGAGTGGAGTACTCCGCAATAGTAATCTCCGACCACGCACCACACTACGTGGATGTTAAGCTGGAGACCAGCCGGGCCCAAATCCTCCCATGGAGGCTGGGCACAGTCCTCCTCGCCGATAAGGCATTCTGTGAGAAGACATCACAAGCCAACGACGGATATGTAGCTGGCAACCAGAATGGGGAGGTCTCACCCTCCACATTCTGAGAGGTACTGAAGGCGGTGATAAGGGAGGAGATAAGGGAGGAGATTATTGCACACAGAGCTCTCAAGGATAGGAAGGAGAGGGCAGCTAGGCAACAACTGATCGACTCCATACTGGAGACGGATCGGCGATACTCCACGGAACTACTGGCGAAGAGGAAAAAACTACAAATGGAGTTTGACCTGCTCTCCACTGGGACAGCAGGGAAACTGCTCCACCAGACACGGGGACCTGCTATGAACATGGAGACAAGGCCATTCGCCCGCTGGCTCACCAGCTGAGAAAGCAAGCAGCCACGAGGGAGACAGCACAGGTAAAAAAACAGGAACGGCAAACTAGTCGCAGCATCAGATGAGTTTAACGAGACCTTTTACACTTTCTACTGAGAGTTGTCCACCTACGAGCCCCCGGAGGGCGACTAGAAATTGAAACAGTTCCTCAATGAACTGGACATGCTGGTCGTAAGGAAGGGAAAGCAATGAGGTATGGAAGCACCACTTGAACTGGGAAACGTCATAGAGAGTATTAACTCTCTGCAGGCGGGGAAGTTTCCGGGGCCTGACGGATTCCCGGAGGACTTTGACAAAAGATTTGCGTCAGCACTGGCCCGGCACTCGCAGGAGATGTTCGTTGACTTGCTATCGAGGGGAATCCTGCCGCCCATGCTGGCACAGACCTTGAGATCTTTGATGTCCAAAAATGACAAAGACTAGATGGAGTGCAGGTCATACAGACACACCTCACTCCTTAATACTGATGCCAAAATCTTGGTGAAGGCCCTGGTGAGGCGGTTGGAGAGTTGCGTACCAGAGATAGTCGCAGAAGGTCAGACGGGGTTTGTCAAGGGCAGACAATTAACAGCGAACATCAGGCGCCTGCTGGACGTGGTCATGACCCCATCCAGAGAGAGAACACTGGAGGTGATCATCTCCCTGGATGCAGAAAAGGGTCAAATGGAATTATCACATAGAGGTACTAGAATGGTTAGAGTTTGGGCCAGGGTCCATCTCATGAGTGAAGCTACTGTACAGCGTTTCCATGGCGAGTGTACGGATAAACACGACCAGTTCTGAGTACATCCAGCTGCACAGAGGCGCGAGGCAAGGATGCCCTGATCCCTGCTACAGTTTGCCCTGGCAATAGATCAGTGAAGTGGCGGAGAGGCATTCGAAGAAGAGACAAGGGAGCATATAGAGTCTCACTCTACGCGGATGACCTGCTCCTCTACATCTCGAATCCCCTAGCCAGCATGGAAGGAATAATGGAACTCCTAAGGGTTCCAAACCTAACCTGAGCAAGAGCAAAATATTCCCCATGGCCCCACACGGAGTGGGTTGAGCAGAGCTGGGGTCGCTGCCATTCAAGCTGGCCCAGACCAAATTCCAATACCTGGGGATCCAAAGAGCACATCACTGGACAGGGATCCACAAATGGATCCTGAGGAGTCTGGTGGAAGAGATAATAAGGGACCTGCAGAGGTGGGACTCACTCCCACTCTCCCTGGCGGGGAGGGTGCAGATGACAAGATGAACGTACTGCACCAGTTCTTTTTTTTAAAATTCAGATCCCTCCTGATCTTCATCCCCAAGGCCTTCTTCACCACAGTCGACAAATTAATCATGGCGTTTGTGTGGGCGAGGTGGGGGGGGGGGGGCTGAGAATTAAAAAGGTCCTACAAAGGAGGAACATTGGCGGGGGGGGGGGGGGGGGGGGGGGGGGTGCAGGCCCTCCCAAACCTCCCTTACTACCACTAGGCGGCCACCGCAGAAAGAGTACAGGGATGGGTCAAGGAACTGGAGAAGACTGGGTCAGAATGGAGGAGAGTTCCTGCACGGGGACATCCCTCCGGGTATCGGCCACAACTACACTCCCGTTTCCGAAAGTCCGATACTCAAAAGTGGTAGCAACCACCCTGAGAACGTGGAACCAACTGCGGCACCACTGCGGTCTAACCGACATGTCCACTATGGCCCCCATCTGCAAAAACCACAAGTTCACCCCCGTGATGATAATAGACGGCTCCTTCAAAAGGTAGAGACAGGAAGAAGGGACTCCGACATGTACATAGAAGGCACAGTCGTGATCCTGGGGGAACTCACAGACAAGTTCCAATCCTGAAAGGGAACTTCCCCTGATTGGTGCAGCATCTAAAGCACATCTTGAGCAGCCCAATGGTCTTCTTTACCACCACCTTCGTGGAAGCATGACTCCTGTTGTACCTCTCCCTCCTTCTCTGTTCTTGGTGCCAGGGTGAGGTCATGAGCCTTTTCAGTGGATACTTGTCACCCAGGAGCCATCCGTCCAAATGGGCAGAAGCAATGAACAGCCTTGTGAGTATTGCAGGATGTGAGCATCACATGAGCCTCCAGGGTGTAGCCACGTAAAATTGCTGCGTTCCGATTAATCTGGCCAAAACCCAGTTTGTAATGGCTAACCCGAAAGACTGCTGGGAAAAGCAGCTAACAAGACACAAGCAGGCAGCTGCAGACAGTATTGCATATTCAGCTCTGGGGAAGTTAGCCCAGATCGATACTCAGGGCTATCAACAGCCCATCAACCCAGGTATTTGCAGTTACATTCAGGACTGTTTGCAGCCCATCTATCCAGACATCTGCAGTTAAATCGGCTATCCCCGGGAACAATTGCAACATATTAGCAATTGAATACCGGGCCAGACCTGTCGGCGCCTGCAGTGGCCGAAACAAAGACAGATGAGCGACCACCCCCCGATCGAGGAATCGCCTCACCATTGG
Organism: Scyliorhinus torazame; assembly: GCF_047496885.1. Lineage (NCBI taxonomy): Eukaryota > Metazoa > Chordata > Chondrichthyes > Carcharhiniformes > Scyliorhinidae > Scyliorhinus > Scyliorhinus torazame. The sequence goes on from NC_092712.1 coordinate 217,640,121, forward strand.
ACACATCGACCCCAGGGATTGGGAACAAATCCAACCACTTGGGACTCAGGGTCAAGGGCCGCCCCGGGAGACGGGAAGCCCCTGGGCCCTATAAAAGTGAGGGGCCAAGTTCAGATCTCTCTCTCTCTCCTCTTCACCTGCTCGAGACCTTCGCAAGAACAGCAACCGGCAACAGTAAGTTTGAATCCAGCGATCGCTATCCGGTAGAGACACCTAGCCACCGACCTGTAGCAGCCTTTTGAATCCCGCGGGCCAGATCTGATTGGACAAGCCATTCGTTTCCCTGACCTGGTGGGCTCTTCCTAAGATAAGTATTGGCCAGTAGTGATAGGTTTATTATATAGAAAGTAGTATTAGGGTATTAATATTGCTTGTTGTAGATAATAAATGACCGTTGTTTTAATCCTTACTAAGCGGTGTGCTGTATTATTAATCATAACCTGAACTTGAACCACGTGGTGGTATCATAAAGATACCTGGCGACTCGTGAGCAAAGGTGACGTAATCAGAGCAAATAGACTAAGGTTAAAAAGAGCAACAAGGGTAACGGGCACAGACTTGCAAGATCTGTGTCTTGTGGTTGCAGATGATCTGAACGTTCATTGGGTGGAACTCCTTTTGCTTCATGATTGCACCCGACTCACCTGCAGGCGCCTTGCTGGCCACATGAGTGAAGTTGATGACACCCTGGATACAGGGGAAGCCTGCAATCGCCATGAAGCCTCTGGTTCTTCAAGCCTGACTGACTTCATCCATTTAGTAATGCATGAATGTCATCACCCATCTGAACATAGTGTCAATAGTGAGCTTGTTGCAACGGTGGGCAGAGATTGGAAAAGCCACACAGATGTCCCACAGACCCCTGGAAAGAACCGGTGGTGCAGAAGTTCAGGATCGCTTTGACCTCCAGAGCCGCTGGCATAGGGTGGCCACCCATGGAGGGGAAGGCAATCTCTGGCACACTTCTCCGGCGGTGACAGTGCGGTGGAGCCTCCTTTGCCACTGGACTTCGGATATGCTGAGGTCATTGGAGTGCTGCCTGTACTCTCTGGCTGTAGGGTAGTGGTATCTCCTGGAAGTGGCAGGGATCAGTCCTCTGGGGAGGCCCATTGGGGGGGTTTCCCTAACGTATCGGAGTGGGGGAGAGGGAGGGTTGCTTGCCCCAGTGCTTGTTTGGGAGGGGTTTGCCCTGTTGCTGTTGTGGGGTGGGTCTCCCTTGCCCATTCAGGGCAGGGGAGTTTTGTTTTAAGTCAGATTGGGGTGCCTCTGATCAAGCACCACCCTGCCCCAAGAGCATGTAGGTGGAAACCACGCCTCCAGATTTGCACAGAGCACAACATTCTGCCCAAAGTCTCTATTTATAACCCAAGTAACCCATACGCTTTTTATCAATAATATGAATTTATCCTTCTACCCGTAAGAATTTGTGTTGAGGATTATGAAGATCTCTTTCCTTATCTCCACTTTTAAAAAATAGCTTCATTTTATGGGGAAACGTTGGACAGCCCGTAAAAACAGGCAAGGGAGGAAATACGCATTTAACCCAGGTCTGTTCAAAGTAATGCAGGCAGTACACAAACTTCATGTTATTTGTGAATTATAATGAGAGCGGTGTGCTAACCTGTGCTAAACGTGCTGTTGAGTTCTGCATGCCTTAGCAGATGATGCAAGTTCGTGCGAGTCTGCCGCCACTTGAAGTTAGCCTTTACTATTTAAAGCCAGCCTGCACTTCTCAAAGGAGAGTTCTTACTGCAGTAGGGGCTGGAAATGGTGAAAGTAAAGTGAATGAGTTGGAAGAACTTTGAAAAATAGTGTCCCAGACCAGAGCCGGTGCCACAAACTTTTCCACTGCAACAGTAGCGGTCTTGATGCAAGAGGTACACAGAGGTCCTCTTTCATAGAATCATAGAGTTTTACAGCACAGAAGGAGGCCATTCGGTCCATCGTGTCAGCACCAGCTCCCGAAAGAGCTACATAGTTAGCCCCATTCCTCAGCCCTATCTCCGTAGCCCTTTAAATTAATCAATTTCAAATATATATCCAGCTTTCTTTTGAAACTTCCATGATCATAGAATTTACAGTGCAGAAGGAGGCCATTCGGCCCATCGAGTCTGCACCGGCCCTTGGAAAGAGCACCCTACTCATGTCCACACCTCCACCCCATCTCCATAACTCAGTGACCCCACTTAACCTTTTTGGACACTAAGGGCAATTTAGCATGGCCACTCCACCTAACCTCCACAGCTTTGGATTGTGGGAGGAAACTGGAGCACCCGGAGGAAACCCGCGCAGATATGGGGAGAATGTGCAGACTCCGCAAAGCCAGTGATCTAAGTCGGGAATCAAACCTGGGACCCTGGAGCTGGAAAGCAACTGTGCTAACCACTGTGCTAACCACTGTGCTACCGTGCTGCCCCTGATTTATTGGATCCAAGTTCAAATACAAGCCACAATGAAGCATCTGCCGTGGTTCGGTTTGAACCTGCATTCTCAGAGAATTGTGCTGGGTCTCGGGATTACTCATCCAGTGACAATACCACTACACCATCACCTCCCCAGACAAGCACTTTGCAGGGCTCAACCAGGGTATGCACCCGGGACCTCTCGCATTTTGGAAACCCCCTAAGCAAAAAAATCATACCCCACGGTTTCCACGGTATCTCCATGGAAACATCTCAGTGCCATTGTGTGTTTCCTCTTTAGACAATCAACCCTATGGAATCTGTCTCCACCCCTCTTCCAGGCAGCACATTTCAAACCTCAACAACTCTCTGAGTAAAGAAGTTTCTCCTCATCTCACTCCTAGCTCTTCTGCTGACCATCTTGAAAGTGTGACCCCTAGTCACTGACTTACCAGCTAATGGAAACAGAACATCCTTCTTTACCCTGTCAACATTGTTCATAGCTTTGAACACCTCAATTAGGTCACCTCTTAATCTTCTCTGCTCTAAGGAGCTCTGCTCTAACAAGCCCAATTTCTCTAATATTTCCTTGTATCTATAATTCCTCATTCCTGGTATCATCCCAGTAAATCTCCTCCGCACTCTCTCTCGGGCTTTAACATTGTTCCGTAAAGAAGGTGCCCAGAACTGAACACAATATTCCAAATGTGTTCCGACCAATGTTTTGCAGAGGTGAAGCATCACTTTCTTGCTTTTATACTCTATACCTCTATTTATAAACCCAAGGATCCTATAAGCCTTCTTAACAACTGTTTCAACTTGCCTGGCCACCTTCAGAGAATTATACACTTGAATCCCAAGGTCTCTCTGCTCCTGTACTCCCCTCAAAGTTGTTGCATTGACCTTCTATTGTCCCCCCATGTTACTTCTCCCAAAATGCATTACTTCACATTTCACTGCATTAAAATTCATCTGCCAAGTATCTGTCAATCTGGCCAACTTGTCAATGTCCCTCTGAAGTTGCTCAGCATCATTCTCACAATTCACTGTTCCTCCTAGTTTAATGCCATCGGCAAATTTAGAGATTTTGCCCTCTACACCCATCTCAAAATCATGTAATAAATCAGAAAAAGCAAGGATCCCAACACTGAGCCCTGGGGAACACACCTTTCAACTCGGCTCCAGTCTGAGAAATGCCCATCTGTACTGACACTCTGTTTCCTATCTCTTAGCCAACTTCTAATCCATGCTGCCATGGACCCATCAATCTCAAACATTTCTAATTTGCTAACGAACCATATGGCACCATAGCAAATGCTTTCTGAAAGTCCAAATATACAGCATTCACAGCATTACCCTTATCTACTGCCTGCGTCACTTTGTCAAAGAACACAATTAAATTTGTCAGCCATGACTGCTCTTGACAAGGCCAGATTGACTGTCTAGTATGAACTTATTTTTCTCTAAGTATATATTTATCTTACCCCGTACTATGGCCTCCATCAGTTTTCCCACTATTGATGTCAAGCTGACAGGCTTGTAGTTTCCTGCATTATCATTTCCTTATCGGGCCAGGAGGGGTTCCACACAGAGTCACAGTGAGAAGGCAGTGGAAGCAGGTAGTTGTTGTGCTCAATGCCTGCAGTCCAGCCCCAAGGATCTGAATGAATTTAGCCATGTGGTCAAGGTGAGTGAATGCTTATTCACATGCCGTTGCTCGAAAGTCCATCGACCACATCCCATTGGCTCACTTATCAACAATTCCTATCGACCATGAATAACACCTCAGATTTATAGCTTCACCTTATTCTCACACACTTAGTATGGCTGTAAGTCCCACACCCACAACGCACAGCTCTCACACATTGCCAGCTATTCAATTATGACCACCACATGATCCAAACAGATCGCACCACATTCACGGGCGCACTTCCCGCTCATTTTTTTAAAATATTTTTATTGTAAGACTTTCACTTTATGACAAACAAACCTATCACACATACTCCGACTATACAGTTGTATCTGACAAGAAAAAACAACATTTTTTTTAAAAAAGAACAGAGATTGGCATTATGCATTTTTTTTCTAAAATCTCTTTATTCTCCTCCTTTTTCACATTTTCTCCCAAATTTACACCCACCAACAATAAACAATAATCAGTAACAAATATGTCAATCCCCATATCAATAACAACAATCCCATCCTCCCACCAAACCCCAAACATTAGCCTGCATGTTCACACAAACAAATGACAAAAAGGAATCAGGAATCACCCATAGCCACCATGAACACACACCGCCCCCCCCTCCCCCCAACCCTCCCACTCACACCCCCCCCCCACAACTAATGTTCAATGTTATCCAGTTCTTGAAAGTGCACAATGAATAATGCCCATGAATTGTAGAACCCCTCTGTCCTTCCCCTCAGTTCAAACTTAACCTTCTCAAGAGTCAAGAATTCCAACAGGTCCCCCCACCACACCAGGGCACAGGGTGGAGAGGTTGCTCTCCAACCCATCAGGATCCGCCTTCGGGCGATCAACGAGGCGAAGGCTACAACATCTCCCTCCGCACCCGTTGCCAACCCTGGCTAGTCCAACACCCCGAATATGGCCTCCGGGGGCCCGGGTCCAGTTTCACGGGCACCACTTTAGAAATTACCCTAAAAACCTCCTTCCAGTAATCCTCTAGCTTTGGACAGGACCAAAACATATGAACGTGATTAGCCGCCCCGCAACGTTCACAAACATCTTCTACTCCTTCAATGAATTGGCTCATCCTCGACCTCGTGAGGTGTGCTCTGTGTACCACCTTCAGCTGTATCAGCCCCAACCTCGTGCACGAGGTGGAGACATTCACTCTCCGGAGCACCTCACACCAGAACCCCTCCTCCATATCCTCTCCCAACTCTTCCTCCTACTTTGCTTTGATCCCTTCCAGTGGTGCCTTCTCCTCTTCCAAAATAGCTCCGTAAACCACTGACACTACCCCCTTCTCCAGTCCCCCTGTTGTCAGCACCTCCTTCAGCAATGTGGAGGCCGGCTCCTCCGGGAAGTTCTGTATCTCCTTTCTGGCAAAATCTCGAACCTGTATGTATCTAAACATTTCCCCCTGCTGCAGCCCATACTTCGCTTCCAGCTCCTTCAATCCTGCAAACCGACCCCTAAGAAACAAACCTATCAGTGTCTTAATCCCCTTCTCCTCTCATTTCCGAAAATTTCCATCCGACCTCCCAGGCTCAAATCTGTAGTTCCCCCGAATCGGCATTTCACTTGACTCTGCCCCCAACCCGAAGTGTTGGCGAAACTGCCTCCAAATTGACATTATGCATTTTTGAATTTGTTCTCGTCCCTATGCGGTTAGACTATCCACTTGTAATATGCATTTTACTGGAGTGGTTCATATTTGCAGATTGTGACAGGTTTGGTAATTTTATGGCTTAGAAAAGAAAAAAAAAGGATCCGTGCTGTCACCTATGGGCGGGCATATAGTCCTAGCGCGTAGTACCCCAGGGTGAGGGCCACCGACAGTGGTGAGGCCTCGTCTGGGGATTTTGCCCTTCTTTTGGGGTGTGTTTCTGTAGTGCTACTCGTGGGCCTCCACTCATCTGTTGTCGTGTATATCTATCGTTTTCCGTGTTATGGGTGCTACCTCCTCCCCCTCTCTTTCCCCCGACCCTCCTTCCCCTTCCCTAGCCTCTTGCACATGAGGAGGTGGAGTTCGCCCTGTGTAGTGCTCCAGAGTCCTCCTCCTATTTGCATACCCAGTTCCTCCTCTCATCTTTCTTGTGTCTCGTCCAGTGGGGCCCTTACCTTTTCTTAACAGTCATCCATATCGTTGGCACATTTACCATCCCCTAACTCATCCAACGCTAGAAGTCTGTCCAGTGGGGTGTGTTCGAGTAACTGGGGAAGGTTGCAGTCTCCTTGCTGAGGAAGCCTTGCAGCTGTAAGAATCAGAGCTCCTTCCCTTTCAGGGAGCATCGAGTGTCGCTATTTGCGAACAACCTGGTACTGTACGTGTCGGACCCGCTGGAGAGCATAGGAAGGATTACGGGTTTATTAGGGAGGTTTGGGGCGTTCTCAGGATACAAGTTGAACGTGAGGAAAAGTGCAGTGTTCCCAGTGAACGAGTTGGGTCAGAGAGCCAGCCCAGGGAGGCTGCCATTCAAAGTAGCCAGAGATATGTTCAGATACCTGGGGATTCAGGTAACTTGAAAGTGGGCAGCAGTGCATGAATGGAATTTAACAAAGTTGGTTGAGGAGATAAGGGAGGATCTTAAGAGGTGGGACATGCTGCATGTGACTCTGGCAGGGAGCGTCCAAGTGGTGAAGATGAATGTCCAGCCAAAGTTTCTATTCATATTCCAGATGCTTCTGATTTTTGTGCCAAAGGCCTTTTTCCAGAAGCTGGATACGATCATTTCAGAGTTTGTGTGGGCAGGGAAGGAGCCAAGGGTAAAGAGGGCCCTGTTACAGAGGCAGAGGAGGAAGTTGGCATTGCCAAACTTGCTGCATTGTTATTGGGCGGCGAACATGGAGAAGGTATGGGGATGGTGGGAAGGAGAGGGGGACGAATGGGTTAGGATGGAGGAAGAATCCTGCAGGGGGTCCAGCCTGAGGATTATGGTGATGATGGCATTGCCACTGGTGCCAAGAAAATATACGGAGAGCCCAGTGGTCCAATCCACAGTGAAGGTCTGGAACCAGTTGAGGAGGCACTTTAGGACAGAGGGGATGTCGGTGTTAACGCCGTTGTGCAAAAACCATGGATTTGATATCTATACCTGGTAGAGAGGTTTTCTGGTATAGAGGAACTGAAGGAAAGGTAAAGCTCCCAAGAGGAAGTGAGTTTAGATATTTGCAGGGAAGGGACTTTGCGCGGAAGGGTTAGAAAGAGTTCTCCAAGATACTGAAGTATGCTCTGCTGGAACGACTGCTGCCCCCGGACATGCAAACGGAGGGCAGGATCAGAGACATGGGTGGCTGGGAGAGCAGGGAGGTGAGCAGGTGGTGAATATGAAGGAGAAGAAGGAGGGGGATTTAGGAGGGGAGATGCATTGGGAAATGGGGAGCGAGGCGCTAAGCAGGGTAAACGCGAGCTCCTCGTGTGTGAGGATGAGCCCAATACAATTCAAGGTAGTACATAGGGTGTATATGACTCGGGCAAGAATGAGTGGGATCTTTCAGGGAGTGGCAGACGAGTGTGAGAAGTGTGGGCGGGGACCAGCAAACAACAAGCATGTGTTTTGGGGTTGCGAGAAGCTGGAGAGATACTGGGCGGGAGGGTTTGTGGCATTAACAAGGCTCGTGGGGGAGGAGGTTGGGCCGGACCACTTGGTGGTGACATTCAGGATATCAGAGAAGCCGGAGCTGATGGAGGGGAGGAAGGCCAATGACATGGCCTTCGCCTCTCTGGTTGTCCAGCGAAGGATCTTATTGGAATGGCGGTTGGTAACGTCGCCGGGGGTGGCGGCCTCGCGGGGAGACTTATACTCCTCCGACTGGAAAAGATCAAATAAAAATTGAGGGGTTCAGTGGAGAGCTTTGCGGCAAAGTGGGGGATGTTAGTGGCCATGTTTGAGGAGCTGTTCAGCGCAGGTTTGGTGGGGGTGGGGGGGGGGGGGCTGAAAATGGGAAAAGATTTGTACAGACTGTAAAATTGAGTGGTGGGGAATATGTTCCCTGGACTGATTATGTTTTGTAACATTTTACTGTTTGAATAAGTTTGGAATAAAATATATTACAAAAAACATATGGAAAAAAAGAGGTGAACGCCAGAGGTGAGAGTGAGTGACTGCCCTTGACATCAAGGTAGCATTTAACTGAATATGGTACCAAGGAGCCCGAGCTAAACTGGAGTCAGTAGGAATTGGTTGGAGTCATAACTGGCGCAAAGGAAGATGGCTGTGTGTGTGGTTGGAGGTCACTCACTGCTCCAGGGCATCACTGCAGGAGTTCCTCAGGGTAGTGTTCTAGGCCCAACCATCTTCAGCTGCTTCATCAATGACTTTCCTTTCATCATAAGGTCAGAAGTGGGGATGTTTGTTGATGACTGCACAATGTTCAGCACCATTCACGATTCCTCAGATAATGAAGTAGTCCATGTCCAAATGCAACAAGACCTGCACAATATCCAGGCTTGAGCTGACAAGCAGCAAGTAACATTTGCATCACACAAGTACCAGGCAATGACCATCTTCAACAAGAGAGGATCTAACCATCACCCCTTGACATTCAATGGCATTATCATCACTGAATCCCCCACCACCAACATCCTGGGGGTTACCATTGATCAGAAACTGAACTGGACTAGCCATACAAATACTGTGGCTACCAAAGCATGTCAAACGCTAGGAATCCTACAGCAAGTAACTCGCCTCTTGACTCCCCAAAGCATGTCCACCACCTACAAGGCACATGTCAGGAGTGTGATGGAATACTCCCCACTTGCCTGGATGAGTGCAGCTCCAACACTTAAAAAGCTCAACACAATCCAGGACAAAGCAGCCCGCTTGATTGCTACCCCTGCTACAAACATTCAATCCCTCCACCGCTGATGAACAGTGGCAGCCATGTGTACCATCTACAAGAGGCATTGCAGGAACTTACCAAAGTAATGCTGGCCTAGCCAGTAATGTCCGCACCTCAAAAATTAATTTTAAAAAGGTGTGCTCCAGCAGATTAACCAGATTGCTATGGCATCTGGGGGATTTTCAGTAGCTCCGAGGAACCTGTCCTTTCAGAATGACAATGTTCATCCTCCCACCACTGTATTCCACCAGTGCCTTTTCCGTGACTTGTCAGCCTGCCAGGCCAGTCTGCCAGAAAGAAAAACCAGGAACACTTGGAAATGACGTGTACCAGTAAACCATGTCCGAACAGGTCTTGTATACCCCAGAATGGAACTCCAGTATTACTGCGCCAGTATTACTGAATTTTTACTGGGATTTAAAATGTTTTAACTTCTCCCATACCGAGTTTGCACAGATCAAAGATGGGCCTTGTAGACTCAGAGCTGCTTCAGGGCTTCTTGCAAGACCATCTGCAATCTGTCGCAGTGAAATTCAACAATTTCCTATCAACCCCGTTGCAGTCATTGGCATAGCACTGTGGAGGAGTATCCGATCAGGCAAAGATACCCACAAGACAGGCAGTACAGGAGTGCACAATGATGATTAGTTGAGGATTAAATGGAGTATTGGGTGATTTGTTGGATAAAGCTGGCCTGGATTGGTTGTTTTGCAGTGGCATTTATGCCAGGGCTGCAGCTGTGTCAGCGACAGAGGGTTAGTAAGCTATGGAACTGTTGTACCACATAGACCTGCCGCTGTATTTGCAGGATGCAAAGTCGAATGAAGTGTTATGGGGCAGTTCAACCATAAGGTGGATGAGCTGGCTTCCCCCTCCTATCTCTCTCCTCTTTCTTCTCCTCTTCCCCTGAACTGCTTGCTGAATTCTTGGTGGCAAGGGTTATGTCCTCATGCTGACCCGGTTGTGGAGGATGCAACAAGCTACCTTGCATCAGGTCACTCACTTCAGAAAGTCATTGAAGACACCTCCAGAGCAGTTGAGTCAGAGGAACCGTTACGTCAGCACCTTAGTTGTCTGCTTGATGATGTTCCTCATTGCAGCTTGGTACTTATTATATGGGTGCTGAACATGTATGGAGGGGTTGCGGAAAGGAGTCATGAGTCAGGGTTAGGACAAATAGCCATCGTTGCTGAGCGACCATCCTCTGGTTTGACATGGGTGCTGAAAAGTTGTTGGAATAGTGGATTGGCACAGGATGAAGCATCATGGCTGCTGCCAGCACAGAAGGCAATCACCAACATGATGTGCTGAGCATGGTCATGGTCACTCACCCACTGCACATCCAGCAAGTAGAACCCCCTGTGGTTGTGATAAATCTCAATATTGAGCATACGCGATCTAGGAGTCCACTAACCTGGCCACTTAATCCTGCCACCTTTCCTGCCATTGGCAAAATGGCATGACAGTGGGAAGGTGAAGCACCCAAGTCCCAAACTGTTCTTATTTTTCCAGATGCCCATGCCTATTGGCAAAGGCCGCCATTGATCGAGAACATTCTCCTGTACACTGATCAGAAATTTCCCTCTTTCCCTACCCTTAGCGCTGTTTTTCCCAATCAATATGAGGGTAATGAAAATCTCCTAACATTATGACTATGTTTGTTATACATCTTCGAAACGTGCCAGCAGGTTTTCGCATCTCTTTCTCATCGTTTGGATATCCATAAAAAAGCCACTCCCAATATTTTAACAGCTCCTCTCTGTTTGCAAAAAGATGCCAAATTCACAGTGAAGCAAATGGGAGCAATCTGTTGAGTTTCCCTTTCCCTGCTGGTTTAAGGAAACCTTTTCATTGATACGTGTTGTCTTGAACCAGAAGGTAGAACAACAACACTGCTGCATCTGACAGCTGCAGGCCTCCCATAGCTATCTCTTCCACGTTTTATTTATTTACACAATTGCTGCTTTTGCACCAAGCCAAAAATAAAGGTGCAGAAAATATCCCCCTATGTGTGCGCACAACGCGGGAGTCAATGTTCAGCTTCCAAATACGGAGATTTTTCCTCTGTGTTTAATTTAAATCTCGCTAACCAAATGCACCAAATAAATCTCATTCAACAAAAAAAAACTTTCAACAGAAAGAACAACTGATGGGATTCAGCCGTATAGACTGCCTGTTCACCCACATGTCTGTGAAACTGTGCTGCTCAAGCCAAAGATTTCAGGTGGATTCAGAACGACGGTGGGTTTGGAGTTCAGCCATATGATACCTCGCATAAGGAATAAATGTAAAGGTACATTCAGACAGATTTGCAAATTAATTTAACGTCTTTTCTGTTTACTAAATAGAAGTTAATACTACCAAGGTCACGAACCTCATCTGCCGGTGTCATCTGAACTCACAGCTTAACCAAAATAGGGCAATAAATAACAAAAATTAATGTTGCGATCATCGTGATTTTCTTTAAACATTTGACTTTTTCTCCACAAAAGGTCATTAATGTTGAAACGCAAGCCGAAATGTTCTATTCAACAATTTTTAATGTTAATGTTATGCATCTATTACTTAGCTTGCTCTGTGCAAACCTAGGCCACAAAATCTGGCTCTGAGGAACTGTCGTGTCAGGGCTACAGAGCCCAGATTTGGCAGTCGGTCTGTTTCTGGTCACTTTGTAGCCATCTGGGATGGCCACTCACAACTAGGGACAGAGAAACTTGCAAAGCCTAGTGGATAAAATGGACAAAGCAAGATTCAGGCAGGTTCAGAGCCTGAAATGTATATTTGCATGCAAGGAGTCCAGCCGGTATCGAAACTCCGACCAATTAGCATTTTGATGGGCCGATTAGCATTTGATGGCCCATCTCCGCCAGACAAAGGGCTGATACTTGAGCGACCGGTACAGTCCCAGACATTTCGGCGCCACTCCCTGTTCCTGGGAAGCATAAACAACAGGGTCAGTGACCGCTTGGGACATGCCCAGCCATCCAGACACCCGCCCATTTATTGGTTAGAAATCGAACATCGTGATCGGGGATCACCCAATTAGTGGGGTCCAAACTGAAGGACCGCTCAAAAGAGCGCGAAAACCCCCAAGCATAAGAAGAGAGTCCGCCATGCGTTCGTCCTCTCTTGGACCTGGCGCCCCGGCTATGTCCGTTTCCAAGTGCAGCATCACCAGAAGCAAGTCCAAGTTCTAACGCCCGCTACCAGACGGATGAGCCCAGCTGAGTAGCAGTTACTCCCACAGACCTGATAGATCCAGAATCGAACAACGGCCACTGTTCCTCTGATCTAAGCAGGGTGCACGAAGTTAAGTACAGGTTGTCTTAGTCAATAGGTGTAGTTAACTAGTAGTGTTTATGTTGCATGACTAATTGTGTGTAAATAAAGTACCCTTGAACTTGAATTAACTAACTGGTGTTTGGCTCTTTGATCGATCGCCGGTTGAACCTTGTGGTGGTATCATTTGATACCTGGCGACTCTGAGCATTAGAATATAGATACCAAAAGAAAGGAGGGCAAACCCACTGATTGCCATAGTTAGAGCAGAGCCACAGAAAAGGCAACAACTTCTGTTATTGCCTATGTAGTATATCATGCTGTAAGGGCACTAGCCTGTCATGCATATGTTGGAAGCATGCACTGAGGGCAGATTATGGCCTCGCCCACCACTTAATGCTGATTTGGATCTCAATTGGATACTTTGGATGTCGCAGGTTAACCTTTCAAACACTCTAAACTGAACATGAATCCAGTTGCATGGGCGATCCCTGTAGGAGCTCTATTTAAGGGATTCATTGTGGAGTTTTATATGAGGTACCTGTGATTTTATTTTGCTGCTGTACGGCTAGTGGAAATACTGTGCAATGGGTTTTTGGGGGCCTTCTGGAAAATTGTTGGCGTCGGGGGGAAAGATGTTGGATTTTTCCAGGGAGTTCAGTGGAAATTGAAGACCGGCAGTAGAAAGCCTGATTTTCCTAACGGGGGCTCTACTTGCAGTTCCTCTTGAGCAGCAGTACAAGAAGATGGAGCACAGGCTGCAGAGAGGGGAAGCTGTGCGCAGGGGTAGGAGGAGGTGGAGGTATCTCAGTAGGTAGGAGGCCATGCTAACCTCATATCTTCAGGCAGCATGTGTCCTACCTCCAACACTGCAAGGAGCAGTGTCTGAAGCACATGCGTTTCACCAAGGAGGTGGTCACTGAACTATTCCAACTCCTCCAATCCAGCCCTCCACCCACAAAGCACGGCAAGGGCAGTGCAGCTGCTACTGGGCATCAAGGTCATCGCTGCCCTAGATGTTTATACCTCAGGATCCTTCCAGGCAGGACCTGGTGACATCGTCAACATTTCACAGTTCGCCACACATCACTGCATCAAGGGGTTTTCAGAGATCCTGTATACCATGAGAGAGGACTTAAGAGTTTCTTCGCTAAACAGAGAGAAACAGGAACAGTGGGCACATGGCTCAGTGCAGGGAGCCATTGACTACACACACATGACTGCACTTGCCACACAGTCATAGACATCGACAGAACGGTAGCACAAGTGATTAGCACTGTGGCTTCACAGCACCAGGGTCCCAGGTTCGATTCCCTGCTGGGTCACTGTCTGTGCGGAGTCTGCATGTTCTCCCTGTGGCTGCGTGGGTTTCCTCCGGGTGCTCCGGTTTCCTCCCACAGTCCAAAGATGTGCAGGTTAGGTGGATTGGCCATGATAAATTGCCCTTAGTGACCAAAAAAGGTGAGATGGAGTTATTGGGTTACGGGGTTAGGGTGGAAGTGAGGGCTTAAGTGGGTCGGTGCAGACTCGATGGGCTGAATGGCCTCCTTCTGCACTGTATGTTCTATGTTCAGAAAAGTCCCTTTGGCCCATTGTGTCTCCACCAGTAAAAACTCTAATCCCATTTTCCAGCACTTGGCCCATAGCCCTATACGCCTTGGCGTCACAAGTGTGCATCTAAATACTTCTTAAATGAATGAGGAGATGGACCAGAAGGTGTACCATTCCTTTCATTGGTGTGTGGCCATGCACAGAGCATCATGCTGGTGCATGCCACTATCCTGGCAGCAGCCATGATGCTCTCACCCTGCTCCAATCAGCCATCCGCTCAATATTCCAGCCATCGGGACGAACCACACGGCTCACAACCCCTTCCATAGCCTGAGCACACATGGACAGCATATGCATGATGATAACCATGCTGAGACCAGCAACGATGTGAAGCAAACCACTTCATGGGCCTCTCAGTGAAAAGCTATAATACTTGCTGGTGGTGCCTGTCTCCAAATCTGTGGTGATCTGCTGCATGCTCCACAACCTCGCTGTCATGAAGGTTCAGCCCTTGCAGCAGGCCTTCAATGAGTGCCTTGGAAGGAGTAAGAGGAGGTGGAAGGGAGGTGGCATCCTGGAATCTACTACTTTGAGCAGGCCTTTTGTGGCCTCAAGGATAGAGGAGTGTGCTCCGGAGGTGATAGGGGAAGACCAGACGGGGTTTTCTCAAAGGCAGGCAGCTAACGACCAACGTTAGAAGGCTCCTGAATGTAATCATGATGCCCTCCGAGGGGAGGGTGACAGAGGTGGTGGTCACTTTAGACGCGGAGAAGGTCTTTGACTGGGTGGAGTGGAATTATCTGTGGGAGGTCCTGGGATGGTTTGGGTTTGGGCAGGGCTTTATTGACTGGGTTCGGTTGCTGTACCGGGCATCGGTGGCGAATGTGTAGACGAACCAGGTGAGTTCGGACTACTTTAGACTGCACAGGGGGTCAAGGCAGGGATGTCCCCTCTCCCCACTGTTGTTTGCCTTGGCTATGGAGCCATTGGAGATGGCGCTGAGAACGTCAAAGGAGGGAGGGGCTAGTTCAGGGGTTGTGGAACATAGGGTCTCGTTATCTGTGAGGGGGGGGCGGCCGGGGAGATTATGCGGATCTTAGGGGAATTTGGCCGATTCGCGGAGTACTAATTGAACATGGGTAAGAGCGAGGTTTGTGTGATCCAGGCAAGGGGGTAGGAGAGGAGATTGGGAGAGTTGCCGTTTAAAGTGGTGGGAGGGAGCTTTCGATACTTGGGTGTCCAGGTGGCACGGGGATGGGCACAGCTACATAAATTATATTTGACCCGGTTAGTTGAGCAAATGAAGGAAGACTTCCGGAGGTGGAACATGCTCCCGTTGTCACTGGCGGGGAGGGTACAGACCGTAAAAATGGCGGTTCTCCTGGGATTTTTATTTGTTTTCCAGTGCCTCCCTATTTTTATACCAATGGCCATTTTTAAGCGGGTGAATGCAGTGATCTCTGGGTTTGTGTGGACATGAAAAAACCCACGAGTAAGGCGAGTGCTGCTAGACCGCAGCCAACTGTGGGAGGGCTGGCACTGCCAAACT
The DNA here is from genome assembly GCF_047496885.1 of Scyliorhinus torazame. Taxonomy (NCBI): domain Eukaryota; kingdom Metazoa; phylum Chordata; class Chondrichthyes; order Carcharhiniformes; family Scyliorhinidae; genus Scyliorhinus; species Scyliorhinus torazame. The sequence continues at coordinate 217,655,434 of NC_092712.1, forward strand.
TTAGGAACTACTACTGGGCAGCAAATATAGCCATGATCAGGAAGTGGGTAGTTGGGAAGGGGTCGGTGTGGGAGCGGGTGGAGGCGGCATCATGTAAGGGCACACATTTGGGTGCACTGGTAACGGCACCTCTGCCGTTCTTGCCGGCTCGGTACTCCACAAGCCCAGTGGTAGTAGCGGTCCTGAGAGTTTGGGGGCAGTGGCGGAAGCATATGGAAGTGGAGGGAGCATCAGTGTGGGCTCCAATTTGTGGCAATCACCGGTTTGTCCTGGGGAGGATGGATGGAGGGTTTCGGAGGTGGCAGAGAGCAGGGATCGAGAGTCTGGGAAACCTGTTTATTGATGGGAGCTTTCCCTGTTTGGATGATCTGGAACAGGGGTTTGAATTGCCGGGAGGGAATGGGTTTCGCTATCTGCAGGTGAGGGATTTTGCGCAAAGGCAGGTTTCGACCTTTCAGCTTCTGCCGCCACAGGACAAGGTAGTCTCTAGAACGGGAGTCGGGGAGGGGAAAGTATCGGAAATGTATAAAGAACTTATGGAGTGGGAGGAAACCCAGATAGGTGAGCTAAAGCGTAAATGGGAAGATGAATTGGGTAAGGAATTAGAGGCGTGTCTGTGGGAGGATGCTCTGGGCAGAGTGAACATGACCTCATTATGTGCCAGGCTCAGCCTGATACAATTCAAGGTGGTTCACCGGGCACACATGACGGTGGCCCAGATGAGCAGGTTTTTTGGGGTGGAGAACAGGTGTGTGAGGTGTGGGCAGCACAGTGGTTAGCATTGCTGCCTTACGGCGCTGAGGTCCCATGTTCGATCCCGGCTCTGGGTCACTGTCTGTGTGGAGTTTGCACATTCTCCCCGTGTTTGCGCAGGTTTAGCCCCCACAACCCAAAGATGTGCAGGGGAGGTGGATTGGCCTCGCTAAATTGCCCCTTAATTGGAAAAACAACGTGTGTGCAGGAGGGCCCTCAAATCATGCCCACATGTTTTGGACATGTCCGCAGCTTAGGGGATTCTGGTAGGGATTTGCGGATGCCGTGTCTACGGTACTAAAAACAAGGATGGCGCCAAGTCCAGAGGTGGTGTTTTTTGGAGTGTCGGAAGACCCGGGAGTCCAGGGGGTGAGAGAGGCCGATGTTTTGGCCTTTGCCTCCTTGGTAGCCCGGAGATGGATATTGCTAGCGTGGAGGGACTCGAAGCCCCCCAAATCAGGGGTACGGGTTAGCGACATGGCTGAGTTTCTCAGACTTGAGAAAATTAAGTTCGCCCTCAGAGGATCCATGTTAGGGTTCATTCGGAGGTGGCAGCCATTTATCGACTTCTTCGGGAAAACCTAAACTGTCAGCAGATTCAATAAGGTTAGGGAGTGAGGGGGTTGGGGCAGTTAGGTTATTTTTGTTTACCTTAGACGAGAATAGCGATAGATGGAGGGGGTGTTACGCACTGAATTATGTTTATATTTGTACCTTTTGTTGTTATAAAACCATAAATGTCTTAACAAAATGTTTGTTAATAAAAAGAAGAGCAGATAATACCAATTCCTTAGGAACACCAATGTATATTTCCCTTCAGCTTGAAAAACAACCATTTGCGACCAACCCTGCTTTTTGTCCCATAGCCAATTTTCCTGTTGCCACTGTCCCTTTCAATCCCACAAACTTCAGGCGGGATTCTCCGACCCCCCCCGCCGGGTCGGAGAATCGCCTTGGGGGGGGGGCGTGAATCCCGCCCCCGCCAGCTGCCGAATTCTCCGGCGCCGGGGTTTTGGCGGGGGCGGTAACCAATCTTGTTACCAATCACTCAGACTTATCCATCAAGCTGCATCTTACTTCAAGGTACAGCGACTGCAGTGATGGAAAGAAAAGGAAGCAATTCTCCGGCCCGCGATGGGCCGAGTGGCCACCTGTTTTCAGCCAGTCCCACCGGCGTAAATTACAACAGGTACTTACCGGCGGGACCTGACTGCGCAGGTGGCCTCCGGGGTCCTCAGGGGAGCGCAGGGGGATCTGGCCCCGGGAGGCGCCCTTACGGTGGCCTGGCCCACGATCAGAGCCCACCGATCCACGGGCGGGCCTGTGCCGTGGGGGCACTCTATTCCTCCGCGCCGGCCGGGATAACGGTCCGCGATGGCCGACGCGGAGAAATACCCCCACTGCGCATGCGCTGGGATGGCGCCAGCACACCCTCGCGCTCCCGCGCATGTGCCAACTCGCACCGGCCGGCGGAGGCCCTTCGGCGCCGGTTGGCGTGGCGTCAAGCCTCTTCAGCGCGGCGCAAACCACTCTGGCGCCGGCCTAGCCCCTGAAGGTGCTGAGGATTCCGCACCTTCGGGTTGGCCCGACGCCGGAGTGGTTCACGCTACTCCTTCGCGTCGGAGTTTCCCGCCCCGCCAGTCTTCGCAGAATCCCGCCCTTCATCTTTACGAACAAGTCTATTGCTTGGCGGAGGTTGTGGGGGAGCTCCTGACAGGTCCTGTTCTCATTCTCTTAACTTTCAAATGGTCAATGTTCCAGGGAAGAATAAAGGAAATATTTCAAAGCCACTCTGATACTCTCCTGGAAAGCTTCAATGACTGGGAGGAGCTTGTTACCAATCGCTCAGACTTATCCATCAAGCTGCATCATACTTCAAGGTACAGCGACTGCAGAGATGGAAAGAAAAGGAAGCAAATCCTGCACTCCGGATCTCACTTCCTCAGGGGATTCCTGCCCCATTGACCCAAAGATCTGTGGGTTCAAAATCAGCCTGCTCCCTCACATGAAGACCCATAGCAGCAACATGCAGCCCCAAGTAGACATGATCCTCAAAGCGAGGGACAGTAACAAATACATGCACTTTATCCAACACCTTATGAAATTCCACATTCGATACACCAAACCCACTCCCCTCATCAACTACCTCCTGCCATTGAACACCTGGACCAATAAACTGAAAACCATGTCATGTACATGCTATGTATGGATTCACTTCTGTTTTCCCAGTCTGATAAAGATAGAAAGATTAACAGTTTGTCTCTTCTTCAGCTGTTGTGAGTTCACTGCAGAGCAAGATCTTGTACTCTGGGTATTCTGAAGATCTATTTCCTATCACTGTGAACTGTTGAATGGGAAAATGGGAACTACAAGTCCCACAGTGGTAATGAGGCTTTCCTTTGCTCAGAAACTACCTCTAGGCTGGTGGCATGAATAGAAACATAGAAAATAGGGACAGGAATAGGCCATTCGGCCCCTCGAGCCTGCTCTGCCATTCATTATGATAATGCTGATCATCCAACTGTTTTAGTTAATCATGGATGGCGGGTACTCCCTTGAAATGTTTCTCTCTCATTGGAATGTTTTGCAATCATTGCAAATGCCGCATGCTCTGCGGAACCTCGTGTCTCTTTCTGTGTGTATATACATGTGTACTTGTTTGTTAATGCAAGGAGACTGATAAGTAAACAAACAGGTCACGTGGCACTCTACGGCTCTTGGGAATGGTGGGGGATACGGGGTGTGGCACACTATGAAGCAGTTTTTGGGTGGCTTGGATTTCCCAGTGGTGGAGGAGGGGAAAGTGGAGGGGTTGGGTGCCCCATTTGTGTTGGAGGAGGTGATGAGGTGTATTGGGTTGATGCAGTCTGGGAAGGCCTCGGGCCCGGATGGATTCCCCGTGGAATTCTACAAAATGTTTGCTACAGAGTTGGGGCCGCTCCTAATGGAAATGTTTAATGACTCATTAGATAAAGGGGAGCATCCGCCCACATTGGCACATGCATCGATCTTGCTTATTTTAAAGAAAGATAAAGTCTGGAAGAGTGTGGCTTGTATTGACCGATATCGCTTCTGAATGTGGATACAAAGTTGCTGGCTAAGGTGTTGATGGTGTGCCTGCAGGATTGTGTGCCAGGAGTGATAGCCGAGGACCTGGAGGAGTGTAGGCCAGGAGAGATAGCCAAGGACCTGTAGGATTGTGTGCCAGGAGCGATAGCCGAGGACCAAATGGTGTTCATGAAGGGGCAACAGTTAGCGTCAAACATTAGGAAGTTGTTGAATGTGGTGATGACGCCCCCAGCTGGTCAGGAAACAGAGGTGAGAGGGTAGCACGGTGGCGCAGTGGTTAGTGCTGCTGTCTCACGGCGCCGAGGTCCCAGGTTCGATCCCGGCTCTGGGTCACTGGCCGTGTGGAGTTTGCACATTCTCCCTGTGTTTGCGTGGGTTTCTCCCCCAAAAGATGTGCAGGGTAGGTGGATTGGCCACACTAAATTGCCCCTTAATTGGAAAAAATGAATTGGGTACTCTAAATTTATTTTTAAAAAAGGAAACCGGTGATAATATCTATGGACGCGGAGAAGATGTTTCACCAGGTTGAGTGGGAGTACCTTTTTGAAGTATTGGGGCAGTTTGGTTTGGGGCTGGGGTTTGTCGGTTGGATTGAGATGTTGTACAGAGCCCCAAGGGCAAGTGTAAGTATAAACACTACAAGCTCAGCGTATTTTTGCCTGCATCGGGGAGAGACGCAGGGATTTCCATTGTCCTTGCTGCTTTTTGCATTGACGATTGAGGGAACGTGGAACATCGAGTGTCCTTGTATGCTCTATGCCAGAGACCTGATGATTTGTAGCATAGATAGGATGGGGATTCTGACGTAATTTGGGTCATTTTGGGGGTATAAGCTTAACGTGGGAAAGAGCGAGGTGTTCCCGGTCAATGCTCAGGTACGGGGAGGGGGCTGGAGAAGTTGCCGTTTCAGCTGGTCAAGTCGAGCTTTTGGTATTTGGGAATACGGGCGGCAAATAGTTGAGCTCAGCTACATAAATTGAATTTGGCTAATTTGGTAGACAGGATGGGGGAGGATTTCAAGAGGTGGTAAGTTCTCCTGTTATCATTGGCGGGGCGGGACCAGACCATGAAAATGACGGTTCTCCCGAAGTTTTTGTTCTTTTTCCTAATCTCCAGATCTTCATGCCTAAGTCATTTTGGGGGGATAAATAGGATGATCTCAGACTTTATATAGGGCAGGAAAGGCACCCCGGATTCAGAGGGTATTTTTGGAGAGGGACAGGCGGAGAGTGGGGGCTTGGCTCTGTCGAACCAGTTGAAGGTGCAGAAGTGGGTGGTGGAGATGAGGTTGGTGTGTGGACAGGTGGAGGAGGCTTCATGTAAGGGCACATGTCTGAGGGCACTGGTGATAGTGCCCCTTCTGTTCTCGGCAGCTAAGTACTCTATGAGCCCAGTGCTGGTAGCCTCATTACGGGTCTGGAATCAGTTCAGGCAGCATTTTAAGTTTGAGGGTATGTCGTTGTGGGTGCCGATCTGTGGCAATCACAGATTAATGCCAGCAGGGTTGGATGCAACATACAGGGTGTAGGAGCGGGAGGGGTTTGAGAGGTTTAGGGGCTTATTTGTGGAAGGCAGATTTGCAGAGCTGAAGTTTCAGTTGCCAAGGGGGAATGGGTTTTGCTTCCTACAGATTAGAGCTTTTGTTAGAAAGGAGCTGGCTACGTTTCAACAGTACTGCCTCCTTGGTTGCTCAAAAATATTGTATCTGAGGATGAGATAGGGGAGGGGAGGGTTTCTGATATGTACGGGCAGGAGGGGGAAGAGGGCCTCATTGGAAGAAGTGAAGAGGAAGTAGGAGGAGGAGTTGGGTGGGATATTTGATAGGGGGGATTGGAGTGAAGCCCTGCGGAGGGTAAATGAGACTTCCACTGTGCGAGGTTAAATTTAATTCAATTTAAGGTGGTTGCATCGAGCACACATGACAAAGTCGAGTATGAGTCGGTTTTTTTCAGAGGTGGAGGATAGATGAGGGCGGTGTTTATGGGGGCTGGTGAACCGTACTCACATGTTTGCTCCTGCCCGAAATTGGAGTTTTGGGAGTCCTCCTCGGGGACCATGTCAAATTTTTTGGAGGTGAAGGTGGCTACAAAGCTGTGGGTGTTTTGTCGGATCAGGGAGTGCAGGAGGGGAGAGAGGCTGATATGTTGGCCTTTGCTTCCCTGATAGCCCGGACACAGATCTTGCTAGGGTGGCGGTCTCCGGAACCACCCAAGGCAGCTAGGTGGGCGAGTGACTTGGTGGAATTCTTGCATCTGGAGAACATAAAGTTTGCCATTAGGGGGTCATAGGAGGAGTTCCTCTTGAAGTGGAGGTTGTTCATCTCCTTCTTTGACGATCTGTAAACGTCAGCGGGTGGTGGGGCTTTGGCTTTAGCTTTTCATTTTATAGTTCGTATTGTTTTATTTTACAGATATAAAATGGGGCATGTGGGATGTTTCAGGTAATGGGGACGCTTTGTTACATAATTGAATACAGATGGTTATAGTTTGTGTTTTGTACAGAAAATGAAAATGCTTTGAGTAAAAATATTTTTAAAAAAGAATGATTGAGTGTCTACCTCACCTCAAATCCCTGCTGAGATAAACAAAATTTATTAATTATTCCTTGCTTTTTCTTTTAAGTGCCAGGCCATGCCAGACATAAGCCAGATAATCCCAATTCAATCTCTCATTCTCCTAATTTTTCCAGGAAAATGCACAGTCACTCAACCTCTGGATTGCAGGTATTGACCAACAGCTTCAGGATTAATGGCTCGACTGCCAAATCAGGCTCTATTCTCAGAGTTCAATTCTCTCTTACTGAAACACCTACAGTATATGTTGGAGACAAGTGACTCTCCCATATACACTCAGTACAACTACAATCATATTAATGCATAAGAAAGGTAAGGGCTCCACCCAGTGATCATCATACAGGCTTATATCAGTTTTCAATGCTGACGATCAACTGCTGGCAAATATCTTACACTGCACAAAAGATGCAGTTTTACCTTGGGTGGACCACAAGCAGATTTTATACGCATCTGTCTCTCAAAGAACAATGCAGGACCCACAGCAATAGAACCAAGACACCAGCCCTGATACTCATCCCCCTCGATGTGGGAAAAGCCATTTACCAGAGCGGAGTGGAAAGTTCTCCTTAAAAGTTTAAGAGATTGGGTTTTGACAACATCAGCTCATTGCACTTTTGCTGGTTCTTTAGAAATAAAACTATCCAATCAGTGCCTGCCCTCACCACATCCCTCCAAGTTGTTATTTTTAAAGCATATATCCAATTCTGATGCCTTATCAATATTTTTATTGGGCTTCCACTGAATTATTGTTGCAAATGCACCATTTGGACCCAGGGGGCATGCCACAGAAGAAAAACACACAGATTCAGACTGCTCAGCCAACCTCGAGGACACTGAAGGCAGATGGCACGGGCTCCAGGGTGTGGGTGCCACCAATAATCCTAGAAATAAGACTTGTGCCAGCTGGAAAGAGGTGGCACTGACACTAAATGATATTTCCTCCCCTTCCTCAGAACTGTGCCATCGGGTAAGACTTCATATGGGCTGGCAGGGTAACAGACTGAGTGGGGCCTTGTCACCCTTCACTGCAAATCCAAACAGGTCCACTCACTCTCCTTCGGTTACATTTGGAGTGAAACATCCAGAACTGCATTCTTAAAAAGAACTTCCTGTTCATAGTCATCCTCAGCTACTTTGTAGAAAACATTCAAATTGGCAATTTAGTTCAGCTTCAATTGCAGGCAACTAATTAAGAGCCACTGGCTCGCCGGATGTTTCTTTCATTCAATCAGCTTGCATCAGACTAGGAAGCGCATATTAATTGTTACAATGTGCTGGACTTACAAATGAAGGCAAGATCAACTGTTTTATGTTACATTTGCACTGTCACTGTAACAGGACAGAAATAATAGTTTGCATTTATATAGGTCCTTTAAAATAGAAAAACATTTGAATTCATTTTTAACACAGGCACAAAGAAACAATAAATCAACACACATAAAATCAGACCATATAACTGGCTCCCGTTGTGGTGTTGGGTGTTCTAACACACAGAAGAGCCAACACAGTTGCATATGGTACAACACTTGTTTATTTAAACTTGCTATTTACAACTTGGTCTTTGCACTCTGCACGTGGGGGGCTCCCTGCTTGTGGTGTTTCAACAGCTCTTTCATGCTTCCTTCTCCCCAGACCTCCTGACCTCCAGGTGTCGTGCTCGTGCTTTTTATGTGGTTGGTGTTCTTGTCTGTGATTGGTTGTGGTGTTGTGTACTCTGATTTGCCTGTTAGTGTGTCCATCATGATGTGTGTGTTTGAATATCATGACATCCCCCCTTTTTACAAAGATATGTGCCTACGTGGTAATAAATATGATCGTGACGTGAGTGCATCTAAGAGTGTGTGTGTGTCGTGTGCAGCATGTGTCTATGACGGAACTATGTACATGGGGCGATGTCGAGTGCGTCACATGAATCCAGTTGTACCATAACATAACAGAAATGCGAACGAGAGAAGAAGAAAAAAAAATTTTGAACAGTTGTCCAGTCAGACGACATCTGGAACGATAAACAACAACAGGTTATCATGTAAAATTGTCCAACTTATTAAACATATGAACTGTATTATAAGTCCATTCTAATGGGTTTGCGACGAATTCGGGTTGACCGCCTTAAGGGTGGATCAAGAACCACCGGCTGCTGTGCAGGCATGGCCATGGGTGGCGATGGAAAGGGCGTGATGTGCGGCAGCTCCACAAAGTCATCCTCGGAAGCCTGTTGAGGATCTGGCGTGTTGTGTGGCTGTGAACGTGGAAGTCGGCGAAGGGCGCGCCGATTGCGGCGACGCACGGAACCATCCGGCATGCGAACCAGGAACGAGCGGGGAGCCACTTGTCGGAGGACTTCGGCCGGTGCTGACCAGCCACCATACGGTTGATGGACGCGTACTTTGTCTCCGGAGGACAGGGGGGGCAGGTCCGTCGCTCGTGTGTCGTACCGACCTTTCTGGCGATCACGCTGCAGTTGCATGTCCCGAAGAACCGCCTCATGGTCTGTTGTCGGTGCCAGGACGGAAGGTACCGTCGTCCTGAGGGAGCGACCCATTAGTAGCTGCGCTGGCGAGAGGCCCGTGGATAACGGGGCCGATCGATAGGCCAGCAAGGCAAGGTTAAAGTCCGATCCGGCATCAGCCGCCTTGCACAGGAGCCGCTTTGCGATGTGGACACCCTTTTCAGCCTTCCCGTTCGATTGTGGATGCAGAGGGCTGGATGTCACATGAGTGAAACCATATGCTGCGGCAAAGGACGACCATTCACGGCTGGCAAAACAAGGTCCATTGTCTGACATGACAGTCCTTGGAATGCCATGGCGAGCAAACGTTTCCTTGCAGGCCCCAATGACTGCGGACGACGTCAGATCATGGAGAGGCATGACTTCCGGGTAGTTTGAGAAGTAGTCTATAATAACAATGTAATCTCTGCCGAGCGCGTGAAATAGGTCAACACCCACCTTCGCCCAGGGGGACGTCACCATCTCGTGTGGTAGAAGTGTTTCCGGAGGTTGCGCCGGCTGAAACCTCTGACAGGTTGTGCAGTTGAGCACCATGTTGGCTATGTCTTCATTAATACCCGGCCAATATACCGCCGCCCGGGCCCTTCGTCTGCATTTTTCGACACCCAAGTGGCCTTCGTGTAGTTGACGAAGAATCATCTGGCGCACACTGTGTGGAATGACGATCCTATGCGATTTCATAAGGACCCCGTCTATATTGGTGAGATCATCTCGCACATTGTAAAACTGGGGGCACTGCCCTTTTAGCCACCCTTCCGTCATGTGGCGCATCACTCGCTGCAGCAGAGGGTCAGTCGCCGTCTCTGCGCGTATGTGGGCCAGACAAGGATCATCAGCTGGCATATTTGCTGCTGTCAGAGTCACGTGTGCCTCAATTTGACGCACGAACCCCTCCGCATCTGGTGGTGTGCTCACTGCTCGGGAAAGAGTGTCCGCCACTATGAGTTCCTTCCCCGGAGTGTAGATCAGTTCAAAATCGTACCTCCTGAGTTTGAGTAAGATGCGCTGGAGGCGAGGAGTCATGTCGTTCAGGTCTTTGTTAATGATGTTGACCAGGGGGCGGTGGTCAGTTTCGACCGTGAATCGTGGCAGGCCATACACATAGTCGTGGAACTTGTCCAGTCCAGTTAACAAGCCCAGGCATTCTTTTTCGATTTGCGCGTAGCGCTGTTCGGTAGGGGTCATGGCTCGTGAGGCATACGCAACCGGGGCCCATGATGACGTGCTGTCTTTTTGCAGGAGTACCGCTCCAATACCAGATTGGCTGGCGTCTGTTGAGATCTTTGTAGGGCGAGTCGCGTCAAAGAAGGCCAGCACTGGTGCCGTGACCAGTTTGTGCTTGAGCTCCTCCCATTCCTGCTGATGCGACTGGTGCCAGTTGAATTCCGTCGATTTTTTTACGAGATGGCGCATGTTTGTTGTATGAGAAGCCAGGTTGGGAATGAACTTCCCAAGGAAGTTGACCATGCCCAGGAATCTTAAGACAGCCTTCTTGTCAGCCGGTCGTGGCATGGCTGTGATGGCGCTAACCTTGTCTGCATCGGGACGGACCCCGGACCTTGAGATGTGGTCCCCGAGGAATTTCAGCTCCGTCTGGCCGAAAGCACACTTCGCACGGTTGAGACGCAGGCCATTTTGCCGTATGCGGGTGAAGACACGTCGAAGACGATGCATGTGTTCCTGCGGAGTGGTGGACCAAATGATGATATCGTCCACATATACACGTACCCCTTCGATGCCTTCCATCATCTGCTCCATAATGCGGTGGAATACTTCAGATGCCGAAATGATGCCGAATGGCATCCGGTTGTAGCAGAATCTGCCAAAAGGGGTGTTGAATGTGCATAGTCTTCGGCTGGCCGGGTCCAGTTGGATCTGCCAGAATCCTTTGGACGCATCCAATTTAGTGAATATGTTGGCTCGCGCCATCTCGCTGGTGAGGTCTTCTCGTTTTGGGATGGGATAGTGTTCCCGCATGATGTTGTTGTTCAGATCTTTTGGATCTATACATATACGGAGCTCGCCAGAGGGCTTCTTTACACAGACCATGGAGCTGACCCATGGCGTGGGCTCCGTGACCTTGGATAGGACCCCTTGGTCCTGAAGAATCTGCAGTTGTGCCTTGAGGCGGTCTTTGAGAGGCGCAGGAACCCTGCGAGGTGCGTGAACGACAGGGATGGCGTCCGGTCTGAGTCGAATCTTGTACGTGTGTGGCAATGTCCCCATGCCTTCAAAAACCTCCTGGTTGTGAGCGAGGAGGGAATGGAGATTCGCGTGGAACTCAGCATCCGGGAAGTCGGATATCTCATCTGGAGAGAGAGACATGATGCGCTGTACCAGGTGAAGGACCTTACACGCTTGTGCGCCCAGTAACGAGTCCTTTGATGAGCCCACAACTTCGAAGGGGAGTGTGGCCGTGTACCTCTTGTGAGTCACCTGTAGCTGGCAAGATCCTACGGACGGGATAACGTTCCCGTTATAGTCAACCATCTTAAGCCGGGATGGTGTGATGAGTGGTTTGACCTTCATGGCCTGGACTGCAGAGTAAGCAATCAGGTTGGCGGATGCGCCGGTGTCCAGACGGAAGGCGACGCGCGATCGGTTGACCGTCAGGGTGGCACACCACTCATCGTCTGGATTGATGGCATTGACCTTGTTGACATCAATGACGGCAACTCTGAAGTCATCCTGGTCATCTGCATCACTTAACTGGAAGTCTTGATGCGTGGGCTGGACGGTCCTGACTCGTGTGCGAGGTTGTCGAGGATGCGCCGGATCCATGGGTTGAGCCGCACGACAGCGGGCTGCGTAGTGGCCTATCATGGCACATCTGTTGCACTGTTGGTATTTTGCAGGACATTGCCCTTTTAAGTGTAGACCTCCACACTTGCTGCACGTCATGACGTCACGGCGTTCGTTGCGCCACTGCGCATGCGCAGTGCGATCTTGCGGTGGGCGCGCCTGCGCAGTGCGTCCCTCGTTGTGGCCGTTATTCTTGGCGCGCACCTGCGCGGGAGACCGCGAAAAGCGCGGGAAGCGGCCGCTGTCGTCCGGGCCGTGGGGCGGGAAGAAATCGACGGCCTGGATGCGTTCAACGTCGTGGGCGGCCTGGCTTGCCGATTCGACGGCTGGGGACCCCCTCCGTGCCAACTCGGACGCCTGAAATCGGGCAAAACGGCAGGTCGCATTTTCATGGAGGACACAGGCTTCCACAGCAGACGCTAAGGTGAGGCTCTTTATTTTAAGAAGCTGCTGGCGTAGGCCACTGGAGGCAACGCCAAAAACAATCTGGTCCCTGATCATGGACTCTGTGGTGGTGCCGTAACCGCAGGACTGCGCTAGAATCCGGAGGTGCGTCAAAAAGGGTTGAAAAAGCTCCTCCTTACCTTGCAGGCGTTGCTGAAAGATGTATCTTTCGAAAGTTTCGTTTACTTCAGTTTGAAAGTGCTGGTCCATTTTGAGGATGACCGTGTCATATTTGGCCTGGTTTTCGCCTTCCTCGAACACCAGTGAATTAAAGACATCATTTGGGTGGGGGCCTGCGTAGAAGAGGAGCATTGCAATCTTCGAATCATCCGAGACATTCTGTTTTTCGGTGGCACGGATGTACAGGTCAAATCGCTGCCTGTAGAGCTTCCAGTTGGTGCCTAGGTTCCCCGTGACTTGCATCGGCTGCGGTTTGCCGGTGTGGTCCATGTCCAGAATGGCAGGTTGGTAGGCAGGTATCGATCCACTCCTGTACCATGTGGTGTTGGGTGTTCTAACACACAGAAGAGCCAACACAGTTGCATATGGTACAACACTTGTTTATTTAAACTTGCTATTTACAACTTGGTCTTTGCACTCTGCACGTGGGGGGCTCCCTGCTTGTGGTGTTTCAACAGCTCTTTCATGCTTCCTTCTCCCCAGACCTCCTGACCTCCAGGTGTCGTGCTCGTGCTTTTTATGTGGTTGGTGTTCTTGTCTGTGATTGGTTGTGGTGTTGTGTACTCTGATTTGCCTGTTAGTGTGTCCATCATGATGTGTGTGTTTGAATATCATGACACCCGTCACCTGTCAGCCTTTTGTTAAAGTCTTGCTTCTTGATTACTGGAAAATGGGAAGGTTACTGGAACTCAACATTGCAAAACGTTTAATCAAGATTTTTTCATTTTTCTGCTCTTTTTGGTTTCCATTTCCACATCGTGGGTTGGAGTTATGAAGGTTGGAGGTTTCAGTTTTTTGGCAAACTGTCTTACTGAGAAACCTAGCTATTTGTCAGACTGGAACATATTGCCAATTCCAAGATGGTAATCATTTTTGGCCATATCCAAGCATTCAGTACAAGTTTAGAAATGCCTCAGAGAATTTCAGTTCACAGAGCTTGAGTCTATACTGTGAGCAATGTTGAGTAGATTGTAAATTATGACAAAGCATTCAGGTAGATCGCTTCCTTGCCAAGATGCACAGCTTTAATCAGATAGAAAACAAAGGGAGGAAAATTGCTCTCCATCGTGCCTGCCTTTTGGGTGAATTTCTGCATGCCCAAACTGCCCCAGAAGTTCACCAGTTACCAATTTGGCAGCTGGCAACCACCAAGAGGATCAGGCATCAATTAGGAGAAGCATTAGCTCTTTTAATATGCTAACCAGGTATCTAATGTCATAAACTTCCCATACGTGTGCCATGTCGGGATGTTCCATAGCTCAGGAGTGGGTTGAAATAGTCGAGCCTAGAGGTACCAAAGGCATGAATAAGGACTTCAGCAGCAGGTGACCGGAGATAGGCAAAGTCAGGCGATGTTACAGAGGTGGAAAGAGGTCTTGGTGATGGCACAAATCAGAAACTCATCTCAGGATCAAATGTGATACCAAGACTGTGAACAGACTGGTTTCATCTCACAGGGAGAATAATAAAAGTTGGTAGATCGGGAACATAGTTTGGAGTGGGGCAGCATGGTGGCATAGTGGTTAGCACAATTGCTTCACAGCTCTAGGGTGCCAGGTTCGATTCCCGGCCTGGGTCATTGTCTGTGCGGAGTCTGCACATTCTCCCCGTGTGTGCGTGGGTTTCCTCCGGGTGATCCGGTTTCCTCCCACAGTCCAAAGATGTGCAGGTTAGGTGAATTGGCCATGCTAAATTGCCCTTAGTGTCCAAAATTGCCCTTAGTGCCGGGTGGGGTTACTGGGTTATGGGGATAGGGTGGAGGTGTGGGCTTGGGTAGGGTGCTCTTTCCAAAGAGCCGTGCAGACTCGATGGGCCGAATGGCCTCCTTCTGCACTGTAAATTCTATGATCTATGAGTGGGGTCAAGGCCCCAAGAGATTCTGAAAGTGCCATGGAGACAATGTTGACAGCAAGAAGGGCAAACCTGACAGGGCTTCCTGAACCCAGGACAGCAAGGCCTAGAAAAAAGATTGTACAGGTAGCACAAAGAGAAATGGTGCAGGTTACTGAAGCCATATAACTGCCACACAGACGGCAACACACCAACAAAAAAGCAAATTAAAGACCTTACCAGATTGCCTGAGTATCATACACACATTAGAAGCATCACTCATTTCTATGCTATCCATGCTCAACACAGTGTAAACAAACAGACGAATGAGACATTAATAGCAGGCACAAGGAAAGCCATTATTCATTTATGGCTCTTTTTTCATTTAATTTCTTTGGAAATAGCAGCAGCTACATTTAAATTTTGATAACTGCACATTACGATCTAATGGAAATCATTCCAGTTTTCACAGTCCCATAGGAAGGCTTTATTCAGCAATATTACTCTTCACAATATTTTATTTCTCTTGGACACGGTATATAATCCAACACCGCCACCTATATCATGCGTTATCTTGTCAGGAACTGGGAGGAAACAAGAAACTACAAGGGGCTGCTGAGCTACACTATTCTGTTGTCTTCTTCTGGTGATGGGGTTATCTGAGGGTGGGCTAATCTATGTTATAGCAAGGTCAGTGAAGGGATATCATGGTGCCTGTCTATGGGGCGAAGTATCAATACACCTCCCCACTTTGTTTTTGTCACCAATATCTCTAATTTTGTATAGGATTATCCAGAAAATTTCAGGCCTTTGTACTTGCAAAGGTTGTAAGATCTGATTTTCCATAAAACAAGAAATTATTTCTCTTTCAACCCTCACAGATAGGAGGCTCCTTATCAGAGGGGGAGAGGGGGGGGGGGGGGAGTGCAGTGGTAGGGTGATGGGGAAGATGGAGATGGTAGAGGGGGGTGGAGATGGTAGGGGGATGGAGATGGTAGGGGGTTGGAGATGGTAGAGGGGGTGGAGATGGTGGGGGGGGGCGGAGATAGTAAAGGGGGGTGGAGATGGTAAGGGAGTGTGGAGATGGTAAGGGGGTGTGGAGATGGTAGAGGGTGGGTGAAGATGGTAGAGGGTGGGTGGAGATGGTAGAGGGTGGGTGGAGATGGTAGAGGGTGGGTGGAGATGGTAGAGGGTGGGTGGAGATGGTAGAGGGTGGGTGGAGATGGTAGAGGGTGGGTGGAGATGGTAGAGGGTGGGTGGAGATGGTAGAGGGTGGGTGGAGATGGTAGAGGGTGGGTGGAGATGGTAGAGGGTGGGTGGAGATGGTAGAGGGTGGGTGGAGATGGTAGAGGGTGGGTGGAGATGGTAGAGGGTGGGTGGAGATGGTAGAGGGTGGGTGGAGATGGTAGAGGGTGGGTGGAGATGGTAGAGGGTGGGTGGAGATGGTAGAGGGTGGGTGGAGATGGTAGAGGGTGGGTGGAGATGGTAGAGGGTGGGTGGAGATGGTAGAGGGTGGGTGGAGATGGTAGAGGGTGGGTGGAGATGGTAGAGGGTGGGTGGAGATGGTAGAGGGTGGGTGGAGATGGTAGAGGGTGGGTGGAGATGGTAGAGGGTGGGTGGAGATGGTAGAGGGTGGGTGGAGATGGTAGAGGGTGGGTGGAGATGGTAGAGGGTGGGTGGAGATGGTAGAGGGTGGGTGGAGATGGTAGAGGGTGGGTGGAGATGGTAGAGGGTGGGTGGTGATGGTAGAGGGTGGGTGGAGATGGTAGAGGGTGGGTGGAGATGGTAGAGGGTGGGTGGAGATGGTAGAGGGTGGGTGGAGATGGTAGAGGGTGGGTGGAGATGGTAGAGGGTGGGTGGAGATGGTAGAGGGTGGGTGGAGATGGTAGAGGGTGGGTGGAGATGGTAGAGGGTGGGTGGAGATGGTAGAGGGTGGGTGGAGATGGTAGAGGGTGGGTGGAGATGGTAGAGGGTGGGTGGAGATGGTAGAGGGTGGGTGGAGATGGTAGAAGGTGGGTGGAGATGGTAGAAGGTGGGTGGAGATGGTAGAAGGTGGGTGGAGGTGGTAGAGGGTGGGTGGAGATGGTAGATTGGTCGAGATTGGTGGAAATTGGTGTCAGGGTTTCTGCCCTGGGACCCTTAATTCCGCAGAGGCCTGATGGTAGCCACTTATGTCAAGTGCTTTGGGCCTTCCCCAACAGGCAATACGGGCTCTCTAGTTGAGGGGGAAGGCCTGCATCACCTGCATTAAATTCCACCCTGTTAGAGCTTTCTTTAATTTCGATGTGCACATTTTGCATAAATATTTTGTTCTCTTTAACAATTTTTTGAAGTCCGTGCTGAGATCAGGCAAGTCAAATTTGTACATAATTAGTTTTTAAGAAGAACATTCAGTAAATTAATTTTAAAAATCCATTTTCAACATGATTAATACCTGACCTGCATTTTTTGCTATGACTGTTATTACAGTAGAAACAAAATTATAAACTAAATAGGTAATTATAAGTCTAAAGCTTTGATGGAAAGTTTTATACTTTTATGATTTTTTTCGAACAACATTCATGTGACATGGATTGCTGAACAAAGAGGTGAGGGTATGCTAAAGTGGAGGAAGGGCGTTTAGACTTGTGTGTGTGTATATATATCATTCATGCAGAGAAGGCCATCAGCCATTCAGTTATCACCTCACTACATGTATATGACATTGGAGACACAGGGTCCAGCAATCCATTGGATTTCTCTGCATTCCACGAGTGCTATCATTAATCACTAAAACTGTCAATAGAGGGAAGGTAATCCCTGGAGCACAACAGGTCTGCTGATACCCCTTTTAGGATACTAGGATTCAGTGGTGGACATCTCACTCACTTCTTACCTTTTTACATCTTAGATCAGTCCAAAGCCTCTTCAACTATCTTTGGAGTTCCTTTGTTCCCTTTCAGTGGGGATTTCTTTGTAATTCTGAAAAAGATGTTCCACCATTCCTGGCAGGGTAGATCTTACTGGCAGTCCATCTTGCATGGTTATGATCCCCAGAAGTTTCAGGCCAGTGGGTGGACGTCCTGTCCTGATAGGCTCCAACAGGAAGTTAGGCTTCCTGTCCAGTATCAGCAAAAATAAGCTCCATTGCCTGCCTGATTGTCGGGCGGGGGCTGCCGACTCGAGCCTGCACCCGCCAACCAAAATATTGGCGCCCGATGCCTTCTCCCGCGCTTTCATTCGTTTCCGGGACGGACATGTGGCCGCCTGACAAAAAGTACTTCACCGAAAAAAAAAAGAGTACAACCATGTACTCACCTGATATGCATCCAACGGAAATAGCAAATGCAAGAAAAGTGCAGTGCATTTGAAAGGTTAACATTATGAGTTGGACACTTGAACGGAGCATCAAGATAAAAGACTGGAGCCAACAGCAGGGATAAAGTGAAAGGCTTGTGTAAATTGAGACATTTTTAACATACCATTCATTTTTTGAGAGGGAGGCAAAGCAGATAGGGTGCAATGAAGAGCATAAGGTCTGTCTTCTTAGCAGCTCCTCTCAAATGCTATCTCTGAAACCAAGCCTCTGCAGCTGAGAATGTTCACAGGCTGTTTTTGAGTCATCATCGTAAGGTGCATGTGGAGATATTTTGGAGTTGTTCAACATGAAGCTTTACATGATGATTGCTCTAGCATTCAGAGTCAGCCAGGCAATTTTTATTCCCGAAGAATGGGTGGATTGGGGGTACGTGGGGTGTTAAAAGTATTGAATCCTCAAATGGGACTGCAAACCAGCTCCAACACCCATTTCAGACACATTAGGAAGGTCGCGATTGGGGATTTATTTATTGCGAGGGAAGGTAATTTGTGGTGCAATTAAAGGCCTTAGGAGATATTGGGAACATATTTGTAAATTGATTTTAACAGCTCACCCCCTCCCGTGGGGCCCCCCTCCACAGACACAGGAACCATTCCTCCCCCCACCCACAGGAACCCCGCCCAGCAGTGCCAGGTTGCCAAAGGCAATGTCAGGGAAGTTCCCGGGTATGTCAATTTTCCCCCAGGGGCTATACTTACCTGTCCATCCCCGGTGGGTTCCCTTGGTCTGGTTCCCATTTTTAAAAAACAGTTGTCAACCTTGCCAACATGAGGTCATGTCAGGCAAGAGGGAAATTCCTAATGTAAAAGCCTGTTGATTATTTTGAAATATATTGAAATTAGGTTCCTGACCTTCCTGAACCGGAACCTCATTATATCACTGGCAGCGGACTAGGAAAATCAGAAAACAAGATTTTACTGGCCAGATTCTCATTTTGCGCCCACATCGCCAGTTGAACTCATGACAAACACGGGCACAAAATCCACCCCCTCCCCAGTTTATAGATTCTCCCAAAAGAGGAAACATCCTCTCTATAATCCAGCCTGTCAAGATCCCTCTATGCTTCAATCTCATCACCCCTTACTCTTCTAAACTCCAACAGATACAAGCCTAGCCTGTGCAACCTTTCCTCACAGGTCACTATTTGAACTATTAGCCTGGTAAACCTTCTCTGAACTGCTTCTTAACACATTTAGGTCCTTCTTTAAATAAGGTGACAATATCATACACAGTACTTCACATATGGTCTCTAGTGCCCTGCACAACTGAAGCACAACCTCCCTACTTCTGCATTCAATTTCCCTCGCAATAAATTATAACATTCTATTAGCTTTCCTAATTTTTTGCTGCACCTACATTCTAGGCTTTTCATGCACTGGGACACCTACATCCCTCTGCACCTCAGAGCTCTGCAATCCCTCACTATTTAGATTGCATGCTTCTTTTTTTTTCTTCCTGCCAACATATGGGGACCGGTGCCAAAGTTGGGTCCCACAAACTAGTCACACCTGATTCAGCCATGCTCATAGAATAATAACATTCAGCAAACTTCCCAGACTCTTCCAGCACCATCCCTAATCAATACAGACCCAACAGAGGTGAAGACACAGTGGTACGCATTGTGGAATAAATTGTCCTTGGAGTCCTCAATATTGACTACAGGCTCCATGAAGCCCCACAACAACAAGGAATCTCCTGATGATCAGCACGTAGTGCTCTCCTCAGCAAATTAATCAGTGCCCCATCATGTTGAACACCATTTGCAATGACTCAGAAAGTACTCTGTATGGGGGTTTTAATGTACATCAACAAGAGTGGATCAGTAGCACAATGACTCACTAAGTTAGCCAAGTCCTGAAGTACATAGCTGTGAGGGGGCATTAGTTTATGGCAAATGGTAAAAAAACTAACACAAGGGAAATCTTATTTGACCTCATCCTCACCAATCTACCTGTCACAGATGCATCTGTCCATTACAGTATTGGTGGAGACCACTGCAGAGTTCCATCTTAATACCGAGACATTGGCTATAGTCTTGTGTGGCATGACTAACGCACTAAATGGGATTCATTCAGAACAGATTTAGCTGCTCAAAACTGGGCAGCCAAGAAGTGACGTCACCATCAGCAATAGCGGAATTGTATTCAATCACAACCTGTGACCTCATTGCCCGACATATCCCTCACTCGACTATTACCTTCATGCCAAGCAATCGATCCTGGTTAAATGAAGAGTGTAGAAGCATGTCAAGAGAAGAATAATACATCAGATGCAGGAAATACTCAGCAGATCTGGAAGCAGCTGTTCAGAGAGAAACAGAGTTAATGGGTGGCCTGCTGCGCATCCCACCCTGTGTTCTGGGTCCCCTTTGGCAGCCACCCTCTGGAGCAACTGGCCTGAATGGGCCCGATAGTCTTCGGGGTGTCACAGGTGGTGTGGTGCTACCCTGTTCTTCCGCTGCCCATCAGAAGCATCAGGGACAACTGGGGGGATGCAGAGGTGCTGCGTTGTTCTATCATCTCCCCAGTGGCGGTCACTGGCGTGGGCCCCATCACCTCCTCCTCCCTCGGGGTGCCTGATGGCCCTTGAGCTACTTGAGATGGGGGCGCAGCCGAAACGCGAACCGGGCATTACCTGCCGCTGTCAGTCCTGGTGGCCCACTCTCGTCTCAAACAAGGTCTATACGATCATGGCCATGGAGCACAGAGACTGTGCCATGTCCCTCTGGGACTATGCCAATCTCTCTGAGACTGTGCCACATCACTCAAGAACTGTGCCAGGTCCCTCTGTGACCGGCTCAGGTCAGCCAGCGCCAGGCCAATGCTCTGGATGCCCACAGCCATGGCCCTTTGTGACTGGGCCACGCTCTGGAGCCTTGGTACATGGTCACCTGTGACATGGCTACTCTCCTGTGCATCGGCTACCACCCGCACAGAGTGCCCCAGGGCTGGACATCCTGACCCATGGCCGTGACCCTCGCACCTAAGGCTTCCACCGCGGATGTCACCTGTGCAGTGTTGGCTTGGGTGTCATGCATTCCCGGCACCACCTCCTGCTCCTGTAGGTGGTTGGACTTCGTCAACCGCACCTGCAGGCACCGGATTCTTGCTGACACCCCCTCCTGTGGTCCCTGGCTCTGCACATGCATCTCCAACATTGATGGGATCGCCCTTTCCAGAAGCCAGAGACCCGTCTGGACAGCAGCTAGTCCCCAGGAACAGGCCGCCCTCTGACTGTCTGCCCCCTCGGGGGTTCCTACCTCCACCTGATGTACCGCAACAAGTGTATCGTCACACTAGAGAGTGTCCCAGGAACCACTTCAGTAAAATGAGTCGAACTCGATCTCTGTGACTGCCCCCTCTCCCACTCTACTGACCAGGTCCATCACCCTCAGCTCCGTGATAGTGAGGGCCCCCTTCAGTCTTCTCCCACTCACGGCGGTTGTGGGTCACCTTCTCCTGGGGGGACAGATAATGCACTGTGTGAGACACTCAGATGCAGGCAGCACAGGGGGTCCGCAACTATTGGCCTGTGTGTGTAGGGCACCCAGTCATGGCGGGTGGAATTGGCATTGACATGCTGTGCAGGTTGGGGTGCGGGCAGACTGCCAGGAGATGGGGTTCGATCGCCCTTGAGGGGGCCAGGGTATGGCTGTGTGGAGCCGGGGGCACGGTGGTGGTACCTCTCCCTGGCTGGCCTGAAGGGTTACCCATCCCCACCCAGCACTGCCTCCCGGTCTGTCTGGTAGTCGCATGGAGGGGGAGGCTGTGATGGGTGTGGATGACGGGGTGGTGCCAGGAGCAGAGAGCTAGTGACTCACCAGGGCCGCCCTGAGGAGTTTGTGCAGCTTTTAGCACTGTTGTCCATTACTTGCGGTGGGGCCCATGGCACTTATAGCCTCTGCCACCTCTGCCCAGGCCCAATTGACATCGGCGGGTGATAGCCTCCTTCCCACCCTGAAGAACAGGATAGCCCACCTCTCCTCCACAGAATCTAGCAATATATCCAGCTCTGCGTCCACGAACCTCAGGGCCATCTTCTTGACTGGAATGAGAGTGTGTGTGAAATGGAATGCTTTTATATAGCTACAGCTGGTCAGGCTCTCCAGTGCCAATCCCGACCCCAGCGAATCACACGCTGGCGTGCGTTGGAATTGTACTAGTTCCCGTGGCGTGAGTGCTGGCCCATTAGCATGTCCTGAATTGCTCTGCCAGTCGCACCCCCATCAGGACCATGAAACATCCGCTATTCAGGACCAGCGTCAAACAGAGAATCCACCCCAATGTTTCAGGCCAATGACCTTCACGAAGGTGTTTAAAGAACAAAAGGGAAGGTATGTGATATGGCAGAAGGTAGGAGAAGGTGGGAGAAATGACATGACAAAAAAGTTGATGAAGCAGAGCCAAAGGGAGGAATAGCGGGACAAGGAAACAACAGAACAATAGAACATTACAGCGCAGTACAGGCCCTTCAGCCCTCAATGTTGCGCCGACCTGTGAAACCAATCTAAAACCCGGCTACACTATTCCATTATCATCCATATGTTTATCCAATGACCATTTAAATGCCCTTAATGTTGGCGAGCCCACTATTAGTGCCGTACCAGCCTCCCCGAACAGGCGCCGGAATGTGGTGACTAGGGGCTTTTCACAGTAACTTCGTTTGAAGCCTACTTGTGACAATAAGCGATTTTCATTTCATTTCTATTGCAGGTAGGGCATTCCACGCCCTTACTACTCTCTGAGTAAAGAACCTAATTCTGACATCTGTCCTATATCTATCTCCCCTCAATTTAAAGCTATGTCCCCTCGTGCTAGCCATCACCATCTGAGGAAAAAGGCTCTCTCTGTCCACCCTATCTAATCATCTGATCATCTTGTATGCCTCTATTAAGTCATCTCTTAACCTTCTTCTCGCTAAAGAAAACAGCCTCAAGTCCCTCAGCCTTTCCTCATAAGATCTTCCCTCCATACCAGGCAACATCCTGGTAAATCTCCTCTGCACCCTTTCCAATGCTTCCACATCCGTCCTATAATGCGGCGACCAGAACTGCACCCAATACTCCAAATGCTGCTGCACCAGAGTTTTGTCCAGCTGCAACATGACCTCATGGCTCCAAAACTCAATCCCTCTACCAATAAAAACTAACACACCGTACGCCTTCTTAACAACCCTATCAACCTGGGTGGCAACTTTCAGGGATCTATGTATATGGACACCGAGATCTCTCTGCTCATCCACACTACCAAGAATCTTACCATTAGCCCAGTACCCTGTATTCCTGTTACTCCTTCCAAAATGAATCACCTCACACTTTTCTGCATTAAACTCCATTTGCCACTTCTCAGCCCAGCTCTGCAGCTTATCTATGTCCCTCTGTAACCTGCAACATCCTTCCGCACTGTCCACAACTCCACTGACTTTAGTGTCATCCGCAAATTTACTCACCCATACTTCTACGCCCCCCTCCAGGTCATTTATAAAAATAACAAACAGCAGTTGCCCCAAAACAGAGATCTGACCAGAAGAGATGTGAATGGCAGAATGATGAAGCGCTACTATATAAAGCAAAAATTAGAGAAAAACATTGTTGAGACTAAAGGAAGCAAAATGAGGGGTGGGGATGATGACTGGTGACTGAACTTGTTGAACTCAGTGTCGAGCCCAGAAGGATGTAAGTGGCTGAATCAAAAAAAGGGAAGCTTTGTTTTCCGGTGTCATCATGCTGAAGGTGATGGAAATGGCAAAGGGTGAGCAATTAATACGAACATATGAATATACAAATTAGCCGCAGGAATAGGCCATTCAGCCCTTCGAACCTGCTCCACTATTTGATACAATCATGGCTGACCTGATTGAGGGCTCATCTCCACTTTCCTGACTCCCATGTCAACCAAGAAACTAATTCAGCCTTAAAAAATATTCAATGACCCAGTCTTCATTGCCCTCTGGAAAAGAGAATTCCACAGACTAATGACCCTCTGAGAGATACGATTCTCCTCAACTCTGTCTTAAATGGGAGACCCCCCATATTTTAAAACTGTGACCTCTAATTCTAGTGACAAGTCTCTCCTGAAAGGGGAAACATCCTTTCAGAATCCAACCTGTCAATTCTCCTCAGGGCTTTACATGTATCAATAAGATCACCTCTCAACCTCCTAAACTCCTAATGATACAGGCCCAACTTGACCAAGCTTTCCTCACTGAATAACCTGTTTACTCCAGGAATCACTCAAATTAAACTTCTCTAAATTGCTTCCAATGTCATTACATCCAGTACACAGAACTCCGGATGTGGTCTCACCAAAGACCTGTACAATTGTAGCAAAACATTCATACTTTTATATTCCATTCCCCTTTCAATAAATAACAAGATTTCATTTACCTTCTTAACCACCTGCTCTATCTGCATACTAACCTTTTATGATTCATTTATCGAGTGTGTGAATATTGGGAACCCTATCGTGCTTTTGGAAGGGAGGGGAAGGATTGAGAGCAGAAGTGCAGGAAATGGGTTGGACACATTTGAGCCCCTTGCCAACCACAAGGGATGAATCTTCGGTTGAAGAGAAAGGAAGACATGTCAGAAGTGCTGCTATGGAAAGTTGCATCATCAGAACAGATGCAATGGAGATGAAGAAACTAGGAGAATTAAACAGAATCCTTGCAGAAAGCATGATGTGAGAAAGTGTAGAAGAGATAGCTATGCAAGTCAGTGGACTTTCAAGTAACATTGAGAGCATCCCTGAAGAGGTCAGACATATTTGCTGACTCATGGGAGACCCTAGCTTTTGACAGACCAAAGTGGCGAACGCTTATTCAAGAAGGCACCAAAGTCTTCGCTAGACTTCAGCGGAAATATGCAGAAGCAAAGCAAAGGTGCTGGAGGGAGTGCACAAACCTCTAAACAACCTACCTACCCAACTCTTCAAGCATCACCTGCCCCGCACGTGGCAGAGTTTGCAGATCGCATATTAGATTTATCAACCATCTCAAAACTAATTGAACTGAAGTGGAAGCAAGCCATCCTCAATCCTGAGGAACCACCAAAGAGGGAATTAATATAGAGATAGATAAGGAAAGGAAGGGAACAGTCAGCGACGGACCATTGTGAAGGGAGGAGAACATTTGCTGACATTTTCCAGTTCAAAGCAAGAGTAGGAACCAGCACCATGCAGTCATTAATGACTTGGAAAATGACTTGAGGGAGGGGCTCAGGTAGGACTGGGGTAAGAAAAGTTCACATAATCCCAATAAATGGTCGACATAGTGGCACTGATGTACCTCGATGTACCAGAACGAGTTGTGGGAAGGGGGCCTCGGTGGGACTGAAACAAGGAATGTTCCACATTAACCACAAAATGACAGACATGACTAAGACCCATGCAGGTACCCATATAAATGCCTTTTATTTGGGGGAAGTGAAATGAGTGAAAAGAGAAGTTGTTCAGTGAGAAAACAAGTTCAGCCAGGCGGTGAAGGGTGTGCTGGATGGAAACTGATTGGAAAGAAGCGGTGAGCCCTCCAGCTGTCCTGGTGAGCGATGGTTATGTAGACAGATTGAATGTCCATGGGGAAGAGGAGATGGCTAGGGCCAGAAAATTGGCAACTGTTAAAGTGACCATGATGGCCATCTTCTGGCTGCCTGGGGCTTGGAGGGTCCCCACATGTTGAGAGGCTCCTGCAGAGGTTCAAGACCCTCTTCTTTTATTTCAACAACTTGAGGGCACTGGTGTCACTGAGGGGCTGAGGAGCCAGTCTCCACACTTGGGACACCTGAAGAAGACCCACCAGATATGTAGAGCAGGCACTCTTCCTCCCTCACGAAGCACATTTGTATTTTCCTGCTCACCTGAGATGGATGAGGAGCTGGTGGAGACTACAGGTCATCTCCCGCCTTGTCACTACTCCATTAAGCTCAAGGGCAAAGCAATGGCATGCAGATTTGCATACATTTCCAGCAGCCTCTGGCTGGTCTGCTGGATGTGGCTCTGCATGAGAGTCGCCACTCTTTTAATGGAGGAGGTCACATGCGCAGACAAGAGAGAGATGTCAACATGTTTGGCCTGGATGAACTCCTCTGCTGTCTGAGCCAGGGTATGCCTACCCTCTGGAATCTCCATCAGATCTTCATGCACACTGTGTTTCCAACATCAGCCATTTTACTGACGACTCCGGAGGCATGCCATCAACCTGGGGCTCAGAATGGGCCTGTCCTCCCACACTCTGCTTGTCAATGGCCTTGACTGTCCCAGCCTCCGACAAGTCGTCAGGTATGTGTCGGGCTTTCACCAGGTTGTAACCTCAAACCTGAACGTGAATGCACACCCACCAAGGTGAAAGTATCTGTACTGTATGAGGGTAAAGGAATTATGTGGCAGTGCATCCTCTGAGGTCCCTCCTCTGTTAGACGTTTTAGTTGCTGTGATATGAAGAGTCTAAAGTTCTGTTCCTTTTTCACAAACACACATTTATTTCATTCCAACAGCCTTTGCACAAAACTCTAACCTGACAGAGGCCACCTGAAGCCCCTTTACATATCAGTGTCAATTAATGGATACCAAACATAAATGAGACAACTAATTGCAATGTCTCTTAACCCATTACTTAACAGTCTCCCCTTCCTTGGAGAAAAAAAACCAATTAGGTGAAAACAAAATTTCAAGAAACTCAAAAACAACACACATGATTTCCCCCTTCTTTTTTGGGGATGAGAAAGAGAAAAAAACAGTCAAAGAAACAAGCGCCCTTCATTAACAATATCCAAAAGTTTCTGTGAACTCGCCCCTCATTTCATAAAACAGTCTGAAAGTTGATAGCTCCTGTCGACCCATTTAATTTTTATTATTTCCCCTTTGTCCAACATCTGCTTCAAACTTGCGATGTCTATCCGTAACCTCTTTTCATTGACACTTTTTGTAGAGTGCACATTTTCCCACAGGGATTTATTGTCAATGTGACAGTCAATAGGTATATTACCCAAATCCCCTAATCCTAAAATTTCTGTCAATATCATACTTATATAAAAGGCCATATCCACCGCCTCTACAAGGCTTAATGTCTCAGCAGCCAAAGTGCTTTTTACCACTCTCCTTATTTTCTTTGTTTCCCACACAAGCGGCCAACATTTACCATTGTTCCCCAAAATGAAAATTATAAAACCTCCTGTGCTTGAAACCCCGTCACATAAATTTGCGTAGGACGCATCACTATAAACTATGAGTTTCAAGTGCCTAAGGTCACCTAAAACCGGGAACTTCAAAACACACTCCTGCATTTTTAGTTTGGCCAACGCTTTATTTGCTCTTATTATGTCTTCCACTTTGGGATCATTCATTTTTGTACTCAACTCTAAGACATCAAAACTCACGTCCGGTCTTGTCTGTCTACCTAACCAGTTCAGTTGCCCAATAAAACTTCGCTGTTGCTCTTTTTCTATCTTTGAAACCATTGCGTCTTTCTGTGAAACTCGGCCACGACTAATTGCTATTGGGCTGATGCTTTCCAAATAAGATTGCTGACGTAAAGTTGCCCCTAACTTAGTCTGTCCAATTTCCAGTCCAATATATTTAAATGCACCGGAAGCCTGACTTCCAACCCTGAATTCTTTCCTCAAATCAGAGATTACAATAGCTTCAAAATCACTAGTCCCACCCCACAAAATATCATCAACATGCATCATAAAAATGCCAGAAAGATTTTCTTTATAGTGCCAGTAAAACATTGCAGGATCTGCTTTCAACTGGCAACAGCCTAACTTTAACAAAACTGACCTTACCGAAAAGTACCAGACTCTAGATGCATCATTTAATCCATATACACATTTGTTCAACTTCCAGAGTACCCCTTCTGTGTTAGCTACTTCTTTAGGAGGACGGAGAAAAATGTCTCTCTGGAGCTGATGCCCATTGCAAAAAGGCAGCTTTTATATCTATAGATTTGCATTTCCATGCCTTTGTGGCTAATAGAGCCAAGAAGATCTTAAAAATAACCTTTCCTGCTGTAGGTGAATCTACCCTTAAATCCTGATCTTCTAAGTTTTCTTCAAATCCCCTTGTCACAAGCCTGGCCTTTGCCTTATAAGTTCCATCCAGAAAATCCATCTGTGGGATAGATCTCTTTGTCCCCTATCCGGTACTTCCGTGTATACCCCAAATTCACTCCAACTATGCAATTCTTGCTGTTTAGCTTCTTTGATAACTTTTTCATCTAATTTATTTGAAGCCACCAAAATCTCACATGCATGTGGGCTTCTACTCCTATTAGTATTCGTAGTCTTACTCATGTTCCGCGATTTTGATAAACTATGTCCCCTCTCCCGCATGGTATCACGTTCTGTACTGCTACTGCTTGATCTTTCCCTTCCGCTGTGGGATGTCCTTTCAATAGTTCTCGACCTTTTCCTGCGAACCTGTTCACTATCCGATGTACTATCTGAACTGGCACTGCGTTTCTGTGCCCTCCATTTTTTGAACTTCGTTTTCCCAATCCATTGTCTTGACTCGTTCCCCTGAATGCTGTACATTCAACCAATGTTTATACTTTCCAGTGGCCTTCCGTGCTCTACTAATAACAGTTGCATCCTTCCATTGACTAGACCCTTCAGGCAAGTATGTCACTTTTGTACCAACGTTTGGCAGTTGCCCTTTCGGAAAATTGGCCTGTTCTAATTCATCAGAAGTGTTGTGTTCCTCCACAGAAACCCTGTCTATATCAGTTAATTTGTCTTCATAGTTCTGTAACACATGCGTACCAGATGACTCTGGTTCCTCGCCATGTCTGTCTGCTCTGTCTAAATTTGAAAATTTGTAATCTGTACCCATTATCCTTGATGAATGCACCCTAACAGTTTGATTACCATGTTGCAAAATAATTGTTTTGCCATCTATGCCTATGATCTTCCCTGGGCCTTTCCATTCATTAGAATTGTCTCTCTTATAGTATACCATGCCTCCTTGCTGAAAAACGGCATCTGAAGCCGTATGTTGTGTCTTAAAGCTCTGCGAATTCTTTCAGAGACTTCTGCTTCCAAAAAAGCTTTTCTACTGCTATGTAATGCATTTAAATGTTCAGCAAAACCAGAGATAATTGTAGTCCCCTCCTAGCTGGTCATCCAAAATGGATGGAATTTCAGGATTTCTACCAAACACTAATTGATAAGGACAATAGCCCCAACCATCTGCAATGAATTCTTTGCATGTACTGCCCATGCTAAAGCTTAATTTAGCCTGCCATTTGGTCGATCTGCTAAATTTCTCCGAAGCATGTCATCGATGACAGCATGATTTCTTTCACAGTCACCATTACTAAATGGGCTTTCTGAAGCCGTATTCATAACTCTGATATTCATGTTTTCACACATATCCCTGAACTCATCATTAGTAAATTCTCCCCCATTGTCCATAAGGAATTTTGCCGGTGGACCCATTCCTGTCCCTATCCATTTTTCTACGATTTGATCCAGAATTACTCTCTTTTCTTTACTTCGTACAATCGTTGATTGACTAAATCTGGTTGCTAAATCTACAAAATGCAAAATAAATATATTATTTGCTTTATCCCAGATCTTAAGGTCCATGGCCACAATGTCGTTAAAATCCCTGGCCAAAGGTAGGGTTACTATCGGTCGTGCTGGTGTCCTTCTGTACTTCCTACAAACTTCCCAGCGGTCACTAACCTGTTCTATCAGTTTAGTATAGTCGTCATCCCTTACCCCTGCATCCTTTAATAAATTTTCCAGCCTCCGAGGAGACGGATGTGCAAATTGCCTATGCAGTTTTAATACCACAAGCTTTTTATCAGCTAAAGTCCCATTTTCAACTGCCATTAACACATCCTTAACCACTCTACTTGAAATATTATTTGTCAGTAATGGAATACAGTAGTGTCCCGACTGTGTAAATTATAAGTCCACTGTCTTTCCAAAAACTGTTGCCTTATCCTGTTCCATATCCAGTTTCATGTGTGCTTTCTTCAGCGACGGTCTGCTCAGAAGCAAAGGTATCTCACTTGATACAACATCCGTGCTAATGAAATAATTCACTCCGGCAATATTGCAAGGGATCACCACTCTTTTCAGCGACTTCAGAGTATTATCATCCCCAAACCTGAAACTTGTGGAACTTTCAAATTCCTTAACCTTGTTACGATTTTCAACATTCAAAGAGTCCAGGTAACATTTTAACCAGTCAATTCGACACACAGTAGATGTGCAGCCACTGTCCAATACAGCACAGTTGAAGGATTCTGCAACCAACACCCTCATTACCGGCGTAAAACTGCTTGTCAATAGGACAATGCCTTCTTTCTGGTCACCGTCATTTTCCTTTTCTGACTCTTCCGTGACATGTGTTGCTTCAAACACCCTATCATAACGTGTTGGACAGTTGAAAGCATAATGGTATTGAGAGTCACATCAAAAACATTGATTTATCATGCCCC
Source organism: Scyliorhinus torazame (assembly GCF_047496885.1). Taxonomy (NCBI): domain Eukaryota; kingdom Metazoa; phylum Chordata; class Chondrichthyes; order Carcharhiniformes; family Scyliorhinidae; genus Scyliorhinus; species Scyliorhinus torazame. Next base: position 217,685,392 of record NC_092712.1, read on the forward strand.
GTGCATTTCTGGGGTTCATCTTCCTATTGTAGGTTCTAACTGGGTTTCTGTCTTCATAATTTCCTTCTCTCGGTTTCCTTCTATAGTCTTGAGCCCTGTTCGTAGCCATACGATTTCGCCATCCTGTTAGTGGTGTATCTTCCATTTTCTGCCTTATTGCAGGCTGACCTATTTGGGTCATCAGAGCCATCGGAATCGAATGTTTCCCCAGAAACCTTTGTAAAGCTTTTGTCATCTGTTCGAATAAGGTATCCTTATCAGTAAACTGAACTCCTATCAAAACCAGGAGTCTATCCATGTTGCTCACTCTAGCAGTCAAGTAATTTAAAGGCCAACACAGACTGTGGAAATTCCAGTTTGTGTTTCTGCAGTCTTTTATATAGTCTGCCAAATTCCATTGTATAGTCTTCCATGTAGATATCCTCCATTTTCCGGAACTTATCAAAATCCGACCATGCTTCATACGCACTTAACAAGTCATCTTTCTTATAAATCTTATCCATATAATGTGATAAAGTCTCCAGACCTTCTTCTGAGTCTAACTCTTCCAATTCCAGCTCAGAAAGCACTTTGTTTCGGATTTTACTGCCATATGGTAAAGAAAGAGCCAATGCCATACCTTGTTTTCTCTTTCCCAAAGCAGTTCCCTTAGTCCACATAACTACTGCACTTCCCCATTGGTCGTACGATTCCCTTTCAGAAAATAAGGGAGGATAGTCATATCCAGCCATCTTTATCCTTGGTTCAGCCACATATCCCTTTTTTGTCCTTTTCTCACTCACTCCTTGGTTTTATCTGGAAAAGTTGTGTCTTTCAAGCCTTCACATTTACACAGCAACCACCCTCTGCTACCAATTGTTAGAAGTTTTAGTTGCTGCAATATGGAGAGTCTAAAGTTCTGTTCCTTTTTCACAAACACACATTTATTTCATTCCAACAGCCTTTGCACAAAACTCTAACTATACATCACCTGACAGAGGCCACCTGAAGCCCCTTTACATATCAGTGTCAATTAATGGATACTTAACATAAATGAGACAACTAATTGCAATGTCTCTTAACCCATTACTTAACATCCTCCTCCTCAAAAGTGGACAACTGTTCCCTATAGATGGCAGAAAGATCAAAGGATTTTAACCATCCTTTGAACCCTCACAATCAGCTAATGTTCGGATTGATGCAAGTAATACCCAGTCATGCAACTACACATCCGTATTCCTGCCTCACCATCCACAACAGATCGATGCCATGTACCCTGCCAATTCAAAAGTGTCCACTTTCATCATCAAGATCATATGAGAAATGGAATCCTGCTGTCAACCTGGGCTTTTTCTTTCGCACTGTGGGCCCTCTTCTTCTGCGGCAACTAGAAAGAACTAGAACCTAAGTGTTATTAGTCACCCCACAATAATACCTAGGCATAACACCTTAGCAGCTGGCCACCTGTATGTATGTAGATTTCCGCTACTCTGCAGAGCCCTTGTGAGGGTCGCCACTGAGCAGCCATACCCTCATATGCAGCTATTCTCTGACCCCTGACTCCTTAAGGGAACCAAGGTGTGGGGTATTCATTGTATGGCAAAGGTAATTGGTGTGCTTGTTATATTGCAGTCAGGTTCTCCAGACCACCCTGGAGCTGCTGACCTCCTCTGCGATCTCCGTCCTGGCTTGCTTGTTTGAGTAGTGAGGTCTCCTCCTCCTGTCCATGGGAATGAAGGCCTCCCACTTTTCCCAAGTAGCCTGCAAGAGAACATGTACAGGGCCATTACTGAACTGTGAGGCCACGCGGGGACTTTTTCTATCATGCCAACAACATGTCCCTTCCTGCTGACCTTTATAAAACATACCTCACTGACGCGTTGGCCCTCTCCCATGGTGCCAGCACGTCCAATGGCATCAGCTCACACCCCATTTTCTACCTAAAGGGTGGCACAGTGGCTAGCACTGCTGCCTCACAGTGTCAGGGCCCGGGTTCGATTCTCCCCGTGTCTGCGTGGGCTTCCTCCGGGTGCTCCGGTTTCCTCCCATAGTCCAAAGATGTGCCGGTTAGGTGGATTGGTCATGATAGATTTTGCCTTAATGTCCAAAGGTTAGATTGTTCACGAGCTTATGGAGTTTGGACGGGGGGAGTAGGGCCTAGGTAGGGTGCATTTTTGAAGGGTCAGTGCAAGCTCGATGGGCCAAATGGCCCTCTTGTGCACGGTAGGGATTCTATGATTCTTAATATTCACTTCCAACATCGAATGGAGGCATCCCCAACCCCCCACTACCAGCAGTTAATTGGCTGGCTGGCTGACAGAAGAAAGAGGTGCAATCAGGGATCGGGTCAGGAACATCAGTACCACCCGCTTTGGGCTCCAGCTTCCACTACTCACCTATTCTCATAAAATCCTGGCTTTATCTTGTATAACATGTCTCCGAGCACCTCGCAAAGTTGCTGAAGCACTTTGAGTATTTGAGTAAGTTGTGAAATCTCTAGAGTTGGTAGAGAGAAAATATTGCCTCTGGTTGTGGATCTAGGACTAGGGGGCATAGTCTAAAATTTAGGGCCAGACCTTTCAGGAGTGAAATTAGAAAGCACTTCTACACCCAAAGGATGGTTTAAAAAAATTGCCTATAAGCTGCATGTGCATGCAGGAATGTGCAGTGCAGGGAATGAACAGGCTGCACACAAGCAACGTTCTCATTAAGACATGATCCACAGTCCAAACATGTACAGGTTTGGTGGATTGACCATGTTAAATTGCCCATTAGTGTCCAAAGATGTGCAGGACAGATTACGGGGTTACGGGGCTAGGGCGAGGGAGTGGACCTAGGTACGGTGCTCTATCGGTGCGTTTGGTGCAGACACGATGGACCGAAAGGGCTCTTTCTGCACTGTAGGAATTCTATGTTCTATGTTAATTTTACAGAGGCTGCATAGTACAAAAAATGAGCTATTCACAACAGACAAAAGTTAGAGGAAATATTGGGAGTAGAAATTTAGAACTTTCTTCTATAAATGGCAATTGGTGCTAGGTCAATTGAAATTTTAAAACTAAAATTCATAAATTGTTGTTATCAAAGGTATTAAGAGGTATAGAGAAAGGCAGGGAAATGGAATTAGTTTGGAGATCAGCTATGATCTGATTGGATGACAGGATAGGCCCAATGTTAAATGGACTACTCTTGTTCCTATGTCCTAAGTTCTGACGCTCCTAAAAAGATTGAATATATCAGAGGACCGTGCCACTTTAAGTATCAAAAGCACCCAGACACCCAATGACTACTGACCTCAGTTATGCTGTCCTGAGCATGCAAATCTATCGGAAAGGAAGAGTTCGATCTTTTGGTCTTGCCTATAATTTGTGCAGCATAAATGCAGGCAGGAGTCAGCTGGGACTCTTTAACGACAGCACTGTCTATAATAGTATCATCAAGCAGGACATTGGCATAAATCATTTGGCACTTTGCAAAGTGTCACTACTGTCAGCCTCCTTGTGATGTGATCTTTAGTCTTTCAGATCTATAGACTGGCATTTGGATCAGCTAAGCACCTTGCACAATGCCATGCATTTTAAAATCACTCCAGCCAATATGTAAACTTGATTGTAAATATTTGCAAAGTGTTGACATTAAATAGTTGAACTATTCAAACATTTACTCTAGCATATCAGCAAAGCAAACTTCCACAACATTACACTCTAATAAGGTTGATGTACCACTTATAAAAATGCTTTTTCTTCTTGAATCTCATCTACTCAGAAATTCAATTCAGAGCCAAAGGGTTTAACTCCTTAAATGCTGAATGACAAAGTAATTTAAACCACCTTAAAGGATTCCATTTTGATCAGAACAAATGCACAACTGATCATATTTTCTGAATAGATTTCAAACAATAATCTTTAACATTTTATATTTGTGAAATGATCATCTAAGTTTGTTTTCTTCCAGTGTGCCTTTTTTGATTGTTGTTACGTAAGAAACCTTCACAGGCCACAGTGGCTAGCACCGCTGCCTCACGGTGCTGAGGAGCCGGGTTCGATCCCGGCACCGGGTCACTGACCATGTGGAGTTTGCACATTCTCCTCGTGTCTGCAACCCAAAGATGTGCAGGGTAGGTGGAATGGCCATGCTATACTGTCCCTTAATTGGGACAAAAAGAATTGAGTACTTTAAATTAAAAAAAGATGTAAGAAACCCTCACAAATAATTCCCAGTGTGGAGTGCTCTGAGATTATTCAACATCAGAAGCTGCTACATAAATGCAAGTATCATTATTTATTAACATTGAAACAGATGTGTTTGCTGATCTACACCCAGTGGCGTTCAAATCATTTGGGGAACCTCTTGTTTAAAGCATAATGGGACTGTCCATTTATACATAATAGGCCATTGTGGGCAAGCAAATAAATGAGAATTCCTTTATCCTTTGTAAACTTTGCAATAAAGTTATGTTATTGCAGAAATAGAACACTGTGGGAGCTGGAAATCTTAAATAAAAACAGATAATACTCAGCAAGTCAGACAACAACTATAGAGGGAGATGCAGATTTCAGATCAATGACCTCTCATCAGAATATATTATTATCGATATTGTGCACACAATTCTTTTGTCAAATTGCACTTCTCAAAAATTATATCCCTGTAATCGATGCCAGAACTATACAAGAATGACCACATTATTTCCATGTAATTCTGCACCTCCAACATTAGACACACATTGTGTTATTGCACCTCAGGTACTGCACAGCTATTGTTCTATATTAGAAATAGTCTTTTCACATGTGCTATCAGTTCATCCTGATACAAAGCTGGCGATTTTTCATGAAAAGTGGAAGCATAAAGGTAGCTGTATATATGATCCACAATAATATATGATTGGGTGTGAATTACAGACACGTATTCAGACCCTTGTTGGCAGGGACTATATACACAGGTGATAACGGACCAAGGAAAATTGCTTGTGAAATGTACGTACAGTTACTGGACAGAGCTTGAACACCACTGGACGAGACCAGATGAAATGGGAGGACGAACTAGGGACAGAGGTGGGGTGGGGACTCTGGAGCAAAGCACTGAGCAGGGCCAATCCCACCTCCTCCTGCGCAAGGCTCTGCCTCATGCAGCTCAAAGTGGTGCACAGAGTGCACCTGACCAGAACCCGAATGAGCAAGTTCTTCCCGGAGGTGGAGGACAAATGTGAACAGTGCCAGAGGGACCTAACCAACCACACCCACATGTTTTGGGCTTGTCCCAAACTTGCTGGGTTCTGGACAGCCTTCTCCGAGGCAATGTCCAAGGTGGTGAGGGTGAAGCCATGCCCAATAGTGGCAATCTTCGGGGTATCGGAGCAGCCAGAGCTACACATGGGGAAGAGAGCTGACACCCGAACTTTCACTTCCCTAATTGCACACTGAAGAATCCTGCTCGGCTGGTGATTGGCAGCACCACCCACTGCTGCAGACTGGCTCGCTGACCTTTTGGAATTTCTCCACCTGGAGAAGATTATGTATGTCATCTGAGCGTCGGAGGAAGGCTTCCTAGATGCATGGGGGCAGTTCGTCGGTCTGTTCCAAAAGCTGTTTGAGGCCAGCAACGAGGAGTAAGATAGGAAAACGGGAGAGATAGGAGGAAAAAGAGGAAGGACAAGGGGAAAACAGGGAGAGATAGGAAGAAAAAGAGGAAGGAGAAGGGGAAAACAAAGAGAGAGGGGGAACCAAAGGAATGTGCAACCCGGAGAGGGGGGGGGGGGGGGGGGAAAGAAGAAAGGCTGCAAAGTCACAAAGAGGGAACGAGATGGGAGGGAGGGGGGCAATCTCCCCCTCCCCGATCACAATGCAAACACAGCCAAAGTCGACGGGGGAGGGGGAGGACAAAAAGGGAGGGGGGAGGGAAAGGGGGAGGACACAAGGTGGGGGGGCAGGGAGGGGGGTGGGTGGGAAGGGTCCACAGGCCGAGCCAGTCGGCAGCGAAATGTACATAAAGTAAATTAAGGGAAGGACAGCATAAACCTTTCTGTAAAATACAATAAATTAACGCGGCAAAAAATGTATATAACTGTTGATAAATGTGGAAAATGCCAATAAAAAGATTTAAAAAAAAAAACAAAATTGCATGTGGCTATCGAGGAAGAAGTTGTAAAATAGTCACAGAAACCAAGAAGAAAAAATAGATCAAAGCAGTCACCTAACTTTAAGATTGGAATTTTTAATTTAAACTGCATTGCACTATATAATGCAACTAATTCTAGGTCTTATCTTGTTGTTTGTAAGATTTTCATTGAATTTTACCGTTTATAATTACGTCCTTCCTGAATTTTACTTCAGGCAGAAAATATTAGAAAGCGTACAGATATTTTCATTCTGTCTATCAATATATTTAAACTTAATTTGCTCAGATCAGAATACCTCCATTCATGATAGAGGTGGAGGTTTATTAATGTTTGTGGTATTTTAATCAAATTGATGATACTCTGGGTGTGATCTATTGGCCGCACGCGACGGGCCTGAAAACGAGCGGGCCGGTTAGATAGCGGGGGAGGCAGCAATTGGGAACCACGCCGAGCGCCGACCGGTTTCCAATCTAACCGGCCCGCTCCTGTTGGCGAGATCTGGATCCCGCCGCAGCGTGGCAAGGAACCAACAATCACCAAATTAAGACCAACCTCCATCCCATTAATGGGAAGGACTCCCGATCGAGCAGCCTCCCGTGATCGAACTGCCACCCCAGCAAGCAGTCATGTGGGTGCCGTTCAGTACACCTATTTAAAAATGTGAAGCTAGCGCAATGACTGCTGTAGGGGTCTGAGGCGGTGACTGGCCATCTTCAAAATTGAGCATTCAGCCCGGAGGCAAAATGATCACTGCCCCAGTGCTCGGGGGGGAGGGGAGGAGGGGGTTGGGGGGGGGGGGGGGGCTGCCCCACCCCACCCCGCCCCCAGGGGAGTCGAGCTTGGTCAGGAGAGGTGGGCACCATCGTTTGGGTGGTTGCCCCTGGTCCGGGGCTGGAAGGCAAGGGGGCGAAGCCCCACGGGTCTGCCATGCCACTCTCCGGATCGTGCATATCCAGAATGGGGACAGCTCCAACATCTGCCTGTTCATCCCACCAAACACGCCTGTGACATAGTCCCGTCCATGGTAATATGGTGATGGCCACTTTAACTCCCACCGACCGCGTCGGCCGCTGACCACACAGCTGAAGACTATGGTTAATGAGGAATTGGCAATTTTAGTAATGCGAGCACTTCACAGCTCACGAGTGGATTCCTGTGGGTCCACGTGCCATGGCGCAGGCGGTTGTTACTGTCTAGCATCCCGATCAGGCTGTGAGGCCTGGACACTTGTCCTGAACCCCGAAGGCATCAACACCATAGAGACATCAGGCGACATTAGAACACCCAAGAGCTGGTCCTCAGCACTGGGGACACATTCCTGTGACCAGAAATGGGTGTGTGGACCGGTGAGGGAACCAGCGCCTGGTCAAGCTGACATCACTAGAGAGTGTCTGGTGTGCAGGTTCTGGGGTCCAGTGCCCAGGGGTCACCGCTGCTGTCGGTGGTGTGTGTACAGGGCATGTTGGATGGCACCCTGAGGGATGGCAGGGGATGAGGGCGGGGGACGCTTGGGGGATCTGAGGTCACTGGAATGGAAGCCGTAGCTAATTGTCAGTCTCACACCCTCTCCAATTCCTGATAGATATTACATAATGGATGATACCTTGGACCCCGCGGACGCTGCCCTCATGGTGGCATTGGCAGCCCAGGCGGCCAGATACCGGAGAAGCCGGTAGCAGCAACATCGACAGAGGCTCGAGGCGGCCCATGTGCAGGGCCCCATCCCACACCCTGAGGACCCGGTCATCCATCACGCCAGGGAGAGACCCAAAGAGGGAGGCTGGCAATTGCCCATGGTGTACAGGCTTCGCGGGTCCTTCGAACAGACGATGGACAGCATGTGCCGCAGGAAGCTCCACCTCAGCAAGAAGATGATGCAGCACCTGTGCCAATTAAGGGGCAATTTAACGTGGCCAATTCACTTACCCTGCACATCTTTGGGTTGTGGGGGCGAAACCCACGCAAACACGGGGAGAATGTGCAAACCTCACACGGACAGTGACCCAGAGCCGGGATCGAACCTGGGACCTCAGCGCCGTGAAGCAGCAGCACTAACCACTGCATCACCGTGCTGCCCCCCTGTGCCATGTTCTTGCGGGCTTGGCATCACGTGGAGAAGGAGGATACCAGCTCCTGGTGGCCATCAAGATCATCGCAGCCCGGAACTTCTATGTCTCAGGTTCATTCCAGGGCTCGAGCAGGGACTTGTGTGGCATTTCCAACCAGCAGCCCACAAGTGCATCTATGAAGTGCATTTGGGGCAGCACGGTAGCACAAGTGATTAGCACTGTGGCTTCACAGCGCCAGAATCCCAGGTTCGATTCCCCGCTGGGTCACTGTCTGTGCGGAGTCTGCACGTTCTCCCCATGTCTGCATGGGTTTCCTCCGGGTGCTCCGGTTTCCTCCCACAGTCCAAAGACGTGCAGGTTAGGTGGATTGGCCATAATAAATTGCTCATAGTGACCAAAAATTGTGAGGGGTTATTGGGTTACGGAGATAAGGTGGAAGTGAGGGCTTGGGTGGGTCGGTGCAGACTCGATGGGCCGAATGGCCTCCTTCTGCACTGTATGTTCCATGTTCTGTGTTCTCGGGCACGGATGCCCTGTTTGGCCGAACAGCAGACTACAGATAACGAGAGATATTGTAGGCCTCGTCAAAAAGAAAAAGGAGGCATTTGTCAGGGCTAGAAGGCTGGGAACAGACAAAGCCTGTGTGGAATATAAGGAAATTAGGAAGGAACTTAAGCAAGGAGTCAGGAGGGCTAAAAGGGGTCATGAAAAGTCATTGGCAACTAGGGTTAAGGAAAATCCCAAGGCTTTTTACATGTACATAAAAAGCAAGAGGGTAGCCAGGGAAAGGGTTGGCCCACTGGAGGACAGGGGAGGGAATCTATGTGTGGAGCCAGAGGAAATGGGCGAGGTACTAAATGAATACTTTGCATCAGTATTCACCAAAGAGAAGGAATTGGTGGATGTTGAGTCTGGAGAGGTGTGTGTAGATAGCCTGGGTCACATTGAGATCCAAAAAGACGAGGTGTTGGGCGTCTGGGAAAATATTAAAGTAGATAAGTCCCCAGGGCCTGATGGGATCTATCCCAGAATACTTAAGGAGGCAAGAGAGGAAATTGCTGAGGCCTTGACAGAAATCTTTGGATCCTCACAGGATCTACTCCCATTTGTAAGCAAATGGATGTAGTAGCGAGAGGCAGCACGGTTTTGTGAAGGGGAGGTTGTGTCTCACTAACTTGATAGAGTTTTTCGAGGAGGTCACAAAAATGATTGATGCAGGTAGGGCAGTGGATGTTGTCTATATGGACTTCAGTAAGGCCTTTGACAAGGTCTCTCATGGTAAACTGGTACAAAAGGTAAAGTCACACGGGATCAGAGGTGAGCTGGCAAGATGGATACAGAACTGGCTAGGTCATAGGAGGCAGAGAGTAGCAATGGAAGGGTGATTTTCTGATTGGAGGGCTGTGACTAGTGGTGTTCCGCAGGGATCAGTGCTGGGACCTTTGCTGTTCGTAGTATATATAAATGATTTGGAGGAAAATGTAACTGGTCTAATTAGTAAGTTTGCGGACGACACCAAGGTTGGTGGAATTGCGGATAGCGATGACAGAGGATACAGCAGGATTTAAATCATCTGAGACTTGGGCGGAGAGATGGCAGATGGAGTTTAATCCGGACAAATGTGAGGTACTGCATTTTGGAAGGTCTAATACGGTAGGGAATATACAGTGAATGGTAGAACCCTCAAGAGCATTGACAGTCAGAGAGATCTAGGTGTGCAGGTCCACAGGTCACTGAAAGGGGCAACAAAGGTGGAGAAGGTAGTCAAGAAGGCATACGGCATGCTTGCCTTCATTGGCCGGGGCATTGAGTATAAAAATTGGCAAGTCATGTTGCAGCTGTATAGAACCTTAGTTAGGCCACACTTGCAGTATAGTTCAATTCTGGTCGACACACTACCAGAAGGATGTGGAGGCTTTAGAGAGGGTGCAGAAGAGATTTACCAGGATGTTGCCTGGAATGGAGGGCATTAACTATGAGGAGAGGTTGAATAAACTCGGTTTATTCTCACTGGAACGATGGAGGTTGAAGGGTGACCTGATAGAGGTCTACAAAATTATGAGGGGCATAGACAGGGTGAATACCCTTTTTCCCAGGGTAGAGGGGTCAATTACTAGGGGGCATAGGTTTAAGGTGTGAGGGGCAAGGTTTAGAGGAGATGTACGAGGCAAGTTTTTTTACACAGAGGGTAGTGGGTGCCAGGAACTCGCTGCCGGAAGAGGTGGTGGAAGCAGGGACGATAGTGACATTTAAGGGGCATCTTGACAAATACATGAATAGGATGGGAATAGAGGGATACGGACCCCGGAAGTGTAGAAGATTTTAGTTTAGGCGGGCAGCATGGTCCGCGCAGGCTTGGAGGGCCGAAGGGCCTGTTCCTGTGCTGTACCTTTCTTTGTTCTTTGTACATAAACGTGGACCTGGACCACACTCAACAGGATGCCTTTGCCATTGCCGGGATGCCCCAGGTCCAGGGGGCAATAGATGGCACGCATATCGATCGCCTTGCGCACACCAGGCTGTCAGGGAGTGCCCTACATCAACAGGAAGGGGTTCCAGTCCCTGAACGTGTATCTCACCTGTGACCACCGCATGAAGATCATGCACGTATTTGTACGCTTCCCAGGGAGTGTGCACAACAACTACATCTTGGGGCAGTCGGAGAAACCCGGCATCTTTGAGGGACACCCCAGGGTGACCAGCTGGTTCTTGGGAGATAAACGGTACCCATTTAGGACCTGGCTAATGATGCCAGTACGGAGGGCGGTTACCGATGTGGAGACCCGGTATAACAAGGCCCATGGTGCCACCCAGGCTGTCACTGAGCGGTGCAGCAGACTGGTCAAACTGCGGTTCTGGTGCCTCGACCCCTCTGATGGTGCACTGCAGTACACCCCACTGGGGGGGGGGGGGTCACCCATTTTGTGATGGTCTGCTGTGCCCTCTACAACCTGGCACAGCAACAGGGCGACGTGCTGAAGATGGAGGAAGAGGAACATGCGGCCTCTTCCGAAGAGGAGGATGAGGAGGAGCTGGACCAGGAGGGCCGGAGGACGAGTCCCTGGAGGACCCGGGGGACAAGCCAGAGGGTGGAGGACAGGCGGCGGCAAGGGTCCGGCATGCCCTGAGGACCAGGGATGCCCTCACCCTTGCCCGTTTCATATAGGACGCGGCTTTGTCCGTCATCTACCACCTTCCCACCCAACCCCCCCATGTGTGCCCCCCACCCGTGCACCCACACCAACCCCCACTACCCCCTCCTTCCTCCCCCGACCATCCCCCCTCAAACCCAGCCATTAGCTGCCCCCTTCCTTCCCCCTCAATTGCTCTACTCCGCCCTCCCAGGGTCTGTGTTACATCACTACAGGTTGTTGGGCCTGTGTCAGTACTGTCAGCAGGTCAATATACAAGTCAGGTGGGTGATAACCCGCAGTGAGCTGAGCTCTGGTGCCCCTCAATCTATATCATAGTCTGACTCCTGTCTGCTTGCTGAGTGCGCGTTCACACCCAGAACCTGCACGTGATAAGGGGCAGCACGGTGGTGCAGTGGTTAGCACTGCTGCCTCACGGCGCCAAGGCCCCGGTTTCGATCCCGGCCCCGGGTCACTGTCCTTGTGGAGTTTGCCCATTCTCCCCATGTCTGCATGGGTCTCACCCTCACAATCCAAAGATGTGCAGGGTAAGTCGATTGGCCACAATAAATTGCCCTTAGTTAGAAGAAAAATGAATTGGGTACTGTTCGAGGACCACGCCAGGATGGCCGGTTGACTCTAGGGGGACAAGGGCTAACTGCTGAGGAATTGGCTAATGACGCCAGTACGGGGGCGTGAGACCAAAGTGGAGACCCGATACAATGAGGCCCATGCAGCCACCCGGGCTGTCATTGGGCGGTGCATCGAACTCCTCAAGATGCGGTTCCGATGCCTTGACGGCTCTGGTGGTGCTCTGCAGTACAACCCCCAAGTACAAACCGTAAAGGCTGCTTTGCGGTGGTCTGCTGTGTCCTCCACAGCCTGGCACAGCTGCAGGGTGACGTACAGGAGGTGGAGGAGGAGGAACACGTGGCCACCTTCGAGGATGAGGATGAGGACAAAGAGGTGTCAGGCCAGGAGGGGCTGGAGGATGAGCCCGGGGAGGACCTGCAGGACCAGCCGGTGGATGGTGGACAGGCAGCAGCAGCGAGGGTCCGGCAAGCCCGGAGTGCCAGGGAGTGCCACATAGGATGTGACCTCGCCCGTTACTTTCCCTCCCCTCCCACTATCACCCCTTTCCTATTCCCCTCCCCCATCCCTCAGCCTCCACCTCCCCTCCACCCCATTCCCCCCTTTACCCTGTCCCCCCACCCTCCCAGGGTCTGTGTTAGATTCGCTCCAGGATGATGGCACTGTGTCGGCACTGTCAGCGGGTCATTGCCGAGGGCAGGGGGGTAATGATAAACCGCTGACCGCTGGTGCTCCTCAATCTATACCATAGTCTGACCACTGCCTGCCTGCTGAGTGCTCGCTCACACCCAGGACCTGCATGTGGTGTGCAGCGGCCAAGGAGGGGAGAGGCATCCAGCACCTCCATGACTGGGAGATGGGCCATGAGATTGGTGCTTCGCCCGCATTGCAGAGGAAAGTGCCAGAGATGTCACATTGATCAAGGTTAACTTTTTAAAATGCGATATACGTGTCCCCAACTGCCCCAATCCCCCAGTGCCACTGGTCCACTCTCATAACCCCTGCCCCCAACCCTTCTCCCTCAATGCTCACCCCCTGAGCCGCTACCCCCATTTCCCCACCCCCGGTGCCCTCTCAGTGATCCTCAACCTGCTTAGCCTTCCATGCTCTACCGCGGCACCTAGGTGTGTCCCCAGGATGCAGATCAGACGTGGAGGCAGCCAGTTGCTTACCGCGTCCCGTGGCCTTCAATGCCCCTGGTGGGGTTCTCTGGAGGCCCTGGGGCCGGAAGGCTCCAGCACACTTGCCAGTGGCACAGACCCCATCGTGCCACCCTGTTCTGGGTACTGACTCCGAGATGCGCCGTTGTCAGGGGAGTGGGTCTCGGGGGAACTGGTGGACGCTCTTGCTACTCCATGAGATGGCTCCGGTTTGGCATCCAGCAGCCCCTTCCCCTGGTCAGTGCCCATAGGGCCCTGGGGCTCACCTCGGGACGGAGGGGCAGCTGGATTGACCCCCTGCTGCGACTGTGTCATCTGGCTCTTCCAGCCCTGCTGGCTCCCCAATGTCTGCAGCACAGTGTTGACACCCTTGGCGATGTTCCTCAGTGACTGGGACATGCTCTGCAGTGCCTCAGCTATGTCCACCTGAGATTGGGACATGTCCCGCAGCACCTTGGCTATGCCCACATGAGGCTGGGAGACTTCCCCCAGTGACTGGGACATTCTCTGGAAGGGCTCGGTGATGCCCATCTGAGACTGGACTGAGACTGAGACGCAGCACCTCATCAAGGTTCACCTGGTACTGGGCACGTTCCCCACCAACTGGGACATGCTGTCGAGGCCCTCAGCCATGGCCGTCACTGACTGTGCGATGCGATGCCTTGTACATCTCTACTCATGCGGCCGACGTTGTGCCCCAGGCTCTCCACTGCGGTCACCACTCTAGCAGTGTTGGCCTTGGTACCACGCATTGCCAGCGCTATCTCCTGTGCCTGTAGCCTCTGGGATTTCTCCAATCGGCTATGGACCTGCTGGAGAGTCGCTGACATCAGCTCCTGAATCTCATGGCCACACCCTATCGTCTGCATCAGCTCCGGGTAAACCTGGTCCAGAGGATCATCATCTGACTGGGACCCAGCTGGGTCCTGGGATTCAGCAGACCTCCAACTGCTGTCTAGCCTGGACGTTCCTGCCTCCACTTGATGTGCATCAACAACTGTGTGGTACTCACCAGAATGTGCCCCAGACGTTTGTCCACTCTTGTCGCCTACCGAGGTGTGTGTCTCTGCGCTGGTGGAGGGTGAGAATGACAGCTGTGAATGATAGCCGTGCCACGAATACAGTGGTGTCCTCGGAGCTCTCCTCCGAGGTGTTCTCATGGGAGGCAGGGGGAGGCACTACCCGGATGGGCTGACACCGTCGGATGAGAATCCTGCGGGAGAATGGACATCCAGTGGGAGGGATGGATCTGTCTGCATGGCATTACACACATGTGACAGGTCATCTGGGTGGGGGTCGGTAGATCCTCATTCCTGTGCCGCATGCCAACCTTACATTGGTGACAGATCTGTCCTCGGCCACCTCCTCACTACTGGATATGGGTGGGCCAGGGCACGGAACAGTGCTGGGTGGGGGAGATGACAGGTGCATTCTCGGGTGGGGGAATGTTTGGGGAACCGGTGCCAACCTACCCTTGTGGCCCGGTGAACATCGTTGATCTTCTTACGCCACTGGTGTCGGTCCTCTGGTGACGCTCCCTGAGCTGAGGGCCACTGCCACTTCCTCCCAGGCGGCACTGACTGCCCTATGGCTGACCCTCTGAGACCCTCTCGGGGGGGGGGGGGGGGGGGGGTAGGGGACGACGACACAGGGCATCCTGTCTGGCCTCTACCGCATCCAACAATCTGCCCAGGTCGGCATCCCAGAATTGTGGGGCTGGTCTCCTCAGTGGCATGGCTGCGAGCTGGGTGGGGTTGGCTGTGCAGGATCGGTTTAAGTGCTGCTCTTCCTTGTTAGCATGGGGCTGCCGAGCCCAGTCCCAGCGAATCAGCCAGCTGGACCATCATTTGCGGCATAAAGCCCGAGGGGCCTCGTTCCGGGGAACAATGAATGTTTTATAGCGGTGACAGCCTTGCCGGTCCGAGTGTCGGGATACTCGCAGCAGTTCCTGCTCGTTACCGCACTTAGAAACCTTTTTGGTTAAATGGCGTTAAAAGACATCTCATTATTCCATCCCTGTGTTTAACTTCCAGAGAGAGAGGCCTAGGTGAGTGAGTGAAACTTGGAGGGGAGGTGGAATTGGATCTCAAAAGAGACGGTGGAGGGGTGAAGCCTGGGAGGACTGGTTTGAGTGTGAGGTGGCATGGGAAGATCCCACAGCCACTCTGGTATGGGGAGGGGGGAGTTGTGGAAAAAATCCCTGCTTTTCTCCTCCTCCGCACCCTGGTAACTCCTCATCCAAATCCTAGGAATGCAATCAGAATGCCCAACGCAATCGTCATGCTGCGAACAGTAAGGACACAGGAACAATAGGAGATCATTCAGCCCTTTCTGCCTGTTCTTCTATTCGATCATGTCTAATCTACACGACAACTTCATTTATCCTGCATTGTTCCA
Organism: Scyliorhinus torazame; assembly: GCF_047496885.1. Lineage (NCBI taxonomy): Eukaryota > Metazoa > Chordata > Chondrichthyes > Carcharhiniformes > Scyliorhinidae > Scyliorhinus > Scyliorhinus torazame. The sequence goes on from NC_092712.1 coordinate 217,700,834, forward strand.
TATCCCTACCCTTACCTAACAAAAGTCTACCGATCTAAGTCTTGGAAATTGCTACTGATCCAGCATTGACAGCCTTTCTACTACCTTTGGGTGAACAAAAACGCTTCGTGATTTCACTCCTAAATCGCCTGGCTCTAATTTTAAGGCTATGCCCTTTGGTTCTGCATTCCACTACCAGAGGAAATAGTTGCCCTGGATCTACCCTATCAAATCCCTTCATCATTTTAAACATCATAATTAGATCACCCCTCACCCTCCAAACTCAAAGGGATGCAAGCCAACTTTAGCAAATTGTCCTCATAACTTGACCTTTTAAACCCTGGTAGAATTCCGGTGATATCACCAAAGCTGGTGGAAATGAGACTGAGAAAAATAATCTTGTAATGCAACACTTCCAAAAAGGATGATAACTTTATCTCACTGAATTAATGTGTGTTTGGCCTGTCTGCATAAGTTAACAAGGTGTACCCTAAATGCATATTGTACTCAGGGGGCCATTCAACCCTATTGCTTTAAAACTTCACAGTTGTTTCCTTCTTGCAATTGCAATGTAGTAAATGATCATCCAGATTTTCTAGCCATAATTTTTCAAGTGAGTTCAACCCTCTCTTTTTATTAGAACATTATGGGGGAGATTTTTAACTGTTAGCCACCCATTCACTTAGCTCAATAAACTATCAAACAGGCCTTCATATAGATACTGCGCATTCCCACACGTGAAGCAATTTAGTTATGCAAATTCAGGTCCTCTGCCTCTTTTCGAATCCCAATTGCAAATTTCAAACAGATGTACGTAGAGCAAGAGAGCGTGTCAATCCTGTTCCTCTCTGAATTGAGAGGCTGACCAATCCTTAAACGAATCACTTGAATTTTGAGGGTATTTTAAAATATTCTTGTGAGGCTAGGTGTAGCAAGATTGCTTCCCTGGACCCCATTGAAATCTTCTTGCCTGTCCCCAAACCACCCTCCTCCATGCCATCCACTGAGCTGCACTCTCCGACAGACCTTACCCATCTGCTGACTGTGTGCTACACCTGGCCGATTTTCCAGCAGGGATCAGCAAGCTGCAGTGGGCCGAGGTGACCGTTGAATGCTTATTATCTTAATAGAACCCTTACCTGAAGCCCTGACCTTTCTGACTCTGAAGAGGGAATGCTGGAAGTAAAAGGCTCACTCCCACATGGACCGGAATAGAAACAGAAAATACTGGAAACACTCAATAGCTCAGGCAATATCTGTGAAGAAAACATTAGGAGTTGATGTTTCATGTTGGGATCCTGTGTCAAAACAATGGGATAGCAGTTGTAATTGGAACAGTTGACAATTAAGGATGCCCTGTGGGGCATTTGCCATTGTACACACAACATAAACTGCACGTAGATGCAAACACTAGCACCTTAAGCTTATTGATCTCAGTGGTTTAAAGGTTCTCCTCTTAAACCAATTCTAAGGATTATACAGAATAACAAATAAATCACTGGCATTATACTGTTACTATTTTTTATTATTTACTTACCTTGGAAAGCTGGGTTTTTTTCAATTATTGTGTATAGGATGAGAAAACTATGGGTTCTATAACAGTAAATTAATGAGCATGTTTTATGAATGCTAAATAGCATATATCAGGAAACAAGAGCAGCTCTGGTCTTTCAACTGATGCTACTGATTCATATGTAAAACAACACCGCATTGCATTTATTTTAATCTTCTGGTTTTGTGATCTAGGCATGTCTTTTTATTCCAATGCATACAAAAACTGTGAAACTCAAGCTGCTAAATCCTCCAGGGCTTTGGATCAGACAAGGAACATTAAAGGGAACTATTTCCTAGCGAATGATTATTCCTCCTTGTGAGAAAAAAACAGCAATCAGAATAGGTATTGATTCACATGCATATTGATAGATGCGTGAAGAAGAAAAAAGATTACAAGGAAAGACTTGATCGGTAAAATTGCACCCTGACTCATTTCATCATCCTGTAATTTTCACAATTTTGACCATGTTGGAGTCATGACTCGGCCGTCCCAGGTTCAAGTGTCATTGATTGGCTGTCGACAGATAAACCAGCAGACCTTGGCAGACAGGCAGCCAATTGCCATATCACTCAACGCGCACCCAGGGCAGATTGTCTGAACACCCACTTGCCCTCTATTTATAATTTAGAACAATTAACATGCGCAGATTCTACCAGTATAAATGCCAATTCATCTTGCCAAATTATGTTTAGTTACAAAGATTAACGGTTGCTTTCTTGATTCAGTATTACCAAGGAATATAAAGAGACAGTTATAAAGGGCCATTATCTTCATTGGAATGTATTTTTAAAAATATAATCTTTATTGTCACAAGTAGGGTTGCATTAACACTGCAATGAAGTTACTGTGAAAAGCCCCTAGTCACCATATTCCGGCACCTGCTCGGGTACACTGAGGGAGAATTCAGAATGTCCAATTCACCTAATAGCACGTCTTTTGGGACTTGTGGGAGGAAACCGGAGCACCCGGAGGAAACCCACCCAGACACAAGGAGAACGTGCAGACTCCGCACAGACAGTGACCCAAGCCAGGAATCGAACCTGGGACCTTGGAGCTGTAAAGCAACAATGCTACCCACTGTGCTACCGTGCTGCAAACTTGTTGGTTATTTTTATCTGCAAGCTCAATAGTCAAAAGATATTTCGGGCTGATGTTCCTCTTTAACTCGGAGGCAAAAAGCATTCTCTGGCCAGCACACTATAAGGAAGATTGGAGGGGATTGTTGGCTGTGGTTTGGGGGGATTGGGAAAATTACAAAAATTGAAAATCCCCATTCAAGCCTCTTGGCCTTTCTGATCATTTAAATGACTGAAATGAAAATTTAGGCTCCATTTTGAGCATATGTTGCTGATGTGTGAATAAAAGAGTTGAGCTGATACACTGCAAGTATAAACTGGAAATAGTCTATCATTCGGACAGAGATGATGCTGCAGAAGTGGCAGAAATAAATGCATATGTAAGTAGAAGTCAATCTGATTGTCACACTATGCCTTGAATTTGATTTAGGCCATATTCTGAACTATAAAAGAATATTTGGTGCTTACCGTTTAGCCCTTTAGGAACTTCGTGGTGCAAATTTCCACAATACTGCCCATTACTGTGGTTTTCTGAGACTTTCCCAAGTTCAACTTCTTTTTTAAAAAAGTTTTCCAATTAAGGGGCAATTTAGCGTTACCAATCCACCTACCCGACTCATCTTTTGGGTTGTGGGGGTGAGACACACGCAGAGATGGGGAGAATGTGAAACCTCCACACGGACAGTGACCCGGGGCCAGGATCGAACCCGGGTCCTCAGCATCATGAGGCAGCAGTGCTATCCACTGCGCCACTGTGCTGCCTTGCAAGTTTGACTTCATTGCCAAAACCCTAAAGCTCAGCTACATCAAACTCGGAACCCTCTACATTTGTTAGCCCGCAACCCTGGTCAGATTATTTTCTCCCACAAGTGTTCTGGTGCATGCCATGTCCTGCCAGCCTGAAACTTTCCCATAATCTCTACCCTCACTGACTTGCCACCCATGATGTCCTGGCTTAGGTGAAGAAGAAACAGGACAGAAGAGAAGAAAGGAAAAGAAACAAACAAAAGGAAAGAGGGGCAGAAAGAGAAATAGAGAGAGAGACAGAGACCAACAAAAGAGAAGAAAGCCGCAGAGAGAAAAAAATAAAGAGTGAAGAGAAACAAATGGACAGAGCGGCGCAAGAGAAGGATGGGAGTCAAAGGACTACAAAGGTGGAAAGGGAGGTAGACAAACAAAAAAACAGAGGGGAGTAAAACAGAAGAGTGTGCGATATCCTGCACAGGGCCAGTGGGAAGAGAATGCTTGTCCTTCCTGTGCTCCTTTTGGAGTACGAGCTCCTCCACAAGCGGCGGGGTACCTCAATTACCTAGAGAATATACAGTCGACCAATGAAGTACCCAGGAGGGATCTACTGGGAGTGCAAATGTGCTGTTTGTAAATAAAACATTGTTCTTGCTTCTTCCGGTAGCGGCGATGAGGGAGTAAGTCGCACACTTGGTGGCTCCCGCTCCGGTCGGACGTTTGGACCTTTTCCCCAGACTTTTTCGTGCTTTTAAGCGCTGGATTGGAAAGTAATAGCACTCGGGCACTGAATCCATACAGAGGTGTATGGAACTAAGATGTAGGAAGGAGCGCAAACAGCTGAAGAAGTGGACAAGCAAGGGCAAAGGGGAGGCTGTGAGTGAAACCAATATGGCCGATGTCCAGACCCGGGCACCGCCAGCTCAGCCGACAATGGAGCACCTGTTGCAGGTTGTGCAGGAGAACTTCCTAGCACTGAAAAGTGATCATTTGGAACCGCTCCAGAAATCATTTGACCGAATGGAGAAAAGGCTGGATGCCCAGGCTGAGAAGATCCAGGAGCTGGAGAAGACGGTGGAGGAGCAGGCGGACTTTCAAACAGTGGCGGACATGGAGATTCGAAGGTTGAGAGACATACAAAAAATGATCCTGGAAAAGCTGGAGGACCTGGAGAACAGGTCTCGCCGGCAGAATTTAAGAATCGTTGGCCTCCCGGAGGGGGCCGAGGGGCTGGATGCTGCCACGTATGTGGCAGATTTGTTCCAGAACCTGCTGGGGAACGAGGTGTTCCCTCGCCCGCCGGAGATGGACAGGGCACATAGAGCGCAGGTGAGGTAGCCACGCGAGGGGGTCCCTCACGAGTGATGGTGGTCTGGTTCCACAGGTTCCTGGATAAGGAGCGGGTTCTTCAATGGGCCAAGAGCTCGCAGAGCTGCAACTGGGACAATAGCACCCTGCGCGTTTACCAAGACCTGAGCACAGAGGTGGCCAGAAGGAGGGCAGGCTACAGGCAAGTTAAAGAGATTTTATATAAGAAGCAGGTGAAATTTGGGCTGCTCTATCCGGCGCGACTGTGGATTACGTATGAGGGCCAGCACCATTATTTTGAGGAACCTGAGGAGGCGATGGACTTTGCAAAGAGGCAAGGGCTGGTCCCGAGCTGAGGACTCTTGGACTAGTGTTGGAACTTTTAATTCTTTCTCTCTTGTTTCTGAGAGATGCTTGCATGTTTTTTCATACTTTTGTATTTTGGTTTTACTGTGTTTTTTGTCTTTTTTCTCTTCATGTCTCTTTTTTTGTTTTTGTGTTTGAGTTTTGTTAGAAAAAGAGAATAGTTAAAATGGTTTGGATATGGGGGGTATTTTCCGGGGAATTTTTGCGATCTCTTTCTGCGTTCAGATAGGAATGGTTGACTGTGCCTGCTATTTTGTTTTGTATGACTTAAATTGCACTATTGTTGGGGCTGTCTCTGTCCTGTTTAGAGTATTTGTTCAAGCAGGGCTGATTTGGGGAAGTGGTGTGGATGGGCCGGGGGGAGGGGAGCCAGGGAACAATAGGTGGGAGACTCGCTGGCGCCGGAGTTGGGAGCCACCAGGCTAGCTGGGTGGGCTAGTCAACGGAAGCCAGGTGGGGGTGGGGGGGGGGTGTTCATTTAGCTAGTTTATGTCAGGGGTTAGGTTATAGGGTGGTGTTGCTAGGGGGGGATGGGGGGAGTAGGTCTGCTTACGATGTTGGAAATTGGGCATGGTAATAGTGAGGAGGTCAGTGGTGGAGGCGGCCAGGAGGCAGGTCAGAGGAAGCGCGACACATGGCTTGGGGGCTGGTCAAAAAAAGGAGATGGCTGATCGGCAAAGGGGGGGGCGAGGTGTCCCCCCGACCAGGCTGATCACCTGGAATGTTAGAGGGCTAAACGGGCCAGTCAAGAGGGTGTGTTCGCGCAATTACGGGTTTTGAAGGCGGAAGTAGTCATGTTACAGGAGACTCATCTGAAAGTGGCTGACCAGGTAAGATTAAGGAAGGGCTGGATTAGTCAGGTCTTCCATTCGGGGCTCGACACTAAGACCAGGGGGTTTGCGATCTCGATCAACAAGTGGGTCCAATTTGACGTGGAGGGCACAGTTACGGACGGGGTGGCAGATTTGTTATGGTTAGGGGTAAGCTCGAGGGGGTGAGAGTAGTCCTCGTCAACGTATATGCCCCTAATTGGGATGACGTAGATTTTGTTAAGAGGTTGCTGGGGAAGATCCCTGACTTGGACTCACGCAAACTGATCATGCGTGGGGAGTTTAACACAGTTCTTGATCCTGGCCTGGACCGGTCATGTTCACAAACAGGTAGGGTGCCAGCGATGGCAAAGGAACTGAGAGGGTTTATGAAGCAAATGGGGGGAGCTGACCCATGGAGAATTAGTCGCCCGTCGGTAAAGGAGTTTTCGTTCTATTCTTCACAAAGTGTATACCCAAATCGATTTCTTTATCATGAGTATGGACTTGCTGACAGGGATGAGGGGTGCAGAATATTCGGCAATTACCAGCTCGGACAATGCTCCGCACTGGATTGATCTGCAGATTTGCAAAGATAGCTTTCAGCGCCCACAATGGAGGCTGGAAGTTGGGCTACTGGCGGACGAGGCGGTGTGTGAGAGGCTGAGGAAATGCATGCAGAATTACCTGCAGGTAAATGATACTGGAGAAGTCTCAGCAGCGGTGCTCTGGGAGGCACTGAAGGCAGTGGTGAGAGGGGAGCTGATTTCAATCTGAGCCCATAGGGACAGGACAGACAGGGCAGAAACGGATCGACTGGTTAAGAAAATTTTACAGACAGGAGTTATGCGGAGTCCCCGAGGCCAGAGTTACTTAGGAGACGACAGAGGCTGCAGACCGAGTATGGGGTGTTGTCTACAGGGAAGGCCGTAGAGCAGCTTAGAAAGACAAAGGGCACAACATACGAGCATGGGGAGAAGGCCAGCAGAATGCTTGCACAACAACTAAGAAAGAGAGAAGCGGCTAGGGAAATAGGAAAGGTAGTCGACGGGGAAGGAAACCTGGTGGGGGACCCGGTAGGACTGAACAAGGTGTTTAGGGACTTCTATAACCAGCTGTACACCTCAGAACCCCCCACGGGACCGGAGGGGATGAGGCGCTTTTTGGACGGACTGACCTTCCCAAGAGTAGGTAGGGGGTTGGTAGACGGGTTGGGGGCCCCGATCAGGACCGAAGAAGTACTGGGGGGCCTGAAGGTCATGCAAAGCCCCGGGGCCGGACAGATACCCAGTGGAGTTTTATAAAAGGTTCTCCGAGATAGTGGGGCTGGTGCTGGTCAGGGTGTTCAATGAGGCAAGAGACAGAGGGGCCTTACCCGCGACGATGTCGTAGACCACTATCTCGTTTATACTGAAACGGGATAAAGACCCGGAGGCATGTGGGTCCTATAGGCCGATCTCTTTGATTCATGCAGATGCTAAGTTACTGGCCAAGATCTTGGTGTCTGGAATTGAGGACTGTGTATCGGATGTGATTGCGAAGACCAAACCGGGTTCATAAAGGGCAGGCAACTGGTGGTCAATCTAAGGAGGCTGCGCAATGTGATTATGATGCCCCCAGAGAACAGGGAGGCAGAGGTAGTGGTAGCAATGGATGCTGAAAAGGCTTTCGGCCGGGCTGAGTGGGACTATTTATGGGAGGTGCTGGGACGTTTTGGGTTCGGGGTGGGATTCATTGACTGGGTTAGGCTGCTATATCAGGCCCCAGAGGCTAGTGTGAAGATGAACAGGATGACATCTGACTACTTCAGACTGCACCACGGGACTAGACAGGGATGCCCCTCTCCCCACTGCTGTTTGCGCTGACTATAGAGCCGCTGGCAATTGCTCTGAGAGCTTCAAGGGACTGGAAAGGGCTGGTCCGGGGGGGGGAGTGGAACATAAAGTCTCATTATATGCGGATGACCTGCTGTTATACGTGTCAGACCCAATGGCGGAGATGGACAGAATCATGGAAACCCTGAGGGAATTTGGTCGGTTCTCAGGATATAAATTGAACATGGCAAAGAGCGAGATGTGGGTAGTGCAGGCGAGCGGTCAGGAGCGTCGGCTGAGGGGGCAGATGTTCAGGCTGGTAGGGGAAAGCTTCAGATATTTAGGGAATACAAGTAGCGCGTCACTGGGGTAAGTTGAATAAGCTAAACTTGTCCCGGTTGGTGGAGCAAGTGAGGGACGAGTCCCGGAGATGGGATGCGCTCCCGCTGTCATTGGCGGGGAGAGTGCAGACGATGAAGATATCGATACTTCCGAGATTCTTGTTCATATTTCAATGTCTCCCCATCTTCATCCCGCGGTCCTTCTTTAAGAGGCTCGATAAAATTATCCTGGGATTTGTTTGGGCGGGAAAGTCCCCACGGGTGAGGAAGGCGATCCTCGAGAGGAACCAAGGGGATGGGGGGGCTGGCGTTGCCGAACTTTAGCAACTACTATTGGGAAGCTAATATAGCCATGGTAAGGAAATGGATGGTGGGTACGGGGTCGGTTTGGGAGCGGATGGAGGCTGCTTCGTGCAGTGGCACCAGTTTGGCAGCCTTGGTTACGGCGCTTCTGCCGCTCCCGCCGGCACGGTACTCCACCAGCCCTATAGTGGTGGCAGCTCTACGGATCTGGGGCCGGTGGAGGAGGCATATAGGGTAAGTGAGAGTGTTGGTTTGGTCCCAAATCTGCGGTAACCACCGATTTGCCCCGGGGAATATGGATGGTGGGTTCCAATTATGGCGGAGGGCGGGGATTGCGAGGGTGGGTGATCTGTTCCTGGAAGGGAGCTTCCCGGGCATGAGGGTGTTGGAGGAGAAGTTCGGGCTGGCGAGAGGGAATGATTTCAGGTACTTGCAGGTGCGGGATGTCGTGCGCAGATTGGTACCATCCTTCCCATGCCTCCCACCAAGCGGGATCCAGGACAGGGTAGTTTCCAGAGGAGAGGTGGGAGAGGGGACATTTTCCAACATTTATAAAGAACTAATGGGAGCAGAGGAGGCACAGACCGAAGAACTGAAGTTTAAGTGGGAGGAGGAGCTCGGGGGGGAGATAGAGGACGGCATATGGGCAGACGCTTTGAGTAGAGTAAAGACGACCGCAACATGCGCCAGGCTCAGTCTGATCCAGTCCAAGGTCGTACATCGGGCCCACATGACGGTGGCCCAGATGAGCAAATTCTTTGGGCTGGAGGACAAATGTGCTAGATGTGCCGGAGGACCAGCGAACCATGTACACATGTTCAGGGCGTGTCCTAAACTAAGGGGGTACTGGCAGGGATTCGCGGACGTCATGTCCCGGGTATTGAAAACTAGGGTGGTATTGAAAACTAGGGTGGCAATGAGTCCTGAGGTGGCAACTTTTGGGGTTTCGGAGGACTTGGGAGTCCAGCAGGAGAAAGAGGCCGACGTCTTGGCCATTGCTTCCCTGGTAGCCCGGCAACGAATGCTGTTGGCATGGTGGGAATCAAAGCCCCCGAAGTCTGAAGAATGGCTTTCGGACATGGCGAGCTTTCTCGGGCTGGAGAAAATTAAGTTTGCCTTGAGAGGATCGCTGTCAGGGTTTGCCCGGAGGTGGCAGCCTTTCGTTGATTTCTTTGCTGGGAATTAATCGTCAGCGGGGGGTGGGGGAGGGGGGGGCGGTGTTAGGGTAGCGTAGAGTAGGGGGTTGTTTAGGCAGCTTTATGCGAGTGGGGAGCCGATGCTTGCATTATGTCTTATTTGCTTTTTGTACACGACGGTATAATGTTGCTGTTTTATTTGCCAAAAATACATCAATAAAATTGTTTATTAAAAAAAACATTGTTCTTATTTTTGCTCGGTTTGGACTCCCACATCCTTACTAAACCGCCGATGAGGTGTAAGCTGGTTTGCTGTCGATGCTGCGACCTGTTCGGCTGAGCCACCTCCTTGGTTTTCTGGTCCCTGGGGCGAGATTCTCCGACCCTCCGCCGGGTCGGAAAATCGCTGGGGGCTGGGGTGAATCCCGCCCCCGCTGGTTGCCGAATTCTCCGGCACCGGATATTCGGCGGGGGCGGGAATCGCGCCGCGCCGGTTGGCACCCCCCCCTCCCGCGATTCTCCGGCCCGGATGGGCCGAAGTCCCGCTGCTAGAATGCCTGTCCCGCCGGCGTAGATTAAACCACCTACCTTAACGGCTGGACAAGGCGGCGCGGGCGGACTCCGGGGTCCTGTGGGAGGGGGGGGGCGCGGGGCGATCTGGCCCCGGGGGGTGCCCCCACGGTGGCCTGGCCCGCGATCGGGGCCTACCGATCTGCGGGGGGGCCTGTGCCGTGGGGGCACTCTTTTCCTTCCGCCTTCGCCACAGTCTCCACCATGGCGGAGGCGGAAGAGAGTCCCTCCACAGCGCATGCGTGGGTATGCCGTGAGTGGCCACTAACGCTCCCGCGCATGCGCCGCCCGGAGATGTCATTTCTGTGCCAGCTGGCGGGGCACCAAAGGCCTTTTCCGCCAGCTGGTGGGGCGGAAATTAGTCCGGCGCAGGCCTAGCCCCTTAAGGTTGGGGCTCGGCCCCCCAAGATGCGGAGGATTCCGCACCTTTGGGGCGGCACGATGCCTGACTGATTTGCGCCGCTTTGGGCGCCGATCGGCGGACATCGCGCCGATATCGGAGAATTTCGCCCCAGGTTTGGATTTCTTTGATTCCCCATGCTCTGTTTGGGTGGTTTGATGCATTTGACGGCGATGTTGAAGACTGGAACCAATACGCTGAACAAATGTGTTATTTCTTCCAGTGTTTCTACAATATCACGGAGAAGAACGGCAGACAGTCATACTGTTGATGGCCTCTGGACCGCGTAACTTCGGAGTGACCCAGAGTCACATGTACCTGGTGATGCCGGATACGCAAACATTCGACCAGGTCATGACACTTGTTGCGCAACACTTTAGCCCAACCTCGTCAATAATCGTTCAAAGGTATTGGTTTAATACAGAGAGGTTCTCCGGTGAGCCCGTCTCTGAGATTGTGTCTCCGCTACGGAAGACAGATGAATTTTGTGGGTGTGAAACTGTTTTCTCTGATATTGTCCCGACCACTTAGTCCGTGGTATCACCAGCTGGAAACCCAGAAAAAGTTTTTGGGTGAAGTTTTCCTGACTTTTCAGCAGGCTCTGTAGCTCTCCCCATCCCAAGAAAGCGCAAATGTGACATCCAAGAGATGCAAGGGATGGAGTTAACGTTTTGGAGCGTCACCCCTCACATGGTATCCCTGCGGCCCGGGCCGAACGCCACTGTGACTCTAGCTTCTTGGCGAAAAGTCTGCTGCCGAGACATGTGGTGTCCCCGGACCCAGCTGAAGGTGATTCCAGCCTATGGGTGATGTGTGGACGCCAGTCTAGGTGTACCTGGTGGCAGCAGGAAGGCCAGCGCTCCACTCGCCCCAATCGAGATAGGGCTCAACCCCGTTTCCATTCAGAGTTTCCTCGCCGTACAGTCTTTCAACGCATCATGTAGAACATCTTGCGGTTTACTTGGACGCCATGTTAGTCACAGGGGCCACGGAACAAAAACATTTGCGAAACCTCGTGGCAGTGTTGAAACTGTTTTCCGAATATGGGGTCTGCCTGGGTTGCTCAAAGTGCATGTTCTACTCAAAAGAGTTAGTCTATTTGGGATATTGCGTGGACCGAGATAGCCTGCACCCACGGTACTTCCCTCTTTCCTTGGATTAGTGAATTATTATAGGCGCTTCATTCCGAATCTGGCAACGTCCCCTCCAGTTGCTTCTGAAAAAGCACCAGCTATGGGATAGGGGCAAAGCCCAGCATACGGCGTTTTGCAAGGTATAGCGCCAGTTATCTTCCTCATGGGTTTGACACATTTTGACTCCTCAAAGCACCTTGTGACATTGGGGAAGTTTTGTCCCATCGAATGGACTATGACCGTGACTTTTGCTTGCCAGACCCTGGCCGCTGCTGACAGAAAGTATGTCCAGATTGAAAAAGGGTCTGGTGGTCGTATTTGGTGTAAAGCGATTTCACCATTATACCTATGGTCGCCATTTGTTTATCGTAAATGATCACAAGCCATTGCTAAGCCTCTTCTGTGAGTACAAGGCAGCCCCGCCCATAACGTCTGGAAGGATTTAGTGCTGGGCTCTGTTATTAACTGCCTACGAATACTCTTTTGGGCTCTGCCCAGATTGCACAAGCTGATGCATTGAGGCATCTTCTCCGACAGGTCGAATTCGCGAACCCTCCTATGGCAGACAAAGTGATTGCTGTCCTGAATTTCATGGACTCCTTGCCCATTCCTTCTTTTTGTGTTTGCGACTGGATGCAAACCGACCCTGTACTTGCCAAGGTGCATTCATCTGGTGTTATATGGTCGGTAGCATTGGCAGCTACCAGGAGTGTTGAAGGCTTCCTCCTCAAAATTGTCGGAGTTGACTGTGGAGGATGGCATCCTCCTGTGGGGCACTAGGATTGTTGTTCCAGCGAAGGGACAGGCTGCCGTCCTAAAGGACCTTCTCAACTGACATCCTGAAGTGTCCAAAATGAAGATGCTGACGAGAAGCTACATCTGGTGGCCAGGATTGGACACAAATATCAGAATGTTGGCCCAGTAGTAGTACTCCATCTGCCAGGAGCTCCACAAGCTCCCCATGTCAGTGCCCCTGCATCCTTGGGAGTGGCCGGGATGCCGTTGGGTCCATGTGCACACTGATTTTGTCAGTCCCTTCTTGGGTTTTATGTTCCTCTTCTTGGTGGACACCCACTCGAAGTGGCTGGAGGTCCACAAGATCACCGCCCAGGCGACCATCAAGCAATTGCGCATTTCCCTTTCCACCCAGGAAACGCGAAGGTACACGTGACCGATAATGGGGCCTCCTTCACGAGTGAGGAATTTGTCACTTTTGTGAAAAGTGACAGGATTCGCCACATCCGCACTGCCCCGCTCCATCAAGCTTCGAATGGTTTAACAGAGAGGACCGTGCAGACAGTTAATAGGGACTCAAGAAACAGGCATCCGTCTTGATGGACTCGAAACTGGTAAGGTTTTCATCTTCATATAGGACCACACCATATGCAGTAACTGGGGTAGCCCCTGCTGAGATGTTAATGGGTCGTAAACTTCGTACACGACTGATTTCGCTTCTACCGGACATTTGCGCAAAGGTGCGTCGTAACCAAGATTCGCAAGGGCATTGCCCAGTTCCACGTCGACCTCTTTGATGCGGCGTTCAACAACGGTGCTCACTGGCTCTCTGGGATTGTCGTCCATCAAATGGGACCAGCCTCATACTAAGTCCGGTCCGGGGGAAACGAATGAAATGACACCTGGATCACATTCGCTCAGGGGGGTTGCTCACTCGTGAAGTGCCTTGAAAGAAGCCTCCCCTGGATCCTCCGGCTCCATTGCTGAACCAGCCTGTTGTGACACCTCCACTGTCTCTCGACGTGGACGTGCCTGATGTAGTCTCGTCAGACTCCCAAGAACGAGATGCAGATCTCAGAGGTCTCGAATGCCGACTTCGCAGGTCAGCCACCTCCTGACGATTGTCGGCCACGTCGTTCCTGCCACCAATGGCATTCAGCGGCGAGATATGCACCGACTGATCCGACGCTTCAGCTCCATGAGGACTTACTGGAACTGAAGAGACTGCAATGTCCTCCACCTGCTCCTCCTTCGCCGCCGTCTCGTCATTCGTCGAGGTGGTCTTCGGACTTTGGGAGGAGGAATGTAATATTCTGCATGGTGCCTAAGGGGTGGGAATGCTCGCCTTCCCAGTGCTTCTTGCGAAGTACGAGCTCCCCTGCTAGGGGCGGGGCATCTCAGTTACCTAGAGTATATAAGGTCAGCCAGGAAGGGACCGACCAATGAAGTACTTGGCAGGGGTTTACCAGGGAGTATAAATATACTGTTTGTCATCAAAACTCTGTCCTTATTTTTTGCTCGGTTTGGACTCCCCCGTCCTTATTAAAGATACTAAATTGCAGAACGTGAGGTAAAAAGAGAAAGGGGCAACAATCTGAAAATGACACTGGTAAGAGGAAGGTGACTCCAATTCATTTTGAACAGTGCCATAGAAAATTTATTAGTATATATTAACTATATATCTACAGTAAAATAAATATGTCTGTCATTGACAAATTTATGGAGACATTCCTACAAGGGTTCTTATGTTAAAACAGCTACATGTAGCTGTGCCATTTTTCCTGCGCTATTTGATTGTGATCCATCAGTAATTGACACTTTAATGGGAATCTCAAGCTTAATTTTGATACTTGAGTAATGTCTGCTGATACTATCTGTTGAAGTCGATTACCCTTCGCCCTCCCGGATCCAGCCTTTTCTTTGCCCGATAGGACATTTTGCAGCACCATTATCTTTCTTTGTGCCTCTAGCTCTGCTCCCTCTTGCCCCAGGCCTTTGTTTCATTGGCAGGTGGATTTTCTGCTTATCTCTGCCATGTCTCATGACCCAACTCGCTCCTAGGTCTGACCTTTTTTCTTCAGTGTATTGATGTTGTTGATTGCATCAGTGCAGATGCATTTCTGGACTCAAACTCACTCCAGAAAAGTTTGATTCTCTTTCCTCCCATCCCCCATTCAACCACTGGTAAATCCACCCCCCCCCCCCACCCCCCCCACCCCCCATCACACTCCCCGCAACACCCTGGCCTCTAACTCGCCTTTGTACTGCATTCCCCCAAACATTTCACAGCGTATGAAATTGACCTGTAAACTCCATTTGACCATGGCACCCCATTTGCGATGCCACGATGGATTCAATATTATATATGAAGTCTTGCATCTGGCAAGCACTTTCACTTTTTTGTTATTTAATAATAATAATCTTTATTAGTGTCACAAATAGGCTTACATTAACACTGCAATGAAGTTACTGTGAAAATCTCCTTGTCACACAATCATCATAGAATCATTGGATTTACAGTGCCATTTGGCCCATCAAATCTGCACGGCCCTTAGAAAGGCCACCCTACCTAAGCCCACACCTTCACCCTAGCCCCGTAACCCAGTAACCCCACCTAACCTTTTTTGGACACTAAGGGCAATTTAGCGTGGTCAATCCACCTAGCCTGCACATCTTTGGACTATGGGAGGAAACTGGAGCACCCGGAGGAAACCCACGCAGATACGGGGAGAGCCTGCAGACTCCACACAGACAGTGACCCAAGCCGGGAATTGTACCCGGGTCCCTGGTACTTTGAAGCAACAATGCTAACCACTGTGCTACCATCCCGCCCATAATACAGCTATAGCATCAAGCTTCTAGTACCACACATTCACGAGTAAATCTTGTTGATTGACCAAAAGCAAAATAATAGCAGCTGAAAATGTAAGAAACATACAAATCATAAGTTAGAAAAACAAGCAGAAAAATATCAATGCAAAATGATTAAGATCTTAATAATTCGTTAATATTCAGACAGCCAAACTTACCAATAAAAAAATGTGCACTAGTCAAATCACCTGAAATGGATTTTGTGAAAGTAAATCTCTGATTATCTCCCATTTATTGGCACAAACATGGGGCATGATTTAATGGGGCAAAAACACCTGCAGCGCCGGGAACTGCACTGCTATTTAACGGGACTTTGCCATTTCTTTTGCCTTGGCAAGAAATGCCACGGCGAGGCCACACTTACTTCAAATCACGGATGGGTGTCATTTTTAAATGCTGCCCCAATCTTTTGGCCCCACCTCAGCCACCCCACCATGCTCCAGAGCCCCCTCCCCACTACACCCAACTTACCTTTTAGGGGGTCCTCGTGCCCCTCCCTCAACCCACCTCTTAAGGGCAAAACACCCCGGGCCTGATCCTAGGCATGGGCAACCTGGCACCTGGGCACCTTGGCAGTGCCAGCCTGCCACCATGGCAGTGCCCTGACAGCCTTTCTGTGCCACACGGGAAACCTGAAAGTGTCAGGGTGAACTAACAGTGCTAAGGTGTCAGGCCGACAGTGCCAAGGGACCAGGAGCTAGTTGGAGTAGCAGGGTACCAGCCAGCCCAGAGCACAACCACCCAAGGATCTCTAATGGCCTGGGAGATCTGCAGGTGCCCTTATGCCTGGACTACATTTGTGGAAACCAGTTCTTAATGGTGCCTTGACATGGTCTCCCAGGAGAGCAGGAGACATATTGAAATGAGCTTCATGTGACATCATGTGAGACCTCATTAAATCTCATGATGCATTTCGCACATCGCATATGTGATACCTTCCTTTATTAGCTGAATTATTGGAGCTGGGAGGTTATGCTAACATAAAAAACTCTATTTAGTCTATAGCTAGAGTACCTGCATCTTCTCTCAGGCAGTCCATCAGGATCACGGATGACTTGTTTCCACCCTGGTTTGAAGGGTTCTGAGGTAGCTGTTCAGTCCAATGTGTGACCTACAGATTCTGCCACATGTGCGGCAGGTGGTGCTTGAAGGGTTAGGGAGATGGGTTGTTCAGGTATTTGTGTGTTCCCTCCAGCATCTCGACTTCATCTCTCAATATGTTTGGTGCCTTCCTGAATGAACATTCTTCATTTTGAGCAAGCCAAGCTATCCCATGAGTCAGCAGGTGACCTCTTCGGGGATGTTTTGAGGACATCCCTTAAGCATTTCCGCTGTACTCCTGGGAGTTTTCTGCCAACATGAATTCCTAGTAGAGAGGTTCCTTCGGGAGTCTAGTGTCTGGCATACGAACAACCTATGTACAGTTCTGGTCACTGCATTATATGAAGTATGGAATCGTACTTGAGAGGGTGTGGAGGGCATTTATGAAGCTGTTGCTGGGAATGGAGAACTGTAGCTATGAGGTAAGGTTGGAAAAGCTGGATCGGTTGAGTAAAGATTTAATTGAGATATGTAAAGTTGGAGCGGATATTAGATAGGAAGGACCGCTATCTCTCGGCAGAGAGGTCAACAACCAGAGAATTTAGATTTAAATGAGAGGATGAGAGGAGAAATGTATTGTATTCACCCAGAGGGTGGTAGATACCTGTAACTCACTGCATGAAAGGGTGTCAAAACAGAAATCCTCATCACATGTAAAATACTTGGATTGGACATCCGGTGGCAAAATGTAGGGGAGCAGTCGCACAAGATGTGGATCCCGCTGATAACTTTATTTATGCGCTTTTTGCCCAATTTTTGTCGGAAATTTGGGCTGAAGTTTGTTCGTAATAGTGGGTTAAGTATTCCACATCAAGGGGATGCCCAATAGATACAGGACCAGGCAGCAGAAAAAAAAGGAATTATTGTCTAAGTTGGAAGCTTTGAGAGCCTTGTCTGAAAATAAAATGTTAGAGTTCTTGGACGGTTTGTCTATCTCGGTTGTGGAACAGGAGAGAAGGGGGGAAACAGGAGTCCCTGTTGACCTTAGAGGAGGTTATGAGATACATGGGTCTGATGGAGTCGGCTAAGGTGCCCGGACCAGACGGATTCAGGAACGAATCTTTCAAGAAATTTGCAGGACAGCTGGCCTTGTGGCTGTTAGAAATGTTGAAGGACTCTATATCTCGGGGGGGTTGCCAGCCACATTGGCGGAGGCATCAATTTCCGTGATGTTAAAGAAGAATAAGAATCCGGCATATTAGGGGTCGTATTGCCCTATTTCATTACTGAATGCAGATGCAAAGTTGCTGGCGAAGGTCTTGGCTATGCACTTGGAGACCTGCCTCCCAGGGATTATATCAAAGGAGCAAACGGGGTTTGTTAAGGGTAGGCAGTTGTCGGCCAATATTCGGAGACTGCTTAATGTTGTTTTGTTCTCTCCAGCCCCTGAGTCGGAGGTGATTATTTCATTGGATGTGGAAAAGGCGTTTGTTGGGGTGGAGTGAGGTTATTTGTTTGAAATCTTTGGGAGGTTTGGCTTTGACCCTAGATTTGTAGCTTGGATCCAGCTCCTATATAGGGCCCTCACCACAAGCGTTCATACAAATGCTTTGAAGGGCACGAGGCAGGGGTGTCCACTGTCCCCTTATTTGTTCGCCTTAGCAATTGAGCCTCTGGCCATAGCATTGAAGTCATCCACGATGTGGAGGGGGATAGAGAGGAGGGCAGGGAACATAAGGTGTTATCGTATGCGGATGATTTGTTGTTGTATGTGACAGATCCTCTCACCAGTGCAGAGGAGGTAATGAACCTGCTTGGGAAGTTTGTATCCTTTTTGGGGAATAAATTGAACTTGGGCAAAAGCGAATGCTTCCCAGTGAATCTCAGGGAGGGGAGCTGATCCGGGGAGTTTGCCCTTTCGCCTGACCATGTCCAGCTTCCGTAATCTGGGAATCCAGGTGGCCCATGATTGGGCCTCGCTCCATAAACTAAATTTCAGGGATATGGTCAATGTGGTGGAGGCTGATTTGAAGAAATCGGAAAACCTCCCTCTGACCTTGGCAGTGCTCCTTCCATCCTATCAGTGCCACCCACGTACCTTGGCAGTGCCAAGGTGGCAGTGCCAGGTTCCAGCCTGGCAATGACAAGGTACCTGGGCATTAGGGGGAGTGCGAGGGTGCCACCCTGCCTTGTCCCTGACCACCAAGGGGCCTCCAATGGCCTGGGAGACTCCCTCAACCCCTCCAGATGCCATTCCGCCTGGTCCACGTTTGTATGGATAAGTACTAATCGGCGCCCAGCTGCGGTCTCCTTGGGGAGGCCTATAGATGCCGGGAGCCGCTTAAATCTGACATCAGCATGGTTAAGCGGGTTCTTACACCCACTTAACTGTGCGAGACTGGGTGAAAATGTCTACCATGGAGAGTGTGGCCATGTGAAAGGAACTTGAAGCATGACTGTCAAAAGGCCAGTAGGACAGCTGTGCAGACTTTGCTTGCCAGTATGCTGCCACCTTAAAGTGGATGACAAATTGCTTATTCATTGCTTTACAATAAGTTACTGATCTCCGTCAAGTTGGCCTGTAACAGAGTGGTGCTGGTCCAGGAGAGGGGCAATGGCGAAAATGGGCATGCAAATAGAAACTCCATTCAAAGCACTCAACCCCTCTTACCCATTGTTCCCACAACCAGAACCTGATATGCTTTCTTGTCTCCCAATGGCTAACCCTCTCCCTGCACAGGTACCTTGATTATCCTTCACCTGTAACTCTCTGCTGCACAAACCTGTGTGGAATGCAGTATACCACTGTTATTCTTGACACCCTCACTGGTGAGTACGGAAGGGTGCCTCCAGACCTGGTTTGGCACCTGAACAGCATCTTCACCATGCCCATGGCTAGCTCTATGATACACTTGGTGGTCATGTGGATCTCATCATGGCGTTCTTGTGCCTCACTGGTGAGGTTCCGCATAGGTGTCATGATCCAAGTTGTAAGGGGATAGGTATCCCTTCCTTCCTATAGGCCAGTCCTTAAATCTACTTCCTGGAACGAAAAGATCGGGAACTTCAGACTGCCCCTGTATGAAAGTATCATGAAAGCCTCTAGGGCATCTGCCGCACACCTGTATTGATCTTTTTTTATGCTTACATACAAGCTGTGCACAGATGGAATAAAATCCCTTGCAATTTATAAAAAGACTTGCTTGTTGTTTGGGCCCTCAGATTGCCACACCCTGTACTGTGGGAAGTTAGCCTTAGAGGCAAATCTGAGTGCCGACTTGTTCTATTATCATTGCAGGAAACACTGACATAAGTCAACACCCTGGCAATCAATCCATCCATTACCTGCCTTATGCATAAATAAAGCAGCTGACTGGGAGACCCTTGAGATGTTTCCAATAGTGCAGTGGGAAGAGCCAGAGGCAAAGGAATTGAGGGCAGTGGTGACTTTGAATGACAGTGACAGGTCTAGCAGAGAGCTCCTCTTTTTCAAGGGCATTGCACCTGCTGTGTCAATCTGAGCCTATGGAAGCACTGCCCTTCATATAAGTCTAGGGAGCTGACCATCTGCTGTTACACCTTCTCACTTGCGTAGCACCACCTGGAACCTTGGCCTCTTTGATCTTATTGCTGCCGTGACACACCTCTCTTCTGTGCACCTCTTTTCCATGCATCATTCACTTGTCATCTTTTCCTCATTAACCCCTCTCCAGTGTACGCCTCGCCATGAAGTGCACTTCAAACTCACCTTTTCTCTAGTGAGCTTTCTGAGCCCTGGAAAACCCATGCTGGAGGCAACAATTAAAATGCCTATTTTAATTCAATCAAAAATCTTCTGGTGTCCACATAATTATGATGTTAAATACTATGTTAATTGATGACTTGTCTGCACTAAAAATCAAGCAGACTCCAATGAGGAGGTTACTAGCACGCAACTAAGCCTGCTTAAAGCAGAAAGCAAGTTGGATTGCAATTGTGATTTAAATTTCTTCAACTTTCATTTCCCACCTGATTAGGCCCAGCCATTCTTGGGAGTTAAAATTCCACTCTTTGTGTCTGTATATAAGAGAGTAAAAACATTTAAATTTGAGAAACTGCACTGAAAACACATCTGTTTGAACTTCCATTTATGTCCCATTATTCATTTCTTTCAGTTGAATTGTCGAATCCCTCAATGCACATAGCAAGATTTCTATTTCTGAGTACAATTTTAATATAAACTGCACCATGAAGGTAACTACAAAAATCCTTGACTTTTTACTTCAAATAACGTTTCAAGCTGAACGAGGAACAGGATAGTAAACATTAGACCGCAATATCCTAATCCTTTTAGTGCATTTCAGGCAGCCAAAGATTGCATGTAGTCCTAATCTGGAGATCCGTGGCCATGATTATGACAAGAACCAGGAAGATGAAGAGAAAGATATTTCTTTGTAATTTTTAGATATGCCCCACCTACTGAAGGCAAGGAAGTTGTTTCTAGAGGGGTTGGAATCCCTGATGCCCTTTCACTGGTACAATTTCACCATGATTGTGGTCTCTCAGTGCAAGCTTTCACGATGTACCATCATTGAAAAATGTCCAATTCACCTAACTAAACGTCTCTCAGGACTTGTGGGAGGAAACCGGAGCACCCGGAGGAAACCCACGCAGACACAGGGAGAATGTGCAGACTCCGCACAGACAGTGACCCAAGCCGGGAATCGAATCTGGGACCCTGGTGCTGTGAAGCACCTGTGCTAACCACTGTGCTACCGTGCTGCCATAATAGAATTGTTTTCTATTATCCAAAAAAAGAATAAATTATTTGAGTGTTCACAGGGAAACAGGGGACCTCACATCATTAATGCTTTGTTGTTAATTAAATAATTTAATTGTACTAATTGTAACTGCTATTAGAGACAGAAGGAAAAACTTTCACTTTTGGCACAGCCAACTTCATGTTTTCTGCAGTTGCTGACTGGATTCCCATTATACTTCCAGCCTGATTTTCCTTTCCATTGACTTCAAACAATAGTCAGTTTTGAGAATTGCTATTGAGTTAAAAGTTTCTACTTCGCTTTTGTCCCTTGAGAAACAACAGTTCATTATTGTGGTTTCTTTTCATTTGTATTGATTTTATACAGACCTGTAGCTACAAAAGATAAATGGAATTATATCTAGGGTTAATATCTAAAATGTTTCCCTGCCTGCTATTTTAATGGAGGCAATAGCAACTCAACTCAAAGAGCAAGGGAGAAATTAAGCTTTTGTATATCGGTATCCTGTGGCAAGAAATCAAAACTGAAAATCATTTAGTTCTATGCAAAATATCAATTTAACAGCTCATCCCTTTTCAGATGAGATACTGTTACTATAGAATCATAGAATCATAGAATTTACAGTGCAGAAGGAGGCCATTAGGCCCATCGAGTCTGCACCGGCTCTTGGAAAGAGCACCCTACCCAAGCCCACACCCCCACCTTATCCCCTTAACCCATTAACCCCACCCAATACTAAGGGCAATTTTGGACACTAAGGGCAATTTAGCATGGCCAATCCACCTAACCTGCACATAGATATGTGCTATGTGTTACATAGATACATAGAACATACAGTGCAGAAGGAGGCCATTCGGCCCATCGAGTCAGCACCAACCAACTTAAGCCCTCACTTCCACCCTATCCCCATAACCCAATAACCCCTTCTAACCTTTTTGGACACTAAGGGCAATTTAGCATGGTCAATCCAGCTAACCTGCATGTCTTTGGACTATGGGAGGAAACCGGAGCACCCGGAGGAAACCCACGCAGACAAGGGGAGAACAGACACCGCACAGACAGTGACCCAGCGGGAAATCGAACCTGGGACCCTGGCGCTGCGAAGCCACAGTGCTAACCACGTGTGCTACCGTGCTGGAAATACTTCCAGTATTTTCTATATTTACTTCAGATTTCTAGCATTTTCCAGATTTATTATTTAGCATTGTGCTAACGGTCAATGGTGTAGCCACCTGGGTTGGCCACTTCCCGACTTAAAATGGAGATCTGCAAGGACTACAGGGAAATTCAGCCAACACAGGCAAAAACTAGCAGGTGCAAAGTTTCCTGTGTATTAGAACTTGCAGAAACCCAGACAGCACTGAAACCAGCAGCCATCTGCATATTAATGAGCGATCCCCGGGAACAATTGAAACATTTAAGGTGAATAAGGCCAAGCCAGACTCCTCGGCGCCAGCAGGAGCCAAGACAAAGGTCGGCCAACGGACACCTAGGGACTGCCCAGCGATCAGGGAACCGCTCCAGTATTGGAGAAATCAATCCAAGTGATCGGAACGCAGTCCAATCACTTGGAACCAGATACGGGGTCCGCCCCGAATGGAACAAAGCCCCTGGGGACTATAAAGTAGAGCCCCCAAGTTCAAATCGGTCTTCTTGGCAGGGTCACTCAGCAGCGCGAAACAACCCTTGACAGTGCACTGCCTAGCTGCCGCATCAACCAAGTAAGTCTCCAGTCAACACACGCTCCGAGATAGGCGCTCCGAGCTACCAGTCCAGACCAGCTTTTGAATCCTGCAGACTCAGAACCCGAACGAAAGGCCATTTGTTCCCCTGACCTGGTGGGCCAGTTCCAAGCTAAGTATTGGCCTTTTAGTGATAGAGATAGCCTAGTAAGTAGAGTTTTATGCATGAGTAGCGATTACTGTGTATAATAAATGTGTTTTGATTTGAATCTTACTAATTGGTGTGTTGAGTTATTGATCAGTACTTGAACTTGAACCTCGTGGCGGTATCATAAAGATACCTGGCGACTCTAGAGCAAAGGTTATAGAAACAGAGCAAATTAAGTAAAGATACAACGGGCAACATTTAAGAGCCAACCAAAAGTTTTTTTTAATTTTTAAAATATATTTATTAAAGTTTTTTAGCACAATTTTTCTCCCTTACAAACAATAACCCCCCCCCCCCCCCCTTGTAACAAAAAAAAATGAGAAATCGCGCAGAGCAAGATATATACATGGCAAAATGATATATTTACACAGCTTTGTACACTGGCCCTCACCCGTACGTGCCAGTTTCCCCAACCCTTCATGTTATCTCTTGCCCCCCCCCCTCCCAGGACGTCCCCCCGCCCCCCCCAAGGTTGCTGCTGCTGCTGACCAACCTTCCTCTAACGTTCCGTGAGATAGTCTAGGAACGGTTGCCACCGCCTGTAGAACCCCTGCGCAGACCCTCTCTTTTTTAAAAATATATTTTATTCGAGTTTTTTGGCCAAACATAACAATACGTAGTGTTTCTTTTACACAACAATAAAGCAATATAAATAGCCGTGGCCGACTTCCGGGTGCGGCGATGACCAGCTGAGTCGCACGTTTCGGCAGCTCCCTGTGAAACGGACTTTTGGGCTCTTGATAGGAGCCCCAACGGCAATTTTAACGGCTGAAAACACCGTGCGGTAAACCAGAAGGGTGTTCCCCCTGGACACGGATGGAAAAAGGAGAGGAAAGTGGCCGGATTGCAGCGGATCCTTTGGAACAACGGCAAGGAAGGCAAGCAGAAACCAAGATGGCGTCGGAAGGTGGCAGTTTCATATGGGGCCCTGAACAACAAGAGTTTTTGAAACGCTGCGTGGAGGAGATAAAAAAGGAAATGAAGAAAGAGTTGTTGGCCCCGATATTACAGGCGATTGAAGGGCTGAAAGAGGAACAAAAGACCCAGGAGCAGGAGCTTCGGGTCGTGAAGGCGAAAGCAGCAGAGAATGAAAACGACATACAGGGCCTGGTGGTGAAGTCGGAGATACAGGAGGCACACCAGAAACGATCTGTGGAGAGGTTGGAGGCACTGGAAAATAACGTAAGGAGGAACAACTTGAGGATTCTTGGCCTTCCTGAAGGTGTGGAGGGGCGGACGTCGGGGCATATGTGAGCACGATGCTGCACTCGTTAATGGGAGTGGAGGCCCCGATGGGTCCGTTGGAGGTGGAGGGAGCATACCGAGTTATGGTGCGAGGATCGACAGCAGGAGAAGCTCCCAGAGCCATAGTGGTGAGATTTCTCCGTTTTAAGGATAGAGAAATGGTCCTTAGATGGGCGAAGAAAACTCGGTGTAGTAAATGGGAGAACGCGGTGATCCGCGTCTATCAAGATTGGAGTGCGGAGGTGGCGAGAAGGAGGGCGAGCTTTAATCGGGCCAAAGCGGTACTTCACAAAAAAAAGATAAAGTTTGGAATGCTGCAACCGGCAAGACTGTGGGTCACATATCAAGGGAGGCACCACTACTTTGAGACGGCGGATGAAGCGTGGACTTTTATTGTAGAAGAAAAATTGGAATGATTGGACTACGAAAATGAACGTTTGGACAAAGTGGTGGGACGAGTGGGGGGGGGGGGGCCGAAGAGGGATTGTATGATTAATCCTGCGGTATGGTAACTTTTCTTTCTCCCACAGGTGGTGATGGGGGGAGGTGGGGAGATGGGGCGTTGGCCATGGGAGGCGGGGCCGAGGGAGAGGCGCGGGCTTGGTTCCCGCGCTATGATAATTATGGCGGGAATAGAGAAGCAGGAAGGAGGGGGCGCCGCACGGGGCGAGCCGTGATCACGGGGGGAAGCCGAGGTCAGCCAGAGTTTGCTGACTTCTGGGAGCAACATGGGGGGAGTAATTACGCTAGCGGGGGGTCTAGCGGGGGGGGGGGGAGGGGGGAATTACTGGGTTGCTGCTGCTGGGGAAAGGGGGGAGTGGGTGCGGGAAAGGATGGGCGGGGGGGCACCGTCTGGGAGAAATACAGCCGCGTGGGAACTGGGCGAGAAGCTGGAAAAAGATGATGGCTAACCGGCAAGGGGGGGGGTGGGAAGCCCCCCAACTCGGCTGATCACGTGGAACGTGAGGGGGCTTAACGGGCCGATAAAGAGGGCACGAGTACTCGCACACCTTAAGAAACTTAAAGCAGATGTGGTCATGTTACAGGAAACGCACCTGAAACTGATAGATCAGGTTAGGTTGCGCAAAGGATGGGTAGGGCAGGTGTTCCATTCGGGGCTGGATGCGAAAAACAGGGGGGTGGCTATATTAGTGGGGAAGCGGGTAATGTTCGAGGCAAAGACTATAGTGGCGGATAACGGGGGCAGATACGTGATGGTGAGTGGCAAATTACAGGGAGAGATGGTGGTGTTGGTAAACGTGTATGCCCCGAATTGGGACGATGCCAATTTTATGAGGCGAATGCTAGGACGCATCCCAGACCTAGAGACCGGAAAGCTGATAATGGGGGGAGACTTTAACACGGTGTTGGAACCAAGGCTGGATAGGTCGAAGTCCAGGACTGGTAGGAGGCCGGCAGCAGCCAAGGTGCTTAAGGATTTTATGGAGCAGATGGGAGGGGTGGACCCGTGGAGATTCAGTAGACCTAGGAGGAAGGAGTTCTCGTTTTTCTCCTATGTCCATAAAGTCTATTCACGCATAGACTTTTTTGTGTTGGGTAGGGCATTGATCCCGAGGGTGAGGGGAACGGAATATACGGCTATAGCCATTTCGGATCATGCCCCACACTGGGTAGACTTGGAGATAGGGGAGGAAACAAGAGGGCGTCCACCCTGGAGAATGGATATGGGACTAATGGCGGATGAGGGGGTGTGCTTAAGGGTGAGGGGATGCATTGAAAAGTACTTGGAACTCAATGACAATGGGGAGGTTCAGGTGGGAGTGGTCTGGGAGGCGTTGAAGGCGGTGGTTAGGGGGGAGCTGATATCAATAAGGACACATAAAGGGAAGCAGGAGAGTAAGGAACGGGAGCGGTTGTTGCAAGAACTTTTGAGGGTGGACAGACAGTATGCGGAAGCACCGGAGGAGGGACTGTATAGGGAAAGGCAAAGGCTGCATGTGGAATTTGACTTGCTGACCACAGGCACTGCAGAGGCACAATGGAGGAAGGCGCAGGGTGTACAGTATGAATATGGAGAGAAGGCGAGCAGATTGCTGGCACACCAATTGAGGAAAAGGGGAGCAGCGAGGGAAATAGGGGGGGTGAGAGACGAAGATGGAGAGACGGAGCGGGGAGCGGAGAGAGTGAATGAAGTGTTTAAGACATTTTATAAAAAATTGTATGAAGCTCAACCCCCGGATGGGAGGGAGAGAATGATGGAGTTTTTGGATCGGCTGGAAATTCCCAAGGTGGAAGAGCAGGAAAGGATGGGATTGGGAGCACAGATCACGGTAGAAGAAGTGGTGAAAGGAATTAGGAACATGCAGACGGGAAAGGCCCCGGGACCGGACGGATTCCCAGTTGAATTTTACAGAAAATATTTGGACTTGCTCGCCCCGCTACTGACGAGGACCTTCAACGAGGCAAAGGAAAGGGGACAACTGCCCCCGACTATGTCAGAAGCAACGATATCGCTTCTTTTAAAGAAGGAAAAGGATCCGCTACAATGCGGGTCCTACAGACCAATCTCCCTCCTCAATGTAGATGCCAAGGTCTTGGCCAAGGTAATGGCAATGAGAATAGAGGAATGTGTCCCGGGGGTGGTTCATGAGGACCAAACTGGGTTTGTGAAGGGGAGACAGCTGAACACGAACATACGGAGGTTGTTAGGGGTAATGATGATGGCCCCACCAGAGGGTGAAACGGAGATAGTAGTGGCGATGGATGCCGAGAAAGCATTTGATAGAGTGGAGTGGGATTATCTGTGGGAGGTGTTGAGGAGATTTGGGTTCGGAGAGGGGTATGTTAGATGGGTGCAGCTGTTGTATAGGGCCCCAGTGGCGAGTGTGGTCACGAATGGACGGGGATCGGCATATTTTCGGCTCCATAGAGGGACAAGGCAGGGATGTCCTCTGTCCCCATTACTGTTTGCACTGGCGATTGAGCCCCTGGCAATAGCGCTGAGAGGTTCCAAGGGATGGAGGGGAATACTTAGGGGAGGAGAAGAACACCGGGTATCTTTATATGCGGATGATCTGCTACTATATGTGGCGGATCCAGCGGAGGGGATGCCAGAAATAATGCGGATACTTGGGGAGTTTGGGGATTTTTCAGGGTATAAATTGAACATGGGAAAGAGTGAGCTGTTTGTGGTGCATCCAGGGGAGCAGAGTAGAGAAATAGAAGACCTACCGTTGAGGAAGGTAACAAGAGACTTTCGTTACCTGGGGATCCAGATAGCTAAGAATTGGGGCACATTGCACAGGCTAAATTTGACGCGGTTGGTGGAACAGATGGAGGAAGATTTCAAGAGATGGGATATGGTAGCCCTGTCAATGGCAGGGAGGGTGCAGGCGGTTAAGATGGTGGTCCTCCCGAGATTCCTTTTTGTGTTTCAGTGTCTCCCGGTGGTGATCACGAAGGCTTTTTTCAAAAGGATAGAAAAGAGTATCATGGGTTTTGTTTGGGCCGGGAAGACTCCGAGAGTGAGGAAGGGATTCTTACAGCGTAGTAGGGATAGGGGGGGGCTGGCACTACCGAGCCTAAGTGAGTATTATTGGGCCGCTAATATTTCAATGGTGAGTAAGTGGATGGGAGAGGAGGAAGGAGCGGCGTGGAAGAGATTAGAGAGGGCGTCCTGTAGGGGGACCAGCCTGCAGGCTATGGTGACAGCCCCATTGCCGTTCTCACCAAGGAACTATACCACGAGTCCGGTGGTGGTAGCTACACTGAAGATTTGGGGACAGTGGAGACGACATAGGGGAAAGACCGGAGCACTGGGGGGGTTCCCGATAAGAAACAACCATAGGTTTGCCCCGGGGGGAATGGATGGGGGATATGGAATGTGGCAAAGAGCAGATATAACGCAATTGAAAGATCTATTTGTGGATGGGAAGTTTGCGAGTCTGGGAGCGCTGACTGAGAAATATGGGTTGCCCCAAGGGAATGCATTCAGGTACATGCAATTGAGGGCTTTTGCGAGGCAGCAGGTGAGGGAATTCCCGCAGCTCCCGACACAAGAGGTGCAGGACAGAGTCATCTCAAAGAAATGGGTGGGGGACGGTAAGGTGTCGGATATATATAGGGAAATGAGAGACGAAGGGGAGACTATGATGGACGAACTAAAAGGGAAATGGGAAGAAGAGCTAGGGGAGGAGATTGAGGAGGGGATGTGGGCAGATGCCCTAAACAGGGTAAACTCGTCGTCCTCGTGCGCCAGGCTAAGCCTGATTCAGTTTAAGGTATTACACAGGGCACATATGACTGGAACACGGCTCAGTAAATTTTTTGGGGTGGAGGATAGGTGTGCGAGGTGCTCGAGAAGCCCAGCGAATCATACCCATATGTTTTGGTCATGCCCGGCACTACAGGGGTTTTGGATGGGGGTGACAAAGGTGCTTTCGAAAGTAGTAGGAGTCCGGGTCGAACCAAGCTGGGGGTTGGCTATATTTGGGGTTGCACAAGAGCCGGGAGTGCAGGAGGTGAAAGAGGCCGATGTTTTGGCCTTTGCGTCCCTAGTAGCCCGGCGCAGAATATTGCTAATGTGGAAAGAAGCCAAGCCCCCGGGGGTGGAGACCTGGATAAATGATATGGCGGGGTTCATAAAGTTAGAGCGGATTAAGTTCGTCCTAAGGGGGTCGGCTCAAGGGTTTACTAGGCGGTGGCAACCATTCGTCGAATATCTTGCGGAAAGATAGATAGGGGAGAACAAAGAAGGCAGCAGCAGCGGCCCAGGACTTGGGGGGGGGGGGGGAGGGATGGGGGGGGGGGGGGATGGGGGGGGGGGTGTGGCCTGAGACAAGGCAGTTGCCAATTAGGGCTAGTTTTTATTTTTTGTTATTTAATATTTATTTATTTGTTGTTGTTTTTGTTTAAATTTAAAAAGGTCATTATTATCTGTATTGTTACAATGTTGTGTAAAGGATGCACAATGTACTGTGTTGGTTGACCAAAAATTTTCAATAAAATATTATTTAAAAAAAAAAATAGCCGTGGCCAGTTTTAAACAAATAAATAAATAATATATACAAACAAAAACAAAAGAAAAACAAAACTAAATGGCAACTGCCTTGTCCAAAATAAATACTCTCCAAAATTACAGTCCAACAGTCCAATATACAATTACATATACCAAATACCTATACATGTACAATAACATCCCTGAGAGTCCGTCCAATTCCTCCCCCCCCCCCCCCCCCCCCCCCCCCCCCCCCCCCGGGTTGCTGCTGTTATCTACTTCTTTTCCATTCCCTCTATCTTTCTGTGAGGTAGTCGACGAATGGTTGCCACCGCCTGGTGAACCCCTGAGCCGAACCCCTTAACACGAACTTAATCCGTTCTAACTTTATGAACCCTGCCATATCGTTTATCCAGGTCTCCACCCCCGGGGGCTTAGCTTCCTTCCACATTAACAATATCCTGCGCCGGGCTACAAGGGACGCAAAGGCCAACACGTCAGCCTCTCTCGCCTCCTGCACTCCCGGCTCTTCTGCAACCCCAAATATAGCCAACCCCCAGCTTGGTTCGACCCGGACCCCCACCACTTTCGAAAGCACCTTTGCCACCCCCACCCAGAACCCCTGTAGTACCGGGCATGACCAAAACATGTGGGTGTGATTCGCTGGGCCTCTCGAGCATCTCGCACACCTATCCTCTACCCCAAAAAATTTACTAAGCCGTGATCCAGTCATATGCGCCCTGTGTAGCACCTTAAATTGTATCAGGCTTAGCCTGGCACATGAGGACGATGAGTTTACCCTACGTAGGGCATCCGCCCACAGCCCCTCTTCAATCTCCTCCCCCAGTTCTTCTTCCCATTTCCCTTTCAGCTCATCTACCATGATCTCCCCCTCGCCCCTCATCTCCCTGTATATGTCCGCTACCTTACCGTCCCCCACCCATGTCTCTGAGATCACTCTATCCTGCACTTCCTGCGTCGGGAGCTGCGGGAATTCCCTCACCTGTTGCCTCACAAAAGCCCTCAATTGCATATACCGAAATGCATTCCCTTGGGGCAACCCATATTTCTCCGTCAGCGCTCCCAAACTCGCAAACGTCCCATCTACAAATAGATCTCTTAATTGTACTACCCCAGCTCTTTGCCATGCTCCAAATCCCCCATCCATTCTCCCCGGAACGAACCTATGATTGTTTCTTATCGGGGACCGCACCGAAGCTCCCGTCCCTCCCCTATGCCGTCTCCACTGCCCCCAAATTCTCAATGTAGCCACCACCACCGGGCTTGTGGTGTATTTCTTTGGTGAGAACGGCAACAGCTCCGTCACCATTGCTTGCAGGCGAGTCCCCTTGCAGGACGCCCTCTCCATTCTCTTCCACGCCGCTCCCTCCCCTTCTCCCATCCACTTACACACCATTGAAACATTGGCGGCCCAGTAGTACTCACTTAGGCTCGGTAGTGCCAGCATCCCCCTGTCCCTACTACGCTGCAAGAATCCCCGCCTCACTCTCGGGGTCTTCCCAGCCCACACAAAACTCATAATGCTCTTCTCAATTCTTTTGAAAAAAGCCTTCGTGATCACCACCGGGAGGCACTGGAACACAAAAAGGAATCTCGGGAGGACCACCATTTTAACCGCCTGCACCCTACCTGCCAATGACAAGGACACCATGTCCCATCTCTTGAAATCCTCCTCCATCTGTTCCACCAACCGTGTTAAATTAAGCCTATGTAATGTACCCCAATTCTTGGCTATCTGGATCCCCAGGTACCGGAAGTCCCTTGTTACCTTCCTCAACGGTAAATCTTCTATCTCTCTGCTCTGCTCCCCCGGGTGCACCACAAATAACTCACTTTTCCCCTTGTTCAGTTTATACCCTGAAAAATCCCCAAACTCCCCAAGTATCCGCATTATCTCTGGCATCCCCTCCGCCGGGTCCGCCACATATAGCAACAAATCGTCCGCATATAGAGGTACCCGGTGTTCTTCTCCCCCCCTAAGTACTCCCCTCCACTTCCTGGAACCCCTCAGTGCCATGGCCAGGGGTTCAATCGCCAGTGCAAACAATAACGGGGACAGAGGACATCCCTGCCTCGTCCCTCTATGGAGCCGAAAATAGTCAGACCCCCGTCCATTCGTGACCACGCTCGCCATCGGGGCCCTATACAGCAACTGTACCCACCTGATATACCCGTCCCCAAAGCCAAATCTCCTCAACACCTCCCACAAATAATCCCACTCCACTCTATCAAATGCTTTCTCGGCATCCATCGCCACCACTATCTCCGCTTCCCCCTCTGGTGGGGGCATCATCATTACCCCTAGCAGCCTCCGTATATTTGTATTTAGCTGTCTCCCCTTCACAAACCCAGTTTGGTCCTCATGGACCACCCCCGGGACACAATCCTCTATCCTCATTGCCATTACCTTGGCCAGAATCTTAGCATCCACATTCAGGAGGGAAATGGGCCTGTATGACCCGCATTGCAGCGGGTCTTTTTCCTTCTTTAGGAGGAGCGATATCGTTGCCTCGGACATAGTCGGGGGCAGCTGCCCCCTTTCCCTCGCCTCATTAAAGGTTCGCATCAGTAGCGGGGCCAGCAAGTCCAAATATTTCTTATAGAATTCAACTGGGAATCCGTCTGGTCCCGGGGCCTTCCCCGCCTGCATGCTTCCAATCCCTTTCACTACTTCCTCCGTCTCAATCTGTGCTCCCAGCCCCACTCTCTCCTGTTCCTCCATCTTAGGAAATTCCAGCTGATCCAGAAAGCACATCATTCTCTCCTTCCCGTCCGGGGGCTGCGCTTCATATAATCTTTCATAAAATGCCTTGAACACTCCATTCACTCTCTCCGCTCCCCGCTCCATCTCCCCCTCCTCATCTCTCACCCCCCCTATCTCCCTCGCTGCTCCCCTTTTCCTCAGTTGGTGGGCCAACAACCTACTCGCCTTCTCCCCATATTCGTACTGTACACCCTGTGCCTTCCTCCATTGTGCCTCTGCCTTACCCGTAGTCAACAAGTCAAACTCTATATGTAGCCTTTGCCTTTCCCTGTATAGTCCCTCCTCCGGTGCCTCCGCGAATTGTCTGTCCACCCTCAGCAGTTCTTTCAACAACCGCTCCCTTTCCCTACCCTCCTGCTTTCCTTTATGTGCCCTAATAGATATCAACTCCCCTCTAACCACTGCCTTCAGTGTCTCCCAGACCACTCGCACCTGTACCTCCCCATTATCATTAATTTCCAAGTACCTTTCAATACACCCCCTCACCCTTAAACACACCCCCTCATCTGCCAATAATCCCATGTCCATTCTCCAGGGTGGAAGCTGTTGTTTTTCTTCCCCTATCTCCAGGTCCGCCCAGTGTGGAGCATGATCCGAGATGGCTATAGCCGTGTACTCCGTCCCCGTCACCAGTGCCCTTCCCAAAACAAAAAAATCTATTCGTGAAAATACTTTATGTACATAGGAGAAAAATGAAAACTCCTTCCTCCTAGGTCTACTAAATCTCCAGGGATCTACTCCTCCCATCTGCACCATAAAATCCTTAAGCACCCTAGCTGCAGCCGGCCTCCTTCCGGTCCTGGACCTCGATCTGTCCAGCCCTGGGTCCAGCACCGTATTAAAGTCTCCACCCATTACCAACTTTCCCGTCTCTAGGTCCGGGATGCGTCCTAACATACACCTCATAAAATTGGCATCATCCCAGTTCGGGGCATACACGTTCACCAATACCACCGCCTCTCCTTGCAGTTTGCCACTCACCATCACGCATCTGCCCCCACTATCTGCCACTATAGTCTTTGCCTCAAACATTACCCACTTCCCCACTAGTATGGCCACCCCCTTGTTTTTTGCATCCAGCCCCGAATGAAACACCTGCCCCACCCATCCTTTGCGAAGTCTAACCTGGTCTGTCAGCTTCAGATGCGTCTCCTGAAGCATAACCACATCTGCCTTAAGTTTCTTTAGGTGTGCGAGTACCCGTGCCCTCTTAATCGGCCCGTTCAGCCCTCTCACATTCCACGTGATCAACCGGGTTGGGGGGCTCTTTACCCCCCCCCCCCCCCTTGACGACTAGCCATTTCCTTTTTCAATCCAGCTCCTCACCCGGTTCCCACGTAGCTGTATCCCCCCCAGGCGGCGCCCCCCCGCCCCGACCCCCCCTCCCATACCAGCTCCCCCTTCTCCCCAGCAGCAGCAACCCAGTTAACCCCCCCCCCCGCTAGATGCCAAGCTAGCGTAATTGCACCCCCCATATTGCTCCCAGAAGTCAGCAAACTCTGGCCGACCTCGGCTTCCCCCCGTGACCTCGGCTCACACTGTGCGAGGCCCCCTCCTGCCTGCTTCCCTGTTCCCTCCATGATTACCATAGCGCGGGAACAAAGCCCGCGCTTCCCCTTTTGGCGCCGCCCCCAATGGCCGGCGCCCTCAGCTCCTCATCCTCCCTCACCCCCTCCCCCACGACATGGGGGAGAGAGAGAAGTTACAGGGTCGCAGGTTTAACAATCTGGGAAGTCTTCTCTTCCCCCTTTTCCCCCCTTCATCCCACAAATTCACCCCCCCCTTTTGTCCCAACCGTTCCTTTTCTTCTGGCCCGCTCACTCCAGCTTCTCCTCGACAATAAATGTCCACACCTCGTCTGCCGTTTCGAAATAGTGGTGTTTCCCTAGGTATGTGACCCACAGTCTCGCCGGCTGCAACATTCCGAATTTGACCTTTCTTTTATGCAACACCTCCTTGGCCCGATTAAAGCTTGCCCTCCTTCTCGCCACCTCCGCACTCCAATCTTGATACACGCGGATCACCGCATTCTCCCACCTACTGTTCCGAGTTTTCTTGGCCCATCTGAGGACCATCTCTCTGTCCTTGTATCGGAGAAATCTCACAACTATTGCTCGAGGTGTTTCTCCAGCCCTCGGTCTTCGCGCCATAACTCGATAGGCTCCCTCCACCTCCAGCGGACCCGTCGGGGCCTCCGATCCCATTAACGAATGCAGCATCGTGCTCACATATGCCCCGACGTCCACCCCCTCTGCACCTTCGGGAAGACCAAGAATACTTAAGTTCTTCCTCCTCGCATTGTTCTCCAGCACCTCCAGCCTTTCCACACATCTTTTGTGTTGTGCCTCGTGCATCTCTGTCTTCACCACCAGGCCCTGTATGTCGTCCTCATTCTCAGCAGCCTTTGCCTTCACGACCCGAAGCTCCTGTTCCTGGGTCTTTTGCTCCTCCTTTAGCCCCTCAATCGCTTGTAATATCGGGGCCAACAGCTCCTTCTTCATCTCCTTTTTGAGTTCATCTATGCAACGCCGCAGGAACTCTTGTTGGTCAGGGCCCCATATTAAACTGCCTTCTTCCGACGCCATCTTACTTTGTGCCTGCCTTCCTGGCCGCTGCTCTTTCCACCGCAATCCAGCTACTTTCCTCTCTTTTTTCCATCCGTGTCCAGGGGGGATTCCCTTCTGGATTACCGCACAGTGTTATTTGCCATTAAAATTGCCGATGGGGCTCCTATTAAGAGCCCAAAAGTCCGTTCCACCGGGAGCTGCCGAAACATAAGAACATAAGAACTAGGAGCAGGAGTAGGCCATCTGGCCCCTCGAGCCTGCTCCACCATTCAATGAGATCATGGCTGATCGTTTGTGGACTCAGCTCCACTTTCCGGCCCGAACACCATAACCCTTAATCCCTTTATTCTTCAAAAAACTATCTATCTTTATCTTAAAAACATTTAATGAAGGAGCCTCTACTGCTTCACTGGGCAAGGAATTCCATAGATTCACAACCCTTTGGGTGAAGAAGTTCCTCCTAAACTCAGTCCTAAATCTACTTCCCCTTATTTTGAGGCTATGCCCCCTAGTTCTGCTTTTACCCGCCAGTGGAAACAACCTGCCCGCATCTATCCTATCTATTCCCTTCATAATCTTATATGTTTCTATAAGATCCCCCCTCATCCTTCTAAATTCCAACGAGTACAGTCCCAGTCTACTCAACCTCTCCTCGTAATCCAACCCCTTCAGCTCTGGGATTAACCTAGTGAATCTCCTCTGCACACCCTCCAGTGCCAGTACGTCCTTTCTCAAGTAAGGAGACCAAAACTGAACACAATACTCCAGGTGTGGCCTCACTAACACCTTATACAATTGCAGCATAACCTCCCTAGTCTTAAATTCCCTCCCTCTAGCAATGAAGGACAAAATTCCATTTGCCTTCTTAATCACCTGTTGCACCTGAAACGTGCGACTTAGCTGGTCATCGCCGCACCCGGAAGTCCTGCGCAGACCCTCTCAAGGCAAACTTAATCCTCTCCAACTTTATGAACCCAGCCATATCATTTATCCAGGCCTCCAGGCTGGGGGGCTTCGCCTCCTTCCACATTAGCAAGATCCTTCGCCGGGCTACTAGGGACGCAAAGGCCAGAATGCCGGCCTCTTTCGCCTCCTGCACTCCCGGTTCATCCACTACTCCAAATATTGCTAGCCCCCAGCTTGGCTTGACCCGGACTTTCACCACCTGAGATATTGCTCCCGCCACTCCTCTCCAGAACCCCTCCAGTGCCGGGCATGACCAAAACATATGGACATGGTTCGCCGGGCTCCCTGAGCACCTTCCACATCTGCCCTCCACCCCAAAGAACCTACTCAACCTTGCCCCCGTCAAGTGCGCTCTGTGGACCACCTTAAATTGTATCAGGCTGAGCCTGGCACACGAGGAGAAGGAATTAACCCTACCTAGGGCATCAGCCCACAGACCTTCCTCGATCTCCTCCCCCAGCTCCTCCTCCCATTTACCCTTCAACTCTTCTACCAGCGCTTCCCCCTCTTCTTTCAACTCCTGGTGTATTTCCGACACCTTGCCCTCCCCAACCCATACACCCGAGATCACCCTATCTTGAACTTCTTGTGCCGGGAGCAACGGGAATTCCCTCACCTGTCACCTCACAAAAGTCCTCACCTGCATATATCTAAAGGCATTTCCCAGGGGTAACTCGAACTTCTCCTCCAGCGCCCCTAGGCTCGCAAACGCCCCGTCGATGAACAGGTCCCCCATTCTTCCAATCCCCGCCCGATGCCAGCTCTGGAACCCCCCGTCCATCTTCCCCGGGACAAACCGGTGGTTACCCCTTATCGGGGACCACACCGATGCTCCCATTGCACCCCGGTGCCATCTCCACTGGCCCCAGATCCTTAGCGTTGCCGCCACCACCGGGCTCGTGGTCTACTTTGTCGGCGAGAGCGGCAGCGGTGCCGTCACCAACGCCCCCAGGCTCGTTCCTTTACAGTACGCCATCTCCATCCTCTTCCATGCCGCCCCCTCTCCCTCCATAACCCACTTGCGGATCATCGCCACATTTGCTGCCCAGTAGTAGCTCCCCAGGTTTGGCAGCGCCAACCCTCCTCGGTCCCTACTGCGTTCCAGGAACCCTCTCCTTACTCTCGGGGTCTTATTCGCCCACACAAACCCCATAATACTCCTGCCTACTCTCTTAAAAAAGGCCTTAGTGATCACGATGGGAAGGCACTGAAACACAAACAGAAACCTCGGAAGGACCACCATTTTGACCGACTGCACTCTACCCGCCAGCGAGAGCGGTAACATGTCCCATCTTTTGAAATCTTCCTCCATTTGCTCCACCAACTTCGTCAGATTCAGTTTATGTAGGGTTCCCCCGACTCCTGGCTATCTGGATCCCCAGATACCCCAACCAAAAGTTAGCAACAATGGATAAATAATTAATACAATAGAGAGCTAATAGGTTTATGATAGTAAAATAAATTAGTTTATGACTCCCAATTAATTTTACAATAATGAGTGTTAATGTTTTGTCATTCCCACTGAGGAAATGTTACTGGTCATTAAAGAAAAGGCCGTTGGTAAGGATGAGGCTTCCGGAGGGTCGTCTTCATTGAAATTAGAACATGAAGAATCTTCCTTCTCATGCCCATTCTTCCCTCATCGCACAATCTTTTCTGATTTACAACCTGCAGATTGTGTTAGCATATGCATCTTCCGTTCTCTTCTCCCGTCATTGCAACATTTCCCTTGTCCCTTTTTCCTTTCAGGTACCCAGCCAGTGGAGGAAGAGCAAAATGAGAGACACTTTGTAAATTTTTATTAAATTTAGAGTACCCAATTGTTTTTCCCAATTAACGGGCAAATTAGTGTGGCCAATTCAGATACCCTGCACATCTTTTTGGGTTGTGGGGGTGAGACCCACGCAGACACAGGGAGAATGTGCAAACGCCACAAGGACAGTGACTCGGGGCCGGGATCGAACCCGGGTCCTCGACGCCGTGAGGCAGCAGTGCTAACCACTACTAACCATGCAAAATGACAGACATAATGAAGACACAGGTAACTCTATTTCAACTTGCAACCCTTAGCACAGATACTTAGACTGCACGCAATATAGAGGATAAAACAGGTGGGCTCAGCACATGATGAGACACTAGGGACAAGGATGGTTCTGCTTGGCAGAGAGTAAGATCACACATGGGTTCTGCTTCAGAGGTCTTAAATGAGGACTTTGGTGGGCCAGGCTTCAGAAAAGTTTTGATGGACATTAACTTCAAAATGTCTGCGGCATTAGGAAACGTGCCTGGAAGCCAATGGTCAATGTCACCAACTTAGCACAAGGAATTGTTAGGAGTTTGGAACCATCTTTTCCAGCATAGAACTGATGGTTAACTTCATCAGCACACTTGTGGAACCAGCCATCATGCAACATCTGTTGCAGATTTAGACTGCTACCCTCCATGGCTCTGGATACCAGTTCAAAGGGGATTGCAGAGTGTCAGAGGAATACTGAAGTCTGTCCTCCAATATATCACCAGGGTTGTTGAAGTGCCGCCCCAGGGGAGTGGCACCATAGAGTTCAAACTTGCTCTCTCAGGATGACACCATTCCTCCTCCCATCACTGCAGCTCTGCCAGTGCCCTTGGTGTTGCCCAGACTGCTGCTGAATGTGTTGAGATGATGCAGTCTAAAAACAGGTCTTCTTGGTCATCTTCAGTCTCCTTCCCTGTACAACAGTAGCCTTCGGTTAGCCATACCACAATCACTGGGGTAGCACTGCATAGGAGGTCTAGATCAATCAACTTCACAAAGACAGGCACTAAGGAGAATGCACATGGGTGGTTAGTTTAATTTTGCACACATATATGACTTACTCTGTGGTGGCATTCCATTTTGCATTGTGACCAGTAGCACAATGTGATGGTCAGCAACAGAGGGAAGTTAAGGAATGTTGGATTTTTGTTGAATAGGGAATTGGGATAGAATTTACTGGTTTTGCACTTGAAAGTCTTCTTCATGTACAGCCCAACCAGAAACAGCAATTGCCTGGAAGTGCAAATTTCCCCTGGGCAATTGCCCAGCGCTAGGAATATTCCTAAAATGTGATTTAAATCACATTTTACACCAATAGTTACCCAGAAAAGGCTGGAAGAATTAAAACTATTGTGCAGACCCACACTGGCCCCCATGGCCTCCCCTACACATACCCAAACCCCAAGGGGACGTCCCCATCGCCAGACTACTCCCCACGTTTGACTCCCTCACTCCCTGCACTCCAGGATTCCCCCTCACTCTGCTAACTACCCTTTCCTCACGGGACTTTCCCCCCACCCCAATTGATTGACGGGAACTCCTCATTCCATGGGATTCTCCCAACTCCCACGGGAATTTTTCTTCAAACCCCACCGCACCCACCCGTCCCTCCAGGCCTGACTTTCACTCCGACTGCTCACCCCAGAAGGCCTGACCCAATATGGCCCGATGTTCCCTGAGGCCAGATCTGATACCAGCACCCCATGCCAGACTCAACACCCCCTATCGCTCTGCCCCCCACCCCACCCCCCCCAACCCCTCCCACCCCCCTCCTCCAAGGCTGGATCCAAAACAAGCCTTGACCCGATCTGAGCTGACCCAACCCTCCTTCTCCCAAGGCCTGACCATATTTGACTGCTCCTTCCCCCAGACCCAATCCTCCATGCCCGTGGCACATGCTGCCCCTGAGGCCCCGACCCACCCCGCCCTCCCCGAGGCCTAGCCCAACCCCCCACCCGAGGCCCGACCCAACCCCCACCCGAGGCCCGACCCAGCACCCCCGAGCCTGCTGATGCCCGAGCCACCTCCAATGACCTGACCCAGAACATACTCCCTGAACCAATTCTATCTACTTACCTTGCACATTTCCCATTTCCCTGGCCTGCCAATGACCTTTAAACTTCACTGGACCTTGAGCTTACTTGGTTTACAACAGCTAGTGCAGTAAAAAGGAGGCAACTGAGCTGCCCTCCGATGCTAGGCCCGGGATACCGGTTTGGTGGGGGGGGGGGGGGGGGGGGGAGGTGTAGAGGGGAGCAAGGCAAGTGGCAATCTGACTTCCTGCCACTCTGAGGAAGTTCAGGTCTTAAAATGTTTTTTGCACTTTGCTTCAGAAGTGTACAGGCACCACCAAACCTGATTTGCCCCCACAGTATTTACACAAGGAACTTTTGAAAATCCTTATTTATTTTGTCGAGAAAAAAAACTGCAAAAATTCCAACAAAATAATTTCCCATGCAAGCAAAGCATTTCAATGTGACCTAATTTGTGTGTTTGTAAATTGATGAAAAAGTCTTTCTTTAAGGTAATGCTCTTTAAATAATAACCACGTTACTGTACTTTCGCTAATTACAATTGTGGAATGGGATATTTCATGCTTGCGCTCTTTGTTAAAAGTTCCTTAATCTTCCAATGTTTCATTGATGCTAAGCGATCAGATGGTATCTTGTCTGAAGCTGACACCATTAATTATGCTAATTAAAAGCTACACAGTAGTTTAGCAGAAAGGTACAGACAATGTAATGGGAATCACTTGTTTTAACAAAGGCCTACTACAGATAAATATAACGACCTGACAATCCCTCTTTTTATGCCCTGTAACAAGATTGTTTAAATCAAGGCTTCATTAATTGACCTTAATTAAATAAGGTCAACTGGTCAACTTTTGATTACAGCAGCAGATTTGAGGCTTGTTACTGTCCTACAGCTGTGACAGTTCAATGGAAAATTGTTCTTCAAACAGCGCAAGTGTCTGATTGTGCAATACCGAAATCAGCCTCATTGATTATTCACATACCAATAGGCTGCTCAGAGCCAGTGGAGTAATTAGTTTTTTTTGTGGATTATCCACTGAGGAAAGGTCAAATAACTACAAATAGTGGCAGAAAACGAGAGTCGCCAAGGACTTCAGAATTCCTGATCAGTTAAGAAATGCTTCAGCAGGGTTTGATAATGATGTGCTTATGCCAAGTTCTCCCAGGTTTGATTGTTCTGTCATAGGAATCCAATGAAACATGAGTGATGACTATGTTTTTTTGCAGCTTTCACTAAGTCCCAGGTGCCTTTTGAACAGAGGGGTTGGCCTAGGAATTTAGAATGAGAAGAATGTAAAACCATATTTCATCCACCAAGTAAATACAGTTGGTTTCATTCCACATAACTTCATTTCACAATGCTTTGTTCAGGTGGGGATTTACACTGTTTAAACAGAAGTATAGCCCTGACCCAAAATATAACACTACTAGACAGCACTAGGGCCTGGGAGTTCCTCAGAGCTGTTTTCACTGTGCCGCTGTAATTTTTCTGCAGCAAGTATCAAAGGCAGGATTTTGCATTTTGGGTTGGCACCCTGATATCAGGATCAAATGGGGGTCTCAGTTCCTCAATGTGTCAGGAAACGGCATCCGACAGATAGTTTGCCTTACTATTGGCCAGAGGATGAGCTTGCAATCCAGGTAAGGAAGACAGATGGACTCACAAAGCAGGAGGGCCAAGAGAAAGCTGTCCAGTGCTCCAGCACTGAAGGAACTGCAACCTTACATTGCAGGTAAGGGAGACAGAGGGCACCTCCATCTTGAGGCGTCCCTTAATAATTTTAAAACTCTTGAAGCAAAAAATGACCACAGCTACCTGCCATCACAGTGGAGGGGAGGACCCTTCGCCTGGCTGTCTGCTGCCAGCAAGTAGTTGTGGTTGACCAGGGTGGGGGAGGTGAGTTGCAGTGGGTGGAGGAGCCTCAAAGTCTGCTAGGGTGCTGTGCCCCCAGTCTGCTACTGGCACCTCCAGGCAGCTGCCTTGTGATGTGGTTTGGAGGGGCCTGCAGGCAAACTGGACA
The DNA here is from genome assembly GCF_047496885.1 of Scyliorhinus torazame. Taxonomy (NCBI): domain Eukaryota; kingdom Metazoa; phylum Chordata; class Chondrichthyes; order Carcharhiniformes; family Scyliorhinidae; genus Scyliorhinus; species Scyliorhinus torazame. The sequence continues at coordinate 217,742,034 of NC_092712.1, forward strand.
CTGAGCTTAATGAGATACTCAGATGGGTGATCTAAGGTTTGGCCGAAGTCTTTTAATGAGTAGCTTAAAGGAGGGAAGATGGAAAGGTTTAGGGAGCAGATTATTGGTTTGGGGAATATGAATGGTGAGGAAAAGTAAAGGAGTGGAAGCACAATAAACCAAAGTTAGAGTACAGATAGATCAAGGGGGGTATGATTCTAGAGTTTGAGGATGTTGCAGAGTCAGAAAGAACAAAGAACAATACAGCACAGGAACAGACCCTTTGGGCCTCCAAGCCTGTACCGGTCATGATACCACCCTTGGCCAAAGCCCTCAGCACTTCCTTGTGCCGTATCCCTCTATACCCATCTTATCCATGTATTTGTTGAGATACCTTTTGAACACCATTAATGTATCTGCTTCTACAACCTCCGCTGGCAACGCGTTCCAGGCACTCACCACCCTCTGTGTAAAAAAACCTGCCTTACACATCTCCTCTAAACTTTGCCCCACGAACCTTAAACCTATGCCCCCTAGTGACTGACCCCTCCATCCTGGGAAAGAATGCATTCCCATCCACTCTATCCATGCCCCTCATAATCTTGTAGGCCTCTGTCAGGTCATCCCTCAACCTCCGTCGTTCCAATGAACACAGTTCGAATTTATTCAGCCTCTCCACATAGCTAAGACCCCCCAGACCAGGCAACATCCTGGTAAACCTCCTCTGCACCCTCTCCAAAACTTCCACATCCTTCTGGTAGTGTGGCGACCATAATTATGCCCAACATCCCAAGTGCAGCCTTAACAAGGTTCTATACAACTGTGACATGACTTGCCAGTTGTTATACTCGATACCCCGTCCAATGAAGGCAAGCATCCCATATGCTTTCTTGACTACCTTGTCCACTTGTGTTGCCACTTTCAAAGATCTGTGGACCTGCACGCCCAGATCTTTCTGACTTTCTATATTCCGAAGAGCTTTGCCATTTACAGTATATTTCCCCTCGATGTTAGAGCTGCCAAAATGCATTACCTCATATTTCTCTGGATTAAACTCCATTTGCCATTTCTCTGCCCAAGTCACCAACCTATCTATGTCCTGCTGTATCCTCTGACAATCTTCAACACTATCTGCCACTCCACCAACCTTGGTGTTATCCGCGAACCTACGAATCAGATCAGCCACATTTTTCTCCAACTCGTTTATGTATACGGCAAACAACAGAGGCCCTAGCACAGATCCCTGTGGAACACCCATTAGTCACAACATACCATTCAGAAAAATACCCTTCCACAGCTACCCTTTACCTTCTGTGACCAAGGCAGTTCTGTATCCATCTTACGACCTCACCTCTGATCCCGTGTGACTTCACCTTTTGTACCAATCTGCCATGAAGCACCTTGTCAAAGACTTTACTGAAGTCCATGTAAACAACATCCACCGCCCTCCCCTCATCAATCATCTTTGTCACCTCCTCAAAAAACTCAATCAAGTTAGTGATCCACGACCTCCCCTTCACAAGTCCTCACTGTCTATCGCAAATGAGTCCATTTGTTTCCAAATGGGTATACATCCTGTCCCTGAGAATTCTCTCCAATAATCTACCTACTACCGACGTGAAGCTCACCTGCCTATAGTTTCCTGGATTATCCCTGCTACCTTTCTTAAACAGTGGTACCATATTAGCTATTCTCCAGTCCTCTGGATCTCACCTGTAGCCAATGAGGATAAAAAGATGTCAGTTAAGGCCCAAGCAATTTCCTCCCTTGCTTCCCTCAGTATTCCGGGGTAAATCCCATCTGGCCCAGGAGACTGTTATATTCCTTGTCTTGCTCTCCAAGATAGCCAGATATGTAGTGTTGACAAAGAATAGAAAACTAAGAAGTTTAAATCAAAACTAATTTATTTTACACTACTTAACTTGATTATGTTCACACACTTTACTGAGTAACAGATAATAAAATAATAGTACAGTAATTAATAATCTTTGTAATTTATAAACTACACTATAACTCAACCTCACACTATCCTTCTATCCTGAAATCTCCATCAGCTTCTCCCAAAATGCCTAGAACTGTTAGGTGAATTGGAAATTCTGAATTCTCCCTCTGTGTACTCGAACAGGCGCCAGAATGTGGCGACTAGGGACTTTCACAGTAACTTCATTGCAGTGTTAATGTAAGAATACTTGTGACAATAAAGATTATTAAAACAATTAGAGACTCAGCCTTTTATATGGTCACTTAGTAACGCCATCTAGTGTTGATGTACATGTAATCTCTCTTGTTAACCTTTTATTACACTTGTACTATACATATCATTACATTCACCTGTTTTTCAGACATTCTTGTACATGACAAAAAGGAAAATATCAATAACAGTAGTATATGATACATTGATATGTATACTAAAGTTAACAAGTGAGTTTTAAAAAAAATATTTGAACAGTTCATTTGTGTTTCTGCACAAATTAAGTCTGTTGGGTTTCTTTCTGATTCTGGATGATCTCCTCAATCCAGTCACTGGAGTGGTAGATGTCTTTATCGGTTTCTGAAAGTCATCTGGTATCTTGAAAGATGTTGTTGTAGTGTTGCTGATTTTCTCCTTGGTTCATTTGCTCTGTTTTATAACCTTTGCTCTCGAGTCGCCAGGTATCTTTATGATACCGCCACGAGGTTCAAGTCCGAGTAATGATCAATAATCCAATACACCGATTAGTAAGATTTAAATCAAAGCACATTTATTATACACAGTAATCGCTACTCATGCACAAATTCTACATCTAAGCTACTTCTACAACTAACAGGCCTACACTTAACTTTGAACTGGCCCACCAGGTCAGGGTAACAAATGGCCTTTCGTTCGGGTTCTGAGCCTGCGGGATTCGAAGTTGGTACGGATTGGTATCTAGGAGCGCCTATCTCGCAGCGAGCGTTGAGTTAAGACTTACGATTTTGATGATCACTGGAGTCACTGCACCGGTCACGGTCAATGTTGGTTCGTTGTTGCTGAGTGACCTGGGCAGGAAGAAGAGAGCGGTGAAGAGAGGTGAAGAGAGAAGAAGAGTGAAGAAGAGAGCGATTTGAACTTGGGGCTCAACTCTTATAGTCCCCAGGGGCTTCCCGCCTTTCGGGGCGGACCCTGTACCTGGTCCCAAGTGATTGGACATTGTCCCAATCGCTTGGTTCGATTTTCTCCAATACTGGAGCGGTTCCCTGATCGATGGGCGGTCTTGAGGTGCTCGTTCACCTCCTTTGTTTTGGCTCCTGCTGGCGCCGAGGAGTCTGGCTTTGCTTTGTGTCTCAAAATGTTACTTATTGTTCCCGGGGATTGCTCATCAGTATGCAGATGGCTGTTTACTTTGTTATGCTGATGGTCGCTGGTATCGATGTTGTCTGGGTTTTGCAGAGATAAATACTCAGCAAACCTGCAGCTGCTGGTTTTTGTCTTGTTGGCTGACTTTCCCATCAGCCTTTGCCGTTCGCTATTTTAAATCGGGAGTTGGCCACTTTAGGTGGCTACAGTAGTACAAAATAAATTCTCATTTAATTGAAAACTTGGAAATAACGTACTAGAAGATTGAACTTTCAGAAGAACCCGACGATTTCTTCTAATGATAGAACCATCATTCGGCTGAACAATGTACGAATGAGGTACTGCTTGACGTATGACATCAGCTAGATCAGACCATCCTCCAGTGGGAATATGAATTCTCACTTGATCACCTGGATGAAGTGGTTCCAGGGATTTTGCATGTTCATTGTAGTATTTCTCCTGAAGATTCTTTTGATGTTGCATTTTCTTGGTGACTGGCTGAACATCTGGATCAGGTGGTCGAATACATGGAAGAGTTGCATGCAACGGTCTGTTCATTAACAGCTGAGCAGGAGATAAACCAGTTGAAAGAGGAGTAACTCTGTAATTCAATAAAGCTGAGAACATACCTGAATCAGAGTCAAGAGCTTTCTTGAAAAATTGTATTACAATGTGAAAGCCTTTTTCAACCTTGCCAATGGATTGTGGATAAAGAGGACTAGAAGTTATATGAGTAAAATTGTATGCATGAGCAAATTCTATCCACTCATAGCTATCAAAACAAGGTCTATTGTCTGTCATGACTTTGCAAGGTATCCCATGACCAGCAAAAATCTTAATCGTTGTTTTAATCACGGATTTTGAGGTGGAATCAGACAATTTAATCACTTTGGTATAGTTTGAGAAATAATCGATTATTAGAATATAATCACGACCATGAAAGTGAAAAAGATCTATGCTAACCTTCGACCATGGAGTCTTCTCAAGATCAAGAGGTGTAAGTATTTATTTACTCTGAGTCGATTGATTATGCTGGCAAATCTCACATTCTAGAATTAGAATTGGTATATCCTTATTTATTACTGGCCAATATACTGCCTGTCTCGCTCTACGTTTGCAATTCTCTATGCCTAGATGACCTTCATGTATTTTTTGTAATATCATGGGTCTCAGTGACATAGGAATAACAATATGATCGGGACGAAGTATAAAACCATCTACAACAGTGAGGGCAGATTGAATGTTTCTGAATTTCGAACAGTGTCCTTTCGGCCAACCATTTTTTAGATGGTTGATGACTCATTGCAACATTTTGTTTTTTGTTGTATCCTCTCTGATGAGTTTGAGCTTTTCATCAGAGACAGGAAGAGTTTCAGCTCAAAGCTGCACTTGAGCTTCAATTTGTTGAACAATCTCTGGTTGTTGTTCTTCTGTGTTGGTAGCACGAGATAATGCACCCGCAATTATAAGATCTTTATCTGGAGTGTAGACAAGTTGAAAATTGTACCGTCTTAATTTCATAAGGATACATTGTAGTCTAGGAGTCATGTCATTCAAATCTTTGTGAATGAGGTGTACTAATGGTCGGTGATCTGTTTCGACTGTGAACATTGGTAGTCCATAAGCGTGTTCATGGAATTTTTGTATTCCAGTCAGCAAACCTAAACACTCTTTTTCTATCTGAGCATACCTTTACTCAGTGGTCATCATAGATCTTGATGTGTATTCAATAGGTGTCCAACAGGAGTCATCATTTCTTTGAAGTAGGACTGCCTTTCTGATTTGCATCTGTGGAAATCTTCGTTTCTCGTGCAGGGTCAAAGAATGAAAAGGCAGGTGCAGTAGTCAGAGCTGACTCGAGGTGTAGCCATTCTTTGTTGTGCTCTTCAGTCCACAAAGATGATGTGGTTTTCTTGATAAGGTTATGCAAAGCTGTTGTTCTTGAAGCTAGGTTGGGTATACATTTTCCAAGGAAATTCACAACGCCAAGGAATCTCAACACTGCTTTCTTGTTTTCTGGGGCTGTCGTCTTCTGAATGGCAGCAATCTTATTATCGTCTGGTGGCACGCCATGTTCTGAGATTTGATCACCCAGAAATTTTAAAGTTGAGATACCAAAATTGCATTTAGATCGATTTAGCTTCAACCTAAATTTGTGCATTCTCTGGAAGACTTGCAGTAGTCTTGCATTATGTTCTTCACACGTAGACAACCAAATGATGATGCCATCAACATACACTCCATCTATGCATTCTGTCATCTGTTCCATGGCACGATGAAGGATCTCAGATGCTGAGATTATGCCAAATGGCATTCTGTTAAAACAGTAACGACCAAATGGTGTGTTGAACGTACACAATTTCTTACTCGTGTCATCCAGCTGTATTTGCCAAAAACCTCTGGAAGCGTCCAGTTTAGAGAAAACCTTGGCATTTGCCATATCACTCATAATCTCTTCATGTTTCGGTATTGGATAATGTTCACGTTTGATGTTCATGTTCAAATCCTTTGGATCAATACAAATCCCTAATTCTCCATTTGGTTTCTTGATGCACACCATTGAGCTGACCCAATCTGACAGTTCTGTTATCTTGGAGATGATTCCAAGGTGTTGCATGCGTCCCAGTTCTTGCTTCAGATGATCACGTAGCGGAACAGGAACTCTTCTAGGAGGGTGTACCACTGGTTTAGCATTCGCTTTTAGTTGAATCTTGTATTGAAAAGGAAGAGTACCCATACCTTCAAATACTTGAGGAAATTGAATGAGGATTCTTTTAATACCTTCCTGCACAGGTGGAAGAGGTTTTCTGGTACTGTAGATTCTTTTCACAAGGTGTAAATCCTGACAGGCTTGTGCACCTAGTAGCGAAGATCTGTTGGATTTAACAACCTCGAACCATAAGGATATCACAGTGTTGTGATTTGTCACTAGGAGATAGCATGATCCTAAAGAAATAATTGTGTTGCCATTGTAACCACGTAACTGGCAGTCAGTTTTCTGAATCTTAGGACTATGACAAAGTTGTAATAAATCATGAGTGTTTATCAAAATTGCAGAAGCTCCAGTGTCCAGCTTGAAGACAATCTCGAAACCATTGACTTGTGTGACCGTTCGAGTTCCGTGTTAATCGATTGTACTATTTGTGGATTGGAAGTGTGGAGTTGTGTGGTATTTCTCAATAATCTCTACAACGAAGGAATCTTCTAGATTATAAGCATCCACATCATTATCAGTGTTGTCAATTTTGGAGGTATCAGCACTTGTCTTGACACTTCGTATATTCATGTGTGTCTTTATTAAGTTTGAAGATTTAAACTGTGTGCCTTTTAGTGTATTTCGGCACTGAACAGCAAAGTGATTAAGTTTGCAACATTTTGAGCAAATATTTCCAAGAGCTGGACATTTTCTATGTGGGTGGGCATGTCCGTAACGTCCACATGTCACGACGTTGCTTTCGTCACGCGCAAATTGTTTTTGCGCATGCGCAGAACGTTCTTCATCCAAATTGCGTTGTTGGCTGAAGTGCGCGTGTGCGGGTCGGAAATGTGCATGTGCAATATGGTTGCTGTCTGAAACGTGCATTTTGCTGAACTATGCCACAGATCTAACACAGTCGACCTCGAGGTGCAATTTCACTCTCTTTTCTTTCATCAGAATTTCAGAGTACTGGGGCTGCATTCTCCGCACCTTGACGCCGAAATCACATTCATCGATGGGGAGGAGAATCTGTTTTGGCGCACAAAATCGGGCGCGGCGCAGGTTCTTCAATTCTCCGCCCCCCGGAAATCGGCGTACGCGAGGAGTACGCCGTGCCGATTATCCATCGCCTCAGGCCATTGCCTGAGGCCTGCCCTGCGATGCTCAGTTGCTGATCGGCCGAATTCCCGACGGACTGGACCACTCATGGTCCCACCATCCGGGATCCTCGCGTGGCGGCTGCGGACTCAGTCCGGGGCCGCCACAGTTGGGGGAGGGCGGATCGGAGGGCAGGGGAGGTTTTACTCAGGACTGGGGGCTATGTGTGCGGGCGATCCGGTATGTGTGAACGGCCGATGCGGGGCACTACTTTGCCCGGCCAGGTTCCCGGGCTGAGTCTGCCATGGAGGCCACTGGACGCCTCCGCCGTGCGCATGCGCAGCCTCTGACCCGGAAGTGCGGGGGGCCATATTGGCAGCTAGAGTTGTGAGCTCTACAACAGCTGACTGCTAGCCCCCTGCAAGAAGGTGAATCTGTGGCCTTTTGACACCAGTTTCCTGCCGTAAAAGACCAAAGTTTTCACAACGGCGTGGGGACTTAGTCCCAAAAACGGAGAATGCGCCCCTGATTTTTAGATAATTCATTCACTCGACACATTTCAGTAGGATCCTCTAATTTTGAATCTTTTTGCCTCAATAAACGTTCGCTGAGTTTCTCACCTGCGATGCCAAAAACGATTTGATCTCAGATCATAGAGTCTGATAATAAAGAGAAGTTACAGGTTTGTGATTTGATCCTTAAGTCTGTTATGAAGCAATCAGCAGATTACCCATCTTTTTGCACTCTCTTCTTTTTAAAAAATAAATTTAGAGCACCCAATTATTTTTTTCTCCAATTAAGGGGCAATTTAGCATGGCCAATCCACCTAACCTGCACATCTCTGTGTTGTGGGGGGAAATCCACGCAGACATGGGGAGAATGTGCAAATTCCATCCGGACAGTGACCCAGAGCCGGGATCCAAACGCACTCTCTTCTTAAAGATAAATCTTTCATATGTCTCATTAATTTGAGTTCTACAATGAAGATCACATTTTTCAATTACAATATTATTTTTCTTTTTATCTTCTTCCGTGGAGAATTTAAAAGAGTTATACAGTTCAATAGCTTGTGGTCCAGCCATTGTTAAAAATAATGCAAGTTTTCTGTTATCACTGGCATTATCGAAATCAGATATGGAGAGGTTTAGCTGAAATTGCTGCTTAAATACTTTCCAGTTTACATCAGGTTTACCAGAAACCCTGAGCTGTCGTAGAGATTGCACTTGCTCCATTAGTTCAGGACTTGTCTGTGTATTGAAGTAGCAGGTCTGGAAGCAGTCTTGCCTTTGAAATCTGAGTCACGTGCTAGTTTTCTTTTCTTTAGAGTCTGACTATTTTCTATCTGAATAACTTCAGTAATATCCTGGTACCATATTATATTCCTTGTCTTGCTCTCCAAGATAGCCAGATATGTAGTGTTGACAAAGAATATAAAACTAAGAAGTTTAAATCAAAACTAATTTATTTTACACTACTTAACTTGATTAGGTTCACACACTTTACTGAGTAACAGATAATAAAATAATAGTACTGAATCTGTGTTACAGTAATTAATAATCTCTCTAATTTATAAACTACACTAGAACTCAGCCTCACACTATCCATCTACGCTGAAATCTCCATCAGCTTCTCCCAGCATGCCTAGAGACGCAGCCTTTCATATGATCACTTAGTAACACCATCTAGTGTTGGTATACATGTAATCTCTCTTGTTAACCCTTTACTACACTTGTACTATACACATCATTACAGAGACTTATCTACCTAATGTCTTTTAAAAAACCTTCATCTGCACCTTTTCGATGTCAACTAGACCCAGACTGACTACACACCTTACCCAAGAATCATCTTCTACAAAGTCTTTTCTTTGGTGAACACTGATGCAAAGTACCTCGCCCATTTCCTCTGGCTCAATGCATAGATTTCCCCCATTGTCCTTAAGTGGTCCAATCCTTTCCCTGGCCACCCTCTTGCTTTTCACATTTGAATTAATATCTTTGGGATTCACCTTAATCCTACTTGCCAAGGACTTTTCATGACCTCTTCTAGCCCTCCTAATTTCCCGCTTAAGTATCATCCTACTTTCTTTATACTCCTCAAGACTGTCCCCACCCTTCTAAACCGTACAAAAGCCTCCTTTTTCCTTTTGATGAGTTTCACAATATCCCTCGTTATCCAAGGCTCCCTAAACTTCCCATACTTATCCTTCGTTCTCTCAGGAATGTGACTTTCCTGAATCCTAATAAACTGTCGCTTGAAAGACTCCCACATGTCCAATGTTGATTTACCATCCAACAGCCTCACCCAATCCAAATTCTTCAATTCCTGTATAATGTTATCGTAATTTGCCTTTCCCCAGTTTATCACCTTGACGCAAGTGTTAACCTCATCCCTATCCAAAAGTACCCGAAAAGTTACGGAATTGTGGTAACTACTCCCAAAATGTTCCTATACTGAAACCTCAACCACCCCGTCCTGGCTCATTCCTCAATACCAGGTCCAATACTGCCCCTTCCCGAGTTGGAATCTACATATTGCATCAAAAAGCCTTCCAGGATACACCTTACAAATTCTGCCTCATCCAAGTCCCTAGCATTAAGTGAATCTCAGTCAATATAGGGGAAATTAAAATCCCCTGTTACAACAAGAGGTGAGATCATGGAGAGATTCCATGGTGTGAAATAAATGTAAGGATAATAATTTGAAACCTGAGGTGTTGGTGAATGGAAGAAAACAGTTCAATAAGGACGGGGTGATTGGAAAGTAAAAGGAATGGCAAGCTAAAAAAAGTCTAATTTGGAAGACTCAAGCAGGAATTTGCAGGTACGTGGTTTGGGAAGTGTAAATATGGTCATGACCATTGAGGAGGAAAGCCAAGTTTGGGCATGGGGTGGTCACTTTCAAGGTCAGAAGAACAGAAGGTTGGAGGTGCGATCTACCGGCCACATCCTGCTGGAACAGTGGTGTGATGCGGCCGGAAGATCCCAGGAGAGGCCTCCCCCGCATTCCTGATGGCCGTTACGCATCTTGAGATCTAACCAGATCTCAGAATACATCACCGTCTGGGTGCCTCCCATGATGAGCGGGACCCATTCTCACACTGCTCTGTGTGTTTAAGAACCCACTTAGCTATGCTCGCGCCATATCTAAAGGCCTTCTGGCATCTATCAGACTCGTCAAGGAGACACCAGCTGGGCGCCGTTCAGTACCAGGTGGAATGGTACCTTGGCGGCATCTCCCAGGTGATTGGAGGCCCCCGGGTGGTTGGCCTCCAGGCAAGGTGGCACCTTGGCACTGCTGGTGCCACCCAGGTACCTTGGTACTGCCAGCCTAGCACCCTGGCAATGCTACGCTAGCAGGGTATCCAGGTGGCACTGCCAGGCTGACAGGGGCACTGCCAGGGTGCCAAGCTCACAGTGCCAAAGTGTCAGGCTGGAATTTTGCCCACACTGGGATCAGATCCGGGGGCGCCCTACCCGTGTGTAGTTGAGTGCGGAGGACTCAAGAACCCCCTTATAGGTGAGTTGGGGAATGGGGGGGGTCCAGGGGTTGTGTCGGGGTTGTTGAGAGATCGGGACGACATGTAAAAGTGGTGTCCCGATGTCTTCCTGCACGGAAGAGCATAGCGGGTCATTCCAGATGCGATAAGCACCAGAATGGACTCCATATTTTTTTTAGCAAATTGTGCCCTTAGCTTTGAGGAGAGTTTGATGGCAACCATTGTGAAAGGCAGAAAACCATTTAGAATGGGTGAAATTCTCCATTTGGGATACTTATGTTCTCCTGCGAGAGCTGAATTGCATGTGATTTGTGCTCCCAACAGGAGCGCAAATCACAAAGCAATTCACTATTCCTTGCCCAGAGACCACCAAAATAGGGAGACTGCCCCATGAACCCCTACCACAGTGGTTCGCATTGTTGCTTCACAGTGCCAGGGTCCCAGGTTTGATTCCCGGCTTGGGACACTATCTGTGCGGAGTCTGCACGTTCTCCTCGTGGCTGCGTGGGTTTCCTCCGGGTGCTCCGGTTTCCTCCCACAGGTCCCAACAGGTGCTGTTGGGCAATCTGTGTACCCGAACAGGCGCTGGAGTGTGGCGGCTGGGGGCTTTTCACAGTAACTTCATTTCACAGTTAATGTATGCATATTTGTGACGATGAAGAATATTATTATTAACTAAAGTGACCCACTGAGACACCCTATATAGGGAGACCACCCCCCCACCTCCAGGGATCCCCTGAAGAGTGAGACTTCCCAGAAACCCCCCCACAGGGACCCACTAACCCCCCCAGAGAACCCTAATTAAAGGGAACTAACCCCAGAGACCCCCGAACTAAAGGACACCCTCTTTAGGGGTCCCTCCAGGGGGGTCTCCATGTTTAGGGGGTCATGGGGAGGGGGGGGTCTCCCTATTTAGGGAGTCCCTGGGGTGTCTCCCATTTTAGGCAGTGTCTGGGGAGGGGAGCGTCTGGCAGGGGAGGGTTGGGCAGATTATGCATTGTGAGGGGGAGGGTGGCCCTCGGTTGGGCTTTTGTGGCAACTCCCTTAAGGAGTTATTCCTTTGGCCCACCGCGAGGGCCGCCACGTCAGGTTCACGCTTGGTGACACCTATATAATCCCACTCACATGGGGCGAAATTCTCCGTTATCGGCGGAAACTCCGCCGATCGGCGCAAAAAACGGCGCAAATCCCACTTGCGTCACGTCATAAAAATGGGCCGATAGTCTGCGGCCCGAAATGGGCTAGCAGCGACGTAACGGGATCCGCGCTTGCGCAGTGGTTCACGCCATGCAGCGTCATACGCGCTGCACGGCGTGACGGCTCATAAGGCCGCGCAGCTCCCCCCCACCCGACCGGAACAGCCGACCGCAACACCCGACTTGATGGCTGGCCGTCGCTCAGCCCCGAGGTTCGAGTCACGCGATGTGGAGGCGCTCCTGGATGCGGTGGAGCAGAGGAGGGACGCCCTGTATCCCGGGCACGGCCGCAGAGTTGCCCCACGCCACAGCCGGCGTCTGTGGAGGGAGGTGGCTGAGGCCATCACCGCTGTGGCCCTAACACCACGGACAGGCACCCAGTGCCACAAGAAGGTGAACGACCTCGTCAGAGCAGGCAGGGTGAGCCTCCCCATATCCCCCATATCCCCTCTCCCCCAAATCCCCCCCTCCCCCATATCCCCCCCTCCCCCATATCCCCCCTCCCCCATATCCCCCATATTCCCCCCTCCCCCATATCCCCCCTCCCCCATATCCCCCATATCCCCCCTCCCCCATATCCCCCATATTCCCCCTCCCCCATATCCCCCTCCCCCATATCCCCCATATCCCCCCTCCCCCATAGCCCCCATATTCCCCCCTCCCCCATATCCCCCCTCCCCCATATCCCCCCTCCCCCATATCCCCCATATCCCCCATATCCCCCCTCCCCCATATCCCCCCTCCCCCATATCTCCCATATCCCCCCTCCCCCATATCCCCCCTCCCCCATATCCCCCCTCCCCATATCCCCCATATCCCCCATATCCCCCCCTCCCCCATATCCCCCCTCCCCCATATCTCCCATATCCCCCCTCCCCATATCCCCCATATTCCCCCTCCCCCATATCCCCCTCCCCCATATCTCCCATATCCCCCCCCCGCATATCCCCCATATTCCCCCCTCCCCATATCCCCCCTCCCCCATATCCCCCATATCCCCCATATCCCCCTCCCCCATATCCCCCATATTCCCCCTCCCCCATATCCCCCCTCCCCCATATCCCCCTCCCCCATAGCCCTCATATTCCCCCTCCCCCATATCCCCCCTCCCCCATATCCCCCCTCCCCCATATCCCCCATATCCCCCCTCCCCATATCCCCCATATTCCTCCCTCCCCCATATCCCCCCTCCCCCATATCCCCCATATCCCCCCTCCCCCATATCCCCCATATTCCCCCCTCCCCCATATCCCCCCTCCCCCATATCCCCCATATTCCCCCCTCCCCCATATCCCCCCTCCCCCATAACCCCCATATCCCCCCTCCCCCATATCCCCCATATCCCCCATATCCCCCCTCCCCATATCCCCCTCCCCCATATTCCCCATTTCCCCCCTCCCCCATATCCCCCCCTCCCCATATCCCCCATATCCCCCCTCCCCCATATCCCCCATATCCCCCCTCCACCATATCCCCCATATTCCCCCTCCCCCATATTCCCCATATTCCCCCCTCCCCCATATCCCCCCTCCCCATATCCCCCCTCCCCCATATCCCCCCTCCCCCATATCCCCCATATTCCCCCTCCCCCATATCCCCCCTCCCCCATATCCCCCCTCCCCCATATCCCCCATATTCCCCCCTCCCCCATATCCCCCCTCCCCCATATCCCCCCTCCCCCATATCCCCCATATCCCCCCTCCCCATATCCCCCATATTCCTCCCTCCCCCATATCCCACCTCCCCCATATCCCCCATATCCCCCCTCCCCATATCCCCCATATTCCCCCCTCCCCCATATCCCCCCTCCCCCATATCCCCCATATTCCCCCCTCCCCCATATCCCCCCTCCCCCATAACCCCCATATCCCCCCTCCCCCATATCCCCCCCCATATCCCCCCTCCCCCATATCCCCCCTCCCCCATATTCCCCATATCCCCCCTCCCCATATCCCCCATATCCCCCCTCCCCCATATCCCCCCTCCCCATATCCCCCCTCCCCCATATCCCCCCTCCCCATATCCCCCATATCCCCAAGTGAATCCAGCCCTAACCTTAACCTCTGCAATGCACGCGCAACCGATGGCGTGCATTCATATACCTGCCTAACACTGTTGCCTTTTACCCCTGCCACCACCCCCCCCCCCAGGAGAAGCGCGCACACAACAATAGGGAGCATGTGAGGACTGGAGGAGGGCCCGCTGATGAGAGGCCACTGACCGTACACGAGGAAAGGGCCCTGGAACTGGCTGGCGGACCTGAGGACCGGGAGGTTGCTGATGCAGAGGTCGGGGCCCCACGAGCAAGTGAGCCACCAACAGCCCGTCCCCATATCCCCCCTCCCCTATATCCCCCTCTCCCGTATCACCTGATCACTGCCTGATGTCTAACCATGCATGCTTCATTGTGTATCGCAGGACCAAACGTCCAGGCACCCATCCCCGCAGATGCAGACCGCCCGCAGGATGCCCCTCGGAGACCACAGGAGACGGAGAGACCCGCACCCTCCAGCATGCGACGCCCGCAGGATGCCCCTCGGAGACCACGGGAGACGGAGAGACCCGCACCCTCCAGCATGCGACGCCCGCAGGATGCCCCTCGGAGACCACGGGAGACGGAGAGACCCGCACCCTCCAGCATGCGACGCCCGCAGGATGCCCCTCGCACACCACGGGAGACGGAGAGACCTGGAGCAACAGGGAGACGACACCCCCGTCACGTGCGGGAGCGACCACCCAGCGATGAGGGGGGCAGCCACAGGCCCCCGTCACACCCGAGCCAGGACACCACTACCCAGGACACCACTATCCAGGACACCCCTACCCGGGACACCACTACCCAGGACACCCCTACCCGGGACAGCACTACCCGGGACAGCACTACCCGGGACAGCACTACCCAGGACACCCCTACCCGGGAAGACGAAATACCGGACAGTGACTCAGAGTGGATGGGTGGAGACGAACCCCCACCCCAAAGTGCCATGGACTCAGAGTGGGACGAAGAGCACGACACAACGCCACTGCTGTCACCAACACCCTCCACCATCGCAGAAACACTCACCACGGTTGGGCACTTTAGTGATGAGGCGTCTGGTACACTCACTGGTGCGCACAACACAGCCGTCCCGGTACAGCAGGTGGAGGTAGGAGCAGCAGAGGGACCGGGCGGTCGGAGGGCAGCCCAGGCCAAGCGAACATCTGCCGCCCAGATGGATCCCGGGTTCCTGCAGTTACCACACCCACACATAGATCCGATGCAACCACTGACACGGAGACGAGCGAATAGGGTGACGGGTGGCTTGCGGCGGCTGCGGTCACAGGTGGAGGAGTCCACCCGCGTCCAGGAGCTGGGAGTGGTCCCGGTCATGCGTGCCACCCAGGCTGACACCGCACGGGTGGCGTCCGCGGTGGAGGCAATGGGTGCGACGGTGTCAGACATGGGGAACGGTTTGCGAGGCCTGGGGCCTTCCGTGCAGGCGGCGTCTGTGGCCCAGGAAATGGCTGCCCTCTCACAGGAGGCCATGAGCCAGTGCCAGCGCCAGATGGCAGAGGCGCTCAACGCCATAGCCCAGTCTCAGCACGCCATAGCCCAGTCTCAGCAGGCCATGGCCCAGTCTCAGCAGGCCATGGCCCAGTCTCAGCAGGCCATAGCCCAGTCTCTGCAGGCCATGGCCCAGTCTCTGCAGACCATCGCTGAGGGCATCGGCGCCAGTGGCCATGTGCGAGCTGGCGTCGCACTGTCGCAGACAGGGTTCGACAACCCCCTGGGCTCCATGGCTGCAAACCTGCAGACCCCTGTCGATACCAGCACGGGCCTCCAGGACTGGCAGCGCCAGATGTCGGGGGCGCGTCGGATGGCCAGTCCGTTCGCATCCCCCACCCATGTAGAGGCCTGGGGGCCATCGGGCACCCCGAGGGAGGAGGAGGTGGTGTGGTCCGTCCCGGCTCCCTCTGTAGGGGAGGTCCCGGTACACCGCGACACCTCGAACTCCCCCCCTTCCGTCCCAGGTGCATCGGGTGGGCAACGGGCAGGACAGGCTGGCAGCTCGCCATCCCAGTCGCCCGGGCCGCAGCCTGGCCCATCTAGGCCAGGACGCCCCAGGAAACGGCCGCCAAAGGGATCCAGTGTCAGAGGGCAGGAATCACAGGAGTCCACCTCCAGTTCTGCTGTACCGTCTGGGGAACCACGTAGACGTAGTCAAAGGGCCCGTAAGGCCAAACAATTAGACACTGAGTAAGTTGGCACGGGTGCAGGGCACAGATGAGTTTTAGGCGCTAGGGCACGTGCATGAACTCCTTTGGTTATTAAAGTCAATGTTACACCTACCGAAGCTGCCTTTGTGCTCTGTCCAAAGTGTGCGGGGGGTGTCATGTACGTTGAGCGCAAGTGTGTGTGTGAGGGGTGGTCTTACCTCAGCCCCAGGTGAGTCTGCCCCCTTCCCCCTGGGCCGCCATCAACATCCCCCGGGCAGAGGACGGGACCGTGCGCTGCAGTGTCACAGCCGCATGCAGGGATGGTCCGGGTGGATGGTGGTACTGTGGCCATGGGTCAGACATAGTCCAACGATGTAGAGCCAGGAACTCATCGGAGGCGGGTTGTCATCATTCTCCATGGCCTGCGATAGACACGCGTCCACCCGCAACTGGGTGAGCCCGGCCCGTTGTGCCGCCGGTGGATCGGCAATTGGGGGTGGGGGGGTGGTGTGCATGCGGGTGGGGTGTGTGGGGTTGGGGAGGGGGGTGAGGGTGCTGGGTGGGTGGATGGGTGGGGGGTGTGGGTGGTCGGCTGTTGTCATGGTGTGCGGTCTGTGGCCATACTACCCGATTCCCACGCCCATCTAGTCAGTGAAGCGGGCGGCTATCAGTCTGTCCCGTGCCCGCTGGGCCAGCCGGTAACGGTGGACAGCCACCCGTCTGTGTCTACCCCGTCTGCCCTGACCATTGCCCCCATCCCCCTCATCTGGGGAGGACTGGGCCTCTTCCTGCTGCTCCTCCACTCCGCCCTCCTCTGCCTGCGGCACATCGCCCCTCTGCTGGGCTATGTTGTGCAGGACGCAGCACACCACAATGATGCGGCCGACCCTATCTGACCGCTACTGGAGGGCGCCCCCAGAGAGGTCCAGGCACCTGAAACGCATCTTCAGCACGCCAAAGCACCTCTCGATCACTCCCCTTGTCGCTACATGGGCATCATTGTAGCGGTTCTCCGCCTCATTGCGTGGCCTCCGTATAGGCGTCATCAGCCACGATCGCAATGGGTAGCCCCTGTCGCCCAGCAACCAGCCCCTCAGCCGGGGATGGCGTCCCTCGTACATGCCGGGGATGGATGACCGCGACAACACGAATGAGTCGTGTACACTGCCTGGGTGACGGGCGCAGACGTGCAGGATCATCATGCGGTGGTCGCAGACCACCTGTACGTTCATCGAATAGGTCCCCTTCCTATTAGTGAACACGGCCCTGTTATCTGCAGGTGGCCGCACGGCGACGTGCATCCCATCGATCGCGCCCTGGACCATGGGGAACCCGGCAATGGCAGAGAAGCCCACGGCCCGGGCATCTTGGCTGGCCCGGTCCACGGGGAAGCGGATGTAGCGGTGCGCCATGGCATAAAGGGCATCTGTCACTGCCCGGATGCACCGATGCACCGATGTCTGCGATATGCCGGACAGGTCCCCACTCGGTGCCTGGAATGACCCCGTTGCATAAAAGTTCAGGGCCACCGTAACCTTGACGGACACGGGGAGAGGGTGTCCCCCGCCAGTGCCACGCGGTGACAGGTGTGCCAGCAGGTGGCAGATGTGTGCCACGGTTTCCCGGCTCATCCGGAGTCTCCTCCTGCATTCCCGGTCCGTGAGGTCCTGGTATGACTGCCGGGGCCGGTACACACGGTGCGCCCTCGGGTGCCTCCGTTGCCGTGGGGCCGCGACGTCCTCCTCCCCCTCCTCGTCCTGTCGGTCAGGTGTCCCTCCAGCCTGGGCGGCTGCCGCCTGCCCCTCTGCGGCAGCCTGCGCCGCCTCTCTGGCACGCTCCTCCTCCTCCTCCTCCTCATCCAGGGCAACATAGACATGAGCGGCTGCCACCACGGCGGCCAACATCGCTGGATGGTCTGAAAACATGACGGCCTGGTGGGGGGGAGGGGAACGACGACATGTCATCATTGCCCATATCCCCTCCTCCCCCCAGCCAGGTGGCATGGACCGCATGGGTCCAACTGTTGGAGGCTGGCACCTGGCCAGGTGGACCAACTCATTTGCCCTCCCATCACCCACCCCAGCACGGACCAACCTCCAACCTCCACCCCGGCACGGACCCCCTCCCCAACCTCCTCCCCCAGCACGGACCCCAACCCCAACCTCCATCCCGGCACGGACCCCCTCCCCAACCTCCACCCCAGTACGGACCCCCCCCCCAACCCCCAACCTCCACCCCGGCACGGACCCCCTCCCCAACCTCCACCCCAGCACGGACACCCCCCCCAACCCCCAACCTCCACCCCGGCACGGACCCCCTCCCCAACCTCCACCCCGGCACGGACCCCCTCCCCAACCCCCAACCTCCACCCCGGCACGGACCCCCCCCCCCCAACCTCCACCCCGGCACGGACCACCCCCCCCCCAACCTCCACCCCGGCACGGACCCCCTCCCCAACCTCCACCCCGGCACGCCCCCCCCCAACCTTCACCCCGGCACGGACCCCCTCCCCAACCTCCACCCCGGCACGGACCCCCTCCCCAACCTCCACCCCAGCACGGACCCCCCCCCCAACCCCCAACCTCCATCCCGGCACGGACCCCCTCCCCAACCTCCACCCCAGCACGGACCCCCCGAACCCCCAACCTCCACCCCGGCACGGACCCCCTCCCCAACCTCCACCCCAGCACGGACCCCCCCCAACCCCCAACCTCCATCCCGGCACGGACCCCCTCTCCAACCTCCACCCCAGCACGGACCCCCCCCCCCCAACCCCCAACCTCCATCCCGGCACGGACCCCCTCCCCAACCTCCACCACAGCACGGACCCCCCCCCCCCCCCAACCCCCAACCTCCATCCCGGCACGGACCCCCTCCCCAACCTCCACCCCAGCACGGACCCCCCCCCCCAACCTCCACCCCGGCACGGACCCCCTCCCCAACCTCCACCCCAGCACGGACCCCCCCCCAACCCCCAACCTCCATCCCGGCACGGACCCCCTCCCCAACCTCCACCCCAGCACGGACCCCCCCCAACCCCCAACCTCCACCCCGGCACGGACCCCCTCCCCAACCTCCACCCCAGCACGGACCCCCCCCAACCCCCAACCTCCATTCCGGCACGGACCCCCTCCCCAACCTCCACCCCAGCACGGACCCCCCCCCAACCCCCAACCTCCATCCCGGCACGGACCCCCTCCCCAACCTCCACCCCAGCACGGACCCCCCCCCCCAACCCCCAACCTCCATCCCGGCACGGACCCCCTCCCCAACCTCCACCCCAGCACGGACCCCCCCCCCAACCCCCAACCTCCACCCCGGCACGGACCCCCCCCCCCAACCTCCACCCCGGCACGGACCCCCTCCCGGCACTCCCCCGGAGCCCAACCTACTCTAACCACCCCCCCCCTCCCCCCTCCCCCCCCCCCCCCACGGCCGCACACACACACACACAAGCCGAGACACACCTCTCCTCAGGCAATCAGTCTGCGGCCACGCCATTTCCTGCCCAGAGCCAACACCCCAGGCCGTCACTCACCTCCTCGCTGGTCGGCGTGAGCCTGGAGCACCGGGTCACGCCGATGAAAAGGAGGTTTGATTCACGTCGACGTGAACGGTCATCACGTCGACGGGACTTCGGCCCATCCGGAAGGGAGAATATCGGCAGGCCGAAAATCGGCTGCCTTGCGCAGACCCGTGACATTCTCCGCGGCAGCGGCGCCATTAACGCCCCGCCGACTTTTCTCCCTTCGGAGACTTCGGCGGGGGCGGGGGCGGGATTCACGGCGGCCAACGGCCATTCTCCGACCCGGCGGGGGGTCGGAGAATGACGCCCATGATTCCCGGCCTAGAGGACCAGAGAATCAGGAGGGCTCAGAGAGTATGGTGCCGGGCCCGCTAATTGTACGCAAATGCGTCATTAGGAGCCTTTTGCTCCTGCATGCAGACATGAACCCGGATCCCACTGCCAGCGAGGGGCCGGAGCATAGAGGTCAGTTCGGCACCCAACGCAAAATTCTTTTTTGGCCAAACACCCAATTCTCTGCCCGATCACGATCTGCGTTGCCTGCATCGCGGGACGGAGAATCCAGCCCAATGTCAGCTAGAATCAGAGCCAGGAAGGAAAGTAGGTGGGCAGCAGTTGCATGGAAAAGGGGTTGAGGGAGCAAGAGGTCTCACTGACAAAATTAGCTTAGAGAAGGCTTGGAGGCCAAATGCTAAAGGGAGACGGAGCTAGAGTAGGGCACCTAGAGAAACGTTTGGCTTGTTATGGAAGGAGAAGTGGAGAGGTAGCAGATGCGGATGAACAAATGGTCTTTATGTTGGAGACAAAGAAGTTAATGAGCTCTTTGCACATGTAATTAGAAGTGGGGGTGTAGTGAACAGATGAAAAAGGCATTTGGTAATGAAGAAATAAAACTGTGTGTTATCTTTGCCATTTGGGATGATCCGAGAGTAGCGAACAATTTTGGAAGAGACTTGTGAAGCCCAATAAAACTTTGTGTGATCCAACCAGATCTGGTGGTGGGTGTTTAAACCAGTTGTGTGCAAGATATGATTGAATTCATGCCCCTTACAATTGAGGGAATAAAGTGCATAAGAGGTGAAAAATGGAATCCATGAAAACACAACCAGACATGAAGGAGAATGATGCAATTGCAACTTCTTAAGGTATTTATTATTTGAATGTCAGCTTTAGCTCAATGGCCTCACTCTCATCTCATCGTCTGATGTTCATGAGATCACGACACTGCTAAGAAATTGGATACATACTCTAGGCTGATTCTGCGGTGAAATACTGAGTGAATGTTGTGATGCTGGAGGGCATTAACTATGGCCCTGTTTTCCACCTCAGGTGGACATGGAAGAAACCATGGTACAATTTGAAGAAAAGCACTTTTATCCCTCAAACGACGTTAGCTAAAAACAGAGGATCTCATCATTACCTCATTGCTTCATGTCAGATCTTGCTGTTTACAAATTCATTGTTGTTTCCCTACACTACAAGAGTGTCTACACTTCATTGGCTCTGAACCATTTTTAGGAATATCA
The DNA here is from genome assembly GCF_047496885.1 of Scyliorhinus torazame. Taxonomy (NCBI): domain Eukaryota; kingdom Metazoa; phylum Chordata; class Chondrichthyes; order Carcharhiniformes; family Scyliorhinidae; genus Scyliorhinus; species Scyliorhinus torazame. Next base: position 217,763,069 of record NC_092712.1, read on the forward strand.
CAATTAGGAAAAGAACTTTATAAATTTCCAAGTTCTCCCTTTTCTCCTTTGCTGTCTTCCTCATGTCACAAACCTCGTGCAGGTAATGAAATGGCTGGCAGTCCAGACCTTGCAAATGTTGCTCTGCAATTAGGTGCAAGGGAAGGTGCACGAGCACCCGAAGGTGATACTTCCTCTAAATTATTCTAACTGCTTTGTTGTGCTTAAATGGAATACATCATCTGGGAACTCCATAATATATTCAGTGCAATTGCAATATTTTGCACTGTGCCCCCCCCCCCCCCCCCCAACCAAGAAATATATTTTAAAGTAAACAAGCCTGAAGGAAAGGTGGTTGCACTTCGTAAGAAAGTGGACAAATGCTGAAAAGGTTCTTTATTATTGTCACAAGTAGGCTTATATTAACACTGCAATGAAGTCACTGTGAAAAGCCCCGAGTCACTACACTGCGGCGCCTGTTCGGGTACACAGAGGGAGAATTCAAAATGTCCAAGTCACCTAACAAGCACATCTTTGGACTGTGGGAGGAAACCGGAGCACCCGGAGGAAACCCACACAGACACGGGGAGAACGTGCAGACTCTGCACAGACAGTGACCCTAGCCAGGAATTGGGCCCGGGTCCCTGGCACTGTGAAGTGGGGTGAAATGTGCTCTTGTGTAATGTGTAAATTTGCGACAATAGCTCTGTTCTACAGAGGGAATAAACCACTGCTCAGCCGAACAACCTAATAGTTATACAACACTAAAAAAAGGAAGAGCTGACGTTCTCTGAAGACAAAACAAAGCCTGTCAAATGGCTCTGAGTGCATTTGTAAGGCAGAGGAGAAAGAGAAATGGTGAGGTCCAGGTCCTCTACCTCCTTCAATGTCTTGGGCAATCACCCCGTCACTGCAGCGCTTGTATCACCACCCTTGTTGGATTGAAATAGGTCAGCAGTATTGTAACAGAAAGGCAGGAAGGTTTCCCGAACGTGTAGCCTTGCCATCATTTAGTTCCGATGGTTGAGATCTCCTCTGTGGGACATAGGGACGGATGAAAATGTCAAAGATAAAGGACTCAGCTGTTGGCCCAGCCACTCGCTACCCAATTTCCCCTGCTGTGCTGCCAGTATATTCCCCAAAATCAAGCAGTACACACAAGGAAATACCTGTGAATTCTGATTCTGTGAGTTTGTTGGTTTTATTAGAAAAACAGCAACCAATGAATAAAAGTTCTATGACAATGTTTCTTTAATACTTGGCATGCAACTAACAAAGCACTTAAATGCAAATGTTAATCTAGATGGAGCGCACAATTGTAGTGATGTACGGACAATTACCACGAGACGAGAATGGTGGAACAATCGAGGCTTTATTGAACAAGATGTGCCTCCTGTAGCTGGAACCAGAATGGCTGCAGCTCAGGAGAGCACACACTTTTATACGCCGCCTGCTGGGTGGAGCCAGCAGGCAGGGATTTACCATCGTAATCTAATATATGTGGCAGTGCCGTAATACATATAATATACCACTCGTGGTGTTCACCACATTCACCCCCGGTTAAAAAAAAGAGTCTGGCGGGGGTGGTGGAAACATTACAAGTTAAGTCTGTCGGGGACCTTGACCCTCCTCCGCGACTCCGGGAGCGTGTTGTCCTCGTCACCCCTGAGTGGATCCAGTGGGAGGACGGATCCTGCTGGGGTGGGGGCTGTGGTGAGGTTCGCTGGAGGGAGGGTGGATGAGGCAACCGGGGGGCGGGGGGGTGGGGCGGTGTCAGGTCGGGGGTCATGGGTGGGGACCCAGTGGGTGCCAGATCCCGGAGGGAGACTGTGTCATGGCACCCGTCGGGGTGCGCCACTTAGGCGTACTGCGGGTTTGCATGTAGGAGGTGGACATTTTCGACCTAGGGGTCCGATTTATGGGTCCGCACATGCTTCCGGAGGAGGACGGGTCCAGGAACTGTCAGTCATGTTGGGAGAGAGACCCTGGAGGTGGACTTCCTGGGGAAGGCAAACACACGTTCGTGAGGGGTCTCATTAGTCGCGGTGCAGAGGAGCGATCGGTTGGAGTGGAGCACGTCGGGGAGGACCTCCTGCCAGCAGGAGACCGGGAGATTTTTAGACCGCAGGGCCAGCAGGATGGCCTTCCAGACCGTCCCGTTCTTCCTCTCCACTTGCCCGTTTCCCCGGGGGTTGTAGCTGGTCGTCCTGCTCGAGGCGATGCCCTTGCTGAGCACGAACTGACGCAGCTCGTCGCTCATGAAAGAGGATCCCCGATCGCTGTGGATATAGATGGGGAAACCGAACAGAGTGAAGATGCTGTGCAGGACTTTGATTACCGTGGCAGAAGTCATATCGGGGCATGGGATGGCGCAAGGGAACCGGGAGTACTCGTCAATCATGTTCAGGAAGTGCGCGTTGCGGTCGGTAGAGGGGAGGGGGTCTTTGAAGTCCACGCTGAGGCATTCAAAGGGGCGGGAGGCCTTCACCAGGTGCGCTCTATCTGGCCAGTAGAAGTGCGTTTGCACTCTGCACAGACTTGGCAGTCTCTGATGACGGTCCTGACTTCCTTAATGGAGTAGGGCAGGTTGCGGGCCTTGACAAAATGGAAGAACCGGGTGACCCCCGGGTGGCAGAGGCCATAGTGGAAAGCCCAGAGTCGGTCCACTTGTGCGCTGGCACATGTACCGCGGGATAGGGCATCAGTGGGTTCGTTGAACTTCGCCGGGCGATACAAGATCTCATAATTATAGGTGGAGAGCTCGATCCTCCACCTCAAGATCTTGTCATTATTGATCTTGCCCCGCTATGTATTATTAAACATAAAGGCAACCGACCTTTGGTCAGTGAGGAGAGTGAACCTCCTGCCAGCCAGCTCCAATGTCGCACAGCTTCCACAATGGCTTGGGCCTCCTTTTCGACAGAGGAGTGCTGAATTTCGGAGGCATGGAAGTTTGTGTTGTGGTCCTGCTGATCGTGGCCGCAGATGGTGACGTTATCTAAGGTGGACCCCAGTCCGTACCGGTCAACCATTCAGCCTATCTCTCGCTGGAAGACCGAGACCCCATTAGTGATGCCGAAGGGAACCCTAAGGAAGTGATAGAGGCGGCCATCTGCTTCGAACGCAGTATATTGGCGGTCCTCCTGGTGGATGGGGAGCTGGTGGTAGGCGGACTTCAAGTCTACTGTGGAAAAGACTCAATACTGCGCAACCTGATTGACCATGTCAGATATGCGTGGGAGGGGGTACGCGCCGAGCTGCGTGTACCAATTGATGGTCTGACATGTAGAAAATGATTGAACGGAATAGAGTCGCCATCCTACTGTCACAATGTATTTCTTTCATGGGTGAAGTATCTTATTTCCCTCGTGCATGGTTGATTTGGTCTAGACATGCCAGCCCCACATATAAATCAAGCGGCAAACTCTTCAAAATCAAAAGATTTGTTGTAAAAATCATGAGTTGCATTTAAAAAAATATATAAATGTGATTTATAAATCTCATCAGTGGCTTAAACTTTAACAATTCAGAGCTCCTTACAAAACTTTAGATGGGATTTTCTAGCCGTTCACGCTAGCTAGCGGGATCTTACAGTCCCGCTATCGATACATCCCTGGCAGCAAAGGGTGTGTTCAATGGGAAACCCCATTGACAACGGCAGGACCAGAAGATCACGGCGTCAGCCACTGGCGAGCTACTCTCTGCCGCTGCAGAGCACACCACGGAAGGGGAGGGAAATCCCATCCAGTATTGCTACATCTGAAAATTATTTACAAAAGTCCTTTGAAAAATCCTGCAGATTATTAGTGGTGCATTCTGTCTCAAGAGACAGATTATCATTGTTAGCAGCCTCGTAATACCCGTTTGTGAAGTTGGTGGCAGAGGCTGGTCTCTGGGCGTTATTCCACTTTGATTGGCATTTCTAAGATTTTCTTAAACTGGTGTTACAGACAGGGCCCATCCGGAAAATGAAAGATGTTTTTGACTTAAATCCCTCAGTATTGTATTTCCCAACCGTTCAGTTTTTATTTTATCCAATTTTTTAACTAATAACCCCACAGCAAACTCGAGATAGAATGAACTCAAAGGGTTAGTTTATTTCCACATGTTCAAAATGCAAAAAGAAGGTTTGCAGCATCTCTTGTTTTGCATTCATACAGTAAAAGAGGGCTAGCGGAAAGAAAGATTTACAGTTCAGAGAACAGAATTTTTTATTGTGGCTCCAGAGTCCTGAATCAAAGTCCAATGAGGTATTCCTTCACGGTAGTCAATTGGCCAAAAACTAATGCTGGATAATTCACTTTTCCGGTAGTGTTGACTTTCTGATGAGGTAGACGAGCAGAGATGAATCAGATGATGGTACAGAATTTCCAGCAGAAGCAGCACAGATGGGGTCAGATGTCCAACCTGGACCAGAGCTCCTTGTTTGTGAGGCTGCTTATTAGAACCATAGAAAATAAGAGTAGTTGGAGGCCATTCGGCCCTTCAAGCCTGCTCCACTATTTATTATGTTCATGGCTGATCATCTATCTCAATAGCCTAATCCCGCCTTCCCTCCTTATCCTTTGATCCCCTTCACACCAACTGTTATATCTAACTGCTTCACCAAAACATACAAGGCGGGATTCTCAGTCAGCCAATGCCGGAATCGGGAAAGGCGATTGGGCGGAGAATTGGTCGTGAGGCCAAACCGTGGCCAGCGCCCGGAACCCGACAGAATGCCATGTTCTGGCGCCTCGACAGCGGCATCTATGCGTTCTACGCCGCACGTACATTAAACGCCTTTGATATTTCATCAGTGAACCTGACCCGGTATTCTGTGATGCCTCTGCGATGCTCCACCTCCACCGGGAGGAATTACAGACGGCGAGATTCACTTGTGGTATTGCAAGTTGGGAAACAGGCGCAATGGCTGATGAGGGAGAGAGAGTGAAGGTAGGACATGCAGAGACGTGACAGTGGGCTGCCGGTTCTGCCACTGGCAGGGCTGGCTGCCGGGGGTACGGATCCTCTGCCGGGCCCGGGGGGCAGCGGGGGTGACGGGTGACCAGGGGATGGGCCGTGTGGTTGGGGTGACCCCCCCATGGGGCTACCAGGGTGTACAGGCACGCACCGCCATTGCCGCGGCCTGACATTTGGCTGCGCAAAGTGGCACCAGCCATATGGGTGCCCCCACGCCCCAGCCCCAGCCTCCACCCTCCACTCACCACCTCCGCAATCCACCCCCGACCTTCCACAGTGCCAGGCACCAATGGGGCCAGGGGTGCAGAGGGCAGAGTGCCGGGAGAACAGTGGGGATTGGATTGGATTGGATTTGTTTATTGTCATGTGTACCGAGGTACAGTGAAAAGTATTTTTCTGCGAGCAGCTCAACAGATCATTAAGTACATGAAAAGAAAAGGAAATAAAAGAAAGCATACATACCAGGGCAACACAAGGTACACAATATAACTACATGACACCGGCATCGGGTGAAGCATACAGGGGTGCAGTGTTAATGAGGTCAGTTCATAAGAGGGTCGGTTAGGAGTCTGGTAACAGTGGTGAAGAAGCTGTTTTTGAGTCTGTTCGTGCGTGTTCTTAGACTTTTGTTTCTCCTGCCCAATGGGTGTGGGGTTGGGAGAGGAGGTGTGGGAAGGGGGACATGCGGGGGCTGAGGAATTGAACAAATGAATGTGATATAAAATAGTTAGTTCAAATATTAGTTACAATAATGTAGATGTGAGCCAGTCTGATAGTAGTGAGTTCACAAACAAAGGACAAAGGGATTCAGAAAGCATGGCAAGGATGGGGAAAAGGATGCTTGGTAACAAGAGGCCCAAGGTTAAGGAATGCGAAGTGAGCCAATCAGGATATATGGCCAGGTCAGGAAGTGTATAGGATGACCTATGGGAATCTTGTATGTGAAACTTGATGCCATTTGAATGAGATTTGTAAAGATTTCTTTGTCTCCAATAGCACTCGGTTCTGGAGCTCCAGGAGACCGCTTGTGTGTTCTGAGTCTCTGTGAAGCGAGTCAGCCTTGCAAGTTGGTTAAAAATAAATAATACTATACCAACAAATCCATCTCGAGTTTTATTGAGGCCAGACTGATGGGTAAAGAATTCAATATTGTCAGGGCAGGGTCTGCAGAAAGCCCATTGGACCTGGATGAGCACAGGCTAACATGTCTGACTTTCACCCCTATCGATACATCCCTGGCAGACAATGGCTATCGGAATCCAACCAAGAATGGTGGCCTGCCTGCACCACCCACCACCCTCCCGGAATCCCCTCCATGATTCGTACTTGCTTCACTACGGGGTGCAGGCCCTGGATTGGCAGTCACAGTGGATCTGGACCATGGGATGGACGATGATGACAATGTGCTCTGTGCTGGGCTCTGGTGCTCTGCACCATTTGACAATGTCTGACTCCTGCCCACCGTAGCACTTCCCACAGTCTACCTGGGTGATCCCTGCATACGAGCTGGCCATTCCATCACACAGTCCCACCGAAACCTTGGGGTGGCAGAGGTGGGGACGGTGGGGGTGGGGAGGTGAGGGGGCATGGGCTGCAGAGGGCTGAGGGGGAATGGGCACCGGAGCAGTGAGCGCTGGCTGAACTGGGGTCCCTTCTGACAGAGCACTGAGGCAGGTTGAAACACTGTGAACAGATGTTTATTGTGAAATGGTGAACATATATGTGAACACAACAGCTTTGTGCCCTAGCCCCTATCGCTATACTGTGTGCTGCACCCGTGCCAACTTAACTGGGGTCTACCTTATTAGCCTTATGGGTTCGAACGCTATGTTTAGGTGGATCCCCAGGCAGCACAGCAGGAGTGGAGGTGGCCAGCTGCGATCCCGCCCTTTGACCTTAGCCCCTTTGGTGTTCATCTCCTGGGTGACCGGGCCTAGATGGGCTCGACTGCTGCTTGGGTGTCCCAGTTGGCATGGTGCCACCCTATTCTTCCCGTTTCCCATCAGATGTGCCAGGAACAGGCGGGAGAGGGTTGTCAGAGGCGCTGTGGTGTTCAGTCCCCCCGCTGCGGGAGTCACCGGTATGGGCCCTATCACCTCCACCTCCCTCGGGGTGCCCGATTGCCCCAGGCTAGTCCTTGCGATGGAGGTGCGAGCGAAGCTAACCCGCGAGGCTCCCTCACCACCTGGTGCAGCCGGTCCTGGAGGCCCGCTCCCGTCTTGCCCAGGGTCTCAATGCTCATAGCCATGGAGTACAGGGAGTGGATCTCCTCCCTCTGGAACTGAGTCACATCACCCAGTGACTGTGTCACCACCCTCTGGGTTTGTGCCACATCAGCCTGTGACTGCAACACCTCCATCTGTGCCTTCCTCAGGTCAGCCCGTGCCCGGGCAATGCTGCCGACGCCCTCAGCCATGACCCGGTGTGATTGGGCCATGCTCTGGAGTGCCGCTGCAATGTCCAGGTTGCCCTGGTACATGGCTGCCTGAGACAGAGTAGCCCTGTGGTATGCCTTGGCCACCACCCACTCAGTGTGCCCCAGGCCTTGGACATCCTGACTCATGGCTAATACCTTTGTCCCCAAGGCCTCCACCAAGTGGATGCCACTTGTGCGGTTTTGGCCTGGGTGGCATGCATGGTCGGCACCCCCTCTTGACATTTCACGCGGTTGGACTACTCCAACTGCACCTGCAGGCGCTGCATGGTTTCTGACACCCCCTCAAGCCATCCCTTGCTCTGAGACTGCATCTCCACTCTTGATGGGACCGCCCTTTCCAGAAGCCCGGGACCTGTCTGGACGGCAGCTAGTCCCTGGATCAGGCTGCCCTCCGACCATCCGCCTCCTTGGGTGTTCCTACCTCCATCTCATGTACCACAGCACGTGTGTGGTGCGCACCAGAGAGTGCCCTAGGAGCTTCTTCACTAAACTGAGCAACCAAGGTGAGTGTCTCTGGAATGGTGGAGGGTGTTGGAGACAGCTGTGTTGGGAAGTCAGTGTCATCCCCGGACTGGTGACTAGGGTATTTCGGGCTGCGGTTCGAGGGTTCTCATCGCTGTCTGTGTCCTCTTCCTCGCTGCTGTCACCTGGGGTTGTGGCCGCCTCGTCGCCAGGTGATCCTGCAAGACACAAAATAGGACGCATGATTGGATCGCGGGTTGGGGTGGTGGGTATTGGTGGAGATGGAGTATGGGGGGGGTGGGTGCTGGGTGGTGGTGGAGGGAAGGTGTGGGGGTGGGTGGGTGTGGTGGTCGAGGGGGGGTGTGGGTGGTGGTGGAGGGACTGTGTGGGGGGTGTTGGTGGTGACACAGGCGATATGGCGAACCGCAACTCAGCAGGGTCCCACTTGCTCACCCAATGCCGGCCTCTGCCTTGGCGACTGTCCTCTCTCTGGGCCCACCAGATTCTGCCACCTGCACCCAGGCCTGATGTACAGCGGGGGGTGGCAGCCTCCTTCCCACCCCGGGGTACACGGTAGCCCGCCTCTCCTCCACAGTGCCCAGCAAAGTCCCAAGCTCTGCGTCCGCAATCCAGGTGGTGCTATCCGTGCTGCCATCTTGTTGGCTGGGATGGTGTGTGTGGGCAGCGGAGTGCTAATATGCGGCTGCAGCTTGCCAGCCTCTTGAATGTCAATCCCGACCCCAATGAATCCAACACTGTTTCTCACTGGAATCACCCGTTTACCATGTGGCGCACCCGGTGCTAGCCCATTAACTGTTGTTGAATTGCTCTTGGGCTGGCACCAGTTTTGCTGTTGTAGACGCCCACCGATTCTGTCCCGGCATTAGCAACCTGAAACAGAGAATCCCGCCCAACATGTTTTGGCCTCAGTTATTTTCTATGGTCACGGATTCCACAGGCTGACGACACTCTGGGAGAAGAAATTTCTCCTCATCTCTGTGCTAATTGGTCTACCCTGTATCCTCAGACTGTGGGCCCTGGTTCTGGACACCTGACCATCGGGAACATCCTTCTTGCATCTCCCCTGTCTAATCCTGTTAGAATTCTTCTGAATTCCAGTGATTACAATTCTAACCGACTCAATCTCTCCCCATGCGTCTCTCCTGCCTTCCCATGAATCAGTCTGGTGAACCATCACTGCACTCCCTCTATAGCAAAAACTTCCTTCCTCTGATAAGGAGACCAAGACTGCACACAATATTCCACGTGTGGCCTCACCAGAGTTCTGTATAATTGCAGCAAGACATCCCTGCTCCTGCAATACTCGAATCATCTTGCTATGAAGGCCAACATACTATTTGGCTTATCTACCACTTGCATGCTTACCTTCAGTGACTGATGGACGAGGATACCCAGGTCTCGTTGCACGTTCCCCTCTCCTAATTTATGGCCATTCAGACAATAGTCTGCCTTCCTGTTTTTGCCACCAAAGTGTATAACCTCGCATTTATGGGAGCTGTACTGCATCTGCTATTCATTTGCTCCCTCACGCAGTCAACTTGTCCAAATCACAGCGAAGGATCTCTGCATCCCGCTCACAGCTCACCTCCCACCCAATTTTGTGACATCTGCGAATTTGGAGATATTGGTCGGGATTCTCTCAGCCCGACGCCGGGCCGGCGAATCCCCGCGACTGGCGCGAATTGCACCATGCCGCCCCGACGCCGGCACGCGATTCTCCTCAGAGCAGAGAATCGGCGCCATTGGCCCGGTATGGTTGGTGCGGGGCCGGTCGGGGGCCATGCTGGCCCGCCGATTCTCGGCCCAGGATGGGCCGAGTCCCACCGGTGCCGTCCACACCTGCTCTCAGCTGGCAGGAACCCGGCGTGGAAGGGTCGGGGGCGGCCTGTGGGAGGTGGGGGGGGGGGGGGGGTCCGACCCCAGGGGCCCTCCGATGTGGCCTGACCCGCGATCAGGGCCCACCGATCGGCAGGCCAGTTTCTCTGGCTGGGGGCCTCCTTTCTTCCGCGCCGGCCCCTGTAGCCCTGCGCCATGTTGCGTCGGGGCTGGCGTGTTGAAGGAAGCCACTGCGCATGTAGGGGCCAGAATTGCTGATCCTGAGGCTGTGTTGAGGCCGTCCAGAAACGCGACGGCGTTTCCGACGGTGTCAACACTTAGCCTCAGGGTCACAGAATCCCGCCCATTACATTTTGTTCCCTCATCTAAATCGTTAATATATATTGTGGATTGCTGGGGTCCCAGCACCAATCCCCGCGGTACCCACTAGTCATTACCTGTCCTTTGGAAAAGACACATTAATTCCTACTCTTTGTCTCCTGTCTGCCAATTAGTTTTCCATCCATCTCAATACATTACCCCTAATCCCCTGCGCTTTAATTTTACACTCTAAGCCCTTACGTGGGACTTTGTCGAAAGCTTTCTGAAAGTCCAAATAAACCACATCCATTTGATCCCCCTCATCAACTCTACAGGTTGCATCCTCAAACAATTCCAGTAGATTTATCAAGATTGATTTCCTTTTCATATATCCATACTGTCTCTGTCCGATCCTGCCATTGTTTTCCAAGTGCTCTGCTATAAAATCTTTGACAATGGACTCCAGAATTTTCTCCACTACTGGTGGCAGGCTTACTGGTCTATAATTCCCTGTTTTCTCTCTACCTCCCATTTTAAATAGTGGGGTTACAATAGCTACCCTTCCATCTGTAGAAACTGTTCCGGAACAAGACACAATGCCCAAGGAATCTGAAACCCTCCCCCTTAACCATCTCTTCATCCACGCATTCATCTGATATATCCTGTAATTTCCACTCTGACTAGCATGTTGCACTGGTAGTAATCCTGAGATCACTATCTTTGAGATCCGACTTCCCAACTTTCTTCCTAACTCCCTATATTCTGCTTTTTGGGCCTCATCTCTTTGTTAACTATGTTGTTTGTACCAATGTGTACCACGGCCACTGGCTATTCACCCTCCAACTCCAGAATGTCCTGTAACTGCTCCAAGACATCCTTGACCCGAGCACTAGGGAGGCAACATCCTGGAGTCTCGTTTGCAGCCACAAAACCACCTATCTATTCCCCTTACAATTAAAGCCCCATGGGTGGGTTGGTGGTTCCCAATATGTGTGCTGAGAGCCTGAGAGAATGATGCCTGTAAGGGATGTGGGGGATGGGGTGGTCTGGTGAGTGTCTTCAATAGGGGCTGGTTTAGCACACTGGGCTAAACCGCTGGCTTTTAAAGCAGACCAAGGCAGGCCAGCAGCACGGTTCAATTCTCGTACCAGCCTCCCTGAACAGGCGCCGGAATGTGGCGACTAGGGGCTTTTTACAGTAACTTCACTTGAAGCCTACTTGTGACAATGAGCGATTTTCATTTCATTTCTCCGATACTTCTGTGATGGTTGGGGGGTGGGAGTGTGGGCTGCGTAAGAGTGCCCTTGACACTTCCATGATGATGGTGGTTGGAGGGGAGGGAATAGTGCCCCAATATTTCCATGGTGGGTGGGTCAACCCAATGTTGGGGGGGGGAAAATATTTTTGGTGCAGATCAAGGTGCTCTTTAAAGATGGAGCCGGAGCCAGCCTTGCTGGCTCTATCAGGCCCCGCCCCGCCAGAGTAATGACGTAAACCAAGCCTCCCCCAGATTATCTGTGAACTGAGTACCAGAAAATCTGATCTGAAAACTTACCTGGGCATTTGGAGAGATACATGCCAGTGTTAAACCAGAACCTGGGGCAGCACGGTGGTTAGCACTGCTGCCTCAAGGCGCCCAGGTCCCAGGTTCGATCCCCGCTCTGGGTCACTGCCCGTGGAGATTTAACATTCTCCCTGTGTTTGCGTGGGTTTCACCTCCACGGCCCAAAGATGTGCAGGTTAGGTGGATTGGCCACACTAAATTGCCCCTTAATTGGAAAAAATGAATTGGGTACTCTAAATTTGGAAAAAAAAATCTGAACCGGACACTCTGGCAAATCTTGGTAAAATTCCACCCATTGCCTTTGACAAAGTACATGTAACCCTCGTCTGGGTCCCCAAAACTGTCAAATGATTCAACCATTGAGAATTGAAAGGAAGGTTCCAGGGCCCTCTGTCTTAGCAGACAAGCAGACACCTGTTGGCCAGCCTGGGTTATGAAATGCAGATGACCTTTGTATAGCTCTCTTTGAATTTGGTCAGTGCAGCCCTCATCAGCAGCTGTTCAGGGATAAAGATATGTGAGTCTTCCCACTGGATAAAAGCAAATTACTTTGGATGCTGGAATCTGAAACAGAAGAGAAAATGCTGGAAAATCTCAGCAGGTCTGGCAGCATGTATAGGGAAAGAAAAGAGCTGCCGTTTCGAGTCCGATGGCTCTTTGTCAAAGCTTGTCAAGTTAGAGCTCGAAAAGGAAGACACGAGTAGAGCTGGCAATGCGGGGAAGCATGGCGGAGAGTAAGGGAGAGACGGCACAGTGGTCGACGGAGCAGCTGGTGACGTTTTTCGAGGATTGCTTCGCCAAGCTTAAGAAGGACACGCTGGACCTGATCAAGGCTTCGATTGTTCAGGTGGTGCAGAATCAGGAAGCCCACGGACGAGTGATCCAGGAGGTGGAGAAAAAGATGTCCGAGCACGAAGAATACATAACTATGCTGGAGACCAAGGTGGAGATGATGAACGACCGCCAGAAAAGAATGCAGGAGAAGCTGGAGGACCTGGAGAACAGGTCCAGGAGGCAGAATCTGAGAATCGTTGGCCTCCCTGAAGGCAGTGAGGAATTGGATGAGAGTGCCTATGTGACGAACATGCTGGAGAAGTTGATGGGGGCTGAGGCGTTCCCTTAGCCCGTGGAAGTGGACAGAGCGCACAGAGCCCTCGCGAAGAAGCCCCAAGCGAACGAGCCGCCGAAGGCGATGATGGTAAGTTTACACCGATCCTGGACAAGGAACACGTTCTGCGGTGGGCCAAGAAAGAACGGAGCAGCAAATGGGAGAATTGTGAGCTGCGCATTTATCAGGACCAGGGTGCGGATTTGGCCAAAAGGCGAGCTAGGTTTAATCAGGCAAAAACGGCTCTCTTTAAGAAGGGGGTGAAGTTTGGGATGTTGTACCCAGTCCGCCTGTGGGTCACACATGAGGAACGGGATTTCTACTTTGAAACACCGGACGATTTATGGACTTTCATCAAAGAAAAAAGACTGGTGGTGAACTAAAAGACACTGAAGCCTTGGAGAGTACTGTAGTGGTGATTTGTTGTGTTGGGTTGTATAAGTAGTGTTATGCGCAATAAGGGGCTGTTTTGATGGCTAAAGTTAACTGTGTCTTACAGGGAGCTGGTTAGAGGAGGGGTGGTTCTGGGGCTGTTTTTTCTTCTTCTTCTGCGGTTGTTTCTTCACTGTTTTTTCTGATGTTTGTTTACCGGGGAATGTGATGCTTTGATAATGTTTGTCTAAGCGGGGGGAGAGGGGAGAGAACAATGGGGAGACAGACTGCTTGGTGTCATGGGCGCTATCAAGTCAGCTTGGGTCAGCTGACTCACGGAAGCACAGTGGGGCCGAGCAGGTGTTACCCCGGATCCGGTTTGATATGGGGGGTTGGGTTTCTAGTGCTGTTGCTGTGGGGGGGGGGGAGCTGCTTTGCTGGCAGGGGAGAACTGTTACTAAGGGACAATGGGAGGTCGGGGACGGCGAAAGCCCGAGGGGGGGCTCGAGGAGGCCGGGAGCGCGAGCTGGAGGCTGGCCTAAAAAGGGTGATGGCTAGTCGGCAGGGGGTGAGGGGGGGCGGCTGGAAGCCTCCCGACCAGGCTGATCACATGGAACGTTAGAAGGTTGAGTGGGCCGGTCAAGAGGGCTCGCATGTTTGCGCATTTGAGGGTGCTGAAGGCGGACGTGGCAATGCTACAAGAGACACACCTAAAGGTTACAGACCAGACTAGACTGAGAAAGGGGTGGGTTGGCCAAGTATTCCACTCAGGGCTGGACTCAAAGATCAGGGGGGTAGCTACCTTGATCAATAAACGAGAGGCATTTGAGGCTGGGAGAATTGTGTCAGACAAGGGGGGTGGGTACATAATGGTGAGTGGGAAGCTGGAGGGGGTGCGGGTGGTGCTCGTGAACATATATGCTCCGAATTGGGACGGTGTGGAATTAATGAGGCGGATGCTAGGTAAGATTCCAGACTTAGAGTCTCATAACCTGATTATGGGAGGAAATTTTAACAGTCATTTATCCGGAATTGGACCGGTCAAAATCCAAGACAGAGAGGATGCCTGTCGCGGCAAAGGAATTGATGGGGGGAGTAGACCCATGGAGTTTTCATTTTTTTCCCATGTCCACAAGGACATGTTCTGAGCAGGGTGTTAATACCGGGGGTGGTGGATACTGAGTACTCGGCAATCGCAGTGTCGGATCATGCCCCACACTGGATGGATCTACGGGTTAGTGTGGAGAGAGAACAATGCCTGCTGTGGAGGCTGGACCAGGGGTTGTTAGTGGACAAAGCGATCTGTGGGCGGGTGAACAAGTCCATCCAGAACTACCTGGAAACAAATTATATGGGGGAGGTCTCCGCAGCTACGTTTGGGAAGCTTTGAAGGCAGTGGTCAGAGGGGAATTAATCTCAATACGGGCCCACAGAAAAAAAGCGGAACGGGATGAGAGGGATAGATTAGTTGAGGAGATACTCCAGGTGGACAGGAGATACTCGGAGGCCCCGGACGCGGGGCTACTGAGGGAGCGGCGGAGGTTGCAGACGGAGTTTGGGCTGTTGTCTACAGGGAAGCGGTGGAACAGTTGAGGAAGACAAGGAGGGCGATTTGTGAGCACAGGGAAAAGGCAAGCAGAATGTTAGCGCACCAACTCAGAAAACGGGAGGCGGCCAGGGAAATAGGGAGAGTGAGGAGTAGAGGTGGGAATACTGTCCTGGACCCAGTGGGGGTGAATGAGGTGTTTAAGGACTTTTCAGTAAGAGTCGGAACCCCCGGTGAGGGTGGAGGGGATGAGGCAGTTTTTGTATCAGTTGAGGTTCCCGAGGGTTGATGAGGATCTAGTGGAAGGGCTGGGAGCCCCAATTGAGATTGAGGAAATAATCGAGGGGCTGGAGGGCAGTCGGGCAAGACCCCGGGGCCGGACAGCTACCCGGTGGAATTCCACGAGAGGCTTTCAGAGATATTGAGCCCACTGCTGGTGAGGACATTTAATGAAGCAAGAGAGAAGGGAGTCCTCCACCCAACAATGTCGCAGGCCTCGATTTCACTGATACTGAAACAGGAGAAGGATCCGGAGCAATGCGGGTCATACAGGCCAATTTCTCTGCTGAATGTGGATGGCAAACTGCTGGCGAAGATACTGACCACAAGGCTAGAAGACTGTGTCCCGGGGGTGATAGGGGAAGACCAGACAGGATTTGTAAAGGGCAGGCAACTCAGGCCAATGTTCGAAGGCTTCTCAATGTTATTATGATGCCCTCAGAAGAAGGAGAGATGGAGGTGGTGGTAGCGATGGATAAGGAGAAGGCTTTTGATCGGGTGGAGTGGAATTACCTGTGGGAGGCACTGGGAAGGTTTGGGTTTGGTGAGGGCTTCATTGACTGGGTGCGGTTGCTCTATCAGGCAGCAGTGGTGAGGGTTCCTACGAACCGGCTGAGGTCGGGGTATTTGTCTTTAAAAAATAATTTTTTATTCAGGTTTTCATAAAATATCAATAACAAAATGAAAAAGGAACCCAACAGGGTTAAGCACAAAACACAGTCCAAAAATGCAACCCTCCATACCCCCCTCCCCCTGTACATAAATAATAAATTAACATTAACACCCCGACATAACACAACAAATATATACAACCCCTCAGACCCCCCAGTGTAAATAACAAAAACAAAAATAAAGTAAACCCCCCCCCCCCCCCCCCCCCCCGCCCGAGTTGCTGCTGCCATTGACCAATGTCTATCGTGCTGCCAGGAAGTCTAAGAACGGTTGCCACCGCCTAAAGAACCTTCGTACCGACCCTCTCAAGGCGAATTTCACCTTCTGCAATTTAATAAAACCTGCCATATCATTGATCCAGGATTCCACGCTTGGGGGCCTCGCATCCTTCCACTGAAGAAGAATCCTCTGCCGGGCTACCAGGGACGCAAAGGCCAGAATAGCGGCCTCTTTCGCCTCCTGCACTCCCGGCTCCTCTGCCACCCCAAATATTGCGAGCCCTCAGCCCGGCTTGACCCTGGAACCTACCACCCTCGACACCGTCCTCGCTACACCCCTCCAAAATTCCTCCAGCGCTGGGCATGCCCAGAACATATGGGTGTGATTCGTTGGAATCCTCAAGCACCTAACACACCTGTCCTCGCCCCCAAAGAACCGGCTCACCCTTGTCCCGGTCATGTGTGCCCTGTGCAGCACCTTAAACTGTATGAGGCTGAGCCTCACGCACGATGAGGAAGAGTTCACCCTCCCGAGGGCATCTGCCCACGTCCCTTCCTCAATCTCCTCTCCCAACTCCTCCTCCCACTTACATTTCACCTCCACCACTGAGGCCTTTCTCCTCCTCCTGCATCACCTGGTAAGTTTCTGAAATCTTCCCCGCTCCCACCCACCCCCCCGAGAGCACCCTGTCGTGTACTGTGCATGGCAGCAGCCGCGGGAATTCCACCACCTGCCGCCTGGCAAACGCCCTTACCTGTAAGTACCTGAAGGTGTTCCCCGGGGGGGAGCCCATACTTCTCCTCCAGCTCACCCAGGCTCGCGAACTTCCCGTCCACAAACAGGTCCCCCAACCTTCGTATCCCTGCCCTGTGCCACCCCGAAAACCCTCCATCTGTTCTCCCTGGGACGAACCGGTGGTTCCCCCATATTGGGGTCCACACCGAGGCCCCAACTTCCCCCCTGTGCCGCCTCCATTGACCCCAGATTTTGAGGGCAGCCGTAGACCACCGGGCTCGTGGTATCCCTCCTTGGATAGAACTGCAGCGGCACTGTTGCCTGCGCCCCCAGACTCGTACCCACACAAGACGCCGTCTCCAGCCTCTTCCATGCAGCCCCCTCCCCCTCCATCACCCACTTGCGCACCATCGTCGCATTGGCAGCCGAGTAGTACCCACAGAGGTTGGGCAGTGTCAGCCCACCCCTATCTCTACTCCGCTCCAGGAACACCCTTCTCACCCTCGGAGTCCCTCCCGCCCACACAAACCCCATTATACTCCTGTTGACCCGCCTAAAAAAGGCCTTCGGGATAAACACGGGGAGGCACTGGAACTGGAACAAAAACCTTGGGAGCACCGTTATTTTGACTGACTGCACCCTACCCGCCAAGGACAGTGGCAATGCGTCCCACCTCTTGAACTCCTCCTCCATTTGCTCCACCAGCCTTGTGAAATTAAGCCTATGCAGGGCCCCCCAGCTCCTGGCCACCTGGACCCCCAAATACCTGAAGCTCTCTCCGCCCTTTTTTGCGGGAGCTCGCCGATCCCCCTCTCCTGGTCCCCTGGGTGAACCACGACCAGCTCGCTCTTCCTCATGTTGAGCTTGTACCCTGAGAAATCCCCAAATTCCCTAAGGATCCTCATTACCTCCGGCATTCCCCACACCGGGTCCGCCACATATAGTGTTAGACGTTTTAGTTGCTGTGATATGAAGAGTCTAAAGTTCTATTCCTTTTTCACAAACACACATTTATTTCCTTCCAACAGCCTTTGCACAAAACTCTAACCTGACAGAGGCCACCTGAAGCCCCTTTACATATCAGTGTCAATTAATGGATACATAACATAAATGAGACATCTAATTGCAATGTCTCTTAACCCATTACTTAACAGTCTCCTCTTCCTTGGAGAAAAAAAAAATTAGGTGAAAGCAAAATTTCAAGAAACTCAAAAACACACACATGATTTCTCCCCTTTTTTTTTGTTTGGACGAGAAAGAAAAAAAAACAATCACAGAAACAAGCGCCCTTCATTAACAATATCCAAAAGTTTCTGTGAACTCGCCCCTCTTTTCGTAAAACAGTCTGACAGTTGATAGCTCCTGTCGACCAATTTAAGTTTTGTTATTTCCCCTCTGTCCAACATCTGCTTCAAAGTTGCGATGTCTATCCGTAACCTCTTTTCATTGACACTTTTTGTAGAGTGCACATTTTCCCACAGGGATTTATTGTCAATGTGACAGTCAATAGGTATATTACCCAAATCCCCTAATCCCAAAATTTCAGTCAATATCATACTTATATAAAAGGCCATATCCACCGCCTCTACAAGGCTTAATGTCTCAGCAGCCAAAGTGCTTTTTACCACTCTCCTTATTTTCTTTGTTTCCCACACAAGCGGGCAACATTTACCATTGTTCCCCAAAATGAAAATTATAAAACCTCCTGCGCTTGAAACCCCATCACATAAATTTGCGTAGGATGCATCACTATAAACTGTGAGTTTCAAGTGCCTAAGGTCACCTAAAACCGGGAACTTCAAAACACACTCCTGCATTTTTAGTTTGGCCAACGCTTTATTTGCTCTTATTATGTCTTCCACTTTGGGATGATTAATTTTTGTACTCAACTCTACGACATCAAAACTCACGTCCAGTCTAGTCTGTCTACCTAACCAGTTCAGTTGCCCAATTAAACTTCGCAGTTCCTCTTTTTCTATCTTTGAAACCATTGCGTCTTTTTGTGAAACTCGGCCATGACTAATTGCTATTGGGCTGATAAGATTGCTGACGTAAAGTTGGCCCTAACTTAGTCTGTCCACTTTCCAGTCCAATATATTTAAATGCACCGGAAGCCTGACTTCCAACCCTGAATTCTTTCCTCAAACCAGAGATTACAATAGATTCAAAATCACTAGCCCCACCCAACAAAAAAATCATCGACATGCATCATAAAAATGCCAGAAAGATTTCCTTTATAGTGTCAGTAAAACATTGCAGGATCTGCTTTCAACTGGCAACAGCCTAACTTTAACAAAACTGACCTTACTGAAAAATACCAGACTCTAGATGCATCATTTAATCCATATACACATTTGTTCAACTTCCAGAGTACCCCTTCTGTGTTAGATGCTTGTTTAGGAGGACGGAGAAAAATGTCTCTCTGGAGCTGATGCCCCTGCAAAAGGGCAGCTTTTATATCTATAGATTTGCATTCCCATTCCTTTGTGGCTAATAGAGCCAAGAAGATCTTTAAAATAACCTTTCCTGCTGTAGGTGAATCTACCATTAAATCCTGATTTTCTACGTTTTCTTCAAATCTCCTTGCCACAAGCCTGGCCTTTGCCTTATAAGTTCCATCCGGAAGAACCTTTTCCGTGCAAATCCATCTGTGGGATAGAGCTCTTTGTCCCCTATCCGGTACTTCTGTGCATACCCCAAATTCACTCCAACTATGCAATTCTTGCTATTTAGCTTCTTTGATAATTTTTTCATCTAATTTATTTGAAGCCACCAAAATCTCACGTGCATGTGGGCTTCTACTCCTATTAGTATTCGTAGTCTTACTCCTGTTCCGAGATCTTGATAAACTACGTCCCCTCTCCCTCCTGGTATCTCGTTCTGTACTGCTACTGCTTGATCTTTCCCTTCTGCTGTGGGATGTCCTTTCAATAGTTCTCGACCTTTTCCTGCAGACCTGTTCACTATCAGATATACTATCTGAACTGGCACTGCGTTTCTGTGCCCTCCATTTTTGAACTTTTCCCAATCCATTGTCTTGACTCCTTCCCCTGAATGCTGTACATTCAACCAATGTTTATACTTTCCAGTGGCCTTCCCTGCTCTACTAATAACAGTTGCATCCTTCCATTGACTAGACCCTTCAGGCAAGTATGTCACTTTTGTACCAACTTTTGGCAGTTGCCCTTTGCGAAAAATGGCCTGTTCTAATTCACCAGAAATGTTGTGTTCCTCCACAGAAACCCTATCTATATCAGTTAATTGGTCCTCATAGTTCTGTAACACATGCGTACCAGATAACTCTGGTTCCTCGTCATGTCTGTCTGCTCTGTCTAAATTTGAAAATTTGTAATCTGTGTCCATTATCCTTGATGAATGTACCCTAACAGTTTGATTACCATGTTGCAAAATAATTGTTTTGCCATCAATGCCTATGATCTTCCCTGGGCCTTTCCATTCATTAGAATTGTCTCTTTTATAGTATACCATGCCTCCTTGCTGAAAAACGGCATCTGATGGCCGTACGTTATGTCTTAAAGCTCTGCGAATTCTTTCAGAGACTTCTGCTTCCAAAAAAGCTTTTCTACTGCTATATAATGCATTTAAATGTTCAGCAAAACCAGAGCTAATTGTAGTCCCCTCCCAAGCTGGAGGCTGGTCATCCAAAATGGATGGAATTTTAGGATTTCTACCAAACACTAATTGATAAGTACTATAGCCCCAACCATCTGCAATGAATTCTTTGCATGTACTTCCCATGCTAAAGCTTAATTTAGCCTGCAATTTGGTCGCTCTGCCAAAATTTTCCGAAGCATGTCATTGATGACAGCATGATTTCTTTCACAGATACCATTACTAAATGGGGTTTCTGCAGCCGTATTCATAACTCTGATATTCATGTTTTCACACATATCCCTAAACTCATCATGAGCAAATTCTCCTCCATTGTCCGTAAGGAATTTTGCCGGTGGACCCATTCCTGTCCCTATCCATTATTCCACGATTTGATCCAGAATTACTCTCTTTTCTTTACTTCGTACAATCGTTGATTGACTAAATCTGGTTGCTAAATCTACAAAATGCAAAATAAATGTATTATTTGCTTTATCCCAGATCTTAAGGTCCATGGTCACAATGTAGATAAAATCCCTGGCCAAAGGTAGGGTTACTATTGGTCGTGCTGGTGTCCTTCTGTACTTCCTACAAACTTCACAGGAGTCGCTAACCTATTCTATCAGTTTAGTATAGTCGTCATCCCTTACCCCTGCATCCTTTAATACATTTTTCAGCCTCCGAGGAGACGGATGTGCAAATTGCCTATGCATTTTTAATACCACAAGCTTTTTATCAGCTAAAGTTGCATTTTCAACTGCCATTAACACATCCTTAACCACTCTCCTTGAAATATTATTTGTCAGTAATGGAATACAATAGTGGCCCGACTGTGTAAGTTGTAAGTCCACCGTCTTTCCAAAAACTGTTGCCTTATCCTGTTCCATATCCAGTTTCATGTGTGCTTTCTTCATCGACGGTCTGCTCAGAAGCAAAGGTATCTCACTTGATACAACATCCGTGCTAATGAAATGATTCACTCCGGCAATATTGCAAGGGATCACCACTCTTTTCAGCGACTTCAGAGTATTATCATCCCCAAACCTGAAACTTGTGGAACTTTCAAATTCCTTAACCTTGTTACGATTTTCAGCATTCAAAGAGTCCAGGTAACATTTTAACCAGTCAATTCCGCACACAGTAGATGTGCAGCCACTGTCCAATACAGCACAGTTGAAGGATTCTGCAACCAACACCCTCATTACCGGCGTACAACTGCTTGTCATTAGGACTATGCCTTCTTTGTGGTCACTATCTTTTTCCTCTTCTGACTCTTCAGTGTCATGTGTCGCTTCAAACACTCTATCATAACGAGTTGGACAGTTGAAAGCATAATGGTTTTGAGAGTCACATCGAAAACATTGATTTATCATGCCCCGTGCATTTCTGGGATTCATCTTCCTATTGTAGGTTCTAACTGGGTTTCTGTCTTCATAATTTCCATGTCTCGGTCTCCTTCTATAGTCTTGAGCCCTGTTCGTAGCCACACGATTTCGCGATCCTGTTAGTAGTGTATCTTCCATAATCTGCCTTATTGCAGGCTGACCTATTTGGGTCATCAGAGCCATCGGAATCGAATGTTTCCCCAGAAACATTTGTAAAGATTTTGTCATCTGTTCGAATTAAGGTATCCTTATCAGTAAACTGAACTCCTGTCAAAGCCAGGAGCCTATCCATGTTGCTCACTCTAGCAGTCAAGTAATTTAAAGGCCAACACAGACTGTGGAAATTCCAGTTTGTGTTTCTGCAGTCTTTTATATCGTCTGCCAAATTCCATTATATAGTCTTCCATGCAGATATCCTCCATTTTCCAGAACTTATCAAAATCCGAGCATGCTTCATCCGCACTTAACAAGTCATCTTTCTTTTAAATCTTATCCATATAATGTCATAAAGTCTCCAGACCTTCTTCTGAGTCTAACTCTTCCAATTCCAGCTCAGAAAGCACTTTGTTTCGGATTTTACTGTCATAAGGTAGAGAAGGAGCCAATGCCATACCTCGTTTTCTCTTTCCCAAGGCAGTTACCTTAGTCCACATAACTCCTGCACTTCTCCATTGGCCGTACGATTCCCTTTCAGAAAATAAGGGAGGATAGTCATATCCAGCCATCTTTATCCCCGGTTCAGCCATATATCCCTTCTTTTTTTTTCTTCTCGCTCACTCCTTGGTTTGATCTGGAAAGTTGTATCTTTCAACCCTTCACATTTACACAACAACCATCCTCTGCTACCAATTGTTAGATGTTTTAGTTGCTGTGATATGAAGAGTCTAAAGTTCTGTTCCTTTTTCACAAACACACATTTATTTCCTTCCAACAGCCTTTGCACAAAACTCTCGTTATACATCACCTGACAGAGGCCACCTGAAGCCCCTTTACATATCAGTGTCAATTAATGGATACATAACATAAATGAGACATCTAATTGCAATGTCTCTTAACCCATTACTTAACATATAGCAGCAAGTCGTCCGCATAGAGCGACACCCTATGCTCCTCTCCACCCCGCACCAACCCCCTCCAGTTCCTCGAATCCCTCAATGCCATAGCCAGGGGTTCAATCGCCAGTGCAAAGAGCAGGGGGGACAGGGGACACCCCTGTCTCGTCCCTCGATGCAACCGAAAGTACTCAGACCTCCTCCTGTTCGTGGCCACACTTGCCATCGGGACCTCATACAACAGCCTAACCCACCTGACAAACCCCTCCCCAAACCCAAACCTCTTCAGCACCTCCCACTCTACCCTATCGAAGGCTTTCTCAGCGTCCATCGCCACCACTATCTCCGCCTCCCCCTCCCTCGCCGGCATCATGATAACGTTCAGAAGCCTCTGCACATTCGCGTTCAACTGCCTCCCCTTCACAAACCGCGTCTGGTCTTCGTGGATGACCTGTGGCACACAATCCTCAATCCTTGTGGCTAAGACCTTCGCCAGCACCTTGGCATCCACGTTTAGCAATGAAAACGGCCTGTAAGACCCACACTGCAGGGGATCCTTGTCCCGCTTCAGGATCAGGGAGATCAGTGCCCGGGACATCGTCGGGGGTAAAGCCCCCCCTCTTGCCTCATTGAAGGTCCTAACTAGAAACGGGCCCAACAGGTCCATATATTTTTTATAGAATTCGACCGGGAAACTGTCCGGCCCCGGTGCCTTCCGGGCCTGCATGCTCCCTATCCCTTTGGTCAACTCCTCCAGCCCAATCGGGGCCCCCAATCCCGGCACCAGTCCCTCCTTCACCTTTGGAAACCTCAATTGGTCCAGAAAGCGGCCCATCCCTCCCTCCTCCAGAGGGGCTCGGACCGATACAATTCCTCATAAAAGTCCCTGAAGACCCCATTGATGCCAACCCCACTCCGCACCACACTCCCTCCCCTGTCCTTAACTCCCCCGATCTCCCTAGCTGCGTCCCGCTTCCGAAGCTGATGCGCCAGCATCCGGCTTGCCTTTTCCCCATACTCGAAAATCGCCCCCTGGGCCTTCCTCCACTGCGCCTCCGCCTTCTTGGTGGTCACCATATCGAATTTGGCCTAGAGGCTGCGCCTCTTCCTCAACAGTCCTTCCTCAGGCTCCTCCGCATACCTCCTGTCTACCCTCACCATCTCCCCCACCAGCCTCTGCCTCTCTCTCTGCTCCCTCCTCTCCTTGTGGGCCCTAATGGAGATCAGCTCTCCCCTAACCACCGCCTTCAGCGCCTCCCATACCATCCCCACTCAGACCCCATCGTTGGCCTCCAGGTACCTCTCTATGCTTCCTCGGACCCGCTCACTCACCTCCTCGTCCGCCAACAGCCCCACCTCCAAGCGCCACAACGGCCGCTGCTCCCTCTCCTCGTCCAGCTCTAGGTCCACCCAATGCGGGGCGTGATCCGAAATGGCTATCGCCGAGTACTCGGTATCCTCTACTCTCGCTATCAGCGCCCTGCTCAAAATAAAAAAGTCGATCCGGGAATAAGCCTTATGGACATGTGAGAAGAATGAAAATTCCCTAGCCCCCGGCCTTGCAAATCTCCAAGGGTCCACCCCTCCCATCTGGTCCATAAACCCCCTCAGCACTTTAGCCGCCGCCAGCTTCCTACCCATCCTAGACCTGGAGCGATCCAGTGCCGGATCCAATACCGTGTTAAAGTCTCCCCCCATTATTAGGCCCCCCATTTCCAAGTCTGGGATCCGACCCAACATACGCCACATAAAACCCGCATCATCCCAGTTCGGGGCATCCACATTGACCAGCACCACCCTCTCTCCCTGCAGCTTACCACTTACCATTACGTACCTATGCTTGACGCCTCGAATTACACCTTCTTTCCCACCAAGATCGCCACCCCTCGGTTTTTGGCATCCAGCCCCGAATGAAACACCTGACCTACCCACCATTTCCTCAATCTTACCTGGTCTGCCACCTTCAGGTGTGTCTCCTGGAGCATAACCACATTCGCCTTCAGCCCTTCAGGCCCGCTTGACCGGCCCGTTCAGTCCCCTTACATTCCAGGTGATCAGCCGGATCAGGGGGCTACCCTCCCCCGCCGACTAGCCATAACCCCTCCTCGGCCAGCCACATGCCCGCACCCCACGCCCGGCCCGTTCCCCACGGCGGCAGACCCCCATCTTGACCCCCCCCTCACTTGCTCCAGTTCCCCTTGACCATAGCAGCAGCAACTCGATTCCGTTGGAGGGGATGGGGGAAGTTATGCGGATCCTGGGGGAATTTCGCAATTTTTCAGGGGAAAAGCAAGATGTTCACGATCCAGGCAAGAGGGCAGGAGAAGAGACTGGGAGAGCTGCCGCTTAGTATGGTAGGAACGAGCTTTCAGTATTTGGGAATCCAGGTGGCCCGGGAGTGGGAGGTATTGCACAAGTTAAACCTATCCCGGCTTGTAGAACAAATGAAAGGGGACTTTAAGAGATGTGACTGATGCACAATCAATTACACATCGACGAGTGATTGAATGCAACTGAGGCTTTATTACACTAAGATGTGTGGCCTCCTACAGCAGCTGGTGAAATGGCTGCTGTATGGGGAGCACACATATTTAGACTCCGCCTACTGAGCGGAGCCAACAGGCAGGAAACTACCCCCGTACCTGTAGTACAGGGCCTTACCACAAATCACCTAATATATATATCAGTGGTGACTACCACAGGGACATGCTCCCGCTATCACTGGCGGTCCTCTCCAGATTTCTGTTTGTCTTTCAGTGCCTCCCTTTCTTCATCCCAAGGGCCTTTTACAAGCGGGTGTGCAAGGTTATTTTGGGCTTTGTGTGGGCGGGTAAAACCCCGCGAGTGAAGAAAGTGTTGCTGGAGCGCAGTCGGGGGGAGGGTGGGTTGGTGCTGCCGTACTTCTGCAACTACTACTGGGCGGCTAATATAGTCACGTTTAAGCAGTGGGTAGTGTAGGAGGGGGTCAGTGTGGGAGCGGATGGGGGCGGCGCAATGTAAAGACACAAGTTTGGGAGCACTGATAATGGCACCTCTTCCGTTCTCGCCGGTCCGATACTCCACAAGCCCGATGGTGGAGGTGGCTCTGAGAATCTGGAGGCAGTGGAGGAGATATAAGTGAGTGGAGGGAGCATCGATTTGGACCCTGTTTATAATAATCATCGGTTTGTACCGGGTAGGCTGGATGGTGGGCTCTGGAGATGGCAAAGGGCAGGAATTAGGAGGATGGGGGATCTATTTAGAGACGGGAGCTTCCCCAGCTTGAAAGCCTTGGAGGATGAATTTGAATTGCCAGCAGGGAATGGCTTTAGGTATTTGCAGGTGCGAGACATCTTGAGAAAGCAGGTTCCGGCCTTTCCGCTGCTACCGCCACGGGGGATACAGGACAGAGTAGTCTCCAGTACCTGGGCGGGAGAGGGGAAAGTATCGGATATTTACCAGGAGCTTTCGGAGGCGGAGGAAACTCCGGTTGAGGAGCTTAAGGGCAAGTGGGAGGACGAGCTAGGAAGAGGGATAGAGGTGGGTCTATGGGTGGATGCTCTAAGCTGGGTTAATACCTCCTCATCGTGCGCCAGGCTTAGTCTGATACAATTTAAGGTAGTCCACCGGGCACACATGACAGTGGCTAGGGTAAGCAAGTTTTTCGGGGTAGAAGACAGGTGCGCAGGAAGCCCAGCAAATCATGTCCACATGTTTTGGGCATGCCCGAAGCTTAGAGGGTTTTGGCAGGGTTCTGCTAAGGCAATGTCCACGGTACTAAAAACACAGGTGGTGCCGAGTCTGGAGTTAGAGATCTTTGGAGTGTTGGAAGATCCAGGGATTCAGGGAGCGAAAGAGGCCGACGTCTTGGCCTTTGCCTCCGTGGTAGCCCGGAGATGGATCTTGTTAATGTGGAGGGACTCGAAGCCCCCGAATGTAGAGACCTGGGTTAGTGACATGGCTGGGTTTCTCAATCTTGAGAAAATAAAGTTTGCCTTAAGAGGGTCAATGGTCGGGTTCACCCGGAGGTGGCAGCCGTTCGTCGACTTTCTCGGGGAAAATTAAAATGTCAGCAGATGCAGTATTCCAAGGGGGGGGGGGGGGGGGGGGAGAGGGCCGGATTGTTGTTTTATGGTTGGAGTGTGTGAAGATTGGGATGAGGGTGGAAATGTTTATTATACCATGTTTATGTCATTATTATTGTTATTATAAAAACTTGCAAATACCCTAATAAAAATATTTTTTTTAAAAAAAGAAATTTTTAGGGACAGTAATGAATATCTCTCCATTTTTAAAATTAAATAATTATACATGGTGAAGTCTTCGTCCCTCGCGTTGGGCATAGTGATTACTTGCAAGGTGCATCAGTCCTACACATGTGTACCAGTTTTGGGACTGCACATGCCCATTCAATTAGCTGTGCCCCCGATTGTGCCTCCACTCTGGTAAGTCAAGTTGAAACCAGAAGTGGGGCCTGTTCAAGCAGGTTGCTTTGCTGAACATGGAGCCTTAAACCCTTTGGGCCTGAAGCTGTTTGCTACCTGCCTTCCCTGTCTCTTACCGGGAGCAGGAAACACTGTAATGCAATTGTTTGGAAGCCACAAATCACTGTGATTAAAGTGATAATCTGTTGGCAATAGACTCAAATTGCAAACAGCTCACCAACTGAATTAGCAGGTACTTTGGAATATTATTGGAGTTAACATGCAATCAGGATGAACTCACAAAAAACTCCTTTGATTAACGCAGCCATCAATCAAGAACTGAAGTACAAACATTAAGTTCTGGCAACACTCGTATGAAAACTATTGAGGTTAGCAATTAAAACAACAATATTACAAATTATTATTGAGGTTGATGACAGAGCAAAGTACAACCAAAGGTATCAAAATCCAAGCAACTTCAGACACCAGCACAACTGTAGTTCTGAATCCAGGCTCCACTGTTTCAGGCAGAAAGGCAGCTGCAGACAAGCACAGGTTAAGGAGGCAGAAACACAACTTCAGGCTCCAGGCTTGTCACAGCATACACAGAAGGGCTTACTAAAAAAAATTCCAAGATTTTACACTTCTCCCATGAGATCACAAGCAAAGCTGAATTTTACTTGGAAATAGTGCCTCTTGCAATCGATTCACAAGAGTTGGCATGTTTGTAGATCAGCCTTTGGGGCTGGAAGGAATGAGGAACAGCAAAGTGGATTGGAGTGAGCTGGAGCCGCTGGGAGTAAAGGGAGAAGAACACTGTCCAGATGTTCCTATCCACAGGGGTTTTCAGGCAACACTTTACATACATTAAACTGACAGAGGATCAATGTTTCAGGTGTCTAAGCTCCACCTGAGAGGCTATACCAGAGTTCTGTCATTGATCTTTTTCCTGAATTGCACTAGGATCCTGGGAGTTTGTGTAGGTGTGGGGGGGAGGGGGGGAGGAGTGCTAAGCCCCTCCAATTGATGGCCTGACCATTTCTTCCCCTGTCTGAATATCTATTGCATTCAAGTCTCTGGCTCCCAGAAGGGAAATAGGAAACGGGGATTCTCCGGTGTTCAGCGATTGGCCGGGGAATCCCCGTTTTCTGACGAAATCGGGGGCGGCATCGCTTTCGCGATGCTCTGGCCCCTCCAAAGCGGAGTACTCTGGGAGTACGCCACACGCCGTATCAATAGCCTCAAGAACGTTGCCCGAGGCCCTCCCCGCGATGCTCAGCCCCCGACCGGCCGCGTTCCTGACACCTTCGGTCACGTGTGCTATCATCCGTCGAGAACTCGGCGTGGTGGCTGTGGACTTAGTCCAGCGCAGTCACAGTTGGGGGAGAGCCGATCCGTGGGCAAGGGGGACTTTGGCAGGGGCTTGGGGCACTGTTGGGGGGTGGTCCGGAGATTGCGAGCCGGCCAAAGGGGGGCCACTATTTTGCAGGCCGGGTCTGCGCGCGGCTGGCGCCATGTTGCACAGCGCGGCTGCTGCAGGCCGCCGCCGTGCGCATGCGGTGTCGGGAACACTTCTCCGGTCCGTATCGGCAGCTGACTCCGGGTGCTCTACGCTGCCTTCCTATTAGCCCCCAGCCAAACGGAGGATCAGTGGCTGTTTTGCGCCAAATGCTTGGTTGTAAAACGTCACCGTTCCCACGCCGGTGTCAGGACATAGCCTGAAAATCGGAGAATCCACCGTAGGATCTTCACCATACTGCCGAGGGCATCTAAAGCTGTATGTGAAAAACTAGTGGATCAATCAGTGCGTACAATGACAGTACCTTAAGAGATGTAGGTTGCCTTTAATTGGCATCAAGGACGCAACATTTTCTGGCTATAAAACAGGCCCATGGCAGTAACTTCATTGAAGCCTACTTGTGACAATAAGTGATTATTATTATTATAGCCCTGGCTGCATCCCTGTGTTACAAAATTAGAATTTCTGATGGTCCCTGCGGCCACCGGCAGCTTGATTCCTGCCACCTCTGTGCCCATGTATGGACACAATCTCATTTCTCGGCCAATATTCGTCTCTCTCGTGGAAAATAGTGGATCAGTTCCCAAAAACAGGTGCAGGGGGACATAATGCTCAATAAGTCCATGCCTATTTGTTGTACATCAAACAGACTTTGTGCTGTCTGTTCATTATGATGCATCCAGTGCAGAGTGTGATGTTAAGTAGCTGAAATGCCTGGGTATGGGGTGAAAAATTTCGAGAGGAAAACACAAGTTCAAGCTTGTCAGCACTACTTAAAGCAAGTCCCACCTCTTAAAGAGGAGGTACATTCTACTGGACCAGGTGCTGAAACTGGCTGCAGAAGTGACTTGGACCTGAGAGAGATACAGAATGGCACAACATTGGCTGAGAATGGGCCTTTGATGCAGTACTTTGCTTTGCTGTGGGAGGTGGACAGAAATATAGGACCATAGGAATTAGGAGCAGAAGTAGGCAATTCAGCCCTTTGAATCTGCTCCGCCATTCATTCAGATCATGTCTGATCTCTTCCTGGTCTCAAATCCTCCTCCCCACCGGTTCCCCATATCCCTTTAACACAGTTTTAAAATCAAGAGTATTTCTATCTCCTTCTTGATACAATTTAATGACTCATATTCCACCGTATTATGGGGCAGCGGGTTCCACAAATTCACCACCCTCTGCGAGAAGTAGTTCCTCCTCATCTCAGTTCTAAATTTACTGCCTCTCCTCTTTTGCAGTATGGTATGCCTTAGTTTTTGTCTTTATGTCTTCCTTGACTTCCTTGTTTAGCCATGGAATATTTTTCTCTCTTTTACAATTCCTCTTCCTCTCAGGAATATATTTTAATTGAAAGGTATTTAATATCTCCCTGAACATCCATTATTGTTCCTACTCTCAATTATTTGTGCCCAGTCTGCTTGGGCCAACTCTTTCCTCAGGCCTGTATAATAATCACTGCCCAACACTAAAACTCTAGTCTGGCACTCTCTCTTCTCTCGCTCAATCTGAATTTGAAATTCTAATATGTGGTGATCACTCCTTCCAAGAGGATTCTTGACGATAAGACTATTTATCAACCCATTTTCATTACATAATACTAAATCTAAAATAGCCTGCTCCCTGGTTGGTTCACAACATATTGTTCAAAGAAACAATCCCTCATACACTCTATGAAATCTCCCTCGAAGCTACCCTTGCCAATTTGATTAGTCCAGTCAATATAGAATCATAGAATTTACAGTGCAGAAGGAGGCCATTCGGCCCATCGAGTCTGCACTGGCCCTTGGAAAGAGCATCCTACCCAAGCCCATACCTCCACCCTAAATCCACACCTCCACCGTATGCCCATAACCCCACCTAACCGTTTTTGGCCTCTAAGGGCAATTTAGCATGGCCAATCCACCTAACCTGCACATCCCTGTGGGAGAAAACTGGAGCACCCAGAGGAATCCCACGCAGACACGGGGAGAACATGCAGACTCCACACAGACAATGACCCAAGCCCGGAGTTGTGAAGCAACTGTGCTAACCACTGTGCTGCCGTGCTGCCCGATATGCATATTAAAATCACCCATAATTATTGTTGAGCCCTTCTCACAATCCCTCATTATTTCTTGGTTTGTACTATGGGGCCCACTGCATGGTGGCCTGTAAATTACTCCTACCAAGTAATTTTTTCCTGTGTTTTTTATTTCCACCCAGATAGATTCAACATTTTGGCCTTTGTGCTAATATAATTTCTTAATACAGCTTTGATGCCACCTTTAACCAATAAAGCAACTCCACCTCCTGTTCTATCCTGTCTATTCATAGGGGTTTGTGAACCCACAGGGAGCCAGCAGGCAAACTCTTGAGAAGGCAATGGAACAGATAACATACAGGTCAATTCCAGCAGCAGAGCCCCAAGGATTTGGATGTGGTATTATAAAAGCACAGTAATTTCACATGAGTATTCAAGATTAGTGAATGATCTTAGATGCCACATTCCATTGACTGTATCACTAGCCTCACACACAACTCAATGCACCATCCCCGTCATTTACCTACCAACAACCTTCATCAATCACAACTCATTCCACACATCCATAGCTTCACTCCATTCTCACCCACTTAACTCACACCGATATTTTGTGACTTGCATACATTGCCACCTATTTACTCATGACAATCACATCGCCATGCACTATGCTCACTGGCAGACAGTCCTCTCTCTTGCAAGATAAGGTGGGGCATAACTGAAGACCGCAGTCTAACTGGCTTGGGATAGGCACTTCTGATTTCCTTATCCTGAATGGTGCTCACCACTACCGGAGCCACCATGACTAAGGCTGTGACCAGTGCAGAGGTTGAAACAATCAAAGATGTCTGCATGTTCCTCCTTCTCATATCCCACTTCCTCATCATCCACCAATCTCTTTTTTTCTAAGTTGTACATTGTGGTGGTATGTATTAGGGGTAGTATGGTACCTGTGATGCCGAGAGACTATTGGTAGGCAGACACTGATTGACTTCATCACTTCTCGACTCGTGAGTAATTGATTGTGCCACAATTTATAAAGCAGACTTAAAAAGACTATGGAGCTCCGGATCACCCCGGAGTGTCTGCGAATCAGCCCCCATGCTGCAAACTCAGCGGCCGTATTTAAACACTGGCTAGCGTGCTTCGAGGGATACTTCCGAACGGCCCCAGGCCGGACCACAGAAGACCAGAAAATGCAGGTCCTGCATTCCAGGGTGAGCCCGGAGATCTACACGCTCATCGAAGACGCGGAGGATTTCCCGACGGCGCTCACCATGCTGAAAGGAGTCTACATTCAGCCCGTAAACCAAGTCTACGCACGCCACCAACTCGCGATGAGACGGCAAATCCCCGGAGAATCGCTGGACGAGTTCTACAGCGCGCTGCTGATATTGGGAGGGAACTGTAACTGCCCATCGGTAAGCGCAAATGAACATACGGAGCTCCTAATCAGGGATGCTTTTGTGTCAGGTATGACTTCGCCAGTGACTGCTAGAGAGAGACTCACTAGGGCTCACAGAGGCACGGGCCCTTGCGGCCTCCCTCGACGTGGCCTCACAAAATACCACTATCTTGCCAGGAATACAGTTTATCTTGGGTAATGATACAGCTGGATCACAGGTGGGAGTGATACCTACTGTGGTGGATAAGCCAGTGGAAAATCAGACAACTGAAGTGTTGAAGGACGAATATCCTGGGATTTTTCCGGATTGTGTGGTAACAAGGTCGCAAAGTCACAGGTTAAGACAAGAGGAAAAATCAAAGAGTGAAGATGATGTTAAAGTGCAATTGTCAGAAACGATTTTTGATCAGACGGTTGAAAAAGAACAAAAACAGGTGGAGGATGAGGCGAATATTTTTAGCTCAGGAAATTTGGCGGAGTTACAACAGAAAGATATAGAAATAAAACAGATGTATCAGAAAGCATACACGGAAGAGGAATCTGCGTGTATACCAGAGTGTTATTACCGCAAAAGTGATGTCATGATGAGAAAATGGAGACCTTTACATATGCAGGCAGATGAAAAGTGGGCCGGTTTCAGTATATAAAGTGGACACTTGCAGAGCAGACAGGGAAAATGGACAATGCAAAGTAAACAAGCAGGCACAGAGCCTGAATGTATATTTGGAAGGCAGTCTTCAGGTGGAACCGAAACTCCGGGTCGATTTACATATTAAGACCATAAGACATTGGAGCGGAAGTAAGGCCATTCGGCCCATCATGTCCACTCCACCATTCAATCATGACTGATTTCAACTCCATTTACCCGTTCTCGCTCCATAGCCCTTAATTCCTCGAGAAATCAATAATTTATCAACTTCTGTCTTAAAGACACTCAACGTCCCGGCCTCCACCGAACTCTGTGGCAATGAATTCCACAGACCCACCACTCTCTGGCTGAAGAAATTTCTCCTCATCTCTGTTCTAAAGTGACTCCCTTTTATTCTAAGGCTGTGCCCCCGGGTTCTAGTCTCCCCTGCTAATGGAAACAACTTCCCTATGTCCACCCTATCTAAGCCATTCATTATCTTGTAAGTTTCTATTAGATCTCCCCTCAACCTCCTAAACTCCAATGAACATAATCCCAGGATCCTCAGACGTTCATCGTATGTTAGGCCTACCATTCCTGGGATCATCCATGTGAATCTCCGCTGGACCCTCTCCAGTGCCAGTATGTCCTTCCTGAGGTGTGGGGCCCAAAATTGCTCACAGTATTCTAAATGGGGCCTAACCAGTGCTTTATAAAGCTTCAGAAGTACATCCCTGCTTTTATATTCCAAGCCTCTTGAGATAAATGACAACATTGCATTTGCTTTCTTAATTACGGACTCAACCTGCAAGTTTACCTTTGGAGAATCCTGGACGAGGACTCCCAAGTCCCTTTGCACTTCAGCATTATGAATTTTGTCACCGTTTAGAAAATAGTCCACGCCTCTATTCTTTTTTCCAAAGTGCAAGACCTCGCACTTGCCCACGTTGAATTTCATCAGCCATTTCTTGGACCACTCTCCTAAACTGTTTAAATCTTTCTGCAGCCTCCCCACCTCCTCAATACTACCTGCCCCTCCACATATCTTTGTATCATCGGCAAACTTAGCCAGAATGCCCTCAGTCCCGTCATCTAGATCGTTAATATATAAAGAGAACAGCTGTGGCCCCAACACTGAACCCTGCGGGCCACCACTCATCACCGGTTGCCATTCCGAAAAAGAACCTTTCATCCCAACTCTCTGCCTTCTGCCTGATAGCCAATCGTCAATCCATGTTAGTACCTTGCCTCAAATACCATGGGCCCTTATTTAACTCAGCAGTCTCCCGTGAGGCACCTTATCAAAGGCCTTTTGGAAGTCAAGATAGATAACATCCATTGGCTCTCCTTGGTCTAACCTATTTGTTACCTCTTCAAAGAACTCTAACAGGTTTGTCAGGCATGACCTCCCCTTACTAAATCCATGCTGACTTGTCCTAATCCGACCCTACACTTCCAAGAATTTTGAAATCTCATCCTTAACAATGGATTCTAGAATCTTGCCAACAACCGAGGTTAGGCTAATTGGCCTATAATTTTCCATCATTTTTCTTGTTCCCTTCTTGAACAGTGGGGTTACAACAGCAATTTTCCAATCCTCTGGGACTTTCCCTGACTCCAGTGACTTTTGAAAGATCATAACTAACGCCTCCACTATTTCTTCAGCTATCTCCTTTAGAACTCTAGGATGTAGCCCATCTGGGCCCGGAGATTTATCAATTTTTAGACCTCTTAGTTTCTCTAGCACTTTCTCCTTTGTGATGTCTACCATATTCAACTCTGCCCCCTGACTCTCCTGAATTGTTGGGATATTACTCATGTCTTCTACTGTGAAGACTGACGCAAAGTACGTATTTAGTTCCTCAGCTATTTCCTTGTCTCCCATCACTAGATTACCAGCGTCATTTTGGAGCGACCCGTTTGTTTTTAATGTATTTAAAGAAACTTTTACTATCATTCCTAATGTTACTGGCTAGCCTACCATCATATTTGATCCTCTCTTTCCTTATTTCTCTCTTTGTTATCCTCTGTTTGTTTTTGTAGCCTTCCCAATCTTTTGACTTCCCACTACTCTTTGCCACATTATAGGCTTTCTCTTTTGCTTTGATGCATTCCCTGACTTCCTTTGTCAGCCATGGCTGCCTAATCCCCCCTCTGATAACCTTTCTTTTCTTTGGGATGATCCTCTGTACTGTGTCCTCAATTACTCCCAGAAACTCCTGCCATTGCTGTTCTACTGTCTTTCCCACTAGGCTTTGCTCCCAGTCGATTTTCGTCAGTTCCTCCCTCATGCCCCTGTATTTACCTTTATTTAACTGTAACACTTTTACATCTGATTCTACCTTCTTTCTTTCAAATTGCAGACTGAATTCGACCATATTATGATCACTGCCTCCTAAGTGTTCCCTTACTTGAAGATCTTTTATCAAGTCTGGCTCATTACATAACACTAAGTCCAGAATGGCCTGTTCCCTCGTGGGCTCCATCACAAGCTGTTCCAAAAAGCCCTCCTGTAAACATTCAATGAATTCCCTTCCTTTGGGTCCACTGGCAACATTATTTACCCAGTCCACCTGCATGTTGAAGTCCCCCATGATCACTGTGACCTTGCCTTTCTGACATGCCCTTTCCATTTCGTGGTGCATTTTGTGCCCCTGGTCCTGACCACTGTTAGGAGGCCTGTACATAACTCCCATTATGTTTTTTTTGCCTTTGTGGTTCCTCAACTCTACCCACACAGACTCCACATCATCTGACCCTATGTCGTTTAGTGCTATTGATTTAATTTCATTCCTAATTAACAAGGCAACCCCGCCCCCTCTGCCCACCTCTCCGTCTTTTCGATAGGTTGTGAATCCCTGGATGTTTAAATGCCAGTCCTGAACCCCCTGCACCCACGTCTCTGTGATGCCTACCACATCATACCTGCCAGTCACAATTTGGGCCACAAGCTCATCTACCTTGTTGTGTACACTGCGCGCATTTAAATATAGCACCTT
Organism: Scyliorhinus torazame; assembly: GCF_047496885.1. Lineage (NCBI taxonomy): Eukaryota > Metazoa > Chordata > Chondrichthyes > Carcharhiniformes > Scyliorhinidae > Scyliorhinus > Scyliorhinus torazame. The sequence continues at coordinate 217,798,581 of NC_092712.1, forward strand.
TAATTCTCTATTGACCGTCCCTTTTTGTTTTCTTAGTGTGGTGGACCTTGGTTTACTGAGCCTTTCCATACACTGTGTCATATTTTGTGAGGTGGGGACTATCGTAACCTCTCCTGAGTTCTGTCTTTTCGTGCTTTTTTGTATTCCTAAGCAGCTACACTTCCCACTGATTACTTCACCTCTTGGTTCCCTGACTTTCCCTTTCCCCCCCCCCCAGTCTCTAGTTTAAAGTCCTATTGACCACCCTATTTACTCTTTTCGCCAGAACACTGGTCCCAGCTCGGTTCAGGTGGAGACCATCCCAATGGTATAGGTCCCCCCTCACCCAAAACTGATGCCAGTGTCCCATGAAAAGGAACCCCTCTTTCCCCCACCACTCTTTCAGCCACATGTTAACTTCCCTTATTCTTGCCTCCCTATGCCAATTTGCACGTGGCTCGGGCAGTAAGCCAGTAATTCTGACCCTTGAGGACCTGTTTTTTCATTTGAATCCAAGCTCTTTATAATCTCTAAACAGGTCCTCTTTCCTAGACTTGCCTATGTTGTTGGTACTGACATGGACCACAACAACTGGATCCTCCCCCTCCCTCTCCAGTATCCTTTCAAGCCGGTCAGAGATGTCCCGCACCCTAGCACCGGGCAGGCAACTCACCATGCGGGACTCTTTATCCTGCTCACATAGGATACTATCTATCCCCCTGATAATAGAATCCCCTACAACTACAACTTGCCTATTTACTCCCTCCCCTTGAATGGCCTGCTGAACCATGGTGCCTTGGTCAGCTGACTCATCCTTCCTGCAGCACTGTTCGCCATCCACACAGGGAGCAAGTGCCTCGTACCTGTTGGACAGGGTCAAGGGCTGAGGCTTCTGAGTTCTTGACTGCTGGTTCCCTTTACCTGCCTGACTTGCAGTCACACCCTGCTGTCCCTGGCCACTGGCAGGATTTAAACTACTTACTCTGACAGGTGTGACTGCCTCCTGAAACACAGTGTCCAGGTAAGTCTCCCCCTACCGGATGTGCCTCAGTGTTTGAAGCTCAGACTCCTGCTCATCAACTCTGAGCCGAAGCTCTTCGAGCAGCCAACACTTACTGCAGATGTGGTCGCTGCAGCTCGCAATGGGATCTGCCAGCTCCCACATCAAGCAGCTCAAGCACATCACCTGACGAGCCATCTCTAATTAATTAATTAGTTTAATTTAAGTTTATGAGTTTAGCTGTGTTTTTTTTAATTTGGGGCAGATTTGCTATCAACCAATCAGATCACAGCTTCCCTCTGACGTCACTCTTGAAAAAAAAAGTGGAAAACAGGAAGTTACCGTTAGTTTTTATACTCACACAGAGACTGCTCCACCTCCTCCAAACAGCTCCCAAAACTAGGCCCGAAGAAAGAGAGAGAACAAAACAGTAGGGAAAAAGCACCTTCTCTCTCTTTCTTTTAACTGAAAAACAGCAGAATTAGATTAACCACTTACCTTTCCTGGTTACCTCACTGCACCAAATTACCAAGTTTCAAATTCCCCACTCTGGATGTGTCTCACTCACTCAGGCTGTGTCTCCTTGACCTGCGCAACGCTTACTGAGTGCGCTTTCTGTCTGTCTTTTATACAGACTTCAGGATGACTCACACTAAAACGTCAAAGAGAAGAATACAATGTGTACCTTTGTGCCCCTTAACAGGCCTCAGGTGACTGCCAGATAACTGCCTCTCAGCAATTAGGGTGGGGGCAGCTTCAGCCAATCAGACACTAATCTACTCTGTGCTTTTAACTGAAAAACAGCATAATTAGGTTAACCACTTACCTTTCCTGGTTACATCACTGCACCAAATTACCAAGTTTCAAATTCCCCACTCTGGATGTGTCTCCCTCACTCAGGCTGTGTCTCTGAGGAACAAAGAACTAGTGCTCAGGTGGCCGATACTGTCCCAGACATTCCGGCGCCACTACCCCAGCAAGAAGACACAAACAAAGCAAGGCCAACGCCACTTAGGATACGCCCAGCCATCAAGGCGCCCGCCCCTTTATTGGCTCAGATCGATGGCAGTGATCGAGAAGCGGCCCAATTAATTGAGGCCAAGATTAAGGGCCGCCTAAAAGCATGCAAAGCCCCTCCGAATATAAGAAGGAACCCCCCGCCAAAGGTTCAGTCTCTTGGATTTGGCTCTCAAGCGGAGAGACCCTTCCACCTGCACCACCAGATGCAAGTAAGTTCAAGTTCAACGCTCGCTACCAGACGGACGACCTTAGTTGTATCCTGTTACCTCTTCGAACTGAACAGCCTCAGATCCGAACAACGGCCATTGTTCCTCTGACCTAAGTGGGCACCTGAAGTTAAGTACAGGTGTTAGTGATAGATATAGTTTAGCCTGTAGTGTTATTGTGCATGAATAAATCATACTGTGTGTAAAAAAAAGTAGTATTGACTTTGAACTAACTAACTGGTGTATTGGCTCTTTGATCGGTATTCGGTTGAACCTTGTGGCGGTATCGAGAGATACCTGGCGACTCTGAAAGCATATTCAAAATTAGGATTAAGAAAGGTGACCTTATTAACTGCCATATTTATAGCAAGTAAATATAGCAACATTACTGGTGACTCTGATGGGATTCGACCTGGAAGTGGCTTTGTCACTCCGAGAGAACCCAAATTTGAATTAGAAACCCAATTGGGAAAAGTAAAAACCATAAGCGTAAGACCAATATCGATCAAACCTCCAAGATTCGGAAGTGTTTTATTTGCATGCGTATTAACAAGGGATATAAGGTAACCTTGATAGATTTTGTTGCATAAAACTGTCGGGAGTTTTGTAGACCGGAAAATAGCTTAAGCCGTACCCCTGTCTGCATCACCGCTTTATTCCCCCCTGTTCCAAATTTACGATAGAAACCCAGAGATAACAGTAGAGATGGCAATGAAGCCAATGGAATGCCTTATGAACCCCCAGGAATTCGAGGTCGCAGCGACCAATAGAGCAGAGCAGTGTCCCATATGGGAAGAGGAAATTCAGAAATATCTAAAAGGGAAAGGATGGCCCCTTTGGAGTGAATTTTGTGCAAATGAGGAAACAGGTCCCGGAAGTATAGGACAGACTTGGTGGGAGAACCTGACCGAGATTCATAAGAAAAACTGAGGAAAAGCTCGTAAGCCGATGGCAATCGTGTCCTGCTTGGCACAATCGCGAGGCACAGAGGAGGTCGTGAAGATGCTCCGCAGAGAGATTCTGGACAGAGAGAAGAATAGTGAGGGAGACGTTAGCTAGTGCGAGAAACTTAACAGGCAACTTAGAGAGCAGTTAGCGGCGAAGGACAAGGAGATGGCTGATGTCAAACGGACACACCAATCTTGTCTCGCTCACCTAAGCAGTTTTCAGTCACAGTATGATAAGGCCTACCAAGACACTCAACGTGAAGGTACGAGAAGAGATGGAACTTCAAGTTGGGCAATTAAAGAAACAATGTCAGGGTTTAAAAGCGGCCCCATGAGCACTCCACAGTTCCACGACGGAACAACGGCAGAGTTCGGTGGACCACGGCAAATGCCGAAAGCAAATTGCAGACCTGCAATCCCTGCTCTCAGTACAAAATGGTTTACAAGATACATTCGGACATCAGTTAGATCAGGAAAATGGCCCCGATTGGCAGGAGTTAAATGAAACTGCCCATCGCTCTGTACATGGAACATGTACTCAGGATAAACCTCAGAAAAGAAAAGCACCCCCACCGCCGACCGCACAGGCAGAGCACAATCCCATGAACCCTGTCACCACACAGCACAGGGCCACCACAAACGGAGACCCCGATTTTCTGTACACCCCATTAACCATCACCCAATTAAGGGACGCGTGCGACAAAATAACACCGTTCCAACCCACATCGGACCCGCACCATTATTTTGCAAAGGTTAAACAACAGGGGACCATGTACGGCCTGGACGAAAGAGAGCAAGTTACGCTCACAGTTTTGAGCCTCGACCCCTCAGTTGTGGCAGCCCTTCCCGACCCACAAAATGTAGGAGGAGGCACCCTCCAAGAAATGCATGCAGCGATCCTAGATGCGATCGGCTACAATAAGGGAGATCCCGTAGAAGGCCTCAATAAATGTAGGCAGAAAAAGACCGGGCACCCAGCAACGTTTGCTGGATGCCTGTGGACCCACCTTACAGCAGTATTTGGAGAGTTAGCCCGCGCCCATTTGACACCAGAAAATATGGCCAAATGGACTTGAATCCTAGTCTTCCACACGACCGAAGCAGGACAGAGAGTTTGCGCCAATTATGACCCCTCAGACGATACACACAATGAGAAATGGATTTTAAAAGGATTATCCCGAGCTTGGGAACAGTCCCTTCAGGGAAAGTCAGAATACGGAAAAGCAGATGAAGAGCAGGCAGATGCTAACATGTATCCAGTCAGGACACATCAGAACCCTGCATGGGGGACTTCAGGGTGCGGCAATGCGGAGCTGAGCCGCACGATTCGGCAGCTCCCGCTACCACGGACTTTCGGGCTCGCTAGAAGAGCCCCAACGGAACTTTTTTTGAAACTAACCCGTGGGGAAGGTAAGAGGGAGGTCCCCCTCCAACCTGTATGAAATGGACTCGAAGCGTAACGGCCACAAAATTGGCATTGGAGCAACGGGATAAACCGGGTAAAAAAGACAAAATGGCGGCAGCCAGAGACAAAGGTGAGCTGCAGGAGTTTATTAGGCAGTGCTTCGAGGAGCATCGCGAGGAGATGCGTAAGGAAATGCTGGCGCCTATGCTTTCGGCAATCGAAGGACTAGGGATCACCCAGAAGGCCCATGAGGTTCAGATCCAGGTGATGCAAACAAGAGTTGGTCAGAACGAGGACGAGATCTCGGGCCTGGCGGTGAGAGTGGAGCAGAACGAAGCGCTACACAGGAGGTGGGCGGGAAGATTTGAAGACCTGGAGAACAGGTCAAGGAGAAAGAATCTGCGGATCCTGGGTCGCCCTGAAGGAGCGGAGGGGGCCGATGCCGGGGCATACGCAAGCACGATGCTCGGGGTGATGATGGGCAAGGAGGCCCCTTCGAGGCCGCTGGAGTTGGACGGGGCACACCGGGTGCTGGCGAGGAGGCCCCGGGCAAATGAGCCGCCAAGAGCGATGGTGGTGAGGTTCCACCGGTTCACGGACAGAGAGTGGGTCCTGAGATGGGCCAAGAAGGAGCGAAGCAGTAAGTGGGACAATGCAGAGATCCGAATATACCCGGATTAGAGCACGGAGGTTGCAAAGCGGAGAGCGGATTTCAATCGGGCCAAAGCGGTGTTGCACCGGAAAGAAGTGAAATTCGGAATGCTGCAGCCGGCGCGATGTGGGTCACATACAAGGGCCAACACTACTACTTTGAAACGCCTGAAGAGGCGTGGACATTTATACAAACCGAAAAGTTGGACTCTAACTGAGGGTTTGTGAGGGTGGGGGGGATATTTGAGGTTTGATGTGTGATGGTTGTTGTATATAGGGGGTCAATCACAATCACGCGCAGGAAATGTTACATAGGCTGGGGGAGAGCGACAAGGCCGCGACAGGAGCTGCGCCAGAGGGGGCGGAGCGGGCTTTGGAAAGCGCGGGGTTTGGTTTTTCCCGCGCGCGGGAAGAAAGGTGGGAGGGGGAACTCCCACACGGGGAGGTCAATGGGATAGCGGGGGTAGCCGGGGTCAGCAGGTGTCAGCTGACTTACGGGAGTGACATGGGGGAGCAAAAAAGCTGGACAGGGGTCTAGCGGGGGGGAGGGAAGGGGGGGGGGGGAAAGGGTTGCTGCTGCACTGGCCGAAAGGGAATGGGACATAGAAGAGGTGGTCGGGACGGGGGTCCCCCGTCTGGGGGACTGGAGGGTGAGGGAGGCGTGGACACAGGACTGGCCCAGGAAAGGAGATGGCTAGTCGACAGGGGGAAGGAGGGGGGGGGGGGGGGGGGTGAGAGCCCCTCCAATCCGGCTGATAACGTGGAACGTGAGGGGGCTGAATGGGCCGGTGAAGAGGGCTCGAGTGTTCGCGCACTTAAAGGGACTGAAGGCGGACGTGGTCATGCTCCAAGAGACTCACCTGAAGGTGGCGGACCAGGTCAGGTTAAGAAAGGGATGGGTAGGACAGGTATTCCACTCGGGACTGGACGCGAAGAATAGAGGGGTGGCAATATTGGTGGGAAAGCGGGTGTCATTTGAGGCCAAGACTATTGAGGTGGACAATGGAGGGCGATATGTAATGGTGAGCGGTAGGCTGCAAGGGACGTGGGTGGTGTTGGTAAACGTGTACGCCCCGCACTGGGATGATGCAGGATTCATGAAGCGCATGTTGGGGTGCATTCCGGACCTAGAGAAAGGAGGCCTGATAATGGGAGGGGACTTCAATACAGTGTTGGATCCAGCACTGGACCGCTCCAAATCAAGGACGGGAAAGAGGCCGGCGGCGGCCAAGGTACTTAGGGGGTTTATGGATCAGATGGGGGGAGTGGACCCATGGAGGTTTGCAAGGCCGCAGGCCAGGGAATTTTCTTTCTTTTCCCATGTACACAAAGCCTACTCCCGGATAGATTTTTTTTGTTCTGGGCAGGGCGCTCATCCCGAGGGTGGAGGGGATGGAGTATTCGACCATAGCCGTTTCAGACCATGCCCCGCACTGGGTGGAACTGGAGCTGGGAGAGGAGAGGGACCAGCGCCCGTTGTGGCGGCTGGATTTGGACTGCTGGCGGACGAGGTGGTATGTGGGAAGGTGAGGGGGTGTTTCAAAAGGTACTTGGAGGCCAACGACAACGGGGAGGTGTGGGTAGGGGTGGTATGGGAGGCGTTGAAGGCGGTGGTCAGGGGAGAGCTAATTTCCATTAGGGCTCACAGGGAGAAGACAGAGGGCATGGAAAGGGAGAGGTTATTGGGGGAGATTTTGAGAGTGGACAGGAGATACGCAGAGGCCCCGGAGGAAAGATTACTTGGGGAAAGACGACGGCTCCAGACGGAGTTTGACCTGTTGACCACAGGGAAGGCGGAGGCACAGTGGAGGAAAGCGCAGGGGGCGACCTACGAGTATGGGGAAATGGCTAGTCGGATGCTGGCACACCAGCTCCGTAAAAGGATGGCAGCGAGGGAAATAGAGGGAGTCAAAGATGGAAGGGGAGCCACGGTTCGGAGTGCAACGAAAATAAACGAGGTATTTAAGGCCTTCTATGAAGAGCTGTACAGATCCCAGCCCCCAACGGGGGAAGAGGGTATGAGACGATTCCAAGACCAGCTGAGATTCCCGAGGGTGGAGGAGCAAGAAGTGGCTGGTCTGGGGGAACCAATTGAGTTGGAGGAGCTGAGCAAGGGTTTGGGAGCATGCAGGCGGGGAAGGCCCCGGGACCGGACGGGTTCCCGGTGGAGTTCTACAGGAAGTACGTAGACCTGTTGGCCCCGCTACTGGTGAGGACCTTTAATGAGGCAAGAGAGGAGGGGACCCTACCTCCGACAATGTCGGAAGTGACAATTTCTTTGATCCTAAAGCGGGACAAGGACCCACTGCAATGTGTATCGTACAGGCCGATCTCGCTCCTTAATGTGGATGCAAAGTTGCTGGCAAAAGTGCTGGCCATGAGGATCGAGGACTGTGGCCCGGGGGTGATTCACGAGGACCAGACAGGATTTGTAAAGGGCAGGCAACTAAACACCAATGTGCGGCGGCTCTTAAACGTGATAATGATGCCATCGGAGGAGGGAGAGGCGGAGATAGTGGCAGCTATGGACGCGGAGAAGGCCTTTGACCGAGTAGAGTGGGAGTACCTCTGGGAGGTGCTGCGTAGGTTTGGGTTAGGGGTAGGGTTTATCAATTGGGTTAAGCTCCTTTACAGAGCCCCGGTGGCGAGTGTAGTGACGAACCGGCGGATGTCGGAGTACTTTCGACTGCACCGAGGGACGAGGCAGGGGTGCCCCCTGTCCCCCCTGTTGTTCGCATTGGCGATCGAACCATTGGCCATGTCATTGAGGGAGTCTAATAAATGGAGGGGGGTGGTCCGAGGGGGAGAAGAGCATCGGGTGTCGCTATATGTGGATGACCTGTTGCTGTACGTGGCGGATCCAATGGAGGGGATGGTGGAGGTCATGCAGACTCTAAGTGAGTTTCGGGAGTTTTCAGGCTATAAGCTCAATGTAGGGAAGAGTAAGCTCTTTGTATTACAGGCGGGGGACCAAGAAAGAGGGATAGGGGACCTACCGCTGAGGAGGGCGGAGGGGAGCTTTCGGCCAGGAGTTGGGGGGCCCTACATAGACTGAATCTGACGAGGTTGGTGGAGCAAATGGAGGAGGATTTTAAAAGATGGGACATGCTACCGCTCTCGCTGGCGGGTAGAGTGCAGTCGGTCAAAATGGTGGTCCTTCCGAGGTTTTTGTTTGTGTTTCAGTGCCTTCCCATCGTGATCACTAAGGCCTTTTTTAAGAGAGTAGGCAGGAGTATTATGGGGTTTGTGTGGGCGAATAAGACCCCGAGGGTAAGGAGAGGGTTCCTGGAACGCAGTAGCGACCGAGGAGGGTTGGCGCTGCCAAACCTGGGGAGCTACTACTGGGCAGCAAATGTGTCGATGATCCGCAAGTGGGTTATGGAGGGAGAGGGGGCGGCATGGAAGAGGATGGAGATGGCGTCCTGCAAAGGAACGAGTCTGGGGGCGTTGGTGACTGCACCGCTGCCGCTCTCGCCGACAAAGTATACCACAAGCCCAGTGGTGGCGGCAACGCTAAGGATCTGGGGCCAGTGGAGATGGCACAGGGGTGCAATGGGAGCATCGGTGTGGTCCCCGATCAGGGGTAACCATCGGTTTGCCCGGGGAAGATGGACGGGGGCTTCCAGAGCTGGCATCGCGTGGGGATCAGAAGAATGGAGGGCCTGTTCATTGATGGAACGTTTGCGAGCCTAGGGCACTGGAGGAGAAGTTTGAGTTACCCCCGGGAAATGCCTTTAGATATATGCAGGTGAGGGCTTTTGTGAGGCGACAGGTGAGGGAATTCCCGTTGCTCCCGGCACAAGAAATTCAAGACAGGGTGATCTCGGGTGTATGGGTCGGGGAGGGCAAGGTGTCGGCAATACACCAGGAGATGAAAGAAGAGGGGGAAGCGCTGGTAGAAGAGTTGAAGGGTAATTGGGAGGAGGAACTGGGGGAGGAGATCGAGGAAGGTCTGTGGGCTGATGCCCTGGGTAGGGTTAATTCCTCCTCCTCGTGTGCTAGGCTCAGCCTGATACAATTTAAGGTGGTTCACAGAGCTCACTTGACGGGGGCGAGGTTGAGCAGGTTCTTTGGGGTAGAGGACAGATGTGGAAGGTGCTCAGGGAGCCAGCCGAACCATGTCCATATGTTTTGGTCCTGCCCGGCAGTGGAGGGGTTCTGGAGAGGAGTGGCGGGAGCAATATCTCAGGTGGTGAAAGTCCTGGTCAAGCCAAGCTGGGGGCTAGCAATATTCAGAGTAGTGGACGAACCGGGAGGGCAGGAGGCGAAAGAGGCCGGTATCCTGGCCTTTGCGTCCCTAGTAGCCCGGCGAAGGATCTTGCTAATGTGGGCGGAGGCGAAGCCCCCCAGCGTGGAGGCCTGGATAAACGATATGGCTGGGTTCACAAAGTTGGAGAGGATTAAGTTTGCCTTGAGAGGGTCTGCGCAGGGGTTCTACAGGCGGTGGCAACCGTTCCTAGACTATCTCGCGGAGCGTTAGAGGAAGGTCGGTCAGCAGCAGCAGCAACCTGGTGGGGAGGGGGGGGGGGGGGCGGGGACGTCCGGGGAGGGGCGGGGGGGGGGGGGGGAGCTGCCTGGGGGAGTGGATGAGCAAGAGATAACATGAAGAGACGGGGAAACTGGCACTTACGGGAGAGAGCCAGTGTACAAAGCTATGTAAATATACTATTTTGCCATATATATATCTTGCTCCGCGTGATTTCTCGTTTCTTTTTTTTTTGTTTCGGGGGTGGGGGGGGGGGGGGGTTATTGTTTGTAAGGGAGAAAAATTGTGTTAAAAACTTTAATAAATATATATTTTTTAAAAAGAACCCTGCATTGGTAAACGAGGGAAGAAATAGCTCACAGCAGCCTAAATCCCAAGAGTGCTACAATTGCGGACAGTTAGGATATTACGACCGAGAGTGCAATGCCCCCCAGAAACAGCAGGGAAACCAGCAGGCAAATCCTCTAAATACGAACAGAGCCAAGCCCATTCATAGTGTTAGCGCCCGTTCCGAGAACGCAGACATGAACGGAACCGATTGACGGTGTTCGGACTCCCCAACTTGGGTCTGTGATACCCTTTGGGACAAGTCCGGAAGACCAGTAGAAGCAGGCACAGTCTGGGGACACCCCGTAGAATTTCTTTGGGACACAGGAGGGTCCCGCACCATGCTAAATTCCTCCACAATGTTCCAACGGGATACATGGCCCACCACAGACACCATTACCCTTAGCGGCTAGTTCTAGTAGATCTACCCCAGACAGCCAAACACATTTTGGGGACAGACTTTATGAGCTCCCACAATCTTTTGTTCGACCTCGTCAATAAATGTGTGTGGAGAATGGCAAAGGCAGCACCAGCCCCCGCCACGCTCACAGTTGGAGACTACGCACACAGGATTAGCGCAGTAGGAGACTTCTGGTTTGATCCATGAACCATTAGTCAGGACAAAGACGTTAGAGACGCTTTGCAGAGACACAAAGCTTCTTTTGCCCAGCACAAGCACGACTGCGGCAAGATAGCAGGTTTAGTCAACATTACAGGACCCGACCCCAAACCCATAAACAGTACGGTTTCCCCCAACAAGCAGAGGGAGAAATTGCAAAGGTCATCCAAAGTTTACTTGACCAAGGCGTACTTCGTTCAGTAGCCTCAACTAACAATGCCCCAATTTGGCCCGTAAGGAAACTCGATGGCTCATGGCGACTGACCATCGATTATAGGGAACTAAACAAAGTGACCCCATTAGCAGCCCCCACTGTAGCCATGAGTCCCGAGACAATGTTAAAACAGGGACCCCAGTCAAAATTTTTCTCAGTTTTGGACATCAGCAACGGCTTTTGGTCCATTCCATTGGATAAAGCGTGCCAATACAAATTTGCTTTCACCTTCCAGGGACAGCAATACATGTGGACATGTCTACCACAAAGCTTTCACAACTCCCCCTCCATTTTCCACCGACAATTGGCGAATGGATTAGCTAAATTTTCCCGACCCGATTGCCTCGTCCAGTATGTAGACGACTTGCTTCTACAGACAGACACTAAAGGAGAGCACATTTCACTTCTCACTGAATTATTAGGACTCCTTCACGAAATTGGATGTAAGGTAAACCCCCAAAAGGCCCAGATTCTCCAAGAAAAGGCACAGTAATCACCCATGGCAAACACGATATCGAGCAGAAACACATTGACTCCATTGTTAAATTACCCTTGCCCCATAATGTTAGAGCCCTCCGGTCATTTCTAGGACTGGTTGGCTACTGCAGGAACCACATAGACGGTTTTGCCACAAAGGCAGCCCCTCTTTCCGAACTCCGAAAAAGGCAAGCCCCATGGGAATGGCTTCCACAACACAGGGATGCCATGGATGCATTAAAACGAGCCCTCAGCACAGCTCCCGCATTACAGGTTCCAGACCCACTCTCCCCATACGCAATTGAGGTTGCAAACACCGACTGAACCCTTTCGGCTGTGCTCTCCAGGAAAGACACGATCATTTAGGCCCCGTAGCATACGCCTCACACGTTCTTGATCCAGTAGAGCAAGGAATTTCTGCCTGCGAAAGGCACTTGCTTGCAGTTTTTTGGGCTGTTCAGTACTTTGTGTACATAACAGGACTCAACCCCGTAACCATTTTAACAGAGCACACCCCAACCCAACTTCTACTAGACGGTAGACTAAAGGATGGCACAGTCAACCAAATTCGCGCAGCACGATGGACCCTACTCCTACAAGGACAGGACATTATGGTTAAAAGGACTAAGACACACATGTTTCTCGCAGATAATTTACAGTACGCAGGCGCCCCACATGAGTGTGAGATCATTACCACCAGGCACAACACAGCTCCCCCGAAACCAGGTACTACACCCCAGAGACCCCAGCCCACAGACACAGACGCACATCTTAAGATTCATGTGGATGGCTCCTCCACAGTTTTAAATGGTAAATGCCTCACTGGTTATGGCATTTATGTAGAGGATGCGCAGGGACGCGCGTTAGAGGGGATATCACTCAAATTGCCTGGACATCTAGGTTCGCAGGCAGCAGAATTAGCAGCCGTAGCTTACATTGTAGAGCACCCCGACTCGTTCCCAACCCCAGCCGACATATACTCCGACAGCCTATTATGTCTGCAATAGTGTACCTGAGTTCCTACCCCTGTGGGAATCTAGAGGTTTTGTTTCCGCAGATGGAAAACCCGTACCCTCAGCCCCATTACTCCAGCATATCCTCAAAACAGCAAAAGGCCTTAAATATGGTATTGTTCAAGTTCGTAGCCACCATCGTTCTTCCCCCCCTGGTAACATTAAGGTAGATGCCCTAGCAAAGGCAGGTTCCAGACATGGTCACTTTTGGAATCCCCCCGAGAGTGCCCCAGTACACGCGGTCAAGGTCTCACAGACCAATATTCAAGATTGAGCTCAAGCCCAAAAGGGAGACGAAAAGCTCAGGGAAGTTTTAAAAGGTAACTTCTAAGCCCCCTACGATAAGTACAGAAACGCTTTAACAGCACACGATGGCATAATTTTAAATGATGGCATTTATGTGGTCCCCACCCAAGATAGAAACCAAATTATCTGCCAATTCCATGACAACCATGGACACCAAGGGATAGATGCAACCCTTGCCCACCTCAGACCTCTCTGCTGGTGGCCCGATTTAAAATCCAATGTGACGCATTGCATTAAAAATTGTTTGATTTATCCCCGGAACAATCCAGACAGGTATGCGAGGAAAGGTCAGCTCAGTCACTCCCGCCTTGTTAATGGCCCCTGGACGAATTTACAGATTGATTACATAGGTCCCCTACCCCCCTGCAAGAATAGTTTTAAGTATGTGTTGGTAGTAATCTACACCTTCACGAAATGGGTGGAGGCTTTTCCATCCAGAACTAACACGGCTAAAACGACAGCCAAGATTCTAACGCAGCACATCTTCACGAGATGGGGCCTTCCCCGCAGTATAGAGTCAGACCAAGGCTCACATTTCACAGGACGCGTCATGAAAAATGTCCCCACAATTTTCAGCATCCGATAAAAATTGCATTTTGCCTATCACCCCCAATCAAGCGGAATCATAGAGAGAATGAATAGAACCCTCAAGACAACCCTCAGGAAAATGGTGCAACAGCACAATATCACATGGGACACAGTTCTCCCTTTTGCACTCATGGTTATAAGGAACACGGTATCAACTTCGACAGGATACACCCCCCACACACTCATGACCGGACAACCCATGAAGGGAACAGAATACTTGTTAGGGCTTGATTTGGCCTGCCCCACAGTCACCGCCTCACCCATGAGACAGCGGTACAGCAGGTCCTCGAAAACGTAAAAGCAGCCCAGCTCGCTGCAGCTGTTAGACTTGGCACACGAAAGAAACAAAGTGAAGTATGTTTTGACAAAACTGTACACCTCACAGAATTTTCAGTAGGACAGCAGGTCATGCTCTCCCTGTACAACCCCAGTTAATTTCTTTCTCCCAAATTCACAGGACCCTACTCCATTTCATATAAAGTCAGCCCCTCCGTTTATAAGATCACTTATCCTCATGGCAAGTCAGGATGGTTTCACGTAAACCAGCTTAAGGCTTATGGCACACAGAGCAACCACTCACACCACATCTCACTGGCAGCAGCAGACGAACACGCCCCGCCCATGGACGACCTATTCCTCCCCTCCCCCAACCAGTCCAGCCCATCCTCGGACACCACTTCGACTCCACCCCCAGAGGCATGACTCCGCCTCTCCCTTCATTCGACCAGCAGCGACAGCGATAGCGACAGCACTGATACATTAGAACCCATGGAACCGCCACACGATTTCAATTCTGCACCAGGCCCCACTCCCAGCGACTCCGAACAGGATACATTCGACCCCTTTGAGACCACTTACATAAAAGCCCCTGAACCGGACCCACCACCCGACAACGTTGGATTGCCCCATACCGCCTCCAACCTAGACACTAAGCATTGGCACCACGACAATTCCTACAGACTCATCCAGAATGATGAGATGGACCCCACATCGCCCCAAGCAGCCTTGGCACAGCTACTCCAGTAACGAGTGTGGCAACCGGGAGAAGATAATGACTCAGAGTCTGACTCACACCAGACGAGCCCCTTTGCTATAGAACAATGAGGTGTCCAGATGATAGTAGAAAGGAACCGATTGAGATTTACGGTGTCCTTCTTTCCGATGGAGCCTGCCCGATTTTGTTATTTTAGTTGGCGATTTTTAAATGTTGAATGTTTGTATTGTGTATGACCCTTTGATAAAGTTTATTCATGGCCCTACGCCACATTGTGATGCGGTCACAACTACTCTTTTGATGTCGCATGGCAGTTAAAGGAACATGTTTGTTGGCAGACACCCATTGATATAGTCATAACTACTCTTCTGATTCAACGGCAATTATAAGAGGCAGTTTTTCCACAACGAACACAAATTCTTTCCATTCTTATCCGGTCACCCAGGCAGTGGAGTAACGGCACTGGTCCCCACCCTGCCTGAGGACCCCCATCTGGTCAGCTATGCCCGGGTAGTGCACCTACGGCACTGGTCACAGTCCTACCCGGGGATTCCACCCATTCTTGCCCCGCCGCGGCCCATATGCACCCCATTCGGAGCTTTTGGTTCAAAACTCTTTTACTTTTAGTCTGTGGTTTAAAGAATGCTCTTTGCCACAAGTTTTGTTTGTTTTCTGGCGACCCTTAGGCCGCTATCCCACATGCTAATAACATCCTCAAACACTTGGATGAAACGCTTTGCTGCTGGAGAAATTGTCTGCCCACTCAGCACATCGATCTCACAGGCTGCAAGACTGCTCGCACTGTGACAGTATTTTCTTTTCGGATGTTTTGTCCCCAAAAATATTTGGTTTAAAAAAAAAATGAGGGAGTCACATATGGTGACAATTCTAATGGGCAATTGGTAATAAAAGAAGAGACAGACAGACATACGAGATCTTAAACAAGGTAATAACAGATATTATGCTTGTGTCCACAGGAAATACAGAACAACAGAAGACAGAGGAAGACCAAGAAAAAAGAGAAAAATGAAAACGGACATCATGACCTACATTTGGATCTTCGTGGGATCACTACAGTTGCACGCGGACGCGACCCCCCTGACCCCTACCCCACAGGCCATGAATGATTCCCATCCCTGCCATACACCACACCCAGAGACAGCCACGGACACACCAACCTGCTGCGACAACCTTATAAAATGGTATTCCCATTCATACATCGTAGAAGCCCTATTCGTGACAGCAATACTCTGTAGTGTCATCCAGACACTGAGACTTCAGAAATGGTGAAGGAAAGCCTCCCGCACTCCGGTATATACACTCAGACGCCCTATTTTCGGACTCCAGCAAACCCCCCACTGTCTCTAAACAAATAAAGTGCATCGACTAGTTTTTTTGTTTGTTCTAATAAAGAAAGATGTGAAATTCTGTACTTGACCGCCAAGATACAGAAAGATGTAATGCTGCTATTATATAGTTTATACTGTTTGTAAATTCTTTTGATTGACTAAACAGCCTGGAGATAGTTTAGAGAAGGATAGTTAGAGGTCCCCGTGTTTTAAATGAAAAAGAAATGTAATGCATGCTTGAATGTTATAGCGTCCCTTAGAATTTTATAATGATATGATGTAAATAAAAGCAATTTAGGTAAAGGTTCCAATCCATAGGACAGAGTAGAATAGATACTGTCCTTGATTGCGGGTGCTCGACTTAGGCAGAGAACAAAAAACATTCAGTAATATGATCCTTCACGCTTCGCGTTGAGGATCACAAGGAGGGTGTGTAGCCATCTGGGATGGCCACTTTCAGTATATAAAATGGACACTCGCAGAGCATACAGGGAAAATGGACAATGCAAAGTAAACAAGCAGGCACAGAGCCTGAATGTATATTTGGAAGGCAGTCCGCAGATGGAACCGAAACTCCAGGCCGATTTACATATTGATGGCCCATCTCCGGGGAACAAAGAACTAGTGCTCAGGTAGCCGATACTGTCCCAGACATTCCGGCGCCACTACCCCAGCAAGAAGAAACAAACAAAGTTTTGTGAGGGACACAAAGAATCCAGCACGAGTTTTAAGGATACAAAGTAATAACATTTATTTACAATAACATATATATATATATAACAGCAGCAGCAACTTCCCTTGCTGCACACTCCTTCCTGCTGGTTCCTAAACTGGCCAGCTTTATTTATACTTGGAGTTTACTAATGGTTTCTCCGCCCCGCTCATTGGGGAAGCTCATACTCCCACAGGATTGTGGGATTGCCATTCGTCCCCAGCCAATGGTAAGCAGGCTGGTTACAACACAAAGCAAGGCCAACGGCCACTTAGGACACGCACAGCCATCAATGCGCCCGCCCTTTTATTGGCTCAGATCGATGGAAGTGATCAAGAAGCGGCCCAATTAATTGAGGCCTAGGTTAAGGCCCGCCTAAAAGCGCGCAAAGCCCCTCCGAGTATAAGAAGGAACCCTCCCCCAAAGATTTAGTCTCTTGGATCTGGCTCTCAAGCGGAGAGACCCTCCCACCTGCACCACCAGAGGCAAGTAAGTTCAAGTTCAATGCTCGCTACCAGACGGACGACCTTAGCTGTACTCCTGTTACCTCTTCAAACCCAACAGCCTCAGATCCGAACAACGGCCATTGTTCCTCTGACCTAAGTGGGCACCCAAAGTTAAGTATAGATGTTAGGGATAGATATAGTTTAGCCTGTAGTGTTATTGTGCATGAGTAAATCATACTGTGTGTAAATAAAGTAGTATTGACTTTGAACTAACTGGTGTATTGGCTCTTTGATCGGTATTCGGTTGAACCTTGTGGCGGTATCGAGAGATACCTGGCGACTCTGAAAGCATATTCATAATTAGGATTAAGAAAGGCGACCTTATTAACTGCCATATTTATAGCAAGTAAATATGGCAACAGTATAGAAAGGAGGTGTTACGAGTTGCACATGAGGTACCAGTGGGAGGTCATTTGGGAATAAGGAAAACTCAAGCTAAAATCCAGAAACATTTTTATTAGCCTGGACTACATAAAGATATAGTTAAATTTTGTCAATCATGTCACACATGTCAAGTGATAGGGAAACCTCAAGCAGTGATAAAACCAGCGCCCTTACTACCCATTCCAGCATTTGAGGAACCTTTTACACGGGTCCTAATTGATTGCGTAGGACCGCTTCCTAAAACAAAAAGTGGGAATCAATATCTTTTGACTATAATAGATGTGTCTACTAGGTTTCCAGAGGCCATTCCTGTATGTAATATTACAGCTAAAAAGATTGTGGAGGAGTTACATAAATTCTTTACTATATATGGACTACCCACAGAAATACAATCAGATCAAGGTCGAATTTTACCTCAAGGTTATTCATAGAAGTTATGGATAGCTTAGGAATAAAACAATTTAAATCAACTGTGTACTCTCCAGAATCGCAGGGAGCGTTAGAAAGGTGGCATCAGACATTAAAGACAATGTTGAGGGCTTATTGTCAAGATTATCCTGAGGATTGGGATAAAGGAATTCCATTCGTACTGTTTGCAATTAGGGATGCACCTAATGAGTCAACCAAATTTAGTCCTTTAGAACTAATTTTTGGTCATGAGGTAAGAGGACCACTTAAATTGATTGAGGAAAAATCAGAACTTACATTATTGGATTACGTGTCAAATTTTAGGGAACGATTAAATAGAGCAGGTGAATTGGCAAGACAACATTTGAAAGTTGCACAAAATGTGATGAAACGGGTAGTGGACAAGAAATCCAAAGTTCGTAGTTTTGCCAGTGGAGATAAAGTTTTAGTATTGTTACCAATGGTAGTTGAACCTTTAAAAGCTAGGTTTTGTGGACCTTATCAGATTGAAAGGACATTAAGTGAGGTGAATTATGTGGTACAAACACCAGATAGAAGGAAAATTCACCAAGTGTGTCATGTGAATATGCTTAAAAGGTACTTTGAAAGGGAAGGAGAGAAAAAGGAGGAGGTTTTAATGATTCTCACTCAAAGTGACAAACCAAATCCAGGTGACTGTGATTTTGACACACCTCAAATTAAATTGGAAAACGAGGATGCTCTTAAAAATTGGGATAAATTGTTGAGTTGCCTTCCAGAGGAAGAACAAACTGACCTGAAAGAGGTATTGATATCACATGGGATAGTTTGTGGAGATAAATTGGGAAGTACTCAAATGGCTATACATGATGTAGATGTGGGAAATGCTGTTCCAATCAAACAACATCCATGCAGACTTAACCCTTTAAAATTGGCACAGGTTAACAAGAGATTGAAAGTATGCTTAAAAATGGCATAATTGAAGTGGGTTGCAGCCAATGGAGCTCACCCATAGTGATGGTACCTAAACCAGACGGTACCCAACGGTTCTGTGTGGACTATAGAAAGGTTAATGCAGTTACAAGAACAGACTCTTATCCTATCCCACGTTTGGGGGATTGCATTGAGAAAGTGGGACAATCAGCTTTTATTTCTTAATTGGATTTACTTAAAGGTTACTGGCAGGTACCTTTATCCGAAAGGGTGAAGGAGATTTCAGCTTTTGTGACTCCAGATGGTGTCTACCAATTCAAAGTTATGCCATTTGGCATGAAAAATGCCCCAGCCACATTTCAAAGGTTAACTAACAAAGTTGTTTCAGGATTACCCAATTGTGCGGTGTACATCGACGATCTGGTAATTTTCAGCCAGACATGGAAAGAACATTTAAAACATCTGATGGCGTTATTCGATCAACTTCAGGTGGCAGGTTTGGTGATAAACCTAGCCAAAAGTGAATTTGGAAAAGCCCAAGTCACTTTCCTTGGCCATATAATCGGACAGGGTCGAATGGTCACACGGGATGTGAAACCAACAGTTATTGAGGAGTTTCCAATACCCTCAAGACGAAGGGAAATAATGCAATTTCTTGGCATGAGTGGATTTGATCGAACATTTGTGCATAAGTTTTGTTGCTTGATTGCTCCACTGATGGACTTGCTCAAGAAGCATAACAAATTCCAGGCAGCGGAGTGTCAACAGGCCTTTGACAGCCTGAAAGCTGTGATAACCAATGCTCCTGTGTTGGAGAATTGCAAGGGATTCTGTGATCAGATTGAACTAAAGTATCTGACTTTAAAGAGAAATGCCTAGGCGTAGAGCAATGGACGGATCGCGCAGAGTCCTTCTTGTTCAAAGAGACTGTCAATCGAGATGGAGTTTCAGTTGGAGGATGAAGAACGAAAAAAAATGGACTATATTATTATACCTGTTTGCGTGTGTTGTTTTTTTTAAACAAAAAAGTACATTTACTCTGTGCGTTTCTTAAAGAATGGTGAAAAGGTGAAAAATGAAACCATCTTGAAGTTGATGGTTTATTTTTTTTTTCTTGGAGGGAGGTGTCATGTGAGAGTACCTTTAAGATATGGGTGTTTAAGAAATGTACCTTTAAGAAATGGGTGTTTACGGGCAGCACGGTGGTGCAGTGGTTAGCATTGCTGCCTCACGGTGCCGCGGTCCCAGGTTTGATCCCGGCTCTGGGACACTGTCCGTGCAGTTTGCACATTCTTTCCATTTTTGCGTGGTTTTCACCCCCACAACCCAAAGATGTGCAGGTTAGGTGGATTGGCCTTACTAAATTGCCCCTTAATTGGAAAAAATGAATTGGGTACTCTAAATGTATATTAAAAAAAAGAAATGGATGTTTACTACTGCAGTGATGTCAGAGACTGGTGGAGCTCGGCTGTCTGTCAGCTTTTTACTTTCATTTCTGAGCAGGCTGCAGGGTGTGTTTTAGTTTCGTTTTCAGATCTGGATAACTGCAGTCACAGCCAGAAGGTGTATGAGTTTCTCTCTGTAATCTAAAGACTGTAAATCGATCCTGGTGATTTAAAACTAAGAACAGTAATGACTTTAACCTAATGTGCTTCTGTTGAAAGGTGTTTCTTCTGGATGTTGTTCGGGAAGTTATTAAGCATTACTTAGTGTTGTATTCTTTTGGGGTTGTATTTGAATTAATGGTTACTAAGATGTTCACTGTATGTTTTAAAAAAGTTAACTTGAGTTCATAGAATAAACATTGTTTTGCTTTAAAAAATTACTTTTCCATTTCTGCTCTACCACACCCGTAGAGTGGGCCGTGTGCTCCCCATACCACAATCTATTAAAAGTTGTGGGTCAGGGGAACTCCGTGATACACTTTGGGGTTCTCTAAACCCTGGCCCATAACACAATAAATGATGGCCTTGCGATGCCCACATCCTGTAAATGAATAAATAAATAAAAATCAATAAAACGGTGTTAAATAGAAAAAGAGGTTGGAGCAGTTTTGGAAATCTCAGGAAAGACTAAGGAAAATGGAGACACAGTTTTGTCTATGAGGTACAACCGATCCCTGCAAAACCGTCCACAGACAGGTTCCAAAAGGACGTCTTTCATTCTGCAATCAACATGGTGTTGTCCAGTCTCATCAAATGGTTTAACTGGGTTATGTATTTCTGCACTGTTTAGTTTTCTGCGTACCACTGAAGGAAGGAGGCTATCAAATAAAGTTCTCCAGAAGGGCGTTGGAAAAATCCAGCCTCACAATTGGCAATATTGATCCATCTGACAAGGCACTTGAAATTAGTCCAGACATTGACATTTTTCCAATAAAGCTTTCCTCATCATCTATTGATAATGCTTGATTATATTTCTAAAGAAAGACTTCTAGACCTTTATTCTAACCTCTGTATTATATTCAGATTGCTGTTGATGGGGCCTGTGACAGTTTCACCAGGCAAAGAAGCTTTTCTTGACTGAAATTGATAAAGAATTATTTAGGTTGTCTAATTTGCAAAACGTCTAAATGGCTAGGCAGAGATCTCAAACAAACTCTACGTATAACTCAGATGTTATACAAGGTTCCCCACAGCTAAAACACAGAAACCCATTCCTGCAGCTCCCGTACTAAAACAACATTGATGTTCCAAGCCTAATATAATTGTTTAATATCTGTTGATCTATTGTTGACTATCGCTTATCTTTAGTTCAACTATTTTTAGGAGGCGGTGGGGTAGTGGTATTGTCACTGGACTGGTAATCCAGAGACTCAGGGTAACACTCTAGGGACTCGGGTTCAAATCCCGCCTTGGCAAATGGTGGGATTTAAGTCCAATAAATATCTGGAATTAAAAGTTTAATGATGAATGTAAAACCATTGTCAATTGTCGTAAACATACCCAGCTGGTTCACTAACATCCTTCAGGGCAGTGTTTTTCAAACTTTTTTGCCTGGGACCCATTTTTGCCAACGGGCCATCCTTCAAGACCCAAGCTACACGACCTACCATTTTCACCTGCTTCGTCCTCACAATTTCACTTGCTTTGTCATTCAATGTTACATTTCTGCTAAGGACATCAGCTGATGATTTAAGATCTCACTGCATCCATTGAAAAAAATCAAGAAGTTTGTCGTCAAACTCACCATGCCTTTTAAGTTTTGATGGTTTTATACTTTCATTTATTTGCCAGTACTTCCCTACATATAACACACATGAGCTTTGCATCCTGAGATGCAGTGGCACAATCAATAAACGCATACCTCAAAAAATCATCTTTATACTGCTTTCTTTCTGATTTCAGATTCTTCTTGATGGGTTAGGGTGGCACAGTAGCACAGTGGTCAGCACTGTTGCTTCACACTGCCAGGTACCTGGTTCGATTCTCGAGTCTGCACATTCCCCCCATGTCTGTGTTTCCTCTGGGCGCTCCGGTTTCCTCCCACAAGTCCCGAACAATGTGCCTGTTAGGTGAATTGGACCTTCTGAATTCTCCCTCAGTGTACCTGAACAGGTGCCTGAGTGTGGCGACGAGGGGCTTTTCACAGTAACTTCATTGCACTGTTAATGTAAGCCTACTTGTGACACTAATAAAGATTATTATTATTGTTCACCAGAGGCCCTGGAGCTCACACCAGCACTGCTGGCAGCTACAAAATGGAGGATCTCTCGCGCGCTGAGAGCACGTGACGTCAGTGTATGGGGCACGTGACCTGCTCTCTGCTGTCGCTTCTGGAGAGAAGACTCCATTCATTTTTTAAAAGAATCTGCTCCTGGGTCAGTGCGCTGAGGTCAGGAGGAGGTTGTCTGCCTCGTTGGGCTCCAGTTCTGCACGCTACTGAGGGGGCATGCACGCGCAGGATGAACGGCATCCTGAAAGCCAGCTGAGATCGGCATTTTTAAAAGCTGGTCGCAGCCGTTGGGCACTTCATCCCGTGATCGGGAACGCCGCGACCGATGGCCCCGCGACACTCCCGACACCTTCCCACGACCCACCCGTGGTCACTACCCTGAGTTTGAAAATGACTGTTTTATGGAAGGAAATCTGCCAGTTCTCACCTGGTCTGGACTACATGTAACTCCAGATCCACAGCAATATGGTTGACTCTTAAATGTCCTCTGAAATGGTCTAGCAAGCTACTCCCTAGTAAGCCATTCAGTTGTATCAAAGCGCTACAAAGTCAATAAAAAGGAAAGAAACCGGGCGCACCAACCAAGGTGCCAGAAATGACAATGGTAAACTCAGCCCTGTCGACCCTGCAAAGTCCTCCTTACTAACATCTAGGGGCTTGTGCCAAAGTTGGGAGAGCTGACTCACAGACTGGTTAAGCAACAGCTTGACATAGTCATACTCACAGAATCATACCTTACCGTTAATGTCCCAGTCATCACTACCACCGTCCCTGTGGTGTACAGTCGGGAGGGAATTTCCATGAAAGTCCTCAACATCGACTCCAGCCCCCATGAAGTTTCATAGCTTCAGGTCAAACATGCGCAAGGAAGCATCCTGCTGAATACCATGTACCGGCCACTGCCAGCTGCTAAATCAGTATTCCTCCATGTTGAACACCACTTGGAGGAAGCACTGAGGGTGGCAAGGGCAGAGAATGTACTCTCGGTGGACACTTCAATGCCCATCACCAAGAGTGGCTCGGGAACACCACTACTGACCAAGCTGGCCGAGACTTAAAGGACATAACTGGATTGGTCTGAGACAGGTGGTGAGGGAACCAACAAGAGGGAAAAATATACTAAACCTTATCCTCACTAACCTGTTTGCTGCAGATGCATCTGTCCATGACAGTAACGGTAGGAGTGACCACCGGACAGTCCGTGTGGAGACAAAGTCTCATCTTCACAGTGAGGATACCCTCCATTGTGTTGTGTGGCACTACGACTGTGCTAAATGGAATAGATTCAAAACATGTCCAGCAACTCAAGAGTGGATATCCACGAGGTGCTGTGGGCCATCAGCAGCAGCAGAATTGTATTCAACCACAATCTGCAACCTCATGGCCCAGCATATCCCCCACTCTACCATTACCACCAAGCAGGGGGATCAATCATGGTTCCATGAAGAGTGCAGGAGGGAATGCCAAGAGCAGCAACAGGTATACCGAAACATGAGGGGCGGGATTCTGCCGTAATCGGTGGGGCGGGCAACTCCGGCGGGATGGAGTGGCGTGAACCACTCCGGCGTCGGGCCACCCCAAAGGTGCGGAATTAAGCACAGCGCTAAATCGCTGGCTTTGAAAGCAGACCAAGGCAGGCCAGCAGCACGGTTCGATTCCCGCCCCAGCCTCCCCGAACAGGCACCGGAATGTGGCGACTAGGGGCTTTTCACAGTAACTTCATTTGAAGCCTACTTGTGACAATAAGCGATTTTCACTTCATTTCATTTACCTTCAGGGGCGAGGCCCGCCCCGGAATGGTTTGCACCCCGCCGGCCGGCGGGAAAGGGGCTTGGCGCCACGCCAACCGGCGCCGAAGGGCCTCCGCCGGACGGCGCGAGTTGGCGCATGCGCGGGAGCACCAGCGTGTGCTGGTATCATCTCTGCGCATGCGCAGAGGGCTTCGTTTCCACACCGGCAATGGCGGACTGCTACAGCCGCCGGTGCGGAACAATAGAGTGCCCCCACGGCACAGGCCCGCGATTGGTAGGCCCCAATCGCGGGCCAGGCCACTGTGGGGGCACCTCCCGGGGCCCGATCCCCCCGCGCCCCCCCAAGAAACCCGGAGGCGCCCGCGCCGCCAGATCCCGCCGGTAAGGACCTACTCCAATTTACGCCGGCGGGTCTGGCAAAAAACGGGTGGGACTTCGGCCCATCGCGGGCTGGAGAATTCGGGCAGCCCCGGAGCCCATTGAGTCGCGCTGGACCCCGCCATTCTCCGAGGCGGGCGGCGCGACTCACGCCGGGCCGATTTCTGGGGGCCGGAAAATTTGGAGGATGGCGGGGGTGGGATTCACGCCGACCCCCGGCAATTCTCCGACCCGGCGGGGGTTCGGAGAATCCCTCCCGAGGTGTCAACTGCGTGAAGCTACAACACAGGACTACTTGCATGCCAAACAACATAAACAGCAAGTGATAAACAGATAAGCAATCCCACAAGCAACGGATCAGATCTAAGCTCTGCAGTCCTGTCACATCCAGTTGTGAATGGTGGTGGACAATTAAACAACTCACAGAAGGAGAAGGCTCAACAAATATCCCATCCTCAATGATGGAGGAGCCCAACGCATATGTGCAAAAGATAAGACTGAAGCATTTGCAATAATTTTCAGTCAGTAGTACCAACTGGATGGTCGATCTCAGTCTCCTCCATAGGTCTCCAACACCACAGATGCCAGTCTTTAGCCAATTTGATTCACCCCACGCTGAAGCACTGGATACTGTAAGGCAATGGGTCCTGACAATATTCCGGCAATAGTACTGAAGACTTGTGCTCCAGAACTTGCCGGGGCCATAGCTAAGCTGTTCCAGCACAGCTACAACACCGGCCTCTACCCAGCAATTTGGAAAGTTGCCCAGGTATGATCTGTACACAAATGGCAGAACAAATCCAACCCAGCCAATTACTGCCCTACTCTCCAGTATCAGTAAAGTGATGGAAGGGATCATCAACAACAATGTTATCAAGTGGTACTTACTTAGCAAAAACCGGCTCACGGATGCTCACTTTAGGTTCCGTCAGGGTCACACAGCTCCTGACCTCATTACAGCCTTGGTTCAAACATGCACAAAAGAGTTGAATGTCAGAGGTGAGGTGAGAGTGACTGCCCGTAGCATCAAAGCAGCATTTGATCGTGTATGGCATCAAGGAGCCCTAGCAAAACTGGAGTCAATGGGAATCAGGGAAAAACCCTCCGCTGGTTAGAGTCACACCTGGCACAAAGGAAGATGGTTGTGGTGGCTAGAGGTCAGTCATCTCATCTCGAGAGATCACTGCAGGGGTTCCTCAGGGTAGTGTCCTAGGCCCAACTATCTTCAGCTGCTTCATCAATGACAAAATAAGGTCAGATGTGGAGATGGTTGCTGATGAATGCACAATGTTCAGTAACATTCGTGTCTCCTCAGATACTGAAGCAGCCCCCATCCAGGCTTAGGCTAACAAGTGGCAAGTTAACAAGTGCCAGGCAATGACCATCTCCAATAAGAGAGAAACAAATCATCAACCCTTGACATCCAATAGCATTACCATCACTGAATCCCCCACTGTCAACATTCTGGGGGTTACCTTTGACCACAAACTGAACTGGATTAGACATATAAATACTGTGGCCATGAGAGCAGGTCAGAGGCTAGGAATCCTACGGCGAATAACTCACCTCATGACTCCCCAAAGCCTGTCCATCACCTACAAGGCAGATGTGTGATGGAATGTGATGCGGCAGTGGTACTCCGTGCCCATCCACCCCGACCCCACAGCTCACCTCCTGGCCATCCCCCGCTACTAACCCCTGGCCCTGGCAGAAGCCCTCCAGCCAGCAGCACAACTGTCAGCAAACTATGGGGATGTTTGACACTTTCCGTACCCCCTCTCTCTCCCTCATGACACCAGTTTCACGATTTTTAAAAGCACAAGGGAACCGCGCCGTTGGGAACTCGACCCTTCAGAGGCGGAGAATCACAGAGGCCCTGGAGAATACAGGTCAGGCCCACTAATGATATGCAAATGGTGTTTACTGTACGTGCGTTCTGGACTGCGTTGATGCCACTGTCAAGGTGACAGAGAATTGCGATTTGCCGTCAAATCGGTGCCCGCCGTGATTTTGGCGTCGGAACCTATACTCCACCCAATCGCGTCTCACCATTTCAACTAGAATCCCGCCCACGGTGTTAATTGTTAATGCAAACGAGGTGTCCTGTTGTGATTGGAGGAAAGGCTTCAGAGGTTGTGGGGGATGCAGAAGGATTTCTAATGATTGGGCTGAAGTAAAATGTTCCAGAGCTCTACAGAGAGTAGCAGAGTTGTAAAGAGGCACCTTATCTTGATAGTTTTAGTCAGTCATTAAATTACTCCCTTCCCCATAATGCTGGTCTTTGAAAATATGGCCCCGATATTTACTGAGGTGCAGTGCTGAAATAGGGAATGGAAACTGGGATGTATATGTTTTTCTTAATGGTGTAAAGTAGAAATACTGCTTCTCCGAGATCACAAACAGTGCTGCAAAAATGTATGCCTTATGGATACAGCCCTTCTCACCTTCTTCTACCTGTTGGGTTTCCTGGAGTTTGAGGAACCTGGCCAGCAGCAAAGAAAAATTAAATCTTGTTAAAATGGAGCCACACAGCCCAATTAAAAGGTTTAGATGATTGACCTGCCTCCTGAGGGTTGATTTGTCTCCCACTCCTCATCCTGGCTCCACTAAACTGGGATGTGAGTGGGTTTGAGGTGTAACATTTTAGTGGGCATTTTAATTTCCGTACCAACCTGAACTACTCACTTTTGGAGGCTAAAATTACTGTCATGTTGCAGGCATTCACCTCCTCCACAACTTCTCTCTCTTTTGCTGGGGCACCCGTTTCTCTTTAGATAATTATTATTATTACATTATAATCGCTTATTGTCACAAATAGGCTTCAAATGAAGTTACTGTGAAAAGCCTCTAGTCGCCACATTCCGGCACCTGTTCGGGGAGGCTGGTACGGGAATTGAACCTGTGCTGCTGGCCTTGATAAAAAGATGATCTCATTCTCTTTCCTTACTTGCTTCACAAGCACTTCCATGACTCCATTGGAAAAACAGGCAACCTTATGCAACATCAAGCTTCCTGCTGCTCTATTCCCACATTCTCCACTGTCACTCTTTAAACACATCATGGGCTCGATTCTCCGCTCCCCGACGTCAAATTCGTGTTCGGCGACGGGATGGAGAATCCGTTTTTGCGGCAATATCGGGTACGGCGCTGGTTTATGTATTCCCCACCCCCTGAAAAGCGGCGTACTCTAGAAGAACGACACGCCGATTATCCAAGGTCTCAGGCCCGCCCCGCGATGCTCCATCCCCGACAGACCGAGTTCCCGATGGCGTGGAACCCTCATGGACTCAGTCCGGGGCCGCCACAGTCAGGGGAGGGGCGATCTGTGAACAGGAGGTCTTCATTCGGGGCTGGGGACATTGTGGGCAGGCGGTCCGGGGCGCGTGAGCAGCTGATGGGGGGCACTACTTTTGAGGTCCAGGTCCGCAGCCTGAGTCCCCATGGAGTACGGTGCGGCCACTGCAGGCCGCCGCCATGCGCAAGCGCGGCCTCGGAACCAGAAGTGCTCAGGGCCGTATCGGCAGCGAGAGCTGCAAGCTCTACGCTGCCTCCCCACTAGTCCCCAGCAAAACGGGGAATTGGTAGCTGTTTTACACCAGTTTTCCTGGCGTAAAAGACCACAGTGTTTATGCCGGCGTGGGGACATAGTCTCCAAAACGGAGAATCCAGCCCATGCCTTATACTGGCAGCCAACCCACTAGATTTTCCAAACTGCCAACCTATCCATGAGAAGCGATATCAGTTCTGGACGTTCACCTAGCATATCAAAATGAGGTCTGTTTGGAGAAATACCTTTGTGCTCTGTTGCCTTTTGATTACTGTGGCTTGTGGTAATCATGTGACCTATGAGATCATCTTTGGTAAAACAATGGATTGAAGCAGTAGCCATGTTCACACACCACATGCAACATGGTGTCAGGAGTGAGCAGGTGAAGCTGAGTGGACTTCTTTCGCTGTAAGAGTGCCCGAATCTGAGAAAAATAGTGGAGAATAATTAAATCTTCAACCTGGGATGACAGTTGAGTGAGTAAATGTGGATTTGAATATTCCGGTCTTTGCTCCTATAGAGATGAAGGCAGATTTGAGAATGAATTGGAAAGTATGAAACTACCAAAGAATCGCAAACAGATAAGAGTAGCATTTCTGTTGTCAGTGGTGGGGAAAGGGTGCTACAAGCTGTATTGCGCCTTGGGCCTCACTGAGCAGCAGAGAAGCCAGCCTTATAACATTTTGGATGCCTTCGAAGACTTTGAATGCTCTATTAATGTGTTTTATTAACACAAAATGTTCAACGGCAGAGCTCAGGAAGAGAGGGAGAATATTGATCAGCATTTGATTTCACTGAGACATTAAGGTGAATCTTGTGAGTTTGACCAACTGCAGGATGATCTGATCAAAGGTATGATTGTCTTCGGATCAAGGGACCATGCCGTGATAGTATGTCTACTGAGATATTACTCTCAAGATAGCCCTTGACATGTGCAGAAGGTTTGAAGTGGTTAATAATCAGCTGAAGAGTATTGATGGGAGAGGTGATGAGCTTTGCTCAATGCTGAGAGGCTGTTCAGGCCTCCCAAGCACAAGAAATGAAAATGAAAGTCGCTTATTGTCACAAGTAGTCTTCAAATGAAGTTACTGTGAAAAGCCCCTCGTTGCCACATTCCAGCGCCTGTTCAGGGGGGCTGGTATGGGAATTGAACCGTGCTGCTGGCCTGCCTTGGTCTGCTTTCAAAGCCAGCGATTTAGCCTTGTGCTAAACCAGAAAAGGAAGAACTGTTTACAAAAGGACCAGTAGAAAGATCAAGGCCATATCTCTGGATATAAGTATTGCTGAGGGCATCAGACAAAAGAAAAGGATGCCTGACCAGCATGGGGAAAGCAGCTGCAAGGAACTGAAACACTTTGCACACTGTGTTTTGTTGGTAAGAAGGAAAGTCAAATTAGAAAGATGGTTGCTGGAGAGATGATGGCCGCTGATTCTGATTAATCACTCTACACCATCGAGCAGGTTGGCACCATCAAGTGTCAAGGAAACAAAAACGTTTGTGACTTTTGGAATGATGACTGCAGAAGGGCAGCATCAAGTTAATGTGTCAGATGGACACAGTGCTTGAAGCAACATCATGGGCTGGATTCTCCGGTCACCGACGTCAAAATCACGTTCGCCGATCGGCCAGAGAATCAAAGTTCCTGACAAAATCAGGAGCGGCGTCGCTTTTGCGGTGCTCCGCCCCTTCCAAAGCGGCGTACTTGACCTATTGACGGCCTCAGGACGTTGCCTGAGGCCCGCCCCCCCGACCAGCCGAGTTCCTGACGGCATGGGTCTCTCATGGCCTCGAGCGTCGGAAACTCGGCGTGGCGGCTGCGGACTCAGTCCCGAGGCGCCATAGTCAGGGGTGGGCCGATCCGCGGGCAGAGGGTACTTTATCAGGGCCTGGGGCACTGTTGGGGGGGTGGTCCGGGGCGTGCGAGCCGGCCAAAGGGGGGGGCACTATTCTACAGGCCGGGTCTGCGAGCAGCCGGCGCCATGTTACACGGTGCGGCCGCTGCACACATTGAAAAAAACAGTGCAAATCCGCCACTGATCCTCTGTCTGGTGGAGGGCTAGCAGGCACGCAGCGTAAAGCCCCTATAGCTGTGGATACAGCTGGAGAATTGCCGGTTCCGTGGCCCCGCATGCGCATGGCGGTGGCTGCAGCGGCCGCACCGTGCAACATGGCACGGCCACGCGCAGACCCGGCCTGCCAAATAATGTTCCCCTTTGACCAGGCTCGCCACCCCTGGACCACACCCCACCAGTGCCCCCAGCCCCCGCCAAAGTCCCCCTGCCCACAGAATGGTTCCGCCCTGCCCCCTCCCCTCCCCCACCCCCCCCGATTGTGGCGGCGCTGGACTCAGTTCGCAGCCGCCATGCTGGGTTCCTGAAACAAATAGCACACGTGTCCCACACCTCCGGGAACTTGGCCCATTGGGGGCGGAACATCAGGGGAGGGCATCCTGAGGCCGTCGAGACGCCGTGCAGCCGACTCTGCGAGTAAGCCATTTTGGAGGGGTCGGAGCAACACAACAGCCCACGATTTCGGCGCCAACGGGGATTCTTCACCATGCCTGAGCAGAGGGCACTGGACGTGGTCAGCGGCCCGGAGGAGAGGGAGGTCACTGAGTCAGAGGTCAGTGGCATGCTACGAAGTTTGGGTCAGAGGAGGACACTGACTGTCCACCACTGCTGTCTCCAACACCCTCCACCATCTCAAAGACTATCACCTCGGTCGGGCATCGGCTCTGAGGACACTATCTGGTGAGCACCACACAGTCAGTCCGGGACAGCAGGTGGAGATAGGAGCAGCCGAGGGGACGGACGGTCGGAAGGCAGCCCGGGCTCCTGGAATATCCAATCCAATCCACAGTGCAGATGGAGTCAGAGACCCGGGGACTACACGGGCAGGTGGAGGATTACATCTGCCTCAGGAGTTGGGTGTGGTGCCGGTCATGTGTGCCACCCAGGCCGAAACACCCTGAGGGACATGGCCCACACCCTGAGGGATGCGGCCCATTCACTGGCTGATGTGGCACAGACCCTCAGGGTGGTGGCACAGTCGGAAAGTGATGTGATGCAGTCCCAGAGGGGGCTGGGTCACTCCCTGTTCCCCATGGCCGTGAATGTGCAGACCCTTGTGGAGACCAGAGCAGGCCTCCAGGACTGACAGAGGCAGATGGCGGGGGATGCTCAGGTGATGGCTCCACTCGCACCCCCATTCCATGGTGTAGCCCAGGGGCCATTGGGCACTCTGAGGGAGGAGGAGGTGATGGGGCCCATGCCGGTTAGACAGACAGCTCTCAAACCTGGGCGGCTGCCATCTGCCCCCTCTGCTGCACTTAACACTGCTGCAAGCTCCGCTGTTGCCCACTCCGCTGCTGCTGCTTTTTCCTCCTCCTCGAGGAGCTCTTGCTCGTACAGCTGCAGGGCATCCCCCAGGGCTGCGGCGACTAGCAGGAAGGCCACCATTACTGGTTGCATTCCAATATCCATTATCTGCAGGGAGTTAAAGGTCGACATGTTAGCATGGTGGGTATGCCCATGCCCAACCAGGTCCACTAGGCTGCACGGTGGCCCCTGTTGGCACTGTGGGATTCCTCCCTGCAGCTCCCCGCCCCCCCTCACCCCCTCACCACTGGCCCGTCGGTGGTTGGCACCTTGGGTACTTCTGGCCCTGGCTCCCATCCCTGATGCCAGGGGTGCCATTGGCTGGCACTGCCTTTGCCAGGGTCTACTGTGGGTGTTGCCCTGGTCGGGCTGCTGGTGGATGCCAGCTGGGTGGGGTGGGGTGGGGGGAGGGGTTGGGGCGGGGGGGTATGGTGTGGCAGAGAGGTGGGGTGCATGGGTGGGGGTACCCATACAGCCAGTGACACAGGTCAGAACCAGGGACCAAGGTGGGTGGGCAGAACGGTGGCCACTGTAATGGCGTTCTGTGCCTGGGCACTGCCCCAGTCCCGTGTGGGGAGGGCCACCCTGGTCCCTCAGACTGTTTCCCCCATCTATCTCCTCCCGCCTCTCCACCCCCCCCATCGTCCCAGTCAAGGCAGGGCCCCCCCACTCCAACCAGCATGGCCAGTGTCCGGGCTGGCAGCCTGTAGTCGCTCCTCTCTGTGTCCTACTTCCTCTCTCTATCCCTCAGCAGTAACCACAACGGTTTCATGATTTTTAAAAGCACAAGTGAACCTCACCATCGGGAACTCGGCCCATCGGAGGCGAGGAATACCGGGTCGTGCCCGGTAATGACATGCGAACGGTGTCTACTGTACGTGCGAAGTGAATCGCATTGACGCCATTTTAAAGATAACGAAGAATCGCGATTTGGTGTCAAATCTACGCCCAATCGCATGTCCAGATTTCAGCATCGACTAACGGAGAATTCTGCCCCATGTTCCCCTGCTGGAGGTGAATTGCACATGATTTGCGCTACCAGCTGGAAGCAATTCAGTGGGCTGGATTCTCCAATTTCCTGGCCATGTCCGGAGGATCCATGGCATTTTTCGCGGGAAAAATTGGCGCGGCCCCAGCGCCGATCCTCCGACTGTAAAACGCACGGCCTTCCCGATATTAACGCTTGGAGAGTTGCTGGGTCCGTGGCCATGCATGCGCACGGTGATGACCTGCAGTGGTCGCGCCGTACAACATGGTGCCGGCTGTACACGGACCCGACCTGCCAGATAGTGCCACCCTAGACACCCCCTCGCCATCACCGGGCCACCCCCCACCAGTCACCCCAGCTCTCGCCGAAGCCCACCCGGCTAGCAGCATGGCTCCCGCCCGACTGTTGGCGGTGCTGGACACAATCCGCAGCCGCCACGCCGGGTTTCTGACCGCTGAGACCACAGTCCCCCGCACGGTTGGGAACTCGATCCATCCGGGACGGAGCTTCGGGAGAGGACCTTCGGGTAACATCCTGAGGCCGTCCCAACACTCCAACAGTCAAGGGCATTCAGCCTCTGATCTTCGGGTAAGCGTTCTCCAAGGCGGCCTACAGAACACGCGACAACGCAGAATCGCCGAGCAGAAAATTATAGCCACATTCCGCACGCATGAGTACGGCCTCAACCGGGACCTTGGATTTATGTCGCATTACATTCACCCCCCCACCATCTGGCCTGGGTTTGCGAAATCCTACCAACTGCCCGGGCTTGAGACAATTCACACCTCTTCAACCTGTGATTATCCCTCTCTCCAGTTGCTCCGTCTGGACCTGTAAAGACTTGATTACCTGCAAAGACAGACATTGAAAGTATCATCTTGCATCATTGAATTTGTCTCTATATGTGTTTGTGGAACCCACCTCTTCATTCACCTGATGAAGGGGCTGGGCTCCAAAAGCTAGTGATTTGAGACAAACCTGTTGGGCTTTAACCTGGTATTGTAAGACTTCTTACTGTGCCCACCCCAGACCAATGCTGGCATCGCCACATCACAGTCTGAGGAAGGCAAGAGAAGTGCTCTCCTGGTCAAATATGAGCAATGAGATGAAGGACCATATCAGCCAGTGCGATGCTTGTGAGAAACATCAAGCTAAGCAAGATAAAGAACCAGTCATGACATCCCAGAAAAGACTGGGGAAAATATGTTTGTCTGTGATGACTTTCATTACGGACCATGGATGTGGGTAAATTTAACTGACAGTGTGTGCAATCTGTTTTCTCTTTTTATGAAAAGGGAATGTTTGGAGATATGCCTTTATGCAGTGTTGCCTTTCGAGTACTGTGGCTTGCCATAGTCTTGTGACCTGTGATATCACCTTTGTTAACACAATAGATTGAGGTAGACCATTTTCACACAGCACACGGGACAAGGTCCAACCATAAATATTTATTGGATCGCCCACTGTCACCCTGCCCACCTATTTCCCAATATACCTACTGCACAAATATTAACAAATGCACAAATAATATCGTCAGAATTCTCATTCATATTTAAAAAAAAATTAGAATACCCATTTCATTTTTTCCAATTAAGGGGCAATTTAGCGTGGCCAATCCTCCTACCCTGCACATCTTTGGGTTGTGGGGTCCCAACCCCCGCAAACACACGGAGAATTTGCAAACTCCACACGGACAGTGATCCAGGTCGGGATCGAACCTGGGACCTTGATGCCGTGAGGCAGCAATGTTAACCACTGTGCCACTGTGGTGCCCCTCATTCATCTTTTAACCCAGTACTTTACCATAAATGCTTTGCTCTTCATTTTACCAATTATCTGCAGTAAACAATTATTGTATGTGATGATGCCATAATGCAGAGATCAGACTTATTTTATTGACCGTCTTCAAAGTGTCCAGAGTACTGTGACAGAATGAATATATGAGATAGGATATGTGTAGTTTGGAGAGGGACACATGTGTCATCCCTGTGCTCACCCAGCTGCATTGGCTCCTGGTCCAACAGTATCTTGATTTTAAAATTCTCATCCTTGTTTTCAAATCCCTCCATGGCTTCACCCCTCCATATCTCTAATCACCTTCAGTCCAACCCTCCAAGATCTCTGCACATCCGCAGTTTACTTCACTGCAACATTAGCAACCATGCCTTCAGTTACTCAAGTGCGAACCTCTGGAATTCTCTCCCTTAATTGCTACTCCTTTAAGATGCTCCTTTTACCAAGCTATAGACTATCTATCCTAATATCTCTTTGTGCTTTGCTTTCAAATTCCGTTGAAACACCTTGGAATATTTTAGGCTGTTAAGGGAGCCATATAATTGCAAGATTGTTGTTTGAAACCAGTGCACACAAGAGGTAATTTATACAAATTTTGCTGCTGACGATGAATTTTACCCAACGGGAGCATTAACTCATAAAATTACCACTATCTAATTTCCATATTCATGTAACTAGTGGCAGATTTAGGGGAGACATGGTTATAACCCCTTATTAGGTTAAAAAATATATTTTATGAACATCTGGCAGATAAATCATTATTTATTAAATTCTAAATGAAATAAAGCTTAGTTTTCTTTGTCTGTGCAACAACTATGATCTGCACACTATATGAAGGAGCAGACTGCATGTTCATGTGCAGAGACAGGAGTGGGTGGGTGAATGGGAAGCAGTCCAATAGCGCATGGGAAAGCCAGAAATATGTTAAGCATGTGACGTTTTATTCAGTCACCTCATTATAATTTTACTCCCAGGTCTTTCATCTAATTGCGATATGGACCCATATGGCATAATTTTAATCCAGTGTTTAAAGCTACACGCCAAACATTCAAGTTGAAGGAGTTGGAATTGCCTGTGAGGGGACTGGAAATGCTGCAATGGAGTCGAGGCAAGCAAAGGGTGTGCCTGGCTTCATGGATGCTTCCGTGAATATGCTGCTGAGGACTGTGAGGGGTCAGAGGGGGGATATCCTGATGTGTTGGGTATGCCGGGTCTGCGAGGACTGTGTTTACTCCAGCAGTGAGAGAGACAGGCTTCCAACACTTGAAGAAATGCAACTCGATTTTATTGAACTCTTAAATATCATACATACTTTAACTGTGGGTTGACACTATGTTGACTTGACTGGAGACCTGAGGCTAACCTGACCAGACTATCTTACTACCACATGGTGTATGTTCTAGTTGCTGCTCACGGGCTCTGACTGTCTCAGAGGCTGCATCCCAAGAGAGTGGGAAAACTAGTGCCCTCTGGCTTTATAGTGGTCGTGTCCTGTCTGGTGATGGGCTGCTGTGTTCTGTGTGTTTACTGGTCATCCTGCGTGTCAATCACTGCCTGTCTGTGCATCATCATATACCTGTGTGATGTTATGACATCTCCCCCCCACTTTTTTTTTTACTTATTAAAAAATGTGTGTAGGTCAATAAATAGTGAGTGTGTATGTACAGGAACCTGACTATATACAAAATATGTTAACATATTCACATGGGAAGGTGTCTAGTGCAGATGGAGGGCAGATAACAAATAAGGAAGAAACAATATGTACAGATGTGCAAACGGATCACAAGGTAATGCAACATTCAGTCTCTGAGGTGGGCGACAAATTCTGGTTGACCGCCTCAAGGGTGGGTCAGGGGCCGCCTGCACTTGAACGGGCGGAACTGCCTCCAATGTAGAGGTCGGTAAAAGAACTGGCAGATCGGTGGCCTCGTGGAAAGCGCGTCCTGAGGAACCAGCATGCGAGGCGGGACATCACGTTCAGGTGGCGGGCGTGGAAGTAGCCGCAGTGCCCACCTATTACGCCGAAGAAAGGAGCCACCATGCATGCGAACGAGGAACGATCTCGGGGCCACTTGCTTAACCACCACAGCCGTGGCAGACCGGCCACCGTCAGGTAGCTGAACACAAACTCGGTCAGCAGGAGCCAGAGCAGGGAGATCTGTGGCGTGGGCATCGTACGCCGCCTTGCATTGATCCCGAGACTGTTGCAGCCTCTGCAGGACCGGAAGATCTGGGATGTGGCTAGCCGGCACCGTCGTCCGTAGTGTGCGGTTCATTAACAACTGTGCTGGGGACAGGCCAGCGGACAAAGGAGTCGCCCGATAGGCTAACGGCGCCAGGTTAAAATCCGAACCCGAGTCAGCAGCTTTGCACAACAGTCTTTTAACAATGTGGACCCCCTTTTCAGCCTTCCCATTCGACTGGGGGTAGTGGGGGCTTGAAGTGACGCGCGTAAAATTGTGCAGCCGGGCAAAATCCGTCCACTCCTGGCTGAAGAACAAGGGCCATTATCAGTCATAACAGTAAGTGGAATGCCATGACGGGCAAAAGTCTCTTTGCATGCCTTGATGACCGTTGCTGATGTGAGGTCAGTCAGTCTTACCACTTCGGGGTAGTTGGAAAAGTAGTCCACGAGGAGGACATAGTCTCGGCCCTTTGAATGAAAGAGGTCAATACCAACTCTGGACCATGGGGAGGACACCAGTTCATGCGGCTGTAGAGTCTCTTTGGGCTGAGCCGGCTGGAACCTTTGACACTTTGGGCTGAGCCGGCTGGAACCTTTGACACAATGGGCAATTGAGGACCGTGTTGGTGATATCCTGACTGATGCCTGGCCAATATACTGCCTCTCGGGCTCGAGGGCGACACTTTTCGACCCCCAGGTGACCCTCGTGGATTTTGCCGAGGACCAGCTCTCGCATGCTCTGTGGGATTACTATCCTGTCCAGCTTCATTAATATGCCGTCCATTACCGCTAGATCATCCTTTATATTATAAAACTGGGGCCACTGCCCCTTTTGCCAACCATCCGTGAGATGTCGCATTACCCGCTGGAGTAAAGGATTCCTGGCCGTCTCCTGATGAATTTGCACGACCCTTTCATCAGTGGCCGGAAAGTTGGATGCACAAAACTTCACCAGAGCGTCTATCTGACAGACAAAGTCCGACTGCTTACACGTCGTGGTGATGGATCGAGAGAGTGCGTCGGCCACGATGAGCTCTTTGCCCAGGATGTAGACCAGGTCGAAATCGTAGCGGCGGAGTTTGAGGAGGATACGTTACAGCCGTGCCGTCATATCATTGAGGTCTTTTTGGATGATGTGAACCAATGGCCTGTGGTCTGTCTCGACCGTGAATTTGGGGAGTCCATACGCGTAATCATGGAATTTGTCAATCCCTGTGAGGAGGCCCAGGCATTCTTTTTCAATCTGAGCATATTGTTGCTCAGTAGGCGTCATGGCTCTAGAGGCATATGCGACTGGGGCCCAGGAGGAGGATTCGTCCCGCCTGGCTCGCGTCGGTGGAGATCTTCATCTCCTTGGCGGAGTCGAAAAACGCCAGTACCGGGGCCTTGGTGAGTTTCGCCCTGAGCTCACGCCACTCTTGCTCATGAGCGGGGAGCTACTGGAAGTCCGTAGTTTTTTTGACAAGTTTGCGGACAGCTGTGGTGTGTGATGCAAGGTTGGGGATAAACTTCCCAAGGAAATTGACCATCCCTAGGAAGCGGAGGACCGCCTTCTTGTCCTCCGGGGTCTTCATGGCGTTGATCGCGTCTGCATCTGGCTGCACACTGAACTGCGAAATATTGTCGCCAAGGAACTTTATTTTTGCTTGACCGAATCAGCATTTAGCTCAATTGAGTCGGAGGCCATGCTCATGAATCCTGTGGAATACTCGCTTGAGGTGATCGATGTGCTCCTGAGGAGTTATGGACCAGGTAATTGTCATGATATTCAAACACACACATCATGATGGACACACCAACAGACAAATCAGAACACACAACACCACAACCAATCACACACAAAGACAGGAACCATATAAAAGCACGAACACGACACCTGGTGGACAGTAGGTCTGGGGACAAGGACATCGACACAACCTGATTCAACATCCCAAACAGGGAATCCCCACGTGCAGAGTATCAAGACAAAACTGTATATAGTAAGTTTAAATAAAACAGCGTTGTACCAAATACAACTGTGTTGGCTAATCTGTGTGTCAGAACGCCCAACACCACATGGTACAGGAATGGATCGATACCTGCCAACTAAACTGCCATTCTGGACATGGACCGCACCGACAAACCGCAGCCGTTGCAAGTCGCGGGGAACCTTGGTACCAATTGGAAGCTCTTCAGGCAGCGATTTGACCTGTACATCCGAGCCAACGAGAAACAGAGTGCCTCGGATGAAACGAAGATTGCACTGCTCCTCTTCTACGCAGGGCAGCACGCCCTCGACGTTTTCAACTCACTGGTGTTCGAAGAAGGGGAAAACCAATCCAAGTATGACACGGTCATCCTCAAGCTGGACCAGCACTTTAATGTTGAAGTGAATGAAAGTTTTGAAAGATATCTCTTTCAGCAATGCCTGCAAGGTAAGGAGGAGCTTTTTCAACCCTTTTTGACGCACCTCCGAATTCTAGCGCAGTCCTGCGGTTACGGCAGCACCACAGAGTCCATGATCAGGGACCAGATTGTTTTTGGCCTACGCCAGCAGCTTCTTAAAATAAAAGGCCTCACCTTAGCGTCTGCTGTGGAAGCCTGTGTCCTCCACGAGAATGCAACCAGCCGTTTTGCCCGATTTCAGGCGTCCGAATTGGCATGGAGGGGGTCCCCAGCCGTCGAATCGGCAAGCCAGGCCGCCCACGACGCCGAACGCATCCAGGCCGTCGATTATTTCCCGACCCGCGGCCCCGACGAGAGCAGCCGCTTCCCGCGCTTTTCGCGGTCTCCCGCGCTAGTGCGCGCCAAAAATAACGGCAACATCGAGGGGCGCACTGCGCAGGCGCATGCGCAGTGGCGCAACGAATGCCGTGACGTCATGACGTGCGGCAATTGTGGAGCTGTACATTTAAAAGGGCAATGTCCTGCTAAAAACCGACAGTGCCTCCGATGTGGCAAGATGGGCCACTATGCTGCCCACTGTCGTGCGGCTCAACCCATGGATCCTGCACATCCCCGACAATCTCGCAGACAAGTCAGGACCGTCCAGCCCACGCATCAAGACTTCCAGTTAAGTGATGCAGATGACCAGGATGCCTTCCGCGTTTCCGTCATCAATGTCAACAAGGTCAATGCCATCAATCCAGCCGATGAGTGGTGTGCCACCCTAATGGTCAACCCGAACTCGTCGCAAGCCCATTAGACTGGACTTATAACACCGTTCATATGTTTAAAAAGTTAAACACTACTGTATTATAACCTGTTGTTTATCGTTCCAGATATCGTCTGACTGGACCACTGTTCAAGTTTTTTTATCTTTCGCATTCATGTTCTGTTATGGTACAACCTTGTTAATGTGACGCACCCGACATCGCCCCATGTACATAGTTACGTCATATGCACATGCTGTACACAACACACACACACACTCTTAGAGACACTCATGACACGATTATATTTATTACCACGTAGGCACATATCTTTGTAAAAAGGGGGGATGTCATGATATTCAAACACACACATCATGATGGACACACCAACAGACAAATCAGAACACACAACACCACAACCAATCACACACAAAGACAGGAACCATATAAAAGCACAAACACGACACCTGGTGGACAGTAGGTCTGGGGACAAGGACATCGACACAACCTGATTCAACATCCCAAACAGGGAATCCCCATGTGCAGAGTATCAAGACAAAACTGTATATAGTAAGTTTAAATAAAACAGCGTTGTACCAAATACAACTGTGTTGGCTAATCTGTGTGTCAGAACGCCCAACACCACAATAATAATAGTAAGAAGTCTTACAACACCAGGTTAAAGTCCAACAGGTTTGTTTCAATGTCACTAGCTTTCGGAGCGCTGCTCCTTCCTCAGGTGAATGAAGAGGTCTGTTCCAGAAACACATATATAGACAAATTCATTCACCTGAGGAAGGAGCAGCGCTCCGAAAGCTAGTGACATCGAAACAAACCTGGTGGACTTTAACCTGGTGTTGTAAGACTTTGTACTGTGCTCACCCCAGTCCAACGCCGGCATCTCCACATCACAATAATAATATCATTGACGTACCTCCGATCGATGCCCTCCATAATTTGCTCCATTATGCGGTGGAACACTTCCGAGGCGGAGATGATGCCAAAGGGTATCCGGTTGTAACAGTAGCGACCGAACGGGCTGTCAAATGTACACAACTTTCGACTAGACGCGTCCAGCTGTATTTGCCAAAACCCCTTGGAGGCATCCAGCTTTGTGAAAAACTTGGCATGAGCCATTTCGCTGGTGAGCTCTTCTCGTTTAGGTATAGGGTAGTGTTCCCTCATGATGTTCCTGTTCAAATCTTTGGGGTCGATGCAAATGCGAAGTTCCCCTGACGTATTTTTTGACACAGACCATGGAATTAACCCACTCCGTGGGTCCAGTGACCTTAGAAACAATGCCCTGGTCCTGGAGGTCTTGCAGCTGCTGCTTGAGGCGGTACTTGAGGGGTGCCGGCACCCGACGCGGTGCATGAACCACACGTGTGGCAGTGGTCTCTCTAAGCAAATTGTACAGTAACTACCTTTGGCATATCATTAACGGGCCCATTCCAGCATTCTGTGGGCCTCCACTTCTATCAGGAGAAATTACTGATGGCGAGGTTGAATAAACTCGGTTTGTTCTCACTGGAACGGAGGAGGTTGAGGGGCGACCTGATAGAGGTCTACAAAATTATGAGGGGCATAGACAGAGTGGATAGTCAGAGGCTTTTCCCCGGGGTAGAGGGGTCAATTACTAGGGGGCATAGGTTTAAGGTGTGAGGGGAAAGGTTTAGAGTAGATGTATGAGGCAAGTTTTTTACGCAGAGGGTAGTGGGTGCCTGGAGCTCGCTACCGGAGGAGGTGGTGGAAGCAGGGACGATAGTGACATTTAAGGGACATCTTGACAAATCCATGAATAGGATGGGAATAGAGGGATTCGGACCCAGGAAGTGTAGAAGATTGTAGTTTAGTCGGGCAGCATGGTCGGCACGGGCTTGGAGGGCCGAAGGGCCTGTTCCTGTGCTGTACATTTCTTTGTTCTTTGTTCTACTTGTATTTAAGACTGGGGAACAGGCGCAGTGGCTGCTGAGGGTGTGGGAGGGGGTACAACAGTGTCTAACAGTGCTACAGTGTGCTGACAATTGTGCCACTGGCCGGGGGTCGTCTGCCAAGGCCGGGGGGGAGTAGTTTGGTGTGGTTAGGAGGTGAGCCATGGGGTTGGGTTGGCTGGGCAAGGTCCACCATTGCCGCAGCCTGCAAGGCAGCCATGCGGCTGCGCACGCCGTTGACTGTCCACTGGGTCTGGGAACTTAGCGCCCCCCCCCCCCAGGCCACCCTCACCATACCCTCTTGCCCCAGCCGACCCATCAACGGGATGGGCATGCTCCAGCGCAATCAGTGCCATCTTCGCTGGGATGAGGATGTGTAGGGGGTGGAGTGCTTATATGCAGCTCTTGCTTGTCAGGCTCTCCAATACCGATCCTGACCCCATCGTATATACTCCGGCATGCATTGGAATTACACCAGTTCCAGGTGGGGCCGGTGCTAGCCCATTAAACGGTCCTGAATCGCTGTGGGACTGGCACCGCTTTCATCAACGTACATTCAGTCTCGGCATCAGCACTTAGTCTCTCAAACGGGGAATCCTGGCCAATGTCTTCTTCCATGGACAGATTGGCCAAGGCCCTAGACCATCAAATATGCCCAGCACATAGGTCAATGCAGATTTGGACAACCACCATGCAGACTCTGGACACCAACATGTCTGATTCCTTTGACTGATTGACAGATACTTTAATCTTGGTTTTATAGGACAATCTTGGTCTGCACAAAATCTGCCCCAGCACAATGGCAGCAGTGAAGTGTGGCTGGGATAATGGAGAAATGGGATATTGAAGTGGGAATTTCATTTGAAGCACTTTGATTTTTCATCAACAGCTCACCCTTACTCAGTGCCCAACATGCTCGCCTCATCACCCAATGATTGAGTCTGTCTCTGGACAGGCAGTCTTTGGTAGAGCCTTCAAGAGCTCCACTACCCAGATAACGTAGGCCAAAACAACCTGTCAGTCAAGAGCAGGGATCAGAGCAGCATACATCTACCCCTGCCGAAACCATATAGGAGTAGCAAGAAACATTTTTAGGCTTTGTACGAGGGTATGCACATGAGAAATCAATAATATTATGGGCACGATCTACTGGCCACACTGCTCCTGAAAAGCAGAGCGCTGCGGTGCAACGTAGCCAGTAACTGCCGGGAGACCCTACTCCTGGGATCCACCCGGCTCGCCACGCATTGGGAGATGAGAGACGTTGAGATGTGAAGCCCGCCCATTGTGGGGGGGATGACTTTCTGGCAAATCTTCATATTCGAGCGAGACAGCTAGTCTCACTCTAATATGCAGCTCCCTGAGGTAACCAAGGTGTTGGGATCTATCCCCTCCAACCACTGCCAAGTTGCCAAGCTGGCATTCTTTACATGGTGGTTATCGGGCTGGGGGGTGCTCTACGCTGGTTTAGGGGGGGGCTTTGCATGGGCCCCCTGGGACCCACTTACAGTGAGTTGATGTTGCGGGGGGGATTGGGGGGGGGGGGGGGGCGGGGTTGGGGGTTACGTTGGAGGTTCGGGAGATCAGGACACCATTACAAAATGGCATCCCAATTTCTCGCTAAACTGAGGAGTTTCAGCGAGTGGCGCTTAGTGCAGGAAACGGTACTAAGTGTGGCCTCGGCCACTCATTCCCCGCTAAACATCTGTATCTAACCGGTGTCATATTTAATAACGTTACATTTCTC
Source organism: Scyliorhinus torazame (assembly GCF_047496885.1). Lineage (NCBI taxonomy): Eukaryota > Metazoa > Chordata > Chondrichthyes > Carcharhiniformes > Scyliorhinidae > Scyliorhinus > Scyliorhinus torazame. The sequence continues at coordinate 217,841,589 of NC_092712.1, forward strand.
GGCAGTGCGAGCGCCTGGAAACACGTGACTAAACGTGCTCGCTGTGGGACATAGTTCCCATTTGGTTCGACCGCACCCTATGTTTTGTTAAGTTTCTGTTTTTTATTTACAGAACATAAATGTTATTCTTTTTCATAATTTTGCCATTTTGCCCATTCATGGGGGCTGAGTGATAAATGGCCATCCAAGTTGGTTGATGATGAATGTGAGGACATGAACTGTTGGGAATAAACGGGGTAATTGTCAAAGAGGTCATTGGTCTGTTGCAGAACTCTTTGGGTCAGTGGCATTGTGAGGGGATGAGGAGAGCAAGAAAGGTGGCATTTGCATTTTCTTATGACATAAATCCACTGCTGTATCATAGAATCATAGAATCCCTACAGTGCAGCAGGAGGCCATTTGCCCATCAAGTCTGCACCAACCCTCCGAAAGAACACCCCACGCAGGCCCACTCCCCCATCCCATCCCCTCAACCCCGTAACCTAACCTGCGCATCCCTGGATACTTAAGGGACAATTTAGCATGGCCAATCCACCGAATCTGCACATCTGTGGACTGCAGTTGAAGGGAACCTTGTATTAATAAGGATATCCCTGGTGGTGCATTGCCTTCATCACCATCCTCCTCCTCTTGTTCCTTACTGTCTGATTTGGCTGAGGAGCACCTGAGTTCTTTGTCTTGGTCTTCCGGTAGGTCCAAGCCTAGCTGTTGTGCAATGTTATGCAGAACATAGCACATCACAACCATTCTGGAGTCCCTAACTGGTGCATACTAAAGGGTACATCCAGGTCTGTTCAGTTACATGAAGTGCTTCTTCAGTATGCCACTAGCCTGTTCAGTCACACATATATATTTTATTGTGGCACTATTGGGCTTCAGTAGTCAGGTTTCTGACAGATGCCAGAAGCTAAGTTTGCAGTAAGTATTCTTGTTGCCTACTGGCCACCCCATTAAGTTTGTTTCCAGGTGCAAGGAGATTGGGGAACTTGACTGTCGTACGATGACAGCATCATTGCAGTCACCTGGGGATCTTGTACACACTTGCATAATTATCCTATTGTGGTTGCACACCAGATGTACATTGATGAATTGGAAGCCCTTGTGGTCCCTGAATAGTCCTGGTTGTTCCGGGGGTGTCCAGATTGCCACATCAGTGACAGAATTGACTTAATTGCTGGCCTGGCAAACAACTAGTCACCTGCTTTATGCATTTGAGGGCTGCCATTTGGGTGAACCTGGACATGTCTCCTGCAATGTCTTGCAAGAATCTGGAGGCAAAAAACATTACGGGTGAAGGTGACTTTGAGAGCCACTGGTAGACAGTAGGGCTTCTCGGAGGATGCAGATGCCTGCCAGCACTTGAAATGGCATCCTGAGCTTCCATTAAAGTAACAAGCCAATGTTAATATCACTCTAATTGAGTGATTAACATATGGTAACTAACAGCCTGCTTCTCCTGAGTGGCTTGTGTGTATGCAGCCTAAAATGCACAAGTAGTGCTGACGTTGGTAGTTTAGAGCCATCCTCCTGATGCATTGATGTTTTTCCTGGTTTTAATACCCCACTTGTTTCAAAGCCCACGCAGGCTTTCAGATTAGCTTTCAGCATGGTGGCACAGTGGTTAGCAGGGCTGCCTCACAGCGGCAGGGACCCTGATTCGATTCCGGCCTTGGGTCAATGTCTGTGTGGAGTTTGTATGTTCTCCCCGTGTCTGCGTGGGTTGCCTCCGGGTGCTCTGATTTCCTCCCACAGTCCAAAGATGTGCAGGGTAGGTGGATTGGCCAAGATGAGTCGTCCTTAGTGTCCAGGGATCTGCAGGTTAGGTGAGCTACGGGGATAAGGCGGGGTGGGCATGGGTCGAGTGCTCATTCGCAGTCAATGGGCCAAATGGCCTCCTTTTGCACTGTAGAGACTCTATGGTTCTATGATTAAAGTTCAGCCCAATGTCTCTTGCCTCTGTGACTGAAGCACATGCCTAATTGAATTTACAATTTCCTCTTCAGAAGCCAGAAGATGAATTTTCTAGTATATCTGTCTGTCGCTCCATGACCGTGAGTCTGCTAGCTCAGCAACTTCAAAATACACCTCATCAGCATTTACAGGACATATTTCAAAAACATTTTGAAATTAATTGGTAATGAAGTTCATCCCCATTAAGAACAAAGACCAAAGAAAAGTACAGCACAGGGACAAGTCCTTCGGCCCTCCAAGCCTGTGCCGACCATACTGCCCAGGTAAACTAAAATCTTCTGCACTTCCGGGGTCCATATCTTTCTGTTCCCATCCTATTCATGTATTTGTCAAGATGCCCCTTAAACGTTACTATCATATTTATAACCTCAATATTTGAATTTCGTCTGAAATATTAATTTAGCAAATGTGTGACTACTGTAATTCCTTTTGGATACTGTTTTGAATCTAACTTTGTACAGAATTACCAAACTTTTTTACAACATAAAAAGTAATATTGCACTGCAGAGTCAGCTAAAAAACATTGTCTAGAATTTTCGAAAAGTAGTTTTCATTCAGACAATAATTTATGCAAATCAAGGAGAGAACAATTTAAAGAAACATGCATAGAGCTATCAAATAGTTCTCTGATATACACAATCGCTGTACTTAAAGGTGGAGCTGCCATTCTGTACAAAAAGATGCAAAACAGATTCAAATGGATTATTAAATTTGGACAGCTGATTTTCACAAATTTATTTTCAAAACTATTTTTGGTCTTTTTTTAAAGGATCCTAATCATTTGAATGGAACACAAAACCATGGTAAGAGCACCGAATAAAAATATGATATTAAAATTCTCATCTGTTTTCAACTCCCTTCAGGGCATTGCCGCTCATATCTCTGTAGACTCCTCTAAGCCTACTACTCCCTGAGATCACTGCATTCTTCCAATAAAGGCCCCTTGCGAATCCCTGATTTCAATCACTCCACCATTGGCAATTGTGCCTTCAGCTGCCGAGTCCCTAAACTCTGGAATTCCCTCCCTAAACCTCTCTGGTACACTCATAGGAACAATGGAACATGAATAAGTCATTTAGCTCATCGAGCTTGTTCAACCAGTAAATGAAATTATGGCTGCTCTGAAACCAGGCCCCATATACCTGCTTTTGCCTCCTATCACTGAATATTTTTGGTTGAAAAAATATATCAATCTCAGATTTACTGTTAATAATTGCTTCAGCATCAATTGCCATTTGTGGAAGAGAGTTCCAAACTGTTACCACCCTTTGTGTATCAAAGTGGTCCTGCAGTTAATTCCTGAAAGGTCTGGCTCTAATTTTTAGACTATGCTCCCTGGTCCTCGACTCCACAATGAGCAGACATAGTGGGCTGGATTCTCCGTCCCGCCGCGCCAGATGTCTGGTTCAGCACGCCGGCGGGATGCTCCATTTCGCCGGCTGGTCAATGGAGTTTCCCATTGTCGGGCAGCCCCACACCGTCGGAAAAACCCCGGGCGCCGGCAAAACGGAGCATCCCGACAGCGGAAAATCCAGCCCAGTTTATTTTGATCTACCCTATCTCTTCCATTTGGTATTTTGAAAGCTTCCAACCAAATCACCCCTTAAATTGAAAGGAATAAACTCTAGTTTGTGTAATCTCTCCTCGTGGAGCCACAGTATAATTATCCTAGACCAGTTATCCTAGCAAGAATGACACATTGTTCCTACAGTGTGGTGCCTAGAACTGTTCACAGTGCTCCAGGTGCGGTATAACTAGGGTTTTGTATAGCTGAAGAAATACTTCTCCCACTTTGTATTGTGATCCTCTAGATGTAAAGGCCAGCATGCCATTAGTTTTGATTATTTTGCTGCACCAACTCGTGACATTTTAAGAATCTGTGTAACACCAAAGTCTATTTGGATCTCCACTGTTTCAAGTTTTTCACCAGTTATAAAATACGCCGTTCTAGATCCATTTTAGATCCAAATGATATGATCTCATATTTGTCTGCATTGAAATCCATTTGCCACAGTTTTGCACATTCACTTAATCTGTCAATATTGAAGTCCTTGCAACTTCCCTTTTTGCCCTTTCTTGTAGGGCCCTGGTCCCAGGACTCCCCAACTCCCCTCCATCCCCCACAATCATGGGGCTCCCCACCCACCTCCACCTTCTCCTGCCCCCCGCCCCCATCATCATGGTCTCTTCCCCCCACACCCCACAATCAATGCGCTCTCTCCCCTCCCCACCATCACTGCGGGAGTATCACCAGCGTTCTCCCCTTCACTGTGCGCTCCACCACTGTGCCTGCAGGTTCCCCCTTCAATGGCCTTGGCAAACTCCCCCACCCCCACCACCACATATAATGCAACCCTCCCATGTTGCCCCCCAGAGAGCTTGCCCCTGGCACAGCCCCCTGGCACAAATTGGCGCTGCCAGGTTCCCTGGTGGTGCAACCTGGCAGTGCCAACCTGTGCCAGAGGGTAGAGCCAGGGCATTGGCCAGGCATGCCCCTCCCCCCTGGGGGCTAGACATACCTTTGCGCCCTGGAGGTTTGGTGAGTTTTGAATATTCAGTGAGGAGGAATCATATGATGGCGGGGGGGGGGGGGGGGGGGGGGGGGGGGGGCTGGCTAATTATATTCAAATTGATTAGAATCCATTAGAATGAGGTTCTCGCCCTTTGTGGGCATGAACCTCATGATGTCACTGGTGAGGGGCGTGGAAAATTGAGAAACACAATTATCCCCGACTGTGAATGCAGGCTGGAAATCACCCTCAGAACCTTCTCTGCCATACCTTTAATCTGTAATATTTATATTATATATTTCTTCTTCTAGTTTATTTTTGGATTGCTTTTTCCTTTCCTGCACAATCCTTGTGCTAAGCACTGGACAAACTGCGTTACTTTTTATTTGTCACCAGTTTGCACAAACCGCTGCAAGTATTGGAGGCAAAAAAGCAGCAGCTCCTTCCAACTCGCCCAAATTCCCACTCGCTGCATTTCTTTTACAATCACTCTCTATCTAAATCTCTCCACTTTGCTTTCCTCATTTAAGATGCTCTTTAAAACATATCTCTTTGGTCATCCAGTCTAAAATCCCGTTATATAGATTTGTGCTAATTTTGTTTAATAATGGTCCCATGAAGCACCTTGAGGCATTTTGCTACATTAAAAGCACTGCAAAAATGCTAATTGTAGTTCCTGTTATTACTTGCAGAATGGCAATTTTGTACATGGCTCATACTGCTGCAAAAAGAGTCAAATAATATGGTGTTAAGTTGGGTTTAACCTAATTTCGCCTGCTTTCCAATGTAAGATAAACCAAACAGAATTGTATACGGCCACAGTGATCGGACAATTCTTGCCAAAGCTGAATTTTTTAACATGTATCACGCACACCGGCTGCTGCCATTGTCTCCAAGTGTAAACACCTTGCACCTTCTTCTCAGTAAAACAATTAGGACCCCCTTTAATCCCGAACAATCAACCATTGAATGTCAATGGGAGATGGTTAGATTCTCTCTTGTCAGAGATGGTCATTGCCTGGCACATGCATGACACATATGTTAATTACTACTTATCAGGGCGACCCAAACTGTTGTCCAGGTCTTGTTGCATAGGGACACAAAATGAATTTAATTATGAAGATGATAATATTTCACTCATTGTTGAAATCAAGTTAACATAACTAAGCACCATATAACATGCGGGTTGCTGATATTTAATTGTGTCGTCATATAGCTGTGAGCTCCTCACTCTTCCCATCCTAATGACCAATGATGTCCAGCATTTCCTCCTCTGCAGTTGTCAGCTGTGAGGTCTGTGGAGGGTCCACTCTGGTTCTACCTCCCTTTGCCCTGGTCAGTGCTCTCTTCTCCAGCACAGCAGGCAAGAACTGAGCTATGAGTGACTGTAATGTCATGTGTTCATCAGATGGATGCCATGCTTTCAATGTGGGTGACTCTAAGAGAGAGGTTGTGTGAGGATGAGTGGCAGCACTGGATGGAAAAGATGGAGATGGATACAATGCATAGAAAAAGAAGGATGGCTGCATGTGCAATGGGGTGTGAGGAAAATACAATGGGGTAATTGACATTGCAGAGTATGCGTGGGAGGGGTGGTGTGATGTGCGCAGCAAGATGGAGGTGAATGTACAACTGTACTTGCGTTTCTGGACCTGGTTAGGTCATCGAAGTACTTGCTGTACTGAATCCAGAAGCATGGCACAATGTTCCTGTTGCTGGCTTCCTGGACCACTTCCAGCGATGCCTCCCTATTGTCAGCTGCTGTTTCTTCCTTCTCTTTCTGTGGAAGCGTATCTCTGTTTCCTTACTGTCCCCAGCAATATATCCAGGGATCTGTGGTTAAAATGGACAGCTGCCTTTGATCGCCCTGATACAGTACTGAAAGTTCTTCCTTTGTTCCAACTTCAAACTCCTCTAAATTCAATCTTTGGATCGGGCTGTAAATACAGGAATTGAGATCCTCATCACAGCTGCTGCCATGCAACCAATGCTCAATCCAGAAGTAAAATTATAATGAGGTGGTCAGGTGAAAATACCACAGCCAAATGGACTGAATCTATTTACAGGTTTCTCACATGATATTGGACCCGGTTTAATCTGCCGCAGCGGAGAATACCTTTCCAAATTATGAGCGTGGGGGTCACCTAAATGATGGGCGCGTCATGCAAATGGAGGGTAACTCCAGCAGCACTTGCCCTGAATCAGCTAAAGTTTTGTGGGAACAATGCTCCATAGATCGAGAGGAGGCTCTGGGTAAGACCACCTAGAAAGTAGGTTTTCAATTTTTAACTCCTCAAGCAATTAGTTTCACTTGGGATATCCTCTAGGATTCACTCCCTAGGACTCCTGTGGTTTGGGCCTTTCTTGCAGCATCATGCCAACTCCAAGCCAAAATGTTTCATCACTGCCACATACCTAAGAGAAACCATAAGATCAACACTGCCCAAATTCATGAAGATTCTAAATAGATTGTTTTGATTTAGGCCATGGTTTATGTATTGAAGACAGTGACCAAACTTATTTAGTTCACAGTGCTTCTGCTCTCTAGCAATAGTCAATGTTGTTCGTCACTGTGAGTGCAGTTGGAATTAAATGCGATTTACAGATGTAATAATTTTCCAGCTTTCCTCCAAGGGTGTAGCTTTACCCAGTATGACCATGGATCAGAAAATCAAATATGGAAATGAACCTCTGCATTTTGTAGCTTGCCTCATTGTGAAATCCAAAACCATTGTTTGGCACTGATTCCATTTCCCTCCCTGCCCGGTGTCTCAGATTGGCAATCCGGGTATCCTTACAACCCGAAGCTGAGCTTTCAAACCCATATCCTCTCCATAGCCCTCAAATTCTTAATTGCACGTCTGTGTAGCACCTTGTGTTATCTATTTAAATGCTAAAGAAGTTACATAGGCACATGTTTGTAATTATTGCTGCTATTGGTTTCATTTTGGTGATGTTGAATGAACACTTGCAGAACAGCCTTGCGGAATTTAAATAATAGACATTTCAAGCCTTCTTATCAAAGTGCCACCGCCTTCACCATAAATAAGTTCAAGAAGGTGAGTCGCCTACCTTCTCAAGGGCAATGAGGGATGGGCAAATGATGCTGGGCTTGTCAGTGAGATCTACAATTGGTGAATGAATTTTTAACAGCTGAATTCTCGTCAACTGATGCAAGTACTTTCACTATGCAATGCAAGAAGATCATTTAGGTGATGGGATGTTGTTGAGCAGAGCATTGCCTGAGATTACCATGCCAAGGGTGTGTTGTCTGTAAAACCTCAGACATTTCGATCAGTTTATTATTCAAATGTTTTAACCAGGTGCCCTTATTTGCGAGATGAACGAAGGACAAAAACAAGTTAATGATTGAACCAAATTCATTATTAGACATAGTAAAATAGTTACTGCCCTTAAATTATCCCAACTAATAATAATCAGTCGAGCTGCGGGACCAATTCTCTGAGTCTCTGTTGTCTCAGGGTTTTCGTCCGCGAAGGTGGGTCCCGCACACTGCTTCCTCCCGTCCTCTGGTCTGTCATCAAATTTTATCTGTTACCTCTGCGCACGAGTCTTCGCGAGGGAGTGTTTTGGGTGGTCGATCTTTATACCCCTCTTCGTGCCTTTCCAGAAAGTTCTCTTGCCCTTAGCCAATGTGATCTCAGGGTGGGGGTTGCAACATCCAATGGAGTTGCCAATTGCAATTCTGCAGGACACCAGGAACCCACCCTCAGGGGTCCATCTCCACATATATTGTCCGCACGCAACCTTACAATAATAATAATAATCAGGCCGCCCACCCAAAATCGTGGCCCTACACCAGAATTCTGATGGAATCTGGCGAGCTCTCCACCATGCATGTATTAGCACCTGGGCACTACTTCTAGCGCTAGTGGAATCCACTAGCGGGAGACTTAGAGGCTGGTTTAGCACAGTGGGCTAAACAGCTGGCTTCTAATGCAGAACAAGGCCAGCAGCGTGGGTTCAATTACCGTACCGGCCTCCCCAAACAGGCACCGGGATGTGGCGACTAGGGGCTTTTCACAGTAACTTCATTGAAGCCTACTTGTGACAATAAGCTATTATTATTATTATTATTATTCGACTCCGGAACAGAGAATCCCAGCGATGGGAAAAAAATCTAGAATGTGATTTGTCCAGTTCTTTGCAACAGGGCATTTGGTGGAATAAATGTTTTTATCTTATTTTCAGTTTGTTGCTTTGTATTGAATGTTAAATTTAAACCAATTGCCATGCTCTGTATTGAATTTGAGCCAAGAGCATTTTTTACACCTCTTATGTATGTCAGGCATATCTAATATACTCTCCATGCATAAAGCATGCCTTCCTTTTTCTTCTCTCTTTCGTTGTGCCCTTCACATCTTTCTCCCACTCTCCCCTTTCTTGCAGGGTGCGCTTCCGAGTTCAGCGACCTTTCTGAATACAGGAAGATAAGCAGCAGACACTTGGGGTAGGCACTCCAGGTTAAAAGAGGTGAATTTATAGGCTTTGTTGCACTTGTACTGGGCAGGCAAGCAGAGAAATGCACAAGACAGGCAGGGGAATTAAGTTATAGAACGTTACTGTAAAATATTTTGAAAGGCATGGTGCCTGGTGCGAGGATCTAAAAGGGAAAAGCACACAAAGATAAATCACAATTTCTTAAATATGAATACTATATAACAGATTTGTTATGGTTGGATTTAATCTTAGTTGTACACAGGAAGGCACAGCAAGTTTCCTGGCTGATGCAGGAAGCACAAAGGCAGTGCAGGATGACTCCCTTCCTGAGCCACTCTCCCCAGTCCCTCCCTTCACCTAGATAATCTGATCAGAAATGACAAACTTGCCTCCTAGGGGAAGCCCAAGTGTAAATGTCAAGCAAGATTAGGATTCCTTTGAATGTGATTACTTAGTTGATGGACCAGCCCTATGATGTTGAAAATATCAAGGGTTCTTACACTTTCCTAAACAATTCATACAACTGCACTGTTTTATTTTACATCACTTATATTATATTAGGGGCGGGATTCTCCGACCCCCCGCCAGGTCGGAGAATCACCGAAGGGGCGGCGTGAATCACCCCGCCGGCTGCCGAATTCTCCGGCGCTGGGGGTTTGGCGGAGGCGGGAATCGCGCCGGTCGGCGGCCGCTGGTAGCGCCCCCCCCCGACGATTCTCCAGCCCACAATGGGCCGAGTGGCCGCCCGTTTTCGGCCGGTCCCCCCGGCATAAATTAGAGTAGGTACTTACCGGCGGGACCTGGCTGCGGGGGCGGCCTCCGGGGTTCTCAGTGGGGCGCGGGGGGATCTGGCCCCGGGAGGTGCCCCCGCGGTGGCCTGGCACGTGATCGGGGTCCACCGATCCGCGGGCAGGCCTGTGCCGTGGGGGCACCCTATTCCTCCGTGCCGGCTGCTGTGGATCTCCGCGATGGCCGGCGTGGAGATGAACCCCCCCTGCGCATGCGCTGGGGTGACGCCAGCACACGGAGGATTCCGCACTTTTGGGGCGGCCCGACGCCGGAGTGGTTCACGCCGCTCCTTCACGCCGGAGTTGCCCGCCCTGCCGATTCCCACAGAATCCCGCCCGAGATTTAGGAGACTAAATGTACTCTTTATGAAGAAACTCTTGCAGAGTTTATTATGAGGAAATGCAGTGTGCCAGCTAAACTAATGGTCACAAAAGATTGCTGTGAGGAGCATCACGCAACAATGTCCGTTATGAGCACAGCATTCGTCTGAATCCCGATGCACATGAACAAATTAAAGAGGCCTCTGATGCAATACTAATGATCTCTCATGGGATCACCTTTCAGTGATATCATTCAAACTGCAAACAGACCCAAGGCTGTTCAGTTACACACTTTGGAAATAGTCTGTACAGGCAGCATCATTTTGTTATTGAGCTGATACATACTTGGGGCTTTACTTCGCCTTTGAGAGTGGTGCTGTAAGAACCTTGATATATCATTCCAAGAAAACTACACGAAAAGACAGACTGGTTCATACAGTCAGCAGGCAGGGCAGGAAACCAAATGCTGACTGAAATGGTCAAATCCTGTCAAGGATCACTGAACTGATTAATGAAGCAATACGAAGAAAAGTGACCCTTATTATATGACCTTACACATTTCAATTAAATGGATTGCACACTTGAAAAATGACAGAATGAGTATAGCAGTCCCTTACAGCTAATTACATGAAAAATACTTTATGTATAGTCTTGCAGACTATTCTAGCCTCAGCAATAAGACCCTGTCAAGTACAAATCTTTTCTTCTTACTTGCTCATGGCCTGAGGCAAGGAACGAGTCAAATGACTGTTAGTGTAGATCAAGAAAATGGCACTTAAAAAGTGACTGAATCAATTTTGTTCTTTCACATATTCACCTACAACATTTTAACAGTCGCAAGCAATTCAGAATGAAATGTTCAGCTATATTTCATCGAAAGAAGGGAAAATAATGGGCTCAATGAAAGCAACAACAGGTTGTGGAAACTAATAATAAACAACATTATTTCAACATTGTGCAAAAATATGAGTGAAAGCGCCGTACATAAAAAAAATGGTTACTATTTATATGAAAGATCCGGGCATTCCTTTGGCTGTTCTGAATCATGCATCAAAAACCAATCAGTGTTGGTAATTTTCAGATTTTTAGAGAGTATTCCCCTTTCTAACTGCTATAAACTTTCCTATCAGGGTTCTTGTTTCTACTTTCAAGCCAACGATAATCTTGTTTTGATGCCTGTTATGAACTGCAATATCTTCATTCTCAGAATTGAGTATGTAGCTGCGATGTTCCGGCCCTTCCTGATGGCCTGATCTTTTGGGACCTCCCATGACAGGTTCCCCTACAGTACGGCCTTCCAGCAACCCAAACGGCCATTGACTTCAGTGGGACTGGACAATCCTGCCGGTGACCAATAGCGAGTCGCCTCCGCTGCGGAAAACCTGCCGCGGGGAGGCCGGAAAATCCCAGCCTATGTCTTAATTTGCGTTCAATTTTACATATTCACAATCCATCAATCAGTGTCCTCGGGCAGAGTTGGAATAACTTCATGCAATTATGCTTGAATTTTTTAAAACAAAAAGCTAATGATAAACAGAAAGGTTCGCTGCTTTGTAAAATATTATATAAACTATAAAATTATTTATTTGTTTAAGGTTACATTATTTAGACATTTGCAGTAACACTCATTAAACCTATATTTTCAAATTTTCTGTCCCCAAATTTATAATCAGGCAATGCTATTCAAAAGCTGAATGTAAAAACAAGTCTCAGGAAAAGGGATATTGTAACTTTAAACTGTTCACATGTTGGCAGACTGAATGCATTTGTTTCTCTCAATTCTCTGTTTTAATTCTCTGGATGCGATTTAACGGGAGGAGCACTAAGTGCGGTAGCAAGTGAGACCACGAACCAGTACGTAACGTCAATTAGGGCCGCTAATGATGTCCCACGGGCTTCACAGCAGAAATGGCTGTCCCGCCAGCTGAGTCGCCTGGACCGCGCCTGGCTGCTCCCGCTAACAAGGGGCAGCAATTCTTAAACCGCTCCCTCCGAGCATACCCCAGACAGCACACAGCCCATGCCTTCTCGCAGACTTGCTCCACGTTTTGGAGAAGCCAACCTGGTCAGACTGCTGGACACGGTGGAATCGTGACGGGACACTCTGTTCCACCAAGGGGGTCGAAGGGTCAGCCAAAGGCCAGCCGGTGTCGCCTGGGAGACAGTGGCAGCGGTTGTCAGTTTGGATAGTATAACCAGGAGGACTTCGGTTCAGTGTCAGAAGAAGCTCAACAACCTCCACTGGGTCGCACCGGTGAGTGGCGGTCCCCTGGCCCCGATCCCACCTGTCACTCCCAGACCAGACCCCTGACAAGCCGGCAGTTGGCACCGCACACCCCATCCCCCCAGCACAATACCACACCTGTGCCCCAGCTACCTAGGCACCCACCAGCACACCCCATCCATGCCCAGCAGTAGTGCCCATGCTTGTCTCCTGCCATAGTCCACCCCCCACCCCCCGAACCCCACGATGCATGAAGCGTGTGCATCACAATGCCCTCTCTCTGTCCCTGCAGGAGAGGTTGGCACACAAAAGGCAGGAAAGGGCCCAGACAGGCGACGGCATGCCGGAAATCAGAGTCCTCACCCTGTATCAGGAACAGGTCCTGGAGGTTGTGGGGTGATCGAAGATGGAGCAGTCACCAACATCGAGGTTGGCCTGTACCGCAGAGGTGAGGATCCATCGGGCCTCACCCAGGTGACCTGTCTCAAGTGAGTTCTTCATGTCAGACTAGATGATCCTTTCCTCTCACTGACCACATGTCCATTCTCCTGCAGGATCTCCATCTGATGGTGCCAGCCCATCCTGGGTGTACCTCTTCCCCCTGCCATACCAGAGAATATCTCAGAGGAGAACTCCAGAGGATGCCACCATCAGGGTATCACAGCTGTAATTCCCACCTTCCACCAGCGTACAGACACACACCTCCGGGAGCGACATTAGTGGACAGACATCTGGGGCACAATCTAGTGAGCACCACACAGTTGCTGATGCACATCAGGTGGAGGCAAGAACATCCAGGAGAGACCGCTCTCGGAGATCTGCTCGACCCCAGGACCCAGCTGGGCCCTGGTCAGATGCCGAGCCTCTGGACCAGGTTATCCCAGAGCTGGTACAGTCAGCTGTGAGATTCAGGAGGGGATGTCAATGACACTCCAGTGAGTCCATAGCCAATTGAAGGAGTTCCAAAGGCTAAGGGCGCAGGAGGTGGCACCGGCAATGCATAGTACTGAGACCAACACTGCTAAGGTGGCGACCGCAGTGGAAAGCCTGGAGCACAATGTCAACATCATGAGTGGCTGTGTCCAAGGCATGGCTCAGTCAGTGACAGCCATGGCTGAGTGCCTTGACATATGTCCCAATCGCTGGGGACATGCCCCAGGCGCAGGTGGACTTTGCTGAGGTGCTGTGGAGTATATCCCAGTCTCAGCTGGGCATTGCTGAGGTGCTCCAAAGCTTGTCCCAGTCACTGAGGGAAGTGTCCCAGATGCAGATGAACATTGCCGAGGATGTCGATACCATGATGCGGACAATGGGGATCCGCCAGGGTTGGCACAGCCAGATGGTGCAGGGGCCTTTGAAGCTCAATCCAGCTGCCCATCCATCCCACCCTGGCCCCAGGGCCCTACGGGCACCATCCGTTAAGAGGGAACGCCGAAGGCTGATGTGTAGCCTTCCAACAGGGAGACAAGGGCAGTCTTCAGCTCTCCTGGGGCCCCTCCCCTCCCCCCGACAATGGCCAAGATCCTCTGGCCCCAAGCCCTCCAGAGGACGTATGCTCGGGGCATCAAAGGCCACAGGACGTGGAAACAGCTGGCTGCCTCCACCTCTGGTGTGCATTCTGGGGATACACCTGGATGTAGCGGCAGAGCTTGGAAGGTTAAGAAAATAGAGGGTCACGGAGAAAGCCCGGGGGGCGGGGGGGCGGTGGGGGGGGGGGGGGGGGGGCGGGGGAGACTGGGGGGGGAAGGGGGGCTGGGGGGACTGGGGGGAGGGGAATGGCACCATCAGTACCAAGGGACAGTTAGGGCTCCAATTGTACACCATTAAAACACGTTAGACCTGAGACATGTGAATCCTCTGTCACATTATTCCGCACTGTGGTCTGGCCTACACCCCCCACCCCTTGGTGCCTTATGCATCCCTGGGCCCCGGTCACAGAGGTCGTAGATCTGGGGGGCCCCCTATGCATACCACGTGCAGGTGATCGGTGAGAACGCGCTGTCAGACTATGGCAGGGGGCATGGGGGGAATGGAGCAATGGTTGGGGGGCGGAGGCAGGTCGTGAGGGGGGAGGGAAGAGCAGGAGGGGGAGGGAGGAGCGGGAGGCGGGACGGAGGTGCGGGAGGAGGGAGGGAGGAGTGGGAGGGGGGAAGGAGGAGCGGGAGGGGGGATGAGGGGGGGAATGGGTGTAAGGGGAGAGGGGGTGAGATGACAGACGAAGGCTCGTCCTATAAGAAGTGGGCATGGTTGAGGGCCTCTCTGGTCCTCCAGCCATGCCGGATCCTTGCCGCCACCGCATGTCCTCCATCCACTGGCTGCTCTCGCAGGTCCTCCCCAGGCACGTCCACCAGCCTTACCTGGCCCGGCCACAGCTTGTCCACCTTCTCAGATTAGGCCACATGTCCCTCCTCCTGCACCTCCAGTATGTCGCCCCACTGCTGTGCCAGCTTGTGGAGGGCACAACAGACCACCACAAAGCGGATGACCCTCCGACCCTCCGGGCAGTGTACTGCAGTGGACCACCAGAGCGGTCCAGGCATCGGAACTGCATCTTGAGGAGTCCGATGCACCAATCAATCACAGTCCGGTGGTCACATGGGTCTCATTATATTGGATCTCCACATCGATCTCTGGCCTCCGTACTGGCATCATTAGCCAGGACCTCAGCGGGTACCCCATATCCCACAAGAGCCAACCCGTCACCCTGGGGTGTTCCTCAAAGGTGCCAAGGATCTCCAAGTGTCCCAGGATGTAGCTGTCGTGCACACTACCTGGGAAGTGTGCACACACGTGCATGATCCGGAGTTGGTGGTCGCACATGAATTGAACATTCAGGGAGTGGAACCCCGGTGCGCGCAAGGTGACATACATGCCATCTATTACCCTCTGGACCTGGGGCACCCCAGCAATGGCAGAGAATCCTGCTGCCTGGGCATCCTGTTGTGCTTGGTCCATGTCAAAGTAAAATCGTCAGCTGCCCGGGCAAACAGGACATTCGTGACTTCACGGATGCACTTGTGGGCTGTCGGTTGTGAAATGCCGCACAAGTCCCTGCTCGAACCCTGGAAAGAACCTGAAGCGTAGATGTTCAGGACTGCGGTGGCCTTGACGGCCATCGGGAGTGGGTAGCCATCTTGTCCATGTGGTACCAAGACCGTAACAACATGGTACAGGTGCCACACTGTCCCTTTGTTGAGGCGGAGCCTTCTGCAGTACTTGCTTTCTGATATCTCCTCGAAAGACTAATGACACCTGCACACGTTGGGCCATCACCGGCCTCCCACGTTGGGTCCATCCCTGGCCTGATGGGCAGCCGAATCCTCAGGGTGTGGGGTGGGCCCATGCACATGGGCTGCCACCTCAAGCCTCCGTTGACACTGCTGCTGCTGCCTTCTGCGGAGCCTGGTCGCCTGGACTGCCACCAGCACCTCGAGGGCAGCTGCTGCAGGGTCCATAATACCATCCACAACGTGACATCTGTAAGGAATTGGAGAGGGTTACAGACCGACAATCAGTTATGGCTTCCACCCCAGGACCTTCGAGTCCCCCAAGCCTTCCCCACTCTTATGTTCCCCACCTTCATTCAGAGTGGCATCCAACGAGCCAGTTGTGCTGGGAAACTCCGCCCTGCAAACGCTACCCCGACCACAGCAGGGGCCCCTGGGCACCGGACCCCAGACCCTTGCCAGGAACATAACTTGGACCTCCCCGATTGACACACACTCTCTGGTCACGGGGATATGCCCAGTACTGAGGCCCAGCTCTAGGGTGTTTGATTGTTGGCTGCTGCCTCTGTGGTATTGACACCTCCAATGTTCAGGCAAAGTGTCCAGACCTCACAGTCTGATTGGGATTTTGGCAGCAACACTCGCCTCCGACACGGCACATCTACCAGGGGATTCCACTTGCGAGCTGTGAAGTGCTTGTGTAACTAACAATGCCAATTCCCTATCAGTGATAGCCTTCAGCTGTGCAGCCAGAGGCCGCCACTGTCAGAGGGAGTTAAAGTGGCCGTCGCCATATTACACGGACAGGGCTCTGTCCGGGGGGGGTGTTCGGTGGGACGGTCAGGCAGCAGCTGAAGTTCCCCATGTTATGGGCAAACACAATCTGGGGGGGTGGCCTATTGGACCCACAGGTGCTGAGCCCCTCACCGCTCAGTCCAGGGGCGATCCCCACCATCGATGGCACCCACCACTTCCCCCCCCCCACCCCTCCCCGACCGGGCCCTTTCCCCCTCGGGGCTCCCCCCTCCCCCTGAGCGCTGGGGCAGCAGCTTCAGTGCACCTGGACTGCATGCCCGATTTCGAAGATGGCTGCTCATCTTCCCCGATCCCCTCAGCAGCCATTGCGCTAGCTTAATGTTTTTAAATAGGTGTGCTAATGGGCGCCCGCGCAACTGCTCACTGGGGAGCCAATTAGATAATGGGAGGCCATGCGAATTGGGGGGGGGTTTGTTCTGTTAATGACATGGAGATTGGCCTCAGTTGTTGTTAATTGGAGTATCGCCATGTCTTGGAAACCAACGGGAGTGGGCTGGTTAGATAAGAAACCGTTCGCTGCCGGTTGCAGACCCCGATTTCAGCCTCTCCCGCAATCTAACCGGCTTGCATCGATCTGCGCCGGGCCTGACGCAGCCGTTTAATTGCGCCCTCAGCTTCCGTTCTGTGTTTAACATTTACTCAATTTATTCACAGAAATCCCCGCTTTGTGTTATTTTAATACAAACTGAAAGCATAACAATTTGTTTTAGTTTTGCTATTTCAGGGAAGAGCAATTGATATTCACCTTTTCTGAGTTCTTAAATATTTCCTCAGATCATTCTGAACATTGATCAATTTTCCTCCCCCAGCCAATCCTTCGCATATCAGAGGAGCAAAGGGGAAAGTAAAGAACAGAAATTAAGGCTTGAATACATCTACACCTTTCATAGGCCCAGGATGTTCAAAACACTTTACAGCCATTGGCTCACTGTTCAAGTGGCAATTTATAAAATGTGGAAAGCAACGTGTGTACAGCAATCTTCTGAAACAGTAATTTGACAATGACCAAATAATCGCTGTTGCAGAGATGTTGGCTGAAGGGTGAATATTGGTCACCCTCGGGGTCTTTTTCACCCACACGAAGGACCCACAGGTGCTGAGCCCCTCACCGCTCAGTCCAGGGGCGACCCCCACCATCGGGAGGGGAAAGCTAAGGAAAGCTCATTTCTCTTCTTCAAATAGTACTATGGAATAATTTACATCCAGCTGACATGGCAGAAAGGGTCCCGGTTTAACAGCTCAACCAAAAGGCAGCACCTTGAACACTGCATCGCTCCCACATGGGGAGAACGTGAATGCAGAGGGATATACAGAAGTGATCGGAAAATGGCCTTATCTGTGATTGATTAATGGAGCAACAAGGACATGTGAGGGGGCAAGATCCAAGGAATGGTATGAATATGGGTTTGGGGAGTTTACGTGGAGGGAGAGATGACAGGAGGACAGGGGGGCCATGAACTCAAGAGAGATGGTGGCTAAAGCCTCACTGAGGATGGGAAGTCACTCTGACCAGAAGCCAAGGGAGGAATTCAGTGAAGATATTGCAGTAAGGCAAATTTTAGGTACTTTGATGTGCAGTAGAGAACGGAATATATGAATGCAATGTATTATGAAATGGACATGTGAGAAAACATTTACTGCTGAATATTCCAGAGCACTCTAATTCCATAGAACCCTTACAGTGCAGAAGGAGGCCATTCCGCCCATTGAGCTTGCACTGACTCTCTGAAAGCGCACCCAAACTTAGCCCACTCCCCTGCCCTATCTCCGTAACCCCACCTAACCTTCACATCTTTGGGCACTTAGGGGCGATTTTAGCATGGTCAATCCACGTAACCTGCACATCTTTGGACTGTGGGAGGAAACCAGAGCACCCGGAGGAAACCCACGCAGACATGTGGAGAATGTGCAAACTCCACACAGGCAGTGACCCAAAGCCGGAATTGAACCTGGGTCACTGGCGCTGTGAGACAGCGGTGCGAACTACTGTGCCATTGAGGCTGTTGGTATCCAGGGCGAAGGTAATGTTTGGGTAGCACTGATAAAGGGGTAATTGGTGACCTGCTTGCCGCAACTGTGCACTGAAGACTGGAAGATATTGGTGATGGCACCTTCATAGCACAAAATGAGCATAAGCCAATGGATGGTAGTGACTTTGACAATGGTGAACAAAACATTGACCCTAGTTTAACAGGGAGCAAGTTTTGTTTTATAGAAGATACACAGATCAACAACATCTTATCTAGTGCAGTGTACCTCAAAGGTATCTGAGGAACTAGCTTCGCTTAGCAACCCCATGAGCTGAGCTGTGCCTTTGACATCAGAATGCCCCATAGGAGCATCATGGGATTCGTGTGGGTGAAAAAGACCCCGAGGGTGAGAAGGGTGTTTCTGGAACAGAGTAGGGACAGAGGAGGGTTAGCGTTACCTAATTTGTGTGGGTATTATTGGGCTGCCAATGTGGCGATGATACGCAAGTGGGTAATGGAGGGGGAGGGGGCGGTGTGGAAGAGACTGGAGATGGCGTCCTATGTGGGCACGAGTCTGGGGGCACTGGTGACAGTACCGCTGCCGCTCCCGCCGACTAGGTACACCACGAGTCCGGTGGTGGTGGTGACTTTGAAAATTTGGGGGCAGTGGAGGCACCACAGGGGCTAGAGGCTTCGGTTTGGTCCCCGATCCGGGAGGACCATCGGTTCATCCCGGGAGAATGGATGGAGGGTTCCTGAGCTGGCACAGGGCAGGAATTAGAAGGATGGGGGACCTGTTTTTAGATGAGACGTTTGTGAGCCTTGGGGCGCTGGAGGAATAATTTGGGCTTCCCCCCGGAAATGCCTTCAGGTACATGCAGGTAAGGGCGTTTGTAAGACAGCAGGTGAGGGAGTTTCCGCTGCTTCCAGCACTCAGGATCTAGGATAGGGTGCTCTCGGGGGTGTGGGTTGGAGAGGGCAGGGTCTTGGCGATCTACCAGGAGATGCAGGAGGAGGAGGAGACCTCGGTGGAGGAGCTAAAGGGTAAAGGGAGGAGGAGCTTGGGGAGGAGATAGATGAGGGTACGTGGGCGGACGCCCTGGGTAGGGTTAATTCTTCCTGCTCTTGCGCCAGGCTTAGCCTGATACAATTTAAGATTCTTCACAGAGTGCATATGACAGGGACGAGGCTGAGCAGGTTCTTTGGGTGGAAGACAGGTGTAGGAGGTGCTCGGGGAGCCCAGCAAATCACGCCCATATGTTCTGGGCGTGCCCGGCGCTCGATGGATTCTGGAGGGGTATTGCGAGGACGGTGTCTAAGGTGGTGAACATCCGGATTAAGCCGAGCTGGGGGTTAGCACTATTTGGGGTATCGGACGGGCCGGGAGTGCAGCAGGCGAAGGAGGCCGGTATTCTGGTCTTTGCGTCCCTGGGAGCCCGGCGGAGGATTCTACTACAGTGGAAAGATGCGAGGTCCCCAAGTGTGGAAGCCTGGATCAGCGACATGGCAGGATTTATTAAATTGGAGAGGGTAAAATTTGCCTTGAGAGGGTCTGTGCAAGGGTTCTTCAGGCGGTGGCAACCGTTCCTAGACTTTCTAGCGGAGCGTTAGGAGGTGGTCAGCAGCAGCAGCAACCCAAAGGGGGGGGGGGGGGGGGTGGAGGAGGGGGGGGGGTGTACTTTGTGTTTTCTACTGTGTTTATTATTGCTTAATGGGGGGTTTGTATATTGGGGGAATTTGTGATGTAGTTGTAAGATGTTTCTTTCTGTGTTCTTTGTTTTTCTTTTTTCTGTCAGGGGGTGGGGGGTTGTTGAAAATATGTTTAAATTTGAATAAAAATATTTCTTAAAAAACCCAGAATGCCCCATAACCTGCTGTGTTCTAACAGACCCACCCGCAGTTCTTGTTTGTTGCTGTTGATATGCCTCTTCCTTCAACTGTTCCTCCATCAAAAGCAGCAAAAAAACCATGGCATGACTGGCAAGCAGTGAGGGCTTAATCAGGTCGTGTAAGGCAAAACATATCAGACATACATCAATAAATCGCTTTGATCTGAATGCCTGTAGCTGAATGCCCCATTTAATAGTCATGGCACTCAATTTATGAAGTCAGACACACATGGTTTTATTCAACGGGTTTCCCACTGGCAGAACCTGACTCACCCTGTTATAATCACATTTCGACTGTAATGATGCCATGGGGCATCACTTTCCATTTATTAATGAGCCAGCCACCTCTTTCTTCTGGGAGCATTTTCCACAAGAGTCAGCTCCCAAATTAAAATGGTGATCAGGGAGTTTCCTGTGGGAATGGGCCAGCAAGTCAATTTTCACTCACCAGATAACCAGCTGGATTCCTGTTTGGCAGCTGAGTTTAAAATCATCCCTTAATGTTAATTAATATACAAATAAAAATCATCATAGCCATAATAAAACCATGATTAGAAGTATTACACTATCTCAGTAATGGCTGGGGTCCAATTAGGAAGAGCAAAACACTCCATGTGCAAGAATATTTGATGTATCTTTCTTCTTGATAGAGATTGGGGGCTGGATTCTCCGTTCCTGCGTCTAAGTGCTGACGCCAACCGAGAATCCGTGGAGTTCCACGACGGAAAAATCGGAGCCGCACCCACACCGATTCCGCTACCGGTTAGCGGAGGGCACCAGCGCCACGTGAAACACCCACACGCAAAAAAGGGTGGGAGAATCGCTGGGTCCGTGCTGGACACGCGCAGGGCTGACAAGCAACCACGCGTACATTTATACCCCCCACACACGCACCGATTGCACCCAGAAAGATGGTGGTGTTAGACTGACCCCACAGCCCACATCCTGGACAACCCCCATGTACTTCCCCCAGCCCTGGCAGAAGCCCCCTGGTCAGCGGCATGACTGACAGCAGAGTATGGCAGTGTTGGACACTGTCCATACACCATCTCTCTCCGCAGCCGCCATGACAGACTTACGTCTGTTGAGACTACATGTGGACCGCGCCTTCGGGAACTCAGCCTATCGGAGATGGAGCATCACGGATGACCTCTATAATGAGATGCGAGCGCGGGTGCAACTGCACGCGGCGCGATGACACCGATTCGGAGGGGACGGAGCATCGCGACTTGGTGTTAACCCGGCGGCTGCCAAGATTTCGCCATCGGGAGCTATTCTCCGTCCGATCACCGTTCCCGATTTTGGTGTCAGGCAACGGAGGACCCTACCCGGGGTTTTTCAGGTTGTTGGTTTTTACCTCTAAGTATGTTTTAGTGAGGACATTGCTTTCTTTTAGATGTAAAGTTGTTGGATTGTGAAAAGATCTTCGGGTATTGCATGCTTTCTGCATTGAAGCTGGATTCCTTTTATATGCATTAGATTTTTAATGTATGGGTGTTTTAATTCAACAGGGGAGTGGGTTCTCCGTTTTTGGGACTATGTCCCCTCGCCTTCGGGGGTGAATGGGGGGCGGGATTCTCCGACCCCCTGCCGGGTGTGAATCCCGCCCTGCCGCTCCGATGTCGGCTGCCGAATTCTCCGGCGCCGTTTTTTTGGCGGGGGCGGGTTCACGTCACGCTGGTCAGGGCCCATTGGCAGTAGCCCACCCCAGCAATTCTCTGGGCCCCGATGGGCCAAGCTGCCGCCCGTTCTCTGCCGGTCCCACCGGCGTGGATTGACATGGTCCACACCCGCGGGACCTGGCTTTGAGGGCGGCTGGCAGAGTCCTCGGAGGGGCACGGGGGGATCTCCTTGATTTTAAAAAGGGACAAGGATCCAGAGCAGTGTGGGTCCTATCGGCCGATCTCGCTTTTAAATTTGGACGCCAAGTTATTGCCCAAGATCTTGGCCTCGAGGATTGAAGACTGTGCCAGGGGTGATAGCGGAGGACCAGTTTGTGAAGGGGAGGCATCTGTCGGCCAACATTAGGAGATCACTGAATGTGGTAATGATGCCCCCCGAGGGACGAGAGATGGAGGTGGTGGTCTCCATGGATGCAGAGAAGGCCTTCGATCGGATGGATTGGGACTGTTTGTGGGAGGTGCTGGGGTGGTTTGAGTTTGCTCAGGGATTTGTGGATTGGGTCCGGCTGCTGTCTCAGGCACCAGTGGTGAGTATGCGGACAAACCGGGTGAGCACGGATTATTTCAGGCTGCATCGGGGGATGAGGCAGGGATGTCCACTCTCCCTATTGCTCTTTGCCTGAGTTGTAGAGCCACTGGCGATGGCGTCGAGAGACTGGTGGGAGTAGTACTTGGTTCGGTTGGTAGAGCAGTTGAAGGGGGACTTTAGGAGGTGGGATGTGCACCCGTTGTCATTGGCGGGGAGGGTTCAAATAATGGTGAAGATGACGCTCCTCCCGAGGTTCTTGTTTGTATTTCAGTGCCTCCCGATTTTTATTCCCAAGGCGTTTTTTAGGTGGGTGAACGCGGTGATTTCAGGGTTTGTGTGGGCG
Organism: Scyliorhinus torazame; assembly: GCF_047496885.1. NCBI lineage: Eukaryota > Metazoa > Chordata > Chondrichthyes > Carcharhiniformes > Scyliorhinidae > Scyliorhinus > Scyliorhinus torazame. The sequence goes on from NC_092712.1 coordinate 217,864,320, forward strand.
GGTAAAACCCCACGGGGTGAAGAAATTGCTGCTGGAGCGGGGTATGGGGGGGGGGGGGTGCTGGCACTCCCGAGCTTCATGAATTACTACTGGGCGGCAAACATAGCGATGGTCAGGAAATGGGTAGTGGGGGAGGGATCGGCATGGGAGCGGATGGAGGCAGCCTCATGTAAAGTCACAAGTTTGGGGTTTTGTTAACGGCGGCTGGGGTTGGGGGGCCTCGGTTTCGGCACCGATATGTGGCACTCACCGGTTTGTTCCGGAGGGGGGCTGAATGGGGGGTTTTGGGGGTGGCAGCGGGCAGGGATCGAGCGGTTTGGGGATTGTTCATCATGGCGGCTTTCCGTGCTTGGAAGAGTTGGAGGAGGAATTTGAGCTGCCCGTCGGGAATGGGTTCCGGCATTTGCAAGTGAGGAACATTGTTCGGAGGCAGGTATTGACCTTTAATCACCTGCCACCCCAGGGGTTACAAGACAAGGTGGTGTCAAGAATGGGGGTAAGGGAGGGGAAGGTGTCGGAAATTTATAAGGAACTGATGGACTGGGAGGGAGCCCCGATAGGGAAAGTGAAGCGTAAGTGGGAGGAAGAGTTCGGTCGGGAGTTGGAGGCTGGGATGTGGGAGGCTGCCCTGAGGAGAGTAAATGCATCCTCGTCGTGCCTTATATAGTTTAAGGTGGTTGACAGGGTATTGTTAACGACGCAATTCGGGACTGTGGCCAGGATGAGCAGGTTTTTGAAGGGGTGGAGGATACATGTGGTCGGTGTGCGGGTGGACCCGCAAACCATGGGCTGGATTCTCCGTGTTTGGGTCTTGTCATGATATCCATATTAACATATCATGGTGTAATCACACACACACACTGATGGACAGGTAGATGGACCAACCAACACACACGCAACATCACAGCCAATCACCAGTGAGAGCACACGCACTATAAAACAGGGAACACCACAGTTCCCGCTCATTCCAGCAGGAGATAGCTCAGAGCACAGAGCTCACAGCGTGCCACTCAGACATACACCATGTGCTGAGTGCCTCACTAAGATAGTGCTAGGGCTGGGTCCACAGGTTAACTGGTGAAGTACGAACCACAGCCAGAAGTTAATAGTCATTATTGTACAGAATAATAAAACAGAGTTGTACCATCTACAACCGTGTTGGTTCATTTGTGTATCGGAACACCCAACACGACATGATACCAGGCCTGGAAACTCGCCAGCGACTGTGAGACCTACCTGCACCTCTTCAGAGTTCCGCCATCCTGCGCCATGGACACCATCAGCCCGCCGCAGCCGCTCCAAATCGCTGGAAATCTCAGCGTCAACTGGAAGCTGTTTAAACAGCGGTTCCAGCTCTTCCTAGAAGCCACAGACAGGGAGAACGCATCGGACACCAGGAAGATCGCCCTCCTACTCTCCACGGCGGGGCAACATGCCATCCACATCTACAACTCCCTGGCATTCACGGAAGGCGAGGACAAGACGAAGTACAAGACGGTCCTTCTAAAATTTGAGGACCACTTCAGCGTGGAAGTTAATGAGAGCTTCGCGAGGTACCTCTTCCAGCAGCGCCTGCAGGGTAAGGATGTCAATCTTATTTGACACACCTCCGTATCCTCGCGCAGTCCTGTGGCTATGAGGCCACCTCCGACTCCATGATTCGGGATCAGATAGTTTTGGGGTCACCTCGGACACCCTACGCCAGCAGCTCCTCAAAATAAAGCGCCTCACCCTAGCGACTGCCATCAAAACCTGCGTCCTCCACGAAAACGCGACCAGCCGGTACTCCCAATTCCAGGCGGCCGAATCGGCACGGCAGGGGTCCTACGAGGCCGAGCGGGTCCAGTCAATCAAGTTCCTCCCGGCCCGTGGCCCGGACGAGGGCGGCCATTTTGCGCGCTTTCCAAGGCCTCCCGCGCTTGTACGCTCCAAAAGAGTGGACGTCGACGCAGAGGGACGTGATGCGCAGGCACGCTCTATGCAGGACCGCACCACGCATGCTCGGTGGCGCAACGAACACCATGATGTCACGACGAGCGGCAACTGTGGATCCGCACACTTAAAGCGGCAATGTCCAGCCAAAACGCGACAATGCCTCCGCTGTGGCAGGATGGGCCACTACGCTGCCTGCTGTCGAGCAGCTCAACCTGCCAACTCTCCGCAATTCCGCCAGCCTCGCAGGGACGTGCGGGCCAATCAGCCCACATACACCGAGTCATACCCTGACGACGTGCAGACCGGTGATACCAACGACTGGGAACCCTTCCACGTTGTGGTAATAGACAGGAACCGGATGTCCCCAAGTAGGACCCACCAGCCGATGCCAGTGCACAGCATTAATCCGGGCGATGAATGGTGTGCCACCCTAACGGTCAACCGATCACCAATCACATTCTGCTTAGACACTGGTGCCTCCGCCAATCTCATTGCATGGTCAGCGTTCCACACCTTGATGGTTAAACCACCGATTCGGCCATCCCACTGTCAGCTGGTTGATTACAACGGGAACGTTATCCCGGCCATGGGGTCCTGCCAGCTCGAGGTTGCACACAATTCATACACAGCCACACTGTCTTTTGAGATAGTTGGATCCTCGAAGGACTCTCTATTAGGCACACAGGCGTGCAAGATCCTCCACCTCGTTCAGCGGGTACACACTCTGTCTCCAGAAGGCACGTCCGATTTCCCGGATGCAGACTTTAGGGCACAGCTCCACTCGCTCCTCGCGCACAACCAGGAGGTTTTCGGGGGCATGGGCACACTGCCCTACACTTACAGAATACGGCTCAAACCGGATGCCACCCCGGTCATTCACGCACCTCGTAGAGACCCAGCACCACTCAAGGACTGCCTCAAGCAGCAGCTGCAGGATCTGCAGGACCAAGGAGTGCTTTCCCGGGTCACGGAGCCTACGCCATGGGTCAGCTCCGTGGTGTGCGTAAAAAACCCTTCCGGCGAACTCCGGATCTGCATCGACTCGAAAGACCTGAACAATTACATGATGAGGGAACACTACCCCATATCCAAACGGGAAGAAATCACGAGCGAAATGGCCCGGGCTAAAATTTTCACCGAGCTTGATGCCTCAAAGGGTTTGTGGCAGATTCAACTGGATCAGTCCTGCAGGAAGCTGTGCACTTTCAACACTCCCTTTGGCAGATACTGCTACAATAGGATGCCGTTTGGCATCATCTCGGCATCCGAGGTGTTTCATCGCATCATGGAACAGATGATGGAGGGCATCGAAGGGGTGCGCGTCTATGTTGACAATGTCATCATCTGATCCACCACACCACAGGAGCACATCAGTCGTCTCCAGCGTGTCTTTGCACGGATACGAGATCACGGCCTGCGCCTCAACCGAGCCAAGTGTTCTTTTGGCCAAACTGAGCTAAAGTTTCTGGGGGACCACATATCCCAGTCAGGGGTGCGTCCGGATGCCGACAAAGTGGCAGCTATTGCAGCCATGCCGCAGCCGGCAGACAAGAAGGCAGTGCTACGCTTTCTCGGGATGGTCAACTTCCTGGGGAAGTTTATTCCCAACCTTGCCTCGCACACAACGGCTCTTCGCCACCTGGTCAAGAAGACAACGGAATTCCAGTGGCTGCCCGCACACCAGAAGTAATGGGAGGAGCTCAAGATCAAGCTCACCACCTCCCCGGTATTGGTGTTCTTCGACACTACTCGGGACACAAAGATCTCGACTGATGCCAGCCAGTCCGGCATTGGGGCGGTACTCCTGCAACGGGACGACACTGCATCATGAGCCCCGGTCACCTATGCCTCGCGGGCCATGACCCCCACAGAACAGTGCTATGCGCAGATTGAAAAGGAGTGCCTGGGTTTGTTGACCGGCATCGACAAATTCCACGACTATGTGTATGGTCTTCCGCAGTTCACTGTGGAGACTGACCATCGCCCCCTGGTCGGCATCATTCAGAAGGACCTCAACGAGATGACCCCTCGCCTCCAGCACATTCTGCTCAAGCTCCGGAGGTATGACTTCCAACTTGTCTACACCCCGGAAAAGGACCTCATCATCGCGGATGCCCTGTCCAGAGCAGTGACCACACCGCCCGAATCGGAGGGGTTCGTTTGTCAGGTCGACGCACAAGTAGCCTTCACATCGGCCAATCTGCCGGCTACTGATGCACGTCTGGCCCAAATTCGCCGTGAGACTGCGGCTGACCCCCTTCTACAACGTGTGATCCGCCACATGACGGAAGGGTGGCTCAAGGGGCAGTGCCCACAATTCTACAATGTCTGGGACGACTTGGCCGTCATTGATGGTGTCCTCCTAAAGTTGGACCGGGTTGTGATCCCACACAGCATGCACCGGCTTGTCCTCGAACAAATGCACGAAGGCCATCTCGGGGTTGAAAAGTGCAGACGGAGGGCCCAAGAAGCTGTGTACTGGCCGGGCATCAGTGACGACATCGCCAACATGGTGCTCAACTGCCCCACCTGCCAAAGGTTTCAGCCGGCGCAACCCCCTGAGACACTTCAGCCCCATGAGTTGGTAACGTCCCCCTGGGCAAAGGTGGGTGTGGACCTCTTTCATGCGCTCGGCAGGGACTACGTCATTATAATTGACTATTTTTCCAATTATCCGGAGGTCATATGCCTGCACGACTTGACATCATCAGCTGTCATCAGAGCATGCAAAGAATTCTTCGCTCGCCATGGAATTCCGCTCACCGTCATGTCTGACAACGGACCCTGTTTTGCGAGCCAAGAATGGTCTTCTTTTGCCGCTTCATATGGCTTCACACACGTGACGTCCAGCCCTTTGCATCCCCAGTCGAATGGCAAGGTGGAAAAGGGCATCCATATCGTGAAGCGGCTCCTCTGCAAGGCTGCTGATGCCAGATCTGACTTCTGTTCAGCCCTGCTGGCCTATCGCTTGGCCCCACTGTCCACAGGCTTCTCGCCAGCCCAGCTGTTGATGGGTCGCACCCTCAGGACCACTGTGCCGTCCATTCATGTTCCTAAACCCGACCATGCTCCAGTACTGCAAAAGATGCGACAGCAGCATGTTCAGCAGAAGGTGGCACATGATGCTCGGGCAACTGATCTTCCTGCCCTGGCGCCTGGAAACAACGTCCGCATACACCTACCGGAGGGCGGCTGGTCGGCAACCGCCGAGGTTCTCTGCCGCGTGGCTCCCCGCTCGTTCCTGGTTCGCATGCCTGATGGCTCCATTCGCTGGCGTAATCGGCGGGCCCTTCGGCTGCTTCCGCGCTCGCTACGTGATCATGCACCGGTGCCACGCCCTCCTGTTGTCCCTGATGTCGACTTCGTGGAGCTTCGTGGAGCTTCCTACCACTCTGCCTATTACTCTCTCGCCCGTGGCTAGGCCCATTCCTCAGCCGGTGGATCCTGACCCACCCTTGAGGCGGTCAACCCGAATTCGTCGCCCACCTAATAGACTGGACTTATGAGCCTGTTTGCACATTGGACTCACTGATTTGTTGTGCAATAATGTTAGCGTGTTTCTTTCTTGTCGTTCCAGGAGTTCTCTTTCGATATTTGATGATTGCACTTGTTTTGTTTGTGGTACAACCTCGTTGCTCTGTTGCACCTGACACCTTCCTATGTATATAGTTTAGCCTCATGTACATGTTGTAAATATTGCACACACATACTCAGATGCACTCAGTACACACCAATATTTATTACCATGTAGGCACATATCCTTGTGAAAAGGGGGATGTCCTGATATCCACATTAACATATCATGGTGCAATCACACACACACTGATGGACAGGTAATTGGACCAACCAACACACACACAACATCGCAGCCAACACCAGTGAGAGCACACGCACTATAAAACAGGGAACACCACAGTTCCCGCTCATTCTACCAGGAGATAGCTCAGAGCACAGAGCTCACAGCGTGCCACTCAGACATACACCATGTGCTGAGTGCCTCACTAAGATAGTGCTAGGGCTGTGTCCACAGGTTAGCTGGTGAAGTACAAACCACAGCCAGAAGTTAATAGTTATTATTGTACAGAATAATAAAACAGAGTTGTACCATCTACAACCGTGTTGGTACATTTGTGTATCGGAACGCCCAACATGACAGGTCTATGTCCCAGTCCGTCGGGGAATCTGTGGTCTTTTACGCCAGGAAAACTGGTGTCAAAAGGCCGCAGAATCCTTGTTTTGCTGGGGGTTAGCAGGCAGCTGTCGTAGGGCTTGCAGCTCTAGCTGCCGATACGGCACCCAGCACTTCCGGGTCAGAGGCCGTGAATGCGCATGGCGGCGGCCTCCAGCGGCCGCGCCATGCCCCATGGCGGACTCAACCCGCGGACCTGAACTGCCGAAATAGTGCCCCCCATCGCCCGCTCCAGACCGCAGGGCCGCACACATAGCCCCCAGTCCCGAATGAAGACCACCCTGCCCGCTGATCAGCCCTCCCCTGACTGTGGCAGCCCCGGACTGAGTCCACAGCTGCCATGCGAGGATCACGGACGGCAGGACCAAGTTAGAACAACGGCGTCGGGAATTCGGCCGGTCGGCAACGGAGCATCGTGCGGTGGGCCTCAGGCAATGGCCTGAGGCGGTGGATATTAGGATGTGCAAAGAATGCTGACCTAGACAACAATGCCCAGATCTTGTCCCGGTCTTGGGCGGGGGAGGGCCTCTCTCCGCGATGTTGGTTGCGTACAGTATGGTGAACAGGGCATGATCAGTCACCTAAGTCATTTGCTCTGGGGGTTTGAGTCACAACACTGAGACAAAGGATGCAATAACTTTCAGGGGAGGCAGCTTTCTCCTTTAAGTTGGGAGTCAAAAAGGTGTGAAGGGGAGCCGAATTGGAATATTGTCCCCAGAAAGTAAAGGTCCGTGTGGCCTCAGGAAGGGGAGGGGTTAGGTTGACAAATGGCATGGGGACATCAATATTTAAAAGTTCGGAAGGAGAACAGGAATATCCACATGACCAATTCTGGGGGTCAGGGGTTACGGGGAGGTGAGATAGCGATGGGGGAATGGGAATTAGGAGGCTGTGAGTAGGCAGGAAGATGGGAGGAACTTTGTGGATGATAAATGGAAGTCGGAAGCGGGTCTCACAAACAAAAGTCAGCAGCTCTAATTCGATCTCACCTAAAAATGACGGAGTTTGAAACACAATCTGGAAAAAATCGATTGGGGAGGTGTCTCTTGGCGTGTGGGAGGAGGTCAGCACAGTAATCTTTGGCTGTTTGCAGGGGTGTCCTATAAATTTCTTGCTTAAACCTTGGAGAGCATGGTCCAGCTGAGTGTAGAACTTGAGGGTCTAATGCACAACGAATGAGTTTCGCTCCTTCTCTAATGTTGCACATTTAGGCAAAAGTCCATTAAGTTTTGACACAGCTCAGGGAAGGTCATCGCCCTGAGAATCCAAAGCCAAAGTCATTTCCAGGTGTCAGAGATAGTTGAAGGAGCTCAGTGTTTAGATTGTTGGCTTCTTGTTGATATAGGGGACCTCCAAAAGACATTGATAATGACACTTGTGTATTGGCCAGTGAATGTGCCTGAGGAGAGATACAGTGTTCACATTCTGTCACACTTTCTTTAATAGAGCAAATTGTTGGCCCCGTAAAGATGCATTTCCAATGTTTGGACCAGTCAAGCATGGCTGTCCAATATGCAACGCAGAGAGTGTCACAAATCATCATAGTTTGGTGTACCCTGTGCAACTTTGGGCTGCAAAGGAGGGACAAGTTACCAAGGAGACATTGAGGAGCTAAATATCTCATCACATGAGGAGGACATCGAAAAGGATGAATTTAAAGAGGGTGAGGATTCAGACGATTCATATGAGGATACCACGGTACAACACACATGCCCATGACAATCTCCTAGCTACAAGATTTCAAGAGGAATAAGGTGAAGACAAACTTTCATATCTGAAGTTCTCTTTAGGCTTTGATGCAGGTACACAACAAAACTTTCATTCTCAGCGTCAACATTTCAGGAAAGGTCATCAATCTCACAATGATCATAATGGCAGCGCATCCCTAATGCTACCATCCTTCGGGAACATGTGGCCACTGTAGAATGTGATTAGTACTCTATTAGCACACCACCTTAGGCCACTACACATAGTTCAGTCCTTTCAACCATGGCATCAACAAGTCAGTGGCCATGGCTGCAGCTGAAATGCCATTGCACACATGGATGAACTCAAGCCAGTATGACAGCAGCTTAGTAAGGTAGCACTAACAGGAATAAATTCATTAATGTTTAGCATTTGACCTACTCGAAGGGGAGTAACATCCAAACTGAACTACCTCTCCAAATACCAGCTCTCATGGATGAATAACGTTGAAGCCCCATCTTGCCTTAATATGCCTTCGGATACCAAGATGCAGTGTTCTGTTGTTCAACAGTATGCACTCAAAGCTGCAAGTCATGTTTGCATTGTCCTTACAGAGAGCAGGACCATTGTTCTATTATTTACCAACACTCATGTCTCGATACTTGTCGGACGTCTGCCAAATCGATGTCCTGCACTGCCTTGGCATTTAGGAGAGATGTGGCCCAGTCAGCACTGACACAGCAGTCAATAAAAACTTCTTCCCATTATAGAATCTGCTGAACACTCAGGAGATCATGCCAAAGCATCACTTTCAAGGGCAAGACATTTCAGTTCTCGATATTGTCCAGCTCACAACTATATACCCTGAAGTCAGTTAGTACACAGTCATGCAATGAATACACATCGAGTTGCGTAATGTGCCTTGACAGATGGACTCTCCAAAGCACAGCAAAGTAAGATCCTCACAGGTAAGTAGATGGCTTCATCAGGATGGTAAGAAGTCTTACAACACCAGGTTAAAGTCCAACAGGTTTGCTTTGAATCACTAGCTTTCGGAGCGCTGCTCCTTCCTCAGGTGAATCCTTCATCAGGATGAGCACACACTCATTTCCCTCTGGCAGAAAATATAACTGAGTGCAACCAATTTCAAATGTTTAGCATCGTGCATGGGGAAAGTGGGAACTAAGAAAGGAATAATATTCAGCCACTTTTTAAAATAAATTTAGTGTATCCAATTAATTTTTTCCAATTAAGGGGCAATTTAGCATGGCCAATCCACCTATCCCGCACATCTTTGGGTTGTGGGGGCGAAACCCACGTAAACACGGGGAGAATGTGCAAACTCCATATGGACAGTGACCCAGACCCGGGATCGAACCTGGGACCTCGGTGCCGTGAGGCTGCAGTGCTAACCACTGCGCCACCATACTGCCCCTAACATTCAGCCTTAAATGTGGAGACAAAAACACGCTGCAGGGAGGAATGAAATACTAGGGTGCTCAACAATGAGCACCTCTTTTCCCCAAAACGTACTGTTGTAAAATAAACGCTGTCACAAAGTATACTTGGGAGAAAAGATTCCAATATTGATTGCATCACATACTTGTTACATCTACAAACTACAGTCTTCAATGAGACAGCATCAGGATGATCATTAACATTGGTGAACAATTCTCCTGAGGAAAAATACTTGACATTCTGAATTCTACCTCTGTGTACCCGAACAGGCGCCGGAGTGTGGTGACTAAGGGTTTTTCACAGTAACTTCATTGCAGTGTTAATGTAAACCTACTTGTGACACTAATAAATATTATTATTATTAATAAACCTGCGTGAGATGCAAGGGTTACGTGTATTGTCCACATATGAAGTGCCCGAGTTAATGTTGCAGATGTGGAAGTAAAGGCTAATCACTGTGATGAGATTCAGTGGGCATTAGTGGAACGGAGAATCCAGATGGGAGCTAATTGGGGGGTAAGGGTACATTTTGGACCCTTGAATAAACCTTGCATTAGATTTATTAGCAATTGAATACCTGAGACTTGGATTGGGAAAAATGTGAAATATATTTCCAATAGTGAAGAGTACATATGTAGAGAATGTACACCTGTGCCACCAGGGTGCATTCAAATCTTTTTTTTTAACCCACTGCGAAGTCTAGGTGCAGCCCTGAAATCCACAGCAGAGGCAGAGGCAGCCTGCTGACAACTATGCCCTGTTTGAGATGTCTTTGGCAGGTGTCCAAGGTGGCCTGAGCCCTTGATGGCCCAGCCTGCTGAGGATCTCCAGCTCTGGGAGAGGTGCACCCTCCTCGGTCTGACCTTCTGGAATTGATGGGGCCACTGCTGAGGGGATTTGGAGTGGCAAGGTACCCTTAGCGTGTCCATGGTGGGTGTTCCAGAGTGTCTAACTCCTCCTCCATTTGGGTGCCCAAGGGCTCAACCCTGATGCCTAAAGGAGAAGGGGCACCTAGAGGGAATTTGAGGTGCCCTGCCCTGCTTACACCTAGCCATTGCTGGAATACCCCCATGGCGAGAGAGATGGGGTGCAGATCCAAATGTAAATCCAGCAGAAACTGCTAACCTGGGTCTCCATGGCAGCTGTCACTCTTCCTTTGGAGACTTCAGTGCGCTCCCATTCCACTGCCATGAGATCAAATAGAACATGGATGGACTTCATTCCAGTCTGGTGATGGCCTTTGCTTGTGCCTGATGTTTCCCTGCCTGTCTGTGCACCTCCAGCATTTCTCTCAGGGCCAATTGCAGAGGCTAATCATTGGACTTGGTCTCCAGCACCCTTCCGAATGTCAGAAATCTCAGCTATCACTGCTCTACCTGCTGTGGACATGTGTCCCTGAGATGATCACCAGATTGTGAACCTGAGCTGGCTCCAGAACTAGTTCCCATTGAGGTGCATGTATCTGCACTGGTGGAGGGTAAAGATAAACACAGTGACGGAACTTCAACAGATGGGTCTTCAGCACCTCAATTGGGGTGTGAGGTGCTTGTTAGCTTTCTCGCCTTTTCTTGCTGCTAGCTGGAATAGCGAGAAGACATAATTAGTGACTGACTAGGCAGGCTCCAATGGTACAGGTTACTCACAGTCAATGGGCGTGATTCAGCAGCCTTGAGTTAAAGTCAAGCAGGAGTGGGAGCTTGGAGCCGAGTAGAAGTTTCACTTACCCTGGCGAAGCACATCAGACTGTTAATCAATTTCCTGCATTGTAGGGCATCCCTTTTTGTTGATTATAGGTGCTAACCTCCCTGCTGACCTCCTCCCAGGCCAGAGTGATCAGGTGGGAGGACCTCCGGCTCAAATCCTGAAGAAAAAGAACTCCCGCCTTCCTGGACAGCCTGGAGGAGAATCCCCAGTGAGGTCTCATTGAACTGTGGTACAGAATGTTTGGTTCTTTTGGGATCCATTGAGAGCAAAATGAATAACACACCTGGGCTTCAGTGAGTGAATGTCTGTGCAGGTACCATCTAAATATGGCAGCAGGACCTTTGATCCCATGAGGTAAGGCAGGGTGAATGAATCCTTGCTTGCCTGTCATGAGAATTTTTTTAAACATTCATTTTTATGGGATGGAGTCTTTGTTAGCTCGGCCAGCATTTGTTATCCATCCCTAATTGCCCTTGAGAAGGCGGTGATGAGCTGCATTATTGATGATCCCTTCCATTACTTTACTGATGATTGAGAGTAGTCTGACAGGGCTGTCAGATTTGTCCTGCTTTCTGTGTACATGACATACCTGGGCAATTTTTCACATTACCAGGTAGCTGTACTGGAACAGCTTGGCTAAGGGCACTGCATGTTCTGGAGCACAACCTTCAGCACTATTGCCGGAATATTGTCAGCGTTGATTGCCTTTGTTGTATGCAGTGCCTTCAAAGAGGGCATTGATGTCATTATGGGCGGAGCTTGATTTCAATGGCAGGGCTCAATGTCATTGGGGGCGGGCTGCCATATCACCAGGGGTTGGGTTGCAAAGGAGAGCGTGGGGCCCCCAAAAGTATCATTCTGTCTCTGGCCACTGCCTCCCAAGCTCCTTACTGATGCATAATTAATGAGCTGAGAAGCAGAAAATCGAATGGATTAATTGGACCTGCCATCCATTACTAAAGAGGAACAAAAAAGGGCAGCACGGTAGCACAAGTGATTAGCACTGTTGCTTCACAGCGCCAGGGTCCCAGGTTCGATTCCCTGCTGGGTCATTGTCTGTGCGGAGTCTGCACGTTCTCCCCGTGTCTGCGTGGGTTTCCTCCGGGTGCTCTGGTTTCCCCAAACATTCCAAAGACGTGCAGGTTAGGTGGAGTGGCCATGATAAATTGCCCTTAGTGACCAAAAAAGGTTAGGAGGGTTTATTGGGTTACGGGGATGGGGTATAAGTGAGGGCTTAAATGGGTCGGTGCAGACTCGATGGGCCGAATGGCCTCCTTCTGCACTGTATGTTCTATGTAACTATTCAAAGATCCAGTGGGAATCACTCCGACTTTCCCACCCACCACTGCACTTAGTCTACAGAATGGAAAATCCACCCTCTCTCCCCTAAGTTGCCTGAAGCCTCTGCACCCAGTGATCACATGGCACAGCCACCCTGTTTTTCTTCAAGGCAGGCAATACCATTATGGGAGGCCTCACAAAAATATTGCCGCAACGTAAATGATTGAAAGGTGAATACCAGGGCAGATGAAGAGTTCAAGAGTAACAGCATCTCTAAAAATAGTCAGGCAGCCTCCTGTTACCGTTCAGGAGCATGGCAGAGTCTGACTCCAATTCCTTGTTTGCAGAGTGACGTAGGAATGCTCTGCCTGCACATTAATTCTCCCAATTAGGAATTCTGGTGTCATGTCCGCCAGTTGTACTGTGTGACCTTAGCTTAGCATCCATTCACAGCCTTCAGGTATAAGCATGTGTGCATCCTTCTGTTAACAGGACACCATACAGCACAGGGGGAACATGGAGAGTGACACAAGGCCTCCATGCAGCGTTGTCATGATATTCAGGTAAACATCATGGTGCAAACATACATACATACTGATGGACAGATCAACGGGCCAATCAATACACACACAACACCACAGCCAATCGTAGGCAAGAGCATACACACTATAAAACGGGGAACACGACACTTCCCGGGCATTCCAGCAGGAGACAGCTCAGGGCACAGAGCTCACAGCAAGTCACTCAGACATTCACCATGTGCTGAGTGCTTCTCCAAGATAATGTTAGGGATAGGTCCACAGATTCAAGGGTAATGAACGAACCACAGTAACCAGTTTACCATTGTAAATATTGTTAGTAATAAAACTGAGTTGTACCATCCGCAACCGTGTTGGTTCGTCTATGTAGCAGAGCACCCAACACGACAAGCGTGACACAAGGTAATAATATATCACTCATTTTTAATCTTAAATTAAAATGTCAACAACATTTTACTAAATAATTGTAACATTAGTAGTCATGTGTAATGTTCTGCAATTTGATGTCATCTGGGTGGTTTTATATCCCCAATTATACTGTACTGAGTTCAGTTGGGCAGTTCGGACAACATGTTAGGTATTTAGATGAAGACACCCACTGATACATTTCATACACTGTCCAGAGGTCTATGACAGACTGGCTTTGGGGAAGAGTCAGTGAAACTCGTCACGTGGCCATGCTCTTGATGATATTGAGATGAAGAAATATTTAATATGAGGGAATCAAAAATATAACTATTTAGTTTGGAAATATTCATTTCCTTAGTCAATGATGCATTATTTAGCCCACTGGGCGCTCATCTATTTGTTCCTCCATATCACTTCCTCCATCACATAGAAATTCTTGATGCACTCATGGGGAAATTTTGCTTGCCAAGGAACATGAGCAACAATTATAGACTCAGAGTCAGAGGGCTTGATACCCAAGCGGATGCAAAAACATCTGATTCAGTATTTGTTTCAAATTTAGGAACTGCACTGTATGGAGTTTCTTTATCAGAAATACACTGCATTGGGAAGTAATTATAGTTATGTAACAGCTATGGTTATTCCAGTAGATGGTATAATTTGCATGAGGTTCTAATATCCACTTTTGCAGCTTGATATTTAACCGTCCTCCCCAGCCCTCTCAGCCAATAAGTCTCTGTGTTATATTTACTGTCTGCGCAGTTCCCCAATCTGCTGGTAAAAGACTTCCCAGCACATTAGCAAGCAGTTCTCCAGTTTCACCATTTCACAAGTTGCAAGTGTTCCTTGCAGCACAGTGTGGGCAGAGACTGATCGCAGAAAGCTAATTCTATTGCCATTCAGGCAATGCAGGCAATTGCCATGCAGGCGCCGCACAGACAGTAGTCCAATCCGGGAATCAAACCTGGGGCCTTGGAGCTCTGAAGCAACGGTGCTAACCACTGTGCTATCGTGATACCCATCTGTGCTACCGTTCTGCCCATCTATACCCGTATCGACTTCTTTGTGGTGTGGAAATCCTTACTATCCAAGGATATTAAGAGCGGATTATTCCACAATCGTAATCTCAGACCATGCTCCACACTACAGGGATGGGAGGTTGACGGTGGGCCATGATTAATGGCCCACATGGAGATTGGTCACGGGCCTTCTGGAAGACAAGGTCTTCTGCCAGAAAACATCACAGGCCATAGATGGTCCACAATTAACAAATGGAACTGGGAGGTCTCACCCTCCACGTCTGGGAGGGCTGAAAGCTGTAATCAGAGGAGAAATTATCGTCTGCAAGATAGGGAAGAGAGGGCGGCTAGGCAATAACTGGTCGACTCCATGCTGGAAGTAGGCAGGCGATGCTCCGAAGCCCTGACCGTAGAGCTTCTGGTGGAGAGGAAAAAGCTACAAATGTACTTTAACCTGCTATCCAGGAAAGCAGTGCACCAACTCTGCCAGATATGGGGACTTTCTACGATCACAGAGAAAAAGCCAGCTGCCTGCTGGCTCACCAGCTGAGAAAGCAGGCAGCCACGAGGGAAATAGCACAGGTGAAGGATAGCAAAGGCGGACTGGTGGCCGAACCATAAAAGGTCAATGAAGCATTTGAGGCCTTCTACCGGAGGCTGTACACCTCCGAACCTCCCCGATGGGAATTCAGGATGAAACAGTTCCTCGATGGACAGGACATGCCAGTCGTGGAAGAAAATAGGAAGAGGTGGCTCAAAACACCACTAGAACTTTGAGAAGTAATGGAGAGTATCAGCCCCATGCAGGGAAGGAGCCAGGATCAGATGGGTTCCCGGTGGTTTTCTACAAAATATTCGTGGCATTATTGGCCCCACATCTGCGGAAGATTTTTGCAGACTCACTAGTGAGGGGCACCTTGCCTCCAACGCTGGCACAAGCACTATATCGCTGATACCCAAGAAAGATAAAGTCACGATTGAATGTGGATCCTACAGAACCATTTCACTGCTCAATGTAGACGTGAAAATACTTGCAAAAGTCCTGGCCAGGCGACTGGATAACTGCGTACCAGAGGTGGTCGCAGAAGACCAGACAGGCTTTGTCAAGTGTAGACAGCTAACAGCGAACATCAGGCGCCTGTTGAACGTGACAATGTCTCCATCTGGGGAGAGAACACCAGAGGTGATCGTCTCTCCAGAAGCAGAAAAGGCCTTCGACAGAGTTGAGTGGAAGCACCTCATTGAGGTACTGGAGTGTTTTGGGCTGGGGACAGGGTTCATCTCCTGGGTAAAACTCCTGTACAACGCCCCCATGATGAACGTACGGACCAACATCACTAGCTCTGAATGCTTCCAGCTTCACAGGGGCACAGGGATGCCCGCTGTCCCCGCTCCTATTTGCCCTGGCAATTGAGCCACTGACGATCACCCTCAGAGTGGTGAAAAACTGAAAGGAAATCCGAAGGGGAGACAGAGAGCACAGAGTTTCATTCCAGGCGGATGACCTGCTCCTCTACATCTCAGACCCACAAAGCAGCATGGAAGGGATCATGACATTCCTGAGAGAGTTTGAAGCCTTCTCGAGCTACAAGCTCAACCGGATCCCGGCAAGAGTGAAGTCTTCCTGGTGAACCACGAAAGGGGGAGGGGCAGAGCTGGAAGGACTGCCATTTAAGCAAGCCCAATACAAATTCTGCTATCTGGGGACCAGATAGCCCACCACTGGACGTGGATCCACAAAAGGGGCGGTGGGGGGGGGGGGGGGGGGGGGGGGGGGGGGGGCGGGCAGAGAAGAACCCATGAATGCCAAAAAAGGTAATCCCAAAAAGAAGTATGGGGGGCCTGGCACTCCCAAATCTCCAATACTACCACTGGACAGCCACAGTGGAAAGAGTGAGGGGATGGGTGAAAGAACCGGAAATGGGTGAGGATGGAGGAGAGCTCCTGTACAGGGATGACCCTCCGAGCCCTCGCCACAATGGCACTCTCATTCCCGCCAGCCAAGCACTCAACAAGCCCAGTGGTGGTGGCCACACGCCGAACCTGGAATCAAATGAGACAGCACTTTGACCTGATCGAAAAGTCCATTATGGCCGCCATCTGTGGCAACCACAGGTTCACGCCAGTCATTATGGATGCCACCTTTAAGAGATGAAGACAGGATGGGGGGATGCAGACAGGTAGGGAATTCTTTACGGAGGACAGACTATCGATGCTAGAGGAACTGACAGGAAAACTACAACTACCGGCTTCCAGGGGCGGCCATGGAGTGAGTGGTCATACATTTGGTGGCTCCCACTCAAGGTGGTTTTTGTCGGTCCTTTCCCCGTCTGAGGGGTGAAGTTTTGGATGGAGAGGTGTAGGAGTACCTGGAGAAGGTGTAACTCTCAAACAATGACGAATCAGACAACAGAAGGGAGATAGATCACTTGGTTGTATAGTGTACCGAAAACAACCTCTCTCTAAATATTGGAATGACCAAGGAACTGACCACCAACTTCAGGAAGCGTTGCATGACCAGCTCCCCCCCCCCCCCCCCCCCCCCGGTCTACATCAATGGCTCCGAAATGGAGATGGTCGATAGCTTTAAGTTCCTGGGATTCAGCATCAACAGTCTGTCCTGGTCCACTCAAGTTGATGCAACAGTCAAGAAAGCCCAACAACGTCTCTATTTCCTACGGAAGCTAAAGAAATTCCGCATGTCTGCATCGACTCTACAAACTTCTACAGATGTACCATAGAGAGCATCCTATCCGGCTGCAATACAGCTTGGTATGGCAACTGCTCGGCCCAAGATCGCAAGAAACTGCAGAGTGTGGTGAACCCAGCCCAACACATCACACAAGCTTGCCATCCTCCCATTGATTCTGTATACACCTCCCCCTGCCTCAGGAAGGCAGACAGCATTGTCAGAGACCCCTCATACCCAGGCTTTGCCCTCTTCCAGACCCTTCCATCAAGCAGAAGATACAGAAGTCTGAAGAGCCGCACATCCAGACATAGAAACAGCTTCTTCCCCACAGTTGCTAGACTCCTCAATGACTCGCCCTTGGACTGATCTGATCCCTGTAAGAACACTATTCACGAAGTCCTATGCTGCTCTTGTTTGGCCCTCGATTCGCACTGCAACCAATCACTATTTGCTGATGTACCATTGTCAATGTACTCTGTCGATTATTCTTTTGTCCGCGATGTACGTTTCCTTGGCCGCAGAAAAATACTTTCCCCTGTACTTCGGTACATGTGACAATAAATATCAACCAATCAATCAATCAACTCCTCTGGTGTGGCTGGTGGATGGATCCATGAACTAGGATTGGTTGAGAAGAAAGGAGCTGTTGGAACAGGAGAGTCTTTGTGGTGTGCCACAGGTTTAGATGGTGATGGGTCACGGCACTGAGGACCTGGGTTCGATCCCGGCCCCAGGTCACTGTCGGTGTGCAGTTTGCACATTATCCCCGTGTTTGCGTGGATCTCACCCCCACAACACAAAGATGTGCAGCTGGCTGGATTGGCCACACTAAATTGCCCCTTAATGGGAAAAAAACATTGGGTACTCTGAATTTATTTTAAAAAATGATGGTGGAGGGCAAAGGGCCCGTTCTTCCCGCCCAGTGGTCAATGTAGCAGCTGGTGGGATTTCTGAATGCTAAGTTCAGCCAGCAGAGGAAGGAGGCCCTGGAGGACCTGGTCAACGTGGTGGAGCCGGTTAAAGCAGGTTTTGAGAGAGTGAAGCAGAGGCTGGAATCCTAGGGCTGGGCGCTCCAGAAAGTGGCGGAGGCAGTGGGGGAGCACGAGGAACAGTTGGTCTCATTGGTGGCCGAGGTGGGGGTGATGCGGGAGACCCAGAAGCGGCTGAAGGAGAAGGTGGAAGATATGGAGAACCGCTCCATAAGGCAACATTTGAGGATTGTGGGGATGCCCGAAGGCAACTAAGGTGCGGAGGCCAGTATGTACTTGGCCAAAATGTTGGAGCAGTTGATGGGGGAGGGGAGCCTTTGACCGGCCCCTGGAGGTTGACGAAGTGCACGGGGCGCTTATGCGGAGGCCAGAAGCAGGCGAGCCGCCAAGGGCGATGGTGGCGCGGTTACACTGCTTTCTGGATAAGAAGATCATTCGATGGGTGAGGCAGACCAGGAAATGTACCTGGGAAGGGAGCTAGCTGTGGGTGTACCAGTACATACATGAGCAACTGGAGAAGAGGAAGGCTGGATTTAATCAGATTAAGGCTGCCCTCTATAAAAAGGGGTGAAGTTTGGAGTATTGTACCCGACCCATCCGTGGGTGATTTTCCAGAAGCGAAAGCTTTATTTCAACACGCCAGAGGATGATGAGTGTGCCTTTTGTTACTCTTTAAGGATTGGTAGTTGGGTTGGTCAGTAGGGGAGGAGAACTGGATGGAGACAGGGTGGTTGGAGGCCTTGGGCGGGGGTCACCATGCTAGCTGGGCGGGCTAGTTAATGGTAGTGAAGTGGGGGGTTGGCAAGAGGAAGGCATGTGGAGGGGATGGAGTTAGTCTTTTGTTTGAGGGTGGGGGAGGGGTTGGGGGGAGAGTTGCTGACAAGGGTGTGGTTGGTGTGGCACAGTTGGGAAGGGATCGATGGTGGTGGACATCCGAGGGTGGGCCTAGAGGGTCGTGTGATGCGGGCTGGGGCCTGGGCCAAAAGGGATATAGCTAATTGGCAGGGGACGGGGCGGTGGGCCCCCCGACCAGGCTGGTTACATGGAACGTGCGAGGGTTTAATTGGGCGGTTAAACAGTCGCATGGGTTCACGCATCTGAGGACTTTGAAGGCGCATGTGGCTTTTTTGCAGCAGCTGCATCTGAAGCTGGGGGACCAGTTGAGATTGAGAATGGGATGGGTGGGGCATGCGTTTCATTTGGGGCAGGATATGAAGACGAGGGGGGTGACGGTGTTGATTAATAAGCAGGTTGCGTTCGAGGTGGGGAGTATTGCGGCCAATCCAGGGGGGAGGGGAGATAGGCGATGGTGAATGGCGGAGATGCCAGTGGTACAGGTGAATACCTATGCCCCAATATGGGATGATGTGGACTTTATGAGGTGGGTGTTAAGGAAGATTCCACACTTGGACTCGCATCGGTTGATTATAGGAGGGGGGGGGGATTTTAACACGGTCATAGATCCGGGCTCAGACCGGTCGAGTCCCAAGTCGTCGAGGGTGTCAGCAGTGGCGAGGGATCTGAGGGGGTTGGATAAGATGTTGCTGGTGAGGGTGGTCGACTCGGAGTATTCGGAGATTGTGGTTTCCGACCACATGCTGCAAAGGGTGGATTTGCAGTTGGCCTGGGGTTAGGGGGTGGGGGTGGGGGTGGGGGGGGGGGGGGGGGGCTGGGGGTGGTTGTAGGGTTGCTGGCAGATGAGGATGTCTGTGAGCGGGTGCAGGCTGCCATCTGGGGCTACGTGGAGCTAAACGACACGAGGGGGGACGGTCACAGCTGTCATGCTGTGGGAGGCACTCAAGGCGGTAGTCAGGGGGAAGTTCAGATCAATTCAGGCACATAGGGAGAACACAGAGTGGGAGGAAAGGGCCAGACTGGTGAACGAGAATTTGAGGGTGGACGGAGATACTCGGAGGTGGTGTTGTTGAAGGAGAGCCAGAGGCTCCAGGTGGAGTTTGGGTTAGTTACTACGGGGAAGGCGGTGGCGCAGTTGTGGAGGGCCAGAGGGGCAGTGTATGAGTACGAGGAAAAGGCGAGAAGGATATTGGCCTATCAGTTGAAAAAGCTAGAAGCGGCAAGTGAGATCGGTAGAGTTATGGATGATAAGGGCAAGGAAGTGATGGACCCGGAGAGAGTGAATGGGGTGTTTGAGGCATTTTATAGGCTCTAAGAGTCAGAGCCCCCAACTGGGGAGAAGGAGATGCAGAGGTTCCTGGATCGGTGAGAGTTTCCCAAAGTGGAGGAGGGGCTGGTTCAGTGGCTGGGGGTCCCAATTGGGCTGAGAGAGGTGATGGAGAGTATGGGGACGATGCAGGCAGGGAAGGCCCTGGGCCGGACGATTTCCCGATAGAGTTGGGGCGGACATGGGGCCACAGCTGGTGAGGGCGTATAATGAAGCAAGGGAGAGGGGAAAACTCCCCCCTACATTATCACAGGCTTTCATCTCTCTGATTTTAAAGGAGGATAAGGATCCGTAGCAGTGTGGGCGGTACTGCCGGATATCATTATTGAACATGGATGCCAAGTTTTTGGCGAGGACGTTGGCATCGTGAATTGAGGTTTGTGTCCCGGGGGTGACAGGCGAAGATTAGACGGGTTTTGTGAAGGGGCAGCAGTTGTCGGCGAATGTGCGGAGGCTTCTTACTGTAATCATGGTGCCTGCGAAGAGGCAGGACGTGGAGGTAATGGTGGCAATGGACGCAATGGTGTTTGATTGGGTGGAGTGGGCATATTTGTTGGAGGTTCTGGGACAGTTTGGGTTCTGGCAGGGGTTTGTGGATTGGGTCCAATGGTGCTTAGTCTGTCGAGGGACTGGAGAGGGATTAAGCGGGAGGTGAGGTGCGACGAGCACAGTGTCTCATTGTATGCAGATGACTTGTTGCTGTATATTTCAGACCTGGTGGATAACATCGAAGGCATCATGGAGATCCTGGGGGAATTTGGCTGGTTTTCGGGATACAAATTGACTATGGGAAAGAGCAAGGTGTTCCCGATTGAGGCCAGAGGGCAGGAGAGGAGATTGGGGGAGCTGCCGTTTAGGGTGGTGGGGGCTAATTTCAGGTATTTGGGTATCCAAATGATGCGGAACTGGATGCAGTTACATGAACTGAACTTGGCTGGGCTGGTGGAGCAGATGAAGGTGGATTTTAAGAGGTGGGATGTGCTGCCTCTGTCGCTGGCAGGGCAGGTGCAGTGAAAATGATGGTGCTGCCTAGGTTTCTGTTTGTATTTCAGAACCTCCCAATCTTTGACACCAAGTCATTTTTAGGAGTGTCAATGGACTGATCTCTGGGTTTGCGTGGGCGGGGAAGGCCCAGCAGGTGCAGCGGGCTTTCTTGGAGCGGGGGGGGGGGGGGGGGCTGGCATTGCCGAACATGATGAACTATTATTGGGCAGTAAACATTGCTATGGTAAGGAATGGGCCGTGGGGGAGGGGTCAGTGTGGGGGCGGGTGGAGACGGCATCATGCAGGGGTATGTGTTTGAGGGTTTTGTTGTTGGCGCCTTTACTGTTTTCACTGGCCAGGTACTCAGTGAGCCCAGTGGTGGTGTCATCTTTCAGGGTGTGGGGGCAGTGGAGGCAGCATCTGGGGCTGGAGGGTGCCTCGGCGTGGGCGTCAATTTGTAATAACCATGGGTTTGCACCGGCGCGGCCGGACGCGAGGTTTCGGGGGGTGACGGCAGGCAGGGATTAAATGCGTTGGCGAATTGTTCATAGGGGACAAATTCACGAGGCTGGAGGATCTGGAGGAGGTGTATAAATTGCATAGAGGGAATGACTTTAGGTACCTGACGGTTCTGGACTTTGTAAGGGGAGAGATACCGTGCTTTCCTGGGCTGCCGCCCCTGAGGTTGCAGGATAAGGTGTTGCCGAAGAACGAAAAAGGGGAGGAGAAGGTGTCGGATGTCTAAAAGGAGTTGATGGAGTGAGAGGGAGCCCTTGTGGGGGACATTAAGAGGAAATGGGAGGAGGAGCTGGGAGGGGAGGTTGGAGCTGAGACATGGGCGAAGGCCTTGCTGAGGGTTAACGCATCCTCCTTGTGTGTGAGGTTAAGCCTCATCCAGTTTAAGGTGGTGCACAGGGCCCACATGACGGTGGCGAGGATGAGTATGTTCATTGCGAGGGTAGAGGATAGGTGTGGGCAGTGCGGGGAGGGCCCACGAATCATATTCACATGTTCCGGGTGTGTTCAAGACTGAGATGGTTCTGTCAGGGGTTCTCGGACATGATGTCCGTGTTGCTGGGTGTGGAGCGGAGTTGGTTCCAAGTCCGGAGGTGGCGATATTTGGGGTGTCAGAAGATTCGGGAGTCCAGGAGGTGAGAGAGGCCAATGCTTTGACCATTGCCTCCCTGATAACCCGGAGACAGATTTTGCTTGGATGATAGGATTCGGAGCCACCGAAAGCGGGAGTGTGGATGAGCGACCTGGCAGAATTCCTGAAGCTGGAGAAGGTCAAGATCGTTCTGAGGGGGTCGGCTGATGGGTTCACCCGGAGGTGGAAGCCATTGATTTCTTTAAGGCGGTTTGAGGGGTCAGTAAAGGGGGGGGGGCGGCGGTAAGGGGGTTAAAATGGGGAAGGCGGGATGTGAGGAGGGGATGGCGTCAGGAGAGCAGGTGGGGTGTGGTTATCGGTTGTTTACTGAATTATTCAGTTGTTCTGATTTTTTTTGTATATGTAAAAATACCTTGAATAAAAATATATTTTTAAAAAAGTATCCTTAACCAGTGGATCGCAGACTACTGCCACCATGTGTTGATATCACAACCAGACTCTGGGTGTCTTTGATAGAAGGGAGCTGCAAACCACGCTGTCACAAACGTGGGAACATTTATTGATTATTTACCTGTATACAGAGATATAATTTAGTCGGACTCCATTAGAACCTTCTTCCCTGAGGTTCCAATTACATGTGATCTGGCATCATCTGACATAATTGACGATGTACTCTGGCTTTTAACATAATAGCTATTAACCCTTTATACTATACTTTCCTGTAGTTGCATCAGATCAATAAAGGATAAATAATGAGGGAGGAGATGACGATAAGAAACAACATAAGAAATAGGAGCAGAGGTCTGTTCAACTCTTCAAATCTGCTCTGCCAATCAATGAGATCATGGCTGATCTTCCACTTCAACACCATTTTCCATCACTGTCCCTCTACCTTTCGATATTTTTAATATGTTGAAAACTATCAATATCAGCCTTGAACATATTCAACGACCAGGCCTTCACAGCACCCTGGGGCAGAGAATTCCAAAGATTCACCACCTTTTGAGTGAAGAAATACCTCCTCATCTGTCTTAAATGGCATATCCCTTATTTTGAGATTGTGCCCCCCCTCAGTTCTGGACCCCACCCCCCCCCCCCCCCCCCCCCCCCCCCGCCCCACCCCCTCCCAGCCACGGAAAATGTCCTTCCTGCATCTACCCTGTTGAGCCCTGTAAGAATTTTGAATGTTGGATTGAGATCACCTCTCATTATTCTAAATTTCACAGAATAAAGGCCTAGTCTAATTAATCTTTCCTCAAAGGGCAAACCCTCTATCCCAGGAATGAATTTAGTCAACCTTTGTTGCACTCCTTCTATGGCAAGCATCTTTCCTTAGGTAAGGCGACCAAAACTGCACATCATACTCCAAGTGCAGTCTCACCAAGGCTCTATGTAATTCAGTAACTCATCTTTACTCCTACATTCTTTACTCTTCATTCCTCTTCTTGGAATGAAGGCCAACATACCATTTGCCTTCTAAATTTCTTGCCGTACCTGTGTGTTAGCTTTCAACGGCTCGAAAACAAGGGCACCACAGCCCCTTTGAAGAAGAGAAGCAGCAGGGGAGAAAAACTGCCTTTGTGAGCTTTGATGATGGTGATCATGCCAAGGAAAGTAATGATGATGAAGGAGAGCCTGTGAAGGTCAAGCCAAGAGTCCTTGGACCTAGACATGTCCATGTTGCTAGTTCACAATTTTCCCATCCCAGACCCTACATTACTTACTTTATCACTCTCATGTACCAGCTCAGACACTTCCATTTGGGGGAATTAGTTGGTGATAGTGAGGATGGAGCACAGATGGTTCATAGATCAGGGGAGGTAAAGGAATGGGACGTAAGTTAAAGGTGTGCCACCTTTCGATTGGAGCAAATAACTGTCCATTGTTTCAGAGTTGTGGGACCCAGATCCGATAGGCATGTACTTGAAAAGAACATACATGAAGAATATCACATCTGACTTTCGGGTGCGGCTATGCAGAGCTAGGTCGCATGTTCGGTAGCTCCCGCTTGGAACGGACTTTTGGACTCTTTTCAGGGCCCCCAACGGAATTTGTTTGACATTTCCCGGTGTGGGAAGAAGACTGCAACATTCCCTTGACAGTGTCCCCCAGGAATGGTATGTCTCTTGGATACCAGACCCGGCAGAAACAGTAAAAGAGGGGCCTCTTCCAGCATGCAGGCGGGGGAAGGGCAAGCTTAAAGGCTGCAAGCTGACTTGAGGGCCTTTATTAAAGGTGAATTCTAGCAGCAGAGGGAACAACTGTGAAAAGATCTACCAAGGCCATTGAAGAAGCGGGGCCAAGGCTTCTGGTGGCGGCCATGGAGGAGTAGGTCGCGCATTCGGCAGCTCCCGTCTGGAACGGACTCTCAGACCTTTTTCAGGAGTTTCCACAGACTTTTTGGGGCAGATTCGTGAAGCGAACACTGCCAAAAGGATTCACTCTCGAGACTTCCGGTTGCGGCTATGCGGAGCTAAGTCGCACATTCGGCGGCTCCTGCAAAAACGGACATTTGGGCTCTTTTCAGGGCCACCAAGGGCACTTTTTAGATGTTTCCCGGTGTGGGAAGGAGTTAATAATAGCTCCCCGTCAGTATATTGCTTTAACGAGGAGCGGGGCGACAAAAAAGGTGGTGGTGGACCTGAAGAAGGGAGGGAAGAAGGACAAAATGGTGGCGGGCGGAGACCAGGCAGCGTGGAGGCAGTGGGCGGAGGAGCAACAGGAGGGTATCCAGCACTGCCTCAGAGAGATTAAAACCTGCTAGAGCCGATGAAGGCTTCTATTGATAAGCTGCTGGAGACACAGACGGCCCAGGGGGTGGCTATCCGGGAGGCTCGACAAAAGATCTCTGACAATGAGGACGAGATCCTAGGCCTGGCGGTAAAGGTGGAGGCGCACGAGGCGCTCCACAAGAAATGGCAGGAGCCGTTCGAAGAGATGGAGAATCGGTCGAGGCGGAAGAATCTGCGGATTCTGGGCCTCCCGGAGGGGGTGGAGGGGCCGGACGTGGGGGCCTATGTGGTCACCATGTTGAACTCGCTGATGGGAGCGGGGTCCTTCCAGGGGCCCCTGGAGCTGGAAGGGGCCCATAGAGTGTTGGCGAGGAGGCCCAAGGCTAACGAGCCTCCGCGAGTGGTGCTGGTGCGGTTCCATCGGTTCGCCGATCGGGAGTGTGTGCTCAGGTGGGCCAAGAAGGAGAGGAGCAGCAGGTGGGAGAACGCGGAGGTTCGGATATACCAGGACTGGAGTTCGGAGGTGGCGAGGAGGATGGCCGGGTACAATCGGACGAAGTCGGTGCTGCACAGGAAGGGGGTGAAGTTTGGCATGTTGCAGCCGGCGCGACTGTGGGTTACCTACAAGGACCGGCACCATTATTTTGAGTCTCCGGAGGAGGCGTGGGCCTTTGTTCAGGTCGAGAAGCTGAGGGTCGGGATGGGCGATTGGGGACTGCGGTGGATATGTTATGCCTATTTTTTGTTCGGGGGGTGGGGGGGGGGGGGGGGGGGGGGGGCCTTTGCATTGTTTTGGGTTTCTCTTTCTCTGTGTTTTTCTCTTTTGGGTTGGGGAGGGTGGATGGGGCGGGTTGGGCACTGTTTTGGTTGGTGGCGGGGCCTGGTAGGTGGAGAGCGCGGGCTTCTTTCGCGCGCCGAAGACTGGGGGGGGGGGCAGGGCGGGGAAGAGAGGATTGTTTCCCGCGCTTAGAACGGAGGGGGGAGGGGGAGAGCCTGTGGATGGGGAGCTGGAGAGGAGGGTGTGCCACACAATGGGAGGAGTCGAAGGGGAGGCGGGGAGTGGCCGGGGTCAGCAGGAGTCAGCTGACTTGCGGAAGTGCAATGGGGGGAGTAAACCAACTAGGATAGGTCCTAGCCGGGGGGGGGCGGAATCGAGTTGCTGCTGCTAAGGTCAAGGAGGAGCTGGGGCAAGTGGAGGGGTCGAGACGGGGGTATGCCGCTGTGGGGAACGGGCCGGGTGTGGGGTGCGGGCGTGTGGCTGGCCGAGGAGGGGGTCATGGCTAGTCGGCAGGGTGGGGGGCGGGTAGCCCCCTGATCCGGCTGATAACCTGGAATGTAAGGGGACTGAATGGGCCGGTTAAGCGGGCCCACGTGTTCACGCACCTGAAGGGGCTCAAGGCGGATGTGGTTATGCTCCAGGAGACACACCTGAAGGTGGCAGACCAAGTAAGACTGAGGAAAGGGTGGGTAGGTCAGGTGTTTCATTCGGGGCTAGATGCCAAAAATCGAGGGGTGGCGATCTTGGTGGGAAAGAAGGTGTCGTTCGAGGCGTCGAGCATTGTGGCAGATAATGGCGGTAGGTACATAATGGTAAGTGGTAAGTTACAGGGAGAGAGGGTGGTACTGGTCAATGTGTATGCTCCGAACTGGGATGATGCGGGTTTTATGTGGCGTATGTTGGGTCGGATCCCAGACTTGGAAGTGGGGGGCCTGATAATGGGGGAGACTTTAACACGGTGTTGGATCCGGTACTGGATCGCTCCAGGTCGAGGACGGGTAGGAAGCCGGCGGCGGCTAGAGTGTTGAGGGGATTTATGGACCAAATGGGAGGGGTGGATCCTTGGAGATTTGCAAGGCCGGGGGCCAGGGAATTTTCATTCTTCTCACATATCCATAAGGCTTATTCTCGAATCGACTTTTTCATTTTGATTAGGGCGCTGATAGCGAGAGTAGAGGATACCGAGTATTCAGCAATAGCCATTTCGGACCACACCCCGCATTGGGTGGACTTGGAGATGGGGGAGGAGAGGGACCAGCGGCCGCTGTGGCGCTTGGAGCTGGGGCTGTTGGCGGACGAGGAGGTGAGCGAGCGGGTCCGAGGAAGTATAGAGAGGTACTTGGAGACCAACGACAACGGGGAGGTCCGAGTGGGGATGGTATGGGAGGCACTGAAGGCGGTGGTGAGGGGAGAACTGATCTCCATTAGGGCCCACAAGGAGCGGAGGGAGCGGGGGGAGAGGGAGAGGCTGGTGGGGGAGATGGTGAGGGTAGACAGTAGGTATGTGGAAGAGCCTGAGGAAGGATTGTTGAGGAAGAGGCGCAGCCTCCAGGCGGAATTCGACCTGGTGACCACCAGGAAGGCGGAGGTGCAGTGGAGGAAGGCCCAGGGGGCGGTCTACGAGTATGTGGAAAAGGCAAGCCGGATGCTGGCGCGTCAGCTTCGGAAGCGGGTCGCAGCTCGGGAGAGCGGGGGAGTTAAGGGCAGGGGAGGGAGCGTGGTGCGGAGTGGGGTTGGCATCAACGGGGTCTTCAGGGACTTCTACGAGGAATTGTACCGATCCGAGCCCCCACGGGAGGAGGGAGGGATGGGCCATTTCCTGGACCAATTGAGGTTTCCAAAGGTGGAAGAGGGACTGGTGGCGGGACTGGGGGCCCCGATTGGGCAGGAGGAGCTGATCAAAGGGATAGGAAACAAGCAGGCGGGGAAGGCACTGGGGCCGGACGGTTTCCCGGTTGAGTTCTATAAAAAATATATGGACCTGTTGGGCCCGCTGTTAGTTAGGATCTTTAATGAGGCAAGGGAGGAGGGGGCTTTACCCTCAACGATGTCCCGGGCACTGATCTCCTTGATCCTGAAGCGGGACAAGGATCCCCTGCAATGTGGGTCCTACAGACCGATTTCCTTGCTAAATGTAGATGCCAAGGTGCAGGCGAAGGTCTTAGCCACGAGGATTGAGGATTGTCTGCCGCAGATCATCCATGAAGACCAGACGGGGTTTGTGAAGGGGAGACAGTTGAATGCGAATGTGCGGAGGCTTTTGAACATTATCATGATGCCGGCGAGGGAGGGGGAGGCGGAGATATTGGTGGCGAGGGACGCTGAGAAAGCCTTCGCTAGGGTAGAGTGGGGGTACCTGTGGGAGGTGCTGAAGAGGTTCGGGTTTGGGGAGGGGTTTGTCAGGTGGGTTAGGCTGTTGTATGAGGTCCCGAAGGCGAGTGTGGCCACAAATAGGAGGAGGTCCGAGTACTTTCGGTTGCACCGAGGGACGAGACAGGGGTATCCCCTGTCCCCCCTGCTCTTCGCACTGGCGATTGAACCCCTGGCTATGGCCTGAGAGAGTCGAGGAACTGGAGGGGATTGGTGCAGGGTGGGGAGGAGCATAGGGTGTCGCTTTATGCGGACGACCTGCTGCTGTATGTGGCGGACCCGGTGGGAGGAATGCCAGAGGTAATGAGGATCCTTAGGGAATTCGGGGACTTTTCAGGGTACAAGCTCAATATGGGGAAGAGCGAGCTGTTCGTAGTTCAGCGAGGGAACCAGGAGAGGGGGATTGGCGAGCTCCCACTAAAAAGGGCGGAGAGGAGCTTCAGATATTTGAGGGTCCAGGTGGCCAGGAGCTGGGGGGGCCCTGCATAGACTTAACTTTACAAGGCTGGTGGAGCAAATGGAGGAGGAGTTCAAGAGGCGGGACGCGTTGCCGCTGTCCTTGGCGGGTAGGGTGCAGTCAATCAAAATGACGGTGCTCCCAAGGTTTCTGTTCCTGTTCCAGTGCCGCCCCGTGTTTATCACAAAGGCTTTTTTCAGGCGGGTTACCAGGAGTATAATGGGGTTTGTGTGGGCGCGAGGGACTCCGAGGGTGAGAAGGGTGTTCCTGGAGTGGAGTAGAGATAGGGGGGGGCTGCCGCTGCCCAACCTCTGTGGGTACTACTGGGCCGCCAATGCGATGATGGTGCGCAAGTGGGTGATGGAGGGGGAGGGGGCTGCATGGAAGAGGCTGGAGACGGCGTCCTGTGTGGGCACGAGTCTGGGGGCGCTGGCAACGGCGCCGCTGCCGCTCCCTCCAGGGAGGTATACCATGAGCCTGGTGGTGGTGGCGGCCCTCAAAATTTGGGGGCAGTGGAGGCGGCATAGGGTGGAAGTTGGGGCGTGGACCCCATTATGGGGGAACCACCGGTTCGCCCCAGGAAGAACAGGTGGAGGATTTACGGGGTGGCACAGGGCAGGGATACGAAAGTTGGGGGACCTGTTTGTGGACGGGAAGTTCGCGAGCTTGGGTGAGCTGGAGGAGAAGTACGGGCTCCCCCTGGGGAACACCTACAGGTACTTACAGGTAAGGGCGTTTGCCAGACGGCAGGTGCTGGAATTCCTGCGGCTATTGCCACACACAGTACAGGACAGGGTGCTCTCGGGGGGGGGGGTGGGTGGGAGTGGGGAAGATCTCGGAAACGTACCAGGTGATGCAGGAGGAGGAGGAGGCCTCGGTGGTGGAGTTGAAAGGTAAGTGGGAGGAGAGTTGGGAGAGGAGATCGAAGAGGGGACGTGGGCAGATGGCCTAGGGAGGGTGAATTCTTCCTCATCATGCGCGAGGCTCAGCGTCATACAGTTTTTGGTGCTGCATAGGGCACACATGACCGGGACAAGGATGAGCAGGTTCTTTGGGGGTGAGGACAGGTGTGCTAGGTGCTCAGGGAGCCCAGCAAATCACACCCATATGTTCTGGGCATGCCCAGCGCTGGAGGAATGTTGGTAGGGCGTAGCGAGGACGGTGTTGAGGGTGGTAGGATCCAGGGTCAGACCGGGCTGGGGGCTCGCAATATTTGGGGTGGCAGAGGAGCCGGGAGTGCAGGAGGCGAAAGAGGCCGGAATTCTGGCCTTTGCGTCCCTGGTAGCCCGGCAAAGGATTCTCCTTCAGTGGAAAGATGTGAGGCCCCCAAGCGTGGAATCCTGGATCAGCGATATGGCAGGGTTCATTAAATTGGAGAGGGTGAAATTCGCCTTGAGAGGGTCAGTACAAGGGTTCTTTAGGCGGTGGCAACCATTCTTAGACTTTCTGGCAGAACGATAGACATTGGTCAATGGCAGCAGCAGCTCGGGGGGAGGGAGGTGGGGTTTACTTTATTTTTGTTTATGTTATTTACACTGGAGGGTCTGAGGGGGTGTTTGCACCTGTTGTGTTAAGTCGGGGTGTTAATGTTAATTTATTATTTATGTACAGGGGCGGGAGGGGTTTGGGGGGTTGCTTTTTTAGATTGTGTTTTGTACTTAAACCCTGTTGGGTTCTTTTTTCTTTCTCATTTTGTTATTGATATTTTATGAAAAGCTTTAATAAAAATTATTACAAAAAAAAAAAGAATATCACATCTCCCTGGAGGTTTTCAGGCCAGCCATTGAATATGTGTGCTGACTGACAAGCAGGACTCTACAGCTGAAAGCTCTGATTTAAAATATCGGGGAAGGTTTTTCATCATTGCAGGTATTAATGGAAAGAGTAGCAAATTCACTAGAATCTGTAGCACCACCTGCGCAACCCCCTCAACTCCACCCACAAAATGGCACGTGATCAATTAGTGTCTCTTCCTGTAGGAATTGGTGGAAGTAGGTGAAATATTAGGGGCAGAATTCTCCGGCCAGTCACACTGGTAGGATTCTCTCGTCCCGGCAATGCCCTCCCGTCCGTGGGTTTCCTGGCGGCATGGGGTGACTTCAATGGGAAATCCCATTGACAAGCGGCAGGAGCAGAGAATCCTGCTATTAAAGAACGGCGAGCCAAAATTCTTCATACCCACTAGCAGTGGTAATGGGACAGACTCGCAATGGAGGATGCCAGCCTCGGTGACAACTTGTGTACCAGCTTCTAGATTCTCGGAGCCAGGAAGCAGGACACGGTTCCTCAGGCCCTTTAGAATTTTATGTCCATCAATAAACCAGCATTCCATTGATTACTGGAATAAAGGCAGAAAATGCTGGATAAACTCAGCAATTCTGGCAGCATCTGTGAAGAGAGAAACAGAGTTAATGTCTTGAGTCCATATGACCCTTCTACAGAACTGAAGAGGAGTAGAAATGTGATGAATTATATACTTGGAGAGGGGGTGGGGCAGAATGAAAAGTCAGTGATAGGTTGGACTTTCCATTCTGCCGCATCCCTCTCTCCAAGTATATAATTCATCACATTTCTACCTCTCTTCCATCATATTGGGCACAAAAGAGACGCTGCCAAAGCTGCTGAGTTTATCCAGCATTTTCTGTTCTTATTTCAGATTTCCAGCATCCACAGTATTTTGCTTTCCTTTCCAATGATTACTGGGGTCACTTCTCAATTTTATCCCGTCTCAGCTGGGCCTTATATGAGCTCCATCCCATATTTTCCATTTTGATTTATCATTAAAGCATTCAAACATAAATGTGGGAATGTAAATACAACATTAACCCCATTTTGTTGACAGACGTCAGTATATAAATATTATGGACAACACGGCGGCACAGTGTTTAGCACTGCTGCTCACAGTGCCAGGGACCTCCGGGTGCTCTGGTTTCTTCCCACAGTCCAAAGATGTGCAGGTTAGGTGGATTGGCCAAGCTAAATTGCCCCTTTGTGTCCAAAAGGTTAGATGGCATTACTGGGCTACAGGGTTGGGGTGGGGGTGAGGCAGAGTACTCTTTCAGAGGGTTGGTGCAGACTCAATGGTCTGAATGGCCTCCTTCTGCACTGTAGGGATTTTATGATTCTATAACAAGTCCTACATCCTGTTCCTACAAAACACATTTTAGTCATTCTGAAAAGTTAAACATTACAGAGGTAGGTTCTTTACCCAGTGAGTAGTGGGGGCATGGAATGCACTGCCTGTGGAAGTAGTTGAGTCGGAAACATTAGGGACCTTCAAGCAGCTATTGGATAGGTGCATGGATTACGGTAGAATGATGGGGTGTAGATTAATTTGTTCTTAATCTAGGACAAAAGTTCGGCACAACATCGTGGGCTGAAGGGCCTATTCTGTGCTGTATTTTCTATGTTCTAATACTTGGTATTTTTAACAAGCGCATTTTGCAACAGGCATGACAATATGGATTTTTGTGGTCCCTCAAATTTTCTCAATTTTGTTGACGTGAAATATATTTGCCAAGTGCTTGAAAATCTTACATATGGCTCTGTTGTTCTTCAGTTATAAACCCATGTTTAGAAAGAAGACATCAGTTATAAACCCATGTTTAGAAAGAAGACATCATGAATTCTCGACTGACCACCTCAGTTGATATACGATGTTACATCCAGTAATGACTTAGCATCATCAATTCAAAATATAGGCCAAAAAACCAAAATGCACACTGTAATGTTTTGTTTTTCACACCACGCTTACCCAGCTGTATTACTTCAGAATATTGCAAAATTCCTAATTGTTATGATACTCATAGAGACCGCTACTTTTTTAAAAACACATTTGAATTCCCAGTGATTGACTCAAAGGAATTGCATGACAAGATTTCAAGTTTTCAGACTTTTATTCTAACAAACTAACTAGAAGTGATGATTTGCAGATGCCGGCGTTGGACTGGGGTGAGCACAGTAAGAAGTCTTGCAACACCAGGTTAAAGTCCAACAGGTTTGTTTCGATGTCACAGCTTTCGGAGCGCTGCTCATTCACCTGAGGAAGGAGCAGGGCTCCGAAAGCTAGTAACTAGAAGTGACATTGACTAAAATTTACGAAGTCGGCAACTAATTCTTGAAACTACAAAAGATATCTCTCATTAGTACTTTAACTCCACCGATAACCTCACGGCGCTGAGGACCCGGGTTCGACCCCGGTCCCGGGTCACTGTCTGTGTGGAGTTGGCACATTCTCCCCGTGTCTGTGTGGGTTTCACCCCCACAACCCAAAGATATGCAGGGTAGGTGGATTGCCCACTCTAAATTGCCTCTTAATTAGAAAAAATAAATTGGTTTCCCTAAATTTTAAAACTAAATAAATAAAATCAAACTTTACCTATAACCCCATGTCACATTTACTTTACAACCAGCTCTCCCCTGAACTGCAGTGTTTTCAGGAAACAGTCCAAAGTCACTCTCAGCTTCTAATGGGTTCACTGCTCTCCCTTTTGTCAAGTCACAGGGGAGGATTTTCAGCCCGTGTTAGTCATCAGTGAGAATGGCGATGTGGGCGCAAAATATGGCAAGAACCGGGAAACGGCAAGATTGTGTTTGTCTCGACGTCTGAATTGCGTTTTCCAATTTTCCCGGCCCCTCACCAATAATGAGAATAATGAGAATCTTGCCACGGAAGGTCGGGAACCATACATTAGAACCTCATTAGCAGGGCCCTCCCACTGGGACTGGCCCCTCACTGAATATGCATTGAGCACTAACATGGTGTGACATCGCCGTAATTTACAACAGCTGTATAAAAACGAGAACCTGGTGACCTCACCTCCGAAGGGTATATTGGAGGTGAGCACTCAGGTTGCCATCACCCTCCAGGGAGCCAATTGCAGAGGAGGCACCTGAGAGGATGTAGGGGAATCTAGTAAGTGCAACTCAGCCTCTGAGGAGTTACTACCAGCCACGGGTATTCCGACGTAGAAGTTCCAACCTCCAGATGTCAGATGTCCAGAGCTGAAGAAACGTGCATCTGTCCTAGGAGTCGGTGGGTCACCTGTGACAGGTGATGCAAGTGTTGGTCCCACATGGACTGGGAGGTCAACCATTCCCTGTGACCCTGAAAGCCACCGCTGCTCTGAACATCTATGCAAGCGATTGGATGGCTGAAGGTGCGGTTCCGGTGCCTGGAGGATGCCCCGCATCTTAATGGTCTGCTGTTCTCTACGCACCCTGGCACTGCAGCGGAGCGAGCAGCTGGGCCAGGAGGAGATGGAGGAGCACCACATCTCCTCAGTTGAGGAGGATGTCGAGAAGGGTCAACCAGCAGAGAAGGAGGAAGGACTTTGGACGATGACCAGGGCCTGCATGAGGCGCAGGGCTAAGAACACATTCATAACCTCTTGGTTTGGTGACGACCAGGACAAGGTTGTGAAAACCTCTTCCATAATGGCATCTGACATCCTCTCACTACTGTGGTGCCTGTGGGAGGTCATCATGATGGTGGCTACATTCATGGGCAGGGTGCTAAAGCGATTGGACGGACGTTGCAGGAGAATGGTGATGATTTGCTGTGAGGACAGAGAAATGCTCCTCTTGTCCTCTGCAAAGTGTCTGATTCCTGCCTTTCAGAGAGTTGAACACATCCTGCCAATGAATGGGTTGATCTTGGGACCCAGAGAGGCTAAAAGACATATCACAGCTGCTACTGCCTCCTCTGAGGTCAGGGGTCAGGGACCCTGGTGTTTTTCTCCACATGCTGACGAGGAGGATAGACTCTACAGGTATCTAGCCCTGGAATCCTCATATCTAGAGAATACTGGCAGACATGAGAGGCTTGAGTGTGGATGTTGAGGGGGGAGTGAACTTTCCATGTATGGGGTGGGGGTGAGGAACTGCGTGGTCCACGCCAGCAGCAGCAGTGCTACTTTGTTGCATTGTCAAAGTGGGATGTGGGAGAGACATTGCGCTGCCATTGTGACATTGCATAGGGTTGAAGCAGCGAGTTTGCGTGAGGGTGGAACATTGATTGAACTTCACACAGACTAAAACATCATCCTGTCTCCAACATCTGTTCCCAAAGGACTTCCGCTGACGGGACTATGCTGAGCGGACGCAGCAAAGGTGGCTCTCCTCCAGGAAACTTGAAATTAGGCACTTTTAGTCAAAACATACACTGCTAAACCCAGGAAAAGAAACCCCCTTACTCCTTCAACATCACCATGATGAACGAGGCATGCCAGGGAATAACTTGAGGAGCCGTAAGGATGGCAGAATCAAAGAAAACCAGGAGATGAAAAATGAAGCGACGGCAAACACGCGGTGTGCCGAGGAATCAGCCGCACCAGAACGGGAGGGGCTGCCAGGGCATATGCTGGGCTACCCCCTGATAAATGAATGGATGGCCTCCTAACACAGGAGCTCCAATTGCACAGAGCCTCCATCAAATTAAAAATGATGGCTATAGTGAAGGCAGCGGTAGCAGAGACACTGAACCCATTTAAAGCACTCCTGGAAAAGGCGGAATGGTAACTGGAGACACAGGGGGCAACAATCAGGGGGCTGGAGAAGGCTGCAACTGACCAGAGCGAGCAGATCGCCTCACTGAACACAGCGATGGCAATCTTTGTCATGACAAGGGACGCTGAAGGGAATGGTCCCGGACCAGGAGAAACGGTCATGGGTCAAAACCTCTGCATTGTGGGCCTACCGGAGTGTACCGAGGGCAGGAGCACCATGGTGTACATGGTGATCCTGGGCAGATTTGTTGGAGGGAAAGCTGCCCAAGCCCTCAGAAGTGGACAGAGCCCATAGGTCACTCCGGCCAAGGCCCAAAGCCGGAGAGCAGCCACGGGCCAACATTGCAAAACTGTAGTGGTACCAAGACTGGAAAAGATCCTGAATTGGGCAAGGCACAACGGTCCTGTAAGTGGGAGGGACACTCAATCCATGTGGACCAGAACATTGGGGAAGACCTAGCCAAGTGCCGGGCAGAAGTCAATGCAGCCAAGGTGGCCCTATACAAATGGCAGCTGCAGTTTGACATGTTGTACCCCGACAAACATTGGGTGCCTTTCTAGGGTAAGGGGGTGTACTTCACCACACCGGCAGAAGCAGACTATTTCAGCGCAGACATGGGCTGGGAGTGGAAAGTCCGAGGATCCAAAAGAAGGTGTCCTACAAAGGAGAAGAAACATGGGAGGCCTGGCCCTTCCAAACTTGCCAGTTCTACCACAGGGCGGCCTCTGCAGAAAGATTATGGGGATAGTTGAAGGAACCGGGAGCAGAGCGGGTGATGGTGGAGGAGAATTCTTGCACAGCGATGTCCTTCCGAGCCCTAGCCACAGCCGCTCTCCCATCCCGCTGCGCACCCCCCCCCCCCCCACCCCGACCAAATACATGAGAGACCCAGTGGTAGTAGCCATGCTCCAGATGTGGTACCAAATGGGGCATCACTTTGGCTAACCGAAATGTCCACCATGGCCCCCATCTGCAACAACCACAGATTCACTCCCACAATCATGGATTCCACCTTCAGAAGGTGGAGACATGACGAGGGGACTCTGACGGTTAGGGACATGTACACGGACGATAGAATAGCGACCCTGGAGGAACTCATGGAGAGGTTCCAGTCACCAAGAGGAAATGACCTGAGATATATTCCACTACCTCAGTGTTGTCACACAACTTATCTGGGATATCTGGATGAGCCTAGAATTCCTCCAAGTAAACAAATGTATTGATTCTGTTCCCTAGCTACCAATTCCATCCTCCTCCTTGACCATTATCTGAGGCTGAGCCAGATTGTACACAACCTTAGCATCCTGAAGTCTGCACGTTTTCCTGTGTCTGCGTGGGTTTCCTCCGGGTGCTCCGGTTTCCTTCCCCAAGTCCCGAAAGACGTGCTTGTTAGGAGAATTAGACATTCTGGATTCTCCCTCAGTGTACCCAAAGAGGCGACAGAGCGTGGTGACTAGGGGCTTTCCACAGTAACTTCATTGCAGTGTTAATGTAAGCCTACTTGTGACACTAGTAAAGATTATTATTATATCTTTACTGTAAATTTAAAAGGATCCTGAATCTACAGACAAAGGCCGGAATTCTCTGTGCGTTGCGATTAACCTTTCCCGCCAGCATGCATCTCGGCCCACGGGTTTCCCAATGGTGCGGGGTGGCTTCAATGGGATATCCCATTGACAAGCGACCGGAAGACAGAATCCCGCTGCCAGTGAACAGTGCGGCACCAAGAAACACGCGGCTGGGGACCAGAGTTCCATCCCCAAATGGACAACCTTGCCAGAGAAAACCGTCAGAAGCCTCTAGGCCCTTGAAAGAAAGAGGAGCTGTAGGGCACGACTTGGTTCCTCAGCGCATCCGACAGTGTCAGGATGAGAGCATTGAATCTCACAAGAGGCCTTTTGCGAGATTTGTGACACTTGAAAAGTATCGTGAGATTCAATGGAATCTGGCGAGACATCGCAATCTAGAAGGGGGCCCAGGTGGAACGGCACTTCAAGGGCCCACCCAGGGGGGTGAAGGCCCCTAGGTAGTTGGCCTCCGGGCAGGGTGACACCCTGGCACTGCTGGTGCCACCCATGTACCTTGGCACAGCCTGCCTGGCACCCTGGCAGTACCACCTGGGTGCCAGCCTGGTACTGCCCCAGTGGCACTGCCAAGTTGGCAGTGCAAAGGTGCCAGGCTGGCATTGTGCCAGGGGTCTGACCCGGGCGTGCCTTGCCCATGTGAGGTGGGGTGCAGGGGTGGCCCGAGGACACCCTTATAAGTGAGTTGGGGCTTTTGGGGGTCCAGGTGTTACATCGGGGGGGTTGAGAGATTGGGGCGCCATTTTAAAATGGCGTTCAGATCTCCTCCCGCAAGGAGGAGCTCTGGCGAGCGGAGCTCCTCAGTGCAGGAAATGGGACTGTGCGGCCTCGTTCAATTAAAATTTTAAGTGCTTTCCTTTTAAGTGCAACCTCGTTCTAAGAGTCCTGTTCGATAGCGTGGTCTTTCTTGGCGCTTCGAGTGCCGGAAAACACAAGGCTAAACGCGCTCGAACGGGACTCAGTTACAATTTGGTTGGATGAAGCCCATGGCCATTGTTTTAAAAAACTGCAGTTACTCATATAATGCCTGATTTGGATTAGAGATTAAGCCTGCCTTGTACATTTTGAATGACTGGATGCCTTTGGCTCCTAAGCCATGTCAATTGGACAATGCACTTTACAGGGTTTGATTGAGCATCTTGTAGATATCCAGCAGCTGTGCTCCCTTAATGGCTGGATACCTCTTCTCTTCTCACATTTCTGATGTTTAAATAGTCAATACGATCATCTCAAATGTGACCCCATTGACTATTGCTACCACGTATAAAAGTGCACCGTTGCATACAGCTTCCAGCTCTCAGTTTTCAGTAAAGTATTCATGAGTTTTGCAAGGTGAGCCTTCGCCAGCATGTTGAGAAGCTAATAAGTATGAGAGTGTCCCCTGAGTCCAGCCATGTGCACCTCCCACACTGCCTCAGATCCCCTCCTGTGGAGATTTCTTTATAGTTTTCTTTTTTAACTGCATCATCGATTTGGGGTCTCAAAAAGGTGGTGCTGCATTTCTAGACCAGCTTCAAACCCCCCCCCCCCCTCCCATCAATGTTGACATCCTTGCAATCATCCTGGAACACCGCACTGTTTAGGTAGACACGGTGGCACAGTGGTTAGTATTGTTGCTTCACAGCGGCAGGGTCCCACGTTCGATTCCCAGCTTGGGACAATCCCCGTGACTGGATGGGTTTCCTCTGGTTTCCTCCCACAAATCCCTAAAGACGTGCTTGTTAGGCGAATTGGACATTCTGAATTCTACCTCAGGGAACCCGAACAGGCGCTTGAATGTGACGACTCGGGGATTTTCACTGTGATTTCATTGCAGTATTAATGTAAGCCTACTTGTGACAATAATAAAAATTATTATTATACCTCACTCACCCCGAGCAGCCACTCTGGACACCCGAGGCATACACCCTTAGGTGGCTGTTGACAATGTCCATTTGTCTTGGCTGAGGTGAGCTAACTTATTTCAGAATAAGGGTCAGACCTGAAATCTTTCTGATCCGTATCACTCAGCTGCTCACTCAATAAACCGTGGTGATCTATCAAGGAAGAATTTAATTTTTTGATGTAAAAATGCTTTCTTTGATGAAAACAGAAATACGGCAGAATGGAGGAGATGTTAGATTAGGTTTTGCACTTGTTTTTTATTAATATGTTTATTAGAGCTTTTTCATTTTTACAAATAACACAACAAACCCTCAATACTGATACAGTACAACATAAATGATTCTGCATGCATGAATGCAGAAAAAGACAGGAGAACAGCAACACAGTTGGTTCTTAAACTTACTGCCTTCAACTATAAAACAGATAAGCTAGAGAATAGGCGAGAAGAGGATAAGGCCATGGAAACATGGTAATATGATGCACACCTTCACGCACAGTGAGTTCAAAATAGGGCCACATAACTTATGAAAATCCTTGTAGGAGCAAGTCAGACACAGCGGAACCTAATAGATTTGAGATAGGGGTCCCATACTTTTCAGAATACATTCAATTTAGAATGGAGTATGCAAGTTAGGAACTCCAAAGGGATAAATTCCACAGTAATATTTATGCCAATTTTGAATTGAATGATATTTATCGCTAATTTAGGAACAAAGGATGTTCTCTTTGTGTCACAAAGGTTAGGATATGACTTCCGGGTGCGGCGATGACCAGCTAAGTCGCACGTTTCGGCAGCTCCTGGTGCAACGGACTTTTGGGCTCTTAATAGGAGCCCCAACGGCAATTTAAACGGCCAAAAACACTGTGCGGTAAACTAGAAGGGAATCCCCCCAGACACGCATGGATAAGGGAGAGGATAGCAGCCGGATTGCGGAGGATCCTCTGGAGCAGCGGCAAGGAAGGCAAGCTCAAAGCAAGATGGCGTCGGAAGGTGGCCGTTTGTTATGGGGCCCAGACCAACAAGAGTTCCTGCGGCGCTGTGTGGAAGAGCTGAAAAATGAATTGAAGAAGGAGTTGTTGGCCCCGATATTACAGGCGATTGAAGGGCTAAAGGAGGAGCAGAAGACCCAAGAGCAGGAGCTTCGGGTCGTGAAGGCAAAGGCTGCTGAAAACGAAGGTGAAATACAGGGCCTGGTGGTGAAGACAGAGACGCACGAGGCACAGCACAAAAGGTGTGTGGAAAGGCTGGAAGTACTGGAGAATAATTAGAGGAGGAAGAATTTAAGGGTTCTGGGTCTTCCCGAAGGCGTAGAAGGGGCGGACGTCGGGACATATGTGAGCATGATGCTTCACTCGCTAATGGGATCGGAGGCCCCGACGGGCCCTTTGGAGGTGGAGGGAGCTTATCGAGTTATGGCGCGAAGACCAAGGGCAGGAGAAATACCTCGAGCCATAGTGGTGAGGTTTCACCGCTATAATGACAGAGAGATGGTCTTAAGATGGGCGAAGAAAACTCAGAGCTGCAGGTGGGAGAACGCGGTGATCCGCGTATACCAGGATTGGAGTGCGGAGGTAGCGAGAAGGAGGGCAAGTTTTAATCGGGCTAAGGCGGTGCTTCACAAAAAGAAGATCCAGTTTGGAACATTACAACCGGCGTGATTGTGGGTCACACACCAAGGGAAGCACCACTACTTTTAGACGGCAGAAGAGGCGTGGACATTCATTGTGGACGAGAAGCTGGAATAGTCTGGCGAGAGAAAGAACTTTTGGGACAAAGTGGTGGGGTGATTATGTCGGGCGAGGGGGAAAAAAAGGGGGGGGGATGATTTTTCAGTTTGTTAATCTTGCGATCCTGTAACTTTTCTCTCTTCCCCATGTTGGGGGGGGGGGGGGGCGGAGGGGGGTGGGGAGTATGAGGAACTGTGGGCGCCGGTCATTAGGGGCGGGGCCAAGTGGGAAATGCGGGATTTGTTCCCGCGCTATGGTAATTATGGCGGGAACAGGGACGCAGGAAGGAGGGGGCCTCGCACAGTGGGGGCCGAGGACAAGGGGGGAAGCCGAGGTCAGCCAGAGTTCGTTGACTTCTGGGAGCAACATGGGGGGTGCAACTACGCTAGGAAGGGATCTAGCGGATGGGGGGGGGTTAACTGGGTTGCTGCTGCTAAGGAGAAGGGGGAGCTGTTATGGGATGGGGTGGTCGAGGCGGGAGGGCACCGTCGGGGGGATACACGGGTACGTGGGAACCGGGTGAGGAGCTGGGTTAAAAAAGGGGATGGCTAGTCGACAAGGGGGGGGGGGGTAAAGAGCCCCCCAACCCGGCTGATCACGTGGAACGTGAGAGGGCTGAACGGGCCGATTAAAAGGGCACGGGTACTCGCACACCTAAAGAAATTAAAGGCAGATGTGGTTATGTTGCAGGAGACGCATCTGAAACTGATAGACCAGGTCAGACTACGTAAAGGATGGGTGGGGCAGGTGTTTCATTCGGGTTTGGATGCGAAGAACAGGGGGGTGGCTATCTTGGTGGGGAAACGGGTACTGTTTGAGGCAAAGACCATAGTGGCGGATAGTGGGGGTAGATATGTGATGGTGAGTGGCAGATTGAAAGGGGAGGCGGTGGTTCTGGTGAACGTATATGCCCCGAACTGGGATGATGCAAATTTTATGAGGCGTATGTTGGGACGTATCCCGGACCTGGAGGCGGGAAAGTTGGTAATGGGGGAGATTTCAATACGGTGCTTGATCCAGGGCTGGACCGATCAAGGTCCAGGACCGGGAGGAGGCCGGCAGCGGCCAGGGTGCTCATGGACTTCATGGAGCAGATGGGAGGGGTAGACCCCTGGAGATTTAGTAGGCCTAGGAGTAAGGAGTTCTCATTTTTCTCCCATGTCTGTCCACAAAGTAAATTCACGGATAGACTTTTTTGTCTTGGGAAGGGCACTGATTCCGAAGGTGACAGGGACGGAATATACGGCCATAGCTATTTTGGACCACGCTCCACATTGGGTAGACCTGGAGGTAGGAGAGGAAAAAGAACAGCACCCACTCTGGAGAATGGATATGGGCTTATTGGCGGATGAGGGGGTATGTTTAAGGGTGAGGGGGTGCATCAAAAGGTACTTGGAGCTTAATGACAATGGAGAGGTTCAGGTGGGAGTGGTCTGGGAGGCGTTGAAGGCGGTGGTTAGAGGGGAACTGATATCCATAAGGGCACATAAAGGGAAGCAAGAGGGTAAAGAAAGGGAGCGATTGCTGAAAGAACTTTTGAGGGTGGACAGGCAATATGCGGAGGCACCGGAGGAGGGACTGTACAGGGAAAGACAAAGGCTACATGTGGAGTTTGACCTGCTGACCACGGGTAAGGCGGAGGAGGCACAGTGGAGGAGGGCACAGGGTGTACAGTATGAGTTTGGAGAGAAGGCGAGTCGGCTACTGGCCCACCAATTGAGGAAGAGGGGAGCAGCGAGGGAGATAGCTGGGGTGAGAGATGAGGAGGGAGAGATGGAACGGGGAGCGGAGAGAGTGAACAGGGTGTTCAAGGCATTTTATGAGAGGTTATATAAGGCTCAGCCCCCGGAAGGGAAGGAGGGAATGATGTGTTTCTTGGATCAGCTGGAATTCCCTAAGGTGGAGGAGCAGGAGAGGGCGGGACTGGGAGCACAGATTGAGATGGAGGAGGTGGTAAAAGGGATTGGGAGCATGCAGGCGGGGAAGGCCCCGGGACCAGACGGATTCCTGGTGGAATTTTATAGGAAGTACATGGACTTGCTGGCCCCGCTTCTGACGAGAACCTTTAATGAGGCTAGGGAAAGGGGGCAGCTGCCCCCGACTATGTCGGAGGCAACGATATCGCTCCTTTTGAAGAAGGAAAAAGACCCGCTGCAGTGTGGGTCCTACAGGCCCATTTCCCTTTGAAATGTAGCTGCTAAGCTCTTGGCCAAGGTGATGGCGACGAGGGTAGAGGACTGTGTCCCTGGGGTGGTCCACGAGGATCAAACTGGGTTCGTTAAGGGGAGACAGCTGAACACGAACATACGGAGGTTGCTAGGGGTAATGATGATGCCCCCACCAGAGGGGGAGGCGGAGATAGTGGTGGCGATGGACGCCAAAAAAGCATTCGACAGAGTGGAGTGGGATTATCTGTGGGAGGTGCTGAGGAGATTTGGTTTTGGAGAAGGGTATATCGGATGGGTACAGCTGCTGTATAGGGCCCCGGTGGCGAGCGTGGTCACGAACAGACAGAGGTCTGATTACTTCCGTCTTCATAGAGGGACGAGGCAGGGGTGTCCCCTGTCTCCGTTACTGTTTGCATTGGCGATTGAACCCCTGGCCATAGCACTGAGGGGCTCCAGGAAGTGGAGGGGAGTGCTCAGGGGAGGAGAAGAACACCGGGTATCCTTGTAGGCAGATGATTTATTGCTGTATGTTGCGGACCCAGTGGAGGGGATGCCTGAGATAATGCAGACACTCAAGGAGTTTGGGGAATTTTCGGGGTACAAATTGAATATGGGTAAGAGTGAGCTGTTTGTGGTGCATCCGGGGGAGCAGAGCAGGGGAATAGATGACTTACCGCTGAGGAAGGTGACAAGAGATTTCCGGTACTTAGGGATTCAGATAGCCAGGAGTTGGGGAACCTTACACCGGCTTAATCTAACAAGGTTGCTGGAACAGATGGAGGAGGATTTTAAGAGAAGGGACATGGTGCCCCTGTCACTGGTGGGTAGGGTGCAGGCGGTTAAAATGGTAGTCCTCCCGAGATTCCTCTTTGTGTTTCAGTGCCTTCCGGTGATGGTCACGAAGGCTTTTTTCAAGAGAATTGAGAAAAGTGTCATGAGTTTTGTGTGGGCCGGGAAGACCCCGAGAGTGAGGAGGAGGTTCTTGCAGCGTAGCAGGGATAGGGGGCTGCTGGCACTACCGAGCCTAAGTGAATACTACTGGGCCGCCAATATCTCAATGGTGTGTAAGTGGATGGGAGAAGGGGAGGGAGCGGCGTGGAAGAGATTGGAGATGGCGTCCTGCAAGGGAACCAGCCTACAAGCAATGGCGATGGCGCCGTTGCCGTTCTCCCCGAAGAAATACACCACAAGTCCAGTGGTGGTGGCAA
This sequence comes from Scyliorhinus torazame, assembly GCF_047496885.1. NCBI lineage: Eukaryota > Metazoa > Chordata > Chondrichthyes > Carcharhiniformes > Scyliorhinidae > Scyliorhinus > Scyliorhinus torazame. The sequence continues at coordinate 217,907,909 of NC_092712.1, forward strand.
CACTAAAAATTTGGGGGCAGTGGAGACGACATAGGGGAAGGACGGGAGCCTCGATGCGGTCACCGATAAGAAATAACCATAGGTTTGTCCCGGGGAGAATGGATGGGGGATTTGGAGCACAGCAAAGAGCTGGGGTTGTGCAACTGAAAGATCTGTTCGTAGAAGGGACGTTTGCGAGTCTGGGAGCGCTGACGGAAAAATATGGGTTGCCCCAAGGGAATGTATTTCGGCACATGTAACTGAGGGCTTTTGCAAGGCAACAGGTGAGGGAATTCCCGCAGCTCCCGACGCAGGAGGTTCAGGATAGAGTGATCTCAGGGACATGGGTGGGGATGGTAGGGTGTCAGATATATACAGGGAAATGAGGGACGAGGGGGAGATCATGGTGGATGAGCTGAAGGGGAAATGGGAAGAAGAGCTGGGGGAAGAGATTGAGGAGGGGCTGTGGGCCGATGCCCTACGTAGGGTAAACCCGTCGTCCTCGTGCGCCAGGCTAAGCTTGATACAATTCAAGGTTTTACACAGGGTGCATATGACCGGCTCAGTAAATTTTTCGGGGTAGAGGATAGGTGTGGGAGATGCTCGAGAAGCCCAGCAAACCACACCCACATGTTTTGGTCATGTCCGGCACTACAGGGGTTCTGGGTGGGGGTGGCAAAGGTGCTTTCGAAGGTGGTGGGGGTCCGGGTCGAGCCAGGCTGGGAGTTGGCTATATTCGGGGTTGCAGAAGAGCCGGGAGTGCAGGAGGCGAAAGAGGCTGATGTCTTGGCCTTTGCGTCCCTAGTAGCCCGGCGAAGGATATTGCTTATGTGGAAGGAAGCCAAACCCCCGGGCGTGGAGACCTGGATAAATGACATGGCAGGGTTTATAAAACTAGAACGGATAAAGTTTGCACTAAGGGGTTCGGCTCAAGGGTTCACCAGGCAGTGGCAACCGTTCATTGACTACCTCGCAGAACGATAAAGGAAATGGGAAGGTAACAGCAGCAACCCAGGGGGGAGCAGGGGGGAGGCCCCGGGCGGGTCCTCAGGGGTGTTTTTGTCTCAATATTTGTATTAGGCTATGTATATTGGATTGTTTGATTTTATTTTTGGAGAGTTATTATTTTTGATAGGGCAGTTGCCATTTAGTTTATATATTATTTATTTATTTGTTAAAAACGGCCACTGTTATTTATACTGTTTTACTGTTGTAAAAAGGAAAACCTTTGTATTGTTTTGTTTGGCCAAAACATTTTTGAATAAAATATATTTTTTTAAAAAACAAAGGTTAGGATATAATACAGCCTTTTTCATTCATGTCAATGATTCTCCTATCTAGGAGCCTCAAAATTAGGAACAGAGGATCAAATTCTAAGGCCGTACTGAATATTGTTCAAGCTCTTGAAATACATCAAACCAGTAGGATTGCATTTTGACACAGGACCATACAGTGTATGTAGTAACCCCCAATACTTGGTTCTTTAGGAACATCGAGGATATATCAGGATCAAACCTGTGTCTCAAACTTGTGTGGTATGCAGATGGTGCAATATTTTGAACTGAGTCTCCTTTGCTCTATTACGGACTGAAACTTTATTGGCATATTCCCATATATTACCCGAGGTCTCCTTATTAATGTTGACTGTAAGGTCTTCCTCCCAAGACTGCAGTGTTTCAATTATACTCACACAGGCTCTGGAACACAAAGTGTCATAAAACCTGTTTTTTAATTGCTTAGATTCTGCAGAAATCAGGATTTATTTCACCAGGGAGACTGGAGTTTCAAGAAGCATAGTTGTCTTATTAAGGATAAAGCCTCTAAGTTATAGATATTTTAAATAGGAGTGTCTCTGGATATTAAGTTGTTGACATTGCTGCTCAAAAGATGGTAAGGAAGTATCACTGACCATGTCTCCCAGACTACAAATGCCTCTATCTCTCCCGATATCGAATCAATGGTCCATATGGCCTAGTGGGAAATCGGTGTTGCTCTGAATGGGGGAGGGAGAGAGGAAGTTAACTTAAATCTCCCTTCCAGCGGATGGAGCATCCTCCAAGCTTTAAACATGTTGATAATTATAAGATTCTCACAATTGGCAAATCCAGCCTTAAAATCCCTGTAAAATAACAGGGCCTAAAGGAATATACAGACTGGCTTGCTTCAAGTCGAGCCAAATGGAAGAGGATCCTCTCTGACCCAATCCTATCATAAACTTAAAATGAGAGGCTAATTGATACATTTTAATATTCAGCACCCTAACCCCCTTGGAGCTAGAGAGCTGCAGTTTAGCCAATTTAAAGCAAGGTTTATTTTTGTTCCGTATAAATGAACTGAGCATCCCATTGATTTCATTTAGGACCCTACAAGATTGGCAGCATCTGTAAAGGATACAATAACCTAGGTAACACATTCATCTTAATCAACGCTATCTTGTCCAACCACGACATCTGAAAGGAGGATCAACGGAGCAGGTCCCACCTACTAGATTCAATTAAGGGGGGGGGGGGAAGTGTGCCCCATACAAATGCTTAAAGGAAAGGGTAACCACAATACCCTGAAGGGGCCCACCTAAATGGAAAATTAGCAAAGGGGGGCAGTTTCCCTCTGAGCCCACCCACTGGCATAGCCTCAGACTTCGTAAAATTGATTTTCTAACCCGAGAAAAGGCTAAATCAATAATAGCGGGAACGGAAACATCCGGCTTAACTACAAACAGCAACATGTCTTCTGCGTATAGCATAATATTATGCTGATTCCCTCCACTATGTAGCCCAAAAATCGAAGGGTCTGTCTAATTGCTTCTGCCAGGGGCTCAGTAGCTATTGCAAACATTAGCGGGGATAAGGGGCACCCTTTTCTAGTTCCCCATTGTGTGCAAAGATACCCAGACCTATAACCGCCCATAAGTACTGTCGCCAGAGGATTTTGATAAAGCACCTGTATCCACGTAACATACTCCCCTCTGAACCCAAACTTCTGCAGGGTATAAAATAAATAATACCACTGTACCCGGTCAGAAGCTTTCTCTGCATCCAAGGAAATCAGTAAGCCACCTAATGCCCATTTTTGAAAGAGCTCAATAACATTCAATAATCTCCCAACATTATTACACAAAGTCTGGCCTTTCATGAACTCAGTCTGATCGCCCTTGATGATCAGTGGGTTTCTCCCTCCAGGTACCGTGGCAAGATTTTAGACATCAATTTCAATCTACATTCAGCAGCAAGACTGGCAATAGGATGGGCATTCTTCAGGATTCATGCCTACCTTAAATATTAAGGAAATATTCACTTCTCGGAGCATCTGTGGCAGCAGACCTGCTTCAAGTGACTATGAGTAACTATACATGCCAATCAGCGGATCCATTAGCAAGTCTTTAAATTCCTCAAAACATTCACATCCAAAACCCCAACTGGTCCAAGAGCCTTACCAGGTTGAAGCTCCCTCATGGCCACAGCCACTTCCCCTTTAGAACTAGGAGCATTCAGGACCAACCTTTGGTCCTCGAAGATTGTTGGGAGCTTAATGAAAGAGAAGATGCACTGCATAAATGTCAATGCTTACCCAGATTGGTCTGTTAAGTACAACCCCTAATAAAAACCCTTAAATATTGATATTGTCAGTTTTAGTCATTCTATTACCCTGAGAATCTAGCACAGAGGGACTAGCCCTGGAGTCAGCCCTTTTCCAACTCAAAAAGGCCAGGTATCTACATGGTTTGTTTCCAAACTCCTCCAACTTCTGTTTTACAAACTTTAAATTCCTCTCAGCCTGCTGAGAAAGCAAGGAGTTCAGCACTGCATGAATTGTATTAATTTCCTCCAACAACAAGCGATTGGGTCTCCGACCAAAATCCTTCTCTGCCGCGGCCAATTTAACTTCCAACCAGTGCTCCTTCTCCGGCATTTAAACATTTAAAAATAGAATAGAAAGACAAACTTACTTCCTTCAAAATAAAGTGTGGCCTGCACACCAGAATGGTCATATGTGTAGCACAAAGCACCTGTTGCTTGCTCCTTATGTTTGGAATTCAGCAGTGTGGGGTGTTTGTTAAACTGACAGGAAAAGTTATATGCAACTGTTAGGGGCTAAGCAGGTTGTTGCAGCTAATGGTAACTCACACTTAAACACCTCCTAATGATGAGGCAATTCAAAGTTACCCTGCAAACACAATAAAATGCATGATAGGGCTCTATAGGCAAGCCAGTTTGAGAATGGATCACAAATGTATACAATAAAAGCTCTTGTAAATTGAGGTTGATCAATCTGCCGTTGTGCAATTTTGGATACTGGAAACCAAAGATTGTTATTTGAACAAATCAAAATGATCCAAAATAGAAACAAACAAACGCAAGAATTAGGAATAGGCTATACAATCCCTCAAGCATGCTCTGCCATTCGATACAATCATGGCAAAATGATTGTGGCCTCAGCCTTGAATATGTTCAATGTCCTAACCCGTGGTGCTCTCTGGGGAAGAAAACTCTACCGACCAATGACCTTGCAGATAAAAAAGTTCTCTTCATCTCTGTCTTAAATGGGATACCCCTTAATTTGGAACTGCGTCCCCTAATTCTAGTCCCTCCCTGTGGTAGTATGTATTAGGGGTCATGTGGGACTGGAAGCCCTAATGTCATTGGCTGACAGATCCGGGGTCCTGGTTGGCCGTTGACCTCTAGCTCCGCCCTGAAGGCGGAGTATAAGAAGCCGGAGTCCTCCCCTGCAGGCCAGTCTACTATCGAGCTGCGGGGGAACAGACACGCTTAATAAAGCCTCATCGACTTCACCCTATTCGTCTCTCGGAGTCTTTGTGCGCTACACTCCCACAAAGCATAATATCCTTCCAGCATGTCCTGATAATATCCTGTCAGGACCCCTAAAGATCTTAAATGTCTCATAGGATCATAGAATCTCTACAGTGCAGAAGGAGGCCATTTGACCCATCGAGTCTGCACTGACCCCTGGAAAGGGAACTGGAGCACCCAGAGGAAACCCATGCAGACACGGGGAGAAAATGCAAACTCCACACAGCCACCCGAGGCCGGAATTGAACCCGGGTCCCTGGCGCTGTGAGGCAGCAGTGCTAACCACTGTGCCACCGTGATGCCTAGTAAGATCATTTCTCAACTTCTGAATTCCAATGGGCAATGGTCGAACCTGTTTGACTTTTTCTCATAAGATAACCCATTCTTCCAGCAATCAGTCAAGTGAACCTTCTCTGAACTGCTTCTGATGCCGTGATACCCTTTCTTAAGTAAGGAGACCAAAATTGTACACAGTGCTCCAGATGCAGTCTAAATAAGGCCCTGAACAGTTACAGCAGCACATAACCACTTTTATACTTCATTACTCTTGCAATAAACACCACCATTCGATTTGCTGTACCTACATACGAACGTTTTGTGATTAATATACCAGGGCACCCTGATCCCTCTGCACAGCAGAGTTCTGCAATCTTTCTCCATTCAAATAATTTACTGCTTTTCTATTCTTCCTGCCAAAGTGGACAACTTTACGGGCACTATTCACCCAAAAAATGACTAAGTGTCATTTTGGGTGGGTATGGCAGGGTGATTCCGCCGGCTTTTTTGGTGAGATCCAGGCTGGTATTCACCCACATTTACTCATATTTTGGAGCTTGGGAAGGTTCTCACTGGTAAATCCCGCATTTGGAATTTCTTTCTGCGATGGGAACTAAACTCGCCGGCCAGACCAGCTCCTCAGAGATTGGGGCGCCAATTTTTGAAAGGGTCCCTGATGTCAAAGTGAGGTTGTGGCTTCCCCACAGCCCCCACCCAAGGACAATGTAACCCCCCGCAGACATAGGCAATACCCCCAATCCTCTACCCCAAGTGACAACCTATCCTCCATCACTAAAAGTTATTGTGAGCTCCCGCTTATCGCCCAGGCATGAGGGTGACCTTGTCCCACACTCATCCATCCATAAGGACATCAGGGACTCGCCCCTCCCCAAGTGAGCATACTCTGTATGGGGTCGTCAAAAAACCCTCACCTTTAGGGCCCTCCCTTTCATTCCCCACCTCTTTCAGCACCCCTCCCCCTTTTCAGGACCCCCTCTTCACCACCCCCAACCGTCTTAATGCCCCTTCATACCTAGCACCTTGGCAGTGCCAACCTGGCTCCTGGACACTGCCCCTGGTGTGAACCAGATTGTGCCGGGCATCATGAGTCAGGTGACTCGCAATCGCCTGGAACGAAGCCCACTTTGGATCTCTACCACAATGCACCCGACAGGATCAGCGGCAGGTGCAACGCAGTGGGAAAATTGCACCTCACATTTTCCCACATTAAACTCCATCTGCCAATTCTTTGCCCCTTCAGTTAACCTTTCTAATTCGTTTTGTAGGCACTTCATGTCCTCTTGATAATTTACTGTCCTGCCCACCTTTCTATAATCAGCAAACCATATATTTAGTCCCTTCATCCAAACCATTGATCTAGATTGCAAATAGTTGTGACCCAGACCTGATCCCTGTGGCACTCCACTAGCTCCAACTTGCCAATCCAAAAATGACCAATTTGGCCCTACTCTTTGCTTCTTGTTAGCTAACTAATCCTCTATCTGTGCGAATATGTGACAACCTGCACCATGAGCTCTTAATTTGTGGAGTACCCTTTGATATGGCATCTTATTGAGTGCCTTTTGAAAATCCATGTGCGCCACATATCCAGACTCACCTTTATCCACCTTGCCGAATACTTCCTCAAGGAACTCTAAAAAAATAGTCAAATGTGATTTCCCTTTCACAAAACCTTGTTGACTGCCTGATTTTATTCTGATTTTATAAATATCTTGCTATTATCGCCTTCACAATGGATTTTAACATTTTCTCAATGGCAGGTGTAAGGTTTTTTTTTAAATAATATTTAATTGAAAATTTTTGGTCAACCTACACAGTACATTGTGCATCCTTTACACAACATTGTAACAATACAGATAATAATGACCTTTTTAAATTTAAACAAAAACAACAACAAATAAATAAATATTAAATAACAAAAAATAAAAACTAGCCCTAAATGGCAACTGCCTTGTCTCAGGCCACCCCCCCCCCCCCCATCCCCCCCCCCATCCCCCCCCCCCCCCCCCCCCCCAAGTCCTGGGCCGCTGCTGCTGCCTTCTTTGTTCTCCCCTATCTATCTTTCCGCAAGATATTCGACGAACGGTTGCCACCGCCTAGTAAACCCTTGAGCCGACCCCCTTAGGACGAACTTAATCCGCTCTAACTTTATGAACCCCGCCATATCATTTATCCAGGTCTCCACCCCCGGGGGCTTGGCTTCTTTCCACATTAGCAATATTCTGCGCCGGGCAAAGGCCAAAACATCGGCCTCTTTCGCCTCCTGCACTCCCGGCTCTTGTGCAACCCCAAATATAGCCAACCCCCAGCTTGGTTCGACCCGGACTCCTACTACTTTCGAAAGCACCTTTGTCACCCCCATCCAAAACCCCTGTAGTGCCGGGCATGACCAAAACATATGGGTATGATTCGCTGGGCTTCTCGAGCACCTCGCACACCTATCCTCCACCCCACAAAATATACTGAGCCGTGTTCCAGTCATATGTGCCCTGTGTAATACCTTAAACTGAATCAGGCTTAGCCTGGCGCACGAGGACGACGAGTTTACCCTGTTTAGGGCATCTGCCCACATCCCCTCCTCAATCTCCTCCCCTAGCTCTTCTTCCCATTTCCCTTTTAGTTCGTCCATCATAGTCTCCCCTTCGTCTCTCATTTCCCTATATATATCCGACACCTTACCGTCCCCCACCCATTTCTTTGAGATGACTCTGTCCTGCACCTCTTGTGTCGGGAGCTGCGGGAATTCCCTCACCTGTTGCCTCGCAAAAGCCCTCAATTGCATGTACCTGAATGCATTCCCTTGGGGCAACCCATCTTTCTCAGTCAGCGCTCCCAGACTCGCAAACTTCCCATCCACAAATAGATCTTTCAATTGCGTTATACCTGCTCTTTGCCACATTCCATATCCCCCATTCATTCCCCCCGGGGCAAACCTATGGTTGTTTCTTATCGGGGACCCCCCCAGTGCTCCGGTCTTTCCCCTATGTCGTCTCCACTGTCCCCAAATCTTCAGTGTAGCTACCACCACCGGACTCGTGGTATAGTTCCTTGGTGAGAACGGCAATGGGGCTGTCACCATAGCCTGCAGGCTGGTCCCCCTACAGGACGCCCTCTCTAATCTCTTCCACGCCGCTCCTTCCTCCTCTCCCATCCACTTACTCACCATTGAAATATTAGCGGCCCAATAATACTCACTTAGGCTCGGTAGTGCCAGCCCCCCCCTATCCCTACTACGCTGTAAGAATCCCTTCCTCACTCTCGGAGTCTTCCCGGCCCAAACAAAACCCATGATACTCTTTTCTATCCTTTTGAAAAAAGCCTTCGTGATCACCACCGGGAGACACTGAAACACAAAGAGGAATCTCGGGAGGACCACCATCTTAACCGCCTGCACCCTCCCTGCCATTGACAATGCTACCATATCCCATCTCTTGAAATCTTCCTCCATCTGTTCCACCAACCGCGTCAAATTTAGCCTGTGCAATGTGCCCCAATTCTTAGCTATCTGGATCCCCAGGTAACGAAAGTCTCTTGTTACCTTCCTCAACGGTAGGTCTTCTATTTCTCTACTCTGCTCCCCTGGATGCACCACAAACAGCTCACTCTTCCCCATGTTCAATTTATACCCTGAAAAATCCCCAAACTCCCCAAGTATCCGCATTATTTCTGGCATCCCCTCCGCTGGATCCGCCACATATAGTAGCAGATCATCCGCATATAAAGATACCCGGTGTTCTTCTCCTCCCCTAAGTATTCCCCTCCATCCCTTGGAACCTCTCAGCGCTATCGCCAGGGGCTCAATCGCCAGTGCAAACAGTAATGGGGACAGAGGACATCCCTGCCTTGTCCCTCTATGGAGCCGAAAATATGCCGATCCCCGTCCATTCGTGACCACACTCGCCACTGGGGCCCTATACAACAGCTGCACCCATCTAACATACCCCTCTCCGAACCCAAATCTCCTCAACACCTCCCACAGATAATCCCACTCCACTCTATCAAATGCTTTCTCGGCATCCATCGCCACTACTATCTCCGTTTCACCCTCTGGTGGGGCCATCATCATTACCCCTAACAACCTCCGTATGTTCGTGTTCAGCTGTCTCCCCTTCACAAACCCAGTTTGGTCCTCATGAACCACCCCCGGGACACATTCCTCTATTCTCATTGCCATTACCTTGGCCAAGACCTTGGCATCTACATTGAGGAGGGAGATTGGTCTGTAGGACCCGCATTGTAGCGGATCCTTTTCCTTCTTTAAAAGAAGCGATATCGTTGCTTCTGACATAGTCGGGGGCAGTTGTCCCCTTTCCTTTGCCTCGTTAAAGGTCCTCGTCAGTAGCGGGGCGAGCAAGTCCAAATATTTTCTGTAAAATTCAACTGGGAATCCGTCCGGTCCCGGGGCCTTTCCCGTCTGCATGTTCCTAATTCCTTTCACCACTTCTTCTACCATGATCTGTGCTCCCAATCCCATCCTTTCCTGCTCTTCCACCTTGGGAATTTCCAGCCGATCCAAAAACTCCATCATTCTCTCCCTCCCATCCGGGGGTTGAGCTTCATACAATTTTTTATAAAATGTCTTAAACACTTCATTCACTCTCTCCGCTCCCCGCTCCGTCTCTCCATCTTCGTCTCTCACCCCCCCTATTTCCCTCGCTGCTCCCCTTTTCCTCAATTGGTGTGCCAGCAATCTGCTCGCCTTCTCTCCATATTCATACTGTACACCCTGCGCCTTCCTCCATTGTGCCTCTGCAGTGCCTGTGGTCAGCAAGTCAAATTCCACATGCAGCCTTTGCCTTTCCCTATACAGTCCCTCCTCCGGTGCTTCCGCATACTGTCTGTCCACCCTCAAAAGTTCTTGCAACAACCGCTCCCGTTCCTTACTCTCCTGCTTCCCTTTATGTGTCCTTATTGATATCAGCTCCCCCCTAACCACCGCCTTCAACGCCTCCCAGACCACTCCCACCTGAACCTCCCCATTGTCATTGAGTTCCAAGTACTTTTCAATGCATCCCCTCACCCTTAAGCACACCCCCTCATCCGCCATTAGTCCCATGTCCATTCTCCAGGGTGGACGCCCTCTTGTTTCCTCCCCTATCTCCAAGTCTACCCAGTGTGGGGCATGATCCGAAATGGCTATAGCCGTATATTCCGTTCCCCTCACCCTCGGGATCAATGCCCTACCCAACACAAAAAAGTCTATGCGTGAATAGACTTTATGGACATAGGAGAAAAACGAGAACTCCTTACTCCTAGGTCTACTGAATCTCCACGGGTCCACCCCTCCCATCTGCTCCATAAAATCCTTAAGCACCTTGGCTGCTGCCGGCCTCCTACCAGTCCTGGACTTCGACCTATCCAGCCTTGGTTCCAACACCGTGTTAAAGTCTCCCCCCATTATCAGCTTTCCGGTCTCTAGGTCTGGGATGCGTCCTAGCATTCGCCTCATAAAATTGGCATCGTCCCAATTCGGGGCATACACGTTTACCAACACCACCATCTCTCCCTGTAATTTGCCACTCACCATCACGTATCTGCCCCCGTTATCCGCCACTATAGTCTTTGCCTCGAACATTACCCGCTTCCCCACTAATATAGCCACCCCCCTGTTTTTCGCATCCAGCCCCGAATGGAACACCTGCCCTACCCATCCTTTGCGCAACCTAACCTGATCTATCAGTTTCAGGTGCGTTTCCTGTAACATGACCACATCTGCTTTAAGTTTCTTAAGGTGTGCGAGTACTCGTGCCCTCTTTATCGGCCCGTTAAGCCCCCTCACGTTCCACGTGATCAGCCGAGTTGGGGGGCTTCCCACCCCCCCCCTTGCCGGTTAGCCATCATCTTTTTCCAGCTTCTCGCCCAGTTCCCACGCAGCTGTATTTCTCCCAAACGGTGCCCCCCCGCCCATCCTTTCCCGTACCCACTCCCCCCTTTCCCCAACAGCCGTGCACTGTTAGCAAGGAGGGCTGCATTTAAACGGTCTCTCTGCACCCACTCACAGTCAAGCCAGGAGGATGGCAGCGCAGAACATAGAACATAGATCTGCTCCATGCTTCCTCGAGGGAGACGAGGAGAGGTGGGGACCCTGAGTTCTCAAGTGGTTGGAAGACCCAAAAGCACCAAGGTTAATCCAACTTGGGCGTAGGATGCGGTGCTGCGGCTCATGACATGGAGGACCGACATCGAATCCCGGAAGAAAATGAATTACCTAATTCGAGCTGCAAGGGTGAGTGACCACCTGTCCCCTCCTGGCATCAGTCCCATCTGTTGTACCTGAAATGTCAACACCAATCCGCTCCCTGACACCTCCCAGCCTCCCAGCAACACAACCCCCCACACTCCCACATATACCACTTGTAGTACCACCCCAACTCCGGCTCCGACCCGCCAGCTGTCTGACTTACAATCTCCTCTTTGTGTCTCCACAGGAGAAGATGGCCCATGATAAGAGAGAGAGAGATGGATGAGGGAATGCCGAGTTCCATCTGCTAACCGTCTATGAACAGAGTGATGCAGATAGCAGGGGAGGCACAGGAGAGAGCCGTGACTGACAGTGAGGTAGGCCTGTGCCACAGAAGTGAGGATCCAGTAAATCTTCATCCATATGACCAGTTTCAAGTGTTCAATGAGTTCTAAGCTTCACAGACCGATGTTCCTCCCTTCCTCTGAACCATGTTTCTTATCTTGCAGGATCGACACCTGATGAGGCCGGGCCATCTGTAGTCACCGCCCTTTCTGCGACGCCTGGCAGCACCTCAGTGGAAATCTCTGAGAAAAGCACTGATCAGGCATCACCGCGCTATCCATCAGTGCAGAGACACACACATCAGGAGGGGGCATCTTAGGTGACAGGCTTCTGGGTCACTATCTGGTAGAAAACACTCAACTTCTGATGCACATTAGATAGGGGCAGGAACTTCCATGGGAACAGAGATCTGCTGGACCTAAGGACACAGCTGGTCCCCAGCCAGATGCCAAGCCTCTGAAAACGTTTTTCCTTGCTGTTTGAAATGTAAATGCAGAGCCGGGAAACCCAGAATGGGGTGTCAGCGACATTACAGCAACTGCAAGAATGATTGGAGGAGTCCTAAAACCTTTAGGCACAAAAGATGGTGCCAGCATAGTGTGGCACCCTGGGCCAATACTGAAGGGTGGCGACCGCAGTGGAAAGCCTTGGGCACGGCAACCGAGCCATGAGTGGCAGAGCCCAAGGCAAGCCTCCTCATCGGCGAATTCTGAGGCTATTAGGGCTTCCCTGGTCCTCTTGGCATGTCAAACCCCTACCACTGCCTGTCCTGCATCCTCCAGGTCCTCCTCGGCTCATCCTCCACACATTCTGGTCTGCCTCCTCAGAAGAAGTGCACGTTCCCCTTCCTCCTCCAGAATGACGTCCTGCTGCTGCACCAGGTTGTGGAGGACACAGTACGCCAAAACAATATGGGAGACCTTCTGGCGGCTGTGCTGAAAAGCACTACCAGAGTGTCCCCTGCAGAGGAACTGTATTTTACATAGTCTATGCACCGCTCAATGACAGTCTGGCTGGCAGCGTAGGCCTCATTATAATGGGTTTCAGCCTGGATCTCAGGCTTCCACACTTGGTAAGTCGAACCCCTACCCTTGTCCCCCATAAGCCAACCTGTCAGCTTGGGGTGGTCAGTGAAGGCCCCGGGAATCTCCGAGTGCCCCAGGATGTAGCTGTCATGCACGCTTCCATGATAGTGTGCACGCACATGCATGATGCTGAGGCTGTGGTCGCACAAGATTTGGACATTCAAGGAGTGGAACCTCTTCCGGTTGATAAAGGACATTCCCTAAAGATGATGATGTGGAGATGCCGGTGTTGGACTGGGGTGGGCACAGTAAGAAGTCTTACAATACCAGGTTAAAGTCCAAAAGGTTTGTTTCGATTCAAAAGCTTTCGGAGCGCAGCTCCTTCATCGGGTGAGTGAAGCGGTGGGTTCCACAAACACATATATAGACAAATTCAATGATGCAAGATACTTTGAATGCAAATCTTTGCAGATAATTAAGTATTTACAGGTCCAGACGGTGCGACTGGAGAGAGGGATTATCACAGGTTAAAGAGGTGTGAATTGTCTCAAGCCAGGACTGTTCGCAAGCCCAGGTCAGGTGGGGTGTGAATGTAATGAGACATAAATCCAAGATCCCGGTTGAGGCCGTACTCATGCGTGCAGTACCTAGCTATCAGTTTCTGCTCCGCGATTCTGCGTTGTCATGCGTCCTGAAGGCTGCTTTGGAGATCGCTTACCCGAAGATCAGAGGCTGAATGCCCTTGACTACTGAAATGTTCCCTGACTGGAAGGGAACATTCCTGCCTGGCGATTGTCATGCGATGTCCATTCATCCGTTGTCGTAGCATCTGCATGGTCTCGCCAATGTACCACGCTTCGGGACATCGGGTCTTCTTCAGCCTAACCAGTGGCCCCCTGTTGTTCTGGTGCCGTTTCCAGCCTGGGTTGGCCTTACCGCAGTTGGTGATGTCTGTCCACCATCACAGTATTAATAGAAATTATTGCCAGCTCGACTGGCTGTATTCCAAAATTCATCGTTACTGTGCGAGGAATGGAAGGAGGAGGAAAGAGAGAGAGAGGTGGTCAGTAAGGTTATCCATCGTGGAAAGCTCAATCCCTCCTACACCCCTTGTCCTCAGGATTTTGTAGGCTGATAACACTACTCCGCCTCTGACGGCATGTGCCACCGCAGTTAGCTGCTGACCATAAGACATCGTCGCTTCAATAGCCACTGGCACTGCCCGTGCCACCTCATAGCCACCAACGGCCTCCCATCTGGCTGTTCGCTCCCCTCATCAGCTGCAGTGTGTACTTGATGTGCTGTGACTCATGGGTGACCAAGTGAGGCATATTGGCTCCTGGATGCAGCAGTGGTCGCCCCTCCCGATGCCCAGTCCCCAACCTTCAGCCCTTTACAATTAAGGATTCCATCACTAATCCTGGCTTGGAGAGTGAGGCAGCTGAGAGTGGCCAATTGGCTGGATAAGCAGACTCACAGGAATGTGAGAGCGCACAAGCCCTGTGATCTTATATTCACAGTAACTTCATTGTAGTGTTAATGTAAGCCTACTTGTGACAATAAAGATTATTATTATTGCTGTAATTCCATAATACTCAAAGCACCTGGGCAGTCAGTACATGGCCAATAACGTAGTAAAATATTGCCCCCCATTCCCCACTGTTAACATGACCATCCCAACCACACTCTCCGAGTGACATGCAGCCAGCCCATTGGACTGGCAGCTTTCAGTCTTTAGACTCCCTGCCACCCAGGTCTGGACCCCTGATTTCCCAGGCCATTGGCAGCTACATGTGAGAAATTGTGCTCAGCTCTCTGGAGCTCATGTAGATAATAACAGCGACTGTGAGAAGGTCCTTACTGAAGAACGCTTGCACCATGATTTCTGAGTGGGCCCACTTGCTTGTATGGTAAAATTAGCTTCCAAGAAAGACATGTAGTTTAGATGAAGAGAAAGAAAAACATTTCCTTCTAAAAATCATGAGCTGAGACATAACAGGTGTGCATTCTTGGAAGCACTCCAGAGTTTATGGAGTGTGAAGTGCTGTGTTAATATCTGAAAAGCTATTTTGATTGAGGCAACAGCTGCCCGACCTTGTGCTTGTAATGGTTAATGGGGAGTGAAATGGAATATCAACACAGAGCCTTAAAGTAAATAGAGAGCACAGTGGCCATTGCAACATGACTGGGCTTTGAAATTTACCTGAAATGAAAAACGTCAAAGGCTTTTCAGCAGAGAGAAGACTAGCCACGTGACCCCCACCCCAACAGAGACCTCTGACCTGAAATCCTCCAGTCCAGCATGAGCCCCCCAAGGTCCAGCTCCTTTGAAGCCCCCCCTCCCGCTAACTTGTCCTTGTGCCCCCCCCCCATCATGGGGTATGGCGGCGTATGTGGCTCTTAATTTTCTCCCCCCTCCCTATCTCCCCTTCTTCCCTTTTGTTGGTGCTTGTGGTCTCCCTGTGAGCCCCCCGTCCCTCCGCTTTGCTCTATTGGCTGTTGGCTACACACAGGTCTGGAACAGGTTGGTGAATGGCCTCCGTGTCTTGTGGAAGCCCTCTTCTGACCCCCAGATGGTGAATTTGATTTTCTCCAGTTGGAAAAATTCCGACAGGTTGGCCAACAAGTCTGCAGCTTTGGATGGTGCTGCTGATCGCCAGCCGAGCAGGATTCTTCGGCAGGCAATTAGGGGGGAAAAAGGCTAGGGTGTAGGTCCCTCTCCCCATAAAGAATTCTGGCTGGTCTGACACCCCGAAGACTGGCACTTTTGGGCACGGATCCACCCTCACCCCCACAACCTTGGACATTGCCTCGAAGAATGTTGTTCAGAACACAATCAGTCTGGGGCAGGCCCAGAACATGTGTGTGATTGACTGGGCCTTCTTGGCACTATTTGCATTTGTCCTCCACCTTCGGGAAGAACCTGCTCATTCGGGTTCTGGTTAGGTGTGCTCTGTGCACCACTTTCAGCTGCATTAGGCTTAGCCTTGAGCATGTGGAGGTGGAGTTGGCCGGTTCAGTGCTTCACTCAAAAGTCCGAACCCAAATGATAATAATCTTTATTATTGTCACAAGTAGACTTACATTAACACTGCAATGAAGTTAAAGCCCCTAGTAGCCATACTGCGGCGCCTGTTCGGGTACAGTGTGGGAGAATTCAGAATGTCCAAATTACCAAACAGCATGTCTTTCGGGCCTGCTGGGTGGACACCGGAGCACCCGGAGGAAACCCACGCAGACACAGGGAGAACATGCAGACTCCGCACAGTGACTCAAGCCGGGAATCGAACCTGGGACCCTGGCGCTGTGAAGCAACAATGCTAACCACTGTGCTACTGTGCTGGCCACATTCCTCCCATTTTTCTCTTGTCTCGTCCAGTGGGGAGCATGCCTTTCCCAACAGTCACCCACACAGGTCCCTGCAGTTTCCCCTCAAAGTCGTCAGCCTCCACAGTTCTTCTAATAATGTTTCCCAGTGCCAGTGGATATGTCGTTGTTTCCCTACGGAGGAAGTTTTTGACTTCCACATGTCGTAACTCGTTCCCCCTGGTCAGTTGAAGCCTCTCCATCAGTTCTTCTAGCGTTGTACTGTCCCTGTAGAAATCACTCCCTGTCAGTGTCCCCCAGTCCTGCCTCCACCTTTTAAAGTAGGTGTTATAACCTGCCTACTTACCATTGGCTGGGGACTAATGACTATCCCACAATCCTGTGGGAGTATGACCTTCCCCAATGAGGGGGGCGGAGAAACTCCTAGTATAAATAAGCTGGCTAGTTCAGGAACCATGAGGAAGGAGTATGTAGCAAGGGAAGTTACTGCTACTGTTATGTGTATATGTTATAAGTAAATAAATGTTATTACTTTGTATCCTTAAAACTCGTGCTGGATTCTTCGTGGCCCTTACAAAACTGGCGACGAAGGTAAAAGTGAATAGCTGTCTACACTGCTGAAGCCACCTCCCTGGATTTTTGTTGGATACAGGTTGGAAGTTGTTTTCTATTATACCATGCCTCTGTATGGGCGTTTGGATGTTTTTGATGCTGTGCTGGAAAGCTGGAACCAGTACACACAACGGATGCGTTACTATTTCTGGGCAAACAATATCACCGAAAACGAGCGCCAGGTGGTCATATTGCTCACTGCCTGTGGCCTGCATATGTTTGGGGTGATTAGGAGCCTTACGTACCCAGCTGTGCCGGACACCAAAACGTTTGATGAACTTGTGAATATAGTGGGGCAACACTTTAACCCAACCCCGTCCACGATAGACCAGCGTTACTGGTTTAATACTGCTGAGAGGACCCCTGGAGAATCCCTTGCCGATTTTCTATCCAGGCTACGCAGGATTGCGGAGTACTGTGACTATGGTGAGACATTGTCAGAAATGTTACGCGACCGTTTGGTTTGCGGTATTAACAATGCAGCCACGGACTTCCGGGTGCGGCGATGACCAGCTGAGTCGCACGTTTCGGCAGCTCCCGGTGAAACGGACTTTTGGGCTCTTGATAGGAGCCCCAACGGCAATTTTGACGGCTAAAAACACTGTGCGGTAAACCAGAAGGGAATCCCCCCCTGGACACGGATGAAAAAAGGAGGAGAAAGTGGCCGGATTGCAGTGGATCCTTTAGAACAGCGGCAAGGAAGGCAAGCAAAAACCAAGATGGCGTCGGAAGACGGCAGTTTAACATGGGGCCCTGAACAACAAGAGTTCTTGAAATGCTGTGTGGAAGAGCTCAAAAAGGAAATGAAGAAAGAGCTGTTGGCCCCGATATTACAGGCGATTGAAGGGCTAAAGGAGGAACAAAAAACCCAGGAGCGGGAGCTTCGGGTCGTGAAGGCAAAGGCAGCCGAGAATGAGGACGACATACAGGGCCTGGTGGTGAAGACGGAGACGCATGAGGCACATCAGAAACGATGTGTGGAAAGGTTGGAAGCACTGGAGAACAACGCAAGGAGGAACAACCTGAGGATTCTTGGTCTTCCTGAAGGTGTGGAGGGAGCGGACGTCGGGGCATATGTGAGCACTATGCTGCACTCGTTAATGGGAGCGGAGGCCCCGGCGGGTCCGTTGGAGGTGGAGGGAGCATACCGAGTGATGGCGCGAGGGCCGAGAGCAGGAGAAATTCCCAGAGCCATAGTGGTGAGATTCCTCCGTTTTAAGGATAGAGAAATGGTCCTTAGATGGGCAAAGAAAACTCGGAGCAGTAAATGGGAGAACGCGGTGATCCGCGTTTATCAAGACTGGAGTGCGGAGGTGGCGAGAAGGAGGGCGAGCTTTAATCGGGCCAAGGCGGTGCTTCATAAAAAGAAGATAAAATTTGGAATGCTGCAACCGGCAAGACTGTGGGTCACATATCGAGGGAGGCACCACTACTTTGAGACGGCGGATGAAGCGTGGACTTTTATTGTGGAAGAAAAACTGGAATGAGCGGGTTATTAAAAAGAACATTCGAACAAAGTGGGGGGGCAAAGAGGGGGGTTAAAAGGGGGGGAAAGAGGAGTTTTATGTACTAATCCTGCGATGTGGTAACTTTTCTCTCTCCCACAGGTGGTGATGAGGGGAGGTGGAGGAGATGGGGCGGGGCCATGGGAGAAGCGCGGGCTTGGTTCCCGCGCTATGATAATCATGGCGGGAATAGAGAAGCAGGAAGGAGGGGGCGTCGCACGGTGCAAGCCGAGGTCACGGGGGGAAGCCGCGGTCGGCCAGAGTTTGCTGACTTCTGGGAGCAACATGGGGGGAGTAATTATGCTAGCGGGGGATCTAGCGGGGGGGGGGGGGGGGTGGGAGGGGGGAATTACTGGGTTGCTGCTGCTGGGGAGAGGGGGGAGCTGATATGGGAGGGGATAGGCGGGGGGGGCACCGCCTGGGGGAGATACAGCTGCGTGGGAACCGGGTAAGGAGCTGGAAAAAGGTGATGGCTAATCGACAAGGGGGGGGGTAGGAAGCCCCCAACCCGGCTGATCACGTGGAACGTGAGAGGGCTGAACGGGCCGATAAAGAGGGCACGGGTACTCGCACACCTTAAGAAACTTAAGGCAGATGTGGTTATGTTACAGGAAACGCACCTGAAACTGATAGACCAGGTTAGGCTACGCAAAGGATGGGTGGGGCAGGTGTTCCATTCGGGGCTAGATGCGAAAAACAGGGGGGTGGCTATATTAGTGGGGAAGCGGGTAATGTTCGAGGCAAAGACAATAGTGGCGGATAACTGGGGCAGATACGTGATGGTGAGTGGCAAACTACAGGGGGAGACGGTGGTTTTGGTAAACGTATATGCCCCGAACTGGGATGATGCCAATTTTATGAGGCGGATGCTAGGACGCATTCCGGACCTAGAGATGGGAAAGCTGATAATGGGGGGAGATTTTAATACGGTGTTGGAACCAGGGCTGGATAGGTCGAAGTCCAGAACTGGAAGGAGGCCGGCAGCAGCCAAGGTACTTAAAGATTTTATGGAGCAGATGGGAGGTGTAGACCCGTGGAGATTTAGCAGACCTAGGAGTAAGGAATTCTCGTTTTTCTCCTATGTCCATAAAGTCTACTCGCGAATAGACTTTTTTGTGCTGGGAAGGGCGTTGATCCCGAAGGTGAGGGGAACGGAGTATACGGCTATAGTCATTTCGGATCACGCTCCACACTGGGTAGACTTGGAGATAGGGGAGGAAACAGGAGGGCGCCCACCCTGGAGAATGGACATGGGACTAATGGCAGATGAGGGTGTGTGTCTAAGGGTGAGGGGGTGCATTGAAAAGTACTTGGAACTCAATGATAATGGGGAGGTCCAGGTGGGAGTGGTCTGGGAGGCGTTGAAGGCGGTGGTTAGAGGGGAGCTGATATCAATAAGGGCACATAAAGGGAAGCAGGAGAGTAAGGAACGGGAGCGGTTGCTGCAAGAACTTGAGGGTGGACAGACAATATGCGGAAGTACCAGAGGAGGGACTGTACAGGGAAAGGCAAAGGCTACATGTAGAATTTGACTTGCTGACTTCGGGCACTGCAGAGGCACAATGGAGGATGCACAGGGTGTACAGTACGAATATGGGGAGAAGGCGAGCAGGTTGCTGGCACACCAATTGAGGAAAAGGGGAGCAGCGAGGGAAATAGGGGGAGTGAGGGATGAGGAAGGAGAGATGGAGCGGAGAGAGTGAATGGAGTGTTAAAGACATTTTATAAAAAATTATATGAAGCTCAACCCCCGGATGGGAGGGAGAGAATGATGGGCTTCTTGGATCGGCTGGAATTTCCCAACGTGGAAGAGCAGGAAAGGGTGGGACTGGGAGCACAGATCGAGGTAGAAGAAGTGGTGAAAGGAATTAGGAGCATGCAGGCGGGAAAGGCCCCGGGACCGGATGGATTCCCAGTCGAATTCTATAGAAAATATGTGGACTTGCTCGCCCCGGTATTGACGAGGACCTTTAATGAGGCAAAGGAAAGGGGACAACTGCCCCCGACTATGTCTGAAGCAACGATATCGCTTCTCTTAAAGAAGGAAAAGGGCCCGCTGCAATGCGGGTCCTATAGACCTATTTCCCTCCTAAATGTAGATGCCAAGATCCTGGCCAAGGTAATGGCAATGAGAATACAGGAATGTGTCCCGGGGGTGGTCCACGAGGACCAAACTGAGTTTGTGAAGGGGAGACAGCTGAACACGAATATACGGAGGCTGTTAGGGGTAATGATGATGGCCCCACCAGAGGGGGAAACGGAGATAGTAGTGGCAATGGATGCCGAGAAAGCATTTGATAGAGTGGAGTGGGATTATTTGTAGGAGGTGTTGAGGAGATTTGGTTTTGGAGAGGGATATGTTAGATGGGTGCAGCTGTTGTATAGGGCCCCAATAGCGAGCGTGGTCACGAATGGACGGGGATCTGCATATTTTCGGCTCCATAGAGGGACAAGGCAGGGATGCCCTCTGTCCCCATTATTGTTTGCACTGGCGATTGAGCCCCTGGCGATAGCGTTGAGGGGTTCCAAGAAGTGGAGGGGAGTACTTAGAGGAGGAGAAGAACACTGGGTATCTTTGTATGCGGACGATTTGCTACTATACGTGGCAGACCCGGCGGAGGGGATGCCAGAAATAATGCGGATACTTGGGGAGTTTGGGGATTTTTCAGGGTATAAATTGAACATGGGGAAAAGTGAGTTGTTTGTGGTGCATCCAGGGGAGCAGAGTCGATAAATAGAGGACCTACCGTTGAGGAAGGTAACAAGGGACTTTCGTTACCTGGGGATCCAGATAGCCAAGAATTGGGGCACATTGCATAGGTTAAATTTAACGCGGTTGGTGGAACAAATGGAGGAGGATTTCAAGAGATGGGATATGGTATCCCTGTCACTGGCAGGGAGGGTGCAGGCGGTTAAGATGGTGGTCCTCCCGAGATTCCTCTTTGTGTTTCAGTGCCTCCCGGTGGTGATCACGAAGGCTTTTTTAAAAAGGATTGAAAAGAGCATCATGGGTTTTGTGTGGGCCGGGAAGACCCCGAGAGTGAGGAAGGGATTCTTACAGCGTAGCAGGGATAGGGGGGGGGCTGGCACTACCGAGCCTAAGTGAGTATTATTGGGCCGCTAATATTTCAATGGTGAGTAAGTGGATGGGAGAGGAGGAGGGAGCGGCGTGGAAGAGATTAGAGAGGGCGTCCTGTAGGGGGACTAGCCAACAGGCTATGGTGACAGCCCCATTGCCGTTCTCACCGAGGAACTACACCACAAGCCCGGTGGTGGTGGCTACACTGAAGATTTGGGGACAGTGGAGACGGCATAGGGGAAAGACTGGAGCCTTGGGGGGGTCCCCGATAAGAAACAACCATAGGTTTGCCCCGGGGGGAATGGATGGGGGATATGGAATGTGGCAAAGAGCAGGAATAACGCAACTGAAAGATCTGTTTGTGGATGGGAAGTTCGCGAGTCTGGGAGCACTGACCGAGAAATATGGGTTGCCCCAAGGGAATGCATTCAGGTATATGCAACTGAGGGCTTTTGCGAGGCAACAGGTGAGGGAATTCCCGCAGCTCCCGACACAAGAGGTGCAGGACAGAGTGATCTCAAAGACATGGGTGGGGGATGGTAAGGTGTCAGATATATATAGGGAAATGAGGGACGAAGGGGAGACTATGGTAGATGAACTAAAAGGGAAATGGGAAGAAGAGCTGGGGGAGGAGATCGAGGAGGGGCTGTGGGCAGATGCCCTAAGCAGGGTAAACTCGTCGTCCTCGTGTGCCAGGCTAAGCCTGATTCAGTTTAAGGTATTACACAGGGCGCATATGACTGGAGCACGGCTCAGTAAATTTTTTGGGGTGGAGGATAGGTGTGCGAGGTGCTCGAGAAGCCCAGCGAATCATACCCATATGTTTTGGTTATGCCCGGCACTACAGGGGTTTTGGATGGGGGTGACAAAGGTGCTTTCAAAAGTAGTGGGGGTCCGGGTCGAACCAAGCTGGGGGTTGGCTATATTTGGGGTTGCACAAGAGCCAGGAGTGCAGGAGGCGAGAGAGGCCGATGTTTTGGCCTTTGCGTCCCTAGTAGCCCGGCGCAGGATATTGCTAATGTGCAAAGAAGCCAAGCCCCCGGGGGTGGAGACCTGGATAAATGACATGGCGGGGTTTATAAAGCTAGAGCGGATTAAGTTCGTCCTAAGGGGGTTGGCTCAAGGGTTCACCAGGCGGTGGCAACCGTTCGTCGAATACCTCGCAGAAAGATAGATGGAATGGAAAAAAGAAGGCAGCAGCAGCAGCCCAGGATCCGGGGGGGGGGGGGTGGGGGGGGGGAGGAGGAACCAGAAGGACTCTCAGGGTTGTTAATATATACTGTATAATATGTATAGGTCGTTGCTACAGATAATTATATATTGGACTGTTAAATTATATTTTTGGAGAGTGTTACTTGTGATAAGGCAGTTGCCAATTAGGGTTAGTTCTCATTTTTGTTATTTATTATTTATTCATTTTTTTGTTTATAAAATAGGTCATTGCTTTTTGTGTTGTTATAATATTGTGTAAAGGATGCACAATGTACTGTGTTGGTTGACCAAAAATTTTCAATCAAGTATTTATAAAAAAAAAAAACAATGCAGCCACCCAGAGAAAGTTGTTAGCGGAGCCAACATTGACTTTTCAACAGGCCATTCAAATAGTCTTGTCCCGAGAGAGCGCAGAGCGAGGAGTACAGGAGCTACAGGGAATGGAAGTGCATGCCTTGGGGCGCAACCCTTTCCGTCCAAAAACGTCCCCCCGCACTCCTGCGGTACCGTGGGTGAGGCAACGTCCGGACTGACGCCGGTGGCCATCGGACATTCCTCCCCGAAGGGAGCCTTCTCCAGAGCCAATGGATGAGGAGCCATGTCCGTGTCAGACTTGTAGGCGTCGACCCCGTCGCGGACGGCGGTCCTGGGGACGCCAGAGGCGCCGTTGTTCCGACCGAAACTGGGACCAGCCCAGGGGCCGTAACTGGGACCAGCCCAGAGGCCATACCTTCCATGTGGATGAACCTGCGGCGACTACTCCTGAGGACGTGGAGACGGAGGACGACTGCCTGCAGCTGCATTGTGTGGCAGCTCCCCGTGTGGCCCCCATTAAGGTGACAGTACGGGTCAATGGCCACCCGCTTGAGTTGGATACTGGCGCAGCGGTCTCTGTGATCGCCCAGAGGACATTCAACCTCATCAAGCAGGGTATACAGACCCTTATATTAACCGTCTCACAGGCCAGGTTGGCCACCTACACGGGGGAACCACTGGACATTGCAGGAACTACAATGACCCCTGTTGTCTATGGACGCCAGGAGGGGCGTTTCCCACTTATCGTGGTGCGCGGCCATGGGCCCAGCCTGTTGGGTCGGGACTGGTTGCGCCATTTGCGGTTGCAATGGCAGCACATCCTGCAAACAATTTCTGAAGGGTTGACTGAGGTGCTAGGACGATACCCAGATGTATTCCACCTGGTTTGGGGAAAATAAAAGGGGCCATAGCCCGTATCCAAGTTGAACCAGGAGCCACGCCGCGCTATTTCCGGGCGCGCCCTGTGCCTTATGCCTTGCTCGAGAAGGTAGAAGGGGAGCTCACTCGTTTGGAGAGTTTGGGTATTATCAGGCCCGTCCGTTTTGCTGACTGGGCAGCACCAATTGTACCTGTAATGAAGCCAGATGCCACAGTTCGCTTGTGTGGCGACTATAAACTTACAGTGAATACAGTTTCCCGACTCAACCGATATCCAATGCCTCGCATAGAGGATCTCTACGCGAAACTTGCAGGTGGACTCTCGTTCACAAAATTAGATATGAGTCACGCCTACCTGCAGTTGGAGCTGGACCCTGCCTCCCGACCATATGTAACGATTAATACACACCGGGGCCTGTATGAATATACACGGTTTCCCTTTGGAGTATCCTCTGCCTGCGCAATTTTTCAACGTGTTATGGAGGGCATTTTGAGAGGTTTACCACGTGTGGCTGTCTACCTAGATGACGTTTTGATTACAGGGATGTCGGAGCAAGAACATTTGGAAAATCTGGAGGCTGTGCTTAGACGCCTTTTGGAGGCTGGAGTCCGTTTACGTCGCAAAGTACGTATTTCAGGCAAAGGAAGTAGTCTACCTAGGTTATCGGGTGGACCGCGAAGGTCTGCACCCCGTAGCAGAGAAGGTGCGTGCAATTCAACATGCCCACACCCCGACTGACACTTCGCATCTTTGTTCTTTTCTCGGTCTCGTAAACTATTACGGGAAGTTCCTCCCCAATCTGGCAACTACGCTGGCCCCTTTGCACCTTCTGCTAAAGAAAAATCACACCTGGGTTTGGGGTCAGCCGCAAGAAACCGCTTTCCGGCGGGTAAAGCAACAATTGTCGTCGTCTGGGTTACTAACCCACTATGATCCGGGAAAGCCTTTGCTCGTCACATGTGATGCATCCCCGTATGGTATTGGGGCTGTCCTGTCCCACAAGATGGAGAACGGGGCCGAGCGACCGATAGCTTTCGCCTCCCGCACATTGACTGCAGCGGAGAAAAAGTACGCGCAGATCGAGAAGGAGGGCCTGGCAGTGGTTTTTGCGGTGAAACGCTTCCACCAGTACGTGTACGGCCGCCATTTCACTATCGTGACTGATCATAAGCCCCTGCTGGGACTTTTCAGAGAGGATAAGCCAATACCGCCCATTGCTTCCGCACGGATCCAGCGCTGGGCTTTGTTGCTTGCTGCATACGCGTATTCTCTGGAGCACAAACCAGGTACGCAGATAGCAAATGCCGACGCACTGAGCCGATTGCCTTTATCAACCGGCCCCATGTCGACCCCCCCCCCCCCCCCCCCACGATCGGTGAGGTGGTTGCAACCCTAAATTTTCTGGACACCTTGCCTGTCACGGCATCACAGACGGAGCTAGTCCTGTCAAAGGTTTGCCACATAGTCCTGTATGGTGGGCAGCATAGACAGCTCCCAGGCGAGTTGCGGGCATTTTCCTCCAAGCTGTCAGAATTCAGCATGGAAGACGGCATCCTCTTGTGGGGGACGCGTGTGATTGTCCCGGAAAAAGGCCAGGAGCTGATACTATCAGACTTGCACAATGGGCATCCAGGCGTGACCAAAATGAAAATGTTGGCCCGGAGTTATGTCTGGTGGCCAGACCTCGACACCGACATTGAGAAGGTGGCCCAAAACTGCTCCATTTGCCAGGAGCGTCAGAAGCTTCCGCCGGCCGCGCCCCTACATCACTGGGAATGGCCAGGGCGGCCTTGGGCACACTTGCATGCAGATTTTGCAGGCCCTTTTCAAGGATCCATGTTCCTTCTACTAATTGACGCCCAGTCCAAATGGCTAGAGGTGCATAAGATGCAGGGGACAACGTCCTGCGCAACAATTGAAAAGATGCGTTTATCTTTTAGTACGCATGGCCTCCCCGAGGTGCTGGTCACGGATAATGGCACTCCATTCATGAGTGAGGAGTTTGCTAGGTTCACAAAGATGAACGGCATCCGCCATATCCGCACTGCCCCTTACCACCCGGCTTCAAATGGGTTGGCAGAGCGCGCAGTGCAGACATTCAAAAGAGGCCTAAAGAAGCAGTCTTCCAGATCAATGGACACGAGACTGGCTCGCTTTTTGTTTACGTACAGGACCACCCCCCATGCAGTGACTGGGGTAGCTCCCGCAGAACTAATGGTCCGGAGACTTCGCACCCGCCTTAGTATGGTTTTCCCGGACATTGGCGCAAAAGTATGCCGCACAAGAACGGCAGGGACCGGGATTGTCTCGGCATCGTCCGATTCGGCAGTTTGCGCCCGGTGACCCAGTATTCGTTCGGAATTTTGCTGGTGGCGCTCAATGGGTTCCTGGTGTAATCTTTCGCCAAACGGGCCCTATATCTTACCAAGTGCAAGCCCAGGGTCGTCTCCAGCGAAAACATGTAGACCACGTTCGGTCCAGAAGATCATCCCCTCAAAAGATTCCCCGCCCCCGGAGCTCATTTCAACAGCCCCAGAGACAAGGGAAGGTAGTCCTCTCAATCTTCCACTGGTGCCTCACTCGAAGCCTGCGCAGGTCGTTACGGGACCGAATGGAGATAGAGACGCTGACATGACGCAGGCAGCAGACTCTGACTCCGAGATGGAGACACAGGATGCATCAGAGGGGGGATCCTCGGGTCCACGGGCCGTGGATGTACAGCCGCGCCGTTCATCACGGAAGCGCCGGTCTCCGTCTCGTTACACGCCGCCTGATCCAGCGCCGCGTGCAAATGATGTCCGGCCTGCGGCCAAACGAGTCCGACGCCTTCCTTCGCCAGGGTCTTCGGTGGATTCCTTGGACTTTGGGGGGAGGGATGTTATAACCTGCCTACTTACCATTGGCTGGGGACTAATGACTATCCCACAATCCTGTGGGAGTATGAGCTTCCCCAATGAGGGGGGCGGAGAAACTCCTAGTATAAATAAGCTGGCCAGTTCAGGAACCAGGAGGAAGGAGTATGTAGCAAGGGAAGTTACTGCTACTGTTATGTATATATGTTATAGTAAATAAATGTTATTACTTTGTATCCTTAAAGCTCGTGCTGGATTCTTCGTGGCCCTTACAAAAGTAGGCATCCATTTTGGCTGATGCAAACCTGTGATTGTTGCAGATGGGGGCCATTTCGTTCAGACCGAACTGTTGTCTTAGTTGGTTCCATGTCCAGAGCGTGGCTACTACCACCGGGCTTGTTGAGTGCTTGGCAGGTGGGGATGGAAGTGTTGCTGTGTACACAGTTAAATCTCCCCCACCCCACCCCGCCGCTCCCCCATGATAAGTCGGTGTGTGCTTATGTCAGGGATTTCCGCCATGGTCTTCTTTATAAACTCCATGTCATCCCAATTATGAGCGTACACATTAGCAAGGACCACTGGTGCCCCTTCCAGGACACCGCTGACCATGATGTACTATCCCCCGAGATCTGTAACTGTCCTCATCGCTGTAAACATTGTCCTCTTTTTAAGCAGTATGGCTAACCCCCTGACTCTCGCCGCATAGCAAGAATGGTATGTCTGTCCCACCCAGCCCTTTCTTACCCACAGTCGGCCCTTCGCCCTCAGATGTGTCTCTTGGAAGAAGACTATGCCGACTTTCATATTTTTCAGGTGGGTGACGACTCTGGATTTTTCACTGGGTCGTTCTCCCCTGATGTTCCAGGTGACTATTCTGATGGGGGTTTCTGTTCCCCCTCCTGAGGAATAAACCATACCTACCTTGTGAATGAGTCCCTGCACTCCAGGGTTTCCCTTTGTTCGGGGGCCTTCCAAAATGGCCGCAGTCACCGTACTCACCATGAGGCCGGCCCCCAGCACCTCTGGGTTTCCCTTTGTCCAGGGACAGGCCTACATGGCCGCCAACTGTGTACCATAAGACCATAAGACATAGGAGCGGAAGTAAGGCCATTCAGCCCATCGAGTCCACTCCACCATTCAATCATGGCTGATTTCAACTCCATTTACCCGCTCTCTCTCCATAGCCCTTAATTCCTCAAGAATTTATCAACTTCTGTCTTAAAGACACTCAACGTCCCGGCCTCTGTGGCAATGAATTCCACAGACCCACCACTCTCTGGCTGAAGAAATTTCTCCTCATCTCTGTTCTAAAGTGACTCCCTTTTATTCTAAGGCTGTGCCCCCAGGTACTAGTCTCCCCTGCTAATGGAAACAACTTCCCTATGTCCACCCTATCTAAGCCATTCATTATCTTGTAAGTTTCTATTAGATCTCCCCTCAACCTCCTAAACTCCAATGAATATAATCCCAGGATCCTCAGACGTTCATCGTATGTTAGGCCTACCATTCCTGGGATCACCCGTGTGAATCTCCGCTGGACCCGCTCCAGTGCCAGTATGTCCTTCCTGAGGTGTGGGGCCCAAAATTGCTCACAGTATTCTAAATGGGGCCTAACTATTGCTTTATAAAGCTTCAGAAGTACATCCCTGCTTTTATATTCCAAGCCTCTTGAGATAAATGACAACATTGCATTTGCTTTCTTAATTACGGACTCAACCTGCAAGTTTACCTTTAGAGAATCCTGGACTAGGACTCCCAAGTCCCTTTGCACTTCAGCATTATGAATTTTGTCACCGTTTAGAAAATAGTCCGTGCCTCTCTTCTTTTTTCCAAAGTGCAAGACCTCGCACTTGCCCACGTTGAATTTCATCAGCCATTTCTTGGACCACTCTCCTAAGCTGTCTAAATCTTTCTGCAGCCTCCCCACCTCCTCAATACTACCTGCCCCTCCACCTATCTTTGTATCATCGGCAAACTTAACCAGAATGCCCCCAGTCCCGTCATCTAGATCGTTAATATATAAAGAGAACAGCTATTGGCCCAACACTGAACCCTGCGGGACACCACTCGTCACCGGTTGCCATTCCGAAAAAGAATCTTTTATCCCAACTCCATGTGGGTACGCCATGTGGGTGAGTCCTACACTCCCAGGTTTCCCTTTGTTTGGGGAACCTTCAAAGTGGCTGCTTGCGGTGCCATCTTGTTCCTTGTTGCCATGCGTGACCTGTTGTAGCCAGCCTCGAGTCCTCTCACCCCGTCCCTTTGTTCTCCCTATGGTTCTGCACTTTCTCCTTTTCTTCCTGTGACGAACGGTTACTGCCTTATCATCATGTAAGGTGATGTCCCCTTTAAAACCGGGCTTGGAACCCTGGGGACTCCACCTCTGGCTCCGCCCATCTGTGAGCCATATATAAAGGTCTGCCTCATGGGCTGTGAAGCAGTCAGCACATGTCTCCGTTCTAGCATAGTTCTTAGTTTAATAAAGCCTTCTTTACAGTTTAATTTCTAAGCTTCGTTATTGAGGGTACCTCACTTCCCCTTGCCACTATCCCCCCCCCCCCCCCCCACCTCCCTCCCCCACCCCTCTGCCTGTCCCCCCTTTTGTGATGTTTTCCGCCCCCCCTCCCCGTCACTAGGTGTTCTCTCCCCCGCAGGGGATGTGCCGCATCCCCGCCTCTCACTTGTACCTCCTGGCACTAGCTTTCCTGCTATTGTGGTGGCCCCCCTCGCAGAGTCGGTCTGAGCCCCTCCTTTGCCTGCTGTTTTCCTTCCCTTTCTCCGCTTCCTCTTTCTCCCTTTTCCGTGCTTCTGCTACCCCTACCCCCTCCTTTCTGTGCCTTAGTTTTCAGTTTCAGAGCGAGGCGGTACAGTCCCACGCAAATTGTCTTTCAGCCTCTCAGGGTGATATCTTCACCTCTGTTCTGCTGCTTCCCAGCCCGTCCATATGGACGAACCCGTCTGCATCTGCGGGGCCCTTAAAATAGTGGTCCTTTCCCTGGAAGATCACCCATAGCTTGGCAGGATAGAGCATCCTAAACTTCACCCCACCTTTAAACAAGGCCGCTTTTGCTCTGTTGAATTCGGCCCGGTGTTTAGACAGGTCTGCCCGAATGTCCTGATAGATTTGTATCTGGTGTCCCTCCCAGTTGCAGCTTCTCATCTGCCTGGCCCATCTCAGGATTCTCTCCCAGTCGGTACTGGTGCATCTTCGCAATTATTGCCTTTGGCTGTTCTCCCGCCTTGGGTTTTGGCCGGAATGACCTGTGAGCCCTGTCTATCTCTGGAAAGCTGGGGAATCAGTTACTTCCCACCAGGTTTCCCGACATCTGGGCCACGTAGTCTGTGGGGTTCCTGTCTTCAGCTCCCTACGGCAGTCCCACTATTCTTAGGTTCTGGCGCCTCGAATGGTTTGCTTGGTCTTTCGCCTTCCCCTTAAGGTTCGCCTGGGTCACCACCAACCTTGCTATTTATGTCTCTAGGGTGATGATCTGGTCGCTGTGGTAAATGGAAGTCTTTTCCAGATCCTTGATTGTGCTCCCCGGGCCTCTATTCACCTCTCCACTTTGTCGAGGGCCACCTGCATGTCGGCCAGTGTTTCTGTGATAGCCACCTTGATCGCTGCCTGGTTTCCAAGTCTTATACTCTTTGAGCTCCTTTTTGCTCTCTGGTGAGGGATTTCCTCCATCCGTCCTCTGGCGATGGGTTGTTCCGTGCACCATGCTAAATTGCCCCTTTCTTTCAGGTGCAGCCGGGTCTTCTTTGCCTCGTGGGTCCGCCGTCTCGCTCGTCGGATTCTCTTGTTTCCTTGCGGCCTCTGGTGTAGCTGATGCTTGGCATTTCAGTTTATGTTTTCATTTTAATTTGTAGGTTGAAGAGGGTGATGAGGAGATGCTTGTTTTCCTCGGTTCTGGTTGGCTATTTTCAATTAAAAGTGCCTGAATTTGATTTCCTAGAAGCACATCCCTGTCACTGGATGTCACCTTTGCCAATCTGATTCATCCAATCTATATGAAGATTAGAATCATCCATGATTATCACGGGACCCTTGTTACAAACCCCCATTACATCTTCCTAGTTCTCTGTCCTATGGTGTAGCTTCTGATAGGGGGCTTATAAACTACTCCCAGAAGTGACTTTGCTATTTGCGAACCAAACTGATTCTACATATTTATCCTCTAAACCATAGTCATCTCGCACTGCTGCACTAATTAATTCGTAATTCTCAGAGCTACCCCACCACCGCTTCCAAGTTTCCAAACTAAGCTGTAGGTAGATTAAAGATGAAGGGCTAAAACACTGTTGGCCTCATATTTGGGTGTAAGGATCCCTATTCGTGACCTCCCTGCACTGGTTCCCTTTGAGATACAGAACACATATATTTCCTGTTCCTCATCTGCATGGTTGTGGCCCTGGGCCACGACTTTGATTCCTGAACTCTAAAACAAGGCTATTTAAAAATACATTCAATAAGTTGCAGGTCAGATGTTTTTGACTTACTTTAGTTGAGAATGAGTTTATGGAAGTACTGTGCTGGATCGCAATGCTCAAAGGGGCTTGCAGCGTGTCACAGCAGCCCCGTAATCTGCCCTCCAACACATTGCTAACACTGTGGAGGAGCCACCCCATAGGAGTGACAACTCGTGGCACTGTGGCATAAAAATCTGCTCTCTTCTCTCAGACTAAGAGCATTTATTTTATTTTAACTAAGGGGCAATTTAGCATGGTCAATCCACCTACCTTTCACATCTTTGGCTTGTGGGGATGAGACCCACGCAGACATGGGGAGAATGTGCAAACTCCACATGGACAGTGACCCGGGGCCGGGATTGAACCTGGGTCCTCAGCGCTGTGAAGCAGCAGTGCTAACCACTGTGCCACCATGCTGTCCATGGAATAATAGCATTTATAGACCCGTCACTGCCACTCTGCCAGTTCCCTCTCTGTTGCCTCTCAGCCAGCCTTCCCAAACTGCTACCACCCATGTTGGGTTGCAATAGTCCATAGCTGGGCCCTCAAGGCCCAGAGCTGCTCCAAGATGTCCTGCAAGGCCATCTGTAGTTTACCTCAGAAACATTTAGCAGTAACCAAGCTGCCACTGTTGGTGGATTATTGTATGATGGTAGCCGAGGGGAAGCTGTGATAAAGCCTCTAATATGGATGTGACAGTGCAGGATGATTGCTCCATGATGGACTGAGAAAGTTGTAACGCGGATGCGGAGCCACACAATCTACTTTCTGACAGCCTGACCGCTTACAGTTGCCTCCTCCCTGCCATCTCCTCCTCTTCGTCCTTCTGAGGTGACCTCTAGATCGGTGGAGGCATTGGCTCCAACCTCATAATGCTGAGGCTGTGGAGGATGCAGCAGACAACCTCAAATTTGAAGACTTTATGGGCTGTACTGGAGGGCTAAACAGTGAAGGCAGCAGAAATGCTCAGCTTGCAGCACAACGCCTGATCCTTGGTAAGTGATGTGTACATTTCTCAACGGACCTGCACGCTCCAAACTTGGCAGTTGGACATTACATCAGTCGGTGAGGCTGTGTGACTTCACAATAATATCGATTCCGGTACTTGCTGGGGATGTCCCTCCGAGGGCTGACTTCTTGATGTGGAAATGAATCCTGTTACTGAGGAAGATGGGACATAACCACTTCAATAATGACTTATGCTAAAATGCTTCAGTGACGCTACATCTGTGGAATATCCTAATTGTTCTATTTTCACTGTTTTCTGGTACTTTGTGCATTTTGTTATTTGAATTAAAATAATTTAGTACACTGGAATGTCAATTATGACATCAAATATTCATAAATAATTGTCCCGGAAGTGGTTGATGGTGCACTGTGCCGAGCAAAGTGGTGCTGTTCCTCCATAGCATTGCCTTCAAAGGCGCTACTGCAATGAATTGTGGAAACTCTAATTAATACATATAAACATTTTTGCCCCTGTTAGATCATTGTAATATCAGGTTGTTTCTCGCATATTGGTGAAGAATAACCTGTACTTATTATTTCAATTTTCAAACGTCTCCATGATGCTATTTTATATCAATATATCAATAAATCAAATGTCGCACTTAACCCTTTGACTGCTGTAAAATCTTCTCAGTTTAGAATCAATGTTGACCTCTTTGTCAATTAATAACTATTGTTCACAATAATATATAATAAAGTAAAATAAAACAATTCACCATATCATATGAAAGCCATGCACCTTGGCAGAATTTTCCCCCCAAAATGGCAAAGTATTATTTTTGGTGAGAAAATCAGTGCAATTCCCACCAGCCCCAGTGGCACGATCCCGACAGTTTGAAAATGCTTTTTTTCCCCCATGTGAAAAATTACGTGCCTGAAGTACAAAGCATCTGATTCGCCCAACCTGAGGGTCATCTGAGCATTTCAATGAAGGGGTGCCACATTTAAACTGTTCCACTGCACTTGTTTTCATTCAAGCCAGGAGGATGGCAGCTAGGAAACAAGCTCCGGGATTCACAGAGGGGGCCCTCAGCCATTTGCTGGATGCCATGGTGGAGAGTCAGGATACCATATACCCATGGGCTGGCAGAAGGTCCAGCAAGATGACAAATCCTGCCTGGAACAAGTTGGCAGCATTAGTCACTGTCAGCAGCTTGACCAAGAGAATGGGTGTGCAATATTGTAAAAAGATGAATGATCAATCACAATCAGCCAGGGTAAGCACTCTAGTCTCTTCTCTGCACTCCACTCTTCCATCATCCATTGGATAGTCACCTGGATCACACATGCCACCACTTTGCAGGGACCCAGCACCCAACCTCCTACCAGTATCCTCAAACTCCTCTGGCACTTCTCATCAGAACTCTTCTCTGATTAGTCACAGTGCCCACACATACCAGGTGTTGTCAAACTTTGACCCGCCAGACGTCCAGCTCAAGTAATCCCCATTGGTGTTCCTTCAGGAAAAGATTATCCGCAATCGATTCAAGCACTGGAGTGATGCTTTGTGCTGCAGTAGAGTGCTTAAATTGGAATTTGGTGACTAAGGGAGTTCAGTGAGGAGGGAGCGAGATGATCCTTTCAGTATGGTCAGTGACCTTTTGAGTACCATGAGTATGATCGAGTAAGTATTTACTACTTTCATCGCTTATTGTTTAAGGTCTTATTTTGTGGTTCATCGTTTGTAACAACTGTATTCTGTAACAGTAAAGGGCAGGTTTAGCTCAGTTGGCTGAACAACTGGTTCATGATGCAGAGCAAGGCCAACAGCGTGGGTTCAATTCCCGTACCGACTGAGGTTATTCATTAAGGCCCCGCCTTCTCAACCTTGCCATTTGCTTGAGGTGTGGCTCCTCCGGTTACATCACCACCAGTCAGATCTCATCCTAAAAGGGGAAAGCAGCCTATGGTTACCTGAGACAATGGCGACTCACTTTATTCTGTAATGGTGAGGAACAGGGAAGAAGGGCACTTGAGCAATTGATATTAAGTATCTTCCAAAAGGTTCAATTTAATTTAAAGGAATAAGTCATGACAGGAGAGCTCAAAGGAGTAGTGTGCTCTTCGTACTCCATGTCGGAAGCTGGGAACATTTCCAGTGTCCAGGGCCAGAATGCCCGTTTCCCCTTCCCGTTTTTCTTCGCGCACATTCTCTCGCCATGTTGTGGTTGCTGCCACTGTTGTCTTCCCCTGTGCTCTCCACCACCAGACCCCCACCCGGTTTTTGTTTTCTTATCTGATCCCCCTTCTGGCTCCCCTTTTTTGTTCCCCCTCCCCCCCCAGATCCTTCTTCGCTTTCCTCTTTCTGTTTTGTCTTGGCTATTACTCCCTGGCAACTGGGTATTTATTAATTCATGTGTTGGCCACAAACAGGTCTCGGAACAATTGGGTGAATGG
Organism: Scyliorhinus torazame; assembly: GCF_047496885.1. NCBI lineage: Eukaryota > Metazoa > Chordata > Chondrichthyes > Carcharhiniformes > Scyliorhinidae > Scyliorhinus > Scyliorhinus torazame. Next base: position 217,942,198 of record NC_092712.1, read on the forward strand.
CTCCCATGTTTTGCAGAAGCCCTCTTCCGACCCACACATGGCGAATTAGATTTTCTCCATCTGGAGAAATTCCGATAGGTCGACAGCCAATCTGCAGCTTTATGTTGTACCACAGACCGCCAGCTGAGCAGGATTCTATGGCGGACGATCAGGGAGGCAAAGGCAAGGGCGTTCGCCCTCCTCCACGTGAAGAAATCTGGCTAGTCTGATACCCCGAAAACCGCCACTTTCGGGCTTGGCTCCACCCTCATCCCTATCACTTTGGACATTGCCTCGAAGGCTGTCCAGTACCCTGCAAGTCTGGGACAAGAGCAGAACATGTGGGCATGGTTGGCCGGGTCTCCTTGAAATCGTTCACATCAATCCTCCACCCCCGGGAAGAACCTGTCCATTCGGGTTCTTTTAGCTGCGTTAGGTTGAACCTCACGCATGTGGAGGTAGAGTTGACCCTGTGCAGTGCTTCGCTCCAGAATCCCCCCCTATTTTGAACCCAACGTCTTCCTCCCATTTCCTGCTTGTCATATCCAGTTCGGTGTCGGCCCTCTCTAGCAGTCGTTCTTACATGTCACTACATTTCTCTCTGCCTAAGACGTTTGTGTCCGGTAGCTCTTCTAATAGTGTCTGTCGTGGTGGTCGCGGGTATGTCCTTGTCTCCTTCTGTAGAAGTTTTTTAAGCTGCAGGTATCTGAGTTTGTTGCCTTTAGCTCGTTGGAATCTCTGCGTCAGTTCATCCAGTGTTGTGACCCTACCGTCAGTGTATAGGTCCCTGACTGTCAATGTCCCCCTGGCCCTGTCTCCACCTTTTGAAGGTGGCATCGGTGAGTGCTGGTGTGAACCTATGGTTATTGCAGATGGGGGCTTTGTCGGACATTTTGGTCAGTCCAAATTGCTGCCGTAGTTGGTTCCAGGACTGGAGGGTGGCTATCACCACTGGGATGTTGGACTGTTTCTTGGGTGGGGATGGGAGTGCCGCTGTGGCGAGGGCCCGAAGAGAGGTCCCCTTGCAGGAGGCTTCCTCCGCGTGCACCCACCCGGCTTCTGGCTCCTATGTCCATCCCATCACTCTTTCCGCTATCGCTGCCCAGTGGTAGAATTGTAGATTTGGGAGGGCTAGCCCTCCCCTGGATTTTATTTTCTGGAGGACCTTCTTTGTGATCCTAGCATTCTTTCAGCCCCCATACAAATGCCATGATTAACTTATCCAGTGAGTTAAAAAAGGCTTTGGGGATGGATCTTAGTAGGAAGAGGTACCTGGGCAGTACGTTCATTTTGATCGTCTGTACTCTTCCCACCAGGGAGAATGGGAGTGTGTTCCATTCCTGCAGGTCCTTTTTGACTTCCTCTGTCAGACTGGTGAGGTTCCATTTGTGGATCTCTGTCCAGTCATGAGCGATTTGGATCCCCAGTTAGTGGAATTTGTGTTTGGCTTGTTTAAACGGAAGTCCCACCAGTGTTGTCCCTCCCCCTTGCAGGTTCACCGGGAAAATCTCGCTTTTGTTCATGTTGAGTTTGTAGCCTGAGAAGGCACCAAATTCTTTCAGGAGCGCGATGAATCCTTCCATGCTGATTTGTGGGTCCGAGATGTAGAGGAGCAGGTCATCCGCATAGAGAGAGACTCTATGCTCTCTGCCTACTCTTTGAATCCTCCTCCAGTTCTTTGCTGTTCTGACCGCGATCGCTAATGGTTCGATCGCTAGGGCGAGCAGCAGCGGGGATAGCAGGCATCCCTGCCTGATGCCCCTGTGCAGCTGGAAGTATTGGGAGCTGGTGTTTGTTCGTACGCTTGCCATGGGGGCATTGTACAGGAGCATCACCCATGAGGTGAATCCTTTTCTGAGCCCGAACTGCTCCGGCAGCTCTGAGGTACTTCCACTCGACTCTGACGAAGTCAGCCCTTTGTGAGTCCAGGGAGATGATCACCTCAGGTGCTCTGTCCCCGAATGGGGTCATGATCACATTCAGCAGGCGCCTGATGTTTGAGGTTAGTTGCCTACCTTTGACAAAGCCCGTTTGATCCTCTGCAACCACCTCTGGTAGGCAGTCTTCTAGCCTTTTGGCTAGGATCTTGGCCAATATTTTGGCATCTACGTTCAGTAGCGAGATGGGTCTGTATGAACCTATTCAGTCGGGTCTTTGTCTTTCTTAGGTATTAGTGAGATTGAGGCCTGTGCTAGTGTAGGTGGCAGTGTGTCCCTTACTAGCAAGTCTGTGATCATCTCCCGCAGGTGCGGGGCCAGTGCTGTCACAAATGTTTTGTAGACGTCTGCTGGGAACCCGTCTGGTCCCGGCGCCTTCCGCGCCTGCATGGAGCTTATACTCTCCATGTTCTCGCCCAGTTCTAGCGGTGCTCCCAGGCCCTGTTTTCTGTCCTCCCCCATGTCCAGATCATCGAGGAACTGTTTCATCCCAGAGTCCCCTGTTGGGAGCTCTGAGGTGTACAATCCTCAGTAAAAGTCCTCGAAGGTTTTGTTAACCTTGTCTGGGTCTGTTTCTAGCCTGCCTCTGTTGTCCCTCATCTGCGTGATCTCTCTGGAGGCTGCCTGCTTTCTCAGCTGGTGCGCCAACAGACGGGTCTCCCATGCCTGACGGAGTTGGTGCACTGCTTTCCTCATGGAGAGCAGGTCAAAGTCCATTTGTAGCTTTTTCCTCTCGCCAGGAGCTCGACGGTTGAGACCTCGGAGTATTTACGGTCTACCTCCAGTATGGAGTCAACCAGCTGCAGCCGAGCCGCTATTTCCTCTATATCCCTTCGCGCTTTAAAGGCGATAATTTCCCCTTTAATCACGGCCTTTAGCGCCTCCCAGAACCTGGAGGGTGAGACCTCCCCTTTTTGGTTGTTTGTCGTATACTCCACTATGGCCCGTGATACCCTCTCGATGAAAGCCTTGTCGGCCAGTAGGGCGGTATCCAACCTCCATGTGGAGCATTGGGTACTGCCGTCTCAAACCTCGCATCCAAATAATGTGGAGCGTGGTCGCAGATTACGATTGCGGAGTACTCCGCCTTGACTAGCCCTGGGAGCACCGATTTTTCTGCCCACAAAGAAGTCAATCCTCGAGTCTACGTTGTGGACTGGGGAGAAGAAGGAGAACTCCTTCTCCCCTGGGTGGGTGAACCTCCATGAGTCCACAGCCCCCATCTGCCCCATGACTGAGTTCCTTCGCCATGTTTGAGGTCTTCCCCGTTCTGGGGTTCGACCTGCCTGTCTGTGGATCCTGTACACACTTAAAGTCCCCTCCCCTCCCCCATGATCAGTTGGTGCGTCGCTATGTCGGGGATTTCCGCCATGGTCTTTTAAATTAATTTTGCGTCGTCCCAGTTGGGATCGTACACGTTGACAAGTACTCCCGGTGCCCCATCCAGGACCCCGCTGACCATGACATACCGTCCCCCTGGGTCCGTAACCGCCTTCGTCGCCTTAAACATCGTCCTCTTATTTAACAGAATCGCTACCCGCTGGCCCTCGTTCCGTCGCAGGAATGGTAAGTCTGTCCCACCCAGCCCTTCCTTACCCGCAGTCGGTTCTGCTCTCTCAGGTGTGTCTCTTGGAGGAAGACTATGCCGGCTCTCATGTTTCTTAGGTGGGTGAAGACTCTGGATCTTTTCACTGGGCTGTTAAGTCCCCTGACATTCCAGGTGATTATCCTGCTGGGGGGTTTTTGTCCCCCCGCCCCTGTGGGATTAACTATACTTACCTGGTGGATGTGCCCCTGCACTCCGGGATTTCCCTTTATTAGGGGACCATTCAAGATGGCCACTGTCACTGCTTTCCCCATGTGGACGGGTCCCTGCATTCCGGGGTTTCCCTTTGTCCAAGGGGCACCTAACACAACTGCCAACAGGATCTCCCTTCGCCCAGAGATCGTACTGGGTGGTTGTCTGCAGTGCTTCTTTGTTCCGGGCCGCTAGTCGAGGCCCTACATATCCATTTCACTCCGTTCCTGTCCCTTTCCCCATGACCCCCCCCCCCCCCTTCCCATCCCATTTCCCTTCCACCCCCTCTGTCCCCCTTCCCCCAGCTCTTTTCCCCCGTTGCTTCTTCATCCTCGCTGCTTGTTCCCCCCCCACCCCCCTGCCAGATGGCAGTGGGGAAAATTCTAAAGTCCACGATAAAAGATTTAATAGCAGGACACTTGGAAAACAGTGTCAGAATCAGGCAGAGTCAGTATGGATTAATGAAAGCGAAATCATGCTTGACTAATCTACTTGGAATCTGGAATTATTCATGGGGATATAACTCGTGAGTTGATGAGGGGGAGCCAGTCAATGTGGTTTATTTGACTTTCAGAAGGTTTTCGGCAAAGTCCCAATAAGAGATTAACGTGTAAAATTAAAGTGCTTAGGTTTGGGGGTACTCTATTGAGATGGATAGAAAGTTGGTCAACAGGAATAAAAGAGTAGGAGTAAACAAGTATTTTTCCAAATGACAGGCAGTGACTAGTGGGGTACTGCAGGGATCAGTGCTAGGGCACCAGCTATTTACATTATGTGTTAATGATTGAGATGTGGGAACTAAATGAATATCTCCAAATTTGATGACACAGAGTTGGGTGGGAGGGTGAGCTGTGAGGAGGATGAAGAGATGCTTCAGTGTGATTTGGATAAGTTGAGTGAGTGTGGATAAATGTGAGGTTATCCACTTTGATAGCAAAAACAGGAAAATAGATTATCTGAATGGCTATAGATTGACAGGAATGCGCAACAAGAACTGGGTGGCCTTGTACACCAGTCACTGAAGTTAAGCATGCAGGTGCAGCAGGCAGTAAAGAAAGCAAATGATATGTTGGCCTTCATTGCAAGAGGATTCAAGTGCAGGAGCAGAGACATCTTGCTGCAATTATACAAGGTCTTAGTGAGACCATACCTTGAATATTGTGTGCAATTTTGGTGTCCTTATCAGAGGGAGGATGTTCTTGCCGTAGAGGGAGTGTAGTGAAGGTTGATTCCCGGGATGACGGGAATGGCATTTGAGGAGAGATTGAGTCGGTTAGGATTATATTTACTGGGGACAGCACAGTAGTGCAGTGGTTAGCACTTCTGTCTCATGGCGCCGAGGACCCAGGTTCGATCCCGGCCCCGGGTCACTGTCAGTGTGGAGTTTGCACAATTCCCCCCGTGTCTGTGTGGGTCTCGCCCCCACAAACATAAGGGGCGAAATTCTCCCCCAACGGCGCGATGTCTGCCGACTGGCGCCAAACACGGCGCCAATCAGACGGGCATCGCGCCGGCCCAAAGGTGCGGAATGCTCCGCATCTTTGGCGGCCTAGCCCCAACATTAAGGGGCTAGGCCGACGCCGGAGGGATTTCCGCCCCGCCAGCTGGCGGAAATGGCGTTTGTTGCCCCGCCACCTGGCGCGGAAATGCGGCGCATGCGCGGGAGCGTCAGCGGCCGCTGACAGTTTCCCGGCGCATGCGCGGGAGTGTCAGTGGCCGCTGTCAGTTTCCCGCGCATGCGCAGTGGGGAGAGTCTCTTCCGCCTCCGCCATGGTGGAGGCCGTGGCGGAAGGGAAAGAGTGCCCCCACGGCACAGGCCCACCCGCGGATCGGTGGGCCCTGATCGCGGGCCAGGCCACTGTGGGGGCACCCCCCGGGGTCAGATTGCCCCGCGCCCCCCCCCCAGGACCCCGGAGCCCGCCCACGCCGCCTGGTCCCACCGGTAAATACCAGGTTTGATTTGCGCCGGCGGGACAGGCAATTTCTGCGCGGGACTTCGGCCCATCCGGGCCGGAGAATCCAGCGGGGGGTCCCGCCAACCGGCACGGCCCGATTCCCGTCCCCGCCCAATCTCCGGTACCGGAGACTTCGGCGGGGGCGGGATTCACGGCAGCCAACGGCCATTCTCCGACCCGGCGGGGGGTCGGAGAATGACGCCCCAGATGTGCAGGTTCGGTGAATTGACCACACTAAATTTCCCCTCAATTGGAAAAAAAGAATTGGGTACTCTAAATTTTTAAAAAAGGATTATCTTTGCTGGAGTTCAGAAGAAAGAGGGGGAGCCTCGTAGAAACCTACAAAATTCCAACAGGGAGAGACAGGGTAGATGTAGGAAGGATGTTCCCGGCAGTGAGGGAGTCCAGCATCAAGGGTCACAAACTGAGGATACAATACAGACCATGTAGGACTGAGATGAGGAGAAATTTCTTCACCCAGAGAGTGGTGTGTCTGTGGAATTTGCAACCACAAAGGCTTTAGAGAGGGTGCAGAAGAGATTTACCAGAATGTTGCCTGGTATGGAGGGCATAAGCTATGAGGAGCGATTGAATAAACTCGGTTTGTTCTCACTGGAACGAAGGAGGTTGAGGGGCGACCTGATAGAGGTATACAAAATTATGAGGGGCATAGACAGAGTGGATAGTCAGAGGCTTTTCCCCAGGGTAGAGGGGTCAATTACTAGGGGGCATAGGTTTAAGGTGAGAGGGGCAAAGTTTAGAGTAGATGTACGAGGCAAGTTTTTTACGCAGAGGGTAGTGGGTGCCTGGAACTCACTACCGGAGGAGGTAGTGGAGGCAGGGACGATAGGGACATTTAAGGGGCATCTTGACAAATATATGAATAGGATGGGAATAGAAGGATACGGACCCAGGAAGTGTAGAAGATTGTAGTTTAGTCGGGCAGTTTGGTCGGCACGGGCTTGGAGGGCCGAAGGGCCTGTTCCTGTGCTGTACATTTCTTTGTTCTTTGTTCTTTGTTCTTTATTTGAGGACAAAACACTACATGTTTTCAAGAAGGAGTACGATATAGCTCGTGGGGCAAAAGAGATCAAAGGATATGGGGGAGAAGGCGGGAACAGGCTATTGAGTTATGTTCAGCCATGATCATAATGAATGGCAGAGCAGGATCGAAGGGCCGACTGGCCTCTTCCTGCTCCTATTTTCTATACCTCTATGTAAAACAGGTGGTGGGATGTCCGAGCGGAGCATCCTGACTCCGTACGTGGTGTAGCCATCTGGGATGGCCACTTCCCGATTCCAAAATGGCCACTTTGCAAAGATTGCAGGGAAAATGGACAATACTGAGAAAGCAAGCAAGTGCAGGATTTGTCTGTTGATTGGAGCCGTAGCTCCCAGACAAGACCGAAACTGCAAATCCATTACCATACTAATGAGCCATCCCCGGGGACAAAAGGGTAACAGTTAAGTAAACAATACCAAGACAGACATCCCGGTGCCAGAGGAGACCAGAACAAAGCAGGCCAACGGCCACCTAGGACACGCCCAGCAATCAGGGCACCCACCCCTCTATTGGAGGAAATCGATAGGAACGATTGGGAAACGGCCCAATTAATTGGGGCCAAGTTCAAGGCCCGCCCAAAAGCGTGCGAAGCCCCTTTTGGGTATAAGAAGAATCTCCCAAGAGAGAATCGCTCTCTTGTGGCTCCGGCTCTCACCAAGGAGAGACCTGCCCAACAGCAACATCAGAAGAAGTAAGTCCAAGGTCAAGGCACGCTATGAGACAGACGCTCCTAGCTGGTATTCCATATCAATTCGACCCCAGCAGCCTCAGAACCGAACAACGGCCATTGTTCCTCTGACTGAGTGGGTGCCCGAAGCTAAGCTTTAGCAGTAGGGATAGTTTAGTTTGTAGAGTTTTATGCATGAGTATATTTGACTGTGTGTGTAAATAAACGAGCATTGAGTTTGAACTTACTAACTGGTGTATCGAGTCTTTGATCAGTATTCGGTTTTGAACCTTGTGGCGGTATCGAAAGATACCTGGCGACTCTAGAGCAAAACGTAATTAGAATTAAGGAAGGCGACCATATCAGCCGCCATCTTCAGAGCCAAATTAAGGGAAACACAATGAGCAACATTTATTGGCGACATCTGCCGGGACTCGACTTAGAAGTGGCCTAACCACTCCGAGAGAACCCAAATTTGAATTTGAATCCAATTAGAAACATGAAAACCACAAGTGAGAACAATACTGATCAAACCTCCGAGATTCGCAAGTGTGTTAATGCATGCGAACTAACAGGGATAGAAAGGTAAACCTGAGAGATTTTGTTGCGTAAAACTGTCGGGAGTTTTGTAGGCTGGAAATTAGCGTAAGCCGTACCCGTGTTTACATCACCACTTTATCACCCCCTGTTCCAAATTCAGTAGAGAACCCAGATAGAGAAAATGGCAATGAAGGCAATGGAACGCCTTATGAACCCCCAGGAATGCGAGCTCGCAGCGACCAGTAGATTAGGACAGTGTCCCGTATGGGAAGAGGAAATCAGAAAGTACCTCAAAGGGAAAGGATGGCCCCTTTGGAGCGAATTCTGCGTGAATGACGAAACAGGTCCCGGGAGTATAGGACATATTTAGTGGTAGAAGCTGTCAGAGATCCACAAGAAGAGGTTTGGGAAAGCTCGCAAGCCAATGGCAATCGTGTCCTGCTTGGCACAATTGCGAGGCACAGAGGAGGTCATTAGGATGCTCCGTAGAGAGATAGAGGAGAGAGACAGAAATAGTGAGGGAGATGTGAGCGAGTTTGAGAAAGAGAATAAAGATTTGAGAGAACAGTTAGCAGCGAGGGACAGAGAGGTGGATGATGCCAAGTGGGCACACCAGTCTTGTCTCGCCCATTTGAGTAGTTTTCAGACCCAATTTGATAAGGCCTACCAGGACACGCAACGCACGGTCTTGGTAAGACAAGAAACCGAGCAACAGGTAGAGAAATTGCAGAAACAGTGCAATGATTTGAAAGCAGCCCTACGAGCGCTCCACACTTCCACGGCGGAACAAAGGCAGAGCTCCGTAGATCATGCAAAGTGCCAGAAGCAAATTGCAGAATTGCAATCTCTGCTTTCTGTCCAGAATGGGTTTCAAAGTACGTTTGGAACCCAATTAGACCAGGAAAACAGCCCCGATTGGCAGGAGTTAAATGAGACTGCCCACAGATATGTACATGGGACATGTACGCAAGAAAAACCACAGAAGAGAAAAGCACCCCAACCCCCGACTAAACAGGTAGAACACACCCCCATGAACCCTGTAACCACACACCGCAGGGCCGCAGAAGAAGGAAACGCAGATTTCCTGTATACAACCCCGTTAACCGTGACCCAATTACGGGACGCGTGTGGAAAAATTACACCGTTCCTTCCCACATCAAACCCCCACCAGTTTTTCGCTACAGTTAAACAGCAGGCTACCATGTACGGCCTGGACGAAAAGGAGCAAGTGAAGCTCACAGTTTTAAGCTTTGACCCTTCAGTCGTGACAGCCCTTCCCAACCCACAGTATGTACGAGGAGGCACACTCCAAGAGATGCACACAGCGATCCTAGATGCAATTGGCTATAACAGAGGAGACCTGGTAGAAGGCCTAAACAAGTGTGGGCAAAAGAAGACAGAGCACCCCACAGCGTTTGCTGGACGCTTGTGGATACATTTCACAGTAGTTTTCGGAGAGTTAGCCCGCGCCCATTTGTCCCCAGATAACATGGCCAAATGGACTCGAATCCTAGTCTCTCATGCGACAGAGGCAGGACAGAGAGCTTGCGCAAATTACGACCCCTCAGACGAGGCCCACAACGAGAAATGGGTTTTGAAGAGATTGTCCCTCACTTGGGAAAACCCGAGGAAGAACAGGCAGACATGAATCCAGTTAAAGCGCACCAGAACCCTGCATGGGTAAATGAGGGCAGGAACAGCCCACCACAGCCAAAACCCCAGGAATGTTACAACTGTGGACAATTAGGACACTTTGCATGCGAGTGCAACGCGCCCCAGAAGCAGCAGAGAAACCAACAGACATGCACCCTAAATAAGAATAGGGCAAAGCCAATCCATAGCGTTGCCCGTTCAGAGAACATAGACATGAACGGCACCGACTGGCGGTGTTCGGGCTCCCCAACCTGGGTCTGCGACACCCTTTGGGACAAGTCCGGTAGACCGGTCGTAGCAGGCAAAGTCCGGGGAGATCCCGTAGAATTTCTTTGGGACACAGGAGTGTCCTGCACCACACTCAATTCCTCCACGATGTTCCAGCGAGACACGTGGCCCACAACAGACACCATCACACTCAGTGGCTTTACAGGTCATTTACAACAAGGTCACATCACAGCCCCTTTAGCGATACAAATAGGGAACATTACAACGAAACACCCCGTGGTTTTGGTCGATCTACCCCAGACAGCTGAACACATCCTTGGAATCGATTTTATGAGCTCCCACAACCTCTCTTTTGATCCAATTAATAAATGTGTTTGGAGAATGGCAAAGGCAGCATGAGCCCCCGCCACGCTCACAGTTGGAGACTATGAAAACAGGATTAGTTCAGTAGGAGACTTCTGGTTCAACCCATTAGTCAGGATAAACAGGTTAGGGAAGTCCTGCAGCAACACAAAGCAGCATTTGCACAGCACAAGCACGACTGTGGCAAAATAGCTGGCTTGGTGAACATTACAGATCCTGACCCCAGACCCAAAAGCAGTATGGTTTTCCCCAAGAGGCAGAGGGAGAAATCTCAAAGGTAATAGAGAGTTTGCTGGATCAAGGCGTACTCAGATCAGTAGCCTCCACAAACAATGCACCAATTTGGCCCGTCAGGAAATCCGATGGATCATGGTGACTGACCATTGATTACCGGGAACTGAACAAAGTAACCCCAGTAGCAGCCCCACTGTAGCCACGAGTCCTGAGACCATGCTCAAACAGGGACTCCAGTCAACATTTTGTTTCGGTTTTGGACATGAGCAACGGCTTTTGGTCCATTCCATTGGATAAAGCGTGCCAGTACAAATTTGCCTTTGCATTCCAGGGACAACAATATACGTGGACGTGCCTTCCACAAGGCTTCCACAACTCCCCCTCCATTTTCCACCGACAGCTGTAAAATGGACTAGCTAAATTTCCCGCCCTGATTGTCTGGTCCAGTATGTAGATGACTTGCTACTACAGATAGACACAAAGGGAGAGCACATTTAGCTTCTCGATGAACTCCTAGCACTCCTAAAAGAAATTGGATGTGAAGTCAACCCCAAGAAGGCCCAGATTTTGCAGGAAAAAGTGATTTACTCGGGTACAGTAATCACACTTGGTAAACGCGAGATCGAGCAAAGGAGAATTGACTCGCTCATCAAATTGCCCCTTCCCCATAATGTCTCAGCCCTCCGGTCATTTTTAGGACTGGTTGGCTACTGCAGAAACCATATCGATGGTTTCGCCACAAAAGCAGCGCCCTTATCCGACCTTCTCAAGAAGCAGGCACCTTGGGAATGGCTTCCACAGCACACGGATGCCGTGGATGCTTTAAAAAGAGCCCTCAGCACAGCTCCCGCATTACAGGTCCCAGATCCACTTTCCCCGTACGCAATCGAAGTTGCAAGCACCGACCAAACCCTTTCGGCAGTACTCCTCCAGGAACGCCATGACCAATTACGCTCCGTTGCATACGCCTCACGCGTGTTAGATCCTGTCGAGCAAGGATTTTCTGCCTGCGAAAGGCACCTACTCCCAGTTTTTTGGGCAGTACAATACTTCGCCTACATTAGGACTCAAACCCCATCGCCATTCTCACTGAACACACCCCAACACAGCTATTATTAGACGGCCGACTTAAAGATGGCACAGTCAGCCAAATCCGCGCAGCCCGTTGGACAATTCTTTTACAGGGACGGGACAATACAGTCAAAAGAACCAAGACTCACACCTTCCTAGCCGATAATTTGCAATATGCAGGAACCCCTCATGAGTGTGAGATCATCACCACAAAACACAACACATGCCCATTTAGACCTAAAACACCTCCCGGGAAAACAGGTAATACACCCCAGAGACCCCAGCCCACAGACACGTGCGCACCCCTGAAAATCTATGTGGATGGCTCTTCCACAGTTTTGAACGGAGAGAGAATTACCGGTTGCGGCATTTATGTAGACGACGCACAGGGATGCGCCCTAGATGAGATTTCATTAAAGTTGCCAGGACAGTTAGGCTCGCAGGCAGCAATCGCTTATATTGTAGACCACCCCGACTCATTCCCGACCCCAGCAGACATCTATTCGGACAGCTTGTATGTCTGTAATAGTTTGACAGAATTCCTACCCCTGTGGGAAACTAGAGGATTTGTTTCCGCAGATGGAAAGCCCCTACCCTCAGCCCCATTACTCCGACATATCCTAGAGACAGCCAATAATAGGAAATACGGTGTAATTAAATTTCACAGTCATCACCATTCTTACCCCCCTGGTAACGTTAAAGCAGACACCCTAGCGAAGGCAGGGTCCGGACATGGTTGCTTTTGGAACCCCCCGAGAGCACCCCAGTACACACGGTTCACGTCTCACAGACCAACATTCAGGATCTAGCAAAGGCCCAGAAGGAAGATGAAAAACTCAGGGAAGTTTTAAAAGGAACCTTCCCAGCCCCGTACGACAAGTTTAAGAACGGAATCACCACACATGACGGTGTGATTTTGAAAGAAGGCATTTATGTAGTTCCCAGCCAGGACAGGAACCCACCCTAACCCACCTCAGACCTCTCTGCTGGTGGCCTGATTTAAAAGCCGATGTTACTCATTACATTGAAAATTGCTTGATCTGTGCCCAGAACAATCTGGACAGATATGCAAGAAAGGCTCAGCTTAGTCACAGCCGCCCCGTTAATGGCCCCTGGAATTTGCAGATAGATTACATAGGACCCCTACCCCCCTGCAGAAATGGTTATAAGTATGTGTTGGTGGTCATTGACACCTTCACAAAATGGGTGGAAGCTTTTCCATCAAGAACGAATACAGCCAAGACAACAGCTAAAATACTAACACAGCACATTTTTACAAGATGGGGCCTCCCACGCAGTATAGAGTCCGATCAAGGCTCCCATTTTACAGGACGAGTAATGAAAAACGTCCTTACAATTTTCGGAATCAGGCAAAAATTTCACATAGCATACTGCTCCCAGTCAAGCAGCATTGTAGAGAGGATGAATAGGACTCTAAAAGCCACCCTCAGGAAAATGGTACAACAGACAACAGCACCTGGGATTCAGTTCTTTCATTTGCTTTAATGTTCTTAAGAAACTTGGTATCCATGTCCACAGGATACAGCCCCCCCCACACACTCATGACCGGACACCCCATGAAAGGGACAGAGTATTTATTAGGACTGGATTTGGCCAGCCCCGCAGTCACCGCCCTCACGCATGAAAATGCTGTACAGCAGATACTTGAGAATATAAAGTCAGCCCAGCTCACAGCAGCTGTGAGACTTGGGACCAGGAGGAAACAAAGCAAGGCTTGTTTCAACAAAAAGGTACACGTCACCGTGTTTGTAGTAGGGCAGCAAGTGATGCTTTCCCTATACAACCCCAGTTCATTCCTTTCCCCCAAATTCTCCGGACCGTACTCCATTCCAGATAAAGTAAGCCCCTCGGTATACAAGATCACATATCGCAATGGCAAGTCTGCGTGGTTTCACACAAACCAACTTAAGGCTTATGGCTCGCAGAACAACCATTCACACCGCATCTTGCTCACAGCAGCAGACGAGCACGCCCCGCCCACAAATGACATTTTCCTACCCTCCCCCAGCCAGTCCAGCCCGTCCTCAGACACATCTTCAACTCCACCCCAGAGGCACGACTCCGCCTCTCCCTTCCTTCAACCAGCAGCGACAGTGATAGCGACAGCAATGACGACAGCCAGAGCACACCACATTATTATACCCCCGCACCAGGCCCCCCTCCCAGCGAATCCGAGCATGATTCCAGTGACCCCTTCAAAGTCACATACATCAAAGCCCCTGACCCAGACCCACCGCCCAACGATTACGGATTACAACCTAACAGCTCCAACCTCGACACACGATGCTGGCACCACGACAATTCGTTCAGGCTCATCTGGAATGATGAAATGGACCCCAATTCACCCCAAGCAGCTTTAGCCAAATTACTCCAGTCAAGAGTATGGCAGCCGGGAGAAGATGATGACATAGAGTCTGACTCCCACCAAACGAATCCCTTTGCGACCCTGTTCGCAACTGAGCAATGAGGTGTCCAGATGATGGAAAAAAGGAACCGATGGAGAGATAAGGTGTTCTTTCTGATGGAACCTGCACCATGTTTGTTGTATGTTTGTTTGTTTAATGTACATGTATGTTGTTTGGAAATGTGAAAGTTTTTTATGGCCCCACGCTACAACCCCTTTGACGCCCAATGACTGTTAATGGAACAAGTTTGTCGACAGACAACCGTTCAGAGGAACTAGTTTGTTGACAGACACCACTCGTAGCTACTCTCCTGATTCGATCACGAGAGGCAGCCTCCACGACAACCACATTCTTACCATTCTTGCCGGTCGCTCAGGCAGTGGAGAAATGGCACTGGTCCCCGCCCTGCCCGAGGACCCCCCTCCGGTCAGCTACGCTCGGGTAGAGCACAAACGGCACTGATCACCGTCCTACCCGGGGATTCCACCCATTTCTTACCTGCCGCGGCCCATACGCACCCCATTTTGGCACTTTCAGTTCGAAATTCTTTTGTTTGTTTTTGGCGACCCTTAGGTTGCTTCCATATGCTATTTACATCCTCAAACACTAGGATGGTAGATCGCACAAGCTGCGAGACAGCCCGCACTATGTCAGTATTTTTCTCGGATGTCTTGTCCCAAATATTTGTTTTTTTTTTAAAAACGAGGGAGTCACAGATGGTGACCAATCATAATGGGTAATTGGCAACAAAGGACTGACAGACAGACATAGGAGATCTGAAGCAAGATAATAACAGATATTATGCTTGTGTCCATAGAACTCTGGAACCTCAGGAACCCCAGAGGAAGAAAAAGAAGAAGACAGAAAGACGGAAAGATGAAGACAACCTTCATGTTCACCTGGATCTTAGCGGGATCCCTTCAGTTGCGCGCAGACGCTACCCCCCTGACCCCTACCACACAGGCCGTGAATGATTCCCACCCCTGCCATACACAGAACCCCGAGACAGTTAGTCCTAAGACAGTTAACGATATCCCGACCTGGTGTGATACGTTTATCACCTGGTATTCACTATCCTACATAGTAGAAGCCCTCTTAGTACTGGCGATACTTTGCAGTGTCGTGCAGACACTTAGAATCAGGAAATGGTGAAGGAGAGCCTACTACTCTCGCACCCCGGTATACAGGTTTAGGTCCCCCATTTTCGGATTCCACCAAACCCCCGAACCCCTTGACATGAATTAAAGTGCATCCACTTCTCTTTATGTGTGTTTTATTCAATAAAGAAATGTAAACCTCTGTGCCTTACTGCCAGGCCAGAGAAACATGTGTTGCTGCTATTTTGTACATTTAAAGTGTTGTAGATTATTTTTGATTGTTTGAGTGAGGATAGTTTATAGAGGATAGTTAGAGGTTCCAGTTTTTCTATTTTGTAATGAATGCCTGAATGTCATAGCGCCCCGTAGAGTTTTATACTGGTGTATGTAAGTAAAATGATTTTAGGTAAAAAATTGTGTTTCATAGGATAAGGCAGTGTAGAGCCCATGAACTGCTTATGGGTGTCCCGCTTGGTCAGAGAACGAAGACGGCGCAGTAATGTGATCCTTCACCCTTCGTGTTGAGGTTCACAAGGTGGGTGTGTAGCTATCTGGTATGGCCACTTCCCGATTACAAAATGGACACTTTGCAAAGATTGCAGGGAAAATGGACAATACTGAGAAAGCAAGCAGGTGCAGGGTTTGTCTGTTGATTGGAGCCATAGCTCCTAGACAAAACCGATACTGCAAAACCATTGCCAAACTAATGAGCCATCCCCGGGGACAAAAGGGTAACAGTTAAGTAAACAATTACCAAGACCGACACCCCGGCGCCAGAGGAGACCAGAACAAAGCAGGCCAACGGCCACCTAACACACGCCCAGCAATCAGGGCACCCACCCCTCTTTTGGAGGAAATCGATAGGAACGATTGGGAAACGGCCCAATTAATTGGGGCCAAGTTCAAGGTGTGCCCAAAAGCGCGCAAAGCCCCTTTTGGGTATAAGAAGAATCTCCCAAGAGAGAATCGCTCTCTTGTGGCTCTGGCTCTCACCAAGGAGAGACCTGCCCAACAGCAACATCAGAAGAAGTAAGTCCAAGGTCAACGCACGCTACGAGACAGACGCTCCTAGCTGGTATTCCATACCAATTCGACCCCAGCAGCCTCAGAACCGAACAACGCCCATTGTTCCTCTGACTGAGTGGGCGCCCGAAGCTAAGTATAGGCTTTAGCAGTCGTGATAGTTTAGTTTGTAGAGTTTTATGCATGGGTATATTTGACTGTGTGTGTAAATAAATGAGCATTGAGCTTGAGCTTACTAACTGGTGTATCGAGTCTTTGATCAGTATTCGGTTTTGAACCTTGTGGCGGTATCAAAAGATACCTGGCGACTCTAGAGCAAAACGTAATTAGAATTAAGGAAGGCGACCATATCGGCCGCCATCTTCAGAGCCAAATTAAGGGAAACACAATTAGCAACAGTGGAGAGGACCATGGAGCTCGCAGGAGGAGGAGCTGGAGTAGGCCTGCACTTAGAGTGAATATGGCCTGCGACAGAAAAGTGAGGAGCCACTGCACCTTCATCCAGATGACCAGTCTCAAGTGAACCCAGTTATTCCAAGTCCAAACCCTTGATCAGGCCATGCACTAAAAACATGTCCCTTGCCTTACAGGAACATGAAGTGAAGAGCCTTGCCTCTCTACCAGCACTGTTGCACCACCCACCCTTGACACCACCTCGGAGCAGGTCACGGGTAAAGTGTTACAGCTTTCACCTACATCATCCATCATTGTAAAGACTCACACTTCGAAAGGCAAACTTTGCAGGCAAGCTTCAGAGCCACTTTCTGGTGAGCACCGCACTGCTTCTGATGCAAATCAGGTGGAGACAGAAGTGTCCCAGGGATTGGACAGTCGGAGGTTGGTAGATTCCAAGCAGGGGTCCCCAAGCTTGGGATCTACCAACTGTTCCCCAAGCAGGTGTCGTGCCTCTGGACACATTCGTCCCTCATTTGCTGGAATTGCAAAGGCAGAATGTCAGGAGGGGTTTTCAGCGATACTCCTGTGACTGCAAGGCCGAATGGAGGAGTCCCAAAACCTTCTATTGCAGGAGAAACGTGGCACCTTGGCCGACACTGCAAGGGTGGAGTTTGTATGCAACTCCTGGGGCAAGACACCACATCCATGATTGCTGAACTCCGAGGCATGGCTCAGTCCATGTGAACTATGGCTGAGGGGTTCAACACCATGGTGTAGACAGCAGCAGATGATGTTGAGGCTTCTGGAGCTCACTCCAGCTGCCCCTCCATCCCATGGAATAACCCAGGGGCCCACAAGCACCGAAAGGGAGGAGGTTCCGCTGAAGCACATCCTGGGGCCTCCCACCCAGGAGGCCCTGGGAGTGACCAGCCATCTTAATCCTTCCTTCCTGATACCGCTGCACTCAGGGGCAGCAGGCAGAACAAGGTGATACGACAACACCAATGCCACCCGAATGTAAGTGATCCTGGTCCTCCAGAGGACGCCTGTCAAGGGCATCTCAGCCAACAGGGCTTGGAAGGCAGAAAGCTGTCTCCACCTCTGATATGCAACCTGGGATCACACCTTGATGTAATGGGATGGTACGCAAATGTAAAGAATTGCAGTGGTACAACATTGGCACAGTAAAGTTTGGCACAGTAAAGTTAGGCACAGATAGTTGAGGGTCATCATCACTTGCAACATCTGCACATGTCACCTGTTTTCCAGGGAGCGTGCAACACAAGTCTACTTGTGTGCCAAACAGCATAAGCAATAAGAGATAGAGTGAAACTATTGCACAACCAACGGATCAGATCTAAGCTCAGCAATCCTGCCACATCCAATTGTGAATGGTAGTGGACAATAAAAAACTCACTGGAGGAGGAGGCTCCACAAATATCCCCATCCTCAATGATGGAGGAGCCCAGTATTTCAGTGCTAAAGATAAGGCTGTCGCATTTGCCGCCAATTTTGGCAAGAAATGCCAAGTGGATGATCCAACACGGTCTTCTCCAGAGGTCACCAGTATCACAGGTCTTCAGTCAAATCGCTTCACTCTACATGGTCTCAAGAAATGGCTGAAAGTACTGGATACTGTGAAGGCAATGGGCTTTGACAATATTCTGATAATAAAAACCTGTGCTCCAGAACTTGCTGCGCTCCTAGCCAAGCTGTTCCAATACAGCTACGACAATGAGGAAAATTTCCTATGTTTGTCCTGAACACAAAAAGGACAAATCTAACCTGGCCAAATACCATCCCAACAGTCTACTCTCGATCATCAGTAAAGACATGGAAGTCATCAAAAGTGCTATCAAGCAGCACTTACTCAGCAATAACCTGCTCACTGATGCTCAGTTTGGTTTACTCCAGGGTCACTCAGCTCCTGACCTCATTACAGCCTTGGGTCAACATGGACAAAGGACTAAACTCCAGAGATGAGGTGAGAGTGACTGCCCTTGACATTAAGGCAGCATTTAACTGAGTATGGCATCAAGGGGTTCTAGCAAAATTGGAACCAATGGGAATCAGAGGGGAACTCTCTGCAAATTGTAGTCATACCTGGCACAAAGTAAGATGATTGCAATTGTTGGAGGTCAATCAGTCCTGGGATATCACTGCAAGAGTTCCTCAGGGTAGGGTCCTAGGCTCAACAATCTTTAGCTGCTTCATCAATGATCTTCTTTCCATCATAAGGTTGGGATTTTCGCTGATGATTGCACGATGTTCAGCACCATTCACAATTCCTCAGATACTGAAGCAGTCCATGTCCAAATTCAGCAAGACATGGGCAATATTCAGACTTGGGCTGACAAGTCGCAAGTAATATACATGTCACACAAGTGCCAGGCAATGACCCTTTTCAACAAGAGAATGTAACCACCCCTTGACATTCATTGGCATTACCATCAACCATTACATAATCCCCCACCATGAACATCCTGAGGGTTAATATTGACCAGAAACTGAATTGGACTCACCATATAAATACTGTGTCGACAACAGGTCAGTGGCTGGGATTTCTGCAGTAAGTAACTCACCTCCTGACTCCCCAAAGCCTGTTTACCATCTACGATGCACAAGTCAGGAATGTGATGGAATATTCTCCACTTGCCTGGATTAGTGCAGTTCCAACAACACTCAAGAAACTCAACACAATTCAAGACAAAACAACTCTTTTGATTGGCATCCCTCCCACCAGCATTTCTGATCCCAATAGGTCTCTGAGTGAAAACATTTCTCCACAACTCCCCTCCAGATTTTTTGTCATTGCTCTTAAATCTATGACCTCTGGTTATTGACTCACTCACCAGAGGGAATAGTTTTTCTCTATCCACTCTATCAACACTTCTTTCCATCTTGAAAACCTCTATTAGGTCACCTCTTAACCTTCTCTGTTCCAAGGAGGATAGCCTGACTTGCCCAATCGCTCCTCATAACTGAAACCTCTCACCACTGTAAATTTTCTCTGCACTTTCTCAAACACTTTTACATCTTTTCAAAGGTGTGGTGTAGAGAAATGTCCACAATACTCCAGTTGAGATCTAAGCAGCGATTTATAAAAGTTCCAGCATGATCACTTTGTTGTTCTATGCTAGGCCTCTATTTATAAATGCAGGTGACCCATCTGCTTTTTTAACCACGTCATCAACTTCGAGAAGCCTAAAACCAAAAATGTATTCTACCGACAGAGGACGAGGCATTAAGGCATCACTCAAAGAACCTAAAATGGTCTAGCAAAGGAAATAAAAAGCATTGTTACTGCACTGATCAAAGCATTCAGTGGATTGTGTGTAGGGTCGATTCTTATAATGCATTCTTGTGCAGGCTTCATGGAGCTAATCGATCTGTACACCCTGCTCTGAAGGTTATGCCACTCTTGGGCATTGGGTATATCTCCCAATTAGGTAAAGGATATATGTAAACTGAGGAATAATACAATAAATTAAAGTGCATTATTGACTAGCTCTTTAAGTACCCTTTAAGCCTTTAGCATATTTTTTCTCAAAGAATTAAAATGATTTTACAGGGTGATTTTTAACCTTTTGGAGCCCTATATCAATTATTAACACTTGCAATAGATGGACTGGGAGCATTTAAATCTGAACTGCACATAGTTAGAAGCTGAATTTAATTGTGTGTTGTAGCTTGTACTCTAACCTGCCGAGTAGAGCTTTTATTATTCTGAATTCTTACAGCTGATGACATTTTGAATGTGAAAATATTTCCTGAATGTGAAATTCTATTATGTTAAATCCAGTGAATGCAGATTAAAATGGAAAAATAGAGTGAAAATTTAATCTTACAGATGGGTTTGTTACTTTGAAGGTTTTTGACGACTGGATATATCAGAAAAAATACACTTAGATAAATTAAATCATGTTGTGCTGCTTACAAAGTGTACAATTACTTGTGAATATTAACAAAGCTGACATTAATTATTATTTCGATATGTTATAAATTATATCAACTCAAAACAACAAAATGCCTGAGTATCGGAAAACACTGAAAATAAACCAAACAGGATATACCACAAATGCAGCCTCACTGAAGCTTTTTAACAAAAGTCATCATTGAAATGGTTATGTTCAGCTTTCCCCAGTAGTGGGATTTATTTATTTTAGTCTCACTGTGAATCAATATATTTAGTCAATCTGAGGCTCTAGGCTACTCTTGTTTGTAAACTAACTGAATTATGGAATAGCCTACCTGCCAAGACTCCTGATTCCAGGTCTATCAAATAATTTTATTTTTCATAAAAATCCTCTTATATAAGTAACTTAAAGAAAAATATATATAATTATTTTGGTGGAGCCTAACCCTTAAACCATTCCATTGTTTATGATCTTAATTTTTGAATCTAGTTCTTCTAACCGATCTAGAGGCTGGACTATTAAACATTAGAAACTAGCAAATTATAAAAGGGATCAAGTTAGAGAGGAATGGCAAAGATAACTAACGATGGATGTGGCAAGTCAGGATAGCTTGAGGCTTGGAGGTGGTGGTGTTCCCTGCATCTGCTGCCCTTGTCTTTTTAGGAGGCAGAGGTGTTTGGTTAGGGAGGTGGTGCCAAAGAGGCTTTGGTGAGTTACTGCAATGCATCCTTTAGATAGTAAAAATGGCACTCATGGTGGAGGGAATCGATCTTTAAGGCAGAGGATGGATTGCCTATTAAATTTTGTCCTGGATAGTGTTGAATATTGTTGCACCTGTTCACGCCCAGACAGGTTAGGAATATTTCAATACACTCCTGAGTTGTGCCTTGTAAATGGTAGAAATAGTCAAATCTCTAGCCTGACTTTGGCGAATCAGATGTGAGCCACACACTGCACAATACCTAACCTCTGACTTGTTTGAATAGCCACAGAGTTATGTGATGTGAACATCTCATATTCTGGTGTATGTTTTACCCCAAGATGTTAATGCTGAGGGATTCAGAGGTGAAATGCCATTGATTGTCAAAGAAAGGTGGTTTGACTCTGTTTTGTTGGAGATGGTCAATACATGCGTCAAGGACACGGCTGTTGGTAAATGCCAGAAGGGAAACCTGAATCAACTGCCCTTACATTCATGTTTGCAATTTGTCTAGTATGAGGACGGGTTTTGAAATCCATAAATGATGTCCCCGACTATTTGTGGTGATCTTACAACAAAGAAAATGTTTATTAAGATATAGGAAAACAATAAACTAAATTAGGAGTGCACTTAAATAAGATAGTGGCTTCACACAATACCAATACTATAAACAGTTCCAAACAATCTTAATTTAACTATCTGTAGACCTAGCCTTCCCCAATCTGTTCAGCAATGCCGTATAGATTTAAAGGTCTATAAAAGTCCAGTCCTGCCCTCTGAGATTTCCCAGCAGTTGGCTTTTCAGATCTGGCTTCGTTCACATTGCTTGCTGGGGGTTAACCAGCTAGTCCTGCTGTTGGCTGACATCTAAAACAGCTACTTCCTTCATTGGTTTCAGTATCTCTTTAAATATGTTCTTTCCCTTTGATCTCGCATAATCTCACCAAGCTTTTGAACTGCTCTCTCCCAGAATTGATTAACCTCATCTCTTTACTTTAGTTATTAGAATGTAAAAGGAAAGGAAATTCCCTTCAATCATACTTTACCTGTGACACCTTTATTTCACCTCCTTGCATATCTTATCCTTTGAACTACAACACCATTCAAATCTATTCTTGTTCTATAAATACCCTTACTAAATTACTTTAGGTAAACATCTGTTTGAAGTCTTGCTCGGCTCAGTAAAATATCAAACTCGATTTACATTCGCACAGTTACTCTGTCCCTTGCTTTAATTACCATTCATATAGCCTAAGTTATAAAAGAATGACCAGAATATTACCAACAGAAAAATATTACAATTTCTTTGGATTTCCTGATGGGTTTTCTTGCCATCTAGCATGGTTACTATTACTGCTTATCAACCCAAGCCTGGATGATGCCCAGATTTGCTGTTGGGGAATTACAAATGGTACTGAGCGCTGTGCAATCATCTGTGAACATCCCCACCTCTTAGGTTATGATGAAAAAGAAGTAATTGATGAAACAGCTTAAGATAGTTACCTGAGGAAGGAGCTGTGCTCCGAAAGCTAGTGATTCGAAACAAACCTATTGGACTTTAAGCTGGTGTTGTAAGACTTCTGACTGTGCTCACCCCTGTCCAACACCGGCATTTCCACATCATTAAGATAGTTAGGCATGAGACTTCCGGTTGCGGCGAGGCGGAGCTAAGCCGCACATTTCGGCGGCTCCCGCTAGAACGGATTTTGGGCTCTCCAGAGGAGCCCCAACGGAAATTTTTTGACGACTTCCCATGTGGGAAGGTGAGAGCAAGGTCCCCCTTCCATAGTATATGGAGTGGACCAGAAGTGCAGCAGTCAAAAAAGCGGTTTTGGAGCAACGAAAGAAGCGAGGGAGAAAAAACAAGATGGCGGAGAGCGGAGATCGAGCGGCATGGGGGCCGGAGCAGCAGGAGTTTCTCAGGCGCTGCGTGGAGGAGTTAAGAAAGAGGTGCTGGCGCCACTGCTGACGGCGATCGAGGGGCTGAAGGAGACCCAGAAGGCCCATGGGTAGAGATCCGAGAGGTGCAGGAAAAAGCCACCGAGAACGAGGATGAGATCTTGGGCCTGGCGGTGAAGATGGAGGCGCACGAGGCGC
Source organism: Scyliorhinus torazame (assembly GCF_047496885.1). Taxonomy (NCBI): domain Eukaryota; kingdom Metazoa; phylum Chordata; class Chondrichthyes; order Carcharhiniformes; family Scyliorhinidae; genus Scyliorhinus; species Scyliorhinus torazame. The sequence continues at coordinate 217,965,342 of NC_092712.1, forward strand.
TGCACAAGAGGTGGGCCGAAAGATTCGAGGACCTGGAGAACAGGTCGAGGAGGAAGAATCTTCGGATTCTGGGTCTCCCCGAAGGGGTGGAGGGGGCCGATGCCGGGGTATATGTGAGCACGATGCTCCATTCGCTGATGGGTGCGGAGGCCTCTCCGAGTCCCCTGGAGCAAGATGGGGCTCATCGGGTCCTGGCGAGGAGACCCAAGGCCAACGAGCCGCCAAGGGCGGTAGTGGTGAGGTTTCATCATTTCGTGGACAGAGAGTGTGTCCTGAGATGGGCCAAGAAAGAGCGGAGCAGCAGGTGGGAGAATGCGATGATCCGAATCTATCAGGACTGGAGTACGGAGGTGGCAAAGAAGAGAGCTGGTTTTAATCGGGCCAAGGCGGTGCTGCATAGGAAGGGGGCGGGATTCGGAATGCTGCAGCCAGCGCGATTGTGGGTCACATTTCAGGATCGACATCATTACTTTGAAACGCCTGAAGAGGCTTGGACCTTTATACAAACTGAAAAGTTGGACTCAAACTGCGGGTCTGTGGTTGTGGGGGGGTTGTCGGTTGTATACAGGGTTTTAACTCTGCGTAAGGAATGTTCCACGGGTTGGGCGATGGTGGGGATGGGGGAAGAGATCTAATGGGGAGACTGTAACGGAATGTGGGCGCCGGTGCTGTCGGGAGGGGAGGCCCGGGGATGGGGGAATTGGGATAAGGCCGCAACAGGAGCTGCGCCAGAGGGGGCAGGGCTGGCTCAGAGAAGCGCGGGCTTTTTCCCGCATTAGGGAAGGACGGAGGGGGGGGGGATGGAGGAGCGCACACCGATTGCTGGGGAGGAGGGGGAGGGGGGATTTCCACACAGGGGGTGTCAACGGGAAGGCGGGGGAAGTCGGGGTCAGCAGGTGTCAGCTGACTTACGGGAGTGTTATGGGGGGAGCAAAAGAGCTATATATGGATCATGCTGCATTGGCCAAGGGGGAACTGAAAACAGAAGAGGTGGTCGGGGCGGGGGTCCCCCGTCTGGGGGACTGGAGGGTGCGGGAGGCGCGGGCACGGGACTGGCCTAGAAAAGGAGATGGCTAGTCAGCAGGGGGAGGGGGAGGGGGGGGGGGGGAAAGCCCCCCAATCCGGCTGATAACGTGGAATGTGAGGGGCCTGAATGGGCCAGTTAAGCGGGCCCGGGTGTTCGCACACTTAAAAGGACTGAAGGCAGACGTGGTCATGCTTCAGGAGACACATTTAAGGTAGCAGACCAGGTCAGGTTAAGAAAGGGATGGGGAGGACAGGTATTCCATTCGGGGCTGGATGCGAAGAATAGAGGGGTGGCAATACTGGTGGGGAAGCGGGTGTCGTTTGAGGCCAAGAACATAGTAGTGGACAATAGAGGTCGATATGTGATGGTGAGCGGTAGGCTGCAGGGGGCGTGGGTGGTATTGGTAAACGTATACGCTCCGAACTGGGACGATGCTGGATTTATGAAGCGTATGTTGGGGCGCATCCCGGACCTGGAGGTAGGAAGCTTGATAATGGGGGGGGGATTTCAACACGGTGTTGGACCCAGCATTAGATCGTTCCAGATCTAGGACGGGGAAGAGGCCGGCTGCGGCCAAGGTGCTTAGGGGGTTTATGGACCAGATGGGGGGAGTGGATCCGTGGAGATTTGCTAGGCCTCTGGCCAGGGAATTTTCTTTTTTTTCCCACGTACACAAAGCCTACTCCCGGATAGATTTTTTTGTTCTGAGCAGGGCACTGATCCCGAAAGTGGAAGGAACGGAGTATTCAGCCATAGCCATCTCAGACCACGCCCCGCACTGGGTGGAACTGGAGTTGGGAGAGGAGAGGGGCCAACGCCCGCTGTGGCGTTTGGATGTGGGATTACTGGCAGATGAGGAGGTGTGCGGGAGGGCACGGGGGTGCATTGAAAGGTATTTGGAGGCCAACGACAACGGGGAGGTGCAGGTGGGGGTAGTATGGGATGCGCTGAAGCGGTGGTCAGGGGCGAGTTAATCTCCATCAGGGCTCACAGGGAGAAGAGAGAGGGCAGGGAAAGGGAAAGGTTAGTGGGGGAGATCTTAAGGGTGGACAGGAGATATGCAGAGGCCCCTGAAGAGGGACTACTTAGGGAGAGGCAAAGTCTCCAGACGGAATTCGACCTGTTGACCACAGGGAAGGCAGAGGCACAGTGGAGGAAAGCACAGGGGGCGACGTACGAGTATGGGGAAGCGGCGAGCCGGATGCTGGCATATCAGCTCCGTAAGAGGATGGCAGCGAGGGAGATAGGTGGAGTCAAGGATGGCAGGGGAACTACGGTGCGGAGTGCGGTGAAAGTAAATGAGGCATTTAAGGCCTTTTATGAGGATCTGTACAGATCTCAGCCCCCAGCGGGGGAAGAGGGGATGCGATGATTTCTGGATCAACTGAGGTTCCCGAGGGTGGAGGGACAGGAGGTGGCTGGTTTGGGGGCGCCAATTGGGTTGGAGGAGCTGATTAAAGGACTGGGGAGCATGCAGGCGGGGAAGGCCCCGGGACCAGATGGGTTCCCGGTTGAGTTTTACAGGAAGTATGCGGACCTGTTAGCCCCGTTGCTGGTGAGGACTTTCAATGAGGCAAGGGAGGGGGGGACCCTGCCCCCGACAATGTCCGGGGCGATGATTTCTTTGATCCTGAAGCAGGACAAGGACCCACTGCAATGTGGGTCGTATAGGCCGATTTCGCTCCTTAATGTGGACGCTAAGTTGCTGGCAAAAGTGCTGGCTACGAGGATTGAGGACTGTGTCCCGGGGGTGATTCACGATGACCAGACGGGATTTGTAAAGGGCAGGCAGCTAAACACCAATGTGCGGAGGCTCCTAAACGTGATTATGGTGCCATCGGTGGAGGGAGAGGCGGAGATAGTGGCAGCTATGGACGCGGAGAAGGCCTTTGACCGAGTGGAGTGGGAGTATCTCTGGGAAGTGTTGCGGAGGTTTGGGTTTGGGGAGGGGTTTATCGGTTGGGTTAAGCTCCTATATAGAGCCCCGGTGGCGTGTGTGGTTACGAATCGGCGGAGGTCGGAGTATTTTCGGCTGTATCGAGGGACGAGGCAGGGGGGCCCCCTGTTGTTTGCATTAGCAATTGAGCCTTTGGCCATGGCATTAAGGGAGTCCAGGAAATGGAGGGGGGTGGTCCGAGGGGGAGAGGAGCATCGGGTGTCGCTGTATGCGGACGACCTGTTGCTGTATGTGGCAGATCCAGTGGAGGGGATGGTGGAGGTCATGCAGATCCTAAGGGAGTTTGGGGACTTCTCGGGCTATAAGCTCAATGTAGGGAAAAGTGAGCTCTTCGTGGTGCATCCAGGGGACCAGGGAAGAGGGATAGACGACCTATCGTTGAGGAGGGCGGAAAGGAGCTTTCGGTACTTGGGGATCCAGGTAGCTAGGAGTTGGGGGGCCCTGCATAAACTTAATTTGATGTGGCTGGTGGAGCAGATGGAGGAGGACTTCAAACGATGGGATATGTTGCCACTCTCGCTAGGGTAGGGTACAGTCGATTAAAATGATGGTCCTCCCGAGGTTTCTTTTTGTGTTCCAGTGCCTTCCTATTATGATCACCAAGGCCTTTTTAAAGAGGGTAGGCAGGAGCATCATGGGTTTTGTGTGGGCAAACAAGACCCCGAGGGTAAGGAGGGGGTTTCTGGAGCGTAGTAGGGACAGAGGAGGGCTGGCGTTGCCGAATCTGGGTGGCTACTACTGGGCAGCCAACGTGGCGATGATGCGTAAGTGGGTGATGGAGGGAGAGGGGGCGGCATGGAAGAGGTTGGAGATGGCGTCCTGCAAAGGAACGAGCCTGAGGACGCTGGTGACGGCACCGCTGCCGCTTTCGCCGACAAGGTACACCACGAGTCCGGTGGTGGCGGCAACGCTAAAGATCTGGGGCCAGTGGAGACGACACAGGGGTGCGATGGGAGCCTCGGTGTGGTCCCCGATCAGAGATAACCATCGGTTTGTCCCAGGAAGGATGGACAGGGGGTTTCAGAGCTGGCATCGGGCAGGGATCAGGAGGATGGGGGACCTGTTTATAGATGGGACGTTGGCGAGCCTAGGGGTGCTGGAGGAGAAGTTTGGGATACCCCCGGGAAATGTGTTCAGGTACATGCAGGTGAGGGCGTTTGTGAGGCGGCAGGTGAGGGAATTCCCGTTGCTCCCGGCACAGGGCATTCAGGACAGGGTGATTTCGGGTGCACGGTTGTCGGAGAGGGCAAGGTTTCGGCGCTATATCAGGAGATGAAAGAAGAGGAGGAGGCTTTGGTAGAGGAGCTGAAGGGCAAATGGGAGGAGGAGTTGCGGGAGGAGATTGAAGAGGGTCTGTGGGCTGATGCCCTGAGTAGGGTTAATTCCTCTTCCTCATGTGCCAGGATTAGCCTGATACAGTTTAAGGCTATTCACAGAGCGCATATGACAGGGGCGCGGCTGAGTAGGTTCTTTAGGGTGGAGGACAGATGTGGGAGGTGCTCAGGAAGCCCGGCGAATCACGCCCATATGTTCTGGTCGTGACCGGCACTGGATGGGTTCTGGAGGGCTGTCGTGAGGACTATGTCTAAGGTGGTGAAAGTCCAGGTCAAGCCAAGTTGGGGGCTGGCACTATTTGGGGTGGTGGACGAGCCGGGAGTGCAGGAGGCGAAAGAGGCCGGTATCCTGGCCTTTGCGTCCCTGGTAGCCCGGCAGAGGATCTTGCTGTTATGGAAAGACGCGAAGCCCCCCAGCGTGGAAGCCTGGATAAATGACATGGCAGGGTTCATCAAGCTGGAGAGGATAAAGTTTGCCTTGAGAGGGTCTGTGCAGGGGTTCTTCAGGCGGTGGCAACCGTTCCTAGACTATCTCGCGGAGCGTTAGATGGAGGTCGGTCAGCAGCAATCCAGGGAGGGGAGGGGGGGAGAGTCTCTTTCGGGGGGGGGGGGTTATATGGGTGGGCGGGGAAGGGGTTTTTCTAGGGGCACTTGAAAAAGGAAAAACATAAACATATGGGAAAGTCAATATGTGCGGGAGGAACCCATTGTACAAGTTCTGTATTATGTTGGATTGATATGTTTATGTTTTGTTCTGTTCCTTCTCTTTTCTTTTTTGTTGGGGGGGGGTTTAAATGGTTGAAAACTTTTGTTGAAAATTTTTGAATAAACATATTTTTTAAAAAAGATAGTTAGGCATAGGACTCTGCCTGAAATAACTCCTGTAGTAATGTTCTGGGACTGAGATGATTAGCCTCCCATAGCCACAGCCATCTTCCTTTGTGTTAGATAAGATTCCAGTCACTTGACAGCATCCCTCACCTACCACACTCCTGCCTTGTCACTGATTTCCATTGACTTCAAATTTATCAGCGTTCATTGATGCCGTATTCACACATAGGCTGCCTTAGCTTACCTCAGGAATTTAGCTCTTTTGTACATTTGTGGGCCCAAGGCTGTAATGAAGTCTGGAGCCATATGGCTCAAATTGAGCATCAGTGAGCTGGTTATTGCGGAGTAACTGCTGCTTGATAACACTGTTGACAACAATTTCCATCACTTTGCTGATGAATCAGAGTAGTCTGATTGGATGATAATTGGTTGGGCCGGAATTGGCCTGCTTTCTGCCGACAGCTACTGCTGATGTTAAGAAAGGAAATCATTGTTCTAAGTGTTCGGAATCATTTTTCTAACATATTGTATCTATGTATATGTGTGTGTTTGTCTTCCAATTACTTACTTCTATAGAATCTCCCATAGAATTCTATAGAATTAAGAGAAAGAATCATTCTGGAATTTATGGTCCCAATATTTCAAAGGGGATTGAAAGGGAGCAAGGTAGAGGGGTGCAAAGCAAAAGAACGGGTTTCCCTCATGTCCTGTTGAATTTAATCGCATTACCATCTTTATCTCCATTTCCCAGTCACATCAGTCAGATTGAGAGCCTGAATGGTAGGTAGAAAAGAGATCGGAGGATTTTGTTGGAGGAGTTCGGAGATGGGACGGAAAAAGGAAGAGAGATTGCAGACTGATGTTGGTGAAGAGTGGTGGGGGAGCGGCGATGGTGTGTTTCCTGTCTACCTGTTTCCTGGAAGCTTTCCAGATTTATCTCCCCATTCACAGGACAGAATCTTCCGGTCCAACCCCTCAGTGGAAAATATTCTCAGTTCTGCCCCCATCACTGAATTGAGACTCCAGACTCCAAAACGGAAGATTCCAGCCATGGTTTTTTTTCAAACCGTGCTATACAAGAACATTCTTCTGTACAGCACGTTGTGAGAACACATTGATTCGCTCTCCCTTGCCCTGGATTAGTGCCATTCAGTATTGATTAATTAGTGCATAACTACCTCATTAAAAATTCAAAAAAAATTGCTTTGACAGATAAGTACTGGACTGAAGCCAAAAGTGCACCTTTATGCAAACATTCTAGTCATGTCTCTGCCTTCACAAACTGATGGAAGCTGTTAAAGTCATGACTGGCCTTATCAATCGCAACACCCAATTCAGTTTGTTACCAATAGGATAAGACTCTCTGCTGTTTATAGACTCGGACATAGGGTGACCATATTTCCCTATGTTGAATATACAACATCTATAAAATCGCTCTTATTCAAGCAGGTAATGACAATCAATTAAAACTATGCTGTAAAAATGTTGAAATTAAGATAAAATGATAGTAATTGTTTTAAGATAGTTTACTCATATTATATTTTTCCCCTCCTTTTTGCTCATCCTTTGTTGGTTTCTAAAATGTTCCCTATCTTCTGGCCCACCACTAATCTCCACGGCATTGTACACCTTTTCTTTCAATTTGATTCCATCCTTAACTTCCTTAGTTAGTCACAGATGCATCCTTCTCATTGAGTCTTTCTTCATTTTGGAATAGTGTAACAATATGACACCATCCCATGTGTAACCTTAGTATTGTTTCAGGAAAATTAGCCATTTGCCAACATTGGATGTTATGAAATGCAATAGACATCAGGCAACAGAAAACACAGGACAATTTAAAAACATCAGAACACTTGTGCTCGGGCTTAATTCTGGAACTATCCCTTTAAAAATGGGATGTATGTTCACCCTACAGTTCTCACTTACAGAACAGTAAAGTACATCCTCCAGCTGCCAGGAAGCCTGGCACCGACTGAAGCCAAAGGGTGGTTGTGGAGGGTTGTTTTTCAAACTGGAGGCCTGTTACCAGTGGTGTGGCTCAGGGATCGGTGCTGGGTCGACTGTTATTTGTGATATATATTAATGATTTGGGTGAGAATGTAGGAGGCATGGTTAGTAAGTTTGCAGATGCCACCAAGATTGGTAGCATAGTGGATAGTGAAGAAGATTAGAAAGATTACAACAGGATCTTGACAAATTGGACCAGTGGGTCGATGAATGGCAGATGGAGCTTAATTTGGGTAAATGTGAGGTGATGCATTTTGGTAGATCATTCAGGGCAGGACTTATTCAGTTAATGGTAGGGAGTTGGGGACAGTTACAGAACAAAGAGATCTAGGAATACAGATTCATAGCTCCTTGAAGGTGGAGTCGCAGGTGGACATGATGGTGATGAAGGCATTCAGCATGCTCGGTTTTATTGATCAGAATATTGAATACAGGAGTTGCGACGTCTTGTTGAAGTTGTACAAGACTTTGGTAAGACCACATATGGAATACTGTGTTCAGTTCTGGTCACCCTATTATAGGAAGAATATTGATAAACTAGAAAGAGTGCAGAAGAGATTTACGAGGATGCTACCAGGACTTGAAGGTCTGAGTTATAAGGAGAGGCTGGATAGGCTGGGACTTTTTTCCCTGGAGCGTGGGAGCCTTAGGGGTGATCTTATGGAGGTCTATAAAATAATGAGCAGCATCGATAAGGTAGATAGTCAACATCTTTTCCCAAAGGTAGAGGAGTCTAGAACTAGAGGGCATTGGTTTAAGGTGAGAGGAGAGAGATACAAGATATACCAGAGGGGACATTTCTTCACACAGTGGGTGGTGAGCATCTGGAACGAGCTGCCAGAGGCAGGGGTAGAGGCAGGTACAATTTTGTACTTTTAAAAGCAGTTAGACAGTTATATGGCAGGGTGGGTATAGGGTATAGAGGGCAGCACAGTAGCACAGTGATTAGCACAGCTGCTTCACAGCTCCAGGTTCGATTCCCGGTTTGGGTCACTGTCTCTGTGGAGTCTGCACATTCTCCCCGTATCTGCGTGGGTTTCCTCCGGGTGCTCCGGTTTCCTCCCATAGTCCAAAGTTGTGCAGGTGAGGTGGATTGGTTATGCTAAATTGCCCTTAGTGTCCAAAAAGGTTAGGTGGAGTTACTGGGTAATGGGGATAGGTTTGAAGTGTGGGCTTAAGTGGGAGATCATGCTGTGGTAAAATGGACAGCGGCCCGAATTTTAGACACGATGTAAGATAGGACACTTGAAATGAAGGAAACCTGGTCCCAACCTGTCACATGGGTTTCCTGGTGATGAGGGGTGCAGACATCGGGAAATTCTGGGAGCGGGTACCCTCCTCAAACCCCCAAGGTGCCAGGTGAACCACCACCTGATAGGTGGCGCACGGTCTCACTGGTTAGCCGAAGCCTTTGGCGCATCAGGCAGTCTAGCAGTTCCTCAAAGGCCAGACATCGACGGTATATGCGTGCGCTGATGCAGCACCTCCTTTGCACCATCTCCTTGGGCTGTTGGATGACTGGCACTCAAGCCTCACTGGTTGGCCCCTGTTCTTCTGGGGCAGGCTTCTCTTATGCAGGGTTCTCCCTGAACTGGCCCTGCACCTCCAGCCATCTGCAATGGCAGCTGTGGCCAGGTAGATAATAAGCATTGCTGGCTGTATGCAAAATTCATTCTCTCCAGGGGGTGAATAGAAGACATGGGGTGGGGTTTACCGACCAACCCGGCAGTGGCTGCCTGCCAGTGGGATATATTGACAATTTCCCAGTGCGCCACCCTCAACATGAGCCCCCACCCCTCCCCCCCCACCCCACCCCCCTCAAAATATGTTGCCGTCCACTCTGCTCCCCTGTCCCCACACTGCACCGGGCCTGTGATGTGGGGTGCCTCTATTCTCACCACCCGGTACTGGTGGTTGCTGCAGCTCGTTTCAACGATAAGCTCTGCGACCCATGTCCTGTTTCCCCCAGTGGGGTCAACTGTGGGTCTCCTCACTGGGCCTTGTGTTATCCCACCAGTAGGGTGGCACCTGATTGTGGAGTGGAGACGGTCACCGTGTGCCACCAATCACCTCTATGCCTAGAGACTTTTTTGTGTGCTGGTCCTACAGATGGGGGTGAGCGAGGGAAGTGTCCGTCTGCTGTGAGTGTAGCTGCACTGTGATGTGGGTCCTGGGTGTGGCACACAGGTTGTAACAACCTGTCCGGGGGGGGGGGGGGGGACAGGATGGATGGGAGCAGGGGTGTCGTGGGCAGGCAGTGCTCGGAGACAGCTTGTGGTCCTGAGGGGTGGGATAGCTGATAGTGTCACTGGTGAGGCCTCTGCCCTGAGAAGGGCAGTGGGCCAGGGAGGGTGCCACAGGCTACGGTGCATGTGCCTTTGTTTGTTGTGAGCACTGCTATTCTCTTGCTTCCCCTGCAGTGTGGCTGGCCTTCTGATGAGTGCTCTGAGTGTCAGCACCTGGTGGGCCAGTCCAGGTATTGCACCTTTCTTGAAATAAACAAAAATGTGTGGGACATGTACCCAGGTGCATTCTCCATGGCAATTCCTTGGCCAATCAGAGTCAAATTTGCAGCACCCTATTCGCATGCAGTATAAGTTGTTGCTCCCTTTGAAATTTTGCATTCTTGCATCTGTCCTGATGATTGGAAGACTAAAAGCTTCAACAACATGTCTCTTTTCTGAGCAATACTCAAAAGTTTTAAGTAAACGTAGATCAGAAAAGCATAATTTAAATTACCCTATATAAAAATATTTGCATAAAATGGAAACCTGAAATTCTTTTTTTTTAACAAACAATTTTATTGAGGTACTTTTTGGCGTTGTAAACAGTTACAGATTACAGAAATGTGCAAACATCAACAAAAAAACAATACTTCAACCGAACTATAGTGCACATAACCGCTCCTCTCCCATAAACACTACCCGCCTATCTATCCCTCCTACTCTACTCCAATCTCCCCCTCCCCCCTCTCCCCCCCTGCTGACGTTCAATCTCCTGCGAAGAAGTCGATGAATGGTTGCCACCTTCGGCGAACCCCAATACAAATCCCCTCAAGGCGAACTTGATTTTTTTTCCAGACCCAGAAAACTCGACATGTCCGAAAGCCGTAGTTCGGTCTTCGGGGGTTTTGAGTCCCTCCATGCCAGCAGTATTCGTCGCTGGGCTATCAGGGAAGCAAAGGCCAGAACGTCGGCCTCTTTCTCCTCTTAGACTCCCGGGTCTCCCGGAACCCCGAAAATTGCCACCTCTGGGCTCATCACCACCCTTGTTTTCAGTACCCCGGGACATGACACCCGCAAATCCCTCCCAGTACCCCCTAAGCTTAGGGCATGCCCAAAACATGTGAACGTGGTTCGCTGGTCCTCCCACGCATCTAGCGCACTTATCCTCTACCCCAAAGAATTTGCTCATCCGAGCCACCATCAAGTGGGCCCGGTGAGCGACCTTAAACTGAATCAGGCTGAGCCTGGCACATGTTGCGGTTGAGTTTACCCTACTCAGGGCTTCCCCCCATACCCCGTCCTCCATCTACCCGCCAAGCTCCTCCTCCCATTTAAGTTTCAGTTCCTCCGTCTGGGACTCTTCCCCCTTCATGAGCACCTTGTAAATATCCGAGACTCTACCCTCTCCTCCTTCTCCTCTAGAGACTATTCTGTCCTGGATCCCCATTGGCGGGAGGCGTGGGAAGGATGGGACCTGTCTGAGTATAAAGTCCCACACTTGTAAGTACCTGAAGTCATTTCCCCTTACCAGCCCAAATTTCTCCTTCAAAGCCCTCATGCTCGCAAAGCTCCCCTCCAGGAACACATCAACCACCCTCCTCACCCCTGCCCGCCGCCATGTTCGAAACCCACCATACATGTTCCCGGGGGCGAATCGATGGTTATCACATATTGGAGCCCAGACCGATGCACCCACCTCCCCTACATGTTTCCTCCACTGGCCCCATATCCGCAGGGCCGCCCCCTCTACCGGGCTGGCGGAGAACCTGGCTGGCGAAAGCTGTAGGGGAGCCATGACCAGGGCTGCCAGGTTGGTGCCCCTGCACGAAGCCGCCTCCACCAACTCCCAAATAGACCCTGTACCCACCATCCATTTCCTTATCATGGCTATGTTAGCTGCCCAGTAATAGTTGATCAGATTCGGCAACGCAAGTCCCCCCTCGCTGCGTTTCCTTTCAAGCATCGCCTTTCTCACCCGCGGGGATTTTTCCGCCCAGACAAAGCTCATAATAATTTTGCTGGTCCTTTTAAAGAAGGACCGCGGGATAAAAATCGGGAGACATTGAAAAATGAACAGGAATCTTGCGAGGATTGTCATCTTTGACGTCTGCACCCTCCCCACAAGTGATAGCGGGAGTGCATCCCATCTCCGAAACTCCCTCTTCATTTGTTCCACCACTCTAGTCAAATTTAACTTATGTAACCTGCCCCAGTCTCGTGCCACCTGTATCCCCAAGTATCGGAAACTTACCCCAACCAGCCTAAATGGCAGCTCCTTCAACCTATTCTCCTGGTCCCCTGCCTGCACAACAAACATCTCACTCTTGGTCATATTTAATTTGTACCCTGAGAACCGGCCAAACTTTCTCAATGTTTCCAGTATATTGTCCATCCCGGCCAGTGGGTCCGACACGTACAGGAGCAGGTCATCCGCATAGAGAGAGACCTTGTGCTCCACGCTCCCCCCCTAGTCATTCCCTTCCACCCCGTTGCAGCTCTCAGGGCAATCGCCAACGGTTCTATGGCCAGCGCGAACAGCAACGGGGAGAGTGGGCATCCCTGTCTGGTCCTGCGATGTAGTCTGAAATAGTTTGACGTTGTCCTGTTCGTCCTTACACTAGCTTTTGGGGCCTGGTACAGTAGTCTGACCCAATTAACCAATCCCTCCCCAAACCCGAATCGTCCGAGTACCTCCCATAAATAGTCCCACTCCACCCGGTCAAAGGCCTTCTCAGCATCCATTGCCACCACTGCCTCCACCTCCTTGCCAGTCGGGGGCATCATAATCACATTAAGCAATCTTCCCAAATTGGCTGTCAGCTGTCTGCCTTTAACAAACCCTGTTTCGTCATCTGCAATCACCTCCGGTACACAGTCCTCAATTCTAATTGCCATGACCTTGGCCAGGAGCTTGGCGTCCACATTAATCAGGGAGATTGGCCTGTATGACCCGCAGGATTCCGGATCCTTGTCCCGCTTTAATGCGGGACTGAGACATCGTCGGAGGTAGGGTCCCTCTGTCCCTCGCCTCATTAAAATCCCTGGTCAACACCGGCCCCATTATCTTTGAGAACATTTGTAAAACTCTACTGGGTATCCATCCGGTCCCGGGCTTTACCCGACTGCATGGCCTTTAGGCCCTCCAGTCCCTCCTCAGCTCTAATCGGGGCTCCCAGCCCGTCCACTAGTCCCCTGCCCACCATTGGGAAGATTAGTCCGTCCAGGAACCGTTTAATCTCCTTCGGCTCCTCCGGGGGTTCTAAAGTGTAGAGCTTACTAGAAAAGTCCCGAAACACCTTATTCAGTCCCGGCGGGTCCTCCACTCTGTTCCCCTTCCTGTCTACCACCCTACTTATTTCCCTGGCCGCCTCCCTCCTCCTGAGTTGCTGCACTAGCAATCTGCTAGCCTTCTCCCCATGCTCATACACCACTCTCCTTGCCTTCCTAAGTTGTGCCACGGCTCTACTCGTGGATAGCACTCCCAGTTCTGCCTGGAGTCTCCGTCTCTCCCTGAGAAGGTACTCCCCCGGGGACCCCGCATGCTCCTCGTCTATCCGGCGGATATCCATTTCTGCTCTGTCCATCCTTTCCCTGTGAGCCCGAATTGAGATCAGCTCCCCCCCCTCACTACCGCCTTCAGCGCCTCCCACAGGGTCGCTGCTGGAACCTCCCCCGTATTGTTAACCTGCAGGTAATTTTGCATACACTTCCGCAGTCTCTCACATATCCCCTCCTCTGCCAGGAATCCTACGTCTGACCTCCATTGCGGGCGTTGGTAATTTTCCCCGCAGACCTGCAGGTCCACCCAATGTGCGGCATGGTCCGGAATAGTGATCGCCGAGTATTCCGTATTTTTTACCTCCCCTACACAGTCCCTGCTCATGATTTAAAAATCGATCCAAGAGTATACTCTGTGAATATGTGAGTAAAACGAATATGCCCTTTCCGTCAGCCATCTGGCTCTCCATGGGTCTACTGCCCCATTTGCTCCATGAACCCTTTCAGCTCCCTTGCCGATGCTGGGAGCCTACCTGTTCTGGGACATGACTGGTCCAGCCCCGGGTCGAGGACCGTATTAAAGTCCCCCCCCCGCATAATCAACTTGCGTGAGCCTTGGTCTGGGATTTTCCCCAGCACTCTTTTAATAAAGTCAGCGTCGTCCCAATTCGGAGCATATATATTCACCAGCACCACTCTCCTCCCCTCCAGCTTGCCCCTTACCATAAGGAATCTGCCCCCGCCGTCTGCGATTACGCCCTCCGCCTCAAATTGAACCCGTTTATTGATTATAATTGCTACCCCCCTGGACTTAGAATCCAAGCCCGAGTGGAAGACCTGGCTGATCCAGCTCTTCCTTAGTCTAATCTGGTCAGACACTTTCAAATGTGTCTCCTGCAGCATAATTACGCCCGCCTTTCGAGCCCACAAGTGCGCGAACACACGTGCCCTTTTAACTGGCCCGTTTAGTCCTCTGACATTCCAGGTGATCAGCCTGGATGGAGGGCACACAACCCCCCCCACCAAGCCGGTCAATCATAACCCTTCTCGGTCCTGCCCCCGGCGCATGTGCCGCGCCTCTCTTGATTCGCCTCTTGGCAGTTTCCACCCCCGACCTCCTCTCCATTACCAACTTCAGACCCCTCCCACGTCAGCAGAATAACTTCCCCCCTTCCAACATCTCCCTATAACCCCACCCCTGCCATCTACTGGCTGTATGCACACCCCCCACCTGACTCCCTTGACTAGCCAATCTGCTAGCCCGATGACTCATCCCTCCGGCGCCCACTTGTCTTGCTCCCATTGTTTCCCCGACCTCCACTCCCCACTCATCAACACACCATCCCCTGATCTGACCCACTGGAGCAGTCTCACTAGAATGGGAAAGATCAAACGAGATGGGGACATCACAGCAAAGTGAGGCTGCTCCAGGTGTAATACAGTTCCAGCTGTGTAAACAGATGAGTGTTCACAAACGTCCCTTTCTGAGCATTAATAAAGTAACAACGCAGTAACACAGTACCTGTATAACACCCACCCATTAAAAAAAACACCCAAACCAAAAACTTTAACCCCCATTGATTACCGGCCACCTTTATGTTACAGTGAAGGCTCCAACAAACAAAGAGAACACGACAAAAGATAAAAGAAAGCGAGAGGGGGATCACATCCCCCCCGCACACCCTGTAGGCAAAAGCTGCCAAAAATACAACACAAAGCACCTTTAAAGCAGTAAACAGTTGACAGTCAGTCCAGGCACAGTAGGCATCCCCCAAACAATAACTCTCGGACTCTAGCTTGAGACCGTGGGTCCTTTTTGTGGGACCAACCCCTGATCTCTCGCGAAGTCCATCGCTTCTTCGGGATCGACAAAATAGTGGTGTTGGCCCTGATGCGTGACCCAAAGACGAGCCGGGAAGAGCAGACCAAACTTTGTGCTTTTTAAATAAAACCTCCTTAATTTGTTTAAAGTCTGTTCGACGTCTGGCCACCTCCTGGCTTAGGTCCTGATAAATGCGAAGGACACTGTTATTCCGCGTGCTGCTCTTAGCGCTCTTTGCCCACTGCAGCACCCGCTCCTTCTCCACAAACCTGTGGAACCTGATCACCATCGGACGGGGGGGACCCCCGGACGGATCTGCCTCGCCTGTACTCTATGTGCCCCCTCCAGCTCCGGCGGTCGCGGAAAGGCGTCAGCCCCCATCAGCTGCAGAAACAGGTCAGCCACAAAAGCTATGGCATCTGCTCCCTCAGCCCCCTCCGGGAGGTCGATGATCCTCAGATTTTGTCTGCGGGCTCTATTTTCCAGCTCCTCTACTCTGTCCAGCAGTCTCCTCTGTCTCTCCTTCAACCATCGACTTCTAGCGCAGCAATCATCTGCGTGTCCGTCTGCTCCTCCACCGCTTCCCCCAGCTCCTTAACATCTTTGTCCTGGGCATCCAATCTCTTATTTCGATTGATCCACTGCCTTCTGAAGTGGGTCCAAGTTATCCCGCTTCAATGTTTCAAAACTGCTTTTAATAACCTGCAGCATATTTTCCAGCGCTAACTGGATCGCCGGGTCCGAGGTCCATAGGTCAGCCATCTTTGCTCCCGGGTCAGCTTCCACTGCACTTTGCCTTTGTCCTTTCCTTTCCCGTTTTCGCTGCTTTCTGCTCTCCTGCGGTTCCATACAGCTCTGCCCGCTAATCAGCACTTCCGTGGCCATCTATCCCAGCGCTCAAAAGTCCCGAAAAAACGGGAAATCAGATCCACAAATCCTGCCGGAGTGAGAGCCACCGAATGTGCGGCTTACTTGCTCATCGCCGCCACCAGAAGTCCACGGAAACCTGAAATTCAACAGGGTTATTGTAGATGAAGCACAAATGTAACTGAAATCAGACACAGAATTTACAAAATAAGTAAAAGAACAAGAGCTTTGAAGATACTTTTAAATATAAGTAAGTTATTTAACATGCTTTAAATCAAAAAAAAGCTCAACATGTTACTGCAAGAATCAATAAGACAAAAGTTCACAAATAGTATCTGATCACAATGAATGAGGCGTACTGTATTCAATTATAGTTATGGTGTAATCATCTTAGCTTACTAGAACTGGACATTCTGGTAATAAATCATAAACTGTTGCAAGGAGTTCAGATGGAAAAGTCCACAGCCTAAAGCACTCTGCTGTTTTCTGAGGCAGACCAAGGAGGTGTGAGGCCACCAAAGGGAAAATACAAGAATAGGCACAGTTCTATTTTAAAAAGGCATGAGTCTAAAACATATTTCCTTTCTGTAAGAAATACTCAGAAATAATGAATGACCAGAAACACTACGTCATATTAAACTAATAGACCTTCCGAGTCATTTTTAAATTCAGGCTGGTAAGCCAGACTTGTTTCTGTCTGGCTTATTTTGGTCAATGAAGGCAAAAACCTAGCTGATTGTATTGGTATTAAAAAATTCAGTGCAGATGAAGGGGGACTTTAGGAGATGGGATGCGCTCCCCTTGTCATTGGCGGGCAGGGTTCAGTCAGTGAAGATGATGGTCCTCCTGAGGTTCTTGTTTGTAGTCCAGAGCCTCCCAGTCCACCAAGACGTTTTTTAGAAAGGTGAATACAGTGAGGAAGGAAGAACTGGGTAGGGAGCTGGAGGCTGGGTTGTGGGAGGATGCCCTGAGGAGAATTAATGCATCCTCGTTGTGTGCCAGGCTTAGCCTTATGCAATTTAAGGTGGTCCACAGGGCACATATGACCGTGGCCCGGATGAGCAGGCTTTTTGGAGGGGTGGGGGATAGGTGTGCAGGTGGGCCTGCGAATCATGTCCATATGTTTTGGGCTTATCCAAAGCTTGAGGGATTCTGACATGGGTTTGCCGACATCATATTGGAGATTCTGAAAGTAAGGGTGGTTCCGAGTTCAGAGGTGGCGATTTTTGGTGTGTCAGGAGACCAGGAATCCAGTTGCCGAGAGAGGCCGATGTCTTGGCCTTTGCCTCCCTGGTAGCCGGGAGACCGATCTTGCTAGCATGGAGGGACTCGGAACCCGTTAAACCGGGGGTGTGGGTGAGTGACCTGGCTGGCTTTCTCAGGCTTAAGAAAATTAAGTTTGCCCTGAGGGGCTCAATGGTAGGATATGCCTGGAGATGTCAGTTGTTTATCAACCTCTTTGGAAAGAACTAAGGTGTCAGTAGGGGTGAGGGAGGTTAAAAAGATGAGGCGGGGAAGGCGAATAAGGTTGGGGCAGGTTGGTGGGGAATTTTTGTTGGGGTGTTTGTGGTAAATGTATTCACCATAATGCATGACACTGTAACCATTGTATCCACCTAATGTAACCTATGACCTGGAAGTGGTGATACGAGCTGCTTCCAGGTACTGTACTGTAACCCCGGTGGGCTCCGCCCTCACCGGGGCCATATATAACCTGGCCACCTGCAGGTGGCACTCATCTGCACAACCGACTCTGGCTAGGCAAGTTCACGACTAATAAAGGCTTATGTTCACTCGCTCTCTCTGGCTGGTGAATTGAAGGTATATCAATTTATTAGTCGTCGACAGCACCATGGAAGCCGCTCTAAAGCCAGACAGGCTTGAACTCGACGCCCGCGTGTCCAAAGCCAAGGAAATATTTGAACATTGGCTTCGATGCTTCAAGGCTAACAGCGACTCCTCCACAACGGCTCCCTCGGAGACCCTCAAACTGCGACTCCTCCATGCTCAGGTGAGCCATCGAGTCTCGGTAATGATGGAGAAAGCGGCCACGCACGAGGAGGCGGTTGCAACCCTCAAGGCGCACTTCATGAAGCCCGTAAACAAGGTGTTCGCTAGACATCTCCTCACTACTCGCCGTCAACGCGCCGGAGAATCGCTGGACGAGTATCTGGAAACCCTGACTCTACTCGCGAGGAACTGCAGTTATCGAGATGTGACGGCGGAGGAGCATATGAACTCACAGATCCGGGACACCTACGTGGCGGGGGTCCGCTCGAACTATATCAGGCAGCGTCTGCTGGAAAAGGGGACCTCCGACCTGCGGGACACGGTAAAGCTAGCTACCTCGCTAGAGGTGGCCGACCATAACCTTAGCGCGTTCCCCGTGGGCCCGACGAACCCCTCGTGGACACTATCGTCGCGGCCCCCGTCGGACCCATCTGCTTTGCAGGCCTGCGCCGCGCGTCTGCCAGCCCAGTCCGGAGAACCGCAATGCTACTTCTGCGGCCAGGGCCAACACCCCCGGCAGCATTGCCCAGCCTGCTCAGCGACGTGCAGCGACTGCGGGAAAAAGAGGCACTATGCGAGAGTCTGTCTGGGCCGACTTAAGACCCAGAAATCGAAAACGCACCAGGCCCAACCTATGGACTCGCAGCCCCACAGACCCCGCAATGTGGCTGCGTGCCTGCCCGGAATGCCCCCTCCAGATGCGTCATCGTGCGAATCGTGGGGGCCGCCATCTTGGCCGCCAGACCCAACACCGACCAACACGTGCGACTCATGGAGGCCGCCTTCTTGGCTGCCGGCCCCGGCACTGACCGACACGTGCGACCGATGGGGGCAGCCATCTTCGTCGCCATCTTCGATCCCGTCCGACACATGCGACACCTGGGGGCCGCCATCTTGTGACTCCACCGACCACACAGGCTACCCGCAGCTGGGCGCGGTGACCCTCGACCAGTTGCAGCCGAAACCGCTAAAGAACTCCATGATGGTCGTCCGGGTCAACGGACACGAGACCCCCTTCCTCTTCGACTCCGGGAGCACGGACAGTTTTGTCCACCCCGACACGGTAAGGCGCTGCTCCCTCCACACCTACCCCGCCTCACAAACAATCTCCCTTGCCTCTGGGTCACATTCGGTCCAGATCCGGGGGTACTGTATTGCCAATCTCGCGATGCAGGGCGCGGAGTATACCTGCTTTAAGCTCTATGTCCTCCCCACCTCTGCGCCCCCCTACTGCTCGGATTGGATTTTCAATGTAATCACCGAAGCCTTTCTACAATTCGGCGGACCCTTGCCCCCCCCTCGCGCGACCCTCAAGGTCTTCCCCCCGTCACTCTTTGCAAATTTCACTGCTGGCTGTAAGCCCATTGCCACCAGGAGCAGGCGGTACAGCTCGCCAGACATGGTATTTATCAAGTCGGAGGCCCAACGACTGTTGAGTGAAGGGATCATAGAGGCCAGCAACAGCCCCTGGAGAGCGCAAGTGGTGGTCGTCCAGACCGGGGAAAAGAACCGGATGGTTGTGGACTACAGCCAGACAATTAACCGGTTCATGCAACCGGATGCGTACCCCCTCCCCCGCATAGCGGAGATGGTCAACCAGATCGCGCAGTACCGTGTGTTCTCCACGGTCGATCCGAAGTCGGCCTACCACCAGCTCCCAATCCGCCCGGAAGAGCGTCACGACACTGCCTTTGAAGCAGCCGGCCGACTCTTCCATTTCCTCAGAGTTCCCTTCGGTGTCACTAATGGGGTCTCGGTCTTTCAGAGAACGATGGACCGAATGGTGGACCAGTACGGTTTGTGGGCGACATACCCGTACCTGGACAACGTGACCATCTGCGGCCATGATCAGCAGGACCATGACGTCAACCTTCAGAGGTTCCTCCAGGCCGCCCAATCCCTCAATCTTACATACAACAAAGAAAAGTGTGTCTTCCGTACTACCCGACTGGCCATCCTCGGCTACGTCGTGGAGAACGAACTGAGTGCTAGGGCCCGACCCCGACCGTATGCGCCCCCTCACAGAACTCCCCCCTCCCCACAGCCTCAGGGCCCTAAAACGATGCCTACTACGCCCAGTGGGTCCCCAACTACGTGGAAAAAGCCCACCCACTTATTCAAACTACCAGTTTCCCCCTGACGAATGAGGCTCGCTCGGACTTCAGCCGCATCAAGGCCGACATCACCAAAGCCGTAATGCACGCGGTGGACGAGTCCGTCCCCTTCCAGGTAGAGAGCGATGCGTCAGACGTCGCTCTGGCCGTCACCCTCAACCAGGTGGGCAGGCCAGTAGCATTCTTCTTTAGGACCCTCCACGCTTCCGAAATCCGACACTCATCAGTCGAGAAGGAAGGACAAGCCATAGTGGAAGCCGTGCGGCACTGGAGGCACTACCTAGCCGGTAGGAGGTTCATCTCGTCACCGACCAGTGGTCGGTCGCCTTCATGTTCGACAACGCACAACGGGGCAAAATGAAAAATGTCAAAATCCTGAGGTGGAGGATCAAACTCTCCACCTACAATTACGATATCAAGTATCGTCCTGGGAAGCTCAACGAGCTCCCAGATGCCCTGTCCCTTGGCACATGCGCCAGCGCGCAAGATGACCGACTTCGGTCTATCCACAATGACCTCTGTCACCCAGGGGTCACCCGGCTTACCCACTTCATTGAGGCCCGCAATCTGCCCTTCTCCACTGAGGAGGTCAAGGCAATGACCAAGGACTGCCAAGTCTACGCGGAGTGCAAACCGCACTTCTGCCGGCCAGACAAGGCCCACCTGGTAAAGGCCTCCTGGCCCTTTGAACGCCTAAGTATCAATTTCAAAGTGCCCCTCCCCTCCATCAACTGTAATATATATTTTCTCACCGTCAGAGACGAGTACTCCCGCTTCCACTTTGCTGTCCCCTGCCCCGACATGACCTCGGCCACTGTAATAAAGGCACTGCACAGCATCTTCACACTGTTCGGTTTCCCTGCCTACATCCACAGCGACCGGGGTACATCTTTCAAGAGCGATGAGCTACGCCAGTATTTGCTCAGCAAAGGCATCGCCTCGAGCAGGACTATGAGCCATAACCCGCAGGTGGAGAGGGAGAACGCGATTGTATGGAAGGCCGTCCTTCTGACCCTCAGGTCTAGAAGTCTCCCAATACCTCGCTGGCAGGAGGTCCCCCCCGACACCCTCCACTCCATCAGATCACTTCTCTGCACAGCCACGAACGAGACCCCTCACAATCGTTTGTTTATCTTCCCCAGGAAGTCCATCTCCGGGGTCTCGCTTCCACCTTGGCTGTCAACTCCGGGACCTGTCCTTCTCCGGAGGCACATGAGGAGCCATAAGACCGACCCGCTGGTCGAGCGGGTCCAGCTGCTCCACGCCAACCCCCAGTACGCCTACATCGTGCACCAGGACGGACGGTAAGATACGGTCTCCCTACGAGACCTGGCACCAGCTGGTTCCCCTGTCAACACGCCCCCCACCCCCCGCTACCCACCCCCAGCGCCCCATACGCCCCCCTGGGTCTCCTGTACTGTCCTGCGCCGACACCCACCACCCCCCTGTCTACCCCCACACCCCAACCGTTTCTGACTCGTCGGACTGAGGCTCCAGCACCAGACACAACGCCCCCGGAGTCACCACCTGCAACAACCGTGCCCGCCGCACCGCCAGAGTTGAGGAGGTCGAAGAGAACGATCCGGCCTCCAGAGAGACTGAATATGTAATGACCCCACGCCATCCCCACTGGACTTGATTTTTGAACTGGGGGTGAATGTGGTGAATGTATTCACCATAATGCATGACACTGTGATCATTGTATCCACCTAATGTAACCTTTGACCTGGAAGTGGTGATATGAGCTGCTTCCAGGTACTGTACTGTAACCCCGGTCTCACCAGGGCTATATATAACCTGGCCACCTGCGGGAGGGAATTAATCTGCACAACCGACTCTGGCTAGGCAAGTTCACGACTAATAAAGCTTTATCTCACTCGGTCTCTCGGCCTCTTGGTGAATTGAAGGTATATCAGTGTTGTTTATGTAAGCCATGTTGACTGGTCTTGGGGTGTGTGGTTATCCATTGTGTTAAAATTTATAATATAAATGCATCAATAAAATATTTTTCAAAAATAAATTCAGTGATTTCTGATATTCTGTAATATATTACAATTTCTGGACCCATAAATATTTTTGAAAAACAGAATAATAATATGGCTGACACTGAGCTGAATGACGCAAATTAAAAGGAACTGTTTTGATGTGAGTGAAGCATAACTAGTTTGCATACATCAGCCGAGACCAAAGATTGAATTACTGCCATAAACGTTCTCCTACGTATTTGACAATTGTTATTGTATACAATCTGTGGTTTTAGTTTTTGTAATATATATTATTTTTCAACTTGTCATGTGAATGTGACATTGAGCAAATATGATGACGAATCAGAACAGGGTAACATTCCAGATAAGTGAAGTATAAGACATGCCACTGTGGCACAATGATTAGCACTGCTGCATCACAGTGCTAGGAACACTGGTTCAATTCCAGTCTTGGGTGACTGTCTGTGTGGAGTTTGCACATTCTCCCAGTGTCTGCGTGCGTTTCCTCCAGGTGCTCCGGTTTCCTCCCACAGTCCAAAGATGTGCAGGTTAGGTGGATTGGCCACGCTAAATTGCCCCTTAATGTCCAAAGATGTGCAGGTTAGGTGGGGTAATGGGGTTACACGGATAGGGTAGGGGAGTGGGCCTAGGTAGGGTGCTCTGTCGGAGTGCCGGTGCTGACTCGATGGGCTTCCTGCATTGTAGGAATTTTATGGAATTTTTGTCAGGTCTCACATTGGCAGTGGAGAAGACAAAACAAACAGCCTGAGAGATCTAGCCCCTTCTCCTAAATCATTGTGCATACATTGCTCATGTATTGCTTTTTTGGTCCTTGTTCAGCACTGTAACCAATCACTATTTGTTGATGTACTATTGGTCAATGTACTCTGTCGATTATTCTTTTGTCTACTGATGCTCAGTCTATAACTCCAGACCCGAGATTGGAGACAATTGAAGGCTTTATTACACTCGATGTTTCCCCCAGCAGCACAGGTACAGAAGGCAGCTGCTGGGGCGACACGCGCTCTTACTGGGCGGAACCAGCAGGCAGGCTTAACCAATGAAAACAGTATCTCCTACACCAATGGTCTTACAGGGTACCGTAATACCTCTAATACCGACTACCACATCTACTATGTACGTACTGTGTATGTTTCCTTGGCCGCAAAAAAATACTTTTCACTGTACTTCGGTATGTGACAATAAATAATCAACATGTGCCAGGAGCTGGCTCAGTAGTGTGGTTGGTTGGGTGTACAAAACCCAAAGAGGCAGCAGCTCCTGATTGGCTACTGTTTTCTATAAGGGAGAGGGGATGGTTTGCTTGCTCAATAAAGCTACAGGATAGTAATTGTTGCAAGAACAATGTTAGTAAAATTTTATATTAAAAAACTACATGCATCATCGTGAGCAGTGCAGAACACTCCTTCGTTTTCAGAAAAAGCATTGGAGATCCTGCTGTAGGAGGTACAGTGAAAGCGGGTGTCTTTCTTTGTAAGCACAAGGCCACCTTTCTATTAAAGCAAAAATATAACTGCATGGGTTCAGGTAATAGTGAGTAAATGCCAGAGTAGTTCATTAGCATCAAGAGAAAGATACTGTACGTGTAGCCAGCTTTCCACATACTACTGTGACATTGAAGGCAAAAATCAAAGCACTGAGCTTTTCTGCCCTCAAGCAGATAACATGCAAAGCATGAAGATAACCTTTACCCTTTCTCTTTGTACTCTTTTATGACGCATTGCTCAAAAGCCCCAGGCCACAGTTCTAGTCAGACATGCTAATGCCTTTCACATTGCAGCGGTTACAAGGAATTTCTGGTGTATTGATGGACCCCACCTGCATTTAAATGTAGTGGGGAAGGAAGAGGCAGCTTGCAGTCCTTTTGCTTGAGGCAGAGTGAAGTAAATTAAGGTTGGGTGGAAAAGTTGCAGTCGGTCTTGTTATTCAATTTTCTCATCTTCATACTACTTCGGGCAGGAGAGCTTAAAATGAAGAGACATAATTGGTTAAATATGTCAAACTGAAGAATAGAAGTAGCTAATAGAAGCCGTAATCATAATTCACTTTATAAAGCAAATCAGTACTAGCAATCCATAAAGAAATGCTGTAATGTAAATTTTAAAAATGCACAATGACAGCACAGGCAGTGTATCACGACTGTCTAAGGGAATTTGTAATGACCACCCCTTTGTGAAACATCCATGTCAGAATCCACACGCTGAGTCCCTGTCTGGAATGCAAGTCAGAAATAGATAAAGGGGTTTAGAGGATCCGGGGGTATGGTTTTAAAAATAGACTTGGATAGTTCACCCAGGCTACAGTCACACGACATAGACAGGGCTAGGTAGAAAAAGAAGTGTTTGTGACTGACTGACAGCAAGGTAGGGGGAAACTTCTGGAGGCAGGAAAAGAAGAAACAGAAAACTGGCCTGACCTTTCGGTAGAATCTACTTGCTATCTGTGGTGATAGGGAAGGAGGTTGTGGGAGGGTGGCCTGTATGCTAATCAAGGCATTGTATAGGTAAGGGGATTTGATAATTAGGAGGATAAAGGTATCATCTGCAGTCACATTCAAGAATCCAGGAAGGTGTTCTGCCAGTGTAAGCTATATTTCTAATCAGTTGGGGAGGAATTTGGAAAGGGAAGTGGGCACCAGGCAGTTAAGAACGATGTTCCCACTAAGCCGCAGGGCCACAAAGTAACATGAAAATTCCCATGCAGGCCGCACACAAATCAGCCCCTTCAAGTTGCCATGTAAAATGTAAAGGGTCCAAGCATTTAATCAAATCACACCACACTACATAAGAAAAGAATGTACGTTGGTGTAGAATCAGTTGTTGTGCTCCATTACAGAACCTACAACATAGGAAGGAACATGGCAGTATCAAGAGCTAGGTGCTGCATTAAAGACAGGACCTCAAGTGTGGTAATATTTATAGTACCGCCAGAACTATGTTCCCAGCAGCATATGGATAAACCCATCCATAAAATAAACAAATTTCTGAAAGACTGGTGTGGGAAAGAGACATTCCATTTCATGGTTCACTGGCACCAGAACCGAGAAAGGAAGGCCATTCGGATGGCCTGCATTCAACTATGTTCCAAGTAGAATGGGTAAATAGGAGCATACAAATTATTTTAAATTAACAAAGGCAGCAGGTTAGGTGAGGGGAAGAGAGAGGATTCAGTGACAAAATAACCATCGAAATAAAAAAAAAGGTTGAGACAAAAGGGGACAAATATTACATAATTCAGGAAAATTAATGTTCCTAAGTAATAATATACCTATAAATCCAAAGTAGACATGGTTAAATTTAAATTTTAAAAAATGAGTTTGCGTCGCAACATATAGAGCATTTTGCACTTCAGAAAGTAAGTATGCTCAACTGGCTGTAATTGACACAAATGGAGAGGAACAGATGGTGTCTTTCTTCATTGGAATCATTCTTCATCTAAATTGGGTTCATCTTTCCCTTTACCAAAGCGTAAACAAAAGTTTAATTTTAAACACTTTTCAGGGAAACTGCATAACTCTGAGAAAGACAGAGAGAGAAGCCAATCACAAAAGCTGAATTCAGTGTGTTCATATTTCTTGGTAACTTCCAAACCAGACCTGTAACCCTGCCCCATTTGCAGACAGGTTTGTGCCTTCCTGCTCGCTTCTCTCCAATAAGAATTCACCACAGATTGAACTCCACATTGCACACCAGGTCACACAAACCTCAAGATTTCTCTGTTCACCATTCTGCCAAACCAGATGTTCCCCTTCACCGAGAAGTCAGACCACATGAGCTCCTCCTCTTTTCCCCTCCCCTCAAACTGACAATTCCAACCCCAATAATACTTTGTATCCCATCAGAGCTAAGTACCTGATATTATCTTCTGTATGCCTCAACTTATAAGAAAGACTTGCATTTCTATAGTGCTTCTCACAACGGCTGGGTGTCTTAAAGCATCTTCCACCAACTAAGTACTTTTAAAGTGTTGTTACACTCTGAGTAAATAATAAAACAAATAATAAATAGTAACTTTAATAGTGTATATATTATCTCAGTTCCACAGAATAATAGAATTCAGTTCACAAAGCATTGGCTAAAAATTCCAAAATACCATGGCAAATATGGGGTTTAGTTTATTCAGTTACAGTGGATGAATATCCCTAATGTCATGTCCTAAATATTGTCTCTATTATTAGAAAATATCCTCAATCCCAGTGAATCATGCCACAGGAAATCTATTAATACTTGAAAATAACTTCCCAATATCATAAAATGTGTTCCCCTCAATTAAAATAGCATTCTAAATACATTTGAGGTATACTTAACCACCTGAAAATAGCAAGTAGTTCAAGAAAATAATATTCATGGCAAAATACATATAAAGTTCATTATTGTGCATATGTACATGTTTATTTACATCCCACAAGATTGTAGTTTGCCAAGGTAGAAAAGAGAGCTATTCTTTTCTCTGAATGACAGCAGAAATGGCTTTTGTTGTCATATATATTTTAACTGTAACGCTAACATTGTTTTATATGCATTCAGGAAAGTTAGTCTACAATTGAAAAGTTAAAAATAAATCTGAATTATTGTGGTTTGTTTTAAAAATTATCCTGTGGGTAACTAAGCTGCATAGACTAAGATAGTTCCATGCTCAATCCTGTTTGTGGTGCGATGCTTGGTTAAAATACTCTGTGCAAGTGGGTGGATTTTGAGTAGAACAAAATTGGGTCCATTGACCTGATCTTAGTTGAACAGGAATAGGGATATAATTGGCCTTGTTGACACCAAATGTGGGATGGATTGACAACAGTTTCCATTCCTGTTCATTACATACCTCATTGTGGTGGAAGTGCCCATTTTTGCATGTTGGTTGAGGATTGGCACTGCTACATTTATCCATGATCAGATAAATTCCACACCACTTGTGGAAACTAAGAGTGGTAAGTATTTTAGGAGAACAGAAGTAAAAACAAAAAATAAAATCAATTCTGTGCATCTCCTCCTGTGTGTTGAATGTTGAAACCGAAGAAATTAAACAGTAAATTCTGGAATGTGCAGCAGGCTGATTAACGTTCAAATTTCAGAGGTACCTTTCATGAAGGTTCATATGTGAGGTTCCATGTGAAACAACCTTTCAGATTCAGGAGACGATAGGCCTTACTCTGAATTTCCTGCATGATCTATTTTTATTTCAGAGCCTTTATGCATTTTGTTAACCTCCACTGAAGCTATTTTCAAATTTTGTTTTTTTTGCAGCTGAATGCTTGACCTGAATTTGAACAAAGCCTCTTGTATATAAACATTTGGAATGTATTGAAACCTTTGTGTGCCTTTTAAAAATATATTTAGCTGGCACCATATTTCTTTGACAGCTATGAATTTGTACTTTTACAGGCCCTCTGTGATATTCTTATAAATGTAAAAATGTATCTAAGTCAACAAATGCCATTGAAACATTTTTACACAATGCACTGCAGTTTGCTATACAGAACATTAGAGCTTTCATTTCTAAATGTTTTTTTGCAATTTGTGTTTGTTGCTGTCTTTACATACATGAAGCTGTAGTTCTCCATGGGCTATCTTCCGATAGTTTAAGTGTGTTCTCACCTCATTGCATTTGGCTTGGTTCCTAGAACAACCAGCACTGAAAACATAGCGCAGCCTATGTTGAGCGCCAAGAAAGGCATGCTGCAGCAGTGGTTTTCTTCTATTTTTGTTTTGATGCTATTCAAATAGAAAGCTGAAAAAAATTATGTTAATAGGAAATGAGATATGTTTCTATGGACGTAACAGTTGTTTCATTATGCATGTACCCGCTGACAAGACCCCATTAAAAATAAATCAAAGGGCTTGCGCAATGATTCTAAAAAGAAAAATACTTCTTCTGTAGGTCACTGAGCCACACAGGCCAAGAAGGCCCCCAGTTCAGTCCTGTTTGTGTAGAGATATAGGCTTGATCTCAGCTGAGCAGCAATAGGGATGCTAGCAATGATTCATTGATTACAATTCAGCTAATTTCCCTGAAAGTTTGCACTTAAAATGTATCCATAATTGTGCTTCTAATATCATTGGTTTCAAAAGTATTTTGCAGTGACTAGATAAAATCATTTGTTTCTCTCTCAAATTTCCTTATCTCCCCTGCCTCCCTCTCATAGGTGTTGCTGTCTGCAAACTGCAAATAACACATCACATAATTCACAGAATCCCTACGGTGGAGAAGGAGGCCGTTTGGCCCGTTGGGTCTGCACTGACCCTCTGAAAGTGCAGTCTATCATGCCCTATGCCCATAACTCCGCTCATTGATCATGGTCAATTCAGTACTGAACTCGGAGGACCAAGGGTATCTAGTATATGAAATAAAAACATTACATTTATAATAAGGGGGTCAGTTGCACAGTGATTAGAACTGCTGCCTCACAGTGCCAGGGACCCGGGTTCAATTCCAACTTTGGGTGACTCTATGTGGGGTTTGCACATTCTCTCTGTGTATGCGTGGGCTTCCTCCGGGTACTCCGGTTTCCTCTCTCAGTCCAAAGATGTGTAGGTTAGGTGGATTGGCCGTGCTAAATTTCTTCTTTGTGTCCAATGGTAAGGTAGGGTACGGGGATATGGCGAGGGAGTGGGTCTAGGTAGGGTGCTCTATTGGAGGGTCGGTGGAGACTCGGTCCGAATGGCCTCCTTTTGCACTATGGAGATTCCATGATACAAAGTATCCCATATTTGCATTAAGCACATTATTGGGAAGACAAATTGAATCTGTGCCATGTTTGCTTTGAGTCTGTTTGATAATACTAGTTTCAAAAAGGTGGAAAATACTCAATTTTCAGCAATATCTCTCCAACATGATCCAAATATTTACTTCCCCTTCCTTGCCAACGCAATTGGCCCAACGTGAATTTTAAAATATAGTGGAATATTGTGGCAAACCTTCATTGAAAGCCATTATGATTATTGATTTGCTGCTGATTGAAACCATATTTCAATGTGGTATTATGCATTAATGGTGGGTGCAGTCTATTCATACGTTTGCTCAGAATTTTGTTTTGTTCTTTCAAGGGATGTTGTTTTCGCTGGCATTTGTTTTGTCCATCCCTAAAGATAGCTGCTTTAAAAGGTAGCCGCTTTCTTGAATTGCTGCAGTCTGCTTAGTACAGGTATGCCTATGGTGCTTTTAGGGTGTTCCAGGATTTTGATCCTGTGTACAATACCCTGGGTAAGTGTGTGGTCAATTCTAGACCCACTCATCCTGGAGTCATAGCACAAGTGAATTAACCAATAATTCTTATAGAAATACCCCAAATCTTTGATCCTTGGCTATTCAACAAGCAGGTTTGTAAGTTCAAATACAGTTACTGTTTATTTATAACAACAAATATGAAATACGCAGTAAATACAGCTGCTTAACGACAATAGCAGACTCCCCATTTTACTGTCCCAGCCTCTACCACACACACAAGAAAAACATAGAGGGCTAGAAAGGGATAAAAATAATAAGGAATAAGGACAAAATATAAGAGTCCTTGCTTCAGATGAGTTCTTCAGTGCACTTTCTTCACAGTATGCAGCACATGGTGCCATGGTAGCACAGTGGATAGCACTGTTGCTTCACAGCTCCAGGGTTCCAGGTTCGATTCCCGCTTGGGTCACTGCCTGTGTGAAGTGTGGAGCCTGCACGTTCTCCCTGTGTCTACGTGGGTTTCCTCCCACAAGTCCTGAAAGACATGCTTTTAGGTAATTTGGACATTCTGAATTCTCCCTCAGTGTACTCGGAGTGTGGCGACTAGGGACTTTTCACAGTAACTTCATTGCAGTGTTAATGTAAGCCTACTTGTGACAATAAAGATTATTATTATTATTGAGTGATTATTATTATTATTGAAGTCTCTGGTTTACAGCCCATAACGATGTTCCTTGCAGTTAGAAATATCTTCCTCACAACTTTTCCAGGAGAGACCCCTGGCTTCATATCAGCCTGTTCTGCAGAGTGTTATCAGATTCTGGTCTCTGCATCAGCCTATATATGTGTATATATATATATCAGCCATTTATGCAGAGAGAGCTGGTTCTCACAGTGACTCTTTGGTGAGAATTCACTAATTATTTTTGGAGAAAACAGAGTGTTGAAAAAGAGAGCTTTGTCCCTTAGCTGTCAAAGTGAAACTGAAAGCTCTTTAGATCCCTGAACCATTTCAGTGGGAACAGATCCAATCACCACCTGTTACTGGATAGCGCACCATCTTGTAGGCCAATTATTTGCCACTTTCCAGGTCTTGCATCATGCGGGTGTGAACTTCATTATCTATGTTGTGAATGGAACTGAACTCTGCAATCGTCAGTGAATATTGCCACTCCGAACCTTTTGATTGAGGATCATTGAAGAAGCAGCTGAAGATGGTTTTGCCTCGGACACTGCTCTTTTATGTCCTGTGCTGAAATGGTCTTGAGGAACCATAACCATTTCCTTTGTGCTTGATATGTCTCCAACCAGACAGAGGTGGGCCAAGGGATCATTGAATATCAGAATGATGCAACAGTGTTTTTCAGACTTTTTTTCTCAGGACACACTTGCCAATCGCCGACCTTCATGACCCATGCCAGCTGACCTTTGCGACACACTCCACGTTCACTCACCTTTAATGCAAAAGGGAAGCCTGCTTGGTTCTCATGACCTCACTTGAATCTGGTTCAAAGGAGAGGCAATGTGCATATCAGGTGCAGTCTCCAGCCAATTCCTTTGTGCGGTCTTCATCTTTTATGAAAACGAGAAATCCAACATTACACATGTAGGCCGTCATGAAGGACAATAGCAACAAAATGTGTGTTTTACTCAGCACTGGATACTCCTGGGAGATGCTACACCAGAATGCTGACAGCCTCATGGGCTTTTGTTGTGTTTTTATCATGGTATTACAGGTCAGCAACAACAGCGTAGTCTTTTAATTTGGAGTCAGCTCTAAGTTAATAACTGACTCTGGGGTCTCAACCTCATCATTTTCCTCCCACCACTTCGCTTTCAAAATCTGAATCCTTTCGTCTCATTGGCCAGTACTTGCCTGCATATAACACACACGAGCTTTGCATCCTTATTTGCATTGGCACAATTGACAAAACCATGCCTCAATAAATCATCTTTATACTGCTTTGTTCCCATTTTCTTCTTTGTAGACTGGTAACCAGAGGCCCTGGAGCTCTGTACATAGCTGACACTAGGACTGCTCTGTCCTGACCTGCACACTTCTGAGCAGCTCACTCCAGCAGATTCTGTTGTGAGATCCTGTCTAACGGGTAAACTGCCTATTCGAGTCTCTGACTGTTTCTTACTTTTAAGAAAATCATTCATCTTCACACTGGATAAACGCAAATTACTGCGGATGCTGGAATCTGAAACCAAAGAGAAAATGCTGGAAAATCTCAGCGGGCCTGGCAGCAACTGTAGGGAGAGAAAAGAGCCAACTTTTCAAGTCCAGATGACCCTTTGTCAAAAACTTTTAATATCTCTGACATGACAAAACCACTCAGCCTCGGACATGCCCAAAACATATGGACATGGTTTGCAGGGCTCCCCACACAGCGCCCACACCTATCCTCCACCCCCCACACCTATCCTCCACCCCCTCAAAGAACCTGGTCATCCGGGCCAGGTGTGCCCTGTGGACCACCTTAAATTGTATCAGGCATCAGGCTGAGCCTGGCAAATGACAAGGAAGCATTGACTCGCCTCCGGGCCTCCTCCCATAATCGGGACCCCAACTCCCCACCCAGCTCTTCTTCCTACCTTCTCTTCACCTCTCCTATCAGGTCTCCCTCCCACTCCATCAGTTCCTTATAAATCTCTGAGACGTTCCTCTCTCCTACTCCGTTCTCGACACCGCCTTATCCTGTAGTCCCTGGCACAATAGGTGCGGGAAGGTCAAAATCTGCCTCCTCATAAAATCTCTCACTTGTAAATACTGAAACCCATTCCCACCTGGCAACTCAAACTCCTCCTCCAAGCTCGGGAAACCCTCATCAATAAATAGATCTCCAAATCTCTCGATCCCCACCCGCTGCCACCTCCAAAACCCCCCATTCCCCCCCCCCCCCCTCTCCCTCCAGAGCGAACCGGTGATTATCACATATCGGTGTCCACTCTAACCCCAAGTGCTGCCTCCACTGTCCCCACACCTTCAAGGCTGCCACTACTATCGGGCTTGTGGAGTCCCTGGCCGGCGAGAATGGCAGAGATGCCGTTAACAGTGCCCCAAAACTCGCGCCCCTACAGGAGGCCGCCTCCACCCATTCCCAAACCGAACCCTCCCCCAGTACCCACTTCCTGACCATCGCAATATTCGCCGTGCAGTAGTAATTGATAAAATTCGGAAGAGCCAGCACCCCGCCCCCCACTCCAGCAGCACCTTCTTCACCTGTGGGGTTTACA
Organism: Scyliorhinus torazame; assembly: GCF_047496885.1. Taxonomy (NCBI): domain Eukaryota; kingdom Metazoa; phylum Chordata; class Chondrichthyes; order Carcharhiniformes; family Scyliorhinidae; genus Scyliorhinus; species Scyliorhinus torazame. The sequence goes on from NC_092712.1 coordinate 217,997,444, forward strand.
TGGCCAAACAAATCCTGAGATCACTGCATTCACTTTTTAAAAGAAGCCTTGCGGATAAAAATTAGAAGGCTCTGAAAAACAAACAAAAGCCCTGGGAGAACCATTATTTTTTAATTTTAAAAATAAATTTAGAGTACCCATTTATTTCTTTTCCAATTAAGGGGCAATTTAACGTGGCCAATCCACCTAACCTGCACATCTTTGGGTTGTGGGAGTGAAGCCCACGCAGACACGGGGAGAATGTGCAAACTCCACACAGACACTGATTCGAACCAGAGTCCTCAGCGCCGTAGGCAGCAATGCTAACCACTGTGCCACGTACCGCCCACAACACTAAGTCAACCCAGTAAGCAAGGAGCCTCACTACACCTCTAATTACAACTTAGATTTATATTCTGCACAGCTTATATTTACAATATACATTTGTATTTCATGTCAAACATCCTCTGGCGCATACAGCCCAAGGAGTTTTACACTGGCTCCAGCCACTCCGTGTACCATGGGGGGAGGGAAGGGTAAAGCTATGGACAGTATAATGGTTAATGGAGAGCAAGGCAGCAGGTTACGTGACAGGTAATTATGTAGAGATATGGGTTCAAAGACAAGGAAAATTAGGAGAAAGGGTAAGAGGAAAAATAAATTGCGAAAAGTTACTGATCAAGGTGTTAGGATTCATAACAAAGACATAAAAAACAGCATAAGTGTACTTTACCTGAATGCTCGTAGTATACGGAATAAGGTGAATGAGTTGATGGTGCAAATCATCGTGAATGACTATGATTTAGTGACCATTACTGAAACATGGTTAAAAGATGGTCACGACTGGGAGTTAAATATCCAAGGGTATCAGGCTATATGAAAGGATAGAATGGACGGTAAGGGCGGTGGTGTAGCTTTATTGTTTAAGGATGGCATCCGGGCAATAGTAAGGGATGATATTGGTGCTATGGAGGACAAGGTTGAATCAATTTGGGTGGAAATCAGGAATAGTAAGGCGAAAAGGTCACTGATAGGAGTAGTCTATAGGCCACCAAATAGTAACAGGATGGTAGGGCAGGCAATAAGCAAAGAAATAACGGATGCATGTAGAAATGGTACAGCGGTTATCATGGGAGATTTTAATCTGCATGTCGATTGGTTTAACCAGGTTGGTAAAGGCAGCCTTGAGGAGGAGTTTATAGAATGTGCCCGGGATAATTTCCTGGAACAGTATGTAATGGAACCTACAGGGGAACAAGCGGTCCTAGATCTGGTCCTGTGTAATGAGGCAGGATTGATTAATGATCTCGTAGTTCGGGATCCTCTTGGAAGGAGCGACCACAATATGGTGGAATTTAAAATACAGTTGGAGGATGACAAGGTAAAATCAAACACTAGTGTTTTGTGCTTAAACAAAGGCGATTACAATGGGATGAGAGAAGAACTAGCTAAGGTAGACTGGGAGCAAAGACTTCATGGTGAAGCAGTTGAGGAACAGTGGAGAACCTTCCGAGCGATCTTCCACAGTGTTCAGGAAAGGTTCATACCGACAAAAAAGAAAGAGGTTAAAAAGGGGAAAAATCGACCGTGGATATCTAAGGAGGTGAGGGAGAGTATCAAATTGAAGGAAAAAACATACAAAGTGGCAAAAATTAGTGGGAGACTAGAGGACTGGGAAGTCTTTAGGGGACAACAGAAAGCTACTAAAAAAGCTATAAAGAAGAGTAAGGTAGACTATGAAAGTAAACTTGCTCAGAACATAAAAGCAGATAGTAAAAGCTTCTACAAATATATAAGACAAAAAAGAGTGGCTAAGGTAAATATTGGTCCTTTGGAAGATGAGAAGGGAGGTTTAATAATAGGAGACGGGGAAATGGCTGAGGAGCTGAACAGGTTTTTTGGGTCAGTCTTCACAGTGGAAGACACAAATAACATGCCAGTGACTGATGGAAATAAAGATATGATAGGTGAGGACCTTGAGATGATTGTAATCACTAAGGAGGCAGTATTGGGCAAGCTAATGGGGCTAAAGGTAGACAGGTCTCCTGGCCCTGATGGGATGCTTCCCAGAGTGTTAAAAGAGATGACTAGGGAAATTATAAACGCACTAGTGATAATTTATCAACATTCACTAGACTCTGGGGTGGTCCCAGAGGATTGGATAGTAGCAAACGTGACACCACTGTTTAAAAAAGGAGGTCGGCAGAAAGCTGGTAATTATAGGCCGGTAAACTTAACTTCGGTTGTAGGCTAAATGCTGGAATCTATCATTAAGGAGGAAATAGCGGGGCACCTGGAGGGAAATTGTCCCATTGGGCAAACGCAGCATGGGTTCATAAAGGGTAGGTCATGTCTGACTAATTTGGTAGAATTCTTTGAGGACGTTATCAGTGCAGTAGATAATGGGGAGCCAATGGATGTGGTATATCTGGATTTCCAGAAAGCTTTTGACAAGGTGCCACACAAAAGGTTGCTGCATAAACTAAAGATGCATGGCATTGAGGGTAAAGTGGTAGCATGGGTAGAGGATTGGCTAACTAACAGAAAGCAGAGAGTGGGGATAAATGGGTGTTTCTCTGGTTGGCAACCTGTAACTAGTGGGGTCCCTCAAGGATCAGTGTTGGACCCGCAGTTGTTCACAATTTACATCGATGATTTGGAGTTGGGGACCAAGTGCAATGTGGCAAAGTTTGCAGACGACACTAAGATGAGTGGTAAAGCAAAAAGTGCAGAGGTTACCGGAAGTCTGCAGAAGGATTTGCATAGGTTAGGTGAATGGGCTAGGGTCTGGCAGATGGAATTCAATGTTGCCAAGTGTGAGGCTATCCATTTTGGGAGGAATAACAGCAGAATGGATTATTATTTAAACGGTAAGATGTTAAAACATGCTGCTGTGCAGAGGGACCTGGGTGTGCTGGTGCATGAGTCGCAAAAAGTTGGTGTGCAGGTACAACAGGTAATTAAGAAGGCTAATCGAGTTTTGTCTTTCATTGCTAGAGAGATGGAGTTCAAGACTAGGGAGGTTATGCTGCAATTGTATAAGGTGTTGGTGAGGCCACATCTGGAGTATTGTGTTCAGTTTTGGTCTCCTTACCTGAGAAAGGACATATTGGCACTGGAGGGAGTGCAGAGGAGATTCACTTGGTTGATCCCAGAGTTGAGGGGATTAGATTATGACGAGAGGTTGAGTAGACTGGGACTGTACTCATTGGAGTTTAGAAGGATGCGGGGGGGATCTTATTGAAACATATAAAATTATGAAGGGAATAGATAGGATAGATGCGGGCAGGTTGTTTCCACTGGTCGGGGAAAGCAGAACTAGGGGGCATAGCCTCAAAATAAGGGGAAGTAGATTTAGGACCGAGTTTAGGAGGAACTTCTTCACCCAAAGGGTTGTGCATCTCTGGAATTCCTTGCCCAGTGAAGCAGTTGAGGCTCCTTCTTTAAACATTTTTAAGAAAAAGATAGATACCTTTCTAAAGAATAAAGGGATTCGGGGATATGGTGTACGGGCCGGAGAGTGGAGCTGAGTCCACAAAGATCAGCCATGATCTCATTGAATGGCAGGGCAGGCTCGAGGGGCCAGATGGCCTGCTGCTGTTCCTAGTTCTTATGTTCTTACCCTATTGAGCCTTTGCAATGGCAGCCCCAAGCTTTAATAAATCCCTTTATACATGACATTGATCTTGGAATGTACCAGTCTGCATTGCTCGGTTATGGACGGCTCTTTGTGTTGGTAAACCAACATGTTTTGAGCAGACCAAGGGCGTCTTTCACTGAATTGATGGTCATTCAGCAGTTGATGTTTGTCTCGGTGTGCATCCCTGAAAACAGCCTGCAGAGCTCAGAGTCTTGTGTTACGGAGCTGCTTGGGATGAACCATGACATAACCAATTGCATCTCTTTCCAGATCTCCTTTGCAAAGACACATTCCAAAGAGAGAGGGCAATGGTCTTCTCACCATTGCAGCTTCCTCAAGGGTAGTGTGCTGTGGTGATGAGAGTCTGGGTGTGCATGAAAGATCCGATGGAGCTGGCCTTCTGATCACCAGCCAAGCTACATGTTGGTAGTTATTTCAAAGTTTTGGCAATGAGGTATTTTGCCTCATAACTTTGACAGTCTGCTCAGGGAACTATCTGATTGGATCTACCATCTCCTTTTCCCATTGGGTCTTGAGGATCATATGTGCAGACCTGATGGACTCTTGGTCAAAGGTGCTTTGTTGATCAAATGTTTCTATGAGGGACAGGTTGTATGGCAGAGTCTAACCGGATGGAGCATTTCAAGGCCAAATCCATCCTTCACAACACTGTATAGAGTGAAATTTGGGGCTTGATTTTTAATCACCTCTGGAGGGAAGGTCCTTGAGGATGCACTTTGAAAGTAGTGCTCCTGGATGGTGGTCAGTCTTCAGGATCTTGGGAACACAGTGCTATTTCTAAGGCAAGGGCATGGTGGGGTGGGGTGAACAGCCTCCCATTGACTGCCAGTTAACCATTGGTGAGGGGTTTATTAACAGGCTGGTTAGGGCCAGATTTTCAAATTGTGGATCAGAAAAAGCGAAGTCTGTGGAATGTTAGTGCACAACTATCAGGAGCAATGCAGGGGGCCATTAAATGATGTTTCAGCTGAAATAAAATTGTTGGAAAAAGGGCTATTCTCACAGCCAGTCGACCAGACCCCAACAGATACTGGACCGAAAACCCCAATATTTTATTGTTTTAAGACTGTGTGGAAAGATCGATTCACTTTAGGAGTGCTTGCATGACAAAATAGAGCTTGGTTATTTTAGAACAATCTTATGAGAACCCTTTCTTACTCTATTGGAAGGTCTTCAAATGGCTGCTTAACTTGGTTTATTTCAGTCTTTCCCTTGTCTCCAGATAGGTCTGCTCTGCCTTTAAAATAGTATCACTTTGTAAACAATCTTACTTGTAAAGGAATGGTGGACTCAGAGTCGGGCAGATGGGGACTCAGCTTCTCGTTCTCTCAAAGCCTCCCCAAACTTAAATACCTCTCTGCCTATACTTGTGGTCTCAAGAAAAATGAGGGTTGCCAGATCAGAGATCAGACTTCACTTCCAAAAAGCCTTTCTCCAAAACTCTGTCTCTTTAACAATTTCCCTCAAACTATCTCTCTCCACAGCTCTCACAAAATGGCCCTGTGTCTCTTTGAGCTCTGCCCAGTACTGACCTCACCTCTTCAAGACAAAAAAAAATAGTATATCTGTGCAGGCAGGCTGTAAATCATTAACTCTTGTGGGGACTTTCCCCAGTCAAACCACACTAACCCCATGCTTTTAACCCTTAAATTTCCCACTACATTTATAATCCAATTTACTAAATTCTTGCAATCGTCACTCCAGTACCTTTTCCTTTACCATTTGGCCATGAGGCTGCTGAGCCTCTGATCTCCTGCCTACTCTATTCTGCAAGTCAATGGCCAGTAATGAATCTCATCTCTTACTAACTTTTACAGATGCACCATAGAAAGCATCCTATCTGGCTGCATCACAGCCTGTTATGGCAACTGCTCGGCCCAAGACCACAAGAAACTTCAGAGTCGTGAACACAGCCCAGTCCATCACACAAACCTGCCTCCCATCCATTGACTCCATCCTCCTGCTGCTTGGGGAAAGCGGGCAGCATCATCAAAGACCCCTCCCACCCGACTTACTCACTCTTCCAACTTCTTCCATCGGGCAGGAGATCAAAAGTCTGAGAACACGCACGAACAGACTCAAAAGCAGCTTCTTCCCCGGTTACCAGACTCCTAAACGATCCTCTTATGGACTGACCTCATTAACACTACACCCCTGTATCGGTGTCTATGTATTTACATTGTGTACCTTGTGTTGCCCTATTATGTATTTTCTTTTCTTTTCATGTACTTCATGATCTGTTGAGCTGCTTACAGAAAAATACTTTTCACTGTACCTCGGTACACATGAAAATAACAAAAATCCAATCCAATCATCTGACTTCAATCATTGCACTCTCCTCTGGCGCCACTAATTTGGCTGTTTGGGGATCTGCATTTTAAAACCGTTGTTGACTCAACAAAATGTTGGTACCTGTAAATGATCTGGGCAAAGGGTTCTCAACCCCCGATTGAATCAGGATGAGTGGAATGTTGAGTACATTTGTCTTGCTTAAGTTAGATATTTGACATCATATCCCTACAGAAACGGTTCATTTTTGATTTGCAGATGAAGTGAGAGTAGGTGGGCTGATTGTCACGGTGCACGAAAGGGGTATGGGGCAGAATTGCATTAAATACAACAGTACCAAGAGCACCTCGCACCGGATGACCAGGTTCTTGGATGCAATAGAGCATGGGTGTCTCTTCTGCATGCGTTTCATCTTGACTATGTGCATTGGGTTGACAACTTGATTAAATGTATTCCTGGAGGCTTCATCGCTTAGAAACTTACAAAATTCTAACAGGATTAGACAGGGTAGATTCAGAAAGAATGTTCCTGATGGTGGGAGAGTCCAGAACAAGGGGTCATAATTTGAGGATGATGGGTAAACCTTTTAGAACTGAGAGGAGAAATTTCTGCACCCAGCGACAGGTGAATCTGTGGAATTTGCTACCACAGAAAGAAGTAGAGGCCAAAATGTTGTGTAACTTCAAGAAGGAATTAGACGTTGCTCTTGGGGCTAAAGGGAGGGGGTTGGGTGAGAGGCTGGTTCAGGGTATTGAACTTGATGATCAGCAAAGATAATGAATGACGGAGCAGGCTTGAAGGGCCAATTGGACTCCTCCTGCTTCTATTTTCTGTGTTTCCCTGACTTGCCCACCCAAACCATTTAGGGGCTGGTTTAGCACAGGGCTAAATAGCTGGCTTTGAAAGCAGACCAAGGCATGCCCGCAGCGCGGTTCAATTTCCGGACCAGTCTCCCCGAACAGGCGCCGGAATGTGGCGACTAGGGGCTTTTTACAGCAACTTCATTTGAAGCCTACTTGTGACATAAGCGATTTTCATTTCATTTCATTTTCATTAGTTGGGTAGCACTGTTGCTTCACAGCGCCAGGGTCCCAGGTTGGATTCCCGGCTTGGGTCACTGTCTGTGCGGAGTCTGCACATTCTCCCAGTGTCTGTGTGGGTTTCCTCCGGGTGCTCCAGTTTCCTCCCACAAGTCCCGAAAGACGTGCTGTCTTTGGACATTCGGAATTCTCCCTCAGTGTACCCGAACAGGTTTGGCGAGAGGGGATTTTCACAGGAACTTCATTGCAGTGTTAATGTAAACATACTTGTGACAATAAAAGATTATTATTAGTTGACCAACACACCCATCCTTAAACACTCGAATTGCCAACACATATTACTTGAGAACCATGTGGGGGGGGGGGTGAGATCTGGGCGCCTGAAGAGACTAGAACTGGCCTCCAAATACTGCAAAGATGACCAGCTGCCGGAAATGATCGGGAAGACGCTGAAGGAAGGGACCTGTCAGGTGGAGTTTGGGCGTTGAAAGAAAAACACATCCCTCCTCGTGAGGAGATGCCTTCCGAAAGCGGTGAGCGCGCGCGCTCCGCGCACCCGGCGTTGCTGACGCTACGCGCGCGCACCCGGCGAAGCTGACGCTGCGCGCGCGCGCCCGGCGTTGCTAACGCTACGCGCGCGCACCCGGCGAAGCTGACGCTGCGCGCGCGCGCCCGGCGTTGCTAACGCTACGCGCGCGCACCCGGCGAAGCTGACGCTGCGCGCGCGCGCCCGGCGTTGCTAACGCTACGCGCGCGCACCCGGCGTTGCTAACGCTACGCGCGCGCACCCGGCGTTGCTGAGCTTCCGCGTTGCGCCCCGTCGTCCCCCCCACCCCCAACACCCCGCCCATCAACCCGCTAAAGTGACAGCGCTCGGCCCCGCGGTGGAAGATGCAGCAAATCCCTGAGGACGTGAAGAGCCTAATTACAGGTAGAAAAAATATCAACGGCTCCCCACCCCCACCCAACGGCAGCTTGCTTACGCTTACAAAAGAATTCCGTAATGTTTTCCAAACACGAACCGCCTGAGGAGTTATCCGAGTTTGGTCCCGAGGAAGTGAAAGGAGGAAGTTGCCGGGATCCAGTCAGTTCCTGAGAAGTAAACGCGAACCCACCTTAAAGAAAAAAAATGATAGTTGAAATATTTTAAAATTTCTCTCTTTTCCGCCGCAATTATTCAAGGGCAGCTGGACGGTGATCTTATAACTCGCGAAAGGGGGTAAATACCAAATGATTTGTTGGGAAAGTCAGTGAGCAACGCTCAGCACCTGCCGGCTGGCCGGGAGTTGTTCATGTCCACATTGAGCTGCAGGCGTCCCTTTACCTTTACCCCCCCCCCCCCATTCCTCCCCCTCACCCCCTCCCCCCATATTCCTCCCCCTCACCCCCCCCCATTCCTCCCCCTCACCCCCCCATTCCTCCCCCTGAACCCCCCCCCATCCTCCCCCTCACCCCCCCCAATCCTCCCCCTCACCCCCCCCCATTCCTCCCCCTCACCCCCCCATTCCACCCCCTCACCCCCCCCCCATTCACCCCCTCACCCCCCACCCATCCACCCCACACCCCCCCCATCCACCCCCACCCCCCCCATCCCACCCCCACACCCCCACCCACTCCAACCCCCACACCCCCCCCCCATTCCACCCCCTCAACCCCCCCCATTCCAACCCCCCAACACCCCCCCCCCCCATTCCACCCCCCTCACCCCCCCCCATTCCACCCCCTCACCCCCCCATTCCACCCCCCTCACCCCCCCCATTCCCAACCCCCTCACCCCCCCCCCATTCCACCCCCCCATTCCACCCCCTCACCCCCCCCCCATTCCACCCCCTCACCCCCCCCATTCCACCCCCTCACCCCCCCCCATTCCACCCCCCTCACCCCCCCCATCCACCCCCTCACCCCCCCCATCCACCCCCCTCACCCCCCCCATCCACCCCCCACCCCCCCCAATCCCACCCCATCACCCCCCCCCCATTCACCCCCACACCCCCCCCCCATCCACCCCCCCCACCCCCCCCATCCACCCCCCAACCCCCCATTCCACCCCCCTCCCCCCCCATCCCACCCCCCTCACCCCCCCCATCCACCCCCTCCCCCCCCCATTCCACCCCTCACCCCCCCATTCCACCCCCTCACCCCCCCCATTCCACCCCCTCACCCCCCCCATTCCACCCCCTCACCCCCCCATCCACCCCCCTCACCCCCCCATTCCACCCCCTCACCCCCCCCCATCCACCCCCTCACCCCCCACCCCATCCACCCCCCTCACCCCCCCCCCCATTCCACCCCCTCACCCCCCCCCCCCATTCCACCCCCTCACCCCCCCCCCCCCCAACCCCTCACCCCCCCCCTTCCACCCCCTCACCCCCCCCATTCCCACCCCCCTCACCCCCCCCCATTCCACCCCCTCACCCCCCCAATCCACCCCCACCCCCCCCATTCCACCCCCCTCACCCCCCCCCATTCCACCCCCTCACCCCCCCCCCATTCCACCCCCTCACCCCCCCCATTCCACCCCCCTCACCCCCCCCCATTCCACCCCCCTCACCCCCCCATTCCACCCCCTCACCCCCCCATTCCACCCCCTCACCCCCCCATCCAACCCCCTCACCCCCCCCATTCCACCCCCCTCACCCCCCCCATTCCACCCCCTCACCCCCCCCATTCCACCCCCTCACCCCCCCCATTCCACCCCTCACCCCCCCCATTCCACCCCCTCACCCCCCCCATTCCACCCCCTCACCCCCCCCATTCCACCCCCTCACCCCCCCCATTCCACCCCCCTCACCCCCCCCCATTCCACCCCTCACCCCCCCCATTCCACCCCCTCACCCCCCCATTCCACCCCCTCACCCCCCCATTCCACCCCCTCACCCCCCCCATTCCACCCCCTCACCCCCCCCATTCCACCCCCTCACCCCCCCATTCCACCCCCCTCACCCCCCCCATTCCACCCCCCTCACCCCCCCATTCCACCCCCTCACCCCCCCCATTCCACCCCCCTCACCCCCCCCATTCCACCCCCTCACCCCCCCCATTCCACCCCCCTCACCCCCCCCATTCCACCCCCCATTCCACCCCCTCACCCCCCCATTCCACCCCCTCACCCCCCCATTCCACCCCCCTCACCCCCCCATTCCACCCCCTCACCCCCCCATTCCACCCCCTCACCCCCCCATTCCCACCCCCCTCACCCCCCCCCATTCCACCCCCTCACCCCCCCATTCCACCCCCTCACCCCCCCATTCCACCCCCTCACCCCCCCATTCCACCCCCCTCACCCCCCCATTCCCACCCCCCTCACCCCCCCCCCATTCCACCCCCTCACCCCCCCCATTCCACCCCCCTCACCCCCCCATTCCACCCCCTCACCCCCCCCATTCCACCCCCTCACCCCCCCATTCCACCCCCTCACCCCCCCCATTCCACCCCCCTCACTCCCCCCATTCCACCCCCTCACCCCCCCCATTCCACCCCCTCACCCCCCCATTCCACCCCCATCACCCCCCCCCCATTC